>NC_074718.1:20436521-21787771 GCF_947242115.1 Biomphalaria glabrata | reverse complement strand
TTTCTGGATTATGGTAAATCAGATTGCAAGTCCCTTGTCTTTCAGGCAATTGCACCACGGCACATTCGGCTTGATTGGAGTAGTTCCTTCTTGTCTCATTCCTATACCTTCCTTGGTTATTCTGGTACACTACATTTCCATAGTTGTTTCTTCTGTTGTTAACTTGGTTGCTAAATGTGTAATGTGGCCTATGTCCCTCTCCCTCTTGCTCTGTTGTAAGAATTGCTATAGCGGGGTCTGATAAAATTTCTTCTGGGCTCATTGTATTGAATGTTTGGCCTGATGTAGTTTGGTCTGCTAGGACTGGTTCGGTAGTGGTAATCTTGCCTATTCAAATTTTTGTCACTCACTGCGTTGGCCTGATAAATTCTCGATTTCTTGAAAATGCTTTCTATGGGAAGATTATCTTTCTGTTCTCCAACAAATCAACTAGCTTTTCCAATGACTCAGGTTCTTTATCTAGGATCTCTTCTCTTACTTCCTCGTTTAGGGCACTGAGTATAGAGTCTTTCAATATTAACTCCTCCAGCTGATCAAAGTTCCTTTCTATTTTCGCCGCTTCGCACCACTGTCGGAAGTTCCTTTGTAATGCTACAAAAAATTCTCTTGGGCCGTCTTCAATTGGGACAGTCTCATGCCATCTTTTCCTGCAGGCTTCCTCCGTCATTCCCACATAGTCTAGGAGTTCTTTTTTTATCTTCTCGTAGTCAGTGCAGTCCACTAATCTTCTCTGTGTCAGGAATTGCCTTAGTTTAGGTGTTATTTTCTCCTGCAACTGTGCCACCCAGTCTTCTTCTAAAACCTTGTCTCTCCTAGCTGCCATCTCGAAAGTGTCGAGGTAACAGGGTAGATCTTCGGTTGTCATGGCAGGGAAACCTTTACTCAGTCTTGGTCTCTGGGCTGTGACTCCGGTTGTCGCGCTTGATTGTGTTTTATTTTTTTCCTGGGCAATTAGTAAGTCAAGTTTCTTCATTTCTCTTTCGTGTTCCCTTTCTTTCTCTTTCTCCTGTCTTTCTTTCTCTTTTTCCTCCAATTCCAGTTCTTTTAATCTTATCTGTTGCAGCTTGGACATTTCTCTTTCTTCCACCCTCTCAGATCTTTCTCTTCTTTGTTTCTCTGCCTCACTTTCTTTTCCATGTTTCACTTTCTAATCCTTATAATACACAGCACTCAGTACGTTTGCTACACTAAGTTTTACAGAAAATGTTAAAATAACAGTCCTAGTATTTCTTTTACCTTAAATTACTACCTTAAGAATAATTATAGTGCTCTATACTATACAATAAGAAAATAAAATCAATCCTAATTTTGAAGAATATTTTTAGTTATACAATAGATTAGGCAAGTAAATGATCAAGACAGAAAAATACAAATTGAAAAAAATGATCAGATTATTAGATTCAGATAGGAAGTTAGAATAATTTGATTTAAAGACTCTTGCTTTTTAAATTGGCAACGATAAAATCAGAATGAAATGACTGAAGCCTTAAATTGAGAGGCTAGTATGACAGCAAAGAAAAAAAAAGCAGGAATATATATGATAGTCAGATTGAAACAAATTATAATAGAGCAAGAAAATAGAGACTAGAGAGTAGAGGGTTCAGCTACACGAGAGGTAACACAAATCACTTAACTTCCACTCTCTGCACGTGATCCAACCTGTCCTCGTGATGCAACTTAGGGCTGTCGCTGTCCTCTCTGTACTGGTACTTCAAACCACCGCCGTTCCTCAGGCCAAATCAAGGGGCATAACACATGAGGAAAAATGTTTTAAAATAGAATGAGTGTCAAATTAACAACAATATAACATGTAACATGTATTTGTAAGTTTAAGTACATTAATAACAATTTATAACTGCTCTACTTATACAATTTCTGCGGCGAGAGGTCCTGGTTTTCTTTCACAAGAGCCCCCAACTGTAAGGGAACTCGGGGTGAGTTCTTTAATACATACATATGGCTCGATGATCTAGGGTATGATTCTCAATTACTCTTGTCAATACTTGCTGAACTCAAATACGAACACTTAGTATACATCAACTCTAACTCCTTATATTCACGAATATCGATAATACTTTAATACTTGATAAAGCACACAATTACATCACTCTTATGAAATACACAAAACACCAGCACCCTACTCAGACCAGGTCAGCTCTCCATCTGTTAGACTGACCGCTAGAAAACCTTATTGTCCCCCCTTGAAAATCCCGTGATTAAAACAATTCACACACCAACTAATAAAATAAACAAACACACACACAATCTCACATCTTACACACACACGCTCTTGACATAAATACTATTTCCTTGTCTGCAAGAAGTCAAAGAGACACATGCGATTTGAGAGTCAAAGTTTGCGCCCCCACTGATCTAGCCCCAACTGCTCTTCTACACAATATCCCTCTCAATCAAAGTATAAACAGAACATAATGAAGGTGATTTAAGAAAGTATGGTATACCTGTGTTGTTGTTTTTTTGTTTTTTTTTTTGGTGATCGGTCATCTCATCCCCGGTCATTTCATCCCTAAGTAAATATTTTTTCTTATTTATTGTTTGAACGTGCTGTTAAGGCTTTGACTTTAAGCCCTCTTTGCATCTTATATATAAATATGATTATGTAGAATGCTTTATGATAATTTTTGACATGTTATTAATGTGTTTATAGTGTTTCACCTTCCACTTTACATTCTTGATAAGAAATCTTATAATATATTGTAAATCTGGGAGTGTACTTAGCAATAGCGCTTCTATTGGATGGAAGAGGAGGTAATATTGTCCTTCTCATGACCTCATAATCAAGGGCCAAGGTGTGGTGGAAATATTTAAGAGATGAGAACGATTAGAATACTTATGATCATGCCACTGATAGCTCCTGAAAAGACCATCTTTCACTTAATTTTATTTTTTCAATCGCTCTTTCTTGAAAACGGGCGCATCACTTTTAGCCTTGAAATAAGGTTTTATTTTAGATAATAATGGCTGACTTCACCCATGCTCAGGATATCATGTCGCCTATATAAGTTTAGCTTCAATTCCTTTTAAACATGAAAGCTACAAATTGTGTTGTAGGCAAAGAGAATCGTCTTCGTCTTCTGTACTTACAATCAATAAACCTAACTACCATAGTGATGGAGATGAAAACAAAAACACTTTATGTACATATACATTTATACATGTTAAATTTTAATAGTTTTTAATGTCATTTAATTCTATTCTTATCTTATGTGTTACACTTTTTGTCATGTAAATAAAAATGAATATATTAAATATTGCTTATTTCATGATTTCAACAATGACTCTTTGTTAGATCAAATGATCAGATGAGGAAAAAAACAGGGGATGAAATGACCAGGGGATGAAATGACCAGGGGATGAAATGACCGGAACCATTTCTTTAAAAATAGTCTTTCATTAAATGCTAAGTTTACTTACTTTGTTCTCGAACATTCCCTCCACATTAAAAGCCAAACTATCAGTTACAACTTCATTGGAGTCTCGTCTAATGTAATACATCAACAACTGTGCTATGGGAGCCCAGCTAGGCTCAACTTTGAATGTAGCGTTAAACTCTCTCTGACCGTTCAGCTCCAATACTCCAGACTTCACACGATCACTCCTAGATCTGATCTATTGTAATATTAGATTGAGATATTAAACATTTCTTTGAATACACAGGTCTGGACAAGAATAACAAAAAGAAATACTACTAGAAAAAGTCCAAATCGCAGCTTCTAAGATCTTAGAATGATTATAATGCAACACTCACCAATACAATAAAAGTATCATCATTAACTAATAACAAGTATAATGTATGAATAAGTTCAATTATTTTATAAAACTGGTAAATATTAATATCTTTACATTTTTAAGAATCAAAATATACACCAATCATCTTGGTTGATGTGCACTAGCAGGTAGACACTTTATTCTATTAACTGTAGGGCCCAGTGTGCACTAGCAGGTAGACACTTTATTCTATTAACTGTAGGGCCCAGTGTGCACTAGCAGGTAGACACTTTATTCTATTAATCTGTAGGGCCCAGTGTGCACTAGCAGGTAGATACTTTATTCTATTAACTGTAGGGCCCTGTGTGCACTAGTAGGTAGACACTTTATTCTATTAACTGTAGGGCCCAGTGTGCACTAGCAGGTAGACACTTTATTGTATTAACTGTAGGGCCCAGTGTGCACTAGCAGGTAGACACTTTATTCTATTAACTGTAGGGCCCAGTGTGCACAAGCAGGTAGAAACTTTATTCTATTAACTGTAGGGCCCAGTGTGCACTAGCAGGTAGACACTTTATTCTATTAACTGTAGGGCCCAGTGTGCACAAGCAGGTAGACACTTTATTGTATTAACTGTAGGGCCCTGTGTGCACAAGCAGGTAGACACTTTATTCTATTAACTGTAGGGCCCTGTGTGCACTAGCAGGTAGACACTTTATTGTATTAACTGTAGGGCCCAGTGTGCACAAGCAGGTAGACTGCTAGAGTATAGTACCATTTGTTCTCTAGCAGTATTTTAATTATAACGGATCTACTCATTACTCCTCCTTGAATGTGTTCAATATTTTATTAGTAAAAAAAAATAATCATAAGACATTAAAATTTGTTACATGTGTATTTAGGCCTCTATTATTCCAGCTGATACCCGAACTACTCTATGAATTAAATAGTTGGTATATATGCTTATTTTGCCTGGAACACTCTTAGACCCCCCCCCCCAATATAACGACCCGCATTATAACGCTTTCCCCATACAATTTTCTAGCCCTCAGATTTTTATGCACCCAGAAAAACTGACGGAACCATCTCTAATAATAAAAAAGTTAAGGTTGAAATAGATAAAATTATTACTGATAACCTACTTCCACGATCGGCCCACAAACTACGACTCCATGATAGTGAATTAGGAAAACCATATTTCTACCTCTTACCTAAGATTCACAAACTTAACAACCCCGGCAGACCCATTGTCTCCGCTTGTTCCTGACCCACTGAACTTATCTCCCGCTTTCTGGACACAATCTTTCAACCTATAGTCGAAAAGTTACCTACATTCATTAAAGATACCAACCACGCCCTGTCAACACTAGCAAAAGTCATACTACAACCTGACAAAGAATACCTACTCTTCCTCCTAGATGTCAGCTCCCTTTACACTTCCATCCCACATGCTGACGGCCTTAAAGCCATCCGTTACTTTTTTGATATACCAGAAAACAAACACAAATCTATATCCACTGACATTCTAGTTCGCCTTACGGAGCTTGTACTAACTCTCAACTCCTGGACACTGTCCGATAGAAGCCTACTTCGCTAGGATCCGAGAGAACCACGATCCCAGATGTCGACACTGTTCGATAGAAGCCTACTTCGCTAGGATCCGAGAGAACCACGATCCCAGATGTCCACACTGTTCGATAGAAGCCTACTTCGCTAGGATCCGAGAGAACCACGATCCCAGATGTCGACACTGTCCGATAGAAGCCTACTTCGCTAGGATCAGAGAGAACCACGTTCCCAGATGTCGACACTGTTCGATAGAAGCCTACTTCGCTAGGATCCGAGAGAACCACGATCCCAGATGTCCACACTGTTCGATAGAAGCCTACTTCGCTAGGATCCGAGAGAACTACGATCCCAGATGTCCACACTGTTCGATAGAAGCCTACTTCGCTAGGATCCGAGAGAACCACGATTCCAGATGTCGACACTGTCCGATAGAAGCCTACTTCGCTAGGATCCGAGAGAACCACGATCCCAGATGTCGACACTGTCCGATAGAAGCCTACCTCGCTAGGATCCGAGAGAACCACGATCCCAGATGTCGACACTGTTCGATAGAAGCCTACTTCGCTAGGATCCGAGAGAACCACGATCCCAGATGTCCACACTGTTCGATAGAAGTTTACTTCGCTAGGATCCGAGAGAACCACGATCCCAGATGTCGACACTGTTCGATAGAAGCCTACTTCGCTAGGATCCGAGAGAACCACGATCCCAGATGTCGACACTGTCCGATAGAAGCCTACTTCGCTAGGATCCGAGAGAACCACGATCCCAGATGTCGACTCTGTTCGATAGAAGCCTACTTCGCTAGGATCCGAGAGAACCACGATCCCAGATGTCGACACTGTCCGATAGAAGCCTACTTCGCTAGGATCAGAGAGAACCACGTTCCCAGATGTCGACACTGTTCGATAGAAGCCTACTTCGCTAGGATCCGAGAGAACCACGATCCCAGATGTCCACACTGTTCGATAGAAGCCTACTTCGCTAGGATCCGAGAGAACCACGATCCCAGATGTCGACACTGTTCGATAGAAGCCTACTTCGCTAGGATCCGAGAGAACCACGATCCCAGATGTCGACACTGTCCGATAGAAGCCTACTTCGCTAGGATCCGAGAGAACCACGATCCCAGATGTCGATTCTGTTCGATAGAAGCCTACTTCGCTAGGATCCGAGAGAACCACGATCCCAGATGTCGACACTGTCAGATGGAAAACAAGATAGTTGAACACATCCTCAACCACTGCAAGATGCTCAAAAACACAGTAGAAGTTACCACTAGTCTTGTAACCGATAGAACTGGTGCATGCGGGGTTTTGCCCTGTAGACAGGCGAATCCTACAGAACACAGCCAGATATCTGAACTATGCTCTAGTCTAAGGGATAAATCTCAGCCTTAGTGGATGGAGGCTTGCAAACGGTAAGAAGAGGTTAAATTATCATATTTTATCGTCCACGGCAAGTGGGAAGATTAGTGATCATTATCATTAGTGAATGCATGCATCAAGAAATGTATTAAGTAAATTAAAAGACATGACAAGGTAACAATAAATGCAGTCCAAATGTACTTCAATCCCCTTTAAAAACAAATGTCTATTAGAGTCAGTTAGTATCACAACTACGTAGCCTACAGAAATTAGTGCGAGAAAAAGTTCTAATAACATATAACACATATCATGATTAACATAATTACTATAAAATTGTCATCAACCTTACCTCATATGCTAATGAATCGATTGCTTCTGTTGATGTTATTTTAATAAGTACATCTGATTCTGCCTAGAAATCATAAGAAACAAGATTTAAGAATGGTCTAAACCTTTTCACTTGGTTTCCTTTGTTTTAAAAAAACACAAGTTAACGTAATTAATGATATTATTTGTAGTCAGAGAATGTTTTTAAATCCCATTTAACTATTCGACTAGCATATTGCCTAGAAGAATTCATTCTTTAACAAAGGAAAAATAAAAAACTTACTTTTACCAGTTTACTCAGCAAAGACAATTGTAAATAATTGTTACTCATTGAATAAGATTTAGAAACACTTTTTTCTTCAGTTGTTTGTTTGTTTAACGAGACCTGAAACGTGTACAAATAAACTTGTAAACATTTACAATTAGAATGATATTGTTTGTTAATTATTTATGCGATGTAATGTGTCTCACCTTGTTATACATGGATGATTTAAAGCTATATGCAGAGAACGAGCAAAAGTTACACACCTTAATTAAAACGGTAAAACGCTTTAGTGACGATATCTGCATGTCTTTTGGCTTAGATAAATGTGGTATTATAAGCATAAAAAGGCAAGGCAGCCAACACAAACATTGCATTTGAAGGCATCGAAGAGCTGAACTTTGCCTCTCTTTATAAATATATTGGAATAAACCAGAATGTCACGATAAACCATAAAAATTAAAAGAGGACTTTCTTGGTAAATACAAGCAGAGAGTAAATAAAATTCTCAACACAAAACTGTCTGGTAGTAACCTCATCACTGCAATAACTAGCTGGGCCGTCCCAGTGCTCCAGTGCTGCATAGAACATTAGTATCATCAAATGGACTGACACCAACCTACATGACATTGACAGACTCACAAGAAAATTATTAACCAAATTTCGATGTTTACACCCCAAGTCCTCCACCATAAGGTTATACCTGCCTAGGAAGGATGGAGGGCGTGGATTGCAGAACATCTTCAAACTGTGTAAGACGCAAGTTTCAAAAATACGATCAAAACTGCATGCCTCCAGCAATGATTTAATTTCCTTCCTACGGAAATACGACTCCGATGCAACCCCTCTGAACCTACACAATGTTGATGTTAATGTGGGCCTGGACGACGTAGGGCATGAGATTCGCCAACGGGAAGAAAAAACACTTCACGGAAAATTCCCGGCTTTATTACATGGGGACAACATCGAACGTACTTCAATTACTTCACGATGTGCTTAAATTTTCAACAAATAAATATAATTTGGTCTTGCAAAGTCAATACGCCGCACGTACGATGATGATTAATTCCAAATATTTATACAGAAAAACATGTGTATCTTCCATCAATGATGCTACACTCACTCAAAATACCCTATGTGTGCTCTAGCAGCATTTCCGTGTTCTTATATATGTCACCCCCACTTATTATTTATTTTATTGACGTTAGGCGATAGTTGCGAAATGCGATGAAAGTAGTGTCTATTGTTTTGTTACTAGAAATATTTTGAATACCAACTATGGTTCAAATATTTTGTTACAGCTCGTTAGGATGGGCAGTCGAAAAAACACAATTCTAATTAGCCTTAGGCGACCCCTGGCATTTTCTCATTCGACCCCTAATGGGGTGGTGACCCACAGGTTGAGAACCCCTGCTCTAGATCAAGATCTAGAATTAAATCTATAGTCTAATCTAGACTAGAATCTAAAACAGATCTAGAAATCAAGAAATAGAACGTAGATCTATTAGAGCTAGATATTATGATCAGGATTAGGAGGCCAACTACTGGATTATAGTGCACTTGTGCTGTTCGCATCAGATTCACTTGTGGATGTGATACTAGTGCTTACATAATAAATAAATCTGCACCCCTAAGCTATTAGAAGATTAACTATTTCCTTAATGAATTAAACATGTACATTTTGTTCAAATCGTTTAATAAATTTAAATCTAAATCTAAATCTATGTCTGGCTTCAATTTATTGTAATTTAGATTGTTGTCAAGTGTATAGCCTAATGACGATATGTGAAAACTGCGCATATAAAAGTAGTTCTTCTTTTACAAAAGTTACAAAAGTTCGTATTAAAATTCTTTTTAAAAACAATTTTTGAATCAGTATTCTATTCCATGAGTTAGTTAATAAATGGAAAATCTATTTTATAATGATCCATTGTTGCTTTTTCCATTAAAATCTTAGATGCATTTTTTGTACCAATGCGCAAATCTATAATATGAATGAAGATTGATTTATTAATGAAGAAGCTTGTGACCTTTTTAATAAGACTTACTTCCCCTGAAGTTTGTCATTTAAAAGTGGTGTAATTTTTTTTGAAAAATCTGCTTGCATATATAATTTTAAAAATTAGATAGTTCACTTTCGGAAAAGAAAAAAGTAGCCGTTGCATCAAAACTTTGAATGATCTAAAATATCATGATGTCCAATTTTCATTTTCTCTTCTAGTTTCTGATATCTAAACGGGACGGACGGAAGGACGGACAGACAAGCCACACAAAACTAATAACGTCTTTTCCCATTTCGGTGGCCACTAAAAAAGTGTTATATATTCGTAAGCATATTTACCTTGATATCAATAGACGTAGCATTCAAGGGGATATCTATATCAATAGACAGTATTCCATTAGCTGGCAGGCTCATGTTCTGTCCAGGTAGTGGATAAGATCCAGAGAAGCTGGAAGGACTGTACAACTCCTGATCTGGTACAGTCATTTCATAAGTGACTGTAGTGTATACACTGAGAGAAAGATTTGATTCTGTTGGAGGTAGTCCATCTGGAGTTGTTACTTGAACCTGTAACACATTTAGAATGGTATTAAAACCTGAGAAACACTATATAAAGTGTGATCCACCAACACAGCTCCCAAATTCTTTAAGTTCCTGTTGGTCTCTTGCATCCTTCAATCAAACCGCCCGCAAACCCAATATAGAGTATGTACAAACACTGTGTTCATCAGTGCTCACCTGACTACATTATAATCTCCCCAATACTATTTGGAATAAAACATACCTTTCCAACAATACACTTTTGTGGCCCTAATTGTATCTTTCAATAGAACAGCTGCCCTGGAATTCCAATTGCGCAAAAGCCTTAGTTAGTTTGACCTGCATTTTTTTTTAAATAATTATTTGATGTAACAGCCAACATTACAATGGCGTCGCAAAATTTTGTGTCATTCTTCAATAAAATCTGGACCTGATGGCATTCAAGCTAGATTACTCAAAGAACTAAGCAATGAGATAGCACCAGTGTTCAAAATACTTTTTCAGTCATCTCTTAACCAGGGCAGAGAACCAAGGGACTGGAAAGAAGCTAATGTCACCCCCCTCCCTATTTAAAAAAGGAGAAAAATCTGACCCAGGAAACTACAGACCAGTATCACTTACCAGCATCACATAAAAAAATCCTATAACACATAATATGTAGAAACATTAGAAACCACTTAGACAAACATAGTATCCTTACTCCATACCAACATAACTTTAGGAAATATAGATCATGTGAAACACCACAAATAGGACCAATTGATGATTTTCCAAAAGGTTTAGATAATAGTGAACAAATAGATGATATCTTACTAGATTTTTCAAAGGCTTTTGACAAAGTTCACCACCATAGTTTGCTTAAAAAAATAAAATATTTCGGCATTAATGGTCCATTGCATCAGTGGATTAAAGATTTTCTGATAGGGAGAGAACAAACTGAAATAATAAATGGCTCTAAATCAACACCAATAACAGTAAACTCAGGTGTACCACAAGGAAAAGTCTTAGGTCCACTACTATTTTTAATTTACTTAAATAATTTACCAAATTGCATTAGTTCAGGAACAAAAGTCAGATTATTTGCAGACGATTGCATAATATATAGAACAATAAAACAACACAAGACACAGATATTTTACAAAGAGCTTTACATGAATTACAGAAATGGAAATCAAATTAGAGCATGTCCTTCCACCCAGAAAAATGTCAGTTGTTAAGAGTAGCAAAAACAAAAACTAAAACAATTTAATTTCACTTATTTTGTTAATGGTAAACTAGTAACACAGACTAAAAACGCAAAATACCTAGGTGTTATAATAAATGAAAAACTGTAATGGAATCCCCATATTGATGAAACTATCATAAAATCAAACAAAGCATTAGGGTTTATTAGAAGAAATTTCTATAAATCAAATAAGAACATAAAACTAAAATGTTAATTAACCTTGGTTAGGCCAATAATAAAAATATGCATCCTCTGTTTGGGACCCCTCAATTCAAGAAAACATGAAGAAACTGGAACAGACACAAAATAGAGCAGAGAGATTCATAACAAACAAATATTCATATTTGACTAGAGTAACACCTTTAGTAAAATCACTAAATTTAGAAAGCTTTCAGGATAGAAGACTCAAAAGTAAAGTAGCAATTATACATAAAACAAAATTTAATTTTAATAAAATACTCAGAAAGACACAAAGATAAAGGCATATTCCTTGTTCCATATGCTAGGACAAATTTGTACAAACTCTCCTTCTTCCCTAGCGCTATTAGAGCATGGAATGGGTAGCCAGGAAAGCCAGTGATTTGGCAGAATTTAAGTCATTTGTTAATATGCATGACTAAATGCATGACGCGTAGGACGCAATCATCTTCTTTTTTGAAGTAACGTCTGTATTATATAAGATAAGAAGATGCTCTCATCTTTAGCAACGAACTTTTTGGCCGCCCATTTTTTTAATGTATCTCGTAATTCGCAATTTTGCTCGCTCTCTTTATACGTGACTTTTTTTTAATATTTTACTTTTGTCATTTAGTGGTCTAGACAGTCTAGACTTAACATCCAATTGTTACCTAGAGGCGCACTTTGTCTAGAGATAACCCATCTCCACAAACCATATAATACACCTCTCAAAAACAAAACACACTCAGTTTTATAATGCCCTTACATTCAAAGTGATTTTTTTTTACGCTTATATAGATTTACCACAGAGGCCTACGTCTTGATCATAGACTATATATTACATATAGTCTATGGTCTTGATCTAGTCATTTAAAAAGTGTGTTACTGGTCGTACACTTTTACGTTATACTGATGTATTTAAACGCGATACGAAGCTCTTCAAAATCGACACTAGCAGCTGGGGAAAAGTGGCTCTGGATAGATCCACATGAAGAACGAGCATCAAGAAATGGCGCCGGATTGCAGATGCCATACTCAACAGTAGTAGAAAGAAGGGTGAAAATGCAACTGCGCATGGTATCTACATACATATGCTCAACCTGTGGCCGCTGCTTTGTATGAAGGATTGGTCTCTTTAGTCACACAAGAAGTTGCAAAGGGAAAAGATCAACTCTCTAGACGTAAAATGCCACAGGTACACTTTTTCATTATCTGCAGTTTTTCCATTTCAAACTGTAGTAATTTTATACGGACACACACACACTAATTCATATTTTAATTTATAACTTGTTAATACATTTCCAGATCTAGTTTTTAAATTTAATGGTATTCTAATGTAAAATTAACAAGTTTACAAAGACAGTTCATGTGGACACACAAACTAAAATCGGCCCCCGAAATGGTCCACCTAGAGACAGACGGACAGATCTAGACATTGGTAGCGGAGAGAACATGTTAGGCTGTAAAAAAAAATATACTTAAAAAAAATCATCAAAAAATACGTATCTATACTATACTCTTAAGCGAGCAATTCTTGTATATCCTATACTCTTAAGCGAGCAATTCTTGTATATCCTATACTCTTAAGCGAGCAATTCTTGTATATCCTATACTCTTAAGCGAGCAATTCTTGTATATCCTATACTCTTAAGCGAGCAATTCTTGTATATCCTATACTCTTAAGCGAGCAATTCTTGTATGTATGTATGTATGTATGTATGTATGTATGTAGATATATTTATATATATATAAATACATTTTATTTCAAAAACGGCTCTAACGATTTTCTTTAAAATTTCAAGGTATGTGCATATTAGTGAAAAAAAAAATTCTCAATTCATTGGCCACATAGGGAAAACTCGAGGTCGACCGTTATATTGGTTTGAAAATGCCTCATTATCGAAAAATTAATTTTGGCTAGAATGTTTTATGAATGAAAATTTTCCATGACGTAAACGGGAAAAACGCTGCTTACGTCACTAGGCTTATCGCAGTACACTAAAATATTTCTTTGCAAACAAGAACGAGTTTTAAAGAACCATTAGACCTAATTAAACATTTGCGCACCATCTTACTTGATTTATTATAGAACTTAAAAGAAAAGTAATGAAATTAAATGTGCCGATGTATGATTAGTTATCCTATACTCTTAAGCGAGCAATTCTTGTATATATATTTAAATATATATATATATATATATATATATATATATATATATATATAGGGGAAGGTGGGGTGAAATGTCACAAGGGTAAGTTGTCACAAACACTATATCGATATAATGTGATGCGCTATCACAAATGTGAAACTACAGCTGAGATGTTTACGGAAGCATTTACAAATAGTTATAAAATGAAGTCGATACCTTTTCGCATTTTATAATTATCATGATTCATTGCTTTTGACTGTTCGGAAAGTGGAATTTTATTTTTGTGTAATTTTGTTGAAAAACACTTATACTTTTGAGATGATTGTCTAACATTACACTGTTTCATATCCCTGTGTATTAGTTACACATTGAAATTAGTTTTCTTCTTAAAGCTCGACCCAATAAAATGTTATTAAAATAAATGTTCTGAAAATTGTTGTGGGGCAAGTTGTCACACAGGTTGGGGTAATTTGTCACAGTTGTGACAACTTGCCCCAATGAAGATTAAGCATTTTGAAAACAAATTTTAATATTAATATTTGTTTATTAATAATTTTTTGTTTTATTGATTCCTTTTTATGGTGATACCTAAATAGATACCTAAATAGTATTAAGCGACTTTCTCTTTAAATAATGCTGTTTACAAAGGTTATGCCAGCATCAACATACAGAAAAGATGTCCTCCGAGCGCAACATTTATTTTAGGAAAGAAGTTACCTAGCCCTACTATTTAGATATGTTGGAAGTGGGTGCATTGCTGAAAGAAGTGAACAGATATTTTACAAATATTATATAGAAAAAAATAAACATTATTTTGAAGAAAAACCTACAGCTTTCCTTGTTAGGTCCAAAACTTTTCAGAACCTCCACATATATATCATTATTTCACGACGGCCAGTCAAGGAAACTACAACAAGTACAAAGTCCTGACTTAATATGCTATTTCTTTTAGACATAGCAAGATATGGTGATTTTTTAAATGTGTGACATTTTACCCCATGCCTGTGTCAACTTAACCCGGTGTGGGGCAAATTGTCACAACCTCAACCCAGCCACTTTTTTGTTGTATAACTTTGATAAATAAAGAGATAAAGTTTATTTCATTTACTCTAATTGTTGTCTGAATGTTTAAGTTACAGCATGTTAAGTTTGGTGAGAATCAATGAATTCTAAATATATTTAAAACATCAAAATCTGAAAACTGTGACAACTAGCCCCACCTTCCCCTATATAGGCCTATATATATATATATATATATATATATATATATATATATATATATATATATATATAAATTTTATTTCGAAAACGGCTCTAACGATTTTCTTTAAAATTTTACGGTATGTGCATAATAGTGAGAAAAAAATTCTCAACTCATTGGTCACATCGGGAAAACTCGAAGTCGACCGTTATGTCGGTTTGAAAATGGCTCATTATCGAAAAATTAATTTTGGCTAGAATGTTTTAGGAATGAAATTTTCTATATGACGTCAATGGGAAAAAAACTTGACACCTCTTGTGTCACTAGGCTCACAGCAGTACACTAAGACATTTCTTCGCAAACAAGAAAAAGTTTTAATGATTCTATTGGCGTAAATAAACATTAGCGCACCATCTTATTGTACATTGATTCATTATGAAACTATGGAAGAAAAATAATGAAATTAAATATCTTTATGTATGTATGTAGGCTTTATAAATTGTTTACATTTAAATTGCGTGCACCCGTATGTAGATTTTACTTTGTTATTTTGCTGGTGAATTATTGCAATGTGTTTAAGTTTCGAAGTCTACTGTCCCATACCAAAACATAGGAAATGGTCATAACACAGCCTTACTTGCACAACTAGGGCCGGCCGTAACATTTACGGGCCCTATGTGAAATGGATTGCGCGCGGACCAGTAAGGGTAGGGATAAGGATAATAAGTGAAAATAAAGATTTTGTATTAGAAAATAAATTCGTATTTGCATTACATTTTTATTAAATGAAAGCTGACGATGCCGTTTTTTTTTATATCACGCGTAGGACTGGCGTTTACCATATTGATTGACACCCCAAAATGACAATTTTGTCTTTTTAAAGACATTTTTATGAGTTTCAGATTTCCAGGAGCTCCTTGAAAACAAGGAGACCACGGGAACCCTATTATAAATTATAATGGTTTAATTTAATAATTTACACCTAGAATTAGCGCGGGTCATTTGAACCTTCGGTGTCCACTGCGGCAGCATAGGCCTAAGGCTGGCCCTGATGATATCCAGCTCGCGGTCAACGAATTTTCATCACGCTGCTGCTTTTTTTGGTTAACCTATAAACCTCGGTAAAACAGAAGTCATGTTCCAGAAGCCACCCAATAAATCTTACTCAGCTCAAAGATTACCGCGCATAGACATCCCTTAAAGTGGTAGATAACTTCACATTATCTGGGAAGCATAGTATCAAATGACGCATTGCTTTAAATAGAGGTTGATATGTGATCAGGGATAGTCGTGCTTTTGGACGCCTCCAAGCGAGAGTGTGGCGAAATAAATTGCTCCGCCTGTCTACAAAAATCAGTGTCAACCAGTGATTCTCTCAACCCTTCTGTGTGGATCTGAGACATGAGTACCTTATAGAAAGCAACTAAGACTTCTTGAACGACTTCACTAAAGACCACAAACATATTTTTGGCAATCTTTTTATTTTTAGTAAGCTGAAAGGTTGTCGGAGTAACAGAGATTCCTCACAATAACGCTTCTTTATAATACTAACGCGGATGTTTTTAAGTCTCAAAGGAAAAAATGCGCGATTTTACTTTGTTACTAGTTGCACGTTTTACACTATAACGTAGAGATTGTGCATTGTCTTCGAGTCCGAGGAATACAGTATTTCCCGTGGCTGCGCAGCCCCAGCAAATGTGTATCCCGTGGTCTTTGTGAGTAACCTCCAGCTGTCTCGTTCGGAGGCCGCATACAACCAGGTGCTCTCTTTTATGTCAGCCAAGGAAAGTTGACGCCTAAGCTGGTCTTTGAAGTGTTTTCGTGGGGCGCCTCTGTTTCGTCGACCACCTTTTAGCTCACCAAAAAAAAAATAATAAGGCCTTTGGCATACGTTCGTCTCCCATACGGGATACTTGCCCTACCCAGTGCAACTGTCGGACCATAAGAAGTCCCTGTATACTGTCTATACCGGCCTTGGCAAGGACATCGCTGTTTGTAGTGCGGTCCTGCCACCGTATGTCTATGATGGAGCGCAAGCATCTTTGGTGAAAGCACTCAAGAAGTCTTAGTTGTTTTCTGTAAAGTGTCCATGTTTCAGAGCCATAATGAATATAGTAATTGCAATATTAAATGTCAGAAAGTAACAATTTTAGAAATTACACTGCAAAGACTTTCTTCCAAGCCTATAGTAGCCCAATAGTTTTACGCGAAAGAAGCAATGTAAAACGTTAAGACGTGAGCTGTGGTTTTCTATAGGCCTACTGCTGGGCGGACTTTCTATTCTAATCGCCATGTACAATTACATAGAGAACTGACAGAACGAAAATGCAACTCTTCGCATTGATAGTCTTTACCCGATCGTTCATTTTCGGAATTACTACAATATTCCAAACATGACTTCGGGGATATATCCTTCATTGAATATTATTCATCCGAGTGAGGCTCGGTCACCTGATATTTTTACTAAATGTGACTCACAAAAAAAATGTTGAAATATTTATTAACTAATAAAACAAAATAGTGTTCAAGCTGGGTTTCGAACCCAAGACCTTCTGCGTGTCAAGCAGTTGTGATAACTAATACACTACGGAAACACATATCAAATATACAATATATTTGAAATCTTTCCTTATAGAAATAGATCTCAGTTTCTAAGTCTATATCTAGAGTTAGATGTAAGTCAACTAAGTCTATATCTAGAGTTAGATGTAAGTCAAATAAGTCTAGATCTAGAGTTAGATGTAAGTCAACTAAGTCTAGATCTAGAGTTAGATGTAAGTCAACTAAGTCTATATCTAGAGTTAGATGTAAATCAACTAAGTCTATATCTAGAGTTAGATGTAAGTCAACTAAGTCTAGATCTAGAGTTAGATGTAAGTCAACTAAGTCTAGATCTAGAGTTAGATGTAAGTCAACTAAGTCTATATCTAGGGTTAGATCTAAGACTTTTAGATCTAGATATAGAATCTTGATATAGAATCTACTATATCAAGACTAAAACTCGTATATAGACCTATGTAGATCTGGCCTCTATTTATTGTAATTTAGATTCAGATTGTTGCCAAGTGTATAGACTAATGAGGATGTGTGAAAACTGCGCGGTAAAAAGTATTTTTTTTTAATTACAATTGAAACGAAAGTGTTAAAACTCTTTTTTAATTTTAAAAACAACATTTGAATTAGTATTCTATTCCATGAGTTAGTTAATAAATGGAAAATATATTTTATAGGGATCCATTGATAATTTTTCCATTGCGACCTTTGATTCAATTTTTTTTTTATCAATGCGTGAATCTATGAATAAAGTTTGATTTATTAATGAAGAAGCCTGGGACCTTTTTAATAGGACTTACTTCCCCTGAAGTTTTTCATTGAAAAGTGGTGTAATATTTTGAAAAATCTGTTTGCATATGTAATTTAAAAAATTAGATGGTTAACTTTCGGAAAGGAAATAAGTAACCGTTGCATCAGAACTTTGAATGATCTAAAATATCATGATGTCCGATTTTCATTTTCTCTAGTTTCTGAGATCTAAATGGGACGGACGGACAGAGAGGCCATACAAAAGTAATAGCGTCTTTTCCCCTTTCGGGGGCGCTAAAAAGGGCTAATTTTTGTAGCCAAATAGCTTCAATTGTTGACATCCGTTTAGAAAATAATGAACATAGATCCTTAATTGTAAATCTAGATTTAGAAAAAAAAAAGACACACACACACTTAATGTAGAATAGAGACCTACTTGTAATCTAGTGGTTCTAAAGCTTTGCTACACATTATCATTAGCTACACTCTTTACATTTCAAACTGTGGATATTTTCTCCAGTCACACATACATACACATAACCACAGATTTTCCGTGTTCTTTGTACAAACATATTTGATAAACACACAGATATAAGGATCATTCCTAATTCTAATCTAGGTCTAAATCTAGATATGTGTAGTAATAAACATAAGTATAAAAAAAAAAACTGGAACGAAAGAATGTTACGCACCAAAATAAAGTAACAATAATTGCTTAAAGCAGAAGCAAATACTTTTAAAAGACACTTCAATGTTGGCATAAAAAACATACTGAGTTAAAATTTCGAATAAAAAATCGATTTAGGTAAATTTAACCACTGCGATCTCGATAGTGAAAATGACTTGTAGGCTTAAGTTAAGAAATAACAGGTTAAATTTTCGTACTGTTATAAACCTGGTGGTGGCACAGATGGGGGTAGTGGTGTGAGTGTAGTCAGCCGACGCAAATCGCCCCAGGCCAGCGCTAGACGAGCGGTCAACCGTGACGAGTTACGACGGTCAGCCGAGACGAGTATCAACATGAAGGTTCGAGTAGGATCGGCGTCGTGAACAGAGCTCAGGAGCGTCACGAGGGATGTAGTCATATGATCACCCAGAATGGTCGAGCGACGTTCTGCCCGGTTCTAGAAGGTCAACAGGGACCCTATATAAAGAGTGGAGGTGTCGCAGTCAAGACGGTACACGAGAGACGGTTCACGATAGGGGTGCAGAACACGGTCGACTACAGCACAGTTCAACGGTGCGGTTCTGTACGGAGCATTACGACGGTTCAGTGCGGAGTACTGTCAAGTACAGTTGAGACGACTGGCGTCTTGATCTTGATCCGACACAACGAGCCTAGTGTGTGAAGTCAGTCCTGAACTGTTGAACCCAGTGCAAGCCCGGAACGAGACGGAGAGGCCAGTGCAAGAGTTGATACGGCGGTACGGTGTTATCGGAGAGATATTTGTACAGTGTACGTGTTGCCAATTGTACAGTATTAGCTGTTATTTATTCAACTATTAAAGTGTTACGTTACTTTGCAGCCCTGAGTTGTCAAGTTCTTTAAGTTGGTGATGTATGGTGTAGTTTGCAGAGAGCCTGGATAGTGAGATTCGTAACATTATTTTATTGTCCTTAGCAAGTTGGAGAATTAGTAACTACTAGTGAGTGCATGAGTGACCAGAACCCTGATTTTATATTGACTAAGGCCTACTCAGGTTTGAATAGAGTAACACCATTAAAAAAATTACTTAACTTAGAGACACTTAAGAACAGAATGCCAAAACGTAAAGTAGCAATAATACTAAATCATAACTAACACATACTACACAGAATCTTATACGTCTAATTATATATTTTAAATGATACAAAGGTAAAGGCATATTTCTTATTCCATAATGCTAGGGAACTGATCGTCGTTGCTAGTGCTATTAGTGCAAGAAATGGCTAGAGCCTGAACTAATCAAATACTTTGCAGAGTTTTAATCTTTAATAAAGTGTAGTACTAGATTAACACATGGATAAGTAACAAAGTCTTCTTTAAAATGGTGTGTATCACTTGTATTAGGTTATAAGTAGTAATTATATAGTTTGGCTAAATGCTTCTCATTGTTGGTCTAATACATGAACGCTTTCCGTTAGCTAAATTGTAATGTACAAATAGATGTTAAGGCTTTATGAAATAGAATGTATTATTTTAGTCACAAATACATTCATTATGGTATTTAAAGTTTGTGTGTCCTTTAATTTAAAATTCCAGTCGTACTTACGTATGCAGTATATTGGAGACCTGGCTTGAAAACAGCTGGAGTCATTTCTAAAAATTTGATCTGATATCTGTTTCCATAGTATGTAATGACCGAGCTGCCATTTAGCTTAATGCCTGCAAAAAAGTGAAGTACAATAAAGTATAGTTTATACAAACATCAACTGTTACCCTTTGAAATACATATTTGGCATCAATACAGAAATGTTGTCATTTAGTGCTCCTGGAATTGCTTCATTTATTTCAAATCTCTTCCAATATCTCCCTTCTTTTTCATACTTTTTTTTAAATTCATGATTTCGACCCCGGCATTCCTCTATATTTATATCTATTCTTTGACTATATTTCCCCCTATTTAAGGATTAAAGAATGTTGACCAAATCTTTACAATGAATAAAATTAGCATTAATCATGAAAATCCCCAATTCTTTAAGTATCACATTTTCCTACCAAAGTTCACCCCCTTTCAGAGATAACATTTTAAGATATACATACTAAAGATTTCTTTGAAAATATACATGCTAAAGATTTAGATCAAAATATGTTTTGGAAAAAAAAAGTTAAAACAAATTAAATAATCAGTCATAACAAATCTAATTATTTTACCAGTTGATGCCTCAGTAACGAAAGCTGTGATTTTAATTTTCTTTTTCTCATTGAGATCAACGCTTCTCCGAATATCCTCCAAAGGTACACTGAAGTTTCCTTTTCCTTTGATCTTAAGCCAGGAACAGAAAATAAAAACCACTTAAGTATATAGTAATTTATTTGTATAAAACTTCTATCAACTCACACTGTCTGTCGGGTCAGAAGCCTCAGCACGTGATTTGTCTCACACCCATTGTCGGAAAAAGTTAAAACTTTACACAATTATTCATTGCAGAAGACATTAAACGAATCAATAAAAAGAAATTTAACCAATTAGTCAATTAATTATAGGTAATTAAATATTTTGTTTGATGTCAAAAAGGGAAATAAATAGTACATTATTGAGAAATATAGCTTTTGTGCTCTTCCCCTTTCATAAGCTTTGATTAAAAGAATATTTTTGTATATTTTGTTATTTTTTCGTTAACTAAAAGTTGTAAATGTATAATTTATAAATCATTCATTAGCTTTTATTTCATTCACCTCAAAATTAATTTCTGTCACTTTTCTGTTGACATTGCATTTGTCTATTGTGTCAACATTTTCACCAATTTGAAGTAGCACTAAACCATATACTGGCTGGCCGAACGTGTATCTGAAAAGTATTTCACCCATAGTTAAAGTATTCCAGGATGATAAAATTCTAAATGAGACATATATATCTTTGTATATATTCTTATAATTTTGGTGGTGGTGATGTGGATAGGGGTATTTGTGTGTGTGTAGTCAACCGATGCCAATCGCCTCAGGCCAGCGCTAGACGAGTGGTCAACCGTGATTAGTTACGACGGTCCACAGTGATGACTGGCGAAGTTTCAAGAAACATCTAAAGTGAACACTAATGGGCAAAAAGAAAATCATAATCAAACACAGGCGGACAATGGTTATGCTTGCCCTGAATGTGGCAAAATATGTAGGTCACAGCTGGGGCTGCGTATCCACGGGAAATACTGCATTTTTAATTAACAATTGGACTCGAAGACAAGCCTTATTATTATTATAATAAATAAATTACATCTTCATAATCATGATCACCATATGTCCCTTGACATTTGTCATAAGGGTGCTGTGACAGTCAGGGCCGGTCTTAGGCCACTGCAACCCATGCGGCCGCAGTGGGCCCCGCACTTTCATAGGCCCCGCGCGATGCGAATTCTAGGTGTAAATTATTAAATTAAACCATTTTAACTTATTATTAAAGGATTCCTGGAATTCTCCAAAATTATAAAATTTAAGAAAAAGTCACGAAAATGTCCTGAGATTATAAAAATCTTCTGAAAACTGATGCAAATATTAAAACAGACAAATTTGTCATTTCGATGTCATTCAATATGGAAAACGCCAAAAACACTTGCGATTAAAAAAAAAGGCATTGTCAGCTTTCATTTAATAAAAATGTAATAATAAGCCGAATTTTAACCAAAACAAGAACTTCAAATACTTAATATACTTCAATAGTCATTGGCATACAAGTATTGATCTAAATCAATCTCGACCTCTTATATAAAAAAAAAAGCAAAAGCGATATTTTGATAGTCGATAGTAAATCTAAAAGGCAGATCTGAATGTTTATCGGCTTTTTGTTTGAAAACTACTATCTACTGTAGATGGCTCGTAAAGTTAACTTGAAAGTGCTTTTGTACTTAGTAAAGTATAAATAAAATGCAAAGATGAATTTATTTTCTAATACAAAATCTTAATTTTCACTTACTATCCTTATAACAACCCAAATTAGGCCCCGCGCTATCCTTTCGCATAGGGCCCCGCAACCTGTAGGACCGGCCCTGGTGACAGTTCGCGTAACCAAATCCCGCCATTTTCCCTGTCAGCAGCTTTTTTTATCAGGATTTCAAGAGAGTGGAAAGGCACGTTCTTTTGTTCATCCAGCTTTTCTTTGGTTGACTTTTTCTTCCACTGTACATTGAAGAATGACTTTTGACTGTAAGTCATGTCTTACAATATGATAGAACCAGCTTTCGTCTTGTTACAGTATTGAGGTGTTTCTCATTTTTCCCAGTATTGACTTGTAAATGTTCATTGTTTCCTGGTATCTAATACCCAGCATTTTTTTGTAGCTTTTACTCTCAAAAGTTTGGATTCTTCTTTCTGCCTCAGCGTTCAGTGTCCAACTTTCACAAACATATAGCGGTACAGCGACCAATAGCAAATACTAGTTTTAATTTGACTTGAAAGCTGATGTAGCTCTTACAGATTTCTCCAGTTTGCTCATGACGACGGATGCTAAGCTTAAACAGGTTTTTACCTCTTTTTGATCCACACTCTTTTGTTATGTTGGAGCCTTATATGAGTCAACTTCTTCTAACGATTGGCTATTCAACTGTATGCAACATCTCGTACTATGATTTCCATGGCAACAGCTCTAGCTACAGATTTCAGTTTTGAAGTAATTCTTTACCTGGTCTCCATTTTCTCCACTAAAGTCTATATCATCTTCAAACGTGAGATGGGAAAAGGACCGCACGTTTAGGGTCATCTACGAGTAGATCCTCTAGAAATATGTTAAAACCAGCTGGAAAAAAGAAAGCTTGTTATAAAACTTTATTCAATTTTTTTTTTTTTCAGAATTACTGAGCCATTAACATTTCAGTATGGGGCTTTAAAAACGATGTGTTGTTTTGTATCTGTATTAACCTCCCTCCTCGCTTGTTACATGCCATCCTGCCAAATCTAGTCATAAGATTTTTTTTTAAGACTACTAAGTTGTGAACCAGTTTCTTTTGAAAGGCATTTTTCATGTTAAATACTTTTCAGCAGTACTTTTACCTTCTATGAAGCTTTCCCGTTCGGCTTTTCTCTGAAGTCTTTTGATAATTATTCTTTATCTTGCTCGAATCAGACTTATCGTTCTCTAGTTTTGGTCTCAAGTTTCCTTTCTTGTGCAGTTGAATAATTAAAGATTGGGTCCATTCTTTTGGCCATGATTTGGTCCCATATTTTCTGGCAGATTTTCTAAAAACACTGAGTTATATGTGAGCCGACATGTTTTTAAAAGCTCTAATAGTATGTTATCAATTCCATGCGACTTGCCACCTTTAGAGGATATTATTGCTTCCTCTGCTTCTGACTCTAGTATTGGAGCCTTGCCAAGGTATCGTGTTGGCCTAAGGTGTAACTATATACAAACTAAAAAAGATATACAAAATGAACAAGTCCTAATCATGAAATGTAATTCACTATGGCACCAAACCTATTTTATTAACTAATTTTAAAACAAATTTAATTACCAAGATAGCAAAAAGAGTTGTGGTTTTCACACAAACTCAAAGACTACCCCGAAGGGTCTATTCATGGGTTATATACTAGTAAACGACCACGTAAAACGGCAGGTTTCTCTATTTCAGCACGAATATCAGTAGCTCTGAAGTACACCATAACCGATCAAGTATCATAATCCTACATCCCTCCAAACATTGTGGGGCTAAAGTTTAGTTGACATAATTGTATTGTCTGGAAGGCTGACAAAACTAGTATTATTACATTGTTAATATTCTTAATGTATTCAATGAACTTATAGTTATGAAGCTATAATTCACAGTCTGGCCTAGCTCGAAGGATCATCTAATGGATGTTTAAACTACGAATAAATTGTTTTGATCAATTTCCTTTGTCTCATTTAGGGCATCTGGAAGAGTTCTTTCCCTTTGGTCAAGTGTCGACGTGGCCTTTGACTTCTATATAGACTGGTACACAAGCCGCAAATAACACTAATCACTGCGTATTAAATCTTATTTTTGAAAAGTGTATAAAAATTATTCCTAAACAAAATAAGTTTTCTTTTCTATTTTCTATTTTAAAAAAAATATTTGGCAAATTATTAGAGCTATAAGGTATATATTATAACAATTATATATAACATTATTGTTGGAAAAACTGTTTACATGTACAGGATTATAATAAACAATGTAATTGATATTTCCCTATAAAACCTCGTTTCACTACTAATGTTAAATAGTTTTTAAAATGGTGTATTTTATGAACAAAAAAAAATCTCAAGGTTTAACGAACTGACTTTTAGAAGATGAAAAGTCTCTTTTGTACCCAAACATTTTAAAACTTCAAAATATGTTGAAATCGGATTTTAAATTTATTTTCTAGTTATTGAGATCAAAAAGTGACATGCAGACTGTCGGACAGACAAACAACACACTATTAATAGCGACTTTTCCCATAAGGGAGATCCTCTAAATTTTTAAAAAGTGTAGATCTATATGGACTTACTCGTGTGACTCGTGACACTAGATTATAGTAAAAAAAAAGTTTGTAAATGAGAAATGTGAAATTTAATATTTGTTAACGTTACAAAAACGAGGCTAAAGTAATAAAAATCCCTCACTTGGCCACTACTGAGCCTGATAGTGTTGTATCAGAAAGTAAAGCAAAAGGAGGTAACCCAACATCCACTTGAAATCTTGGTAAATCTGAGGGAAACAGAGACATGCATTTTAGTTTGATTTATCTGGGCAAGCAGTGAATCAATCAATGGTGAAGGAATTAATTCTGGGTATAAAGAGCACTACATTAATACTATCATTTATTTTCTTTAAACACAGGTGCACTACTGTGCAATAAGGGAAAAAATGAAGACATTGAGTGTTATTTTATAGAGAAAAACATTAGAAGCACACTTATGAAGAGGTTAAAGTGATAGATAACTAAAGTAAACCAGTCAAAGAAGAAATTTGTTTTAAAAAGGCGACAAGTAGAAACGTCAAACGAGTTATATCCGCGATTATTTGACGTCATAGTTTCACTCAGATAAGAATGTTAACAGGCTAGCTTTGTTTATAGGCCAAATCACTATCACTTGTCTACATTTACTCAGTTACTGCTATGTTATCTTATAAATTGCTGACGTTCCTTCAAAAGAGAAGATAATAAGTCCTTCGCGCATCATTGTGTTAATTTAAAATGTTAAGTAATTGCTTATTCTAGCTGATTCAGGCAACACTCTCCAAGTTTTAATGGCACTAGGGAAGAGAAAACACTTGTATCAGCTTGTCCTATCGTATTGTTATAAATCCGCCATGCGCACCGCCATCCAGGCTAGTGCAGAGAAAGAAGAACGATTTCCTCTCAAGTTGAGAGCCGAGATGAATATTTTGTGATCAAGACATGTTGTTCTACATGTATTTGTGATGTCCTGTAAATAAACATCTTGTGGTGTCTCGTTGAGTTGCCTTCCCTTAAGTTACTACATTGGTGTTGAAGTGGGATTATAGGCAACTCAACGAGAGGCGGTAGGATTTGATCACAATGGCATCTTTTAAACAACTAGACCAACTCTTAGTTACAGAGATAAGGCGGGAACTCTGTTACCGATATCTAAAGCTTAGTGGTATCAAGGATGTGCTTACAACGCGTCTCAGGCGAGCCCTGAAGATGAACGAAGAACCGGATACCTACCTATTTGAAATTAAACTGGAGTTTTATGAGGTCATTGGCAAGATGCATGAAGATATTGTTGCAATGTATGAACAAATTAACAGCATGAGGAACAAGGTAGATAAAGGTGTCTCAAGCTAAAGAAGGAATAGACTTGTTGGTGAAGAAGCAGTTGCCCGTAGACTCGTTGGTGAAGAAGTTGCATGGTGAGGACTGTGGCTGCACAAACAGTGGTGACAGAGACGCTGGGGATTGGAGCGCCGTCTGTGGCTGTGTTGTGGGCAAGTCTTGTGGGCGTGACTTTCTAGACGAGAAACTTGACGACAATTGCTGCAACGATCTCAACGGGATGTTTCAAATCGAAACAAAAGAAACAAAGGAAGAAACAAGAGAAGTCTGTTATGTGCCTGAAGATTTTGTTCCTAATGTATCTGCAACGATTACCTCAATGAGCCGAACAGATCAAAAACAACGTTGGGTCTGCGTCCAAGCTTGCTGCTGTGGACTTTAAAGATCTCTGTTTATCTGTCAGTACCTTTGATAAGAACTCAAACCATGAAAGCCTCAAGATCGTTTCTAATTCCTGTCCTTGGATGTCGTCGGGTGAAATCGCGAATACAGGCCCCAACAATGGCCGAGACAGAAACAACTAATTTGACTTTGCCTGCGGCAACTGCATCCAGGCGATTAACATGAACTGTAAATGCGGCGTCCTGCGGGGACAGGACCCATGCCAAGAAACCCAGTTACAGAAATTTGTACTTCTGCTCACATCAGTAAGAGTGACTTGAACGGTGGTGAATTAATTCCAGCGAAACCTGATGTAGTAGTGATGGATGAACATTACAAGGATGCTTCATGGGCATACCTTACAGATGAGGCTGATAAAGACTATATGCTACCAATGGGCCTACAACTGTGTCACGAAACGTCCATGGAAAAGGTCATATGACTCAGCGTCTTAGAACAACAACCCCGGAATCTACAGTGATCGCCTCAACCTCCATTATTGTTAAGTGACTGGCAACCACTAGCTCTCCCTGTGTCAGCTTTAAGGCATCAGCGACTATCGTCATGAGGTCGAAGCAGCGACCACGATGTCTTCTCAAGCAGAGACTGGCCAACTGAAAGAAGAGAAAGTGACGGCCGCGGAAAACTGTGCAGATGGCTTCGTGGGCAACAAGCACTCTACTGTCTGTGGTTCCCACCGATCGACCTCAACCTGAACTGTCAAACCCCCACAGCACTGTTTCTTTTCGGGACGAAAAGCCATAAGAATGGGGCAATGTTATAACTCTGCCATTTCCGCTCAAGTTGAGAGCCGAGCTAAAGATGTTGTGATCAAGACATGTTGTTCAACATGTATTTGTGATGTCCTGTAAATAAACATATGTCTCGTTGAGTCGCCTTCCCTTAAGCTATTACAGTACAGTATAAGAATGCGCCTTTATCTTTGTGTATTTCTGATTAATCTATTATATCGTGAGTTTTTGTTTTCTTTTAAACTTATGGTTCTATGTTTTGGTAGTTTAAATTTTAGTCGTTTGTCCTAAAAATTAGTGATTGTGTATATATTTTGTGTATATTTTATGTATATTTTGTATATATTTATTTGTTATCAATCTCACGAGAATATTCTGCGTCTGTTTAAGACATATTTCTTTGGGACCTGGAACTCTACCTTGAAACATATTTAAAAAAAACACTTATGTTATCTATCTATCTATTTATCTATCTATCTATTCTATCTATCCATCCATCAGTTTGGGGTTATCGATGTCACAGGCATTCTTTCTCATTTTATTTAGCAATATCAATTTGTGAATAGAATAATAAAAGACCGCAAGCCTACCGATGAAAATGAAATAAAGTATCACTAATAGATATTTATAATAATATTGTATAAGTATAATAATATTGTTAACCAACAGTGTCATGCCATTAAAAGATATATAAATAATCAATTCTATTGTAAAATTCTTGCTACCAGTTGTCAGGTACTTGTTTTCTTAATTTTAATTACAATTGTTAGATATAGATATAAAAATAAAGCAAAGCTCCCCAGGTCTTTGGCCTACGGTTGACTAGGGTGTCATGTGGCCAGCACAACGACCAACCGTCTTTACTTTTCCCCAACTAATGTCAGGTACTCATTACAGCTGGGTACTACCTCAGGCAACCCATTCCATGCTCTAATAGCTCTGGTTCAGTGTTTTATGTATAATTGCTTCTTTACTTTTAAGTCTTCTGTCCTGAAGGCTTTCTAAATTTAGTGATTTTACTAAAGGTATTACTCTAGTCAAATGTGAATATTCGTTTGTTATGAATCTCACTGCTCTATTGTGTGACTGTTCCAGTTTCTTAATGTTTTCTTGACTTGAGGGGTCTCAAACAGAGGATGCATATTCTATTATTGGCCTAACCAAGGTTAAATAACATTTTAGTTTTATGTTCTTATTTGATTTATAGAAATTTCATTTAATAAACCCAAATGCTTTGTTTGATTTTATGATAGTTTCATCAATATGGGGATTTCATTACAGTTTTTCATTTATTATAACACCTAGGTATTTTGCGTTTTTAGTCTGTGTTACTAATTTACCATGAACAAGTTAAGTGAAATTAAATTGTTTTAGTTGGGTTTTTTGCTACTCCTAACAACTGACATTTTTCTGGGTGAAAAGACATGCTCCAATGTGATTCCCATTTCTTTAATTCATCTAATGCTCTTTGTAAAATATCTGTGTCTTGTGTTGTTGTTGTTTTTTGTTCTATATATTATGCAATCGTCTGCAAATAATCTGACTTTTGTTCCTGGAGTAATGCAATTTGGTAAATTATTTATGTAAATTAAAAATAGTAGCTTAGTTCTTTGAGTAATCTAGCTGGAATACCATCAGGTCCAGATGCTTTATTTCGTTTGGTGTTGGCTAATAGTTTTTGAATTCCATTTTCTTGTACTACTATATCTTCTATGTTGTCTACTTGGTTCAAATTCAGTAGTATGTTTTAGTCTCCAGGGGCTGAAAATGCTGATGCAAAGTATTTGTTTAGGATGTTTGCTTTAGTTCCATTATCATTATATATTATGTTATGTTCATCTTTTAATGGCGCTATGCCTGTTGTTGCCATTTTCTTAGACTTAATGTATGACCATAGGTTTTTGTTGTTTTCTTTAGATATTACATTGTTTATGTATTCACTCTGCAACTGTCTGCTTTGTTTTTGGGTTAGGTGTTTAATTTTTATATACTTTTTGTAAACTCTTTCTGCCTTAGTTTCTTTAAATTTTCTATATAGGTTTTCCTTCTGTTTACAAAGCTTCTTTAGTGTATTATTAAACCAGCATTTATTTCTTGTGTTTGTTAGTTGGTATATGATTTTCTATAATGCTTTTAAGATGGTTTTAAATGAAATTTCAGAGGTCATCGACTGGTTGGTTAATGTCTTTTTCTAATAAGAATGTTTGTTGAAAGTTTAATGCAGATTTTTGTAGTTGTGTAGGTTGCATTTATTCCAGAGTAAGATTTTTCTTTTGGGTTTTGTATTGGCTACTGCCTTTATCTGACTGTGTATTTTTATGATCTCATGGTCTAATAGACCAGGGATAATATCTTAATCAACTACTAATCCAGGTCTGTTGGTTAAGTAGAGATCTAATGTGTTGTTTAATCTAGTTGGCTTTTTAATGATTTGATCTAAACTTAGGTTGTGTAAAGTTTCTATGAAAAGCACATTTATATCCTTAAGGTTTTGGTGTTTATCTATGGTTAGTGTTTTCCAGTTTATATCAGGTAGGTTGAAATCACCCATTGTCACTGATGAATGTGTGTATGTATGTATAATCTATTTTTACAATCTGCGCGAATGACCCGAAGTGTGTTGTTTTGTCAGAGAGAGACCAGTGTGTGTGATATGCAGTAAAGCTGATTAAAGTTTATGTGTTTGATCTAGTGGTTTAATTGTTTTATTTCGTTAACTAGAACTGAACCAGGGACACCTAGATGTATCGAGACCTGAGGTAGATTCTATCGAGTTATAAGTAGATAGAGTTATATAACAGGAAAGCTGTGACACCCATAATAAAAAAACGGCATTTTTATTTGTCTCTTTAAGTGTAGTAAGCTGATTGCATAGTTCCTGCATGTATTCTAAACTAGAATTTGGTGGTCTGTAAATACTGCCTATTATTAGTGATGTTGAGGTGGTATTAATTTTACAAAATGTTGATTCTATATATCGAGGGATTATAGACATTGGTGCACCAAGTGAGTTCTTTTAGCATTGCAGTTAAAGAATTCATTTATATGATGTCAAAGGGAAAACAATTCCATTACGTCACACGGCCTACTTAGACTAAAATATGTCTCATCAATATCGAGGGATCATAGATATTAATGCACGGATTAAACTCCTTTAGCATTTCATTTAAAGAAATTTTTCTATATGACGTCAAAGGAAACATCCCCTACGTCACACGGCCTAGTTAGACTAAAAAATGGTTTCATCGATACGAGCCAGTTATCGAGGGATCATAGACATCGGTGCACCGAGTGAGTTCTTTTAGAATTAACTTTGAAGAATTCATTCATATGACGTTAAAAGAAAAAAAATCCATTATGTCACAATGGGCTAGTAAAAAAAATGTTTTTTAACAAGAGATATTTCTTGAGGGTGCATGACCTCTGTTTCACAGAGTTCTAATAGAACTCATTTAAAGATATTAAAATTATTATTTAGATTATAGCCGCATTTTTTGTGCATTTTGTCTGTCAGTCTGTCCGTCCGTCATGTTAATATAAAAAAAACAAAACAAAAACTATTGAAAATTTGATTAACCTTAAATTTTCCTTCCGAAACATCGCAATAGTTTTAAGTATCTATAATAGATTGTTCCGGATGTTTGTATATATAGTGAGAGAAAAAGAGAATTCTAGATAAATCTAAAACTGTTAATTAAATTTTTGGAATGGTTTCGTATAAAAAATTAGATATACCATAGCCTTCCGGAGATATTTTTTTAAAACTATATTTCGGTGTTAGAAAGTTGTTTTCCTTTAAAATCGGAAAATAATATTAATTAGATTTTAAAACTTTTACCTAGAAAATTAACTTTAATGTACGACAGAAGTGACATTTTACATAAATAGAGTTTGAATGTTTTTCATAAAAATCCGGAACAACCGATATTCGTAAATGAGAAGAAAATTATTTGTTTTATTTATTACAATAGGGATTTCAAACAGATATTTGTGTTAGTAGAGTTTTTATATAAAATTCGGAACAATTTTGGCGACGATTGGTAAAAAAATTTAAGTAATGTAGGTTGATTTCTTTTCAAAATCAAATCCGGAACATTGTCAACATATACAAAAAAAACCTCTGTTATGTTTCAGCAAGAAAATTCAATGTAAAATAAGTCTAAAAAGTGTTTTTTTATAATCGTTTCTAATAAATTACTTCCTTTCTTAATAATTCTGAACGACCTATTGTCGATATTTAAAAAAAAGTCATTTGACATAAATTTGTTTTAAGTTGAAAATACTGAAAGATTTGATATCGATAATTAAACTATATTGACGTATTTTCAAACAATACGATTTCAAACAATCATTTGACATAGTTTCAGGAACAACTTCATATTTAATGTATAGAGATTTTCATATAGCATTTATATGCTATTTACATAAAAAAAACGGAACAACATATGATTGATAAAGTGTTTTGCAACGTTTAAGCACAAAAAGTAAATATATAATATAAATTAGAAGAGCAAACATACATTGGTTGACATTGATTTGTTTCTACAAAACCATCCGCAACAACCTGTTATAGATACTTAAAACTATATAAATGTTTTGAAAGAAACATTAAAGGTTAAATAAGATTTTAAATTCTTTTTAGTTTTATTTTTTTAAAATCTAAACGTGACGAACAGATCGACCAACAGACAAAACGCACAAAAATAAGCGGCTTTTATCCTGATGGGGCACTAAACAAAAAAAAAAAAATCTGCTTGTTTAAAAAATTTTAATTAGTGCAATTTTTTTTTCTAATCTAACCGTGACTGACGGACAGACCGACCAACAGACAAAACGCACAAAAATAAGCTTCTTTCATTCTGATGGGGGCACTAAACAAAAAGTAAATAAAATCTGATTTTTAAAACAAGTTTAAGAAATTGGTTTAGCACCATGTCATGGCTGGGCTTTACGCTACTACACGAAAGTCGCAGCATAAAATGTCCATTTAAAAAATTGTGCGTGATATTTACATACAAAGTGCATTCTTAGCCTTTAAATAAATGTTTTTAGCAGCTAGTTGACCAGAAAAAACACCTTTAACTATTATTTATGTTTGTTGTAAACCAGTGGCGTAGCTACCAATGTGCGGGTGGTGCGGGCCGCACAGGGCACCAAGTGGAGAGGGGCACCAAGATTCCCCCAGTGTGTATTAATTTCCTATTTCCGTGAGCTTTTCAGTAAAAACGACTAATTGTATGGACACGAACCAACTTAAACTACTGTATTTTAAACATGAACTAACGATTTATAAACTAGTCATGTCGCTCTTTTGTTTCATCTCCTTGACTATTTCTTCCATACAATGTAAGCTATAGAACAGTTTGACTCTAATTTACTAGATTTATTTCGGACACACGGTACATGTTGTCGCCCCTTTTATAGCGCTCATAGGCTGTAAGTACCGCCCTCTCCCTCTTTAAATGTAAAGGGGCCTCGTTTGTTAAGATTTCAGCAGCGTTTGTTGGGCTTGTCCGAAAGGTGCCACAAATGAACCTTAGTGCCTGTGATTGTACTCGGTCGAGTGATTCGAGGGCAGTTTTACTAGCATATACTTGAGCTGTACTCAATGTGTGATCTGACTGCCCCTAAGTACAATTTGCGTAGCATGTAAGCTTTGGCACCCCACTTTGTGCTGGCCAGCTTTCTTAGTAACACTAACTTCTCCGAGGCTTTTCTTTCAACTTCCTGGACGTGCTGGAGCATTGACAACTTTCTATCCAGGGTCACCCCTAGATATTTTGGCGTGTTTTCACGTTGGAGTCGCAGCCCACTAAGTTGAAGCTCGAATGGAGCCTTAAGAATGTCGATCCATAGGCTGAACAGGGACCAGGTCGTTTTGGCAATGTTTATCTGAATCTGTCATTTGTCGCAATACGAGGAGATGGTTTGGAGGTCTGCTTGTAATGCCGCCTGTATTTGGTCGGCTTTATTGCCGGTTGACCAGAGGACAATGTCATCCGCATAAAGCAGTTTCTTTGACCGCAGTGAGGTGCGTTTATTAAATAAATTAAATTTCTTAAGTCTAAAGATGCATCGAGACAATTTCAAGTCACATCATTGCCAGAGTCCACCGACTATAGGCGAGCTGTTAATGGGTATGAATTAACTGAACAATTAAAAGCAACAAAGCAAGATGAGACGGTTATCATTGAATTCAGAACAAAAGGATGAGGCCGACATCAATACTTCAATACCGCAGGTTATAGAGACTAAAGGACAGCACACAAGCATGTCCTCAAAAATTCATACTGAAGAAGCTGAACCATCAGACAGTGTAAACAATACAGAAAGCAGGATAATAAACTCTAGACTGAACGACATTGGAGATTGGCCTGATGTCATCACAGATAATATTCGCATACACCTTTTCACTCAAGGATCTGAAACAGTTCAGCGTATGGACAGTCAATTCAGAGAGGCGTATAGACATCAAGAATCAGCAAAAGGAAAGGCTAGAAAGCTTTCAAAGGCTTGGTTTTTCCGGCAAATATCAAACGGCGAGAAAGTTCTTAGAAAGTGGATGTGTTATTCGCCAAAAAAAAAATATTATTTTGCTTCCCCTGCATGCTCTTCTCAACAAGATCAAGTACCAAATCTTCATTTAAATCCAAAGATGGATTCAATGAGTGGTGGAGGTTATCCCCGAAAATAGAAAAACATGAGACCAGCAGAGCTCACATTCAGTCATCGCTTGCTTGGAGGGAACTTGAAGTTTGCCTGAGAGTAGGGAACAATATAGACAACAAGGCCCAAGATTTGATTATACAAGAGACGAAAACCTGGAGAGTTAGTAAAATTACTATCAAAGTACGATCCACTCTTGAGGGAGCATGTGCTTCGAACTAAGCTTTGTTCCATATCGAATATATACATGTCTCCACAAATACAAAATGAATTTATTACAATATTGGGGGATCACGCTAAAAAACAAATCATACAGCAAGTAAAACAAGCCAAATATTTCTCTATTATTTTTGATAGTACACCTGACATCTCAAAGCTGGATCAAATTTCTCAAATTTTACGGTATGTTGTCATGACAGGGTGCAGGTTCGTGAGTCTTTTGTTGACTTCATCGACACAAAGGCTATGATAATGCTGCGGTCATGAAAGGTCATTAAGGTCATGAAAGAATTAACAATATTTGATTAATGAATAGGCCTACATATTATTTTGAAAAAAAAGTAAGGTTTTGCAATGTTATTAATTAGTTAGTTGTTTTGTGTTTTTTTTTTGGGGGGGAGGGGGGGCATCAAGATGAGGTACCGCACCAGGCATCATATACTCTAGGTACGCCACTGTTGTAAACACTTCTAGTACATTTTATAAATATATTAGACTTAGTTTTACTGGAAATACACAAAAGATAGTCCTACGTTGTAAGCATATTGTAACATTACCTCCCTTACATTTGGGTAATTGTTTTAGAATTGATGTATTTTAATGAAAAAATCGCTAGCATAATTAATTTTATAAATTAAACGGTTTGCTTTTAGAAAACCAAAAGTAGTCGTTGCACTTAAACTTTTCAAGCCGCATTTAATGTTGAAACAATATTTTTCATATCTCTTTTAGTTTTCAAGATCTGAATGTGACAGATGGACAGACGGACATTTTGCACAAACCTAATAGCGGCTTTTTCCCCTTACGGGGGCCGCTAAAAATTATGATTTTAAAACCTTCAATGATTTTTTAAAAGGTTATTTTAAAAAGGTGTTACTGTAATCAATTGTGAATATTCGTTTCTTATGAAACTCACTGTCTATTTTGTGTCTGTTTTAATTTCTTAATGTTTTCTTGAGTTAAGGGGTCGTTTTTTCTCCTGACGTTTATACCTGATTTTTCTTATCAGTTGTTGTGAGACATTGGTTTAAAATAATACTAAGCTTATAAATATTAAAAAAATCGCATGTGAATATATGAATGAACTTGTTTTAGTCCATTAATTATAGTTGCTTTGAAAAATTGATTTCACACATGACATAGACCTTGTCACAATCGTCATAGATCTATACAATCAATTTATAATTTGTAATCTTTATAATCATAAATATTCAAGTTGAATTCCAATTGTAACTATAGAATCAGTAAAGATCTACTTCTAGAATATATATCTAGGATATACATGTAGTAGAAACAGAATCCAAGATAATCGGATTTTACTGGTATTCTAGATCTAGAGTCTTAGACAGTCTTGATTTTAGACTAAATTTAAGTCTAGAACACTATAGAATCCTATATATATATACGCTGCCTTCGTGGACCTCACTAAGGCTTTCGACATGGTCAATGGTCAATGATTAATTGAGGATTTCGGCCAGGCTCGGATGCTTAACTACGCTCCTATTCATTCTCAAGCAGTTTCATGTGGGACAAAAAGGCATAATGGTGACATGTTGATCATTTCCCAATAGAAAATGGCGTGATGCAGGCTGTGTACTTGCCCCAACTCTATTCGCAATCTTATTTGGCGTAATGCTGGGTCATCAACATCACGTTTCGTTTGGACGGCAATCAAAAGAAATGGTCAGAGCTTCTCTATGCCGATGATTGCGCTAGCCCCTGCTAGCCCACAATGAACATGATCTCCAGATACGGTCCCCGTTTCTTTCTGTTTATCCCTTCATCTTGGGAAAGCAGAAGTATGTGGGACGAACGTATGCCCAAAGCAAGTCTCTTTTGGTCAGTGAGACAAACAGCTGGAGGTCACTCACAAAGGCTGCGGAATGCACATTGGAGACCAAAAGGAAATCCGCTGTCGAGGACAGACGCAGACGGCGAAAAGAAAATCTTAATCGACCTATCTAGCCTCAAGATACCATCTAGATTTCTAAACTAGATTCGATCTGAAATGTAGATCTAGATATAGAGTCTATTTAATGACAATGTCAGTGATTCCGAAGATAAATGATGAATGAAGTGTTTACTATGTATTTTAATGTTTTACGAATCACATGTGCCCATGTGGTGATATGACTACGCCTACGGCTTACGCAGAACCGTGAATGGCGTGAACTGTATACATATACGCAGAACCTATTGCGACTTGACGGCTTTTGTAAATTTGTCTGCTGTGCTGTACGAGATGCCAAAAAATATGTAGATTCTAAAGTTCTAGAACAATAGATCTGTTCCACTTAATTTATTAACATAAATCTATTAATCTCATTTATAATAAGTAGCTCTAGATCTACTATTTTACCAATGCATTCATACAGAATTTAATATGTAGATTTAATTATATTAATAAAGAGTTGTAATTTAGCTCTATACGTTGTTAGCAAATAGCGTTGCAAAAAACAACAACAACAACAAAAAAAAAAAAAAACGAACCTAGGTATTTCTAAACTATGATACTTAGTGTGTAATAGAAAAACAGCACCTACCTAAATAAATTGTAAATAGAGAGCAAATACCCATATTTATTGTAGTATATATAGGTATGTGGTTTTATATTATATAAGCCCATTGTACATTTATTATTTATAAAAGTACGTACCATACTCTGCTACTTCAAATGATTGTCTCTTCTCTCCTGAAACAGTCTGTAAAATATTACAAGAAACAAAGGTCAATAAAGTTTTTACACTTTATTATGTCTAGTTACTTTATGTTTTAGACGCCCCCAAATTAAAAATGCCACTGTAGTTTATTTGTCGTCCGTCTGTCGGCATGTCACGTTCTGGTCTCATAAACTAAAAGCGCCATTGAAAATCCGACTTTACCCTAATCTTAAGCGTGTTAGAATTAAGTGCAGTGGCTAGTTTCTGAAATGAAATTCCTACGTTGTTGTTTTTTTTTTAATTAAATGTGCAATCCGCTTTCCCATCAATTTTTTAAAATTTATACTTTAAAGTTTTGTATAAATGTTTGTAAAATGTTTTATATGTTTCGGATGTTCCTTCAGAGTTGAAGATAGTTTACTTCCTAGTCCAAACCTCCCGCAGGACGACGGGGGATGGGAGCGGGCTGGGTTGAAACTCTCGACCGTCGATAAATCCGAACGACAGTCCAGCGATCAAACCGCACGACCAGGCAGCCATCCAGTATAGTATGTGATATGAATATGAATTAAAGTAATGTAAAAGTATTGTATCGTATGTGACATTATGTGATATGAATATGAATCAAATTGATGTAATTTTAAAAAAGGGGAAATTAAAAAATATATATATTGCTATTTTTGAACTACGTAGCAATATTTAAGGCCAACATCATGCTACAACTGTGTGTTAAAGCCTAATTGTGTGTCTAGATGAATAAATGGTCTGCATATTCAATTATTATAAAAACAAAAATGTTTCATTTTAGGTAAATAACAAAATAATCGTTGCATCTAATCATAGATCGACACAACATGGTCAAAATGGCGCGTAGGACGTAATCATCTTCTTTTTTGAAGTAACGTCTGTATTATATAAGATAAGATAAGATAAGATCAACACGCCTTTAGTGGCTAGAAGGACGAACATTTTAGAGTCTACACAAAACTAAAGGCCTGATAGACGAACATTTTAGAGTCTACACAAAACTAATGGCTCGATGGGCGAACACAAAACTAATAGCGGATTTTCCCCTAACAAAGGCTGCTAAAAATATGCTCTTTGAGAAATATTCACCTCAGTTCTGACATTTATTTTCCATGTTCCAAAAGAAGGCTCATCACTTAAATCAAAGAAACCTTCCACTACACCAAATGTTCCGCTGACTCCACTCAAAACATTGATTTTATTATCATAAGGATCCTAAATAAAAGAGTACAGGCAAGCAATAGTTTGATTAAACACACATTTCATAATAATAAAGTCATCAATTTATTTTGATTTGATTAACGTCAACAGCAAGATGCAATGTGGGAAACAAAACAAAATTTACCAGAATTTCATAATGAAATGTTCCAGTGTAAAGTTGTAAGTTGTAATATACTGCCAGGATTCTGAAGTTAACTATAGAAATGAGAAAAAAAAATATTTAAACGTTTAGAATTTTATTTGTTTTGGACGTTTGATAATATTTAAAAAAATATGAGCTCGTAGGCCACACAATAGGGTCAGGCGTACTTTCACACAAATCATTTAGTTCACAGACGTAAATGAGTAGTTCAAAGAATTAGAACACATTGAGGAATACTGTAAAGATAATTTTTTATTATTAAATGTAAAAAACCCCAAAGAAATGATAATCGATTTTCGCAGGGACAAGAAGGAAAATGATATTGTTTCTGTAGCTGGAGAGACTATTGAAATTGTGCAAACCTTTAAATACCTTGGTACTATCCTAGACAATAAACTAAATTTTACTGCAAATACTGATTATATCAGCAAAAAAGGGCAGCAAAGATTACGACTACTAAGAAAACTGTCCTCGTTTAATGTTAGCGAAAAGGCCTTGGCTATGTTTTATCACGCTCACATCTGCAATATTTTCAGTTTCAATATCACTGCCTGGTATGGCAATCTGAGCATTAAAAATAGGAATAAACTTAATAGAATCCTCAATGCTGCTGGCAAAATCATTGGCAAAAAACAAACCCCATTTGGGCAGTTGTTTGAGACAAACATCTATAAAAAAGCTAACAAGATCCTCGAAATAAAGAATCACCCTTTATGTCAGGATTTTGTGATTTTACCATTACAAAAGAGATACAAGACACCGATAGCAAAGACAAACAGACACAAACACTCTTTTGTTACCCTGGCAATCAAATCATTAAATAATAACAATCTGGTATAAACTTTGTCACATGTAAATTATGAGTGAGTCTGGTGTGAATGTACACTTTGGTTTCTTATAGTTATAATGTTTTTTGTTTAGTGTAATGCACAAATTGTAAGACAAATTTCCTTACGGATAATAAGGATTATTATCATTATTATTATTAACTTAAATGAGGCTAGCTTATCTGAAGTGGAAGATTTTAAATCTTTTGAACTAAATGTTCAAACAAAATTGATAATTACGTTTTCAAAAGACCGTAAAAAAAACTATTGCCGGTTCAAACATATATCCAACCTGTTTAAACAGTCTTTTTCATTCAATATACTAGCATCATCATTATAAATGTGCCTCAGAACACCTAAAACTTTTTTTTTCTTTTTATGTAGATAGAATGCAATACCTTTCAGTTTCTGGATATTCACTTCCCGTAATACATATAATATTATACTTTCAATTAATTGTTTTAAAAATGGTGTAGGCCCCTATACTTACTTTGAAAACCAAAGTATGTACTATTAGAATACCAAAAGTAGACGTTACACTTGTTTTCAGTAATTAAATGTACTAGTAATGAGCATTTAGTTTTTTGAGATATAAACAAAAACACAACAGACAGAAACATTAAAGGTATCTAAACATAATAAAAAATCATTATTATTTTAGATTTAGATTTGTACAAAGCTTATATCAATTCACTCTGTCTGTCTAATAAAAGTTTTAATTGACTCTGTCTGTCTGGTAAAATGTTTGTCTACGTTATTTCTCCGACACCCAGTCTAGGATCAAGCTGACGTTTTACACTATTATTTCTTCTACCTGACAACACAAGATCAATACAAAATAACGTATCAATTACTTAATTAACTATTGGTAATTAATTAGGTATCTCAAACAAGGGAATCAATTCGTACTTGATTGAAGTTGTGGTTTAAGCTGAATTATTCCACTTTATTGGTCGTTGTCTGAGGCTTGGTGAACACAAACATGAGATAAAAACGCTTAGATAACTCTATAATCTATCATGTTCATAAACTCTTCACAAGCAGATTGGTTACCGCGTTGGCTTGAGAAGCCTGAGAAGGCTTTAGTCTACAAGTTCAAATCAGGTAGTTCACATTTTTTTAATAAATACATTTTAAAAGCGATCACTCAGATACCCCATTCTTTCTCCCCCTACCCTTTTCCAACAGATCCAAACAAGTGATAGTATCATAGCGTATTGAGAAAGCTTGAAGCATGACATTGCGTTAAACAAAAACAATTAGTAGAAATATTTCTAATTGCACAGATTTATTATTGTTAGTCTAGATCTATTACGAATTTAATGACATGACTGATCCAAACTAAATGATACAACTACTCAGTGATACAAATCAAATTATCGTCAAAGGTCAGAATATCGCAAGATGAATTCAAAATGTTTAGTCATTGATTTCTTAGATCCTAGATTAATCTAGATGTACATTCAACTAAATTTTATTTCAACAATAAGATTGGCGTTTTCACTTTAGTTATAACATTTTTTTCATCGCGTTGTCGTCACCTACGATATTTCCTATGGCAACTGGTCTTAAGGTCATGAACTTGCAGAGCTTGAAAAAATGAAATAATATTTGCTAAATAAACTCCATTTCACGATATTTTAAATCATTGAGAGTTCAATATGTAATATTTTGATTGGATGCTAACTGTCTCTTATATTCCTAAAAATAACTTTTCAGTTTCAGTGCGGAGTGGTTTCAAAAGTTTATCAAACGTAAACAAGACAATTAGATCTATTATAGATTTAAACTTTTTACTGAAAATATTTTTACTTCTTTTGGTAGGGACTTTTATTTAGTCATATAGGATACATGATAAATAAAAATAACATTGATTTTCATGGGCGTAGCAAGGATTTTTTTTTTTGGGGGGGGGGGGTATTTTCTCTCTCCCTCCGTAAAAAAAAAAAAAATATATATATATATATATATATATATATATATATATATATATGTGTGTGTGTGTGTGTGTGTGTGTATTTGTGTGTGTATATATAATCTTAATACATTCTGTCCCTTCATTCTTTCGGAAGATGTTTATTGTACCCGAGAATAGGCTCTTCCTGGAGTTAGTGGAAAAATTGTACACACCCCCTTGCTGGCTATGAGCTCCCGCCCCCAAGCACTATTTCCGGCATTGAAAGCCAACAAAATGCATATTCTGAGGAATCTACACTGCATAATCCCGTAAAAATATATATGTGTGCGTACACACACACATAATTAATCTTTATTACATACTTACCCTTCATTCTTTCGGAAGACGTTTATTGTTTCCTACAATAGGTTTTTCCAGGAGTAGACTACCCGCTCTTGCCAGCAAGGGACTCTGGGGGAGCGCTGTGAGCCCCGCCGCCAAGCGCTATTTCCGGTATAGAAAACCAACAAAATACATGTTATGAGGTATCTACATGCATGGGCGTAGCCAGGGGGGGTTTTGGGGTTCAAACCCCCCCGAAATGAAATCCCCCACCTACGCAGGGGGGGGGGGAATCGGAATTTAGTGACTGATTTTTTGCTTTGATTTTGTTTATTTTAGGTGAGATTTTAATACTAAACCATCACTTGCCCCAGCACAGCCAAAAGTTTTTGAGTTTAAAACCCCAACCAGAGGGTTTTGAGTTTAAAACCCCTACCAGGGGGTTTTGAGTTTAAAACCCCCTACCAGGGGGATTTGAGTTTAAAACCCCTACCAGGGGGATTTGAGTTTAAAACCCCTACCAGGGGTTTTAGCAGTTAAATCCCCCTCTTCTATAAAACAAAACCAAAAAAAAATAAATAAATGCAAAAAACAATTCCCAAATTCCAAATTTTGATTTTAAAACCCCTCCAAAATTTACGAGAAACCCCCTCTTCAATATTAAAAAAAGCAAATTACACACTCAAATTTTTAAAGGGTTTTGAGTTTACCCTTCTTCAGTAGGGTATGAAGTTAAAAAAATACCTCTTCAATATAAAAAAAAAAGCTAATTACGCACTCAAAGTGTTATGAGCGTAGCTAAATGATTTTTTTATTCAATTTTGAGTTTAACCCTTTACCCTTCACCGGCGTTTGAAGGTAAAAAATACCTCTTTAATATTAAAAACAAAGCAAATTATACACTCAAAAATTTATTAGTGTAGTCAAAGGGGTTTTGAGTTTAAACTCCCCTCCAGTGGATTTTAAAGCTAAAAAATACCCTTTCAACATAAAAAAAGCGAATTACAAACTCTAAAATCTATGAGCGTTGCTAAAGGGATTTTGAGTTTAAACCCCCTTCTGAGGGGTTTGAAGCTAAAAAATACCTCTTCAATATAAAAAAATATCAAATTACGCACCCAATATGCTATGAGCGTTGCCATAGGGGTTTTGAGTTTAAACCTCCCTTCAGCGGGGTTTGAAGCTAAAATATACCTCTTCAATCTATAAAAGAAAAAGCAAATTACGCACTCAAAATGAGGTTTTAAGTTTAAACCTCACTTCAGCGGCTTTTGAAGCTATAAAATACCTCTTCAATTATAAAAAGCACATTACGCACTCAAAATGCTATTAGCGTAGCCAAAGAAGGTTTTGAGTTTAAAACCCCTCTTTAGCGGGGTTTGATGCTAAAAAATACCTCTTCAATATAAAAATAAAGTAAATTATACACTAAAATTCTTTTAGCGTAGCTAAGTCAAAAAAAGGGGGGTTTGAGTTTAATTCCCCCCTTTCCTCCAGAGTTTTTTTTTCCAATTTGTTTTAACCCTCCAGATGGTTTTAAAATTATAAAAAGCAAATTACACACTCAAAATGCTATGAGCGTTGCCAAAAGGGGTTTTGAGTTTAAACCTCCCTTCAGAGGGGTTCGATGCTAAAAAATACTTCTTCAACATAAAACAAACATCAAATTACACACTAAAATTATTTGAGCGTAGCCAAGCCAATTGGGGGTTTCGAGTTTAAATCTCTCTCCTATAGATGGCTTTTTTTTAAAGTTTAAAACCCCTCAAGATGGTTTTGAGTTTAAAATCCCCTTACAGAGCGTTTTGAGGTAGAAAACCTCTATCTTCAATATTATTCTAAAGCAAACTCCATTGGCCTCTTTCGGTAGTAGAACGACTATGGTTCATCTCAGAGCACACTTCCTCATGTGGCTGTGGAGCCCTATTTGGAGAGACACTCCCGTCCACAGATAGCGTCCACAGATAGCGCAGGTTAAGGTGGCTTATGCTTCGGTGGTACAGGAGCTGGCCGTTTTTCGGATTGTACGTTTTTCTTCCTGAGCTGAGACCCATGTACTTTCACTGTCCATAGCTTTCTTGGTCACTGTCTCTCTCCATCTGTTGCGGTCTAGAGCTATGTCTTCCCAATTGTCAGTATTGATGTTCACTGATTTGAGGTCACGTTTTATTACATCTATGTAACGGAGGTGGGGGCGACCAGTTTTTCTTGTGCCAGTCGCGAGTTGTCCATAGAGGATGACTTTCGGGATGCGCTCGTCCTCCATCCCGCGAACATGTCCAAGCCAGCACAAACGGCGTTGTCTGAGGGCTGTAAAGATGCTGGGAATACATGATCGCGCAAGGATCTCAGTATTGCACACTTTTTCTTTCCATGTGACATTCAAGATCCTACGGAGACATCTCAAATGGAATGAGTTCAGTTTTCTCTCTTGCTTTGCGTAGGTGGTCCATGATTCACTGCCATACAGCAGTGTACTCATAACGCATGCCTTGTTTACTTCCATTTTGGTCACCGTAGTTATGATTTTCCCAAACTCTTGGCCTGAGTCTAGCGAAGGTCGAGGCAGCCTTCCCTGTGCATTTTTTTATCTCTTCTTCTAGAGACAGGTCATCTGTAAATGTGGATCCCAGATAGCAGAATTCGTTTACGGCGTCCAGCTTGTTATCGTCAATGAGGATGGAGGGTGGTGCTCTAGCAGGTGGTCCCATAACATTTGTTTTCTTCGTGCTAATAGTCAAGCCATATTCTTTACAGGCCTGAGAGAAGTGGGACATTAGTGACTGAAGTTCTATTGTTTGTGTGCCACTACCGCTGCGTCATCCGCGAATAGCATATCTCTTAGGAGGGAGGCTCTGATTTTAGTTTTGACCCTCAGTCTGGCAATATTTAGGAGTTTGCCATCAAATCTGGAATGGAGATAGATGCCTTCGGTGGATTTGTCAAACGCGTTGTGGATTAGCAGTGAAAATAGATTCCAAAGAGGGTTGGTGCCAGGACACATCCTTGTTTAACTCCGCTGTTTATACTGAAACTTTCAGAGCTGGCACCGTTAAATTGCACTGTACCCATCATATTTTGGTGGAAAGATATGATTACATTTAGTAGCTTGGGTGGACAGCCTATTATCTGTAAAGAGGCCATCTCTGCTAACTAGATCGAAGGTCTTTGTCAGGTTAATAAACGCAATGTAAAAAGGCATCCTTTGTTCTCTGCACTTTTCCTGGAGTTGGCGGATGGAGAAAATCATGTCAATCATGGATCTCCCTGAGCGAAAGCCGCATTGTGATTCTGGATAGACCCGATCAGCGAGTTGTTGTAGCCTGGGAAGTATCACTCGAGCAAAGACTTTGCCTACAATACTTAGGAGGGAGATTCCCCTGTAATTGTTGCAGTCGCTTCTGTCACCTTTGTTCTAATACAGTGTAATGATTTTAGCATCCCGCAGGTCTTGTGGCACAGCACCTTCTTGCCAACATTTTCAAAGCAGTTCGTGTAGAGGTTAAATTAGAGTAGTTTTGCTTTGTTTTAGAAAATCTGTGGGGATACCATCGCATCCGGGTGCTTTGAGGGCAGCAATTTTGTCTATGGCTTTGTTGAGCTCTGACAGGGTGGGTGTTTCATCTAGCTCGTTCATTGTGGGTAATTGTATGATGGCCTTAAGGGCTGAGTCAGAGACTGAGCTTGTTGTGGCGTAGAGCTCAGAGTAATGATCTGTGCATTTGTTGGCACTTGTCAGTGATAATTTCCCCAGTGGTTGATTTAAGAGGTGCTGTCTTGTTTTGGGAGGGTCCGAGAGCCTTTTTGATTCCTTCGTACATCCCTCTTATGTTGCCCACTTGGGCTGCGAGCTGAATATTCTCACTGAGCTCTACCCAGTATTCATTGGCACAGATCCTTGCTGTCCTCTGTGCATTGGCTCTAGCTTCTTTCAGACTTAACAGGTTGTGTTGGGTGGGTTTTGCCTTGTAAGTAGCGAGTGCATCTCTCTTTGCTCTGATGACAGGTGCTAAAATAGCTGCTTTAGGGTCGAACCAATCATTTTGTATTGTAATTTTTCTTCCAAAGATTTTCAGGGAAGTTTTCTGTATGTTGGACTTAAGGTGTTCCCATTTTTCTGTTGCTGTATTTCCAGAGATATTTTTATACTCACATTCAAAAGATTCCGCAAACTGTATCTGGAGATCAGGGTGACACATCTTGCTTACATCCGATTGGGGTCTTCCAATCTGCTTGGTATGGTGGATTTTTTGGTGGATAAGATTGATCTTACAACATACAAAGGAGTGATCTGTGTCGCAGTCTGCACTGTGATAGGACCTGGTAAGCTTGACAAATTTTAAGCACTTTTGTCTTACCATGATTAGGTCTAGTTGGTGCCAGTGTTTGGAGCGAGGATGCCGCCAAGATACTCTGTGCTGTGGCTGAGCGGTAAAGCGCTTGGCTTCCAACCCGGGGACCGAGGTTCGAATCCTGGTGAAGACTGGGATTTTAAATTTCGGGATCTTCGGGCGCCTCTGAGTCCACCCAGCTCTAATGGGTACCTGACATTAGTTAGGAAAAAGTAAAGGCGGTTGGTCGTTGTGCACATGACACCCTTGTTAACCGTAGGCCACAGAAACAGATGACCTTTACATCATCTGCCCTATTGACCTTAAGGTCTGAAAGGGGAACTTTACTTTACTTTACTTACTTTTAAAGCAAACTACAGTTACCAAATTCTATGACCGTAGCTAAATGGTGTTTTTGAATTAGAAAAAAAATAACTCTAGAAATTTTTTAGTTTAAAACCTCCAACAGATGATTTTGACGATAAAACTTCCCTTTTCGATATAAAATCTAAAGCAAACTACAGTTCCAAGAGCTACCTAATTCCAAGAGCGTATTCTAGAGAGGTTAAACATTTCTACAAGTGGCGGGGCTCCATTAATAAAGTGCAGTGAATATTCATCTGCGAAATTGAAAAACACTAAATGTCGCTCAACAAAGATGGCTAAGACAGATTTTAGGAGTCAGTTATAGAGATCGGGTCTAAATCAAGGAAATCCTCTGCCGAACTGGGAGTCAACCCCTTAGAAAGATTGTGACAGAGCGTCGCATGAGATTTGCGGGACATGTTCTCCGACAAAATGAATTACGCATAATAAGAGTTGCGATGGCATTCTATTAAGTACAACTTGGCGCCACACATTCATGGAGATCCTCAGAGCAGGTGGGAAGAGGCTTCAGACATTACCAGTGACAGATTTTTGTGGAAACAGCTTGACGGCAAATGCGCCAAACGGCGCGGGAGGGTCTAAGTCAGTAAGAATAGCACATTAGGTTTTTGAAAAAAAACTTTTTAATAGCAGGAAAATGCACTATAGATACCTCAGAATATGCATTTTGTTGGCTTTCAATACCAGAAATAGTGCTTGGCGGCGGGGCTCCGCCCCGCGCTGGGGGAGCTCCTAGCGCTCCCCCAGACCCACTGGCTTCCAATGGCGGGGAGTCTGCAATTTGTCCACTAACTCCAGGAAGAAATTCTAGGGCACAATAAACGTCTTCCAAAAGAATGAAGTGTCAGAATGTAATAAAGATAATGTACACACACACACATACATACATATAAATATATTTTTGCGGGGGGGGGGTGCGGGGGGTAGAAAAATCCCCCCAACCCCCCCCCCCGGAAAAAAAATCCTGGCTACGCCCATGTCTACATGTATTATCTTTTAAAAAGATATTATTATCTATTCAAAAGTTTTATTTTAAAAACCTTTTGTGCTATTTTTACTAACTTAGATCCTTCCGCACCGTTCGGCTCCGTGGGCGGAAAGCTGTTTCCACAAAATTCTAAACTGGTAAAATCTGAAGCCTCTTCACAGCAGTCTGAGGACCTCCTGTGACAGATTTTCGCGTGTGACGTGTGTTTAGCTTGTTTAATGTCTAGGGGATGATTATTTTTGAAGCTATCACACACCGAACTATCAGCATATAAATCGGGAGCAGGCACGCAACGAGACAAGCAATGAAAGAGAGATACAAAGTTAAAAATTGAAGAATATTTATTTACATAAATATTTACATAGAAGAATAAAAAGGTTTGGAGGGTTTGCATCTATCTCTAATCAGTACTATATTTAATCACCACTCTTGCACTTAATAAGAGAGTATGTCACTTTGTCTTCTGAACTTAGCTGGTTGTCCTGCTTGGGTCGCAGCTGGCTGTGTCCTGGCTTGAGATTCTGCAGCTGGAAGTGGCGCTCTAGCGGGTAGAGGGACGCCGGTGATACAGTTCTTGTGGAGTCCCAAAGTTCTGATATCTGTAGTGGGCACAGTAGGGTGGATGGCCGGCTACCGTGGGCACGCGTATACTGCGGGCAGAGCTGATCTGCTGTGGGCAGCGTAGTGAGCAGGATAATTCCAGTGAGTTGCGGGGATCTGGCGGAGCTATGACGTCTCGCACAGACACGGAGTCTATAGGGACGTCGTGTCTAATAATGTGACAGGTGGGCTGTCGAATAGGCAGGCAAGTAGAGCCGATAGCGCCAAGTAGTAGATCGCAGTGCTACGCCCATGTTGATTTTACATCTACAATCTAGACCTAGACAAGATCATTCTTTGCTTGGGTAAACCATCTAAGCATATTTCTTATAGTAGCCTATAAAAAATCCATAGCCTATATATATAGATCTTTATAAATCTGAGAAGTAAGTAAGTAGGTATATAAACTATAAAGTATCAGAGATCATGATTAAACATAAATTTACATCTAGATCTACATCTATTAAAATAGTTTCTAGACTCTAGGTATAGATCTAAATATAGATATCTATGTAATAGTGTATATGATGTCGAATGTTTTGATAACTTTAGTAATACTTTCACATTCACTCTATCACTTTACTTATTATTATTTTGTTTTATTGTTTCTAATACACTAGATCATTGACTATATCAGTGATACGAAAATTAAGTCTCGCGGGCCGAGGGTAATATTCGGCTGGTAAGTTATAATGTATGCAATTAAAAAAAATAAAAGCTACTTTATAAAATCTAAAATGCTTATTTTATTAATAATCTTTCAAAAGTTATAAAATTCAAAAGGTTTTTTTTAAAGTCGATTAAGATCTAAAAGTTTTTCTCCATGGATCATCAGCTTCTAAATACTCAATCATTTTTGTCTAATGGTGAACATGTTTTGAAAAAAAAAAAAATTACAAATTATATTTTTTATGTCTTTTATTTATACGGCATTTTAAAATTCATTAGTTTAAAAAAATCACATTTTAGTGAATTCTTCTACCTTCGATTAAATCCAAAGGCGCCACTATCCCGATCGATTGATTGATTGAAAGGCTTTTATCCAGACATGGACGGGAACTCTCCGTAGTCCTGTCTGGGATCTCTCAACAGTAATGGTCATGAACTGATCAAGGGAACAACATCCGTGAACTGTGTACACAGCGGACTGCGCTTCGGTCCTTGACCCACTCGCTATAATTTTAAGCGACCGAGCGTTACACTAACCATGGGGAGTTTGTCTTATATTTCTATAGTATACTGCAACCGCTACTATTCGCTGCAAGGGCAGACTTTTTGGACTGGGTCACCGGGCTATTTGTTCCATCCCACCCTGAGTGAGATTTAATAAAAAGCTCACCCAGGTAGCCCGAAAAAGGCCTTGTTCGCTTTCAGTTCCACTTTACTAGACGTTTCAACAGAGGCGCCACGATGAAGCGACGGGGCTGAATCTTCCAGATTTATTCTCCATATCTATACTCTTTCTTCTATCCGGCTGGTAGCCTGTAAGTTTTATAAGATCTACATTACATAGGCTATATTGAAAATAGCTAATTAGTAAATGCCTACCTCGCTCTTTAGGTTTGTAGATGGCTTTATCAGTTTGGATCAATATTGATAAAATATCAGAAGATATTTGAATATTAATTTTCTCTTCAAACTGCAGTGGATTATATCCTCTTAGAAGAATCAAACAGGAACGACAGTCTAAGTTGAAGTCAATCTGGTAATTTAAGTTGAAAGATGCATAGTAAAGAATGCAATCAATGAAATAAAACCTGTAAGTAAACATGCAGGCCGCGGGTCATTCGGCTAGTCAAATATAAAATACTGAAAAAAACGGGTTAACCTGATTTGTTAAAAAGTTTCGTTCTTTAATAAAGCTGCATTTAGTAACCTAATTATTTAAGGGATGAAACTTATCAGATTCAGAGTTTTTTTAATCACAGGCAGTTCCGAGAAGTACTTGAAATTTAGTAACAAAACATTCCAAAGTTCCGTACCACAGTAGTATCCTCTGGCTTAGCAATGGCAAAGTAGTGAGAAAAATATCTCTATGAAGAAATTGCTATGTTCCTTGAAGGACATTGACTGTGACTTTACTAATTTTTGTAGTTAAAAGTGGAATACATACTTCATGTTTTTACGTACGAAATTCTCATAGATGTTTAACCATGAAATGTATGTGCATGTTCAATTCTTATCAAACACAGTTCTCCTATTTCTCCCGGCAAGCTATTAGAAACAGGAATTGTCATTCTATTTTTTTTTTTTTTTCCGAAAGGTGAAACCATTTCTAGTGAAATGGTTGAAAAGTACAATAATAATTTGGATTCCTTGATTGTAGAATTTGTAGCCTAAAGCGAATTTTAAGACGCCAAAAACTTGGAATCAGTTTTTCAATACCCTCAGTTCACCATTAATTACAGAAGCTGATCCAGCTCCACAGAATATGTCGCAAAGGAAATTATGACCTGAAAAAGAAGTTCAAGTCGCTTCTTCGGTGGAGCTCTTGTATTTCCTAAGTGGGAGCGTGAAAAATGAAATCTAAATGTATAATACTGTAAAAATGGGAATTAAAAGACATTATACATAGTTTACTAGCGTATTTTTGTAAGAACATAATATATATATAGATAGATAGATAGATAGATCATGTGAAACACAATTAATAGGAATAATTGATGATTTTTCAAAAGGTTTAGATAATAGTGAACAAATAGATGCTATTTTACTAGATTTTTCTAAGGCTTTTGACAAAGTTCACCTCCATAGTTTGCTTAAAAAATTAAAATATTTTGGCATTAATGGTCCACTGCATCAGTGGATTCAAGATTTTCTGATAGGGAGAGGACAAACTGAAATAATAAATGGCTCGAAATCAACACCGATAACAGTAAACTCAGGTGTACCTCAAGGAACAGTCTTGGGTCCACTACTATTTTTAATCTACATAAATGATTTACCAAATTGCATTAGTTCAGGAACAAAAGTCAGATTATTTGCAGACGATTGCATAATATATAGAACAATAAAAACAACACAAGACACAGATATTTTACAAAGAGAATTAGATAAATTACAGAAATGGGAATCAAATTGGAGCATGTCTTTCCACCCAGAAAAATGTCAGTTGTTAAGAGTAACAAAAAAACTAAAACAAATTAATTCCACTTATCTTATTCATGGCAAACTAGTAACACAAACTAAAAACGCAAAATACATAGGTGTTATAATAAATGAAAAACTGTCATGGAATCCACATATTGATGAAACTATAAAAAAATCAAACAAAGCATTAGGGTTTATTAAAAGAAATTTCTATAAATCAAATAAGAACATAAAACTAAAATGTTATTTAACCTTGGTTAGGCCAATAATAGAATATGCATCCTCCGTTTGGGACTCCTCAACTCAAGAAAACATTAAGAAACTGGAACAGACACAAAATAGAGCAGTGAGATTCATAACAAACGGATATTCACATTTGACTAGAGTAACACCTTTAGTAAAATCACTAAATTTAGAAAGCCTTCAGGACAGAAGACTCAAAAGTAAAGTAGCAATAATACATAAAACACTGAACCATAATCTTCAAATACAAAGACAGAATTTAATAAAATACTCTGAAAGACACAAAGATAAAGGCACATTCCTCGTCCCATATGCTAAGACAAATTTGAACAAATACTCCTTCTTCCCTAGTGCTATTAGAGCATGGAATGGGTTGCCTGAGCTAGCCAGGAAAACCAGTGACTTGACAGAATTTAAGTCATTGGTTAATACGCATGACTAAATACATGACGCGTAGGACGTAATCATCTTCTCTTTTAAAGTAACGTCTGTTTTATATAAGATAAGATATATATATATATATATATATATATATATATATATATATATATATATATATATATATATATATATATATATATATATATATATATATATTGTTTTTAATGCGCCCTCCATAGAAAAAGGTTGCCCGCCCCAGTTTTAAATAAAAACCATCTTGACTTGTTTGTCCGGCCGAAGAATGTATTTCATGACCAAAACACAAAACAATCGAGAGCCCTCTATCAGCCTGACACAGCTTGCACACTCTTGGGAAGGTGTCTGTACATTTCAAATCCTTTCACAGAACAGAAATGCAAATAAAAGACGCTCTAATTATGCATTCAAGTAACATTATAAACTTACTGGAACTAGTACCTAGTATCTAGTGATCGAGTCTAGAAACGTAGTTATTTTTATGTGTTTTTTATGTAATTGAAAGATAAGATATAGATTTAAAAGCTAATATAAATAATAAAATAATAACTTACTGGCATTGACAGAGTCCCTCTAACTCCTATTGAAAAAAAATATTTAAAAAAAGAAATTAAACTATAATACTTCCGCAGTAATGGGCCAAACTGCATATGCAAGGGTGTTTATTGTGAATAAAAATGGTATGATATAATACAACAGAAAACAGTCTGTTCACCTCCGCATTTTTTATTAAGCCGAAAAAAAAATTTAGTTCTCACTTTCTGGAGGCTATGTGTTGCGGAGACGTATGGACAAGCGCTACAGATATTTGTTTCACTTTTTTTTTTCAATCATCATCATGTTTCTCACCTGGTGAAAATTTGCCATTTGCAGTTAGTAACGTTTTTGGGTCCTTAGATTCATAGTAGCTGCCACGATCTTGTAGTATTGCTTCTACTGTCACATTGTCAATATTTTGTTTCAAGATGTCAACACTAATGTCATACGTGGTGCCCTTCACAACATTACGTGGCGCCGAAATAAAATAATTTCCCCTGAGGAAAACAGGTGTGTGAAATGTTATCGATGTCTCAACAAAATGTGTTCTTATAAGTCGGTTAGGGTTAGGGTTAGGGTTGACTGCCATTGATGAAATCCTACATGTAAGTTAATGGTGTCTAATATTTTATCAGAAAAGACATTGAGATATTTCTAATGGGAATACATAGTTTAACTAAAAAAAAAGAAAAACATTAAAATTTTATTTTTTTATAGAAAAGACGATACCTCCTTAATTAAACTAATAGAGCGATTTTTTGTTTCTTAATAATTAATGAATGTAAGATTAAAAAACAATGGATCATTTTTACCCCACCCCATTCTAATCATTCTCCTCCCCCATCCCCGAGAAAGAATCCTTGTTAAGCTAATGAATAGATGTACTAGATCTTACAATATTCCAATTTATTCAACAAACATGAATCAATGTACTCAGCACTCTTTTTTCCCCAAGATCTCGTTATGATGTTGGAAGGTTCAGTCCTACATCCGTGATCCATTGCGGAGTGGTTTCGAAATCAGGCAGCTCTCCTTGTAGTTTTTCTTTTATAAAGGTTTTTGGAGATCAGTGTCTTGTTCAAACCGGTCAATTTAACTTTGCTGCACATGGAGGCACTCTCTTAACCAGTAATTCCCAAAGTGGTCTATCTAGACCCCCAGGCGACTTCCAAGGGGTCATCGAGAGTGAAATAATGAATTGAATGTTTTTAAGATGTAAATGGGGGTCTACTATAGAGGGTATCATTTCAGCTTGTCGAGACTTAAAATTGTATTTCCCCCAAAAAAGAAATAACTTATACACATATATGATTTGTATCTTAGTTAATCCTTTGAAATTTAACCCTGTCAATTTATTTCTTCCTATGTCAACATCTTATTGAAGTATCTTAAGTGTCTACGTGAAACTAACATTAAAATTTAGGAAATTTAGACAGTACAGTGTTGGTTACTTTAAATTTAGCTTCATTCCTTTTTTCATTGTCTGTGGGTCTTGTATGCAACAAAGTTTTAAGTAATTACTCCATGAAAACATCTAAGATGGAATATCATTTGAGAAGATAGCACCCTGATAAAATAGATAAAGATTCGAAATACTTCAAACACTCAAAGATAAAGTTCAGAGTAGACCCAGCGTGTAGCACAGCGTGCCACAAACTGCCTAAGGGACATCAGCTTTTGTTGTTTTTCCTTAGGGAAGCCTTTCCTATGTTTGGGTATAGCTGCAAGGCAGCGGATGTTTGGATTCAGAGTTTTCCTTCTCTTAGGTAACCAACCGAGGGAGTGTGTGTCGACAAACGTTTGACCAGAGAGAGAGAATTGATATAAGCTTTATTAAAATGAATTAAAAACGCATGATCTAAGTGATCTACATTCATTCCATTGGGTGAAAAGCTGTTATATAGTTAGAATTATAGTAAATACTGAAGTAGACCTGTTTCCAGAACTATACACTAAACATGCATTGAATATTTAAATAGCACTTACCCCTGACACTCTAGAAAGACAAGAAAAGAAACAAATAATATCAACTTCAGCTTCATTCTGAGGAGATAAAAAATACAACCTACACATTAAAGAAACAGTCAATTCAAAAGTTTGACTCTTCAAATAAACAAAAATAATATTTATTAATACTGTTAACTCCAATGTTAAAAATATTAGAAAACTAAAATATCCACCTGTCACGCACGTTCATTTGCTCCCTGTCTTCTTCTTTTTTCACATCCAATAAACTGCTCACTTGTTAACGCTCCCTTAACATGGCCTACTTTTTAGCCCTTGAATTCTAGCATCTGTTATGTTTCATTTGAACATCCCACTCTTATAGACTATTTCTCTCTATCCTTCTCTTTCTCATTTCTCTTTTCTCTCTCTCCTGATTTTTTTCATCCTGCCATTTCATGTTTCTTCACTTTCTCTCATTCTCGTTTTCTCTTTTTCTCTCCAGACCCCCACGTTTTTTTTTCTTACTTGCATAGAAACTCTCTCCCTTATAGACTTTTGACTGAATTTTCATTCTTTACACCACAGTAGTAACACACTGTTGGAACAGTTGGAAAGGACATCACTTTTCGCAATTTAGTCCATTCTTTACACGTCAGATTTTTTTTCGAATGTGATCATCACTACCTCATTTTTAGACTTTTTCATCACTTTTTTTCCATGACAAAAGATCCTCCGTCAACTATTGGGTTGACGATTTCACGCCAGTGTCTCAATGTTGTGACTAACTTATGACTTCGTGAAACGGCGTAGAGAGCACACGTGGAATACATTTGTATCTGAGCTCTTGATTTGACGCTGTACTTCATGTCTACTTGCTGTCATACTCAGGGTGCATGCGTGGTAGACCTCCCTAGTATATCAACGTTTAGACAGCCTTCTTTAGACATGTTTTTCATCTTTTCCATGGACATGTCATGGTGAATTCTGCAACCCAGGTTTGTGTACAGTAAAACAAAAAGATTTCAGTATCCCTTTCAGACCTTGGGATTTATAGGGCAGATGCTGCTAAGATCATCTGTTTCTTTGACCACCGGTTAACGAGAAGGGTATCATGTGTCCAGCACAACGACCTTTACTTTTCCCAACTAAAGTCATGTGCCCATTAGGATTTGTTGGACTAAAGGACGCCTTAACAATCCTAAAATACAAAATCCGAGTTTTCACCGAGATTCGAGTCCAAGACACCGTGTTCAGAAGCCAAGCAATTAACCACTCAGCCAAAACAACCAAGAAACATTCATCCAATACGATGGAAAACGGCGTTGAGTTCTATGTTTGAGGCTAGGGTTAGATTGTTGGGGTTGGGAAACCACAATGAGGCCATGGGCGTAGCCATGGGGGGGTTGTTGGGGTTCAAAAAGGGGGAGGGGAGTTGGAATTAAGTGACTTATTTTTTTTGCATTGGTTTTGTTTATTTAGGTGAGATTTTAATACTAAACCATCACTTCCCAAAGCGCAGCCAAGAAGGTTTTGCAGTTAACGCCCCTCTTCTATAAAAAAAAAATAATGCAAACGTCAATCCCCAAATTCCAAGAGCATAGCTAAGGAAGATTTAGATTTTAAAACCCCCTCCGAAATGTACGATACCTCCCCCCTTCATTATAAAAAAGCACACCCAAATCACACTCAAAATTCTATGAGAGTAGCCAAAGGGATTTTGAGTTTAAACCCCCCTTCAGCGGGGTTTGAAGCTAAAAAATACCTCTTCAATATAAAAAAATATCAAATTACGCACCCAATATGCTATGAGCGTTGCCATAGGGGTTTTGAGTTTAAACCTCCCTTCAGCGGGGTTTGAAGCTAAAATACCTCTTCAATCTATAAAAGAAAAAGCAAATTACGCACTCAAAATGAGGTTTTAAGTTTAAACCTCACTTCAGCGGCGTTTGAAGCTATAAAATACCTCTTCAATTATAAAAAGCACATTACGCACTCAAAATGCTATTAGCGTAGCCAAAGAAGGTTTTGAGTTTAAAACCCCTCTTTAGCGGGGTTTGATGCTAAAAAATACCTCTTCAATATAAAACTAAAGTAAATTATACACTAAAATTCTTTTAGCGTAGCTAAGTCAAAAAAAGGGGGGTTTGAGTTTAAATCTCCCCCTTCCTCCAGAGTTTTTTTTTCCAATTTGTTTTAACCCTCCAGATGGTTTTAAAATCCCCCTACAAAGGGTTTTGAGGTTGAAAACCCCTTCTTAATATTATCCTAAAGCAAACTACTCTCACCAAATTCTATGAGCGTAACTAAATGGGGCTTTGAATTAGTTTAAAACATCTCAACAGATGATTTTGACGATAAAACTTTCTTTTTCGATATAAAATCTAAAGCAAACTACAGTAACATAATTCCAAGAGCGTAGCCAAGAGAGGTTAAAAATTTTTACAGTGAACAGTCCGTCAAAATGGAAAAAGACTAAATGTGATTCAACAAAGGTAGATAAGACGAATTTTAGGAGTCAGTTATAGAGATTGGGTCTTAATCAAGGAAATCCTAAGCCAAACTGGGAGTCAACACCTTAGTAAGGTTGTGACAAAGCGTCGCATGAGGTTTTCGGGACATGTTCTCCGACAAAATAAATTACGCATACAAAGAGTTGAGATGACATGGAGGCCATTACGAGGAAGGCGCAAACAGGGACATCCTAGTACAACTTCACGCCATACTTTCATGGAGGTCCTCAGAGCAGGTGGGAATGGGCTTCAGATATTGCCAGTGATAGATTTTTGTGGAAACAGATTTCCGCCTAATGCGCCGAACGGTGCGGGAGGATCTAAGTTAGTAAGAATAGCACATTAGGTTTTTGAAATAAAACTTTTTAATAGCAGGATAATGCATGTAGACACCTAAGAATATGTATTTTGTTGGCTTTTAATACCAGAAATAGTGCTTGGCGGCGGTGCTTCGCACCGCGCTGGGGGATCTTAAGGCGCTCCCCCTGACCCCCTTGCTGTCAAGAGTGGGAGTCTACAAATTTTCAACTTACTCCGAAAGAATGAAGGGTCAGAATGTAATAAAGATTAATTATATTTACACACACAAACAAGCTTGCGATGAACGCTTATCGCGTTTTTCTAGACCTTAACTAAATAATATAAACAATAATTATGGCATTTTACGTCATGAGACGATTGTTTCCCTTGGCCACTTCTTGTGTGACTAAAGAGGCTAATCCTTTGTACTTTCAACTTTCTCTAGTACTATTGTGTATGGTATCTGCAATCCAGGACCTTTAATGCTCGCTCTTCCTGTAGATCTATCCAGAGCCGCTTATTCCCATCTGTTAGTGACGATTTTGAAGAGCTTTATGTCGCGTTTGCGTATATATATTTATCAGTATACCTTAGCAGTGGAGGATTCAGCGGATCTCCAGCCTTCTGTTAAATCTCCATACAGAATGTCTTGTGAAATTCGACCTTGTGGCGTTCATAATAACTAAATCTATGTGCAAATATAAACAAATCTTCACGACTAACATGCTATAGAATATGTGACACCCTTTATAGAGCAAAGAATTGAAAGCCTAGAATAAATCGTGCATGGACATGAACTACAGATTTGCCTATTCTAGTTACAATAATAACATTTCTTTATAACTGTACTTCATTGGAAGCACTACTTGTTAAGTTACTACACTTTTAATATTCCAATGATAGGCGTTTAGATTTAGACTTAGAAGACGTTGCGCAAAATTTTCCTGAACATTGATTTATTAAACTCTTTAATCAATAATGGATGGGCACCCGCAGAGGGGTACATGGTGGTGCACTTGCACTGACTAAATCTACATCTACGTAATAAAAAAAACAAACAAATATGGAAGATAAATGTATTCTATTATAAAATATAATGGCTGAAATGTGGCTACTTAGAAGTCAGAGGTGCGCACGTACATGGTTGGCCATCAATATCCATTCCATACGCCTAGGCTAATCGACTTATTTCTACTACAACATTAACCAGTGGAAGCACTACTTGATCAGTTGCTATTTAGAAAATTGATTTGATGGTGCGAAAAAAATGGCTAGAATTTGGTTACTCAGAATCCATGATGCCAGTATACTGCGAGGTCGATCAAGATCATAGGTTAGGGTGGTCAAGATCATAGGTTAGGGTGGTCAAGACCATAGGTTAGGGTGGTCAAGAGCATAGGTTAGGGTGGTCAAGACCATAGGTTAGGGTGGTCAAGAGCATAGGTTAGGGTGGTCAAGTGCATAGGTTAGGGTGGTCAAGAGCATAGGTTAGGGAGGTCAAGATCATAGGTTAGGTCGGTCAAGATCATAGGTTACTTCGGTCAAGACGATAGAGGAATTGGATTTTCAATAGAACTTCAAGTTTTTGTGATATTGACTTTAAAAATAGACGAACATACCACCAGACCGATAGGCAGACGGCCAAACAGAAATGACTATATTGGAACCGCTTTAAAGATCATAAATAACTCCGTATTGAACGAACGAACGTGTGTAAAGTGTACAAGTATACAGACTGTATTGTGTATAGTGTACAAGTATACAGACTGTATTGTGTATAGTGTACAAGTATACAGACTGTATTGTGTATAGTGTACAAGTATACAGACTGTATTGTGTATAGTGTATAAGTATACAGACTGTATTGTGTATAGTGTATAAGTATACAGACTGTATTGTGTATAGTGTACAAGTATACAGACTGTATGTGTATAGTGTATAAGTATACAGACTGTATTGTGTATAGTGTACAAGTATACAGACTGTATGTGTATAGTGTACAAGTATACAGACTGTATTGTGTATAGTGTACAAGTATACAGACTGTATTGTGTATAGTGTACAAGTATACAGACTGTATTGTTTATAGTGTACAAGTATACAGACTGTATTGTGTATAGTGTACAAGTATACAGACTGTATTGTGTATAGTGTACAAGTATACAGACTGTATTGTGTATAGTGTACAAGTATACAGACTGTATTGTGTATAGTGTACAAGTATACAGACTGTATTGTGTATAGTGTACAAGTATACAGACTGTATTGTGTATAGTGTACAAGTATACAGACTGTATTGTGTATAGTGTACAAGTATACAGACTGTATTGTGTATAGTGTACAAGTATACAGACTGTATTGTGTATAGTGTACAAGTATACAGACTGTATTGTGTATAGTGTACAAGTATACAGACTGTATTGTGTATAGTGTACAAGTATACAGACTGTATTGTGTATAGTGTACAAGTATACAGACTGTATTGTGTATAGTGTACAAGTATACAGACTGTATTGTGTATAGTGTACAAGTATACAGACTGTATTGTGTATAGTGTACAAGTATACAGACTGTATTGTGTATAGTGTATAAGTATACAGACTGTATTGTGTATAGTGTACAAGTATACAGACTGTATTGTGTATAGTGTACAAGTATACAGACTGTATTGTGTATAGTGTACAAGTATACAGACTGTATTGTGTATAGTGTACAAGTATACAGACTGTATTGTGTATAGTGTACAAGTATACAGACTGTATTGTGTATAGTGTACAAGTATACAGACTGTATTGTGTATAGTGTACAAGTATACAGACTGTATTGTGTATAGTGTACAAGTATACAGACTGTATTGTGTATAGTGTACAAGTATACAGACTGTATTGTGTATAGTGTACAAGTATACAGACTGTATTGTGTATAGTGTACAAGTATACAGACTGTATTGTGTATAGTGTACAAGTATACAGACTGTATTGTGTATAGTGTACAAGTATACAGACTGTATTGTGTATAGTGTACAAGTATACAGACTGTATTGTGTATAGTGTACAAGTATACAGACTGTATTGTGTATAGTGTACAAGTATACAGACTGTATTGTGTATAGTGTACAAGTATACAGACTGTATTGTGTATAGTGTACAAGTATACAGACTCTATTGTGTATAGTGTACAAGTATACAGACTGTATTGTGTATAGTGTATAAGTATACAGACTGTATTGTGTATAGTGTATAAGTATACAGACTGTATTGTGTATAGTGTATAAGTATACAGACTGTATTGTGTATAGTGTATAAGTATACAGACTGTATTGTGTATAGTGTACAAGTATACAGACTGTATGTGTATAGTGTACAAGTATACAGACTGTATTGTGTATAGTGTACAAGTATACAGACTGTATTGTGTATAGTGTACAAGTATACAGACTGTATTGTGTATAGTGTACAAGTATACAGACTGTATTGTGTATAGTGTACAAGTATACAGACTGTATTGTGTATAGTGTATAAGTATACAGACTGTATTGTGTATAGTGTACAAGTATACAGACTGTATTGTGTATAGTGTATAAGTATACAGACTGTATTGTGTATAGTGTATAAGTATACAGACTGTATTGTGTATAGTGTACAAGTATACAGACTGTATGTGTATAGTGTATAAGTATACAGACTGTATTGTGTATAGTGTACAAGTATACAGACTGTATGTGTATAGTGTACAAGTATACAGACTGTATTGTGTATAGTGTACAAGTATACAGACTGTATTGTGTATAGTGTACAAGTATACAGACTGTATTGTGTATAGTGTACAAGTATACAGACTGTATTGTGTATAGTGTACAAGTATACAGACTGTATTATGTATAGTGTACAAGTATACAGACTGTATTGTGTATAGTGTACAAGTATACAGACTGTATTGTGTATAGTGTACAAGTATACAGACTGTATTGTGTATAGTGTACAAGTATACAGACTGTATTGTGTATAGTGTATAAGTATACAGACTGTATTGTGTATAGTGTATAAGTGTACAGACTGTATTGTGTATAGTGTACAAGTATACAGACTGTATTGTGTATAGTGTATAAGTATACAGACTGTATTGTGTATAGTGTACAAGTATACAGACTGTATTGTGTATAGTGTACAAGTATACAGACTGTATTGTGTATAGTGTACAAGTATACAGACTGTATTGTGTATAGTGTATAAGTATACATACTGTATGTGTATAGTGTATAAGTATACAGACTGTATTGTGTATAGTGTACAAGTATACAGACTGTATTGTGTATAGTGTACAAGTATACAGACTGTATTGTGTATAGTGTACAATTATACAGACTGTATTGTGTATAGTGTACAAGTATACAGACTGTATTGTGTATAGTGTACAAGTATACAGACTGTATTGTGTATAGTGTACAAGTATACAGACTGTATTGTGTATAGTGTACAAGTATACAGACTGTATTGTGTATAGTGTACAAGTATACAGACTGTATTGTATATAGTGTACAAGTATACAGACTGTATTGTGTATAGTGTACAAGTATACAGACTGTATTGTGTATAGTGTACAAGTATACAGACTGTATTGTGTATAGTGTACAAGTATACAGACTGTATTGTGTATAGTGTATAAGTATACAGACTGTATTGTGTATAGTGTATAAGTATACAGACTGTATTGTGTATAGTGTACAAGTATACAGACTGTATTGTGTATAGTGTACAAGTATACAGACTGTATTGTGTATAGTGTACAAGTATACAGACTGTATTGTGTATAGTGTACAAGTATACAGACTGTATTGTGTATAGTGTACAAGTATACAGACTGTATTGTGTATAGTGTATAAGTATACAGACTGTATTGTGTATAGTGTACAAGTATACAGACTGTATTGTGTATAGTGTACAAGTATACAGACTGTATTGTGTATAGTGTATAAGTATACAGACTGTATTGTGTATAGTGTACAAGTATACAGACTGTATTGTGTATAGTGTATAAGTATACAGACTGTATTGTGTATAGTGTACAAGTATACAGACTGTATGTGTATAGTGTACAAGTATACAGACTGTATTGTGTATAGTGTACAAGTATACATACTGTATGTGTATAGTGTATAAGTATACAGACTGTATGTGTATAGTGTACAAGTATACAGACTGTATTGTGTATAGTGTACAAGTATACAGACTGTATTGTGTATAGTGTATAAGTATACATACTGTATGTGTATAGTGTATAAGTATACAGACTGTATGTGTATAGTGTATAAGTATACAGACTGTATTGTGTATAGTGTATATGTATAGAGTGTGTATAGTGTACAAGTATACAGTGTGTATTGTTTATAGTGTACAAGTATACAGACTCTATTGTGTATAGTGTATAAATATACTGACTGTATTGTGTAAAGTGTATAAGTATACAGACTGTATTGTGTATAGTGTATATGTATAGAGTGTGTATAGTGTACAAGTATACAGTGTGTATTGTGCATATGTATACAGTGTGTATAGTGTACAAGTATACAGTGTGTATTGTGTAAAGTGTACAAGTATACAGTGTGTATTATGTATAGTGTACAAGTATACAGTGTGTATTATGTATAGTGTACAAGTATACAGTGCATGGGCGTAGCCAGGGGGGGTTCTTGGGGTTCAAGCCCCCCCCCCCCCGAAAGGAATTCCCCCCCCCCCCCGCTAGGGGGGGGGAAAACGGAATTAAGTGACTGATTTTTGCTTTCATTTTGTTTATTTTAGGTGAGATTTTAATACTAAAACTAAATCACTTACCACAGCACAGTCGAGGCAGTTATGAGTTAAAAACCCTCTACCAAGGGGTTTTGAGTTTAAAACCCCCTACCAGGGGGTTTTGAGATTTAAAAAAAGCCTTATCAGGGGGTTTTGAGATACAAATCCCTCTACCAGGGGGCTTTTTGAGTTTAAAACCCCCTGCGTAGCCAAATGGGTTTTGAGTTTAAATCCCCTCCTCCAGATGGCTTTTTCTTTAAAGTTTAAAACCCCTCCAGATGGTTTTGAGTTTAAAATTCCCCTACAGAGCATTTAGAGTTGAAAACCTCTCTCTTCAATATAATTTTAAAGCAAACTACAGTCACCAAATTCTAAGATTGTAGCTAAATGGGTTTTGAATTAAAAACAAAACAAAAAAAATTCTTAGTTTAAAACCCCTCGACAGATGATTTGACGAAAAAACTTTCCTTTTCGATATAAAATCTAAAGCGAAATACAGGCATGTAATTCCAAGAGCGTAGTCAAGAAAGGTTACAAATTTCTACCAGTGGCTTGGGCTCCATTAATAAAGTTTGAATAGTCTTCTGCCGAAATTGAAAATCATTAAATGTGTCTCAACAAAGAAGGCTAAGACAGATTTTAGGAGTCAGTCATAGAGATCGGGTCTAAATCAAAGAAATCATATGCCGAACTGGGAGTCGAATCCTTAGTAAGGTTGTGACAGAGCGTCGCATGAGGTTTTGCGGGACGTGTTCTCACACAAAATGAATTACGCAAAATAAGAGTTGCGGAAACAGCTTGCCGGAAAATGCTCCGAACGGCGCGAGATGGTCTAGTCAGTAAGAATAGCACATTAGGTTTTTGAAATAAAACTTTTGAATAGCAAGATAATGCACTGTAGATACCTCAGAATATGCATTTTGTTGGCTTTCAATACCAGAAATAGTCGCCCCGCGCTGGGGGAGCGCTACGAACTGCCCCATACCCCCTTGCTAGCAAGGGCGGGGAGTCTACAATAAACAATAAACGTCTTCCGAAAGGGTCAGAATGTAATAAAGATTAAGTATTTACACACACACACATATATACATATATATATAATTTTTTTCCGCGGGGGGGGGGGAATTCCCTAAAACCCTCCCCGAAAAAAAATCCTGGCTACGCCCATGATACAGTGTGTATTATGTATAGTGTACAAGTATACAGTGTGTATTATATATAGTGTACAAGTATACAGTGTGTATTATATATAGTGTATAAGTATACAGTGTGTATTATGTATAGTGTACTAGTATACAGACCCTATCGTGTATAGTGTATATGTATAAAAAATAAATCCGCTAACTCTTGTAAACAATAATGAATGGAGTCTGAAACCCAAACAACTGAATTAAATGCAGTCATTTTTATAAAGCTTTGTCATTTCCTTATCTCATTTTTTTCTTTCTCTACTTTGTTTCTCATTAGAACCAGGGATTCTCTAAGCGTGTTACCTATTCTATTTGATTATGCCCTGTACTGATGTTTTCCCAACTTTTTCTCTACAAATGTAAGGACAGACCAATTTTTACATAGTAGGTCTTATCTTTTTTATTGATCTAGATCTATGTAGTATATTTCAAGCTTTATTTAGTCCCATAGATCGAATGAATTTATTTGTTTAGACTCAAGATGTTTTTGTTGGTGTCTTTCAAGTCTTATGTGCGATACAAGCATTGCTATTGGCACAGTGGAGATGTACAAGATAAACTAAACAATGTCAGTGACATTTGATTGAACGTCACTCTGACCCAAAGAGTTTCGAACATTTGATTTTGTATTTCTAATAATGTGCCCATCAATTAACCTAAAAGCCTTTTGAAAAAAAGTTATCAAGACTTCCTCTAGTGAGTACACTGGACACACCAAGATTCTTTCTATTTATAGTCCCCCCCCCCGCTCCCAAGGCGCCCATGTATGAACTTCTTCATTCATTCTTGTCTTGTCAAACCGAGCTTGCAAAAAAAAAACAAAAAGCACTAAGGCTCTCAGCTATTTCTTAACTTCTACCGCATCGTAAACATTTTCTTCTTCAAACAGTTTCTTAGTTCAAAGCTTTGATCCATAACAATATATGCAAATTTTAGCGTGCAAATTCTTCATTAAAAGAGAAATTTCAAAAAAATGCGAGAAAAAGATACCAGTAAAGGAACCAGTCACTTCTGCAAGGAAAACTTTCAGTAAAGAATGTGACCATGATGCGACGTTCGATTTCCGATACCAATTTTGTTACTATTTAAAAGAAAATTCCCTTGCTATTTTTTTTTTCGAACGATTAAATTTCAGTAAATATTACATCGAATATTTTACTATTTTATTGTAAATGTCATTGTGGGATCAGTGGATTCAAGATAATATATCCAGAAGTACTTATAATGTTTTATGAAAACAAAACACGTCTAGATAAAACAACATAAACAAGACAAATGCTGTCAATATTTGATTCTGACTTCACCGCATGACAAGTCATAAACCTCAGACATAGAACACAACAAAATGTGAAGGTAGACAAAATAAATAGCTTGAAATTAAATTTAAAAAAAAACATATACACAAATAGCAATGTTTTAACAGTAAAAGTTTTCACTAAGGATAGAGCATGCCTAGATAGTCTTGAGACTATCGGATTCTTTACTTTGCTGATAACACAAGCAGAATTCTCAATTAATACAATGAAATCGCATTATTTATACTACCTTTTTTACGAAAATAAATGTTAATCACTGTTTTCAATGTACTAGCTATTGGACTACGTTGTATATGTATCTAGTACAGATGTTCCTTCAATAAGAAGACTAGAACGCTCTACCCACAGACATTTACCAATGTAGTCTTACCCTTAGCTTATCACTTGAGCTCTTCTAGTTTCCCAATGAACTGTTTAGTTCTCACATTGAAAACACAGGTCTCTACAAATTAACAGCTGTTGCATTTGCAATTAGTTAAAAGTCAGACTGAAGTCAATTTAATCAATGGCCTTAAGTAATTAGACTCAGCAATTTTTAGATTTTTTATTTAAGAAAGACAAACATTTACATGGAATATTTAACAAACGGAACATAATTAATGTAAGATTTTTTTTTTATCTACAATAATTGGAATTATCAAAACTTTCCAGCGGCAATATTTAAATGGATGAAAAAAAAAAGAAAAGTATTCATTTGGTCACTAGATCTAATTGATTTTTGGAGTTATTTTTTTTTTCCTGCAAAAGAAAAACTACATTTTAAAACGCTATTACAATGGACAACTTTTAGTAAGTAAACTTAGTAAGGCTTGTGCATGTAGGCGTAGTCGGTAAGTTGATAACAGAACTCTAGGGAAAGAACTCAAAACTGGCAACTAGTTTAGTGCGTAGTGGACTAATCCACTGAAAACCAATGTTAGGTCCTAATGGAAGATGTAGATAGGGATTGAGACTTTGACACATTTCAAAACCTAATGGTGGTAAACGATGAACTTTGGCCACCCCCAGAAAAAACTTTTTCTTTGATTGATTGAAAAACAAACAATTACTCCTGTACCTGACGAACTAACGTCATAGAAAATAATCATTGGTGTTGACAGTAGTTCATTTGCTGAACCATAACTGCTGTTAAACAACAAAACCGCTGTTGGCATACTATATCTTCACTTATACAACTTGAAATAACTCGAATAATTTTGAACAATACTAAATATAACTTCTATTACAATATAGACAAACAATTACTCCTGTACCTGACAAACTAACGTCATAGACAATGATCACTGTCGTTCGTTTGTTGTACCAAACTGGTGTACTTTTAATATAAGGCAAAAATACAAGCACACATATTTATTTAGACATTTTGTTTTCAAATTTTAGTTTGCATTAACATTTATGTAAGAAACATCTTACTTATTACTGATTTTATTATGGATAAATATTTCTACAATGTTAAAAGAATAAGATCGAACCTTTGGCATACAGTCAGATGCAGGGGCGGACTGGGTATCAAAATCAGCCCGCATTACCATATAAACCGGCCCACATATGAAGAGCGTAGCCAGGATTTTTTCGATGTTGGAAGAGGGAGATTTTTTACTTCCCCCTACCGCTATATATATATATTGTTACGATCTTCTCTACCAGGCCTTCTGTAAACACTGCCCAGCAACACAACACATCTATCACAAGAACTTGACAACAAGAGCTTCAATAAACAATGTGGCGGTTTAATGACAAATACATCAACAGCCAATACGACACAATTGGCTACACTAACTTCAAATGCGTTTCTACACCACAGAACTGCCTATCTAATCACTACAAGTCTACTTGCGTGTAGCAGAGTACTGTCCCTTGTCTATCGATAGCCGTTGACATGTGTGATTGGCCTGAGTTGTTGTGTTTATCAGTAGGACGCAAACACATTAACCCTTTCAGTCCGCCACTGGAGTTACTACAATATATATATACTAGTCGACCGGCGGCGTAGGATACGCCGCTATTTTGCAGGGCCGGCCTTGGCCACTGCAACCTATGCGACCGCATTGAACACGCACTTTCATAGGACCCTCACGTTGACAGGATCGCGCTAATTCTAGGTGTATAAATGATTAAAGTTGTACAAGCTTAGTCTAGAGCTTGTTGGTGTGTTTCTTGGCATTCACACTCTTCTTGCAGAGCTACGTACGTACAGTTCTTGTCAAACGCATGGGTGCCATAATCAAGCTTTGAGTTCCTCTCGTAGACACTCTCGTAGACACTGATAGACAGACAGAAGTCTTTCAGGCCCACAGCAACAGGCTTGGACGCAGACCCAACGTTGTCTTAATCTGTTTAGCTGGTTGGGGTACTCATATCAGGTATATCTGTAGCTAAAGCTTCGGTCAAACTATAGGTCTCTTCTACTGTTTCTTCAGCGGTCTCATTCTGCTTTTCGTTGAAATAGTAACGGCTACCGTCTCTTTCCATTTCTTGTGGGTCACATTCGTTTGGTTTGCTATTACAGTCACAGACAGCACAACCATCCCCAGCATTCCTATCGTAATTGTCTGTATCGCCACATCCTTGGTTGGACAATTGTTCACTGTTCATCACTGGTGTAGCTCTTTCATGTGTCTAGCTCTTTCATCTGTCGACTCAATCTGATACTGCTGAGTGTTCAGTAGCTCGTTCATCATGATTCTCGTTTGATCTATTATCGTATTTGTTTGTTCTTCTGTCTTGTTGGGCGTGGTAGCTATTTGTTCATCATCATTCATGATGTTGATCAACTGGTTAAATGAAGAAAATCTGTTTTTTTTCTGATTCTATCTTCTTAATGCTCTCTTTCACCGAGTTCATTTTGTATTGCAAAGTTCTCAGGAGCTCCGTCATATTAGGTTTGATTTCAAATTGGCAGGTGTCCGGATTCTCATCTTCCTCCAACAGGGCTTGTCTGAGACGTGCTGTTAGCGTTTCCTTATTTCCATTAAGCTGTAGACCTCTTTCTCGAAGCTCTTGTCTAAGTTCTTTCATGTCAAGTTCAATAAGAAATTTGATGGAACACATTCTAGCCAGAAAGATCCCACTTCTGACACCAATTGTTACGTATTTCTGAATCTTCTGGCTAAATGTACTAGTAGGAACACAAATAAAAACACTGTAAAGAACTTGACGACTAAACTTTCAGCTTCATATAACTTGATTGACTATTAACTCTAACAATTCGTCACTGTAACATGTAGCGTAGAAGACTATACAATATCTGTCAGTTTACAGTTTGCTATTTAAACTTCGTTGCAATTCATCTCTTCACTTCGTTGCAATTCATCTCTTCTCAACTTGCATCAAGCCGTATTCCACAGAACAGATCAACGACACACTTCCATGTGTCGTTCCAGGTCTCTCAAAGCTGAACCAAGTCGTACTCAAGTCTACCGAATCAGAGCCGTTAACTTGCATCGAGTCGTACACATCTCTCTTCCATTGTCTCGCACAGTAGACAACAGTAACGAAGACTGTACCGACAATTCTACCTACGACTCCATACGACTCACTCACGACTAACTTTCACATTAACTCTCTGGCTTACATAGAGTCCCTAATCGCTCCTCCAAAGTTGCACAAACACTGCTAGTATCTTCTGGAAAAACACGTGAGGAAACGTCACATCCTGTCTTTGTTTATACATGTAGATTCCAGAAAACACCCGCTGCAGTGTCATCTTGCCGGGGTCACATGTTGTGACCTCTATCTGTCACTGAACATTGCTAGTACCTTCTGGAACAACACGTAAGGACACGTCACATCCTGTCTTTGTTTATACATGTACATTCCAGAGAATACTAGAAGCTGTGTTATCTCGGCGGGGTAACACGTTAACCTCTTCCTGTCACTGGTCATTTGTAACATTATTAAAAATAAACAAATAGAAAACTTACTTTTTCTTTACAAATCGAAGAAAGTAGAACGTTATACCCATATTAAGCTGTGAATAAGTTGGGTGGTTTGCAATTTTGCGGCTGTGTTAATATTAATGTTTATTTTCTATTAAGTATTAAGCTAATTGTCGCCCCAATCTTTTTTGTCTGCGTTATATCAATGTTTTCTAACTTAACCTCTCTCATCCCTCTGTTTCGTTAAGTGAAAATGGAACCATCAATAGACAGGGAGGAAAGGAGCAAAACAAGTGAGAGTGCCAGCAAACGTTCATGCCGACCACCAAAATGATAAGGTCAAACACAATCTCAACGACATCAAAGCAATGTTGAAGTCCATGCCACTCGTCCGTAGCAAAAAGTACGGTCTAACGTTTTGTAAATGATTATACGTACAGTGTATAGTGTACATGTTACGTGTTCAGGCATCATCTGTGTCTTGCTGACGTCACTTTTTAAAAAAAAAGTTTGTATGCGTTGAAAAAAAAATTCTTTGGTCGCCCATTTGGTACCGGCCCACAGGGCATTTGCCCGTTTGTCCATATAGCCAATTCGCCCCTGGTCAGATGATTACAATAGCTTGGTCTAGATCACCCCCCAAAAAATAAATTATGAAAAAGTTTGTATAGTTTAATTATTTTTTTAGTTTAGTTTAACTATAATTTAAGATTCATGATAAACTAATAGTTTAACTACTTTATTTTAGTTGAAACTTTTAGTTTAACTTTTTAAATTTAGTTTAGTTGGCATTACTATTGAGACTAGTATCAAGTCTGCAGCTGCGTAAATGAGGCCAGTTCTAACAAACTAAAAGTTCTCCTTCTTCTCTAGTGATATTATAGAACATGAAATCAGCCAGGAATACAATTATCTTAGCAGTATTTGAGTTTCTATTAAACACGCGGTCTTGGACGCTGACTTCAAGCTAGTGAGGAGGATCATAGCAATGGAATTGAGATGCTACAGAAGAATCACAAACGAATCACGAAAACATGCTAACTGTTCAAAACAAGGTTACAAAGACAGTTTGTGTGGAAACAAAAATTGGCGCCAGAAGTGGTCCACCCAGGCAGGTAAATAGGAAGGTTACAATATTTTCAGAAAGAACATCAAAATGAAATTCTATCAAAGACAAATGACAGAGAAGAATGGAGAAAGAAGATTGACAGATCTTGTGTGGTGCTTCAGTGGTCCAGCAGACCAAAGGATAGGTGAAAGTGATTGTAAAGTTAGATGTGAACCTGGCCTATCTGATGTCTTATAATGAATATCTAATTGATCTAACTGTTTTGTAAATGGTCAATCTCTTATTCCTTAAGAGAAAAAAACATTTCCGAAAAAAAATTTACTTTAGTTAAGTGTTCTATAGTACTAGTGCAGCTCTGCAGTTCATGCGATAATATGAAAAACTTCTTATTAATTGTTGTTTTAAATTATGTCCTACTTGTATGCATACTAAATAGATTTTTTCTCTTTTAAAAAAGTAAAAATAATTTTGTGTAAAACTAATAGTATAACAAAATTTACTTAACTTACCAATACATTTGTTTAAAAAAAATTTTTGATAAAAAATTTAAAACCGTTTGCATAAATGTGTTATGAGTATAGTGAATAATCATCTCCTCTACTAAAAAGCCTCCTGTGTTTGCTACTATAAAATAGTGAATAGTTGTAAAAGTGGTGTATTTTTCTAAAAAACCTGCTTACATAAGCGATTTAAAAAATTCGATTTTTCGCTTTCAGAAAAGAAAAAAAAAAGTAGCCGTTGCATCAGTACTTTAAATTGTCTAAAATATTATGGTGTCGGATTTTCATTATCTTTTCTAGTTTACGCGATCTAAACGGGAAGGACGGACGGAAAGATATTCCACACAAAACTAATAGCGTCTTTTCTCCTTTCGGGGGCCACTAAAAAACGGAAACTAAAACTCTATGGTTATATTACAAGGTCTTCGGGACATACAAGAACCTTCCTTCGGGGAACAATACCAAGGAAAAGAAGAAGAGGCAGACAGAGAAAGCTTTGGGAAGAAAACCTAAAAAAAATGGACGGGCCTGAAATTGAAAGAGGTTCTATCAAAAGCAAAAGACAGAGTAGTGGAGAAAGAAAGTGGACAATTCTGGCGTGGTGCCCCAAGAGTCCCAACAGACTAAGGGAGAGATGAAGGTGAAGAAACAAGATTAAAACATAAATACGTGTAGGACGTAATTATTTCTTGTTGGAAGGAACATTTGTAGTTGATAAGAGAGTACACAGAGTTATCTAAACGAGCTTGTGGCAGTTATCCAACCTTGATTTCTACAATGGCTGGTAGGCCTACATTTAATGACTAGGTCAACATCATTGGCAACCGCTGGATTTTTTGCAGGGGGGGTGCAAGACGCCACTCATGCTCAAAGTCGTAACTGCATTTTTTGTTTATTACAAAGAATATTAAAGAAAAGCAATATTGCACCACGCCACCCATACATATGCGATATTAAGTTCACAGATGATTCACAGTAAATACTTGTTTCATGAAAAAAAAAATAACGTGAAAAAACTATTTACTGTACACTGATGAGTTTATCCATTGCGGTCCGTGCATCCCGGTGGTTGATTAAACAAAAAATGCAAACGTTGCCAAAACTGTCAATAACTTGACTATTGAATTGCTTCTTGAACAAGCGGCAATAAATGTTATCTGCAGTGCTGATATTCTTCATAATGTTGAATCTCTTGCATCATTTTAGGATGTAGACAAAACAAGTTGAACTGAGCATTATTATTGCTTGAAAATGGAAACGTTAATGAAGAAACTAACGAATAAAGTTACGTCATGTAAAGCAGTGTTCTGTAATAACTTCCGAAATCCAGACATGTTTTTTCTCGGTGTGTCTGTCGACTACAAATTTTCTGTAGCACCAGCTCAATACCCCGTTTGTCTGCCAGCAGTCTCGCCTTCCTCAAGATGTCATCCTTGAAGTGTTCCTCAACATGGCCAACTTGGTATTTATGTCATTAATGTGACTGCTGATTTGCTGTTAAGCGGCCTCTCATGCTAAGATGCATAAGACTGCAACATCACGGAAACATGATGCATGAAAAGATGAATAATTGACAATTAAAAGACAAATCAGAAATACGTGAGAAGCAGGCACTGATTACACATATGCAGTTTGTCAGGTTTCACTTACAGACGTTATTTTAAAATACACCAAACAGTCAAAGATCTTCTCAAAGTTGTGACTTTAAACGCGAAATAATTCGTATTTCTCAGTCCATTGTGTCACACATAAAAGAGGTAAATTTAGCATCGACGCTCTCTCTTGGGACTGTTATGGAAGAAATAGATAATCTTCTGGATGACACCAACAGCATTACGTATATCTGAAATGGCAATCAGGTCAATGATAAGTTTAAGTCTGTGGGACTCACTACGGACAAGGTCTGCTTTTGAATATTTTTCATGAATCCTTGCCTGAACAAAATTTTAAATGCTACCCATCACGGGGCAGCCATCGTAGCCTTGGCCGAGTAGTTTGTCCATGTGAAAAATGTACATAATGTATTCGCTGACAATGAAGTTCGACACAGGCAAAACAACAATGGCAAAACCAATGAATTCTTATCGAGTACAATCGCCATCAACAAATCCAACGTTCAAACACATCAGTTCAGTGCCTGAGATATCTGCATTTTATTAACGAAATACCAAGAAAACGCAGTTAATTCATGCTGCTGCTGCTTGTATATTTTGATTTCTTGCTGCTGCCAGTGCTCCATCAATCAACGTTTTGACTTTTTTTTATATCTCTTCCATCAAAAAACTGGTGGACGTGTTTAACCTGCTATTTTATTGTATTGAGCATGCTCAGGCACAATATATAAATGACGTAATCTTTGAAGGTATTCATTTTATTGGATATATATTTATATTACAAATAATGATTTCGCATTTAATATTCATGATATTATATTTATTTCACTTGATATACAATTATTATGTATCTATCAGAAGAAAGATGTTGCCTTACAGAAGTGTGCATTGTAAACATTGTTAGTTCAAATAAAATAACACAGAACAACCTCTATACAGTTTAATAATGATTTATTCTGATTAGTAGTTAGCACAATTAGTGCTGGAAGTTTGTCCTATCTTGTCCTCTTCATCTATGGGCAACAGTTGGGGCAAACATCACAGACAGTTGAGTCTCTTAAAGTTCGGGGCTGATAGAACACTGTTGCTTGATTAGCTTTTATTTTTTAAAAAAACATAAAATAAGACCGTTATAAAAGTTGTGATAAATTCATTTTTAAATAAAGGACAAAGTGTGACTTCCAATAAAGATGTATTTTATTTTAGTTTGTTTCACCGGCCAATTTCAGCACACTATTATTCAATTTGGCTGATCAGCTCTAATGTAACGGACCAATAAAGTAAATGCTGATATTTAATGAGTATCATAGAGAACAGAACACAATGGAATATAAAGTACTCAATGTTCACATAATGTTGGGAATAGATAGTTTTGTTTTCTTTTGGTACTAATAAAGTTTTGGTTTCTTATTTGTCTTTTTTTTTCTAAATAATTATTCTTTTTTAACGCAAGGAACATTCGACCTTATTTTCTATGACTATTGACATGTAGGCAAATTTAATGCCAAACCCTAAAATGTTCACTCTACCTGGTTCATAATAATCATAGGTTCTGACATAGCTCTTCTGGGACTTAGCTACTTTAGCTTCACGGGTCATAACAATACTGTAACACAGAGAAGACCCACTGATCTGTTTCGTTGTAAAACATAGAAATATAAGAAAAACATATGCAAAGTTATTGACAGACATCAAATGTTCAAAATTATGACATATTTTGGAGTTAATGTATTGATTGAAATCATTTTGTTAATGTGTTTTGCTTTATTTTTTTATTAGAGGGGATATTTTAATGTTATGCCAGCATTACCAGGGACATTTGAGGTTAAAAACTCCAATAAAAAAAAAAAAAAAACAATCACTAACTTTCATTAACGTAGTCAATTTCGAGAGGAGGTTTGAGGTTAAACCTCCCATTCAATATGAAAAATTAAAGCCAACTACTGCCACCAAATTCCATGAGAGTAACAAAAGGAGGTTTTGAGTTATAACCACTCTCCAGAGAATTGTAAGTTTAACCCCCCCCCCCCTCCAGTGGGTTTGGAGGTTTAATCCCCTATTCAGTAAAAAACTAAAGCAAATATAATCACCAAATCCCTTAAAGTTTGCCCGGGTGGTTTAAATCTCCCCCTTTAATAAGAAATATAAAACAATCTTTAGTCAACAAATTCCATAAGTTTATCCCCCACCCAACCCCTTCAGGGAGTTTCGATGTTAACAACTCCCTCCTCCTACTTCTTCAATAAAAATAGAAAACAATCTATAGTCACCAAAGTCCACGAGAATAGCCAAAGGGTGTTTTGAGTTAAAAACCCTCTTCAGGGGTTTGAAGCCCTCTTTGATAAAAGGTAAAGCAAATAACGGTCACAAAATGCCACGAGGAGGGTTGACTTTTTAAATCATACCAATAAAAACTAAAGGAAAACTACACTCTCTAAATTCTGTAAATGTAGCCAAGGAGTTTTTCAGGTTAAATGCCCCTTCCAATAAAAAGAAAAGCAACGCTACAGTCTCTAAATAGCATAAAAGAAGCTACAAAGGGGTTTTGAAATTATACCTTCCCCTTTTTTTCTAATAGAAAAACTGAAGTATATTTAGTCTCTGAATTGCAATGTAGACACATCAGGATATGATTTTTTTAGTTTCAAATACAGGAAATAATTCGTGGAGGACCCGGAGCAAGGAAAGCAAGTCTAGTGTCGTCCCCTGAACTCCAGAAAGAACATACGCTATAGTACAAAAGACTTTAAAAAAAGTGAGGTGACAGGATGAAATTAAAATCAATTATGTAATCTCCCCTGTATCCGCTAGTGCCCCCTCCAAAAATATGTTTAAGATCCTGGCTACGCCTATGGTAAAAGGTTATGGCCAAGGAAGAAATTGACTTAAAATTTGAATATAATTCACCTTGTCAAAGTATATTGCTACAATAGAGCCTTTTCTTTCTGATCTCTTGACACCTGCTACTTGTCCCAAAGTACTTAAGTCTGGCACAAACCCTGAAGGAATGCTAAGTTCTTGGACAACCATGCCTGTATCATGCTTCATCAAAAATCTAGAAATAAAACACTGTGGCTTTAAAATATCTTGCTAGTTATTTAAAACTAAAACAATGATAGATAATGCCTTAAATATAGTTCGTCCATCGTGGTTCAATGATGACCACTTTGTCATCCAGTGGGCTGAGTGATTTGCACTGGGGTTTTATGCCTCCTCATGTGGCTGGTGAGACCTATGTGAGCCCGGAATGCTCGGCTGCACACTGGGCAGATTATTCCAGCTGGAGCTAGTGTCGTGGGCCTTGCTTTTCTTGTCTGGCGTTTTTCTTCTTCCAGCGTGGTTCTCTTTTCCTCAGCAACCTGTGCGCCAGTTTTCACAGCGCGACGCCATGATGCTCGGCCATGTGCCTCTGTCTCCCAGGTAGCTGAGTCTAAGCTGAACACCTTTAGAGAAGCGTTGAGGGTGTCACTGAAGCGCTTTCTTAGACCACCTTGCGAGAGCTGCCCTTCGCTTAGTTGGCCATACACAAGTCGTTTAGGGATGCGGTGGTCTTCCCTTCTGCAGACGTGTCCTGCCCATCGCAGCTGAGACTGCATTAGGGTTGTATGGATGCTTTGCAGACCCGCTCTTCGAAGGACTTCAGTATCTTTCTTAAGCATGTCATGTGGAAGTGATTCAGTTTCTTTGCATGTTTTCTATACACTGTCCACGTTTCTGAGGCATAGAGCAATGTACGAGGATGGCGGCTCAATAGATCCATAGCTTTGTATTTGTAGTGATACCACGTCTGTTCCAAACGTTTTAGTCAGTCTGCTATAGGATGCACTGGCCTTGGCGATACGCAGGTCAATTTCTTTATCGATCTTTCCGTTTCTGGAGAGTGTGCTGCCAAGATACGTGAATCTGTCCACTGCGTTTATATCATGTCACTTTATCTTGATGCTTGGATCCGAGTAGGCTTTCCAGGAGCAGGTAAATATAAGACTTCAGTCTTATTTGTGTTAAAAAATGTGCCTTAAAATTGTAACGGTTGTTCTATAGCAAAACCATTAGTGCCTAAAGGAAAATAGTAGCAAAAATGTTCACATTTTTATTATGCTTAAATTATGGTCATAAGAGATTTAAAATCTTAACTAAAGTTTTAAATTATGAATATACATAGGCTGTAAAAACAAAGATATTTCAGAACTGTTGACCGGATTATTACTAAACCATTTATCTCTTTTTATTTATCATTCACAAATACACAATTTTATAGAAATATTGACTGTTTTATTATTATTATTATTTCAAATGTGTTAAAAGAGTCTTGGTGTAATAGTACTTAAAGAATACCTTTATTTCTAATAATATGTTAAAACTTCATTTTCAGCATTTATTTTAATTTTATTTAAGTAAGTATCGCTTTATTTATACATTCCTATGAGAATGATCTTATGATCTAACTTGAAAGATGTAAATTGTTATACAAGAAAATGAAGACATAAAAGACATAAAAGTCAAGTGAAACAAATTTCAGACAGCCATTATAACTATAAATCTAGTGACTGAAGATAAGTAGCACCTGTGTTAATGCAGTACCTGACGCAATTCTGTTAATAAATGGTACATTGTTAGTTACAAATTTGATACAAAACTTTCTCTCTGACTTTACACAAACAAGATTACAAAGAGAGTTTGTGTTACACAAACTCAGAGGCGGCCCCCGTCGAAGTCGGATCCCTGTCGGATCTGCATATTCGCAAATAATATTCAAGAGGTGATTTAATTTTGATGTAAAATGTTTTACACGTTTCGGATGTTCCTTCAGAGTTGAAGATAATTACTTCCTAGTCCAAACCTCCCGCAGGACGACGGGGGATGGGAGCGGGCAGGGTTTGAACCCTGGGCCATCCATAAATCTGAACGACAGTCCAGCGCGCAAACCGCACGACCAGGCAGCCATCCGATGGTCAAAAGTAATAATTCTTCAAAGATTCTTTTGCCGTAAATTTAAATTTAATAAAAAAATAGTAGATTAGTTTTAGTATATTAAAACATTACAATATTGATCAAAACGTTTGGAAATGAAAATCTACACTTTTTTTTTACACTTTAAGTTTAGAAATTGAAATTCTACATCTTAATCTAGTCTATTTTAGTCTAAACTAGATCTAGAAATTCTAGATCTAGATTCTAAAATAATTTTAATTAGAATATAAATCCAGATCTAGATATACTGTAATAAAAATCTAGATCTAGTTTAAAAAATCTAGATTAGATCTAAATCAAGATATCATTCCTTTTTTAAACGCGAGTCACATAACGAGGCTTAATAAACATTACTATACCGAGTTCTTTTTTCATTTCATTTGAAGAATTAATTCCATATAACGTCAGAGGGAAAAAAAAACACTACGTCACACGGCCTAGCTAGACTAAAAATCGCCTTCATCTATAAGAGCCATTTATCGAGTGTTCATAGACTTTGGTGCACCGAGTGTGTTCTTTAAGCATTTCATTTAAAGAATTCATTCCATATGACGTCAAAGGAAAAAAAACACTACGTCACACGGCCTAGCTAGAATAAAAATCGCCTTCATCATTACGAGCCTTTTATCGAGTGTTCATAGACTTTGGTGCACCGAGTGCGTTCTTTAAGCATTTCATTTAAAGAATTCATTCCATATGACGTCAAAGGAAAAAAAACACTACGTCACACGGCCTAGCTAGAATAAAAATCGCCTTCATCATTACGAGTCTTTTATCGAGTGTTCATAGACTTTGGTGCACCGAGTGCGTTCTTTAAGCATTTCATTTAAAGAATTCATTCCATATGACGTCAAAGGAAAAAAAACACTACGTCACACGGCCTAGCTAGAATAAAAATCGCCTTCATCATTACGAGCCTTTTATCGAGTGTTCATAGACATTGGTGCACCGAGTGCGTTCTTTTAGCATTTCATTTAAAGAATTCATTCCATATGACGTCAAAGGAAAAAAAACACTACGTCACACGGCTTAGTTAACTAAAATATGTTTTCATTAATACAAGCAATTTTTTCGAGGGTTAATAGACATTGGTGCACCGAGTGCGTTCTTTTAACATTACATTTAAAGAGTCCATTCATATGACGTCATAGAAAAAAAATTCCATTACCTCACAATAGGCTAGTATCGGTACCATTAAAAAAATGTCTTTATTTACACGAGATATTTAACGAGGGTTCATAGACATTGGTGCACTGAGTTCTAATAGATATTATTTAAAAAGGATCAAAGCCACATTGTTTTTGCGTTTTGTCTGTCAGTCGGTCTGTCCGTTATCTTGATATAAAAAAAACAACTAAAAGTTATTAAAAATGGATTAACCTTTATTTTACGTTTCAAAACATCCCAATAATTTTTAGGTATGAACACAATTGAAAAGTTTATATAATAGATTGTTCCGGATGTTTGTATAAATAGTAAAAGAAAAAGAGAATTTCAGATAAATGTAATACCGTTAATTAAATTTTTTGGATGGTCTCGTATAAAAATTAGATGTACTACAGCCACGTGGAGAGATTTTCATACCTTACTTTGGTGTTTGGATTCTGTTTTCCTTAAAAATCGGAACATAATATTAACGATAATTAGATTTTTTAATGTTTTAGGTAGAAAGTTAAATGTACTGTAAGAGAGTAGTGAGTTAAAATATTTTTCATAAAAATCCGTAAAAACATTATTTCGTAAATGAGAAGATTATTTGTTTATTAATTAGAAGAGGGAGTTCAAACAATTATTTAGCGTTAGTAGATATTTAAATAAATTCGGAAATTTCTGGCGACGATTTGTAAGAAACAAAATCCGGAACTTTCTTTATCGATTACAAAATTTCTATGTTATGTTTTACAAGAAAATTAAATGTCTAAAAAGTAATTTTCAGTAATCAATTCTAGTAAATTACTTTTTTTAAAAGCCTTATTCGATTTCAAACAATCATTAGGCATAATTCATGTTTTATAAAACAATATCCGGAACATTTTTACAATTAATGAAATATAAGTCAGTATAGAGATTATGATTTAGCATTAATATGCTATTTACATAAAAAACGGAACAACATATTATTGATAATGTGTTTTTGCAACGTTTAAGCATGGAAATTGAATGTAATATAAGTTAGAAGAGCAAACAAACATTTGTTGGCGTTGATTAGTTTTGCACAAAAAAATCCGGAACAATCAATTTTAGATACTTAAAACTATTGAGATGTTATGGGAGGAACATTAAAGGGTAAATCAGATTTTCAATAGCTTTTAGAGTTCTAGTTTTTTAAATCTAATCGTGACGGACAGACCGACCAACAGACAAAACGCACAAAAATAAGCTTCTTTTATTCGGATGGGGGCACTAAACAAAAAAATAAATAAAATCTGATTTTTAAAAAAAGTTTAAGGAATTGGTTTAGCACCTGATCATGTTGCGACGTTACGCTACTGCACGAAAATCGCTGCATAAAAAGTCCATTTAAAAAAATGTGCGTGATATTTACATACAAAGTGCATTATTAGCCTTTATAAACAAACAGAAATGTTTTCTTTTAATTTTAGCAGCTAGTTGACCAGAAAAAACGTCTTTAACTATTATTTGTATTTGTTGTAAACATTTCCTGTACATTTTAAAAATATATTTGACTTAGTGATACTGAAAATACACAAAAATTGTCCATCTTTGTTAGCATATTGTAACATTGCCTCCCTTACATTTACGTAATTGTTTTAGAATTGGTGTATTTTTATGAAAAAATCGCTTGCATAATTAATTTTATAAATTAAACGGTTTGCTTTTAGAAAACCAAAAGTAGCCGTTGCACCTAAACTTTTCAAGCCGGATTTAATGATGAAATAATATTTTTCATATCTCTTCTAGTTTTCGAGATCTGAGTGTGACAGACGGACAGACGGACAGACGGACAGACGGACATTTTGCACAAACCTAATAGCGGCTTTTTCCCCTTACGGGGGCCGCTAAAAATGTTTAGAATTAGCATTGGAATAGGGAGTGAGAGAATGATTCTAAAAGTAAATTTTTTTTTATTTGAAAATAAAAGTAAAATAAAGATGTAAAATTGATCATCAGACCATCTAGTTCTATAATTTTTATATACTTGGACTACTCTCTTTGGCACTTAGCATATACTATTGGATATCACTGAATATTTGTGCTAAATAAAAATGAATTTAAAAAAAAAACTTCCTTACTTAGTGCAGACCATTATATTAAAAGAATCCAACTTGTCATCTAATAGAACTGTGTTCACATCAAAAACAGGCTTGGACAATTCTTTCAGGACATTAAAACTGTATTCAATCTAGAAAATTATTTCATATTTTAACAAGATTTAATGTAAAATAAACTCAGCAATATACTCATGTTTTTATTATAATATTGTTACGAATCTCACTAGCCAGGCTCTCTGCAAACTGCACCATACACCACCAACTTAAAGAACTTGACAACTCAGGGCTTTAAAGTAACGTAACACTTTAATAGTTGAATAAATAACAGCCAATACTGTACAATTGGCAACACCTACACTGTACAAATATCTCTCCGATAACACCTTTCCGCCGTATCAACTCTTGCACTGGCCTCTCCGTTTCGTTCCGGGCTTGCACTGGGTTCAACAGTTCAGGACTGACTTCACACACTAGGTTCGATGTGTCGGACTCGATCGCAGACCAAGATAAAGACGCCAGTCGTCTGAACTGTACTTGACAGTACTCCGCACTGAACCGTCGTAATGCTCCGTACAGAACCACACAGTTGAACTGTGCTGTAGTCGACCGTGTTCTGAACTCCTGTCGTGAACCCGCTTTCTGAACCGTCTTGACTGCGACACCTCCGCTCTTTATATAGGGTCCCTACTGGCCTTCTAGAACGGGACAGAACGCCGCTCGACGTTTCTGGGTGGTCAGATGACTACAACTCTCGTGACAATCCTGAGCTCTGTTCACGATGTCGATCCTTCCCGAACCGTCATGTAGACACTCGTCTCGGCTGACCGTCATAACTCGTCACGGTTGACCGCTCGTCTAGCTAGCCCGGGGCGACTACACTCACACCACTATCTCCATCTGTGCCACCACCAGGTTTATAACAATATTTACATTTAGGTCTACCTAGTCTAATTAAAAAAACTAAAATGTGAACATTGCATTCATGCTACAATATTGAAAGCTAGTTTTTTTATAATATATAAATAAATAATAATTACGTAGAATCTTACTTACATCTAAAAGTGCAAGGCCTGAACCAGAAGCAGTGATACTAAAATCTTGACTATTGCTTTGAATCTAGAGAAAGTTTAAAAAAACAACAAAAAGTGTCAAATTTTGGAAACAAAAATAAATGACTGAAATACAAGATAAATTTTGTAGAATTAATTAATGGTTTGTAGCTTTTCCCATTAAGATAAACACCGCTCACACATAAAATTTGAGAGAAAAATTGTTGGCTGTTGCTAATTCAATAATTCTTTAAAAATCATTAAAATTTGAAATTTATATCAGAAAATGTTTTTGTCTACTATATCACAATACCTCTTGAATTTGTAGTGATAAAGCATTTTCACTGTTCACATTCATTGTCAGATGTGTGTTCATGTCTGACACATAAATGGTAATGTTAGTATCAGGCCTGAATGACTTGCTGCCATAAGAAGAAAGTGCTTGTAGTCCTACAACTGTGTCCTGCGGATTGTATGGTAGAAGCTAATGAATCAGTTAAGCCTATATTGTCTTTAACTACTGGCTATATCAAAGTCACTGATCACTGAAGTAGTACAGTCAAGAAAGTATTTTTGCTTTGTTTTCAACTTGTTGCAGATGTATTATAATAATAATAAGACTACAATAAATTTGTTTCCCTTAAATAAATTTAAATCCAGCAGATACAGATAATGACATTTAGTGCTTTTTAAAATTATAATAATAATTTGATAATAGGCCTATAATACTGTTAGCAACTGTAATTTAGGCTCAAAGGTGCTCTATAACAGACATTGAAAAATAAAACAAGAGTTTAAAAAAGCAAATAAATCAAAATGAGCTTTTAATTGGCAATTCTTGATGATTTTCTCAATAGAACATTTCATTTGTCAGATCAATGGGAAGCACATTCCAAATTTTTGGTTTGTGTACTGAAAAAGCCTGAACATGGTAACAACAAGAAGGGATGAGTCAGTAGGGTGCAGGGCTTTCTAGGGAATATTAGATTGATCAGTTCACTAAAGTACATTGGCATTTCATAATTATAGATAAACTGATGACAAAGTGTGGACACCTTGCACACAAAGGAAGTTTTCCATTTAGGGAACAAAATGTGAACAAAATAAACAGCCTATTCCAAAGAAAGAGCAAAAGTGAAAAGTAAGTGTTCCATGGGAGAAAAAACAGGCAAACATAACATGGCTATCTAAATAGTTCAAAATGTGCATTCTCCAACTAAATTTACCTGAGTAGACACAAAACCTCCCTGTGCATTTTTCTGTAATGTTAACCACCTGACAGATGGAAGAGCCTCATCAAGACGCCCCAGAGAACTATAGGTCAATATAGCATATGATGTAATCAAAATGTCAATGGGTCTGGCCTGAAGACGAGGAGGGCGCCAGTTGATAAATCTGTTTAATTCTTCATTGTTCACTGTACTGTTGGCACTCCAGTACTCAAGACCTCCTGATGAATTGATTATTACATAAGGTCTTATAAAATTCCACATTAAAAAAAAGATAGTACTTATACGATCAAAATTGCACTTGCTCAATTTATATACCAGTGCTTTACCCAAATTTTATAACAAGCATGTCGAAATAACTCAACAATTTAATTAATAAATTTACTAACCTACTTTACTGGTACTATAGCTTCTAGATAAAGTTTTTATTTTTATTATAAGAGGGAATCATTCATAAATAAGCCTACTACAAACTTAAACCTTTAAAAAATAGATCTAGTGAAATAAATATAAGCATTCAATTACCTTCTTGTTTAACAAATGTCAATAACTTTTCAAATGTTGATTGAGCAAGTTGACTTTTTGCTTCAGCAAAAGCATAACTGGCCACAGCAAGAGAAAACTGGTCATCAATTGAATCAGCAAGCATCAGCCTTTCTAAATTTCTTGTAGCATTTAGAGTCGCATTACCCAATAGATAATATCTACACTTGTTATTGTTTTTGCAATCCTATAAATATAAAACAGAACTTCTTTGAAAAGGTTTACAATTTTTAAAAATCTCTTAAAGGTCAAAATATATAATAATAATAATAATAATAATCGACATCGCCGTACCACTGTCTCATAATTTAAGAAAAACTGAGATAGAAAAACTAAGAAAATATGGGAACCTAGGCTTGGAGATTAAGTGTCTATGGAAGTTGTCCAAAATAACAATTTACCCCATTGTTATATCAACCGAGGGGATAATAACAACTGACCTCACAGACACCTTCAAGACCCTTAACATTCCTAGGAACATTCCCGTTGCCTGTCAGAGGGCGGTACTGCTGCAGACCTGCCACATCACCAGAAAATTCCTCAGTGGAAACTGTTAAAGGGACTATGATGAATTTTGTTTCTCTTTAGCGAAACTCGACCCTGGCAGCACCAGAGAATGACTACTCGTTCATTTCTAACATAATAACAATAATAATAATAATAATCTTTATTGTCTATATGGAAATTTGTCTTACAATTTATGCATTACACCAAACAAAACATTGTAACTAGAAAGAAACAAAATGTACATTCACACCAGACTTACTCATAATTTACACATGAAAAGTTTATATCAAATTGTTTCTATTTAATGATTTGATTGCCAGGGAAACAAAAGAATGTTTGTGTCTGTTTGTCTTTGCTATCGGTGTCTTGTATCTCTTTTGTGATGGTAAAATCACAAAATCCTGACATAAAGGGTGCTAATTTTTCATTTTTGTAATGGTATTACAATTTTTAATGGTGCTTTGGAGTGATCAAGCTAAATACTTATAATCCAATAAAAATTAAACAAATCATTTTTTAAAAATCTTAATGTGTTTTTCAAAAGGCAGAATGTTTTGTCACTGAGTATCTCTAAAAGCTTTTGTTTTCTTTATTTGTGGTAAAAATAAGTAATTCATAAATGAATATTTATTGTCCTATACGATTTATCAATTTAGTTTTATCTATGGATTTAAAATGCATTACTTCAGGTTAAGCCTATCGTTTCGATTTCTTTTTTAGTTGTAAATGTTAACAGAATAAAAAAAACTCTATTCTGTTTATGTCAAATAATACCTGAACATCAGCAAGCTCCTTGGCTTTGAGCAGTGCAACTAATACAAATGCAGTTAAGGCTGGACCAGCAGTTGTTCCCTAGAGCAAATAGAATTTTTGAAAATGGAAGAAATAGCATTCCGTTTATTTATTCATATTTTACATTGTAAGTTAATTGATAGCTTGCATTTATTATAAAGTATATAAAATCAATTAATATTCTAGTACATAGTTATCATAGACTACACATGATATTAAATATCAATAAATTTATTTTCCAAATGTTTTCTGCTTCGCTACTTTTACCATTCGATGGGTTATTTTAATTAATCATATTAGAGTATCAATAACATGTCTATAAACAATTTGCTGGAGCGCTCCTCATACTACTATTAGAACCATGAAAGAACGATCTGATGAATGTGTGATGACAATTAAAGCTCTTTAGCACCACTCTGAAAATACAGACACTAGATGCGCAGCTCAAATACCATTGCCAGCTTTTAGTGCATAATGTAAACCTTTCATTACTATACTTTTTGGGCAGATGTACTTGGAAACTCAACAATACACAAGAGTAAATTCAAATTAAAGGATTAAATATTGACGTATAGGTGGTTAAGCTAGAGCACTTCATTGTTTTCTCTAAGGAAAGTGTGAAACATTATCTAAAAATGCTTTTGAGATAACTCTAGTCCAATCAAACTTGCGTGTTATTGCAACAGAAGAATACATTTAAACACTATGAAAATGTCAGAAGAGTCAATCTAAAGATGATACATTTACTATTCAAGGAGAGAACAAGAGTTTCATGCTGGTGTGCAATGGTGTCCCTTTTAGGCTGAGACTAGGACTAGATATTTGAACAGAAATACCAAAACTAGAATACATCTACAGACAGCAAAGTTAATTTTGAAGAAGGTAAAACTGCGAAAAACTTATATTGCACAATTCCAATGGAATGTCGATGAGACTTAAGGAACCTAACCCTTTGTTTCTTGCCAAATGTATTTTGTTAACGTGGAGTCATATGAAGAGGCTTTTCAAAACTAGAGTTAATTAAGATGTATTAATGGAGAACTTTTGAAACATACATTTCAAATCAGGCAGTCCATTGAAAACAAAATCACAAAAAATATTGACTTTAAAGTTATTTATCAGTTTTCACGTTTAAAATCCTGAAAAGTTCTTTCATGCTTTTAAATATTAAATTGAATTATTATTATTATTATTATTATTTTGTACATATTAGTAAATTAGTCGTCTATATAAAGCTAACGCTATAATGTTAAACTATTTCCATTTGGAGCTCTTTAAAGTCTATAAAGGAAAGCATGTTCATTTAATGTTTAACATTTTCTAATTGAAAATCTTACATTTTTATCTTTTAGTAACTAATGTTAAAATGTTAGAAAAAAAAACAAAATTCGACACTCTTTTTAACGTCCAGAACAACTATCAACGAATGTTGGTAATTAGCTCAATGTATTATGGCACAACACAAAGAACTAAACAATAACTTTTTATTTGGGAAGATTTGAGGGGAAAGCTTGGGGGGAAACCCTGAACTTACTGCATCGGCTGACACCCACCCATATTAACACCACTGCACACACATAGTTAAAAACCCAACCTTAAGTCAATCGTTATAATATAACAATATTAATATCTTTTGCAATATCATAATAATAAGATCAAAGTTGGGGAGGGGGTAAACATTTTATTTCCAAGGGTTCAATCTCAAACTAGAAATAATAACTATTACAGTACCAACAACTATGAAATAACCTGAGCATAAAAACAGTTTAAATTAAATTCATAATAAAAATATTTTTTTCCTAACAAAAAATATGTAAAATGTTTTTAGATACATAATAATAATAAGGATTGTCTTCGAGTCAATTAAAGAGAAAAACTATTTATAAGTAGAAACTAAATCCATTCTGATGTATTTTACAATTGTGTGCTTACCTGAGTATTTCTGTCTAAAACTTTACCAAATTCATTGAAGGATCCATCAATATTTTGTCTGTCTATTAACAGCATTGATGCTTTAAGAATGATTTCTTTATCCACAAAAATAAACTCTTGAGCTTCAGCAAATGATGTTACCACTAAAGCTGTTAGCCTGTGAATGAAGCATCACTGTGTTTTGAGTTGACTGCTTGAAAGTCAAAGTCAGATTTGAAAAACTAAAAAATCTATTGAAAAAATTATTTCACTATCATCTTATCTTATCTTATATACTACAGATGTTACTTCAAAAAAGAAGATGATTACGTCCAACACGTCATGCTAAGTCACTGGTTTTCCTGGCTAGCTCAGGCAACCCATTCTATGCTCTTATAGCACTAGGGAAAAAGAAGCATTTGTACAAATTTGTCCTACCATATGGAACGAGGAATGTGCCTTTAACCTTGTGTCTTTCTGAGTATTTTATTAGATTTTTTTGTACTTTAAGAATATGGTTCAGTTTTTTTATGTTTAATTGCTACTTTACTTTTGAGTCTTCTATCCTGAAGGCTTTCTAAATTTAGTGATTTTACTAAATATGTTACTCTAGTCAAATGTGAATATTCGTTTGTAATGAATCTCACTGCTCTATTTTGTCTGTTCTAGTTTCTTAATGTTTTCTTGAGTTGAGAGGTCCCAAACAGAAGATGCATATTCTATTATTGGCCTAACAAATGTTAGATAACATTTTAATTATATGTTCTTATTTGATTTATAGAAATTTTAAAAAATAAACCCTACTGCTTTGTTTGATTTTTTTTTATAGTTACATCAATATAGGGATTCCATGACAGTTTTTCATTTATTATAACACCTAAGTATTGTTATAAATCTGCCATGCGCACCGCCATCCAGGCTAGTACAGAAGGTGCGCACTTCTAGAAACTAGACTGAAAAGGATGTCAACATTAACAAGAAGAACGATTTCCGCCCAAGTCGAGAGCCGATATGAAGAGACTGGGCTAAAGGCAGATGTTGTTATAATGTATTTGTGATATCCTGTAATTAAACATCGTTGCCTCGTTGAGTTGCCTCCCTTAGGTTATTACAATATTTTGCGTTTTTAGTCTGTGTACTGGTTTACCATGAATAAGATAAGATCACTACGGAATTCCAACAAAATTCACCAATATCATGAAACAGTTATACGATGACTCATCATGTCAAGTAATACACAATAGTAAGCTGACCAACACTTTTCAAGTAAAAACAGGAGTACGACAGGGATGTATGCTTTCGCCCTTGATATTTTTGCTGGTGATTGATAGGGTCATGAGACAGACAGTCTTAGATTATCAAAGCGGCATACAATGGACACTAACACAACATTTAGAGGACCTGGATTTCGCCTATGACATCTGCCTCCTTTCCCATACACAACAAAATGCTCAGACCAAACTCACCAGACTCTCAGAAATAGCGAAAAAGACTGGACTTCTAATCAACAAAAATAAAACAGAAGTTATGAGGATCAACTACAGACAACAGAACTCAATCATGCTACAGGGAGAGAACATCCTTGATTCGGATCACTTCACTTATCTGGGAAGTAGAGTTAGTAAAGAAGGCGCGCTGTTGATGATATACTAATTCGGATCAATAAAGCTAGGTCTGCCTTTTCAACTCTTCAAACAATCTGTCGCTCTAAGGCACTATCTCTACATAACAAAATACGAATCTATAATACAAACGTTAAGTCTGTACTTCTTTACTGTTAAGAAACTTGGAGAGTCACTAAAACAAATATGGAAAAGCTCCAGACTTGGTTAACTGAAGCCTACGCCGGATATTAGTAATTAGGTGGCCAGAAAGGATAACTACTATCGATTTTTGGGAGAGAACTAATGAAGCTAAGTATGTTTTTAGGATGTTAGTTTTAGTTTCATTATCAATATGTGTTAATAAGTTATCTTCTCCCTTTTATGGTGCTATGCCTGTTGTTTCCATTTTCTTAGACTTAATGTATGACCATGTTTTTGTTGTTATCCTTATATATTACATTGTTTATGTATTCACTCTGCAACTGTCTGCTTGCTTTTTGGGTTAGGGGTTTAATTTTAGTATACTCTTTCTGCCTTAGTTTCTTTAAATTTTCTAAATAGGTTTTCCTTCTGTTTACAAAGTTTCTTTAATCTATTATTGGACCAGCATTTATTTATTTTGTTTAGTATGTATTCAGTTAGTATATGATTTTTTATACTGTTTGTTTTTAAGATAGTTTTTAATGAAATTCCAGAGGTCATTGAATGGTTGGTTAAATAAAAAATGCTAAAAAAAGTGCAACGACTTTTTGTATAAGAACTTTATAAGATAAACATACAATATGATAGTGCATTGGAGTTTTATTATCTTAGGTTGTAATTATAACTGAAACCAGCTATTTCCACACAAATTCAGGTTCTCTAATCAAAAAGGGATGTTTCTATCCATATTATTAGTTTATTTATTCAAGAGCAGAACAGTAACACATCCACACACATACATGCATGCACGCACACACACATGCGCACACAGCCGCATGCACACACACACACATATAAAAATTTCAGCTTGATCCGAGATTGGGTGAGGGAGAAATAACGTACAAACAGACAGAGTGAGTTGATATATAAGCCTGAGGAGTATCAGTCAAGAAAAACAGTCTAGTATTTTGTAGAAGCAAAGTGTAGAGATTGTTCATTGTACATGTATATTGTAGATATTTTAGGTAGGTAATACATTTTAGTGTTGTTTGTAATGTACTCTTATTATGAAATACATTTTCTATATGTCAATCTATATTCCTATGTGCTGTTTCTGGAAAACTGGTGGGTAGTGGTGCCAATAATGTGCCAAGCATCGGGCTCCAGATATGCTCACTACGCCTTTGCCAAAGATTAACCTACAGAGATGTCTTCAAGTAAGATCTGAGGACTAAAGGCATCAGTGAAAATATGTGGGAGGAAATCGTGCAAGATTGGACAACATGAAGACAGACCTCACTAAGAGAAAATGGAATAAAGCAGCCTTAGACCAGAGGACGAGAAAGAAAACTTTTTCCACCAAATAGCCCTAAAATTGGTGCATGCACAAACTGTGGCGAATTTCGCACTCAAGAATTGGCTGTTTAATCATGTCAGATTCTTTACGGACTAAAGAAGAAACCAACACCAAATAGTAGACGGCATCTGATAAAACTCGAGTGGAAGTCTCTTGTAGAATTAAAATTAGCATAACGGAAATGTGTTTCGATCAAGAAAAATAATAAGTAATTATATGTATGTGAAAATGTTTGTTAGTTAAAAATATTTTTTCCAGAAAATCTTTTGGCGCCCCTCTGCGTGTGGCGCCTCTTAGGTCTTCTTCTCTCCACAAGCTTAGCATAGAATATGTCCTTAAGAATTTTTTGTTTGGCATGCCCTAGCCAATGTAGTTTTCTCTGTGTGAACTGCATATTGTCCAGTTTTAAAACTTCCTGGTTGGAGACATGATCCCTCCAGCAGATGTGCACATTATTCATCACTTGTTCATACCAGCACACACATATAATCTATACATATTTGATTTACAACTGTCTGGGATGACTACTAGGTAATGAGACTCTAAAAGATTATAAAACTGAGGAATGTGATTCCAATTTTATTCACATACAAATGCTGTTCAAGATCAAAATGGTTTCTAGTTTGTTTACTTTTACTAGTTACAACTTAGAAAACTATTAAAACTTAAGTTAACTTGTATCTGTATATATTTTACATTTGTAGCAATCACCAAGCATGTTTTACAACAAAAAAAATGTTTTTAAAAATCTTACCAAGTACTGGAACTTATATCATAGTTTCCGAATGCACTAAAACCATTATCATATCTCTTGTAGGTTAGTTGTCGTTGATATCCTAAAATAAATAATAACAACCTAATAACAAATACATTTACAAAATATTTACTTATTTGCATTCAAATTTAATAAAAACATATAATCCTATACTGTTAAGCGAGCAATAATTGTAAGTATGTATATGTATCCTATCACTAGCGGATCCAGAACTTTGGAGTGGGGGGGCAATTTTTTTCCAAACCCTAACCGTAACGCCCAGTAAACCCTAACCCTATGCATAAACGTGCGTACAGCACAGATATATATATATATATATGAGAATTAAAAAAGCAGCATTTCTCAACCTTCGGCGAAAAACAAAATAACTGGGGCAGCGCTATAAGGTTCCCTAGTGGGTTTCGGGACGAAGCACCGACGCCAAAAGCGTTTCCTTGCATTCTTCACTGCAGAAACGCATTCTCCTGACAACTACAGCCTGAAAACATTGCAAATAAAACCGATTTGTTCCCTGAAAAGATAAGATACCTCACATATTTAGATTCTGGCTTTGAGGATCGCCGCCGAAAAAAAAAATTATTGGATAAATAATATTCAATAAAGTTATAGTCCCAAATTTATTTAACTAGAAAAAATATCAGATTGAGTAAAGGTTGGTAAAAGACGACTATGAAATAATTATCTTGGTTTAGAACTCATCTCAATCATGACTCTTATACTGAAAAATTTCGTTTGAATTCTAACTTTTCCAATTCAAAGTCTTTCTTAAAATAATTATGATAAATTCATGTGAAATTACATAAACTCTGGAAATGGGAAGGGCGGTAGAGTGAAACAATTAATCCTCGCTCCTTTAATAATTTCTCATAAAGATTGCATTTGGCATTCAAGAATAGGGATGGGACGACTCGATATAAAAATTTAATTTATAGTACCGGTATATATAAATTATATTAGTGACAGATTTTTTTAATTTTATAATTTCTTAACTATAATACAAAAAGAAAAAGTATTAGTTTGTCCGATGGGGGAAATGCGATTGCATGTATCCCCCCTCCCACCTGGTACAACCCGTTTTCATTTAAATTTACTAATGATAAAATTTGAGATTAAAGTGTGGTACAACTTAATATACAATGGGTTCACATATCAATACGTAGTTTATATTATATAGATATTCTCCTTAAAATAGGACCGCTCCCGAACTCAGAGGGCTAGAGTGGGGAGGGCAGTACATGCAATTGCCCGCCCCATCTCACCGAATGGGCCAAAATACCAGAACGGGAGCGACATAATATAAAATGTATATATTAATTTAACTAATTTTGTTCACAAACTATGACACACACAAAAACTCTTGGTCTGCTTGGAATTTATATAACTTTTTGTTGTTAAATAATTCCACAGTCTTTATAGGAGCTCCAGCAAGAGACAAAATAAAAAAAATTATTTACCATCATTTAACAGATCAATGATCTTCTTATTCAGTTCTTCGGATAGTTGATTTGTAGCCTTTAAATATCTGCCTATGTGGATGTTAGGTGTAAACTTGACCAGGCTTTGTTCCCCACACCCAGTTGGTAATGTTAAAAGAGATGTGAGACTTTGTACAGTTGATCCAATTAGGTCACCTAAAAAACAGAGGAAAAGTTTGGTGATTAAATCATGATGGACAAAAATCAGGCTCTTGACAAAATGTTATTTTATTTTGTTATTGATAATAAGAAATACACTTTGTGCTGTCTATGAGATAATAAGAAATACACTTTGTGTTGTCTATGAGATAATAAGAAATACAATTTGTGTTGTCTATGAGGTAATAAGAAATACACTTTGTGCTGTCTATGAGATAATAAGAAATACACTTTGTTCTGTCTATGAGATAATAAGAAATATACTTTGTGCTGTCTATGAGATAATTAGAAATACACTTTGTACTGTCTAAGAGATAATAAGAAATACACTTTGTGTTGTCTATGAGATAATAAGAAATACACTTTGTGTTGTCTATGAGATAATAAGAAATACGCTTTGTGCTGTCTATGAGATAATAAGAAATACACTTTGTGTTGTCTATGAGATAATAAGAAATACGCTTTGTGCTGTCTATGAGATAATAAGAAATACACTTAGTGTTGTCTATGAGATAATAAGAAATACGCTTTGTGCTGTCTATGAGATAATAAGAAATACACTTAGTGTTGTCTATGAGATAATAAGAAATACGCTTTGAGCTGTCTATGAGATAATAAGAAATACACTTTGTGTTGTCTAAGAGATAATAAGAAATACACTTTGTGTTGTCTATGAAATAATAAGAAATAAACTTTGAGCTGTCTATGAGATAATAAGAAATACACTTTGTGCTGTCTAAAAGATAATAACAAATACGCTTTGTGCTGTCTATAAGATAATAAGAAATACACTTGTATTGTCTATGAGATAATAAGAAATACACTTTGTGCTGTCTATGAGATAATAAGAAATACACTTTGTGTTGTCTATGAGATAATAAGAAATACGCTTTGTGCTGTCTATGAGATAATAAGAAATACAATTTGTGTTGTCTATGAGGTAATAAGAAATACACTTTGTGCTGTCTATGAGATAATAAGAAATACACTTTGTGCTGTCTATGAGATAATAAGAAATATACTTTGTGCTGTCTATGAGATAATTAGAAATACACTTTGTACTGTGTAAGAGATAATAAGAAATACACTTTGTGTTGTCTATGAGATAATAAGAAATACACTTTGTGCTGTCTATGAGATAATAAGAAATACACTTTGTGCTGTCTAAGAGATAATAATAAAAAATAAACTTTGTGTTGTCTATGAGGTAATAAGAAATACACTTTGTGTTGTCTATAAGGTAATAAGAAATACACTTTGTGCTGTCTATGAGATAATAAGAAATATACTTTGTGCTGTCTATGAGATAATTAGTAATACACTTTGTACTGTCTAAGAGATAATAAGAAATACACTTTGTACTGTCTATGAGATAATAAGAAATACACTTTGTGCTGTCTATGAGATAATAAGAAATACACTTTATGCTGTCTATGAGATAATAAGTAAACAACTTTGTGTTGTCTATGAGATAATAAGAAATACGCTTTGTGCTGTCTATGAGATAATAAGAAAAACACTTTGTGCTGTATATGAGATAATAAGAAATACACTTTGTGCTGTCTATGAGATAATAAGAAATACGCTTTGTGCTGTCTATGAGATAATTAGAAATACACTTTGTACTGTCTAAGAGATCATAAGAAATACACTTTGTGTTGTCTATGAGATAATAAGAAATACACTTTGAGCTGTCTATGAGATAATAAGAAATACACTTTGTGCTGTCTATGAGATAATAAGAAATACGCTTTGTGCTGTCTATGAGATAATAAGAAATACACTTTGTGTTGTCTATGAGATAATAAGAAATACACTTTGTGCTGTCTATGAGATAATAAGAAATACACTTTGTGCTGTCTAAGAGATACTAATAAAAAATAAACTTTGTGTTGTCTATGAGGTAATAAGAAATACACTTTGTGTTGTCTATAAGGTAATAAGAAATACACTTTGTGCTGTCTATGAGATAATAAGAAATACACTTTGTGCTGTCTATGAGATAATAAGAAATACACTTTGTGCTGTCTATGAGATAAAAAGAAATATACTTTGTGCTGTCTAAGTGATAATTAGAAATACACTTTGTACTGTCTAAGAGATAATAAGAAATACACTTTGTGTTCTTTATGAGATAATAAGAAATACACTTTGTGCTGTCTATGAGATAATAAGAAATACGCTTTGTGCTGTCTATGAGATAATAAGAAATACACTTTGTGTTGTCTATGAGATAATAAGAAATACAATTTGTGTTGTCTATGAGATAATAAGAAATACGCTTTGTGCTGTCTATGAGATAAAAAGAAATACACTTTGTGCTGTCTATGAAATAATAAGAAATACACTTTGTGCTGTCTATGAGATAATAAGAAATACGCTTTGTGCTGTCTATGAGATAATAAGAAATACACTTAGTGTTGTCTATGAGATAATAAGAAATACGCTTTGAGCTGTCTATGAGATAATAAGAAATACACTTTGTGTTGTCTAAGAGATAATAAGAAATACACTTTGTGTTGTCTATGAAATAATAAGAAATACACTTTGTACTGTCTAAGAGATAATAAGAAATACACTTTGTGTTGTCTATGAGATAATAAGAAATACACTTTGTGTTGTCTATGAGATAATAAGAAATACGCTTTGTGCTGTCTATGAGATAATAAGAAATACACTTTGTGCTGTCTATGAGATAATTAGAAATACACTTTGTACTGTGTAAGAGATAATAAGAAATACACTTTGTGTTGTCTATGAGATAATAAGAAATACACTTTGTGCTGTCTATGAGATAATAAGAAATACACTTTGTGCTGTCTAAGAGATACTAATAAAAAATAAACTTTGTGTTGTCTATGAGGTAATAAGAAATACACTTTGTGTTGTCTATAAGGTAATAAGAAATACACTTTGTGCTGTCTATGAGATAATAAGAAATATACTTTGTGCTGTCTATGAGATAATTAGAAATACACTTTGTACTGTCTAAGAGATCATAAGAAATACACTTTGTGTTGTCTATGAGATAATAAGAAATACACTTTGAGCTGTCTATGAGATAATAAGAAATACACTTTGTGCTGTCTATGAGATAATAAGAAATACGCTTTGTGCTGTCTATGAGATAATAAGAAATACACTTGTGTTGTCTATGAGATAATAAGAAATACACTTTGTGCTGTCTATGAGATAATAAGAAATACAATTTGTGTTGTCTATGACGTAATAAGAAATACACTTTGTGCTGTCTATGAGATAATAAGAAATACACTTTGTGCTGTCTATGAGATAATAATAAATATACTTTGTGCTGTCTAAGAGATATTTAGAAATACACTTTGTACTGTCTAAGAGATAATAAGAAATACACTTTGTGTTGTCTATGAGATAATAAGAAATACACTTTGTGCTGTCTATGAGATAATAAGAAATACGCTTTGTGCTGTCTATGAGATAATAAGAAATTACTTTTTGTGTTGTCTATGAGATAATAATAAATACACTTTGTGCTGTCTATGAGATAATAAGAAATACAATTTGTGTTGTCTATGAGGTAATAAGAAATACACTTTATGCTGTCTATGAGATAATAAGAAATACACTTTGTGCTGTCTATGAGATAATAAGAAATACAATTTGTGCTGTCTATGAGATAATAAGAAATATACTTTGTGCTGTCTATGAGATAATTAGAAATACACTTTGTACTGTGTAAGAGATAATAAGAAATACACTTTGTGTTGTCTATGAGATAATAAGAAATACACTTTGTGCTGTCTATGAGATAATAAGAAATACACTTTGTGCTGTCTAAGAGATAATAATAAAAAATAAACTTTGTGTTGTCTATGAGGTAATAAGAAATACACTTTGTGTTGTCTATAAGGTAATAAGAAATACACTTTGTGCTGTCTATGAGATAATAAGAAATACACTTTGTGTTGTCTATGAGATAATAATAAATACACTTTGTGCTGTCTATGAGATAATAAGAAATACACTTTGTGCTGTCTATGAGATAATAAGAAATACAATTTGTGTTGTCTATGACGTAATAAGAAATACACTTTGTGCTGTCTATGAGATAATAAGAAATACACTTTGTGCTGTCTATGAGATAATAAGAAATATACTTTGTGCTGTCTATGTGATAATTAGAAATACACTTTGTACTGTCTAAGAGATAATAAGAAATACACTTTGTGTTGTCTATGAGATAATAAGAAATACACTTTGTGCTGTCTATGAGATAATAAGAAATACACTTTGTGTTGTCTATGAGATAATAAGAAATACAATTTGTGTTGTCTATGAGGTAATAAGAAATACACTTTATGCTGTCTATGAGATAATAAGAAATACACTTTGTGCTGTCTATGAGATAATTAGAAATACACTTTGTACTGTGTAAGAGATAATAAGAAATACACTTTGTGTTGTCTATGAGATAATAAGAAATACACTTTGTGCTGTCTATGAGATAATAAGAAATACACTTTGTGCTGTCTAAGAGATACTAATAAAAAATAAACTTTGTGTTGTCTATGAGGTAATAAGAAATACACTTTGTGTTGTCTATAAGGTAATAAGAAATACACTTTGTGCTGTCTATGAGATAATAAGAAATATACTTTGTGCTGTCTATGAGATAATTAGAAATACACTTTGTACTGTCTAAGAGATAATAAGAAATACACTTTGTACTGTCTATGAGATAATAAGAAATACACTTTGTGCTGTCTATGAGATAATAAGAAATACACTTTATGCTGTCTATGAGATAATAAGAAATACAATTTGTGTTGTCTATGAGGTAATAAGAAATACACTTTATGCTGTCTATGAGATAATAAGAAATACACTTTGTGCTGTCTATGAGATAATTAGAAATACACTTTGTACTGTGTAAGAGATAATAAGAAATACACTTTGTGTTGTCTATGAGATAATAAGAAATACACTTTGTGCTGTCTATGAGATAATAAGAAATACACTTTGTGCTGTCTAAGAGATACTAATAAAAAATAAACTTTGTGTTGTCTATGAGGTAATAAGAAATACACTTTGTGTTGTCTATAAGGTAATAAGAAATACACTTTGTGCTGTCTATGAGATAATAAGAAATATACTTTGTGCTGTCTATGAGATAATTAGAAATACACTTTGTACTGTCTAAGAGATAATAAGAAATACACTTTGTACTGTCTATGAGATAATAAGAAATACACTTTGTGCTGTCTATGAGATAATAAGAAATACACTTTATGCTGTCTATGAGATAATAAGTAAACAACTTTAGGAATGCAGAGCCTCAAATTTTTTCCTTGGAGTGAATGAACTGAATCATGGAATGCAAAACTTATTGTACTGTTATAACTTTAGTAAGTGAGATATGCATCATATCTATTCCTACAGAATTTGAAAATGAAGAAAAAATAATATTCTGTACATTACATGTAATTAATTTTTTTTTGTTGCTGTTGTAATTTCCTTACCTGTCACTTTAACTCTAATTCTTTGAGATTCTGGAACCAAAGAGTCAGGAAGTGTGAAGGCAATATTTTTTTCAAAAGTAGACTGGTTGTTGGACAAGTTTATTAAAATAGGATTGTTGTAAACAACAGGAGCTCCTTCATGCTGTCATGAAACAACAAATAGAGGTCAAGTTAAGTCCTACAGTCATACTCATGGTATTGAACATTTTTCTGATTTTACAATTTATAGTGACTTTTTTGTACTTTTGAAAATATAAATAAATAAATTTAAAAATAAATAAAAATAATACAGAAATAAATAAATTCTTCAATGGAACAGCCTGCATTATGATACCTTCCCCACAATCAAACACAATTTAGTTTCTTATAATAGTCTGATATGGACACCCTGTTTTGTTTTATCCCTAAGAGGAATGGGAATGTATTAGAATTTTATGCACAAGCATACAATTTGGGCAAGTGAATTCTAGTAACACTTGGTCTTGTTTCATCCAGTTCTTTTTCTTCTTCTTCTTCTACCCAGCTTTATTGCTGCTGAGCTGTGAGTTCTTTTGCAGACTGTGCCAAGGAAAAATAGTGTGCTGTTTTCTTCAGTTGTTCAGCACTGCTGTACAGGGTGTTGGTTATGTTGGGCTGTAGTGGAAGTAGGGTCTGCCTAAGGTGGATTAGGAAGGGGCATTCAAAGGGGATATGGTTTACAAAAGGGGAGTTGTGTGGAATTTATTTTGTTTAGAATGATGATCCCAGTTTAACTAAAAACTATTTGAAAGTATCAATATCTAAGTCTAAAGGACACAGGAGTGATTTCTATAAATTCATTGACATATATATAAACCATTAATTTGCCATTACAACATTTAATTAACTTTAGTGTTGACTAGATCTACTTACTTTGATGAGAATCTGTCTTACAATAGCATCAGCTGCCATATTACTTCTAGCTGAAACTTCAATGTCCAAAGAGCCCACAGTCAGTGCTGATAATGAGAAATACACTATTCCTTGTTCATTGGCTCTTACCTAATGGTCAGATAGGAGAGATAGTCTGTATTGATTTGTCTATCACGTAATTTTGTTTAAATGTCATTATTACAACTGACAAAAGAAAACAATACAGTGTCATATATTAATAAATACAATTGTCTACTAGAGAGAATGCAAAGCATGCAGTAAATTGTTGAATATTTATAGAAGATGATTTGAAAATTTGGATTAAGAAATCCATTAAATTTATTCGTTGATGGGTGGAAACATTTCCTTTAATATTGAAAAAAGGAGCAAGGGGCAGCAGTGGCGTCACTAGGGTGGGTGTCACCCGGTGCGGTCAGCTCAGAGTGTCACCTCCCCTCTTAAAAAAAAAACATTTTTTTCTTCGTTTGTTTGTTGCGCTGCACTACATATAGTTTCTAATGACCTACGTTATTGGATAGTTGCACAACAATAAAATGAGTGTCTGTCTATTACATTTTAAAATTCAGTTGTTTATTACAATTTATCTACAGTTCACTGGGTTTGTGTAGTCATGTGAAACTCTGCACGCATCCTTAATCTTTGGAATCGAAGACATTGCCATTAATATATAGTTCAATTTGGCAACAATGTAAACATAAGTAAATTACACTGCTTTTTTCTGGATTTAACTTGAAAACTTATCTATGACTTCATCAAAGTTAATGACTTTAACGATCTCATTTTGATTAAATTCCCCTTTGTCTCAAAAAGTTCTTAATTTTAATTTAAAAAATTGACATAACGCTACAGATAAGCAGATGGTAAGAAACGGTTGAAGGCTTTGTTAAATGATTTAGATATATTTTTAAGATGTTAGTGACATATGAATCAGGCACCTTCAACTTTAATTTTCTTCAAGAATAACTTTTGTTGCCTTTAGATCCCTTTTCAGTCAAGGCATTTCTTCAACCTTTTGTAGACATTTTAAGATATTAAGTTGATCTTATTAGCTTTTCTTTTTTTTTTTTTTTGTCTCACTTAAAATCGTATAACTTCTTGCTAAAACATTTATAAACTTTTTAACATAACAGATGTACTTTTAGCAATGGGTTTTATCTACATAATATTTCCATCATCTCATGGAAGTTCTTTATTCAATAAAGACTCGTTGTTAAAATGGTCACAAAATGTCAAATATTCTGCTTTTATAGAAACAGTCCGTGCAAAATAGTCTTCCATTGTTTGTTTGTTTTTTTTACATCAATCATAGCAACGACTTCCTTGTCAATTGTATTTGTAGCCGGATGCCCTTGTTTTCCGATTTTCCAATCCAGATGAATTCTTCATAAGTCTTTTAATATTCCAATATCGAACTTAATTTTAACATTTTATATTAAGTTACAAATTTCTATTTTATTTCAATACTATTAGTGGAAAATAGTCGACACAAAAATACAGTTTTTCTACTATTTAGTGCCTAAATCGTCCCTACTAGGAAGCATCAGAACCATTCTTGGCACTAGCCAAAAAGAAAAATCCCCTAAAATATTCAAGTGTATCATTCGACTGACACATTGTAACATTTCCTTCATCTAGAGCTTCTTCTACGGAAAAATTAAATAACATCATTTCATCATTATCTTCAGAAATCTCAATGGCTACGTATTTACTTTCCAATGCTACAAAATTTACATTAATTACATTAGAGACTTCAATCATATTTTATGCCTAAAGAATGTCGTCGTTTGTTAAACATTAACTATTGGTTGGCAACCTGAAAATAAGGTGCTAGCTACAAATTCAATAGAACATTTTTCTGGAATCAAAGCAGGATTCTTATACATATATGCACCTGGTATACATCTGAAAGTAAGGTTTTACGCTTTCCTGGATATATTAAACATATTTTAGTATTTTAATACCTTTGGATACAATTTCATAAAAAAATTAAAATATGTTTGGTCGAAGTATATGGATTTATTTTTTAATTGCGAATAACATGTTCCAATATTAAGTCACTGTCGTTTATTTTTTTAATTGTCAGTAATTCACAAAGAGCATTTTTTTTTACTTGGGTGTCACCCCCTAATTGGTGTCACCCGGTGTGGACCGCACCCCCGCACCCCCTAGTGACGTAACTGAGGGGCAGTCAGCCATGAAAATCAACAACATAGCAGAGCTTAAGTCACCGATTAACGAGTATGCCTACATCAACACGAGACATAAACATTTTCTCTTTTGAAGAAACGTCTGTAACCTCTAGGATAAGGTGCTACTTTTATATGACATTCGAGAATTAGCCATATACTCAAGTTAAACAATATTTTATGTTATATTTTTATTTGGCTCTGTTAAAAACAATTCTACCACACTAAGGTTAGAGAAATAGACAACCAAATAACAAAAAAAAATATAAAAGATTTAACCTTTAAACGAAGATAGTTAAAATGATTTAACAAATGAGAAAGTTAAAGTTAAAAAGGGACAAAAGGCACAGGTATGGGAAGTGATATAAGTTGTGAGGATGATTTTCATCACTGACTACTAACAAAGAGAATATCAGGGATACCTCGTTGTTTTTATTTATTAGCAACTAATCGACCCGCGGCGTTGCATACACCGCTTTGTAATGCCCATGATCCAAAGGACCGCTAAATAGCAGCGATATGGAGAGACGTTGACCCGGATTGTAAACTCGAGGAGGGTCATACACGACATTTTCGGAATTGAATGTTGATTGTAGCGGGAAGTATTTCAGACATCGCCACAACTTCAGCCTCGCCACCATAAAAGCCGGAAGTATTCACGTAGGTAGCGTAGTGTCGAGCGGAGTGTATGACTATGAGTAAGAACAACGGACAGGGCGTCACCTTGGTTATCCCAATGTTTGGGCTTACAGCCATCTTGCGAAGTTCGAGAGCAGCAGCTTCGTCGATGACACTATCCAGAACTATGCGACTGATAGAAATAAACAGATACCTGATGCAGGAATGTCGACCTGCTGACTCCACGAAATATATGTCAAGCGGTGGCCATGGTTAAAAAACGAATGACTATACGAAGGGGCAAAATCAAAACAAAGCTACAGAAAATAACATGCAACTATTTTAATGACACCAGATATTGACGTGTGTAAAAAATCCACACATGTAGTCAAATGTATAGAATGTATCAAGAGAAAGATGACTTGTTCTCCCCCCCACACCTTTTTTTTTTTTGAGCCGTGCTCACTGTTGCCGTAAAAGGTTACGAAAGAATTATCTTTTCCTGATGCCTGCACTATGTCCCGCATGGTTGGACCACGAAGCTATAGATTAGCGATGCTCCTGATCTTGTCTCTGAGAAACTGAAAATAATGGGTTTCTGGCATTTTCTGCATGAGGTAGGTAAGGATATCTCTATGTGTTCATAGTGGTGCTTGATCAGTGTAAGCGACTCCTATTTTATTTAGAACTATGCTGGACATTGGTTGCCTCAGGTTTTGAAAACATCTCCTTAATAAAAGGTGACGGTGTTTACAGATTTTGTGAACTTTGAGATGGAAAGAAATGTAGCAATTGCACAAGATTCAAATCCTAAATGGGTGAAAGGTAATAGATTTAAGTCTGACTGATTTAAGAAAGTGTCGTCCCAAAATGAATACGCTGATTCTAGTTAAGAAAAGTACCGGTAAAGTTAGTGTGTGGAATGAGCCAACAAGACGGCATTCTTACCGCATAATTCAACAGGGGGGACACGACAATTCGTTCACTGGATAGTAACATGTTAATAATATATTCTGGTCGTGTGTTTAATGTTTACATTAAAACTTTAGCAGCATCTATTGTCTTCCTAGACAAAAAGAGCCATATATATTCAACGACCTTGCTGTCATTCCTCTCCAAAAAGAACTTATAAACAAAATTTAAAAACTTCTGAATTATATAAAAAAAAACTACTTAAGAAAAAGACTAAGTGGCTAAGATAAGTGAACATTCATTAAGTCTACGTAACATTGTGACAATAAGTGCTGTTTAAAAAATATTTTAAAATATTAAAAGTTTTAGCTCGATTAGGGACTTAATCCCTTGACCCAACTATTGAAAGCTTGATGCTCTACCGACTGTGCTTACTAATATTATTAGTGGAAATTACGAATGAAAAGTAAAGTGCTAAAAAACTGAAGCATATAAAAAAAAACAAGGTTACAAAAGACAGTTTGTGTGGAAACACAAACTCAAAATCGGCCCCCGAAGTGGTCCACCCTGGCAGGCTTTAATATTTTCAGAAAGAACATCCGAATGAAATTAAATCAAAGACAAATGAGAGATAAGAATGGAGAATGAAGGTTAACAGATCTTGTGTAGTGCCCCAACGGTCCAGCAGATCAAAGGATAGGTGAATGTGAATGTTAAGTAAGATGTGAACCTGGCCTAACAGTTCCCCTTTCAGACCTTGTGGTTTATAGGGCAGATGATGTAAAGTTCATCTGTTTTTGTGGTCTACGGTTAACGAGGGTGTCATGTATGTAGCCAGCACAACGACCAACCGCCTTTACTTTTCCCCAACTAATGTCAGGTACCCATTAGAGCTGAGTGGTTTCAGAGGCGCCCAAAGATTCCAAAGTTGAAAATCACAGTCTTCACCAGGATTCGAACCCGGGACCCCCGGTTCGGAAGCCAAGCGATTTACCACTCAGCCACCGCTCCTCCCCTGGCCTAAGTCTTATAATCTTATTGTTTTGAAAAGGTTTAATCTCTTATTCAAATCCTCAAAAAAAAATTATAAACATTGTAACGCAATAATAAAAGTTTAGGAAAATAAAGTTTATAAGATTACTATTCATTTTAAATTAGGTCTAACTTGTAATGCATACTAATTAGCTTTTTTTCTTTAAAAAAACTGATTGCATAACTGATTTTAAAGATTAGATTTTTCACTTTCAGAAAAAAAAAAAGTAGCCGTTGCATCAGAACTTTAAATGGTCTAAAATATTGTGATGTCGGATTTTCAATAGCTTTTCTAGTTTACGAGATCTAAACGGGACGGACGGACAGACGGACAGACATTTCACACAAAACTAATAGCGTGTTTTCCCCTTTCGGGGGCCGCTAAAAAAACAACAAAGTTCTTATTTAGATTAATATCAATCATATTTACTGTGAAATATTTCGGATTTTTACAAATCTTATATCAACTCACTCTGTTTGGTTAAAAGTTTCTAAACGTTATTTCTCCGACACCCAATCTCGGATGAAGCTGAAGTTTTACACAATTATTCCTTCTACCTGACAACACAAGATCAATACAAAAAAAAACTTACCAGTTATTTAATTAACTATTGGTAATTAATTATTTTGTTTCGTATCACGAACAAGGGAAAGAAATTGTACTGAAGTGGTGGTATTAGGTAAATTAGTACCATCTGAGGCTTAGTGACTAACATGAAGATGAAATAGAAACAATAGATAACTATTATTTCATGTTCATAAGCTCTTCACTAGCAGAGTGTTTACCGTATTGGCTTGAGAAACCTGAGAAGGATTTAGCCCATGAGTACAAATTCAGGTCTTTCACATTTTTATTTTATAAATTCATTGAAAATGCGATCATCCAGATACCCCGTTCTTCCTCCTCTCACCCCCCCCCTCTTTCCACCACTTTCCAACTGGTCCATGCAAGTGATAGGATTATTGCCTATTTAGAAAGCTTGAAGCATGAAAGTGCGCTAAACAAAACAATTGATAAAGATATTTTTAATCGCAAAGATTTATTATTGTTAGTCAAGATCTATTACACATTTCATTATATGACTGATCCAAACTAACTGATGCACTTACAGCACTTAATATAAGCTTTTTCTTTTTCTTTTTTTTTTTTTTATTTTTGCTTGTTATTTATAGACGTATATGCCTAATACATGTCCATCAACATCTAATCTTTTATTATAAAATACAGACGTTTCTTTTAACAGAAGATAGTCTTAATAGAAAGTAGTAAATGTGTAGAATTAAAATTAGGCCTTTACGCTAGAGCAAAATCATATTGGGTCGAAATTGCGAATAAAGAATTGTCTATAGTTAATTTAGCCGCTGTGGCTTCGATAATGAATATATCCTTCTCTCCTAGATCCAAGGTATGAAATATAAAGTAAAATGCTCAGTTTATGCAAGTGGGAAAATTAGTGATAGGTGAGTCAGTGAATGAATCGGTCAGGGCCCTTCTAAATATAATATAGATATAATAATTAGACCCTAAATGTTTAAATTTCTTTTTTTAAATTTTCAAAAAGCCTCCGGACTCTCCTGACTTACACCGTCCTCCAAAGACTTTAGCTGGATAAAAGGAGAGCTAAGGCGCAAAAGAATTTTTTTTCGTCGGGTGGGGCATACACTTGGAAAGGGAAGTTACATGTTATGTCATTATACATACAAAGTTACATGTTATGTCATTATACATACAAAGTTACATGTTATGTCATTATACATACAAAGTTACATGTTATGTCATTATACATACAAAGTTACATGTTATGTCATTATACATACAAAGTTACATGTTATGTCATTATACATACAAAGTTACATGTTATGTCATTATACATACAAAGTTACATGTTATGTCATTATACATACAAAGTTACATGTTATGTCATTATACATACAAAGTTACATGTAGATAAATGTAAAGAACTCCCCAAACAAACAACAAATAATAAAACATATTCAGGAAACTAACTGTTGCAAGAAATACATTTTCATTTGAATGATATTGCTAGCAAGGGGAAGTATTAATACATTCTATTTATGGTATTAATATGTTATGCGTTAGAGTAAAGCTAGGTTCGGCAGAGTCGATAATTGAAAATCAGACAAGGATAAGATTTGTATATATAAATACATTGCTGAGAGATCCTGTTCAGTAAAACATCATAGAATGTATGTAAATGTCATCATGTGGTAAATGTTAATTAATTAGCATGCTCACATTTAAGTATTAGAAAGTGAATATCCACTTTTTGACGACTAATGTAAATTGTTATAATCAAATAAAATAGAAAAACAGAATAGATGGGAATAGAGGACTGAAAGTGTTCACCTTCCGTAATAAGTATGAAATCTAGTCATTGTGAGTTCACACTATAGATAAGAAAGTGGTGTAAGTGCAATAGGTGAACTCAGAAAGTTATTGAAAATAAATATGATAGGCAACGTGGAAGTAGTGACATGACTTTCGTAGGGATAAGAAATGACCAATTGACTACATGGTCAAAAACATTGACTAGCTGGTCTGTGAAATCGTTTGCATTTTTTTCTTGTCAGATATTGACTTACAACTTGGCTTTAGTTCAACAAAATGAAACTAGGAATATGAATTTGAAAAGGAAAGATAGATGGACGGTCAGATCTTGTCTGTGGACTGTCAGATCTTGAATGTATAGTTTTTGTCTTTGTGAGGAATATTAAGGGGGAAAAACGAGTTAAATATCAATAGCTATTAATTCTCACAGACATGACTCGGACCACAGTGGGAGTAAGAACGTATGTAACGCATGAATTAGTGTGTACTCATTCAAAACTAAAATGGTAGTGAAATAAACATTTTGTACATTAAACCAAGGTATGCCTGTAAGTTACCTGAATATTTGATGCTTGATTTCCAGGTCCAGGTGTGATAGGTGTCAAGAATGGGTTTTCTTTTAAAGAGACAGTGACCTACATGAAAAAATATGTTGTACATTTATTAATTCAAATTTCGAAGCATTTAAAAGAATTGTTTTATGTATATTCCTATGTGATATAAAATGACTGTCTAATAATACTATTATAATACTTTTCTACTAATTAAAGAAAGATATTATATCTTTAACTTTATATTTAAGATATTTTCTTTTATTTCTATTGTAAAGCTTATATCAATTCACTCTGTCTAGTCAAAAGTTTATATAACATTTTTCTCCCACACCCAATCTCGGATCAAGCTGAAATTTGGCACACTTATTTCTTGTTTCTGACAAAACAAGAATCTATTTAAAAAACAAACAATCAATAGGGTTTGTTGCTGAACATAAAAATTATATATGTGTCAGACGCGAATAGCCCAATTTTCAGTAAAAGAAATTACAAAAGTCATTTCTCTATAGATGAAGTTACGAAGGCTATATAAATACAACCACAGACCTATATATACTACAATAAATATAGGTTTTTGATTGCTAGTTACGATTTATTTAGGTAGGTGCTGTTTTACTATTACATACCAAGTATTAGAATTTAGAAAAACCCAGGTTTGTTTCTTGTGCAACGCTATTAGCTAACACCTCATATCATCTCTCCATTAGTATATTTAGATCTATAATCTAATTCTAGTCTAGATCTATATATAAAAATCGAATAGATCTAGATAGTAATAGTATAGATTCTATCTTGAGACTAGATTGCCGAGTCTAGCCTATGCTATGCCTTTAGTCAGTTTTTATTAGAACAAAGTCTAGATATTAATAAAGACTAAAGTTTTTTAATTATTAGATTATTAGATATAGACATAAGACATAAATCTAATAATACTGTAATACGTTTACTATACTCTATACTTAATCTACTAAACTAGAGATCTATCTATAGATCTATCTATAATCTAGTCAATCTAGATCCTAGAACTCCTAGAATCCTAGAACACATAATATGTAGCAACATCATAAACCACTTAGACAAACATAATGTCCTCACACCATACCAACATGGCTTTAGGAAATATAGATCATGTGAAACACAACTAATAGGACTAATTGATGATTTTTCAAAAGGTTTAGATAATAGTGAACAAATAGATGCTATCTTACTAGATTTTTCTAAGGCTTTTGACAAAGTTCACCACCATAGTTTGCTTAAAAAATTAAAATATTTCGGCATTAATGGTCCACTGCATCAGTGGATTAAAGACTTTCTGATAGGGAGAGAACAAACTGTAATAATAAATGGCTCTAAATCAACACCGATAACAGTAAACTCAGGTGTACCTCAAGGAACAGTCTTGGGTCCACTACTATTTTTAATTTACATAAATGATTTACCGAATTGCATTAGTTCAGGAACAAAAGTCAGATTATTTGCAGACGATTGCATAATATATAGAACAATAAAAACAACACAAGACACAGATATTTTACAAAGAGAATTAGATGAATTACAGAAATGGGAATCAAATTGGAGCATGTCTTTCCACCCAGAAAAATGTCAGTTGTTAAGAGTAACAAAAAAACTAAAACAAATTAATTCCACTTATCTTATTCATGGCAAACCAGTAACACAGACTAAAAACGCAAAATACCTAGGTGTTATAATAAATGAAAAACTGTCATGGAATCCACATATTGATGAAACTACAAAAAAATCAAACAAAGCATTAGGATTTATTAAAAGAAATTTCTATAAATCAAATAAGAACATAAAACTAAAATGTTATTTAACCTTGGTTAGGCCAATAATAGAATATGCATCCTCTGTTTGGGACCCCTCAACTCAAGAAAACATTAAGAAACTAGAACAGACACAAAATAGAGCAGTGCGATTCATAACAAACGAATATTCACATTTGACTAGAGTAACACCTTTAGTAAAATCACTAAATTTAGAAAGCCTTCAGGACAGAAGGCTCAAAAGTAAAGTAGCAATAATACATAAAACACTGAACCATAATCTTCAAATACAAAAACAAAATTTAATAAAATACTCTGAAAGACACAAAGATAAAGGCACATTCCTCGTCCCATATGCTAGGACAAATTTGTACAAATACTCCTTCTTCCCTAGTGCTATTAGAGCATGGAATGGGTTGCCTGAGCTAGCCAGGAAAACCAGTGACTTGGCAGAATTTAAGTCATTGGTTAATATGCATGACTAAATGCATGACGCGTAGGACGTAATCATCTTCTTTTTTGAAGTAACGTCTGTATTATATAAGATAAGATAAGATAAGATCTATACAATATTCATTATAATACTTCTACTTATAATGACTTATTTAATAAGTTAGTACTTAGACTTAGATCTATTATAGTTTATTAATAGATTTACTTTTCAATTCCTAGACCTAATAATAAAATTGCGAATGATGTCTATAATGACTGATTTTTTTTTTTTTTATAATAATAGGCCTACTAAATGTAGGTCTAGACTCTACTTAAATCTAGTCTAAAATAATGACTGTCTAAGACTAGATGATTGAGAAGTTCACATAGAGGTGTTTTTAATAATAAAAAGCAAAACTGTCCAGACAAGTGATAGGATCATAGCGTAGTGAGAAAGTGTCCAGACAAGTGATAGGATCATAGCGTAGTGAGAAAGTGTTCAGACAAGTGATAGGATCATAGCGTAGTGAGAAAGTGTTCAGACAAGTGATAGGATCATAGCGTAGTGAGGAAGTGTTCAGACAAGTGATAGGATCATACCGTAGTGAGGAAGTGTTCAGACAAGTGATAGGATCATAGCGCAGTGAGGAAGTGTTCAGACAAGTGATAGGATCATAGCGCAGTGAGGAAGTGTTCAGACAAGTGATAGGATCATAGCGCAGTGAGGAAGTGTTCAGACAAGTGATAGGATCATAGCGCAGTGAGGAAGTGTTCAGACAAGTGATAGGATCATAGCGCAGTGAGGAAGTGTTCAGACAAGTGATAGGATCATAGCGCAGTGAGGAAGTGTTCAGACAAGTGATAGGATCATAGCGCAGTGAGGAAGTGTTCAGACAAGTGATAGGATCATAGCGCAGTGAGGAAGTGTTCAGACAAGTGATAGGATCATAGCGTAGTGAGGAAGTGTTCAGACAAGTGATAGGATCATAGCGTAGTGAGGAAGTGTTCAGACAAGTGATAGGATCATAGCGTAGTGAGGAAGCTAAAAGCATGCAATAGCGCTAAACAAAATCAGTTGGTAAAAATAATATCTAATCCCTAAGATTTATTATTGTTAGTCTAGATCTATTAATAATTTAATGATATTTGTTCCAAATCTCTTTTTTTTTGAAGATTTTGTTTTGCTTTATAAATGTTCTTTGTTTCTTACCATTAGATCCACTGGAAGATAATTAAAAACTGTGGCCTGGACAATAAACTGTTCATTCCGTGTGACTGAGCGAGGGTAAGTCAGACTTACAAAAAATGGTCTGAACACACGAAGCTGCAGATTAAATGAAAGTACTATTTTTATATTGATAGACCTAGAGTAATTTTACATTTAAACTGTTATTCAAATACATAATCTATATATAAATATGTATTAATCAATTTTTAAAGCAAAAATACAGATACAAATACTTTAAAACAGTAATATTTAGAAAAGAAAAAATAAATTGTAAAAATAGTTGTAAATAACTTTTTGTTTATTGCAAACCTTTGAAGTAGTTGGTGCCACGCCGAGACCTGTGTCCGAGTTAGTTGCAAAGGCACTAACAATCCACGAAGTGATGGTGTCTGGTACTGTGGTAGTAAGTGTGGCATGACCATTGATGCTAAACAAATTCAAATTAATTATTTCCTGTGGTCTTGAGTATGTTTTATACAAAATGTAATGCATAACTTAATATACATTTATATATTATGTATCCAAAGGAAAGGCAACTACCAATACAGTTTAGGGTTAGCGGCGTAGCAGGCTCTGCAGGGGCTCCTGATTTTTCCTAAATGTTGATTCCCGAAGCCTTTCCCATGATTGGGTATAGCTGCAAGGCAGCAGAGGTTAGAATTCAGAATTCTCCTCTCCAAGGCTAACGAGCCCCTCCTGCCCAAAGCTTAATGGTTTAGGCGCCAGTTAGTTGCTTTCGCCCTTTAACCTGTTAGTGAAAACCGTTCCGCTGGACTCTTAAGTGGAGGGCTTATATCTATGACCACTTCCATACACACCACACACCCTAAACTTAATAAAGGTTTCATATTCTTTTGTTAGTGCCGTATATATTTAAGTTCTTTTCCAATTTAAGAGCTGAATCACAAAGTTTCCAAATGTTTTGTACATTTATATAGTTTTAAATGCTGACGTTTTGATTACGCAGCAGATTTCTCATTTAAAAGTAATATGTCCATTTTTTATTTCTTAAACCACATTCCTTAGAGCAAACGGCATTAATCAAGAGAGAAAGAGAGAGAGAGAAGAGTTTCACATATGTATTAAAAAAGAATAATCTTAGAGATAAACTTTAAAATGTACACACGGCAGTAGCCTCGCTATGGGAGTGCGAATAGTACCGGGTGACAACAATCCAGAGGATAACAATGCAAGTGGACAAAATATTTGTTCCAAAGCAAAAACGTTAAAAATAAAAGAATTGGTGACCTTACAATCAACATAGATTTTGGTGAACGGCAGGGGCGGACTGGCTATATGACCAAACGGGCAAATGCCCGGTGGGCCGGTACCAAATGGGCCGGTCTGGTCGCGACCAAAGAAAAAAAAATTAAACGCAGGCAACTTTAAAAAAAAAGTGACAGCAGCAAGACACTAAGGCCCGAACACGTTTTCTTGTTTTTATTATTACAATTAATTTTGTTTGAAATTCAACAAGAATAAAATTTAAGAATTACACTATACACTGTACGTGTTATCATTTGTAAAACGTTAGACCGTACTTTCTGCTATGCACGAGCGGCATGGCCTTCAACACTACTTTGATGTCTTCGAGACCGTGTTTGGCCTGATCATTTTGCTGGTCGGCATGGGCCTTTGATGGCACTCCTATTTTTGTTTTGCTCCTTCCCTCACTCGTCTTTTGATGGTTCCATTGAAAGTTAACGAAAAAGAGGGATGGGAGAGGTTAAGTTACAAAACATTGATATAATGTGACAAAAGGGGAGACAATTAGCTCTTTAACAAAACTTAATAGAAGTTAACCTAAACACATACACACAGCCGCGAAATTGCAAACCACCCAACTTATTCATAGTTCAATATGGGTATAACCGTATAAAGTTCTAGTTTCATCGATTTGAAAAGAAAAAAGTAAGTTTCTTGTTGTTTATTTGTAATAACATAGATCTAAAAATACTACACTTAAGGCTTTCAAAAAAAAATTATTATTTAATTAAAACAGATCGAAAATCTAGAAAATCTAAATCTAGATCGAAATCAATATTCGTACCGTTATGATTAATGGCAAACTTATGCTTAGTATGAAGTCATTAATAATGAAAATTATTACAATAATTTATATAGCGCTGTCACATCCGATATTTAATGAAAGGAGATTTATAATCATTTATATTTTAAATAATATATTCATATACAAATCGCGTTTTTGAGAATGTACTAGGACGAATCAAGAGCTTTTCACATTTAGAAGTACCTCTCTAACCGTTCTGCTTTCTCTTATCTGATAAAGGAATATATATATATATGGGCGTAGCCAGGGGGGGGTTCTTGGGGTTCAACCCCCCCCCCCCGAAATGAAATCCCCCCCCCCGCAGGGGGGGGGGGAAGTAATTAAGCGACTGATTTTTGCTTTCATTTTGTTTATTTTAGGTGAGATTTTAATACTAAATCATCACTTACCAGAGCACAGCCGAGGCAGTTTTGAGTTAAAAACCCTCTACCAGGGGGTTTTGAGTTTAAATCCCCCTACCAGGGGTTTTGAGATTTTAAAAAACCCTATCAGGGGGTTTTGAGATACAAATCCCTCTACCAGGGGGCTTTGAGTTTAAAAACCCCCTACAGAGGGTTTTGAATTTTAAACCCCCTACCAGAGGTTTTTGCAGTTAAATCCCCCTCTTCTATAAAACAAAACTAAAAAAAAAAATGCAAACAACAATCCCCAAATTCCAACAGCACAGTTGAGGAAGATTTTGATTTTAAACCCCCCTCCAAAATTTACGATAAACCCCATCTTCAATATAAAAAAGGAAATTACACACTCAAAATTCTATGAGCGTAGCCAAAGGGGTTTTGAGTTTAAATCCCCCTCCTCCAGATGGCTTTTTCTTTAAAGTTTAAAACCCCTCCAGATGGTTTTGAGTTTAAAATTCCCCTACAGAGCGTTTTAAGTTGGAAACCTCTCTCTTCAATATTATTTTCAAGCAAACTACAGTCACCAAATTCTAAGATCGTAGCTAAATGGGTTTTGAATTAAAAACAAAACAAAAAAACTCCAGAGATTTCTTAGTTTAAAACCCCTCAACAGATAATTTGACGAAAAAACTTTCCTTTTCGATATAAAATCTAAAGTGAAATACAGGCATGTAATTCCAAGAGCGTAGTCAAGAAAGGTTACAAATTTCTACCAGTGGCTTGGGCTTCATTAATAAAGTGTGAATAGTCTTCTGCCGAAATTGAAAATCATTAAATGTGTCTCAACAAAGATGGCTAAGACAGATTTTAGGAGTCAGTCATAGAGATCGGGTCTAAATCAAAGAAATCATATGCCGAACTGGGAGTCGAATCCTTAGTAAGGTTGTGACAGAGCGTCGCATGAGGTTTTGCGGGACATGTTCTCACACAAAAGGAATTAAGCAAAATAAGAGTTGCGGAAACAGCTTGCCGGAAAATGCGCCGAACGGCGCGAGATGGTCTAGTCAGTAAGAATAGCACATTAGGTTTTTGAAATAAAACTTTTGTCTAACAAGATAATGCACTGTAGATACCTCAGAATATGCATTTTGTTGGCTTTCAATACCAGAAATAGTGCTCGGCGACGGGGTTTTGCTAGCAAGGGCGGGGAGTCTACAATAAACAATAAACGTGTTCCGAAAGGGTCAGAATGTAATAAAGATTAATTATGTACACACACACACATATATATATATATAATTTTTTTCAGCGGGGGGGGGGTGTCGGGGGGGGGGGGGATAATCACAATCTGCATAGATTTCATTGAAACTAAATGTCCAATCACAATCTGCATAGATTTCATTGAAACTAAATGTCCAATCATCAAAACATTATACACAAAACGATGTAGTTAATAATGTCTCGCTTACAAAAAACTAGACTGAAGAAGACTGGTCCGGTTTTGAAAAGTGGGAAACATTTGACCCGGAAGTCAATGAATTGATAAAGTCAAGAAGCGAAAATGGTGTGACCTCTTAGAAATCAGGCACATATTACTTGATATCACACTGTTTCTAGCAAAGCAGAAGTCAACGATTCATAACAACATTGACGACAAAATATACATTAAAAGAACACATTTAATTGGGAAACGAGAGCTGACGAGATCAGTTCTGAGAGCTTTCAAAAGATCTGCACTAGAATGGGTTTGTTCATTTGTCTAGCTTAGAAATATAAGAGTGCAGCTTCGTCTGGAATCAATGGAAGAGTGCATTCGATTTTTCAAATAAATGTTTTTAACAAATCTGTATTCAATTCAGTAGATCTATGTTAGTGTTATTCAACCAGTAGGGCGATCCAAAAAAATAATTATTTGATAGTAGCGATAAATCCAAACTTGAGAATCGATTACGTAAAACGAGATTATTGACAAGGCTTAACAATCTTATAAAAAGTAAGATTGTTAAATATTATTTTATTATTTCCCACCGTTTTCACCAGAGGCCTTGGTTTGTGCTTTCTAACATTTTTTGGAGGAGAATTTACAAACAAAAGTTTGAGAAACACTGATATGATGGCTACTAAAGCTTTTTGCAATCATTCTGAAAGTGTAGAAACGCACGGACTTCTTTACCTTTTTATGAAGAAGATTTAATGGAAGAAGCATAGACATAAATAAATATAGACTGGAAAAAAAACATTAAACATTAGTCGATGCATATATATACACTTATGTACTAATCAATATGACATTTACAGACTAGCTAACGAAATATGTTTTTAGGAAAAGGGGGAGGGAGGCATTGGGAGGGAGAACTCTGAAGTAACCGGCAGACATTGACCCCAGTGACGCTGCAAAGACTAGACATTCATAAGCGAGTTATCTACCTCTTTACACTTGTCCAGAGCCAACTCTCTGGAAAAAAGCTTCTGACTCTCTCAACAGGCTTAGTTGATGTCGCTACATCCATCTCAAATGAAGCGCTTTCCATTGCATTGTCATCTCTAAATGACATCGCCATTGGTGCACCCATCATGCCTTGTCTATCAAAGCCACTTGAGGGAAATCTTCCAACTTTAGATAGAGGGAAAAAAGAGACACAAAAAGGTTGTTATTTCTGATCGTTCTTTTATTGTTATAGACATTCATCTTACAGAACTGCTACTGCACGTTTTCAATGGGCCAAAGCTTGACAAAATGTAGCGATCTGATTTTAAACGTTTTCTTTGCTTTTAGATTTTTATTATTTACATATAAACAAATTCTATCAAAAAAACATTTGTCATAATGAAAATAAATATTAACTTAAGTTCCATTCCATCTTTGTGGAAACTTACGTGCTATAGGCCTGAAAGGAGCAAATATATTTAAATCTGTTGCAATCACTAAGCCCATATTCTGTCAAGAGAAATTTAAATAAATCATTTATAGCATAACAGTGTTGAAAAATAACTCAACAAAATATATTTAACAATTATTGCAATAGGCCAATATGAAAAAATGAATGAATGTCAAGCGTAGTAGTCAAGTACTTACTGAGAATACTTCATTGATTGAACTTCCACTGTAGGAAAGAGCAAAGTTTGAATCTGTAGGAATTGCTCCTTTGTGAAACTTGGAGATGAATGAATCTTTGACCTATAGAAAGTGAGTTGAATTAGAACACAGTTGTAAATAATGGCTAGAATATTTGCTTGTTCATCAGAGAGTTAGGCCTAACTCAAAATGTAACTCATGTGACAAAACTGTTTGGTCTTTGGATGTTCAGCTTCATATTCTAAAACTGTTTGGTCTTTGGATGTTCAGCTTCATATTCTAAAACAGTTTGGTCTTTGGATGTTCAGCTTCATATTGTAAAACAGTTTGGTCTTTGGATGTTCAGCTTCATATTCTAAAACAGTTTGGTCTTTGGATGTTCGGCTTCATATTCTAAAACAGTTTGGTCTTTGGATGTTCAGCTTCATATTCTAAAACAGTTTGGTCTTTGGATGTTCAGCTTCATATTCTAAAACAGTTTGGTCTTTGGATGTTCAGCTTCATATTCTAAAACAGTTTGGTCTTTGGATGTTCAGCTTCATATTCTAAAACAGTTTGGTCTTTGGATGTTCGGCTTCATATTCTAAAACAGTTTGGTCTTTGGATGTTCGGCTTCATATTCTAAAACTGTTTGGTCTTTGGATGTTCAGCTTCATATTGTAAAACAGTTTGGTCTTTGGATGTTCGGCTTCATATTCTAAAACTGTTTGGTCTTTGGATGTTCAGCTTCATATTCTAAAACAGTTTGGTCTTTGGATGTTCAGCTTCATATTCTAAAACAGTTTGGTCTTTGGATGTTCAGCTTCATATTCTAAAACAGTTTGGTCTTTGGATGTTCAGCTTCATATTCTAAAACAGTTTGGTCTTTGGATGTTCGGCTTCATATTCTAAAACAGTTTGGTCTTTGGATGTTCAGCTTCATATTCTAAAACAGTTTGGGTTTGAGAGCACTCGTAGCACTGGCGGATCCGGGGGGGCGGTAGGGGGTGGATGAATTTTAGTATAGATTTCACACAATTTGTATACAAATTTATTACTTATGTTAATAATATATACTAATTATTTATATTTCAACCTATTTTTAGATTATTTCGCCCCCCCCCCTCTAGTATGTTGGCCGATTTGGTGGGGTCGGGAGGGGGCGATGGTATCAATCCCGACCTTCCCCCCCATACACTTTAGAGTGGGGGGGGGGCGGTCCAATAAATTTGTAGAAATCACAGCTTGCTAACAGAATCAATTAAATATCTATATTATTAAAACTTGTTATTGATATTTTAACCGATCTTTATATTATGTCGTTCCCTGTATGCCGATTGGTTGGGGAGGGGGGGGGGCGAATACCTCTACTGCCCTTCCCAACAAAACCCTTTGAGTGGGAGGGGCGGTCCTACTTTTATGGAGAAATCATAGTCTGTGAACAAAATTAATTCAATTAATATATAAATTGTATATTATGTCAATCCCCTTCTGATATCTTGGCGGATTCGGTGGGGTTGGGGGGAGGGTGATTGCATGTACTGCTCTCCCCATTCTAGCCCTCTGAGTGGGGGAGGCGGTCCTATTTTTATGGAGAATCATTGTTTGTGAGAAAAATTAGTTGAGTCGCCCACCCCTATTCTTTAATGCCAAATGCAATCTTTAGCACAAATTATTAAAGGAGCGAGGATTAATCGTTTTCACTCTACCGCCCCTCCCGTTTCCAGACAGAATTTATGTAATTTCATATGAATTTATTATAATTATTTTAAGAACGTTAGAATTCAAACGAAAATTTTCAGTATAAAAGTCATGATTGAGATGAGTTCTAAACCCAAATAATCTTTTCATAGTCGCCTTTTCCCAACCTTTACTCAATCTGATATTTTTCTAGTTAAATAAATTTGGGACTATAACTCACAATTTATACTTCCATTTTATTGAATATTATTTATCGAATATCCTCAAAGCCAAAATGTAAATATGTGGGGTATCTTATCTTTTCAAGAAACAAATCGGTTTTATTTGCAATGTATTAAGGGCCTATAAATTCATATTAGAATATTTTTCAAGTACATTATTCGAAAGGTCCTTTTTTAATAGTATGAATAATGAGCTTTAGGTCAGGAGAATGCGTTTCTTCTGTGAAGTATGCAAGAAAAATTTTTTGCGTCGGAACCCAACTGATGAATAATGAGCTGTAGTTGTCAGGAGAATGCGTTTCTGCAGTGAAGAATGAAAAAAACAAACGCTTTTGGGGTCAGTGTTTCGCCCCGAACTCCACTGATAAATATTGAGCTGTAGATGTCAGGAGAATGCGTTTCTGCAATGAAGAATCCAAGAAAACGCTTTTGGCGTCGGGGCTTTGCCCCGAACTCCATTGATATATAATGAGCTGTAGATGTCAGGAGAATGCATTTCTGCATTGAAGAATGCAAGAAAACGCTTTTGGCGTCGGGGCTTCTCCCTGAATCCCACTATGGAACCTTATAGCGCTGCCCCAGTTGTTTTGTTTTTCGCAGAAGGTTGAGAAATGCTGCGTTTTTTATTCTCATATTTATATGATGATATATATATATATATATATATATATGTGTGTGTGCTGTACGCACGTTTATGCATAGGGTTAGGGTTTGGAAAAAAATCGCCCCCCCACTCCAAAGTTCTTGATCCGCTTGTGACTCGTAGTGTAGCACTGTCTCATTTCTAATTGTACATTCTATGACTCAAACAACACGCAAAATAAAAAAATACTTTTTTTAAAAACAAACTTATATTAAGTGGAATTTGTTCGGATCAGTCATGTCATTAAATTTGTAATAGATCTAGACTAACAATAATAAGTCTGTGTGATTAGAAATATTTTAACGATTGTTTTTGTTTAACGCAATTTCATGCTTTTAGCTTTGTCAATACGCTATGTTTCTATCACTTGTCTGACCAGTTATAAAGTGTGAAGGGGAGAAAGAAGATCGTATCTGAGTGATCGCTTTTTAAGTGTATTTATAGAAAAAAAAGGTGAGCGACCTGAAATCGATCTCTGGGGCTAAGGCTTCTTCAGCATCCTCAAGCCAGTATTGTAACCAGTGTGCAAACTTTTATTTCTACAAACAATAAAGGGGACTAATTCAACTTATACCAACTTATTAGAGCAGTCAAATTTCCTTCCCTTTCTCGAGATACCAAACTAAATAATTAATTAGTTTGTGGTGTTTTTTTTATTGATTCTTGTGTTGGCAAGTAAAAGAAATAATTGTGCAAAGTTTAAGCTTCCTCCAAGATTAGGTGTAAGAGAAATGATGTGTACATATGTAGTACCAGGCAGACAGGCAGACAAAGTGAGTAGATATAAGCTAAAAATAAATTTAGTCTTTTTGACCATTTAATATAAAATTATTTTCTAAATCAAAAAGTCTAGTTCTAATGCTGTACAAACTACTTCCTGAAATAAAGTCACCTTATTTGGTGTTAAATCATTTCCTGTCTTCAGAAGAAGGACACTCTGATCCACAGCCAGGACATAGATTTGTGAATCTGAGTCAGCAGACAGCTCAAGGGAAACATTCTTATTAATGTCAGTTTCATTTTCTTTGAAGGCTACATTTACCTGGAGATTATAGTTTCAAAACAATAGTTAAATCTATCTTTATGTGTCAAGTTTGCCGTTTCTGTAGCAATGGTGGTTTTACAGGATGGGGTCAAAATTAATTACGCACACCAAGAGTTGCGATAACATGGAAGCCAAAACGAGGAAAGCGCAAACAGGGGCGTCCTCGTATTACTTGGCGACACACCTTCATGGAGGACATCAGAACAGTGGACACCAGGTGGGAGGATGCTTCAGACATTGCCAGTGACAGATCTTTATGGAGACAGCTTGCCGCCCAATGCGCCGAACGGCGAGGGAGGACCTAAGTCTAAGTAAGTTAAATCTATAAATATAAACTAATGCGTCATAACAAAAAGTATATGCCTGCTAACAAAGACAGATCTATATTTTATAAAAGTGTTTAGCAAGATTACATACATCAATCTAACACAAAAACTCGGCTTAACACCTAGTAAATCGACTATATAAAAACACTATAAGCAATGAGTACTAACTACATGATAATAACATCTTCTCCCGGTCCAGATCTTTCAGACCAATCTCGCTGTTAATTTAATGCATATTGTTTGCTCTAAGCCTGCACATAATAATAATAATAATAATAATAATCTTTATTATCCGTAAGGAAATTTGTCTTACAATTTGTGCATTACACCAAACAAAAAACATTATAACTATAAGAAACCAAAGTGTACATTCACACCAGACTCACTCATAATTTACATGTGACAAAGTTTATACCAGATTGTTCTTATTTGATGATTTGATTGCCAGGGGAACAAAACAGTGTTTGTGTCTGTTTGTCTTTGCTATCGGTGTCTTGTATCTCTTTTGTGATGGTAAAATCACAAAGTCCTGACACAAAGGGTGATTCTTTAGTTCGAGGATCTTGTTAGCTTGAATGTGAAATTTCTTTTCTCAGCAACTTATTTCAAAGCTGCCAATAATCAGAATTATTAGAGCTTCACTTTTCAAAAAAGTGTAAATTTGTTTTCAATCGAAATTACTTCTTCTAGCAAAAAAAAATATCCTTATTCCTTGTAACTTATGATTCAGCTGGTATAGAAGTAATATCTACCATGAAATACAATGTTCGGATCCACAGATCAGTAACACTGCATAGTGAACACTATTATCAAGAAGAAATGCTTTGATTTCAGTAAACAGTTAAGACAACTGTAAACTTTTCCTCATGATAAGCAACGATTAAGCAGCAGAATATCAAGTAGAAATTCTTTAAATTAGCGATAGCAACAAGGTAGAGCTACAATTGAGTGGATTATCTTAACCACCGAGTCCATTACTTTACACATTTCTTTATTAAATGTCTGTGCACAGGGTGCTTCCTGATGAAGATTACAATGCTCGTATCATGTGATAATTATTTTCTTTCAAAGTAGCGACAGGCCCACTTTTTGCACCCGTTTTACAACTCACACTAGAATTGCATGCACCTCCCCTACACCGCCCCGGTCATTCAATCGATCGAATAATTTTAAAACATTAATTTACCAAAAAAAAAGTTACTTATGTACCTATGCTGCTTTGTTTGTCGAATTGAAGCCAGCCAAAACAATTTTCTGCTCTCAACTATTCAACGGAAATAAAGAGACACACTATTTTCTGCTCTCAACTATTCAACGGAAATAAAGAGACACACTATTTTCTGCTCTCAACTATTCAACGGAAATAAAGAGACACACTATTTTCTGCTCTCAACTATTCAACGGAAATAAAGAGACACACTATTTTCTGCTCTCAACTATTCAACGGAAATAAAGAGACACACTATTTTCTGCTCTCAACTATTCAACGGAAATAAAGAGACACACTATTTTCGAGCGACTATTCGTGATTGTGTTACTTTCTAAAACCATCTCTCTTTTCTGTAGGCTTGTGTTTCAAAACGTTTACTCTGCTCTTACCACGCAAGGGAGTTGATACTATTTCCTTTCCTGCACTAAACATTTCGCAGAAGAGCCGCAGCCAATGAGTCAAAAAGCCACATGCGGTTTGAGAGTCACAGTTTGCACCCACTGATCTAGCCCCAACTGCTCATCTACACAAGATCCCTCTCAATCAAAGTATAAACAGAAAAAAATGACGAAGGCAGATTTAAGAAAGTAACTTGTGTTGTTTTTGTTGTAAATATTCTTTCATTAAATGCTAAGTTGACTTACTTTGTTCTTGAACATTCCCTCCACATTAAAAGCCAAACTATCAGTTACAACTTCATTGGAGTCTCGTCTAATGTAATACATCAACAGCTGTGCTATGGGAGCCCAGCTAGGCTCAACTTTGAATGTAGCGTTAAACTCTCTCTGACCGCTCAGCTCCAATACTCCAGACTTCACATGATCACTCCTAGATCTGATCTATTGTAATATTAGATTAAGATATTAAACGTTTCTTTGAATACACAGGTCTGGACAACAATAACAAAAAGAAATACTACTAGAAAAAGTCCACATCGCAGCTTCTAAGATCTCAGAATGATTATAATGCAGCATATTTTTCGCATCTACCAATACATTAAAAAAGTATTTTCCTTAACTAGAATAATGTATGAATAAGATCATTTATTTTATAAAACTGGTAAATATGAATATATCTTTAAATTTTTAAGACTCAATATACATCAGTCAGCTAAAGGGCAGATGGCCACAAGCAGGTAGACTCTTTATTCTAATAACTGTATGACACAATGTGCACTAGCAGGTAAAAACTTTAATCAATCAACTGTAGGACACAATGTGCAATTAGCAAGTAGACTCTTTATTCTGCTAACTTTAGGACACAATGTGCACTAGCAGGTAGACACTTTAATCAATTAACTGTAGGACACAATGTGCACTAGCAGGTAAAAACTTTAATCAATCAACTGTAGGACACAATGTGCACTAGCAGGTAAAAACTTTAATCCATCAACTGTAGGACACAATGTGCACTAGCAGGTAAAAACTTTAATCAATCAACTGTAGGACACAATGTGCACTAGCAGGTAGAATGCTAGAGTATACAGTCAAATGTATGATACAATGTGCTCTAGCAGGTAGAATGCTAGAGTATACAGTCAAATGTATGATACAATGTGCTCTAGCAGGTAGAATGCTAGAGTATACAGTCAAATGTATGATACAATGTGCTCTAGCAGGTAGAAAGCTAGAGTATACAGTCAAATGTATGATACAATGTGCACTAGCAGGTAGAATCCTAGAGTATACAGTCAAATGTATGATACAATGTGCTCTAGCAGGTAGAATGCTAGAGTATACAGTCAAATGTATGATACAATGTGCTCTAGCAGGTAGAATGCTAGAGTATACAGTCAAATGTATGATACAATGTGCTCTAGCAGGTAGAATGCTAGAGTATACAGTCAAATGTATGATACAATGTGCTCTAGCAGGTAGAATGCTAGAGTATACAGTCAAATGTATGATACAATGTGCTCTAGCAGGTAGAATGCTAGAGTATACAGTCAAATGTATGATACAATGTGCACTAGCAGGTAGAATGCTAGAGTATACAGTCAAATGTATGATACAATGTGCACTAGCAGGTAGAATGCTAGAGTATACAGTCAAATGTATGATACAATGTGCTCTAGCAGGTAGAATGCTAGAGTATACAGTCAAATGTATGATACAATGTGCACTAGCAGGTAGAATGCTAGAGTATACAGTCAAATGTATGATACAATGTGCTCTAGCAGGTAGAATGCTAGAGTATACAGTCAAATGTATGATACAATGTGCACTAGCAGGTAGAATGCTAGAGTATACAGTCAAATGTATGATACATGTGCACTAGCAGGTAGAATGCTAGAGTATACAATCAAATGTATGATACAATGTGCTCTAGCAGGTAGAATGCTAGAGTATACAGTCAAATGTATGATACAATGTGCTCTAACAGTATTTTCATTATAATGGATCTACTCATTACTCCTCCTATGATATGTTACTCGTCAACATTTCGTTAGTAAAAAGATATTCAAAAGAAATTAAAATCCACAGCATATTTGTATGTATATTTATAGTACTTAGGCCTATATTATACTAGTTGATACCCGTACTACGCTACGGTTTCAATAGTTGGTATACAATAGTATACATGCTCATTTTGCCTGGAATACTCTTAGAACCCCCCCCCAATATAACGACCCGCATTACAAAGCTCCCCCACACAACACAATTTTCTAGCCCTCAGATTTTATGTTTTTCTATTTCATCTTTCAAACAAAGGGCCCGCAACCCTCTATTGTTTACTATGCACAAGCAAAAGATACTTATGGTGAAGCAATGTTTTCCCTCGCATTGTGGAATCAAAGGTAACGAGAAAGCAGACAGTTTGGAGAAGCGAGGAACGTTTTTGAACCCACCAGAGGAGCCTCAAGGCTCAAACACACGAGAGGGCAAAAGTTAGTTGTGAATAGATCAAGTCCAAGTGGTACGACAGTTGGGAACGTTGTATCTCGGGACGGGAAGTCTGGAAGTTTCTAAAACGCCTTAACAGGAAGGACGAATGGTGGCAGCTAGACAGAAAGGATCAGGCCAATTTTGGTTCGTTTTCGCACGGGACACTGTTTGCTAGGATCTGAGAGAACCACGATCCCAGATGTGGACACTACCAGATGGCAGACGAGATAGTAGAAGACATCCTCAACGGTTGCAGGGTGCTCAGGAACACATTCGAAGACACCGCTAGTCTTGTAACAGACAAAACTGGTGCATGCGGGGGTTTTGCCCTGTATACAGGCGAACACTACAGAACCCTGCCAGTTATCTGGACTGTGCTCTAGGGGATTAATTTCAGCCTTAGTGGATTGAGGCTTACAAATGGTAAGAAGAGGTTAAATTCTCATATTTTATCGTCCACGGCAAGTGGGAAAATTAGTGATCATTATCTTGAGTGAATGCTTGAATGAATGAGTGGTCAGCACCAAGAATTATATTTTGTAGATGAACATCTAAAAGACATGACAAGCTAACACTAAATGCAGTCCAAACGTACTTCAATCCCCTTTAAAAACAAATGTCTACTAGAGCCAGTTAGTATCACAACTACGTAGCCTACAGAAATTAGTGCGAGAAAAAGTTCTAATAACATATAACACATATCATGATTAACATAATTACTTTAAAATTGTCATCAACCTTACCTCATATGCTAATGAATCGATTGCTTCTGTTGATGTTATTTTAATAAGTACATCTGATTCTGCCTAGAAATCATAAGAAACAGATTTAAATAAGAACTAAACCTCGATGCGTAGGGCGTAATCATCTTCTTTTTTTTTAAAGTAACGTCTGTATTATATAAGATAAGATAAGAAAAACATTTTTCACTTTGTTTCCTTGGTTTAAAAAAACACAAGTTGATAATAATATTATTATTTGTAGTTAGAGGTTGTTTTTTTAAATCACATTTAACTATTTGATTTCCATATTGACTAGAAAAATTAATGCATTAACAAAGAAAAAAACTTTGAAAGAAAAATTAATAACTTACTTTTACCAGTTTACTCAGCAAAGACAATTGTAAATAATTGTTACTCATTGAATAAGATTTAGAAATACGTTTCTCGGCAGTTGTTTCTTTGTTTAACGACACCTGAAACGTATGCAAATAAACTTATGAACATTTACAATTAGAATGATATTGTTTGAAAATTATTTTTGCAATGGAATGTTAAAGAACAATGAACTATCAACTACTATAAATAATTTGGAATCCTCATAAATTATTGAACTTCAGAATGCTAAAACGCGAAACATTTTATTATAAAGTTTTGTTATATTTAAACAAATAATAAAAATAATAATAACACCAAACTGTCTGGCAGTAATCTCATAACTGCAATAAACAGCTGGGCCGTACCAGTGCTCCTTTACACGTTCGGTGTGATCAAATGGACTGACACCGACCTACATGACACTGACAGACCCACTAGAAAATTACTAACCAAATTTCAATGCCTACACCTCAAGTCCTCCACCATAAGGTTATACCTGCCCAGGAAAGATGAGGGTCGTGGATTGCAGAACATCTTCAAATTGTGTAAGATGCAATTTTAAAAAATACGATCAAAACTGCTCGCCTCCAGCAATCAATTAGTTTCCTTTCTACGCAAATATGACTCCGAAGCAACCCCTCTGAACCTACAAAATAATCATATCAATGTCGGTTTGGACGACGTAGGGCATGAGATTCGCCAATGGGAAGAAAATATCCTTCACGGAAAATTCCCAGCTTTATTACATGGGGACAACATCGATAAGGCTGCTTCCTTAACATGGCTCAAAGCAGGTCATCTCTACCCTGAAACAGAAGGCTTTGTTACAGCAATACAGGACAGAGTAATCAGGACAAAAAATTACGAGAAGCATATCCTGAAACTCAATGTTGTCGACAAATGCCGAAAATATGGAAATGTGGGCGAGTCGATTGAACACATTTAACAGGATGTCCATCCCTATCAGAATCAGCCTACCTAGGTCGCCATAACCAAGTTGCAAAGTTAATACGCCAACACTTGGCTTTGACGCACAATTTGATCGGTAAGGACACTCCCCCTTATTATAAATACTCGCCACAAGAGTTTCTCGAGTCTACGGATCATCTGCTGTACTGGGATAGGCCTATTCTGACCGACAAAACCAAACGATAGATTTCAATTGTCCGGATCATCTGTTCGTTGATAAAAAGAAAAAAACGCTACCATTATCGACATCGCCCTACCACTGTCTTATAATTTAAGAAAAACTGAGATAGAAAAACAAAGAAACTATGGGAACCTAGGCTTGGAGATTAAGCGTCTATGGAAATTGTCCAAAATAACAATATACCCCATTGTTATATCAACCGTGGGGATAATAACAACTGACCTCACAGACACCTTCAAGACCCTTAACATTCCTAGGAACATCCTCGTTGCCTGTCAGAGGGCGATACTGCTGCAGACCTGCCACATCACCAGAAAATTCCTCAGTGGAAACTGTTAAAGGTACTACGATGAATTTTGTTTCTCTTTAGCGAAACTCGACCCTGGCAGCGCCAGAGAATGACTACTCGTTCATTTCTAACATAATAATAATAATAGTAATATTCTTTAGGAAATGTGTCTTACAATTTGTGCACACTATAAACGTTAGGTTCAATTGTGTAACGTTGTAATGTGTAATGTTGAAGAATGTTGGGTTCGTGCTATTTGGGGTCTCACTTGACACGTGACAAACATAGATACTACAGATTAACTTAAGTCCGTTTCAGCAGACAAAATATAAAGTTTATTTGATAACAATAATAATATTGCACTCCTTGTCGGTTACATAATCCAATAAGAAACAAGTCACATCCGCATAACAGCGGTAGCAAATATATCCAACATGTCAAATTCTCCAAAATAGACTTCAAGTAACGTCCACATCACAGCGGATAACAAATACTTAATAATAATAATAATAGTACAGAATAATAACTACTAGAAATACATGTCTCAAGTGACCACTGGCTTCGACTGCCCAAAAGATACTTCTTAACTCAAATTACTATTCGACTCTCTAAGTCTCTACTGTCGGTATCGGACCAAAAGATGCTACTTGACTGCCTTGTCCTAAGGATACTTGACTGACTGAACTCAAAGTCAATTTAGTCATTCTACTTCCTGTTTCTTTATCAGGAGTTTCACGTGTCTTTTCACACTCTTAACCCGAGGTGAACAGTTAACAGGCAATGTCAACCGAGACTGTGACACATACACATAACAAACCATTATAACAAAATAGCAAACAGATCATACAGCAAACAAAATATACAAAATGACACGGATTGATTTTAAAACTATCATTACATCACTTATATATTAAATCAGCAATTATTTTAAAATATCCAAACTTATACAAAAAAGTGTATTATATTCGTATGCATATTTACCTTGATATCAATAGACGTAGCATTCAAGGGGATATCTATATCAATGGACAGTATTCCATTTGCTGGCAGGCTCATGTTCTGTCCAGGTAGTGGATAAGATCCAGAGAAGCTGGAAGGACTGTACAACTCCTGATCTGGTACAGTCATTTGATAAGTGACTGAAGTGTATACACTGAGAGAAAGATTTGAATCTGTTGGAGGTAGTCCATCTGGAGTTGTTACTTGAACCTGTAACAAATTTAAAATGGTATTAAAACCTGAGAAACACTATAGAAAGTGTGATCCACCAACACAGCTCCCAAGTTCTATAAGTCCCTGTTGCTCTCTTGCATCCTGCAATCGAATCGCCCGCAAACCCAATATAGAGTATGTACAAACACTGGGTCCATCAGTTCTCATCGGACTGTTTTATAATGCCGCCCCCCCCCAATACTATTTTGAATGTAACACCCCTCCCAACAACACACTTTTGAGGACTTTGTAGAACGGTTGCCCTGGAATTCTAAAAGAGCGAAAGCCTTTCTAGTTAGTTTGACATGAATCTTTTTTTTTTATTATTTAGTGGAACAGACAGCATTACAATGACATCGCATTATTTTGTGTCATTCTTCAATAGAATGCTCTCATCCCTAGCCGCCCATTTTTTATGTATTCCGTAACTTGCAATTTAGTTCGCTCTTTACACGTGACTATTTGTTTACTTTTGTCATTCATAGGTCTAGACTTTATATCCAATTGTTACCTAGAGGCGCACTTTATCTAGAGATAACCCATCTCCACAAGCCATATAATACACCTCTTAAAAACAAAACACACTCAGTTTTAAAATGCTCTTACATTCAATGTGTTTTTTTTACGCTTATTTTCATATAGAATTACAATAGAGGCCTACATCTTGATGTAGTCGTTTAGAATGTGTCGTCCAATTGAACGGTATACGGATGTATGTAAACGAGACATGAAGCTCTTCGAAATCGACACAGCTCGGAAAAGTGGCACTGGAAAGATCCACATGTAGAGCGAGCAAAAAGCAAGGGTCTCGGATTGCAGATGCCATACACAACAGAAGTAGAAAGAAGGGTGAAAATGCAACTGCGTCTGCTATTTACATATGCTCAACCTGTGGCCTCTTTAGTCACTCAAGAAGTTGCAAAGGGAAAAGATCAACTCTCGAGACGTAAAATGCCACAGGTACACTTTTTCATTATCTGCAGTATTTCCATTTCAGACTGTAGTAATTTTATCCGGACACACACATACACTTACTTTTACACTAATGTTCCTGAAGGTATTATAAAACTTAATTCATATTTTAATATAGAAAATAAATCTCAAGATCTAGTTTTTAAATTCAATGCTGTTCTTTTCAGATAATTCTAATGTAAAACAAGATTACAAAGAGAGTTTTGTGTTATCACACAAACTCAGTGCGGCCCCAGTTGGATCACTGTTGGATCTGCCTATTCGTAAGGAATATTCAAGACGTAATTTTATTCTGATTGTCAAAAGTAATAATGTTTCAAAGATTCATTTGGCGTTGTAAATTTTTTTTTTCTGTTTAACATGTTTCGGGTGTTACTTTAGAGTTAAAGATAATTAACTTCCTGGTTCAAACCTCTCGCTGGACGACAGGGGATGACTGCGAGCAGGGTATGAACCCGGAACCGTCGAGATAATCAGTCCAGCACGTTAACCGGACGACCAGGCATTGCTGTTAACTTAATAACAAACTGATTACAAACTAACAGCCTATTATTGATAAAGAGATATATTACACATTACGGCATGGCATCTACCAGATATGTACAATAAGTCAGAAGAGTGATTTTAGATAATCTTTCAGCATTATTTTGTTATTGAAAAAGAAAGAAGGAAAGAACAGATATCGTGCTTGTCTCAGCACAGTTAACAATAGAGCTATTGGCATGTTTCGATAAAATGGAACTGGAATGAGGATGTTGATCTACCTAAGCTTTAATTCTGATTTAGCACTCTTAAGATCTATATCTACTATTTCTAGATCTAAAATATAAATTTGCAATAATTTAGATGCAATATAGATTAGATTTATGAAAAATAAAAAGCCTAGATAATCTATCAATAGACTGAAAGCAACATTGAATTTAAAAATAGTAGATTAGTTTTAGTAAATTATAACATTGCAGTATTGATCAAGACGTTTGGAAATCAAAATCTACACTTTAAATTTAGTCTATATCATTCCAAACTAAACCAAGAAATTCTAGATCTAGAATTCACAATGATTTTAATTAGAATATGAATATAGATCTAGTTTAAAAAATCTATATATACTGTTACAAAATCTAGATCAAGTTTAAAAAATCTTGATAAGATCTAAATCTAGCTATTATAGCTTTTTAAATACGAGTCAGATAACGAGGTTTAATAAATATTACTATACCGAGTTGTTTTAGCATTTCATTTGAAGAATTCATACCATATGAGTCAAAGGAAAAAATCCACTACATCACACGGCCTAGTTAGACTAAAAATTGTCTTCATCAATACGAGCAAGTTTTCGAGGTTTCATAAACATTGGTGCACCGAGAATTTTTAGCATTACATTTAACAATTTATTCATATGACGTCAAAGGAAAATGTCTTTGTTAACACGAGAGATTTAACGAGGGTTCATAGACATTGGTACACTGAGTTCTAATAGAATTCATTTAAAGGGGATTAAAACCGCATTTTTTTTTGTTTTGTCTGTCAGTCATGTTAATCTAAAAAAAAAAAATAAAAGCTTTTGATAATTTGATTAACCTTTAATTTTCCTTCCGAAACATCGCAATAGTTTTAAGTTTTAAGTATGTTTACTAGATTGTTCCGGATGTTTGTATATATAGTGAGAGAAAAGGAGAATTCCAGATAAATGTAATACCGTTAATTAAATTTTTGGGATGGTCTGGTATGAAAATTAGATGTACCATAGCCTTGTGGAAAGATTTCCAAACCATGCTTTGGTGTTAGGAAGTTGTTTTCCTTAAAAAATTGGGACATAGTACTAACGATAAAATAGATTTTGTAACGTTTTAGCTAGAGAATTGAATGAAGTGTAAGAGAAGTGACATTTTGCATAAAAAGAGTTAAAATATTTTTTTTTAAATCCGGAACAACCGATTTTCGAAAATGAGAAAAAGATTGATTATGCGATTTCAAACAATCATTTGACATAATATATTTTTTTTTTATAAAAAGCAATATCTGGAACAACTTTATAGTTAATGAAATATAAGTTAGTATTGAGATTTTCATTTAGCATTTTTATGCTATTTACATTAAAAAACCGAAACAAAAAGTTATTGATCATGTGATTTTGCAACGTTTAAGCACGGGAGTTAAATGTATATAAGTTAGAAGTGCAAACAAACATTCGTTTGGCATTGATTTGTTTTTCACAAAAAAAATCCTGAACAATCAATTTAGATACTTAAAACAATTGAGATGTTTCGGTAGGAACATTAAAGGTTAAATCTGATTTTCAATATCTTTTTTTATCTAGACGTGACGGACTGACAGACAAAACGCACAAAATAAGCGTCTTTTATTCTGACTAAACAAAATAAATACAATCTGATTATTTTAAAAATTTTGAGGGAACTGATTAGTACCATATCTTGCCGCTGCTTGTCACGCTACTGCACGAAAGTCGCTGCATAAAAAGTCCATTTAAAAAAATTTGCGAGATATTTGCATACAAAGTGCATTCTTAGCCCTTATAAAAAAAAAAAATGTTTTCTTTTAATTTTAGCAGCTAGTTGACCAGAAAAAAACACCTTTAACTAATATTTATATTTGTTGTGAACATTTTAAAAAAAAAATTTTAATTATATTTGACTTTGTGATACTGAAAATACACAAAATAATGTCTTTCTTTGTCAGCATATTGTAACCTTATCTACCTTACATTTATGTATTGTTTTAGAATTGGTGTATTTTTGTGAAAAAATCACGTACATAGTTAATTTTACGAATTAAACGGTTTACTTTTAGAAAACCAAAAGTAGCCGTTGCACCTAAACTTTTCAAGCCGCATCGCATGGTGAAATAATATTTTTCATTACTTTTCTAGTTTTCGAGATCTGAGTGTGACAGACTAACAGACGGACATTTAGCATAAGCCTAATAGCGGCTTTTCCTCTTACGCACCGCTAAAAAAAAGCGCTAATAGTTGTAGCTTAACAGCTTCAATAGTTGACATCCGTTCAAAAACATGTACATAGATTCTTAATTGTTAATCAAGATTTAGAAACACACACACAAACACAAGAGATGTAGAATAGAGACCTACTTGTAGTCTAGTCGTTCTTAAGTTGTGCTAGACACATAGGCGTAGCCAGGGGGAGTTCAACTCCCCCCCCCCAAAATGAAAGCCCCCCGCCCCGCAGGATCGGAATTTAATGACTTATCTATGCTTTGGTTCTGTTTATTCTAGGTGAGATTTTAATACTAAACTATCACTTGCCCCAGCGCAGCCATGGGGTTTTTAGTTTAAAACTCCCTACCAGAGGTTTTGCAGTCAAATCCGCATCTTCTATTAAGCAAAAACAAAAAAAAAAACAAGATTACAAAGAGAGTTTGTGTTACACAAACTCAGAGGCGGCCCCCGTCGAAGTCGGATCCCTGTCGGATCTGCATATTCGCAAATAATATTCAAGAGGTGATTTAATTTTGATGGTCAAAAGTAATAATGTTTCAAAGATTCGTTTGCCGTAAATTTAAATTAAATAAAAAATAGTAGATTAGTTTTAGTATATTAAAACATTACAATATTGATCAAAACGTTTGGAAATGAAAATCTACACTTTTTTTTTTACACTAAGTTTAGAAATTGAAATTCTACATCTTAATCTAGTCTATTTTAGTCTAAACTAGATCTAGAAATTCTAGATCTAGACTCTAAAATAATTTTAATTAGAATATAAATCCAGATCTAGATATACTGTAATAAAAATCTAGATCTAGTTTTAAAAAATCTAGATTAGATCTAAATCAAGATATCATTCCTTTTTTAAACGCGAGTCACATAACGAGGCTTAATAAACATTACTATACCGAGTTCTTTTTTCATTTCATTTGAAGAATTAATTCCATATAACGTCAGAGGGAAAAAAAACACTACGTCCGTCACACGGCCTAGCAAGACTAAAAATCGCCTTCATCATTACGAGCCATTTATCGAGTGTTCATAGACTTTGGTGCACCGAGTGCGATCTTTAAGCATTTCATTTAAAGAATTCATTCCATATGACGTCAAAGGTAAAAAAACAACACTACGTCACACGGCCTAGCTAGAATAAAAATCACCTTCATCAATACGAGCCATTTATCGAGTGTTCATAGACATTGGTACACCGAGTGCGTTCTTTTAGCATTTCATTTAAAGAATTCATTCCATATGACGTCAAAGGAAAAAAAAAACACTACGTCACACGGCCTAGCAAGACTAAAAATCGCCTTCATCATTACGAGCCATTTATCGAGTGTTCATAGACATTGGTACACCGAGTGCGTTCTTTTAGCATTTCATTTAAAGAATTCATTCCATATGACGTCAAAGGAAAAAAAACACTACGTCACACGGCCTAGCAAGACTAAAAATCGCCTTCATCATTACGAGCCATTTATCGAGTGTTCATAGACATTGGTGCACCGAGTGCGTTCTTTTAGCATTTCATTTAAAGAATTCATTCCATATGACGTCAAAGGTAAAAAAACAACACTACGTCACACGACCTAGCTAGAATAGAAATCACCTTCATCAATACGAGCCATTTATCGAGTGTTCATAGCCATTGGTGCACCGAGTGCGTTCTTTTAGCATTTCTTTTAAAGAATTCATTCCATATGACGTCAAAAGAAAAAAAAAACATTACGTCACACGGCTTAGTTAGACTAAAATATATTTTCATTAATACGAGCACTTTTTCGAGTGTTAATAGACATTGGTGCACCGAGTGCGTTCTTTTAACATTACATTTAAAGAGTCCATTCATATGACGTCAAAGAAAAAAAATTCCATTACCTCACAATAGGCTAGTACCGGTACCATAAAAAAAATGTCTTTTTTTACACGAGATATTTAACAAGGGTTCATAGACATTGGTGCACTGAGTTCTAATAAAATTTATTTAAAAAGGATCAAAGCCGCATTGTTTTTGCTTTTTGTCTGTCAGTCGGTCTGTCCGTCATCTTGATATAAAAAAAAAGAACCACTAAAAGTTATTAAAAATTGATTAACCTTTATTTTACGTTTCAAAACATCGCAATAATTTTTAGGTATGAACACAATTGAAAAGTGTATATAATAGATTGTTCCGGATGTTTGTATAAATAGTAAAAGAAAAAGAGAATTTCAGATAAATGTAATACCGTTAATTAAATCTTTTGGATGGTCTCGTATAAAAATTAGATGTACTACAGCCATGTGGAGAGATTTTCAAACCTTACTTTGGAGTTTGAATTCTGTTTTCCTTAAAAATCGGGACATAATATTAACGATAATTAGATTTTTTACATGTTTTAGGTAGAAAGTTAAATGTACTGTAAGAGAGTAGTGAGTTAAAATATTTTTCATAAAAATCCGTAAAAACATTATTTCGTAAATGAGAAGATTATTTGTTTATTAATTAGAAGAGGGAGTTCAAACAATTATTTGGCGTTAGTAGATTTTTAAATAAATTCGGAAATTTCTGGCGACGATTTGTAAGAAACAATATCCGGAACTTTCTTTATCGATTACAAAACTTCTATGTTATGTTTTAGCAAGAAAATTAAATGTCTAAAAAGTAATTTTCAGTAATCAATTCTAGTAAATTACTTTTTTTTAAAGCCCCGAACAACCTATTGTCGATATTTTTAAAATTTGTTTAAAGATGAAAATACGGAACAATTTGATATTGATAACCAAATTATAGTGACGCATTGTCAAATAATATAAGTGTAATATTAGTTAATTATGCAATTTCAAACAATCATTAGGCATAATTCATGTTTTATAAAACAACTAGACATATGTTACCCGCGACCCGCGGGTCTTTATTTGCGCATTACTGTCGATATAGTCACTGAGAGTGTTTTGTAAACAATTAAACGAAATAATAATGTAATAAGTAAAGCGAATGTGTCAATGTAAAAATAGTGTGAATGAAGCTATGAAATTAAAATAACTAATAGGCTTAAATCCATTTTTTCAAATTAAAACTTTTGCTTGTAGGCCTTCATAGATTTGATTAAAATTTGAGATGAATAGACTAAATTTTGTATGTTCATGTGTATAAAGTATAAAGTAGATCTTGAGGTAGACGTAGATCTAAATCTACACTAATCTAGAGTTCTGTGCTGCGCATGCGTGAACTTTTTTTCATGAATGAATATAGGCTTATCTCAACACGGCTACGCAGCTTTAGCGAACAGCGAACGAATGTATTAAAAATGCTTTAGAAAAACAAATTTCAATGTTAATTTGATTAAAATATCAAATGAATGGACAATAATTAGTATGTTTATGTGTTAAAGCATAAAACTATCTTTGCGAAAAGAAGCTTTATCATCTTAGAGTTTAGTAAGAGTTTTAGACCTAGGCCTAGGAATAGACTCAGACCTCAGAAGAGAGATGTGTTAATGTGTAACCATTTGGTAATGTCTAATGAAAGAATGTTCGCCAGGAAATCTGTAGATATCAGGAACTAATTTATGTAAAAAATGCTTTTGAATAATCTAGTGGATTGGATTTATATGTATGTTAAACTTAGCTAATGATCCTTTCACGTTATTTCTCTTTCGCTACGAAAATAAAATTAGGTTTGCGAAAATGGGTTTACCCGAAGTCGATACATTCTTATCTATTAAAAACGAAAAGAGCGATAGCTTTGTTAAATGAATGGGATTATAAAGTGAACAATTAAACGAAATAATTTTTAGTACGCGATTCATGAATGAATATAGATCTAGGCCTATCTCAACTCGGCTTCGCAGCTTTCGTAAACGAATGTAGCTTTAGAAAACCAAATTTGAATGTTTATTTGATCAAAATATGAAATGAATGGACTTTAATTAATATGTTAATGTGTTAAAGTATAAAACTATCTGTGCGAAGAGAAGTGTTATCATCTTAGAGTTGAATTAGAGTTTTAGATCTAGGGATGGGATTATAAAGTAAACAATTAAACGAATTAATATTTAGTACGCGATTCATTACTGAATTGTCTAATGAAAGAATGTTCGTCAGGAAATCTGTAATCACAGATATAAGGAACTAATTAATGTAAAAAATGCTTTTGAAACACAAAATTGAAGGTTAATTTTATTATATAATGAAATCAATGGATCTTCTTTTGTCTTTTCATGTGTCAAAGTAAAAAACTATCTGCGCAAAGTGTATTTCTTAAAATTAGATCTAGGTCTAAATCCTTTCTATCTTTTCTCATGTCAACATTGTAGACATGGCCTAGATCCATAAAATACTATAGCTGTAATAGAGTCGGACAACTTTATTTTGTTTGAGGGTCTTAAGTTTGTTTTAGGGCTACAATACATACACTACGGTCTAAGTTGGTACCCAAGGAACATTCCTGCCTAGTTTTATCAAGATTGGTCAAGCGGTTTTGATGTCTATAAGTAACATACATACATACATACATACATACCCCTCACATTCTACTTTATAATATAGATATCCGGAACATTTTTACACTTAATGAAATATAAGTCAGTATAGAGATTTTGATTTAGCATTAATATGCTATTTACATAAAAAACGGAACAACATATTATTGATAATGTGTTTTTGCAACGTTTAAGCATGGAAATTGAATGTAATATAAATTAGAAGAGCAAACAATTATTTGTTGGGGTTGATTAGTTTTGCACAAAAAAATCCGGAACAATCAATTTTTAGATACTTAAAACTATTGAGATGTTACGGGAGGAACATTAAAGTGTAAATCAGATTTTCAATAGCTTTTAGAGTTCTAGTTTTTTTAATCTAATCGTGACGGACAGACCGACCAACAGACAAAACGCACAAAAATAATCTTCTTTTATTCGGATGGGGGCACTAAAAAAAAAAAAAAAAAATCTGATTTTTAAAAAAAGTTTAAGGAATTGGTTTAGTACCTGGTCATGTAGCGACGTTACGCTACTGCACGAAAATCGTTGCATAAAAAGTCCATTAAAAATGTGTGTGATATTTACATACAAAATGCATTATTAGCCTTTATAAACAAACAGAAATGTTTTCTTTTAATTTTAGCAGCTAGTTGACCAAAAAAAACATCTTTAACTATTATTTATATTTGTTGTAAACATTTCCTGTACATTTTTTAAATATATTTTACTTAGTGATACTGAAAATACACACAGATTGTCTATCTTTGTTAGCATATTGTAACATTGCCTCCCTTACATTTACGTAATTGTTTTAGAATTGGTGTATTTTTATGAAAAAATCGCTTGCATAATTAATTTTATAAATTAAACGGTTTGCTTTTAGAAAACCAAAAGTAGCCGTTGCACCTAAACTTTTGAAGCCGCATTTAAGGATGAAATAATATTTTCATATCTCTTCTAGTTTTCGAGATCTGAGTGTGACAGACTGACAGACGGACAGACAGACATTTTGCACAAACCTAATAGCGGCTTTTTCCCCTTACGGGGGCCTCTAAAAAAAGAAACGACAATCCCTAAATTCCAAAAGCATAGCTAAGGAAGATTTTGATTTTAAAACACCCTCCGAAATTTAGGATAAAACCCCCTCTTCAATATAAGACTATCAATACATCAGTCACCAGATTCTATGAGCGTTGCCAAGAGGGGTTTTGTGTTTAAAACCCCCCTTCAGCGGTGTTTAGAACTAAAAACCATCTGTTCTAGATAAAAAAGCAAATTACGCACTCAAAATTCTATGAGCGTAGCCAAAGAAGTTTTGAGTTTAAACTTATCTTCAGCGGAATTTGAAGCTAAAAATAACTCTTCAATATAAAAAAAAACAGTCAAAATTCTGTGAGCGTAGCCAAGCCAAAGGGGGGGGTGAGATTAAACCCCCTCCTCCAGAAGGCTTTTTTTTAAGTTTAAAACTTCTTTAGATGGTTTTGAGTTTAAATTCCCCAATACAATTGTGACAAGTCAAAAACTCGCTGTCAGAGTCACTCAAATTTATCACAGCATTAATTATTATTTTTCATTATTTATTTATTTTATTTTAATCATTTCCCCATCCTAGCCCTAAATTCTTCACCCGCACCACCTTTTCCCCTCCAGGCTAGACTTAGTTGACCACCTTGGATATAGCTAAGGCGCGTCCTGTCATTTATCTGCCCTTGATCGGGGAAAGGTAAACACCCAACCTCTTTTGTCTTACCCGCCGGATGTCTGAAGGACGGTCGCGGTTGACACCACCTTAGTTGGAATGCCAACCAATCTTTCTCCCCCCCCCCCTTCTCCCACGTCTCTCTTTGATCTAGGAGATCAACAGAGTCAACACGCCTCGTGACGGTCCAAGGTGCGACTCTTGTCGGACTTCATCCACGTGTAAGATAATTCTGAGCCTAGGACATTTCTTGTTTCCGCCCACAATTTCCAGGCCTATATAAAGTAGATCCAAATCAAATCAGACCCTCTTATTTCTCATTGTCGCTGAGCAATCGAGTCTGGACTACTTCATTTATTCTCCCTCTTAGAGGAATACCTGGTGCCTCCCTCTGGTGTCTGCCTATTTATATGCTGAGTGCTATTCAGCACTGCACTTTCCTACTGAGATCTGCCTATTTGCTATTTGCTGTTCAGTGTCTACTCGACACCACTCAACTATTGCCTATGTTCTTAGTGCTATTCAGCACTGCACTTGCCTACTGAGATCTACTCAACTCTAATACTTGGCGCTATCGGCCTTGCCCACCTATTCGACAGCCCACCTGTCAACGCATAAGGTGCGACGTCCCTATAGACTCAGATCTGTGCGAGACGTCATAGCTACGCCAAACCCTCTGCAACTCACTGGACGTATTCTGGCAAATATGCTGCCCACGGCAGATCAGCTCTGCCCGCAGTACACTTGTGCCCGCGGTAGCCGGCCACCCGCCCTACTGTGCCCACTACAGATATCAGAACTTTGGATTGAGACTCTACAAGAACTGAATCGCCGGCGTCCCTCTATCCACTAGAGCGCCACCTCAAGCCAGGACACAGCCAGCTGCGACATCAACAGGAAAACCAGCTAAGTCAGAGGACAAATTGACATACTCTCTTATTAGGTGCAAGAGTGATGATTAAACATAGTATTCACTAGAGATAGATGCAAACCCTCCCCCTTTTTATTATTATCTGTAAATATTTATGTAAATAAATATTTGTCATTTTGACTTTGTATCTTTCTTTCATTGCTTGTCACGTTGCGTGCCTGCTCCCGATTTATATGCTGACGGGTTGGTGTGTGATAGCTTTAAAAATAATCATCCCCTAGACATTAAACGCGCCAAACACACGTCACATTTCCCCATCTGTCATAACAATGAGTTTTGAGGTTGAAAATCTCCCTCTTCAATTTTACTCTAAAGCAAACTACAGTCACCAAAATCTATGAGTGTAGCTAATGGGGTTTTGAATTTTTTAAAAAAATATCTCCACAGATTTTCTAGTTTAAAACCCCCCAAAAATGATTTTGACGATAAAACTTCCGTTTTCGACATAAAATCTAAAGCAAACTACAGTTATAGAGATCCTTTTATATCAAGAAAATCCTATGCTGAACTGGGAGTCGACCCCTTAGTTTTGACAGTGTGTCGCATGAGGTTTGCAGGACACGTTCTCCGACAAAATAATTACGCATAATAAGAGTTGCGATGACATGGAGACCAATATGAGGAAAGCGCAAACAGGGACAACTTGGCGCCACACTTTCATAGACGTCCTCAGAGCAGGTGGGAAGAGGTTTCAGACCAGTGACAGATTTTTGAGGAAGCAGCTTGCCGCCCAATGCGCCGAACGACGGGGGAGGGGAGGATCTAAGTCAGTAAGAAAAGTACATACGGTTTTTAAAATAAAACTTATTAATAGCAGGATAATGCACTGTAGATGCCTCAGAATATGCATTTTGTTGGCTTTTAATTCCGAAAATAGTGCTTTGCGGGGGAGGGAGGGGCTCCGTCCCGCGCTGGGGAGCTAAGGCGCGGAGTCAACAATTTTCCACTAACTCCAGGAAGATAGGATAGGATAACACATGGATACGTTACAGTCTTCTTTAAAATGACGTCTGTCACTAGTATGACGTTATATGATCAGTAGTAACTATAGTTTGGCTAAATGCTTCTCATTGTAGGTCTATCTTATCTTATCTTATATGAAGAAGATGTATAATACATGAACGCTTACCGTTAGCTAAATTGTAATGTACAAATAGATGTTAAGGCTTTATGAAATAGAATGTATTATTTTAGTCATCAAAACATTCATAATGGTATTTAAAGTTTAAAGTTTAAATTTGTGTCCTTTAATTTAAAATTCCAGTCTTACTTACGTATGCAGTATATTGGAGACCTGGCTTGAAAACAGCTGGAGTCATTTCTAAAAATTTGATCTGATATCTGTTTCCATAGTATGTAATGACCGAGCTGCCATTTAGCTTAATGCCTGAAAAAAAAAAGTGAACTACAATAAAGTATAGTTTCTACAAACATCAACCTATTTGGCAACACTACAGAAATGTTTGAATTGAGTGCTCATGGAGTTGCCTATTTTATTTATTTCAAATCTCTTTAAATCTCTTCCAATATCTTCCTTCTTTTTCAATTTTTTTTTTAATTCATGATTTTGATTGACCCCGGCATTCCTCTATATTTATATATATTCTTTGTCTATATTTCCCTCTATTTAAGGATTAAAGAATGTTGACCAAATCTTTACAATGAATAAAAAAGGACATATTACGTGATCAGCATTAATCATGAAAATCCCAAATGCTTTGAGTATCACATTTTTCTACCTACAGTTCACCCCCTTTCAAGATAACATTTGAAGATATACATACTTAAGATTTCTTTGAAAATATACATGTTAAAGATTTAGATCAAAATATGTTTTGAAAAAAAAATTAAAGCAATTTAAAGAATCAGTCAGAGAACAAATCTAATTATTTTACCAGTTGATGCCTCAGTAACGAAAGCTGTGATTTTAATTTTCTTTTTCTCATTGAGATGAACGCTTCTCCGAATATCCTCCAAAGGTACGCTGAAGTTTCCTTTTCCTTTAATCTTAAGCCAGGAAAAGAAAATAAAAACCACTTAAGTATATAGTAATTTATCTGTATAAAACTTCTATCAACTCACACTGTCTGTCGGGTCAGAAGCTTGAGCACGTGATTTGTCTCACCCATTGTCGGATCAAGTTAAAACTTTACACAATTATTCATTGGAGAAGACATTAAACAAATCAATAAAAAGAAAATTAACCAATTAGTCATTTAATTATTGGTAATTAAATATTTTGTTTGATTTCAAAAAGAGAAATAAATAGTACATTATTAAAAAATATAAATTTTGTGCTATTCCCTTTTCATAAGCTTTGTTTAAGAAAAATATTTTTGTATATTTTGTTATTTTTTCCTTAACTAAAAGTTGTAAATGTATAATTTATAAATCATTCATTAGATTTGATTTTATTCACCTCAAAACTAATTTCCGTCACTTTTCTGTTGACATTGCATTTGTCTATTGTGTCAACATTTTCACCAATTTGAAGTAGTACTAAACCATATACTGGCTGGCCGAACGTGTATCTGAAAAGTATTTCACTCATAGTAATGATATTCCAAAACCACACTACAATTCTAAATGAGACATATATATCTTTGTATATATTCTTATAATTTTGGTGATGGTGATGCGGATAGGGGTATTAGTGTGTGTGAAGTCAACCGACACCAATCGCCTTAGGACAGCGCTAGACGAGTGGTCAACCGTGATGAGTTACGACGGTCCACAGTGATGACTGGCGAAGTTTCAAGAAACATCTAAAGTGAACACTACTCAGCGAAAAGAAAATCTTAATCGACCACAGGCGGACAATGGTTATGCTTGTACTGAATGTAGCAAAATATGTAGGTCAGAGCTGGGGTTGCGTATCTACGGGAAATACTGCATTCCTAATTATCCTTCGGACTTAAAGACAAGCCTTATTATTATTATAATAAATAAATTACATCCTCATAATCATGATCACCATATGTTCCTTGACTTTTGTCCTAAGGGTGCTGTAACAGTTCAGTTAACCAAATCCCGCCATTTTTCCCTGTCAGCAGTTTTTCTTAGTATGATTTCAAGAGAGTGGCCGGCACGTTCTTTTGTTCATCCAGCTTTTCTTTGGACGGCTTTTTCTTCTCCATCCCTCCACTCTACATTGAAGAATGACTTGTGACTGTAAGTCATGTCTTACAATATGATAGAACCAGCTTTCGTCTTGTTACAGTCTTGACGTGTTTCTCATATTTCCCAGTATTGACTTGTAAATGTTCATTGTTTCCTGGTATCTAATACCCAGCATTTTTCTGTAGCTTTTACTCTCAAAAGTTTGAATTCTTCTTTCTGCCTCAGCGTTCAGTGTCCAACTTTCACAACCATATAGCGGTACAGGGACCAATAGCAAATACTAGTTTTAATTTGACTTGAAAGCTGATGGAGCTCTTACAGATTTCTCCAGTTTGCTGATGACGGCGGATGCCAAGCTTAAGCAGGTTTTGACCTCTTATTGATCCACACTCTTTTGTTATGTTGGAGCCTTATATGAGTCAACTTCTTCTAACGATTGGATATTCAACTGTATGCAGCATCTCGTACTATGATTTCCATGACAACAGCTCTAGCTACAGATTTCAGTTTTGAAGTAATTCTTTACCTGGTCTCCATTTTCTCCACTAAAGTCTATATCATCTTCAAACGTGAGATGGGAAAAAGACCGCACGATTAGGGTCAGCTACGAGTAGATCTTCTAGAAATATGTTAAAAACAGCTGGAAAAAAGAAAGCTTGTTATAAAACTTTATCAAATTTATTTTTTTTTAAATTACTGAGCCATTCGCATTTCAGTATAGGGCTTTGAAAACGCTGTGTTATTGTTTTTTATTTGTGTTAACCTCCTTTATGCCTTTCTACATGCTATCCTGCCAAATCTAGTCATAAGCTTTTTTTTTAAGTCTAATAAGTTGTGAACCAGTTTCTGTCTGATGTTAAATATTTTTCAGCAGTACTTTTACCTTCTCTGAAGCTTGCCCATTCTTTGGAAAGGAACTCTTTGGCTTTTCTCTGAAGTCTTTTGATAATTATTCTTTATCTTGGGCTCGAATCAGACTTATCGTTCTCTAGTTTTGGCATTGTCTAAAGTTTTCTTTCTTGTGCAGTTGAATAATTAAAGATTGGGTCCATTCTTTTGGCCATGATTTTGTCCCATATTTTCTGGCAGAATTTCTAAAAACACTGAGTTATATGTGAGCCGACATGTTTTTAAAAGTTCTAATAGTATGTTATCAATTCCATGCGACTTGCCACCTTTAGAAGATATTATTGCTTCCTCTGCTTCCGACTCTAGTATTGGAGCCTTGCCAAGGTTTCGTGTTGGCCCAATTTGTAACTATATACAAACTAAAATGAAATACAAAATGAACAAGTCCTGATCATAAAATGTAATTCACTATAGCAACTAATCATGTTTCATTGACTAATTTTAAAACAAATTTAATAAACAAGATAGCAAAAAAGAGTTGTGGTTTTCACACAAACTCAAAGACTACCCCGAAGGGTCTATTCATGGGTTATATACTAGTAAGCGACCACGTAAAATGGCAGGTTTCTATATTTCAGCACGAATATCAGAAGTACACCATAACCGATCAAGTATCATAATCCTACATCCCTCCAAACATTGTGGGGCTAAAGTTTAGTTGACATAATTGTTTTTTCTGGAAGGCTGACGCTATTAGTATTATTACATTGTCAATATTCTAGAAGTATTCAATGAACTTATAGTTATGAAGCTATGGTTCACATTCTGGCCTAGCTCGAAGGATCATCTAATGGATGTTTAAACTACGAATAAATTGTTTTAATCAATTTCCTTTGTCTCATTTAGGGCATCTGGAAGAGGTCTTTCCCCTTGGTCAAGTGTCGACGTGGCCTTAGACTTCTATATAGACTGGTACACAAGCCGTTAATAATACTGAACACTGCGTATTAAATCTTATTTTAAAATGTGTATAAAAAATAAAATTATTCCCAAACAAAATAAGTTTTCTTTTCTATTTTTTTATTAAAAAAAAAACAATATATTTGGCAAATTATTAGAAACTGTAAGGTATATATTATATGGCCTCCTTTCCTTCAGTCGCGAAGCGACTATGGATCATCTCGGTGAGATGAATGCCTGGGCATTAGCTATGGTCGGAACGATGTCGCCCACACATCAGTTCCCCCCTCTCCACGCAGCTGATGTTATATATTATAACAATTATATATAACATTATTGTTGGAAAAACTGTTTACATGAACAGAATTATAATAAACAATGTAATTGATATTTCCCTATAAAGCCTCGTTTCACTACTAATATTAAATAGTTTTTAAAATTGTTTATTTTATGAACGAAAAAAAAATCTCAATGTTTAATGAACTGACTTTTAGAAGATGGAAAAGTTTCTTTTGCACCCAAACATTTTAAAACTTTAAAACATGTTGAAATCGGATTTTAAATTTCTTTTCTAGTTTTTGAGATAAAAAAGTGACATGCAGACTGTCGGACAGACAAACAACACACTATTAATAGCGACTTTTCCCATAAGGGAGATCCTCTAAATTTCTAAAAAGTGTAGATCTATATGGACTACCTCGTGACACTTAACTATGATCAAAAAGTTTGTCAAACGAATATTGAGTCCAACATACTGAGTATAAATGCAAAATGAAAAATGTTTAATTTAATATTTCTCAACATGTTACAAGAACGAGGCTAAAGTAATACTATATCTCTCACTTGGCCTCTACTGAGCCTGATAGTGTTGTATCAGAAAGTAAAGCAAAAGGAGGTAACCCAACATCCACTTGAAATCTTGGTAAATCTGAGGGAAACAAAGACATGCATTTTAGTTTGATTTATCTGGGCAAGCAGTGAATCAATCAATGGTGAAGGAATTAATTCTGGGTATAAAGAGCACTACATTAATACTATCATTTATTTTCTTTTAACACAGGTGCACTACTGTGCAATAGGGGAACAATGAAGACATTGAGTGTTATTTTATAGAGAAAAACATTATAAGCTCACTTATGAAGAGGTTAAAGTGATAGATAACTAAAGTAAACCAGTCAAAGAAGAAATTGTTTTAAAAAGGCGACAAGTAGAAACGTCAAACGAGTCACATCCGCGATTATTTGACGTCATAGTTTCACTCGAGATAAGAATGTTAACAGGCTATCTTTGTTTATAGGCCAAATCACTATCACTTGTCTACATTTACTCACTGTTAATGCTATGTTATCTTATAAATTGCTGACGTTCCTTCAAAAGAGAACTAAGTCCTTCGCGCATCATTGTGTTAATTTAAAATGTTAAGTAATTGCTTATTCTAGCTGATTCAGGCAACACTCTCCAAGTTTTAATGGCACTAGGGAAGAGAAAGCACTTGTATGAGCTTTTCCTATCGTATAGTATGAGAATGTTTTTTTATCTTTGTATATTTCTGATTAATCTGTTATATCGTTGTTGTTTTTTTCTTTTAAACGTATGTTTCTATGTTTTATGCATTATTGCTAGTTTAAATTGTACTCGTTTTGCTAAAAATGAGTGATTTTGTATATATTTTGTGTAAATTTTATGTATATTTATTTGTTATCAATCTCACGAGTATATTCTGCGTCTGTTAATTTCTTGAAGACATATGAAGCTATATTTCTTTGGGACTCTACCTTGAAACATTTTTTTTTTAAACACTGGTGTTACCTATCTATCTATCTATCTATCTATCTATCTATCTATCTATCTATCTATCTATCTATCTATCTATCTATCTATCTATCTATCTATCTATCTATCTATCTATCTTCTTTCTCTCTCTTTCTCTCTCTCTCTCTCTCTCTCTCTCTCTCTCTCTCTATATATATATATATATATATATATATATATATATATATATATATATATATATATAAATATATATATATATTGTTATAACCCAATTCGTGACGCAAAAGGGTTAACTGTGTGTGGTTAGTTGACATATGTGACAAAGGCCAGTAATACAGTTTAGCGTGCTATATTGAAAGGCATGAACTTTGCACGTGAATAGATCCCGTGTTATGGTCATCTGATCATAAGCCTGCGCAGACCAGAGACACAGTGTGTTGGAAAGCGGCAGTTCAAGACCGGAGAGCGTTGAGACCGGGACTGTTAGTCGGCCATGAAGTCTGTCCTGGTGCAGTCCTCCAGTGAAACGTATGAGTCCAGGAAGAGATAGTAGAGTTTATGAGTTTAGTACAGTGATAAACAGTCTAACGTTGTAGTAGTTGATTGTGTTGCCAATTATGTCATATTGGCTGTTTTATTTGACCCTTATTAAAGTACCAGATTATTTGGAGAATGTTGTCAAGTTCATGAGTGTTGATGTGTAGTGTTGTGTTTAGCAGTGTTTACAGAAGGCCTGATTAGGAGAGAGGATTGTAACTATATATATATATATATATATATATATATATATATATATATATATATATATATATATATATATATATATATCATAGAAGTGAGACGAATGCCAAGTGTTAATACAGTTTGGGGTCATCGACGTCCCAAGCATTATTTCTCTTTTTATTTAGCAATATAAATTTGTGAATAAAATAATAAAAGACCGCAAGCCTACCAATTGAAATGGCTTAAAGTATCACTAATAGATATTTCTAATATTATTGTTAGCCAACAGTGTCATGTCATTAAAAAATACATAAATAATCAATTCTATTGTAAAAGCAAAGTTCCCCTTTCAGACCTTGTGTTCTATAGGGCAGATGATGAAAAGGTCATCTGGTTCTGTGGCGTACAGTTAACGAGGGTGTCATGTGGCCAGTACAATGACCAACCGCCTTTACTTTCCCCAACTAATGTCAGAAACCCATTAGAGCTGGATGGACTCAGAAGCGCCCAAAGATCCCGAATTTCAAAATCCCAGTCTTCACCAGGATTCGAACCCGAAACCCACGGTTCAGAAGCCAAGAGCTTTACCGCTCAGACATTGCGCCTCCAGATACAGATATACATTAACCAAAAAAAGAGGCCATCATTATCAGTTAAAGATTTGGTAAAAAAAATACGGTAATAAAACCAAAACAAGTTAATGAATGTTTCTGAATTGTACATTTATTAAATATAAAAGTACGTACCATACTCTGCTACTTCAAAAAATTGACTCTCCGCTCCTGAAACAGTCTGTAAAATATTACAAGAAACAAAGGTCAATAAAGTTTTTACACTTTATTATGTCTAGTTACTTTATCTTTTAGACGCCCCCAAATAAAAAATGTCACTGTAGTTTATTTGTCGTCCGTCTGTCGGCATGTCACGTTCTGGTCTCATAAATTAAAAGCGCCATTGAAAATCCGATTTTACCCTAATCTTAAGCGTGTTAGAATTAAGTGCAGTGGCTAGTCTAGTATGCAAACCACTTTCTCATCAATTTTTTTTTAATGAATTCTTAAAAGTCTTGAATAGTATATGATGTGAATATGAATCAAAGTAATGTAATAGTCTTGTTTAGTATGTGATATAAATCAAAGTAATGTAATTTTAAAAAAGGGGAAATATTTTTAAAAAATACAAATATATTGTTATTATAGAACTAAGTACCAAAATTTAAGGCCAACCTCATACTAAAACTGTATGCTAAAGCCTAATTGTGTGTCTACATGAATAAATGGTCTTCATATTCAATTGTTATAAAAAACAAGATTACAAAGAGGCGGCCCCCGTAGGAGACGGATCCCTGTCGGATTTTGTTTTGATTGTTAAAAGTAATAATGTTTCAAAGATTCATTTGGCGTTGTAAAAAAAAAAATTAATGTAAAATCTCCCGCTGGTCGACGGAGGATGGCATCGAGCAGGGTATGAAACCGAGACCGTAGAGATAATCAGTCCTGCGCGCTAACCGCACGACCAGGCATTGCTCTTAACCTAATGACAAACTGGTTACAAACTAATAGCCTAACATTGATAATATACCTATACATTACGGAATGACAACTACCGGATATGTACAATATGTCAGAAGAGCGATTTTAGATAATCTTTTGGCATTGAGAATTTTCATTTAAATGGAACTAGAATGAGGATGTAGATCTACCTAAATTAAACTTCTAATTTAGCACTCTCAATATATCTATATCTACTAGATCTAGATATAAAATATATATTTGGGATAATGTAGATGTAATTTAGATAAGATTTGTGTAAAAAAAACACTAGATAATGAATTAATAGACTAATCGGAATATTAAATTTAAAAATAGTAGATTATTCTTAGTATTTATAACATAGCAATATTGACATATTGACAATCTAGACTTTAGAAATAAAAATCTACACTTTAAGTCTAGAAATTAAAATTATAGATCTTGATCTAGTCTAAATCTGGTAGTGCTGTTTGCGCGCTGGACTGTCGTTTGGATTCATCGATGGTTCCAGGTTCAAACCCTGCCTGCTCCCATCCCCCGTCGTCCTGTGGGAGGTTTAGACTACAACTCTGAAGGAACATCCGAAACATGTAAAACAACAAACATTCTAAACTAGACCAAGAAATTATAGATCTAGATTCTACAATGATTTTAATTAGAACTTAAATCTAAATCTAGTTTTAAAAATTTAGCTCTAGTGTAAAAAAAATAAATCTAGATCTAGTGTAAAAAATCTAGCTCTAGTGTAAAAAGAAATCTAGATCTAGTATAGAAAATCTAGATTAGATCTAAATCTAGCTATTATGTCTTTTTAAAATGCGAGTCACATTACGAGGTTTAATAAATATTACTATACCGAGTTGTTTTAGCATTTCATTTAAAGAATTTATTCCATATGACGTCAAAGGTAAAAAAATCCACTACGTCACACGGCCTAGTTAGACTAAAAAATGTCATCTATACGAGCAGCTTGTCGAGTGTTCATAGACATTGGTGCACCGAGTAAGTTCTTTTTTAGCATTTCATTTGAAGGCTAGTTAGACTAAATATGTATATAACATACTAGACATATGTTACCCGCGACCCGCGGGTCTCTATTTGCGCATTACTGTCAATATAGTCACTGAGAGTGTTTTGTAAACAATTAAACGAAATAATAATGTAAAAGGTAAAGCGAATGTGTCAATGTAAAAATAGTGTGAATGAAGCTATCAAATCAAAATAGCTAATAGGCTTAAATCCATTTTTTAAAATTAAAACATTTGCTTTTGAATAATCTAGTGGATTGGATTTAGATGTATGTTAAACGTAGCTAATGATCCTTTCACGTTATTTCTCTTTCGCTACGAAAATAAAATTAGTTTTGCGAAAATGGTTTACCCGAAGTCGATACATTCTTATCTATTAAAAACGAAAAGAGCGATAGCTTTGTTAAATAAATGGGATTATAAAGTGAACAATTAAACGAAATAATTTTTAGTACGCGATTCATGAATGAATATAGATCTAGGCCTATCTCAACTCGGCTTCGTGGCTTTCGTAAATGTATGTAGCTTTAGAAAACCAAATTTGAATGTTTACATGATCAAAAAATGAAATGAATGGACTTTAATTAATATGTTTATGTGTAAGTATAAGACTATCTGTGCGAAGAGAAGTTTTATCATCTTATTAGTGTTGAATTAGAGTTTTAGATCTAGGGATGGGATTATAAAGTAACAATAAAACGAAATAATTTTTAGTACGCGATTCATGAATGAATATAGATCTAGGCCTTTAACTCGGCTTCGCAGCTTTCGTAAACAAATGTAGCTTTAGAAAACCAAATTTGAATGTTTATTTGATCAAAATATGAAATGAATGGACTTTAATTAATATGTTTATGTGTTAAACTATAAAACTATCTGTGCGAAGAGAAGTTTTATCATCTTAGAGTTGAATTAGAGTTTTAGATCTAGGGATGGGATTATAAAGTAAACAATTAAACGAATTAATATTTAGTACGCGATTCATTACTGAATTGTCTAATGAAAGAATGTTCGTCAGGAAATCTGTAATCACAGATATAAGGAACTAATTAATGTAAAAAATGCTTTTGAAACACAAAATTGAAGGTTAATTTTATTATATAATGAAATCAATGGATCTTCTTTTGTATTTTCATGTGTCAAAATAAAAAACTATCTGCGCAAAGTGTATTTCTTAAAATTAGATCTAGGTCTAAATCCTTTCTATCTTTTCTCATGTCAACATTGTAGACATGGCCTAGATCCATAAAATACTATAGCTGTAATAGAGTCGGACAACTTTATTTTTTTTGAGGGTCTTACATTTGTTTTAGGGCTACAATACATTCACTAAGGTCTAAGTTGGTACCCAAGGAACATTCCTGCCTAGTTTTATCAAGATTGGTCAAGCGGTTTTGATGTCTATAAGTAACATACATACATACATACATACTCCACACATTCTACTTTATAATATAGATAAAAGGTTTAAAGACGCTTTTTTTTTTGTTTTGTCTGTCAGTCTGTCTGTCCGTCGTGTTAAAAGCGAGGAGAAAGAAAGACTAAAAGCTATTAAAAATCTGATTTAAATTTAATTTCCCTTCCGAAACATCGCATTAGTTTTAAGTTTCTAAAATAGATTCTTCCGGATGTTTATATATTTATAGTGAGAGAAAATAAGAATTCCAGATTAATCAAACACCGTTAATTAAATTTGTGGGATGGTCTGTTATCAAAATTAGATGCACCATAGCCTTATGGAGAGATTTTCAAACCATTTTTGGTGTTAGGAAGTTGTTTCCCTTAAAAATCGGAACTTAATATTAACGTTGATTAGATTTTCTAACGTTTTAGCTAGAAAGTTAAATGTAGTGTAAGAGAGAAGTGCGATTTTACATAAATAGAGTTAAAATATTTTTCATAAAAAATCCGGAACAACCAATTTTCGTAAATGAGAAAATTATTTGTTTTATTTATTAGAAGATGGATTTCAAACATTTATTAGCGTTATTAGATTTTTCATATAAAATTCGGATCATCTTTGGCGACGATTTGTAAAAAAATAAAGGTAAAATTAAGGTAGATTTCTTGTTCGAAACAAAATCTGGAACATTCTTTACCGATTAAACAACTTTTATTATGTTTAGGCAAGAAAATTAACTTTAAAATAAGTCTAAAAAGTGATTTTCAATAATCGTTTCTAGTAAATTACTTTCTTATTTTAAAATAATGAACAACCAATAGTCGATATTTAAAAAAAAAAAAGTCATTTGACATAAATTTATTTTTAGTTTAAAATTCGGAACAATTGATATTGATAAATAAACTATAGTGACGTAGTGTCAAAGAATATAAGTGTAATATTAGTCAATTATGCGATTTGAAACAATCATTTGACATAATTTATTTTTTATAAAACAATATCCGGAACAACTTTATAGTTAATGAAATATAAATCAGTATAGATATTTTTATTTAGCATTTATAAGCTATTTACATTTCAAAAAAGGAACAATGTATTAAAGATCATGTGTTTCTTGCAACGTTTAAGCATTGAAATAAAATCTAATATAAGTTAGAAGAGCAAACAAAAATTTATTGGCATTGAATTGTTTTTCAAAAAACATCCGTAACAATCTATTATGGATACTTAAAACTATTGCAATATTCCTGAATTTAAAAATTAAAAGTTAAATCAGATTTACAATAGCCTGTAGTGTTATTTATCAATCTAATTGTGACGGACAGACCGACGAACAGACAAAACGCACAAAAATAAGCTTCTTGTATTCGGATGGGGGCACTAAACAAAAAATAAATAAAATCTGATTTTTTTTTTAAAGTTTAAGGAATTGGTTTAGCACTATAACATGTTGCGACGTTACGCTATTGCACGAAAGTCGCTGCATAAAAAGTCCATTTTAAAAAATGTGCTTGATATTTACATACAAAGTGCATTGTTAGCCTTTATATTATTATTATTATTATTATTATTATAAACAAACAGAAGTGTTTTCTTTTAATTTTACATTAAAAAAACCGAAACAACACATTATTGATCATTAGTGATGGGAACTAAACTAATTTTTTTTAGTTAAATAAAACTAAGTTTGAACTAAAAAAAAGTAATTAAACTTTTAGTTAATCACAAATTGAAAAAATTAATTAAACTAAACTAAGAAACTTTAGTTAAACTTTTACTAACTATTTTGACCTTTTTTAAAGTAGATCTAGATCTATTAGTTTAGAGATTCTACTATTCTAGAATTCGAGTCTAGATTAGATCTAGATATATCTAGATTACTTATTAGGCCTATACTAAGACCTAAGATGCATAGATATAATATTAATGACTATAATAGGCCTACTAATAATAGTCGTCACTATACTAGATCTAATCTACTTCTATTATAATTATACTTATATCTACTATCTAGATCTATTAGATCTAATATTATCTTCTAGAGTATAAAATATGTATCTAAATTCCCATATCTAGTTATAATCATAATTAAAATAATCTAAAATCTCTAGATAGATCCAAAGTTCTAAGATACCTACTAGACTCTATCTAGATTTTAGATCTAGTTATCTAGTAGTAGTAGTAGTAGTAAGTAGTATTTCTTAAATTATTTTTAGATTAAAATATTAATTATTTGATCTAGGTCTAGTAGCTTGATCTAATTCTAGATCCAGATTATATTTCTGATCATTTCGTTTGTAGAAGATATTAGATCCAGAATATTCTAGAATCTAAAGTTAGTTAGCGAGTCAGCATGCAGTTTTATCATTACTTCTAAAAAGATAACTTATATTAGAACTTGGACAATTACTTCTAATTTCTTTCTATAATAGTATCATTCTAGTGATTCTATTAAGATCTACATCTATCCCATAAAGACATTTAAATCTTTTTTCATGAGCAAAAATAAATGTTTATTACATTTTGCTAAAGAGATTGGTTGTGCTTTATATTTTTCATGTTGGCTGTTTCGTCCTTAAATTTTTCATCTAGTCTAATAAAGTAAAGTAATATAGATTTCAATTAATAGATCTAGACTATATTATTTATTGACTTATAATTTTAAATTTACATTTAGATCTAAGACTAAGACTACTTGACTAAGAGTTAGACTCTACTTAAGACTAAGAGACTAAAATAATTAAATATAGACTATTATGTCTATAGATCTAATAGTAGTAACAGACTAATTATATATGACTAATACTAATATACTAGACGTCACTAGACTCTAACTCTAGTAAAAAATAAAAAAGTTTTAAAATAAAAAGAGTTGACATTTCTCTTAGATCTATAGTAAAGCAAAATTCTTTGCCTGCGGCTATACAGGAACACACTGGTGTTTAATAAAAAGCAGCAAAATGTAGATCTATAGAAGCAAGGAATTATCAGGATTTATCAAGCAGCGAAACTTGCTAGAAATATAATAATGAACAAGTTTATTTTTCTCGCCTTTCAAATACCTTGAATTGGCGGGAATAGCGGCCATTATAGGGTAAAGGTCAAAATGCTTTCTAGTGACCTGTGCACCCTCTAGTTTATTCTCCTCTCTATTATTCATTAAATATATACAAATTACATAGATCTAAATATTTATTGGTATGTATGTTAAAAAAGTTTGTAAAATTTGTAATTAAACTTTTTAGTTTGTAACTAAAAAAAACTAATTAAACTAGGATTTTAACTAAACTTTTTTTTTTAAATTAAACTTTGGCCTTAACTAATTTTTTTTTAGTTAAACTAAAAGTTAGCACCTTTTTAGTTAACTTTTGCCCATCACTATTGATCATGTGATTTTGCAACGTTTAAGCACGGAAAATAAATGTTATATAAGTTAGAAGTACAAACAAACATTCGTTGGCATTGATTTGTTTTAAAAAAAAAAAATCCGAAACAATCAATTTAGATACTTAAAACAATTGAGAAGTTTCGCTAGGAACATTAAGGTTAAATCAGATTTTCAATACCTTTTTTTTTTATCTAAACGTGACGGACGTGACGGACCGACAGACAAAACGCACAAAATAAGCGTCTTTTATTCTGACTAAACAAAAAAAAATATAATCTGATTATTTTAAAATATTTGAGGGAACTGATTAGTACCATATCTTATCGCTGCTTGTCACGCTACTGCACGAAAGTCGCTGCATAAAAAGTCCATTTAAAAAATGTGCGAGATATTTACATACAAAGTGCATTCTTAGCCTTTATAAACAAAAATAAATTTTTTCTTTTTATTTTAGCAGCTAGTTGACCAGAAAAAAACACCTTTAACTAATATTTATATTTGTTGTGGATATTCTTTTTTAATTTTTAAATTATATTTGACTTTGTGATACTGAAAATACACAAAATATTGTCTTTCTTTGTCGGCATATTGTAACCTTATCTACCTTACATTTATGTATTGTTTTTGTGAACAAATCACGTACATAGTTAACTTTATAAATTAAACGGTTTGCTTTTAGAAAACCAAAAGTAGCCTTTGCACCTAAACTTTTCAAGCCGCATCGCATGGTGAAATAATAGTTTTCATATCTCTTCTAGTTTTTGAGATCCAAGTGTGACAGACGGACAGACAGACATTTTGCTCAAACCTAATAGCGGCTTTTTTTTCCCTTACGGGGACCGCTAAAAATGCTTCATTTCAGGTTTATAAGAAAATAATGGTTGCATTTAATCATATATCGACAGAACATAGTCAAAATGGCGCTTGATACTTTGAGATTTGAGATCAACACGCATCTAGTGGCTAGATGGACGAACATTTTAGAGTCTACACGAAACTAATGGCTCGATGGACGAACATTAAACTAATAGCGGTTTTTCCCCTAACAAAGGCTGCTAAAAATATGCTCTTTGAGAAATATTCACCTCAGTTCTGACATTTATTTTCCATGTTCCAAAAGAAGGCTGATCACTTAAATCAAAGAAACCTTCCACTACACCAAATGTTCCGCTGACTCCACTCAAAACATTGATTTTATTATCATAAGGATCCTAAATAAAAGAGTACAGGCAAGCAATAGTTTGATTAAACACACATTGCATAATAATAAAGTCATCAATTTCTTTTGATTTGATTAACGTCAACAGCAAGATGCAATGTGGGAAACAAAACAAAATTTACCAGAATTTCATAATGAAATGTTCCAGTGTAAAGTTGTAAGTTGTAATATGCTGCCAGGATTCTGAAGTTAACTATAGAAATGAGAAAAAAATATATTTAAACGTTTAGAATTATATTTGTCTTGAACGTTGAGTAATATTTTTAAAAAAATAGAGAGAGTTTCTGTGATACAAAGTCGTAGGCGGCCCGATTGGGTCAGGCGTAATTTCACACAAGCATATTGTTCATATGAGACTAGCTTATCTCAACACAAAAACATTAAAGGTATCTAAACATAATAAGAAAATCTTTATTATTTTAGATTTAGATTATTACAAAGCTTAAATCAATTCACTCTCTCTGTCTGGTTAAAAAGTTTCTACACGTTATTTCTCCGACACCCAATCTTGGATTAAGATGAAGTTTTGCACAATTATTCCTTCTACCTGACAACACTAGATCAATACAAAAAAATTACCAATTAGTTAATTAACTATTGGTAATTAACTATTTTGTTCAGTATCTCAAACAAGGGAAACAATCTGTACTTGATTGAAGTAGTAGTATAAGCTGAATTAGTCCTCTTTATAGGTCGTTGTCTGAGGCTTGGTGAACACAAACATGAGATAAAAACGCTAAGATATTTATACAAACTACCATGTTCATAAACTCTTCACAAGCAGATTGGTTACCGCGTTGGCTTGAGACGTTTGAGAAGGATTTAGCCCACAAGTTCAAATCAGGTAGTTCACATTTTTTTTTATAAAACATTTAAAAAGCGATCACTCAGATACCCCATTTTTTTCTCTTTCTGTAGATACCTCAGAATATGCTTTTTTTTTTGTTTAAATACTGGAAATAGTGCCTGGAGACGGGACTCCGTCCCAAACCGAATGAGGGAGCTCACAGTGCTCCCCCAGACCTCTATGCTGGCAAAGGCGGGATATCTTCAGTTTTGCTAAAAATAGAAAGAGAGTTTCTGTGATACAAGGTCGTAGGCGGCCCAATTGGGTCAGGCGTAATTTCACACAAACATATAGTTTATATGGGGCTAGCTTACCTCAAGTTGAAGTCATTAGATTTTAAATCTTGTGAATTAATTGTTCAAACAGATGTTTATACAACATTGATATTTACGTTTTCAAAGACCATAATAAACTATTGCACTTTTAAACTTAAAACCCTCCGGAGGAGTGGGTGCAGTGGCGTAGCTACCAATGTGCGGGTGGTGCGGGCCGCACAGGGCACCAAGTGGAGAGGGGCACCAAAATTCCCCCAGTGTGTATTAATTTCCTATTTCCCGGAGCGTTTCAGTAAAAACGGCTAATTGTATGGACACGAACAAATTTAAACTACTGTATTTTAAACATGAACTAACGATTTATAAACTAGTCATGTCGCTATTTTGTTTCATCTCCATGACTATTTCTTCCATACAATGTAAGCTATAGAACAGTTTGAATCTAATTTACTAGATTTATTTCGGACACACGGTACATGTTGTTACTACACTGATCAATGCTCTGTAATATAAAGAAGAAGATAGGCCAACCTTTTTTTTACTTCATTGTTTAGTCCATTGGTTTAATCTAGATATTGAGTTTACAAATATATTTCTAAACTCTAGCTCTATACAATTGTCTTAGTTTATTCATTTCTTTATGATTCTTAATAGTTTAATTTTTGAAATAATTCTATTGTAATGTCAATTTTTTAAAATAAGCTAACCTTTGTTTTCTACGAGTTTTTTTTTAACTAACTAGTTAATTGTAATACTGTAACGTAAACAAAATGATGAACAGTGCTCAAGACTGACTAGTCTGGCTGGCGCCTCAAAACCCTTTTAAGCTCAGACGGAGAAATCGGCATCTCTGGTTCTGTCCAGTCTGTGTAGTCTATAAGGGCCCCATACCCAGATCTATCGGGGTCCCTCATTACCGACCCATCGGTGTAGCAGAAAATGGCATCTGATGGGAAGGACTTTAGTGTAGCTGATGCCAAGTTTTGGAGTATGGCAGGTGTTAATCGCCTCTTGGTGGCTCCCTCTTGCCCTATAAGGGACATGTTTATTTGTGGGGCTGGCAATTAAAATTTAATCTCCTCCACGGAGGGCAAGTATTAATTTTTCTAATAGGAATTCTATTAGTGGAGAGCCCAGATGATTTTGACAAATTGGCCGCAATGTGGAGGAACGATCGCATTTTTATGCGGTTCCTCTCTCTCCACTGTTGCACTAATATTGTGGTGGGTAGCCTAGAGTCGCCCCTTTTGTAGCGCTCGTAGGCCGTAAGTACCGCCCTCTCCCCACTGGCGGATCCAGAACTTTGGAGTGGGGGGGGGCGATTTTTTTTCCAAACCCTAACCCTAACGCCCAGTAAACCCTAACCCTATGCATAAACGTGCGTACAGCATACATATATATATATATATATGTATATATATATATATTCGATATATGAGAATAAAATAAGACTGTTTCTCAATCTTCGGCGAAAAAAAAACAAAAAAAAAACAGTCTTTCTCTTGCAAGCTTGGGGGTCTGGGAGAGCGCTTTAAGCTTCTTCACTGGGGTTCGGGGCTTCGCACCGACGCCAAAAGCGTTTTCTTGCATTATTCACGGCTGAAACGCATTCTCCTGACATGTACAGCTCATTACCTATTAGTGGTGTTCGGGGCGAAGCCCCGACGTCCAAAAGCGTTTTCTTGCATTTTTCTCTGCAGAAACGCATTCTTCTGACATCTACAGCTCATTATTTATCAGTAGGGTTCGGGGCGAAGCCACGACGCTTAAAGCGTTTTCTGGCATTCTTCACTGCAGTAACGCATTCTCCTGACCTACAGCTCATTATTCATTCTATTATAAAGTGCCTTTTGAATAATGAGAAAAATATTCTAATATGAATTTATAGTCCCTTAATACATTGCAAATAAAACCGATTTGTTCTTTGAAAAGATTAGATACCCCACATATTTAGATTAAGGCCTTGAGGATCGCCGCCGAAAAAAAAATATTCGATTAATAATATTCAATAAAATTCAAGCATAAATTGTGAGTTATAGTTCTAAATTTATTTAACTAGAAAAATATGAGATAGAGTAAAGGTTGGAAAAAGTCGACTAGGAAATGATTATCTGGCTTTTGAACTCATCTCAACCGTTACTGTTATATTGAAAAATTTCGTTTGAATTATAACTTTTCCAAAGCAAAGTCTTTCTTAAAATAGTTATGATAAATTCATGTGAAATTACACAAACTTTGTCTGGAAAGGGGAAGGGCGGTAAAATGAAAACGATTAATCCTCGCTCCTTTTTATAATTTCTGCTAATGATTGCATTTTGCATTAAAGAATAGGGGTTGGGCGACTCGATATAAGAATTTACTTTATAGCATATATAAATTATATTAGTGACAGATTTTTTTTATTTTGTAATTTCTTACTATAATACAAAAAGAAAAGGTATTGATTTGTCCGATGGGGGGAAGGGGATTACATGTATCGCACTTCCACCTGTTTATATTATATAGATATTCGACTAATTTTGTTCACATACTATGATTTCTCCATAAAAGTAGGACCGCCCCCCCCCACTCAAAGGGTTTAGATGGGAAGGGCAGTGGAAGTATTCGCTCTTCCCCTTCCAATCGGCCAACAGGTGAACGAAATTATATAAAGACCGGTTAAAATACCAATAACAAGTTTTAATCATATAGATATTTAATTGATTCTGTTAGCAAGCTGTGATTCCTACAAATAAATAAGACCGCCCCCCCCACTCGAAAGTTTATGGTGGAGGGGGGGGGGGAATTGATGCCATCGCCCCCTCCCGACCCTACCAAATCGGCCAAAATACTAGAAAGGGGGGGGCGAAATAATCTAAAAATAGGTTGAAATATAAATAATTAGTATATATTATTAACATAAGTAATAAATTCGCATACAAATTGTGTGAATTCGATACTATAATTCGTCCGCCCCCCCGGGGGTCGGCCGAGTGGGGGGGCGATCGCCCCTACCGCCCCCCCCCCTGGATCCGCCAGTGCCTCTCCCTCCTTAAATGTTAAGGTGCCACGTTTGTTAAGATTTCATCATCTTCATTTAAATCCAAAGATGGATTCAATAAGTGGTGGAGGTTATCCCCGAAAATAGAAAAACATGAGACCAGCAGAGCTCACATTCAGTCATCGCTTGCTTGGAGGGAACTTGAAGTTCGCCTGAGAGTAGGAAACAATATGGACAAGGCCCAAGATTTGATTATACAAGAGACGAAAACCTGGAGAGTTAGTAAATTTACTATCAAAGTACGATCTACTCTTGACGGAGCAAATGCTTCGAACTAACCTTTGTTCCAGACCGAATACATACATGTCTCCACAAATACAAAATGAATTTATTACAAAATTGGGGGATCACGCTAAAAAACAAATCATACAGCAAGTAAAACAAGCCAAATATTTCTCTATTATTTTTGACAGTACACCTGACATCTTAAAGCTGGATCAAACTTTCCAAATTTTACGGTACGTTGTCATGGAGAATGACGGGGTGCAGGTTCGTGAGTCTTTTATTGACTTCATCGACACAAAGGACAAGCATGCTGCTGGAATCGCTGAGATGATTCTAGAGAAACTGCGTTCGGATGGCTTAGACATAATTGATTGCAGGGGTCAAGGCTATGATAATGCTGCGGTCATGAAAGGTCAAAACTACGGTGTCCAAAAACGTATTCTAGAAGTCACTATTCATTGCCTGCTAAAAGTCTGGAGACATTAACTAGCAGAGATGAAAATTCATCGACTAGATCTGAAGCAGGTGGATTATTGGTTGCTGTTCAGTCTTTTAATTTCCTCACCTATCTTGGATTTTGGGCTCCTGTATTAACTGAAATTAATTATACGCAAGTCTACCTTCAAAACCAAGGATTGTCTATTCGAGACTGCTCACTCAAACTAAAAACATTAGAGACATTTTTAAGTAGTAATCGAGAGGACATCGCTGAAGCCAGCATTACCTTTGCCGAAAGCGTGTGTTCAGATCTGAGAATCAGTACAGAACCTCAAAAACGTATTGGCCATAAGAAAAAGATGCCTGGTGAGAAAAGTGACTACTCTGTACTTACACACAAAGAAGAGCTACGAACGAAAATTTATTCTATCTTGGACAGGATTGTTTAAGAAATAATCACCCGATTCGAGCAACTTCATGATGTAGCAGATAGATATGAATTTTTGTCGCCTTCCCAGCTATTAAATACTCAGGTCGAAATCAATCTCGATAGTACACCTAGCGACATTGATAAAAACGAATTTCTGCTGGAGCGAAAGAGACTTCAACGGTTTGTCACAGTTTCATCTGAAGCCTCCGAATTTCCAAAATAAAGACCTGTTGAGCTCTTGAATTTTATAAATAAATATCAGCTAGATGATTCAGTCCCGAATATCGTCCTAGCTATTAAATCCTTAGGTCGAAATCAATCTCGATAGTACTCCTAGCGACATTGATAAAAATAAATTTCTGCTGGAGCGAAAGAGACTTCAACGGGTTGTCACAGTTTCATCAGAAGCCTCCGAACTTCCAAAACCTGTTGAGCTCTTGAAATTTATAAATTAATATCAGCTAGATGATTCAGTCCCGAATATCGTCATCATGATTCGCATATTTTTTGACTATTTTTTTCCATTGAACAAGAGCTGGTGGAAAAAATGGATTTCGATAAAATTATTGATACTTTTGTCAGCAAGAAAGCGCGTAAAATTCATTTGTAGTATGTTTATGTAAAAGTGATTTTTTTTTTGAATTAACAATATTTGATTTATGAATGCATATTATTTTGAACAGGTTTTGCAATGTTATTAATTAGTTAGTTTTTTTTTTTTTGGGGGGGGGGGCATCAAGATGAGGTACCGCACCAGGCATCATATACTCTAGCTACGCCACTGAGTAAGTGTTTTAAATACAAAACAAACACATCTTGGCTACGCTTAAAGAATCTGGTGACTGATTTATGCTTTGGTATTATATTGAAGGGGGAGGCGCGGTGGCTGAGCAGTAAAGCGCTTGGCTTCCAAACCGGGGTCCAGGGTTCCAATCCTGGTGAAGACAGGGATTTTTTATTTCGGGATCTTCGGGCGCCTCTGAGTCCACCCAGTTCTAGTGGGTTCCTGACATTAGTTGGGGAAAAGTAAAGGCGGTTGGTCGTTGTGCTGGCCAAATGACACCCTCCTTAACTGTAAGGCCTCAGAACCAGAAGGCCTTTTTATCATCTGCCCCATAGACCACAAGGTCTGAAAGGGGAACTATTATATTGAAGAGGGGGATTATTATTTATTTAAAAAATTTAGTGAAAAAAGTGAAATCTCAACAGTTAGTCATATTCTCTTCATGGCAAATATTAGAAAGTGAATTCTTCTCCCTTCGATAAAATCCAAATGCGCCATTATCCCAATTGATTTCTGAAAGACCTTTAACCATCGAACAGGCATGGACTGTAGCTCTCCGTAGACCTGTCTGGGGGCTTCCAACAGTAACGGCCATGAACCGAGCAAGGGAACATCAACCGTGAACACAACGCCCTTGAGCCGCTCGCTATAAGCGACCGAGCGTAACGCTTAACCATAGGAGTTTGCCTTATATTCCTATAGTATACTGTTCGGTGTAAGGGCGGACTTTTTTGATTGGGTCACCAGGCTCCTTGTTTCATCCCACCACGAGTGAGATTTACTAAAAAGCTCTCCCAAGGTAGCACGAAAGAGGCCTATTCCGCTTTCCATTCGTACCCTATCTAGTCCCACTACTAGACGTTTCAACAGAGGCGCCACGAGGAAGCGACGGAGACTGACTGAATCTTCCAGATGTATTCTCCATATCTATAGTTTGTCGTCTATCCAGCTGGTAGCCTGTAAGTTTTATAAGGTCTACATACATAGGCTATATTCAAAATAACTAATTAGTAAATGCCTACCTCTCTCTTTAGGTTTGTAGATGGCTTTATCAGTTTGGATCAATATTGATAAAATATCAGAAGATATTTGAATAAAAATGTCTTGTTCAAACTGAAGTGGATTATATCCTTTTAAAAGTATTCGACAGTAAGAACAGTGTAAGTTGAAGTCAATCTGGCAAAATAGAAACAAATGTGTATGACAATAGGGAATGAGTTTAAAGAATTAAAAAAAAAAAAGCTGTGTAACTAAATGACGTTTTGTTCCGATTTCTGGAATTGTGTCTATTTTAAATACATTTCTTATACAATTTAACCTATAAAATGTTTCAACATGCTAGGTTATTTCTTATCTTGAAAAACTATTTTGTCATGGATGATAAAGATTATATTATATTATTGTAAATTACAAAATTTCTACGTTTCTTCTTAATATAAGATAATTTGGTTCTATGTATTTTAAAAGCAATAGACAGAGATCCATTGACAAATCATACTATAATGTGTCGATATACAACAGTAGCGGCCCTAGCATGTTGGTAATAAACTAGGACAGGACGTTGTGAATCACGTTAAGTGTGTGTCAGCGTGGTTGGATTGAGCTCTGAGAATGTCCAGTGGTAGCACAATAGATACCAGGATGGTAGAACAAAGTACAAAAGAAAAGCTGCATCGGCGCACTGTCTTAACAACAAGCATTTCATGGGAGAACAGTTGAACTTTATGCGCCAAACAATGGTTAATTTTAGGCTTGGTTGAGAATAACTTGAGATGCTGGCCAATTTCGACTCAACCATCTTAAACTCATTAAGAACGCCGAGGCTCACGACCATGAAATCGGACATAGGATTCAAACGAGCTTATGGACCTGATGGCATCGGAAGTAAAAGGGAAAGTTATTGATCAAATCAAACTTGCTAAATATTTTTCTGTCATCCTTGACTGCAAGCCACAAGGAGCAGATGTACCTTTTATTTCATTTTGTGAACGTATCAGATAGAAATTCAAGGAACAAAGAGTCAAAGATCAGACAAAGATCAGACAAAGATCAGACTAAGATCAGACAAAGATCAGACAAAGATCAGACAAAGATCAGACTAATATCAGACAAAGATCAGACAAAGATCAGACAAAGATCAGACAAAGATCAGAATAAGATCAGACTAAGATCAGACAAAGATCAGACAAAGATCAGACTAAGATCAGACAAAGATCAGACAAAGATCAGACAAAGATCAGACTAAGATCAGACAAAGATCAGACAAAGATCAGACAAAGATCAGACAAAGATCAGACTAAGATCAGACAAAGATCAGACAAAGATCAGACAAAGATCAGACAAAGAGTAAGACGCAAGAAATAAAAACAATTGAAGAGAGTATAGACAAAACAACATTATCGCCAACAGCGCTAGAGGCGCACAAGCCCGTTACTGTGATGTGGTACCATATATGTCTAGGGCCCCGCATAGGACGACAGTCGCCCAGGACCCCACGAAATGATGATATACATTGTCATATACAAGAAAAGCCTACTTCAAATTAAAGAGAACCCCTTGATCATAGTCTATGGTGTTGATCAAATATTTGTTTGGAAGAGCTTTACTTCTAATCTGTATTGGAGATTAACCTTTAAATACACGGTAACCGATCATTTCATAAATACCTAGACATAATCGGCGGAGTTGGCGAACAAACAACGCTCTGGAGGGCTGGCATCACGCCTTCCAATCTCTATTTTCATGCCATCATCCAACAATGTGGACATTCTTAGATGGTCTACGTAAGGATAATCAGTTGAACAAGGCATCAGTTTTACAGACTAGAGCCAAGACTTAAGAACGTCCAGAGAAGAAATATGCAACACTGGCCAAGAAAATTAAAAGCACTGTACAGCAATACGAATCAATGTATCGTCTTCAGATTAACACACAAAAACAATTTTTATGTTAACTCTATATCTATAGATGTTAAAAACTTTTAGAATTTTTAAAAGCAATACATTTTTCTTATTTAATGTGTCACACTTTTTGTCATGTAAATAAAAATAGCAATATGGCTGACTTCATAATTTTTTTAAACTATTATTTCTTTGATCAAAAGATCCGAGGCTGAAATAACCAAGAAATGAAATGACCGGGGATAAAGTGATCAAAGATGAAATGACCGGGGATAAAGTGATCAAAGATGAAATGACCGGGGATAAAGTGATCAAAGATGAAATGACCGGGGATAAAGTGATCAAAGATGAAATGACCGGGAACCCAATACATTTCATAAATTGATGCTTCATTCCTTTGTAGAAACCAATGTGCGACTAAAAAAGGAAACATAATCTTAAATTATATTTGAATTGATTATGTCCCAAAAAGTATAAAAGTTGTCATGGTTTAACTTGACTGTAGATAAATGCACTACTAGAGTTACCAAAAATTATCAAGCATGTCTACAACTAATAAACTTAAACATGATCAAAGCATTAATAATTCGATTGTGGCAGTTTCTACTAAGTCTACACTAACCGCGACCACCAACATAGAAAAAGACAAAGATTGTGCAGCTACCAAGTGTAAAACCGCAAAGCTCCTGCACTTGAAGCTCGGACGTTTCATCCGCCATGAAATGTACCGCATTCTAAGCTTCAATGACTAATATAGGTCCACTAAACCTTAGGAGGGAAAGGTCAGTACTGACCTGCTATGAGCGGTATAAAAGGCTGGAAGAATACCCCCCAGCTAGAAAACTAGTGGATGGTTGGAGATGCAGAAGACGTAACCAGATGCAGTCTTTTATGCATCATACCATTAGACTATCTGATGAAGCTGGCCTCTCCACCAACCGACAAAACATTCAACGCTTTCATCCCCTTTCCCTTGGTGTCGCCCAACAACCCCAGACATACGCTTGAAATTAGTAGACCCTAATGCCACTAAGCAAAGCCGTTCATCTAACGACCTTCAAATCCTAGCTCTGGAGACCATTAATACCTTCAAGCCCAGTGCTATGTTTGCATACACTGACGGGTCGGCATCAATAGATTCTGGAAGAGCAGGCTATGGAGCCTACATCGACTTTCTTGGCTCTCACACAGTCAAAATCTTTGGACCATGTGGTAGTATTTGCAGTTTTGATGCGGAGACCATGGCAGTCTGTGAAGCCTTAAAAGTCATTGACTCTCAACTCAGCGAGGGACATTTGAGGGCAACACAGATTGTTGTGGTCACTGACTCAAAATCTGTACTACAGGCTTTGCAAAGCCCCGGACCATGCCCCCCCCCCCAATATCAACACTGTCATCATGGCTTCACATAACATTAAACAACGCTATGGCACCCCTGTAATAATGCAGTGGGTACCGAGTCACATATGTGACTGGCAACACAATTGCAGACTCTTTGGCCCACCAGGGAGGGCAAATTCCACCCATTGATCAGGCTGTAAGCTTTCATCAAGCCCTGGCTATAATACAAAAAACAGAAATGGAAAGGTGGTTTGAGTGCTGGGACAAGTCCCAAAAAGCCCGTGGAGTCTGGGAGCGCATGAGGCACCCTGACCGCACTTCTCCGTGGTGGAGGCTGTCCAGGCCTGAGCAAGCTATTGTAGCACAGTGCAGAACAGGCCACTGTCCTGTTGGCTCATATTTCTCGCGGCTATGGCCAAATTTTGATTCACGGTGCCCCCGCTGCGGGGAAGAAGAGGAAACCGTGCCTCATATTCTGTTTGACTGCATCAGACTTGCTGATCTACGTCTCGACAGGTCTGGGAAACCCAAAATTCTCGACCTGTATGGCGACATCTATGCACTACGCAAGACAGCAGGGTTTCTGTCCAGGGCTTTTGCAAGAGAGGATTTGAGCCTCTCAAGCCCTCACTCTAATGGAGTTTGATAATGATGATGATGAAGCTTCAATGACTTATTCAGATAGAGAAAGAGCTTAACAAAGAGATGTATGCAACTTCATTTTGAACAAGGAAATAGAGTTTATGAACTTTCATTTATAAAAGCTCCATCTCTCTCCTTCTCTCTCTATCTCTCTCAATCTTTCTTTCTTTCCTTTTCTATTTATTTTTTTCTCTCCCCCATCTCTCTTTCTCTCTCTTCCCATCTCTCTGTCTCTCTCTCTATTTCTCTCTCTTTTCTCTTTCACTTTCTGTGTATCTCTTTCTCTTGTTTTTCTTTCTCTTTCTTTTTTTCTCGTTCTCTCTCTTCTATCTCCTCATTTCTCTTTTTTTTCTCACTCTCTTTTTCTCTGATTTCTCTCTCTCTCTCTCACTCTCTCTTCACGGGAAAGTTTGCGCAAAGCTGCATTGAGTATGCAACATGTTATTTCCCTAATTATTTTAGGGATGAAACTTATCAGATCCAGAGTTTTTAATCACAGGTAGTTCCTAAAAGTACTTGAAATTTAGTAACAAAACATTCCAAAGTTCCGTACCACATTAGTATCCTCTGGTTTAGCATGGGCAAGGTAGTGAAAAGAATATCTCTATGAAGAAATTGTTATGTTCCTTGAAGGACATTGACTTTGACTTTGTTACTAATTTTTGTAGTGAAAAGGGTAATACATATTTCAAGTTTACACAATCATTATAAACACGGATTGTTTGCCCATGAAATGTATGTGCCTGTTAAATTCTTTTCAAACAACGCTATTCCATTTCTCCAGGCAAGCAATTCAAAATTGGTATTGTTTTGTTTTGTTTTTCTGAAAGGTGAAACCATTTCTAGTGAAATGGTTGAAAAGTACAAGAAGTATTTGGATTTCTTGATTGTGGAATTTGAAAGCGAATTTTAAGACGCCAAAAACTTGGAATCAGTTTTCAATACCCTCAGTTCACCATTAATTACAGAAGCTGCTTCAGCTCTACAGAATATGTCGCAAAGGAAATTATGACCTGAAAAAAAGTTCAAGTCAATTCTTCGGTGGAGCTTTTGTATAGTGGGAGTGTGAAAAATGAAATGTAAATGTATAATACTGTAAAAATGGGAATTAAAAGATATTATACATAGTTTACTACCGTATTTTTCTAAGTTGTAAGTACATATTTTATATATATATGCGTCCCCCTATTTCCTAATTGTTTTTGTTTTTGCACCCTCGATAAAAGAAGGTTGCCCGCCCCAGTTTTAAATAAACCCATCTGGACTTGTTTGTCTGGCCGAAGAATGTATCTCTAGGCCAAAACACAAACAATTGAGAGACCTCTTTCAGCCTGACACAGCTTGCACACTCTTGGGTTGGTGTCTGATTGCACTTATCAAATCCTTTCACAGAACAGAAATGCCAATAAAAGACGCTCTAATTATGCATTCAAAAATAACATTGTAGATTTAATGGAACTAGTACCTAATGATCGAGTCTAGAAACTTTTTAAAATTTTTATGTAATTGAAAGATATATAGTTTTTAAGGCTAATACAACTAATAAAATAAAAACTTACTGGCATTGACAGAGTCCCTCTAACTCCTATTGAAAATAAATATAAAAAAAGGAATTATAATACTTACGCAGTAACGGACAATTGTGTTTATAATGAATACAAGTGGTATTATAGAATACAACAAACAACAGTCTGCTCACCTCCGCATTTTTTAATAAGCCGAAATAAATATTTAAAGGGGGGGGGGTATGTGTTGCTGAGACGGTGGGACAAGCCTACAGATATTTGATAAACTTTTTTTTAACATCATGTTTCTCACCTGGTGAAAATGTGCCATTTGCAGTTAGTAAACTTTTTGGGCCTTCGGGTATAGAGAAGCTATAATCTTGTAGTATTGCTTCAACTGTTACATTGTCAATATCTTGTTTCAAGATGTCAACACTAATGTCATATGCAGTGCCAGGCACAACATTACGTGGTGCCGAAATAAAATATTTTCCCCTGTAAAAAAATAGGTGCTGCTACTGAGTGATGTATTGCCTAACTTTTAACTACTAATAAATTAATAATAAACAATAAAATACAAGAAAAGTCATATTTTTGCTTATTCTACATAAGTAGAACTTTTTCTACAACTATACACTAAACAATCATAGAATATTTAAATAGCACTTACCCCTGGCACTCTTGAAAGACAAGATAAAAAACAAATAAAATCAAATTCAGCTTCATTCTGAGGAGATAAACAAATAGAGTAATAATACAACCCACACATTGAAGAAAAAGTAAATTCAAAAATTTGACTCTTGAAATAAACAAAAATAATATTTAATTAATACTGTTAATTTCAATGTTAAAAATATTAGACAACTCAAATATCACCTGTCACGCACGTTCATTTGCTCCCTGTCTTCTTGTTTTCTTTTTCACTTCCATTAAACGGCTCACTTTTGAAAGCTCCCTCTACATGGCCTACTTTTTAGCCCGTGAATTCTAGTATCTGCTATGTTTAACTTGAACGTCCCACTCTCTCCTCTCTGTTTCTCTTTCTCCTTCTATCTCTTTCTCTCTCTCCATCTCTCCCTCTCTCTCCGGAACAACACATTTTGATTTTTTTCCTCCTACCATTTCATTTTCCTTCTCTTTCTCTCATTCTCTTTCTCTCCATCTCTTTTTTTTTCTCTTTTTCCAACATTTTTCTTTGCATTGCACCCCACCCATTGAAACGCTCTCCCATATAGACTTTTGACACTTGAATTATCATTCTTTACTATACCCGTGGAACAGTTCGAAAGGACACAGCTTTTTGCAATTTAGTCTAATCTTTACCCGTCAGATTTTTTTTTTTCGAATGTCATCATCACTGATCATTTTTGAGACTTTTTCATCGTTTTTCTCCATAATAAAAGATCCTCCGTCAAATATTGGGGAGCCCATTTCACGCCAGTGTCTCAATGTTGTGACTTTCTTGTGACTTTCGTGATAAGGCGGAGAGAGCACTAGTGGAATACATTTGTATCTGAGCTCTTGGTTTGCCGCTGTACTTTATGTCTCGCTGTCATACTCACGATGCATGCGTGGTAGACCTCCCGATCAACGAGTATATCAACGTTCAGGCAGCCTTCTTTAGACACGTTTTTCATCTTTTGAACAGATAGGTCTTAATGTTCTTCTTGAATGTAGTGAAGCATGTTGTCTGTCTGAGATCAATCGGGAGTGCGTTCCAAACCTTTAGTCCGTGTACTGAAAAAGTCCGCAAACTATATCTTTTGAAGGAGAAACTTGACATCATTAGAAGCTTTGAGTCCATAGAGCGCATTGTTCTCTGAGGGAAAAATGGAGTGATCAGTTCTCTTAGGTACAAGGGCATTCCTTCATTGTAGATGCACTGATGACAAAGTGTGGCCACCTTGTAGTCGATTCTCGCTTTCACAGGAAGCCAATGGAGTGCTTGCAAAAGAGCAGTAGCAGTATCTCGTCTTGTTTTCGTAGGACTATTCGTGCAGCGGTGTTCTGAATTCGTTGCAGTTTGGCGATATTTAGTGTGTATCAATCAGCATGTGCTATTACCACTTTGAATGTCTGGTGTTCTCGTCTTGGATTGACATAAACAAACATTGAGGTACAATTAAACACATCGTATACAATTAGAAAAAAGTAAAAAGTAACAAGGTTACAAAGACAGTTTGTGTTTAAACACAAACTCAAAATCGGCCCCCGAAGTTGTACAGCAAGGCAGGTAAAAAGGCAGGCTTTAATTTTCATAAAGAATATCAGAATAAAATTCTATTATAGGCAAATAACTAAGAAGAATGGAGAAAGAAGGTTGACAGATTTTGTGTTGTGCCCCAACGGTCAAGCAGAAAGTGATGAATAAGTGCGATGTAAACCTGGCCTAACTAAAATCATAAAATGATTATCTAATTCTTCTGTAAAGGGTTAATCTATTATTTAAAGGCTTAAGAAAAAAAAAACATTTTCGTACACCAGCGGTTTTCAACCTTTAAAGCTCGTCGACCCCTTTTTACAAACCCCACTCTGCCGCGAGCCCCACCCCGCACACAAATACAGCAATAGAAAAAAAGACACTAACAATCCATAATTTCGATAATCTTAGGCGACCCCTGGCATATCGTTAATCGACCCCCCAAGGGGATCGCGACCCACAGGTTGAGAACCCCTGTCGTACACACTCAAAAAAAGATTCTCCCCTTCCATTAGTTCCATGTTCCATGCGCTGTTCCCTGCGCTACAGTTCACGCGATAATATAAAAAAACTACTTGTTGGTTGTTGTTTTAAATTAAGTTCCCCTTATATGCATAGTGTTATGAACATAAAGATAAGAGAGTCGAGAACCATGTCTGTATAGTATGGCTTTAATACACTGAATGACTACACTACACACATTTCGTGAACACATTCTCACGGACGAGTTACAAGCACATGTAAACATAAGAACGACAACCGATACAGAATATAATTTTCATAACATTCACCCCCGGTTCAAATAATGCTAACTAGTATTATAAACAATGAAAGAATTAAGTAAGTGCAGAATAATAATAGAGATTCAAGTAAACAAACAATGTAGAATAGCATGACATAATGTAACATGTTGATATAAGTAAGTGTAAATCAAATAGCTTATTAAAATATATCATGATAGATCAAATATCACATTAAAGTCAAATCAACAAAACCAAATGAAAGTAGTAAAATAAACAAATGTCATTTGGAGACAAAACTGAATGTTAAAGTAAGTGCACTAGTAAGCTGATGAGCTTTTACACTTTGTAGTTGAGCCTAGTTCTCCTTACTCTAAGATTGTAGGTATGTGTAGTTTCATCTGCTTGAGTTTCGGACGGTCTGGCTATGTCTTCGGTGGTGCTGGTGGTTTCTTCAGGCATGATAGAGTCAGTCGGTTGATTCCTGGGAGGTGAGCTTTGGACGGGGCAGCCAATATCAAGCTCTGTTCTACTCTGATTCTCTTTGGACGGGGCAGCCAATATCAAGCTCTGTTCTACTCTGATTCTCTTTGGACGGGGCAGCCAATATCAAGCTCTGTTCTACTCTGATTCTCTTTGGACGGGGCAGCCAATATCAAGCTCTGTTCTACTCTGATTCTCTTTGGACGGGGCAGCCAATATCAAGCTCTGTTCTACTCTGATTCTCTTTGGACGGGGCAGCCAATATCAAGCTCTGTTCTACTCTGATTCTCTTTGGACGGGGCAGCCAATATCAAGCTCTGTTCTACTCTGGTTCTCTTTGGACGGGGCAGCCAATATCAAGCTCTGTTCTACTCTGATTCTCATTGGATGGGGCAGCCAATATCAAACTCTGTTCTACTCTGGTTCTCTTTGGACGGGGCAGCCAATATCAAGCTCTGTTCTACTCTGATTCTCTTTGGACGGGGCAGCCAATATCAAGCTCTGTTCTACTCTGATTCTCTTTGGACGGGGCAGCCAATATCAAGCTCTGTTCTACTCTGATTCTTAATTTCTATAACTTGTTGTTCCTCCCTAACATTCGTAATGAGACAGTTTCCTCTCGACCGTTTGGTGTTCGGATTACAGCGTACTGAGGGTTGCATGTTACCAAATCAACTTCCTCTGTTATGGGATCATTTTTAGATGATCTAACGTTCTTCTTCAGCAGGACAGGACCAGGACTTGTCAACCATGTTAGCAAGGATGTCCCGGAACCACTTCTTCGGTTGAACCCAAGAAGTCGTTCATGTGGTGTCCTGTTAGTTGCAGTGCATAGTAATGACTGGATGGATTGCAGAGCATCATTTAGTACTAGTTCCCATTTGGCTATGTCCAATTCCTTAGAATGTAGAGCCAAGGTGATGGCTTTCCATAAAGTCCCGTTAAGTTTCTCTATTTGTCCGTTTCCTCTTGGGCTGTTAGGGGTCGTTCTACTGGTTGCAATTCCTCTCTCGTGGAGGAAATGCTGCACCTCTGTAGACATAAAAGAAGTTCCCCTGTCAGTGTGGACGTACGCTGGAAATCCAAATAGGGCGAATAGTTCATTGAGACATTTAACAACCGTAGAGGAAGACATATCGGGACATGCAAATGGGAATCTAGAGAATTCATCTATAATGGTAAGTAGATATCTATTTCTTGAAACAGTAGGGAGAGGTCCCTTGAAATCCATACTAATTCTCTCAAAAGGTTGAGTGGCTTTAATCAGTTCTCCGGTCGGCTGTCGAAAAAAACGGGGCTTTAGTTCTGCACAAGCTTGACATTGTTCTATTACAGTTCTGACGTCATCACAGGAAAATGGAAGATTTTTAGTCCTTACGTAGTGCAATAGTCGAGTAACGCCCGGGTGGCAAAGACTAGTATGCAACAATTTAAGGTCTTTGCGAGTGATGGCAGATAGATTATTTCTTGTAAATGTATCAGCTACAGTGTTCTGCTTGCCAGGGCGATAGATGACGTCATAGTGGAAACACGAGAGTTCAAGTTTCCACCTTTGGATTTTTTCATTTTTCATTTTTCCTTTGTTTGACTTGTTATATATGAAAGAGACAGATCGCTAATCCGTATCAAGTGTGAACGCTTTACCAACTAAGAAATGTTTCCATTTCCTCAGCGACTCAACAATGGCATATGCTTCTTTCTCAACTGAAGAATGTTTTCTTTCACTTTTTGTTAATGAGCGAGAGAAGAAAGCAACGGCCCGGCCATCTTGGTTGAGGGTAGCTGCAATGGCTATATCAGAAGCATCCGTCTCAACGGTTAAAGGGCGATTCGGATCAATAGTATATACGGCGGCTTTTTCAAGCTCATTTTTCAAACTTTCAAATGTTCTTTTGACTTCTTCGGAGACAGGAAATTGTTGATTTCTTGTTAACAGGCTTATTTTTGTTGAGAAGTTAGGTATCCACTGTGAGTAGTATGCCAGAAGACCCACTACTCGTTTCTGTTCACGCATGTTCACTGGTACGGGTAATTCCCTTAGAGAGCGAAATCTCTCAGGATCCGGCTTAAGTTGTCCTTTGGAAATCTCGTATCCTAACAGTCTCACTTTAGCAGTGCCACTTTTTGTTTCATTAAGAGTGATTCCATACTTTTGAGCACTATCAAGAAATCGCTGTAGGTTTCGGTCGTGTGATTCAGAGTCCATACCGCAGATGGTCACATTGTCCACATAAGCAAAAGTGTCAGTGAGTCGTTCGTCTTCGATGATTTTGTCAATCGTACGCTGAAAACAGGCGACTCCATTCGTAACGCCAAACGGAATCCGACGGAATTGATACAGTTTCCCACATGCTTCGAAGGCTGTGAACGGCCTTTCCTCTTCTTTTATAGGAATCTGATGGTATGCTCTTTTTAGGTCTAAAGTGCTATATACAGAGTATTGCGAAATCTTCTCTGCCAGTTCGTCAATTCTGGGCATAGGGTAGGCGTCTAGTAGAGTGAACCGGTTAATGGTTTGGCTGTAGTCCACAACCATTCTTTTCTTATGTCTGTCATTTGTTGTGACTAGGACTTGTGCACGCCAGGGAGATTTAGATGGTTCAATAATTTCATCCTTTATTAGTTGTTGAATTTCCTTCTCTATGAACTTTCTATCTGGAGCTGAGTATCTGCGAGACCTTGTAGCCACTGGAGTACAGTTTGGTGACAGATTACTAAATAGGCTAGGAGCCTCTACCTTCGCTGGCTGGAGAGTACTCAGGCACAACGATGGTTTCTGACCATCGAAAGGAATAAACATGTTTTGGTGCAAACTTATAAAGTCAAGTCCAAGATGACGTCGGAGCACAAATTGTCTAGTAGAGAAAGTTTAACTCCTTCGTATCGTTCATTTTTGAGACGTATGTTAGCGTAGATGTGTCCTTGAGTGACTCGAGATAGATGGGTGGAAGCCATAAAGATTCTGTTGCCTGAGGAACATGTCTGCCATTTGTGCTTCTTAGCAATGTGCGTCGAAATATAGCTTTCACAGCTCTCAGTGTCTACTAGGGCTTTCAATGGCACGTTGTTGATGCAAATTGGTATTGTAGATTTTTTTAAATTCAAAGGCTGCACAGTAGCGATAGCCGAAACTGTTGAAGATCTAGATTTGCAAACTCTTTAAAAGTGACCCTTTTTGAAGCACTGATTGCATGTCACTTCCCTTGAAGGGCATTGAGAGCGGGGATGCTTAACCCTGCCGCAAAAATAACACTTGCTAGCTAATGCATTTATTTCATGTGTGTGTGAATTGCTTGCACTTTGAGGAATCGTTACATTTGGCAAGGGTGAGGCCGAAGAATTGGTGAGAGTAGTTGCCGCGCAATTTGTTTCCGGCTGTGATGATTCATACTGTAATGAGTGCTGATAAGCATGTTCTAGTAAGCGAGCCTCCTCGAAGGCGTCCTTTAAACTCATAACAGTCTTTTCAAGTAGACGTTTTCGAATGCTGTTGGACAATAGTCCATTGATAAACGAATCTCTAATAGCCTCTTCTCGGTGTTGTTCAGCAGTCACCGCTTTGAAGTTGCAATCTTTGGATATAATTCTTAATTTCTGCATGTAGGCGTCTATCCTTTGACCTTGCTCTTGTTTGCAAGTAGCTAATCTGTGCCTAGCAAACACCTCATTCTTTGGTTGAATGTAGATGCCATTTAGAGTCTGGATAGCTTCATCAAATATCTCTTTATCAAGAATCATTTGATATACAGCAGGAGAGATATAGTTTATCAGTAGTTTCTTAGTATCAAGATTGTCTACTGATACTACCGATATAAATTTTTTAAGTTTCATATCAGTACTGCCAATGCTCTGTTGCTTAAGGTACTGTGGGCTCGATGTCAAACTTCTCTGGGCGAAATATCCTATCCATTTCGAAATTCTAACAACTCCACAGTTTTGGATTCAGTGTATTAAATTGTTATTAACATAAAGATAAGAGAGTCGAGAACCATGTCTGTATAGTATGGCTTTAATACACTGAATGACTACACTACACACATTTCGTGAACACATTCTCACGGACGAGTTACAAGCACATGTAAACATAAGAACGACAACCGATACAGAATATAATTTTCATAACACATAGTAAATAGATTTTTTCTCTTCAATATAAAAGTAAACATTTTTTTGTAATCATAGTAGTTCATTTGACAGAACTTATCTAACTAATTAATACTATTGTAAAAAAAAAAAAAAAAAAAAAAAGGTTGGGGTTTTTTTTGACAAAAAATCTAAAACCATTTGCATGAGTGTATTAATTATATGGTGTATAGTACTCTCTCTTACTAAATAAATAGCCTCTAGTGTTTGTTACTATTAATAGTGAATAGTTGTAAAAATGGTGTATTGTTATGAAAATACTGCTTGCATAGTTGAATTTAAAAATTAAATTTTCCGCTTTCAGAAAAGAAAAAAGCTGATGTCGGATTTTCAATATCTTTTCTAGTTTACGATATCTAACGGGAAACGGGACGGACAGACGGACGGATAACGGACAGACGGACCACACTATTCCCCTTTCGGGAGCCGATAAAAAACGAATATATTATTCTACTGACTCTATTCTCTTCCGTTTTTTTTTTTTGTTGTTTTAAAAAATCTAAGCCTGCCTTTTAAGATTGAATTACATTGAAGCAAAGGGACATGGTGTTTTCTTCTTTATGTTGGAGTATTTCTTTTCACAATGTCCTATTTAGACAAGTTATTTTTTGCTAGGTCATTAGACTTATTTTTAACTAAGACAGAAAAAGATGATAGTTTCTCTTCGCTAAAAGTGTACATTAAGATGTGTTTTAAAATTATCATTAATAATGTTGGTGATTATTTTAACGCATTATTAAGCTATAAGCTATACGTTTCAAGTAATGAACTTTTATTTTAATATATATTTGAACATATTTGGATTGCGTCCATCTAGAGAGTGTCAATCTATAGTGCTATAGGCTATTTCATTAGCTCAGTAGTCCAAGTACTAGTCATACAATGTCTTGTTATGCAAGGCGTTAGCGAGGAGAAATAAAACAAATTTATGTAAAAGAGTTTCTACCTTAAATCCAGTATGATTGTTACTGTAACTGGCCGCTGTGTTCGGGATTAGTATTTTGCTATTACCTGGTTCAGGTAGAGCATTTACCAATTGCTGAAATGTTTCCAAATTTAAAACAAGAAGAAAATCACTGAAATATTTTCGAACATACCAGTGGCGTAGCACACATTTTTAGTGCCAGGAAAACCTGCTGCTCCCGCACACCTAATTCCCGTAGTTTTCTTCTTTATCCCACAAAGCACACGGAGAGACAACTCTTCATTTTAACAATCTAGACCTAATGACTCTCACACATCTTCTGTATTGGATGTATGTGTGATACATCTATTGGTCTACACTCCATGACGTCAACTTCTCTTAATACCTGTGCACAGTGTGTGGTCTAACAGTGTTAGGATTTTAGTTCTTTTTTTCTTTTTTATCTTAATAAAATAAATAATTCAATTTCTAATAAATGTTGACACTTTTTTTTTACCTTCTTTTTCATTCTTTATTTGTTTTGCTTTTTAAAACAAAGTTTAAATCAACTCACTCTTTCTGTCTGGTACAATTTTTTACACGTTATTTCTCCCACACCCATTCTTGTATTAAGATAAAACTGAACACAATTATTTGCTGCACCAAACAATACTCGAAACAAACAATTAACCAATTAGTTAATGAATTATTGGTAACTAATTATTAGTTAGTTCAATCATAACGTTTTCTACACGTTTTTTTCAGTCACTTCCCGTTTTCGGATAAAGTTGAAACTTTGCATAATTAGGCCTTGTTGATGACAATACATGAATCAATAAAAAAAATAACCAATTAGTGAATCAACTAGCGGTAATCAATGAATTTTGTTTTATATGGAAAAATGGAGCTATTCCTGTGTTTTTAGATATACGGCAGTGATATGCAGTTCTTTTTCTTAGATATTTTCTTTTTTTTCTGAATGATGTTTATATTTGCTTGTTTTCAATTTTTCCTTTCATTCTTGATTTCCGCCCTCCCCGTTTCCGCCTTGTCCTGTTCGCACTGGAGTGATCCAAACCGGATATCCGTAAATGTAAAAGGATGGTAATTTTTTAAAAACATTTTAAATTTTCATTAGATAATTTATGAGATCTATAAAGTTTAAAAACATACTCAGTCCTTTAATAATTTAACAAGATGGTAGATAGTCTCAGTTATTACCAGACCTAAAAACAAATAGTCCAGTTCAAGATAAACTCTGTTGCAATTTGTTCCCTTCATTGGTATGACGGCTGAAATTGGAACAAGGGAGGTGTGGACATCGCCAAATGTTTACTGAAAGTCATTGACTAAAAGGACAATCTACATCAATGGTTCTCAGTTTTTTGTAATTGACTAAAATGACAATCTACATCAAAGGTTCTCTGCTTTTAGTAATTGACTAAAATGACAATCTACGTCAATGATTCTCAACAGTAGGCCTACTTGACTAAAATGACAATCTACATCAATGGTTCTCAACTTTTAGTAATTGACTAATTGTAATTGTAAATGACAATCCACAAGATGGTTCTTAACTTGTCTAACGTGCCAATTAAAATCAATGAAGCTGCATGACGTCCTGGCCCACCTTGACAAGCGGCGTATTAGTTTGAAAAGTGAATGTTTGTCTAATGTTTGACATGTTTCGGATGTTCCTTCAGAGTTGACGATTACCTAGTTTGTCTTTTTAGACCAAACCCTTACAGGAGGTCGGGGATGGTGGCCAATGAACCCGGATCATCAACACGACCGAATGACAGTCCAGCACGTAGACCTCATGACCAGGTATGTATTATTATGTATTATGTTGATGTACTTATATTTTGCTAGTATACTGCGAGTTTTAATCAGACAAAAAAGGATTGAAATTAATAGGATAACAAGTGTGTTGTTGGGGCAGAGGCATTTCATTTAAAAGTAGAGTGTTTTTATTGTGTGTGTGTGTTGTTGTTTGTTTGTTGTTTGTTTTTTTTTTGGGGGGGGGCGTTATAATGCATGCAGACGAGAAGTCAATAATTATTGGGTCTAAGATTTTAAAGTAGAGAGTTTCAACCGTAGCGCAGCACGGGTATCTGCCCGTGTTGTAGATTTATGTTTTAAAAAAATATGGATACTTAGAAAAAAAAGGCAAACTTTCAGACAATTAGAATGACTCAAGATCATAGGTTAGTGTGGTCAAGACGATAGAGGAATTGGATTTTCAATTCAGCTTTTAGTTTTTGTGAAATTGACTTTAAAGATAGACGAACATACGATCAGACCGATAGACAGACGGCCAGACAGAAAGGTCTATATGGGGTAAAGGATCACAAATAAGTCCACAGAAGACATTGGAGACAGGGACCCTACAAACCAAATCATTACTGCGCCTATATCATCAGAGGACCCTACAAACCAAATCATTACTGCGCCTATATCATCAGAGGACCCTACAAACCAAATCATTACTGCGCCTATATCATCAGAGGACCCTACAAACCAAATCATTACTGCGCCTATATCATCACGTAGAACCTTTTCTTTTTTCATGTTGACTCTGTAATATATCAAATATAACATTTAATTCTAGATGGCACAAGGGCCATTAAACCTTTTCTTCCTTTAAAGTGTAAAGATCTATGCGAAGCAAAAAATTTTGAATCTATCTTCCAATAGAGCGCTTCTCAAAAAGAATTCCTTGGTGTCAGATGCCTGAATTAATGATGTACCACACTATAATTTAATGAAATCGCTTTGTTACTCTCTCTCTCTCTCTCTTTCTCTCTCTCTCTCGCTCTCTCTCTCTGTCTTACTCTATCTATGTGTGTTGATGGTAAATAAAATGAATGGATGGTGAATGATTCCGAATGAAATGCACCACACGGGTACATGCTAGAAAGCATTTTGAGAGACTCTGTTCTAATCACTGGCGGATCGAGGGGGGGGGGCGGTAAGGGCGATGCCCCCCCCCCTACACTCGCACGAATTATAGTATGAAATTCACACAATTTTTATACGAATTTATTACTTATATTAATAATATATACTAATTATTTATGTTTCAACCTGTTTTTGAGATTATTTCGCCTCCCCCTCTAGTATGTTGGCCGATTTGGTGTGGTCAGGGGGGGGGGCGATGGAATCCATCCCGCCCCCCCCCTTATTAAACGTTCGAGTTGGGGGGCGGTCCAAAATAATCATAGAAATCACAGCTTGCTAAGAGAATCAATTAAATATCTACATGACTAAAACTTGTTATTGGTGTTTCAACCGATCTTAATATTATGTCGTTCCCCTGTTGGCCGATTGGGAGAGGAGGGGGGCGAATATCTCTCCTTTCCTTCCCACCTAAACCCTTTGAGGGGGGGGGGGTCCTACTTTTATGGAGAAATCATAGTTTGTGAACAAAATTAGTTGAATTAAAATATAATTCTTATAGTATATCGCTCCCCTTCTGGTATCTTGGCCGATTCGATGGAGGGGGGGGGGGGCGATTGCATTTGCTGCCCTCCCCATTCTAGCCCTCTGAGTGGGGGAGGGCGGTCCTATTTTTATGGAAAAATCATAGTTTGTGAACAAAATTTGTTGAATATCTATATAATATAAGCTACGTATTGATATGTGAACCCATTGTATATTATGTCGCACCACACTTAAATCTCAAATTTTATCATTAGTAAATATAAAATGAAAAAGGGTTGTTCCAGGTGGGAGATGCGATACATGCAATTGCCTTCCGCCCATCGAGCAAAACAATACTTTTTCTTTTTGTTTTATAGTTAAGAAATTACAAAATTAAAAAAAAAAATCTGTCACTAATATAATTTATATATGCCATAAATTAAATTCTTATATTGAGTCGCCCCACCCCTATTCTTTAATGCCAAATGCAATCATTAGCATAAATTATAAAAAGGAGCGAGGATTATTAATCATTTTCACTCTACCGCCCCTCCACTTTCCAGACGAAAACTTGATGTTTTAAAACACAATAGTCAAATATGGCGACAGTGTTTATGTAATTTCACATGAATTTATCATAAATTTTTTAAGAAAGACTTTAGAAAACGTAGAAGTCATCAAAAATTTTCAGTATAAGAGTAATGATTGAGATGAGTTCTGAACCCAAATATTCTTTTTCTAGTCGCCTTTTTCCAACCTTTACTCAATCTGATATTTGGGACTATAGCTCATAATATATGCTTGTATCCAAAAATGCAAAAAAAATTCGAGTAGAATCTAATTGGTCCTCTTAATTTCTCCTCCCACTTCCGAAATTTTTTGTTAGAGCTTTGAATTATAATTCTGTAACAAAACAAAGTTACAAGCATGCCTATTGAACAAAATGTAACACTTACAAATGAGCTTTTTTAAAAAATATTATTATTTTTCAAATCGTTTTATTTGCAATGTAGTAAGGGCCTATAAATTCATATTAGAATATTTTAAAAGTAAAACATTAATGATAAAGTCATTTTTATTAGTATGAATAATGAACTGTAGATGTCAGGAGAATGCGTTTCTGCAAAGAAAAAGCAAGAAAGCGCTTTTGGCGTCGGAGCTTCGCCCCGAACCCCACTAATCAATAATGAGCTGTAGATGTCAGGAGAATGCGTTTCTGCAGAAAAAAATGCAAAAAAAGTGCTTTTGGCGTCGGAGCTTCGCCCCGAATCCCACTAATCAATAATGAGCTGTACATGTCAGAAGAATGCGTTTCTGCAGTGAAGAAAACGCCACTGAGAAGACTTTCAGCGCTCCCCCAGACCTCCAAGCTATCAAGAGAAAGGGTTCAACATTTTGCCGAAAGTTGAGAAACACTGATTTTTTTAAATTCTCATATATATATATATATATATATATATATATATATATATATATATATATGCTGTACTCACGTTTATGCACAGGGTTAGGGTTTACTGGGGGTTGGGTTTGGGAAAAAATCGCCCCCCCCCCGTCCAAAGTTCTGGATCCGCTAGTGGTTCTAATACACTCACAAATAAAACATTTTGTGAATCAAAACAATAAATCTAATAGTTAACCATTCTATGTAGAATCGTTTTGCGCATTACAATTCAAATAATCGCATGTTTTTCTGATAGATGTTTACGTTTAAGTAAACTATAGTGTCAGTCTCACCTCATTCAAAGCCAAAGTACCCAGGAGTTGACAACTTGATCAGGTAAACATTGAATGTATCCGGGTTACGCGGCTTGTACACTGGAGGTTGTTCAGTCTAAAATATATTGAACAAACGTGTGTATAATGTACAAGTATACAGTGTGTATTGTGTATAGTGTATATGTATAGTGTGTATAGCGTACAAGTATACAGTATAAATAGTGTATATGTATAGAGTGTGTATAGTGTACAAGTATACAGTGTGTATTATGTATAGTGTACAAGTATACAGTGTGTATTATGTATAGTGTACAAGTATACAGTGTGTATTATGTATAGTGTACAAGTATACAGTGTGTATTATGTATGGTGTACAAGTATACAGTGTGTATTATGTATGGTGTACAAGTATACAGTGTGTATTATGTATGGTGTACAAGTATACAGTGTGTATTATGTATAGTGTACAAGTATACAGTGTGTATTATGTATAGTGTACAAGTATACAGTGTGTATTATGTATAGTGTACAAGTATACAGTGTGTATTATGTATGGTGTACAAGTATACAGTGTGTATTATGTATAGTGTACAAGTATACAGTGTGTATTATGTATAGTGTACAAGTATACAGTGTGTATTATGTATGGTGTACAAGTATACAGTGTGTATTATGTATAGTGTACAAGTATACAGTGTGTATTATGTATAGTGTACAAGTATACAGTGTGTATTATGTATAGTGTACAAGTATACAGTGTGTATTATGTATGGTGTACAAGTATACAGTGTGTATTATGTATAGTGTACAAGTATACAGTGTGTATTATGTATAGTGTACAAGTATACAGTGTGTATTATGTATAGTGTAAAAGTATACAGTGTGTATTATGTATAGTGTACAAGTATACAGTGTGTATTATGTATAGTGTACAAGTATACAGTGTATATTATGTATAGTGTACAAGTATACAGTGTGTATTATGTATAGTGTACAAGTATACAGTGTGTATTATGTATAGTGTACAAGTATACAGTGTGTATTATGTATAGTGTACAAGTATACAGTGTGTATTATGTATAGTGTACAAGTATACAGTGTGTATTATGTATAGTGTACTAGTATACAGACCCTATCGTGTATAGTGTATATGTATAAAAAATAAATCCGCTAACTCTTGTAGACAATAATGAATGGAGTCTGAAACCCAAACAACTGAGTTAAATGCAGTCATTTTTATAAAGCTTTGTCATTTCCTTATCTCATTTTTTCTTTCTCTACTTTGTTTCTCATTAGAACCAGGGATTCTCTAAGCGTGTTTCATTGAACTATGCCCTGTACTGGAGTTTTCTGACTCATTCTTTATGGATGTAAGGACAGACCAATTTTTACATAGCAGAACTTGATCTTTTTTATTGATCTAGAATTCTAGATCCATGTAGAATATTTTAAGCTTTATTTAGTCACATAGATTGAATGACTTTATTTGTTTGGACTCAAGATGTTTTTTGTTGGCGTCTTTCGAGTCTTATGTGCGATACTATTATTGGTATTGGCATAGTGAATAAAGTAAACAATGTCAGTGACATTTGATTGAACGTCACTGTGGCCGAAAAAGAACATTTGATTCTGCCTTTATAATAATGTGCACAACAATTTCCTAAGCCTTTTGAAAGTAAGCCTTTTGAAAAACATGGTTTCTTAAGATTTCTTATATTTTGTACACCGAATACACCAAAACGCATTCTATTTATAGTTCTCCCCCCCCCCCCCCCGCCGCCCAAGGCCCCAATGTATGAACATCTCCTTCGTTCATTCGTTGTCTTGTCAAACTGAACTTGCAAAAAACAAAAAGCATTTATAAAGCTTACTTCAAATCACTCTTTCCGTCAATAAAAAAAAATATTAACACCAATCAGGTTAACAATTGGTAATTAATTATTGTGGTTGGTATCTCGAACAAGGGAAAAATATTGTACTTGATTTATGTGGTGGTATAAGTTGAATTAATCCCCTTTAAACTATGTAGAAACAAACAGATGGCCACTTTAAAGTTTGAAACTAGTAATAGATAACTATAAAACCATTTATTTTCATAAGCAATTCACTAGCCTATTCCTGGTTAATACGTTGGCTTGAGGAGGCTTTAATCGGCTTGAGCCTTTAAGTTCTAATTCAGATCGTTCCAACTTTCTTTTTATAAATATATTTAAAAAGTGATCGCGGTAACCTTTACATAGATATCCCCTTCTTTTTCTCCCCCCATTCCCAGCTATAAGTGATAGGATCATAGGGTACTGAGAAAGCTAAAAACATGAAACTGCGCTAAACGAAAACAATTGTTGTACATATCTCTAATGGCACAGTTTATTATTGTTTATCTAGATCTATGACAGATATAATTACATGACTGATCCAAACTAACTGATGTAACTACGCTTAATACAACCTTTTTTTGTTTAAAAAGTTGTTGTTTTTTTTTTGCTTGCTTAGTGGTTTGTTTGTTGACAACTAAACTGGCCAGATACGTGGATGACTTGTACTTGTTGCAAGAGTGCATTTTGCCCTACTCTGTTGTATTGTTTGCTAACCTTCATGTTGACGTTCATTTTTTATCTGTCTGGTCGGTGTCACTTTACGAAGTGTCTGTTACTTACAATCACACACACACAAACACACTTACTTAGGCTCTCAGCTATTTCTTAACGTCTACCCAATCGTAAACATTTTCAGTTTCTTAAAGGAACAAGTCACTTCTGTAAGGAAAACTTTCAGAATAGGGTGCGATCATAGACCTATATATATATTATATATATCTAGACTGGAAACCAGAAACTAATTCTTATCCGTAATTGATCGATTCAGAGACATATATATATATATATATATATATATATATATATATATATATATATATATATATATATAAGATAGATAGATAGATTTTTATGTGCGTAACTCTTTTTCAAGCTCTAATGGAAGTCGCCCCAATCAATCGTTTGTGTCTTAGAAAAGTAATGATCTTTAGTTTTCAAAGTTCAGAAATAATAAAAAAAACTATAGACTATTAATCACATAACTATATTATCAATCTAATATATGAAACAAAGCCATTTCCTGTTAGTTACCATTGAGATAATGTTTCAAAAATCCTAGATCGAAATAATTCATGTCTGTTGATTTTAATCATCTTATGTACATTTAAATAGATTGATTACCTAGATCTTTCTAGATTATGTATCTAAAAATTGCAAAATAATAATTATGAGACGAGAGTATGCCTACTCTTATTTTTTGAAGTTCAATTACTAGATCTAGATCGAAAAATTAAATTATATGTTACATAGGTTAGGGTTAAAAAACAACATTATTTCTTATAACTACTTTACAAAACAACGCCTTCTTTCAACGTTTACAAAAATTTTCACGACATTTTTTATAGTGTTAAAAAATCTACATGTCCAGTGCTCCAGTCTACATATAGTATATATAAGTCTATGAACCCATTCTAAAGAAAATCCGAGAAATGATTTTGCATTATTTCTAAACTTTGAAAACAAAAGATCATTACATTTATATGACAGAAAATATTGATTTTCCTAGAGTTGGGCGACTTCCCTTACAGCTAAAAATATATATATATATGTATAGGTCTATGATTCAATCAATAGGTCTATGAATCAATCAATCGCGAATAAGAATTTGTTTCCGATTTCAAGTCTCGATATAATATATATATATTTGTCTATGGGTGCGATATTGGTAATTAAGATACCAATTTGGTTAAATATTTAAACGAAAAAATCCCTTGCTAATTCTTTTTTTTTTTTCTAAAAATTAAAGTTCAAAAAATATTACATTGAATATTTTACTATTTTATTGTAAATGTCATTGTGGGATCAGTGGATTCAATATATCCATAAGATGTTTTATGAAAACAAAACACGTCTAGCTAAAACAACATAAACAAGACAAATGCTGTCAATATTTGATTCTGATTTCACCGCATGACACGTAGGTAGACAAAATAAATAGCTTGAAATTAAATTTTAAAAAAACATATACGTGAATGTTCTAACACTAAAAGTTTTCACTAAGGATAGAGCATGCCTAGATAGTCTTGAGAATATCGGATTCTTTACTTTGCTGATAACACATGCAGAATTCTCAATTAATACAATGAAATCGCATTATTTATACTACCTTTTTTACGAAAATAAATGTTAATCACTGTTTTCAATGTACTAGCTATTGGACTACGTTGTACATGTATCTAGTACAGATGTTCCTTCAATAAGAAGACTAGAACGCTCTACCCACAGACATTTACCAATGTAGTCTTACCCTTAGCTCATCACTTGAGCTCTTCTAGTTTCCCAATGAACAGTTTAGTTCTCACATTGAAAACACAAGTCTCTACATATTAACAGCTGTTGCATTTGCAATTAGTTAGAAGTCAGACTTATGTCAATTTAATCAACGGCCTTAATTAGATTCAGCAATTTTTAGATTTGTACTTAGGAAAGACAAACATTTACATGGAACAAAACATTCCAGCGGCAATATTTAAATGGATGAAAAAAAATTCATTTGGTCACTAGATCTAATTGATTTTTGGAGTTATTTTTTTTTCCTGCAAAAGAAAAACTACATTTTAAAACGATATTACAATGGACAACTTTTAGTAAGTAAACTTAGTAAGGCTTGTGCATGTAGGCGTAGTCGGTAAGCTGATAACAGAACTCTAGGGAAAGAACTCAAAACCGGCAACTAGTTTAGTGCGTAGTGGACTAATCAACTAAAACTAGTTTGCTTAAAAAATTAAAATATTTCGGCATTAATGGTCCACTGCATCAGTGGATTAAAGACTTTCTGATAGGGAGAGAACAAACTGTAATAATAAATGGCTCTAAATCAACACCGATAACAGTAAACTCAGGTGTACCTCAAGGAACAGTCTTGGGTCCACTACTATTTTTAATTTACATAAATGATTTACCAAATTGCATTACTTCAGGAACAAAAGTTAGATTATTTGCAGACGATTGCATAATATATAGAACAATAAAAACAACACAAGACACAGATATTTTACAAAGAGAATTAGATGAATTACAGAAATGGGAATCAAATTGGAGCATGTCTTTCCACCCAGAAAAATGTCAGTTGTTAAGAGTAACAAAAAAACTAAAACAAATTAATTCCACTTATCTTATTCATGGCAAACCAGTAACACAGACTAAAAACGCAAAATACCTAGGTGTTATAATAAATGAAAAACTGTCATGGAATCCACATATTGATGAAACTACAAAAAAATCAAACAAAGCATTAGGATTTATTAAAAGAAATTTCTATAAATCAAATAAGAACATAAAACTAAAATGTTATTTAACCTTGGTTAGGCCAATAATAGAATATGCATCCTCTGTTTGGGACCCCTCAACTCAAGAAAACATTAAGAAACTAGAACAGACACAAAATAGAGCAGTGCGATTCATAACAAACGAATATTCACATTTGACTAGAATAACACCTTTAGTAAAATCACTAAATTTAGAAAGCCTTCAGGACAGAAGGCTCAAAAGTAAAGTAGCAATAATACATAAAACACTGAACCATAATCTTCAAATACAAAAACAAAATTTAATAAAATACTCTGAAAGACACAAAGATAAAAGCACATTCCTCATCCCATATGCTAGGACAAATTTGTACAAATACTCCTTCTTCCCTAGTGCTATTAGAGCATGGAATGGGTTGCCTGAGCTAGCCAGGAAAACCAGTGACTTGGCAGAATTTAAGTCATTGGTTAATATGCATGACTAAATGCATGACGCGTAGGACGTAATCATCTTCTTTTTTGAAGTAACGTCTGTATTATATAAGATAAGATAAGATAAAACCAATGTTAGGTCCTAATGGAAGATGTTGTGACAAGTCACATACAACTTTTGTATCTATCTTTCATTGCTTGTCTCGTTGCGTGCCTGCTCCCGATTCATATGCTGATAGGTTGGTGTGTGATAGTTTTAAAAATAATCATCCCCTAGACATTAAACGCGCCAAACACACGTCACATTTTCACCACCTGTTACATTTTGGCGAGCCCGTCCGGAATTTAACCCATAGTACAGCAGGCACGAACAAGCAGCAATAACTAAATTTCCTATCAATATTTTTTCTAAAAATTTTATAAGTATCATCACTTCGCATTATCAAGAGTGTCACTTCTGTCATATTTTTATATTATTATTACAACTGTATTTAATTTGTAATATTTCATTGCAGGAATTTTGTGATTAACGTAGGCAGACACCACATTCCCCTTTTTACTCTTTCTTACATTCAGCGGCTCCTTTCTACAATTTACCTCTCACTATCTTCCACCTCATCCTCTTCCTAATCCAGCCTCTATGACCATGGACTTAGCGGAATTAGCTTCCGATTTCGAGGATGAAGGAATATTATTGGGATTTGAAGGTCTCGAGTTAGAAGACTACGTACGAAGACAGATTGAAAGGGCACAAAGAATGGAAGAATTGCACAAAGCTCATGAACTAAAAATGAATGCGATTAGGCAGGAAATACTAGAAATCAGACAGCGCTATAGACCGCAGAATTTGGAGCTGAACAGCACACCCGCAAGACAAGACCAGGAAGCAGAGGAGAGTGGAATCATGACTCATGTCGAAACAGAGCACACCGCCCCATCAGACACAGACGTTGCTAATAAAGGTGAAACTACCACACCTGATGCCCCTTCTCTCGACCAGTCCGCCTTGTCTACCCAGCCCAACCCTTCAGCTCAGTCTAATAGTTCTGCAAACTGCGACGCTCCATTCCAGCCCCTGCCCTCAAGCAAATCCCAACCTAGAAAGGCACCAGCCCAACAACCAGCCTTGCACAAAAACTGCCACTACCCAGCACGTAAGCCTCGTCATAACCAGAACAACCAAGCCCACCGTGACTGCAACAACAGCACGCGTGGCAACAAAACTAACCGTGCCTACCGTGACTGCAACGACAGCATGCGTAGCCACAAACCCAACCGCCAAAAGCAGCAGGCCTCACAGCGCATTTCAGTAATGACCGCGGTCCCCAAACCCTCTGTGTCTAATCAGAAAGCACAGACTGATAGAACAGCGGGCGACCCATACGTCATATCAACACTGACTGTGGCCCCTGAACACACGGCCCTTGGCCCTACGAAAACGGAAGTCCTACCGGCACTTCCTCACCCTGTCTCATCTTCCCTCGGGATAGAGAAGATTCTGGTTAACGGACGGTACGTCCGGTCCTTATTTGACACAGGCTGTGCGGTAAGTTCAGTTATCTGCAAAGCACTGGTTGATCAGGCTGATCTTACAGATAGAACTGTGACGATTCAGTCCCTTGACCGTGAGATTCCTCTAAAGATTCTTCCTATTGCTAGGGTCCACGTAGAATGCAAGTACGTGCATGGCACCATTGACGCAGCCGTCATGGACACGCCAGTGCATGACTTCATTCTAGGCTCAAAATATGTTCCTCTTGGAGTAGTCAACAAACCCTACTTTTCTCTGCCCGTCGGTAGATCGACGAAGCAGAAAGGTGGCAGCTACCAGCTGGTTGGAAGCCCTGGTCGCCACACTAATACGCCTAGTCCCGACTCATTAGCGAAGCTCAAACCACTCCGCCCTGGCATTGACTCTGCTAGGAAGTCACCAGTTAAGTCGTTTACCCGCTCTCGTGAGGGTCTACTTGACCCAGGCTACTCAGCCAAAATCATGCAACATTCCTCTGACATTGACAGTGTCAGAATGCCCCGAGGTAAGAGGAACCCTTGCTCTCGTGGACTCACTCCTCTTCATGGCTCCTCAGCCACCATTCCGAATCAACCTCCCCCTGGCATTGATAGTGTCAGGAAGTCACGAGGTAAGCCGAACCCTCGCGCTCGTGAAAACTCTTCTCACCCTGGCTCCTCAGCCACCATTCAATATCAACCTTCCCCTGGCATTAACCGTGTCAGGAAGCCACGATGTAAGCCAGATTATCGCACTCGTGGGGACGTTCTCCGGCAGAACTCCACATTCTTTATCAGGCCACTCTTTCCTGACATTGATCGTGTCAGACGATACCGAGGTAAGCTGACTACTTACTCTCGTGAAGAAGCGCCTCACAGCGGCTTCGGATGTAAGCCCCAACGAGCACACGTGCCTTGGGTACCCCGCCTAAGCCCCAATCACGCTCCCCAATCCGCCCCAGGAAGGAATTATCACTCATCCAATCGCCCAATCTACTCTCCCAAGCAACCCCAAAGGTTTCACCCAGGTGACTCCGTACTCAGGGACGGGAAGTAGACCACGGACAAACTTGGACAGACTCTCCTCCTGGCATGGCTATCCCTTTATTTTCCAGATTTTTTTTTTCTAATGCTGTGATAACAACTGATCTTGAAGTTAGAGTGACATCAGTCTGATCGCACTTTATGGATCTTCTGCGATAGATCCATCTTGGCGGCGGCGTATGTGACAAGTCAAAAACTCGCAGTCAGAGTCACTCAAAATTATCACAGCATTAATTATTATTTTTTCATTATTTATTTATTTTATTTTAATTATTTCCCCATCCTACCCCTAAATTATTCACCCGCCACACCTTTTCCGCTCCAGGCTAGACTTAGTTGATCACATTGGAGATAGTTAAGGCGCGTCCTTTCATTTATCTTCCCTTGACCGGGGCAAAGATACACACAGACTCTTTGATCTTATCGCAGGATGTCTGACAGCCGCAGTGGACACCACCTTGTGTGGAATGACAATTTTTGCTATATATTTCCGTATATTTAAAGGCCTTTTCGTATATTTTGCAATTTCGGGAGATTTCCAGGAGCTCCTGTTTTAAGTTATAAAATGGTTTAATTTAATAATTTATACACCTTGAATTAGCCCGGGTCCTATGAAAGTGCGGGTCCTATGAAAGTGCGGGGCCCACTGCGGTCGCATAGGTTGCAGTGGTCTAAGGCCGGCACAGCAAAATATGGCATATGCTACGCCGCCGGTCGACTAGTCCTCTCTATTATAACAATCATAAGAATATTTGTCTTTTTACACAATATATTTGATCAGGTGCCGACAACCCAGCTTGCAGCACAAAAGTGATACATCCTGGAAGAGTCTGCAACTCCAAACTGTATTGGAACTTGAAGTTCCTTTGGATACGTCAGTGGAGAGACGGAATAGTTGTGTAAACAAGGTTACAAAGACAGTTTGTGTGAAAGTGGTCCACCCAGGCAGGTAAAAAAGCAGGTTTCAACATATTCACAAATAATATCAGAATGAAATTCTATCAAAGGTAAATGACAGCGAAGAAAGGAGAAAGAAGGTTGACAGATCCTGCATAGTGCCCCAACGGTCCAGCAGACCAAGGGATAGGTGAAAGTGAAGGTGAAGTTGGTGATGTGCTTAGCCTAACTGATGTCATATAATGATTATATAATTTATCTAATTGTTTTGTAAAGGGTAAATCTCGTATTCAAAGTCTCAAGGAAAAAAAAAACATTTCGAAAAAATTTTTTAAAAATCCTTTAGTTATGTGGCCTATGGCGGTATTGTTGCATTGCAGTTAGCGCCGTGGGGAGAAACACTACTTATTAATTGTTATTTTAAATTATGTTCCACTTATATGCACATTAAATAGATTTTTTTTCTTTTGAAAAAGTAAACATTTTTTTTTTTTTGTAAACGTAATAGTTAGTATGACAGAACTTTCTTAACTTAACGATATCTTTGTAAAAAAAAAATTTTGACAAAAGATCTAAAACCGTTTGCATAAATGTGTTAAAAATATGGTAAATAGTCATCCCCCTTACTAAATAGCCTCCCGTGTTTGTTACTATTAATAGTAAATAGTTGTAAACTGGTGTATTTTTATGAAAAAAAACTACTTGCATAGTTGAATTTAAAAATTAAATTTTTCCATTTTAGAAAAGAAAAAGTAGCCTTTGCATCAGAACTTTGAATGGTCTAAAATATCATGATGTCGGATTTTCAATATCTTTTCTAGTTTACGAGATCTAAACGGGACGGACGGACGGACAAAGAGACAAACCACTCAAAACTAATAGCGTCTTTTCCCTTTTCGGTCGCCGCTAAAAGTGTTTTGTAAAATGTTTTACATGTTTTGGATATTCCTTCAGAGTTGAAGATAATTTACTTCCTAGTCCAAACCTCCCGCAGGACGAAGCGCAAACCGCACGACCAGGCAGCACAATATCATTCGACCAAATACATTCATTTCATGTCTAGGAGTCCATAGGTAGTTGGAAATAATTTATACCTAACCCACAAAAATCTTAAAGACTTTCATCTTTGTCACTTTTGCAAAACTAAAATGCTGTAAATCTCTTCCATCACTTTGACAACACGATCTAAGACAGGGGGTTTCGGCCTGTGGTTCGTGACCATTTGGGGGTCGATTGACAATTTGTCAGTAGTCGCCAAAGACCATAAAAATATGGATTTTTTTTTGTCTATTCTAATCTAAAAAAAATGATATTATATAAACCTTTTTTCCATTGGAAGTTTCTATTTTTTGTTGCCTTTCTATGATAGACAACTGAAAAAGAATGTTCTCAAACATTGAAATTGTCGTAGAATAACTATTCTAACAGTTTTTAAGTCATGTAAACTAATGCATATCGCAACGTTTCACTACTGAGGAATAAGAAATTATTTTAATCGTGATGTCGTGACAAAATTAAAAAGCAATATCGTTTAAGTTATTAAGACGCCATTATTATTGAAGGTAAAATTTTCATTACTGGACACCCCATGACAATGGTTCTCGCACAAAAGAACGTTAAGAAAAGAAAATACAATGTCGACATGGTTTTACTTTCATAGTTTAAGCAGACATTGAAAAATCCCATTATGTTATTTGTAACGAGGTTCTTTAAGTCTAATCAATGTAGCCGAAATAAATGCAAGGTCATTTGATGCTCAACATCTGAGCTTTGTCGACAGTATACCCAGTACTTTAAGGTAAAGACAAGTATAGGTGTGATTCATCAACGAATGTTAGTAACAAGACACTGCCACAAGAATTACAAGTGATTAAAAGCGTAACTGCATGGATCAAATGTAACATGATTCGATTTATCAATCTGATCCTTTCAAATGAAAGTTCAAATTGACAAACAAAAATAGAAGAATATAATATGTACATGTTTCCACTCTTATCGGGTCACTATGAACCTGACAAACAGATGCAATGATCATTTCTCTGAAAGAACATTTACATATGCATGAGCACGAAATTTCATCCTTCTTTCCAAATCTAACAGACATACTGTTTGCTCATCGCTTAGTTCTTTGAGTAATCTAGCCGGAATACCATCAGGTCCAGACGCTTTATTCGGTTTCATGTTGACTAATAGTTTTTGGATCCCCTTTCCTTGTAGATCTATATCTCCAATGTTTTCGACTTGGTTCAAATTAAGTAATATGTCTTTGTCTCCTCGGTTAAGTCATCTTCTCCTTTTAATGGTGCTAATCCTGTTCAGGGCCGGATTTAAGTATGTGGAGACCCCGGGGGAGAATTTTTTTGGGAGGCCCCCTACACTTTTTTTTAAAGCTTTAATAAATTTACACTGAAAATATACTACTTATATCTGTGTAAAAAATAGCATGCCACAATATTAGAAGTAAGAAATATGGTCATTCTAAATTTAATATAATGGGCTTTGTTGCTTCACTTAAAAATTATATATGTGTCTGACGCGAATAGGCCAAATTTTCAGCAAAAGAAATTACAAAAGTCATTTCTCTATAGAAGAAGTTACGAAAGTTATATAATATAAAACCACACAGCTATATATACTACAATAAATATAGATGTTTGCTCTCTATTTACATTTTATTTAGGTAGGTGCTGTATCTGGGAGAATGTTTTCCATGCTGCCTTTAGGCGCTCAGTAAACACATCTCTGCTCAAGTCGGTTGTCGAACCTCAAGCCCCTGCAATAGGTAGCCAAGAAAAGCCTGGTCGTGTGGTTTGTGCGCTGGACTGTCGTTCAGATTTATCGATGGTCCCGAGTTCAACCCTGCCCGCTCCCATCCCCCATCATTTTGAATGAAAATACTAATATCTAAAAGCATGATATATGTTAGAAGAAAGTTCTTGTTAATTTAATCTCAATTCCTTTTAGAAAACTATTTAATATGCATAATTTAGTTTCAAAAGTGTTTATAAGCGGCTCCCGAAAAGGGAAAAGACGCTATTAGTTTTGTGTGGAATTTCTGTCCGTCCCGTTTAGATCTCGTAAACTAGAAAAGATAGTGAAAATCTGACACCATAATGTTTTAGACCATTCAAAGTTCTGATGTAACGGCTACTTTTTTCTTTTCTAAAAGCAAAAAAAATCTAATTTTTTAAATCACTTATGCAAGCAGTTCTTTCAAAAAAATACACCTTTTACAACTATTCACTATTAATAGTAACAAACACGGGAGGCTCTTAACATATTTACAATTGTAGTTTTAGATTTTTTGTCAAAATTTTTTAAAATTACATTTGTATTGCTTAGTTATGTAAGTACTGTCATACTAGCTACTACATTTACACACACAAAAAAAGTTTTTATTAAAAGAGAAAAAATGTGTTTAGTATGCATAGGCCTATAAGTTGGACATAATTTAAAACAACAATTAATAAGTAGTTTTTCATATTATCGGGTGAACTGCAGAGCTGCTACTATCTATTTATTTTTTACGGAAATATTTTTTTCTTGAGGATTTGAATAAGAGATTGACCCTTCACAAAACAATTGTATCAATTAGATATTCATTATAAGACATCAGTTAGGCCAGGTTCACATCTAACTTCACATTCACTTTCACCTATCCTTTGGTCTGCTGGACCGCTGGGGCACCACACAAGATCTGTCAACCTTCTTTCTCCATTCTTCTCTGTCATTTGTCTTTGATAGAATTTCATTCTGATGTTCTTTCTGAAAGTATTGAAACCTGCCTTTTTACCTGCCTGGGTGGACCACTTCGGGGGCCGATTTTGAGTTTGTGTTCCACACAAACTTTCTTTGTAACCTTGTTTTTTTAGTTAATGGTGAGTAAAGCTCTTATCGTAAATCCAAGGCTGTATTTACTTAGTTCGAGCATGCTACAAGCAACACTTCTTAATTGACTTAAATCACAGCATTGCACAATATAACATACAGATTTGATGGTGGCCTATTCAACCCAAGGCGGCTCAAAGCAAAATCAAAAATAAAATCTGCAGAAATCAGGGATTTGCTATTTGCCGACGACTGTGCCCTTAATGCCTGCTATGAAAAAGATCTGTAGAGCATCGTCAGTGACTTCTCAATAGCTAGCTCATGCTCAGAATTGGCCTTACCATTAACACAAAAAAGGCTGAAGTCTTATATTTGCTTGCTCCAGGGAAAGCCTACTCGGATCCAGGAATCAAGATAAATAGACATTATATAAACGCAGATTCACATATCTTGGCAGCACAATTTCCAGAAACGGATAGATCGATAATGAAATCGACCTGCGTATCGCCAAGGCCAGTGCATCCAATGGCAGACTATCTAAAAACGTCTGGAACAGACGATGTATCACCACAAATAGCTATGGATCAATCGAGCTGTCGTCCTCCCCACATTGTTCTATGCCTCAGAAACGTGGACAGTGTATAGAAAACACGCAAAGAAACCGAACCACTTCCACATGACATGTCTAAGAAAATACTGAATGTCAAATGGCAAGACAAAATACCAGATACTGGAGTCCTTCGAAGAGCGTGTCTGCAAACCATCCACACAATCCTGATGCAGTCCCAGCTGCGATGGGCAGGACATGTCTGCAGAATGGAAGACCATCGCATCCCTAAATGACGCAAGGCGGTCAAAGAAAACGCTTCATGGACACCCCCAAAGCTCCTCTGAAAGCGTTCAGCATAGACCCAGCCACCTGGGAGACAGAGGCACACGACAGAGCATCATGGCGTCGTGCTGTGAAAACTGGCGCACAGGTTGCTGAGGAAAAGAGAACAACGCTGGCAGAAGAAAAACGCCAGAGAAGAAAAGCAAGGCCAATGACACTAGCTCCAGCTGGAGTAACCTGCCCACTGTGCAGTCGAACATTCCGGGCTCACATTGGTTTCACCAGCCACACGAGGAGGCACAAAACCCCAGTGCAAAGCCCTCAGCCCCCTGGATGACAAAGTGGTCATCATCGAACCTCGATGGACGAACTATAGATCTAGCATATTTTTTATGCGACGAAAAAAAACAACAAAAAAACAAACTTCAGAGAAAACCCAAGATGTAAGATTACAATTCAAAACAATAACAAAAATGGCTGACCCATATGAACTCATTCAACAGTATTTTTTTAATGCTTTTCTTGTATTGTTATTGTAGACGCCACACATGGACTTTATAATGATTTATATCAGTCCTGGTAAACTCTCTATAGATCTATATATAGCCTATAGACTCACTGATAATAAAATATTATAATATATAATCTGCCAGTTAGAGATCTAGGTCAGTGCTATTTTATTTGTCGTTTGGATCGAAGTTTATAAAATTATCATGATCCTGCCTACGTGGGGGAGTGGCTTTTCACTACAACACTATATATTATAATATTGTAGTCTAGTTAGACTGGTCACTAGTGTCTATAGATTTGAGACTAGTTCTAGATCTTAGATCTAAAGTCTAGATCTAGGGATTGTAAATTGAAATTGTAGATTTAGATGATCTAGATCTATTTATGTGAACGTCAAGTCTTGAAATAACAACAAAGGAAAAGCAGTAATAAAATGTCTGAACAAGTATGTATGTAGATTCATACTTTAATGTAGACTGTAGACTGTAGATTTAGAGTAGATACCAATAACATTGACAATACTAGTAATAATTACTACTACTACTAAAGTAACTAGTGACTAGTCTAATAAGATACTCACTCATTAATATAGTAAATAGTAGATCTAATGACTAATTTAGGGAGTAGGGGGGCCTACTTGCTAGTAGATCTAATCAAGACAAGTAGTAAATTAAATAAATTATTCAAACAAAAAAAAATTCATTTTTTTAAAACTGATTACGGAAAAAGAAAATATTTTAAAAATTCATTAAAAAATTGATATACTGAAAGAGTTAACCTTCTAATTAACCATTTAATCCATAAATATTAAAAAATCACAATACTTAAACACATTTAATAACTTTACCAAATTTCATAAAATATTAACAAATGCACAAATTTACTATCAATACAATGAACAATAAATAAATAAAAAGTTTAACATAAAAAAAGAAAGAAATATTATAAACCAAGTTACTCGCTGAGAGTAACGCTGCGCTAACCAGTGCTAGCAAAGTTAATTGCTGAGATTAACGCTGCACTGAAAGAGTTAACAATTTAAAGTAGGGTAATCATTCGACGGTTGGGACCCCGCTGAACAATGCTATGCAAGTGGCAGCATCCTGTCTATCCTCACGGTGTCTAGCTAAAATAAGATCTAGGTTCCTACCGGGTATTAGTGCATATATAATCGTAATCTGGTTCCACAATATAATGTAAGTCTATTTATATTAAATATTATATAGATTTACATCTAGATCTATATTTAATGTTTGTTGTATATTTCAAATTAATGTTTTGTGTTGTTGTTTTTTTCTTTCCTTTTTTTTTTTTTGTGTTGTTTTTATTCCATTTTTGTTCATAGTTTACTTTATAGTGAAAAAGTCCAATATACATATAAATAAAAAAAATTGAAAAATTCTCAATATAATGATTGTTGTGTATTTCAAATTATTGTTATTGTTTTTTAGCTTCTTTTTTTTTCCCGTGACTTCATGAAAAGTATTGTGTGGGTGTTTTATTTGCTTTTTTATCTGTGACTGGTTATAAAAAGTATGGTGTTCTATTTGGCCATATTTCAAAACAGACAATGGTGGAGTTGCCGGCATTGTAACTATATATTATTTTTAATAACGATTTTAACTAAATTTTATTTTTAATAACGATTTAAACTAAATTTTATTTTTAATAATGATTTTAAGCCGTCAGAGAAGAAATATATGCTATTTGATACAAAAGCACATTAATGTAATGGCGCGAAAACCAGATAAACTTTTCTAATGGAAAGAATATCGATATATATTAAATATATAACGGGTGGCTCTCAGGCATTTAAATTTATTGACAGGTATTTTAAAGATTGGTGTAGTAGTGAAATTTTTAAACTTTTTTTTTGTATGACATATAAAGGGATTTTGATATGAAATGAATGAATTAGATTCTGAGATAATATGGTTCCTAGATATAAGGACAAGAATGACGTATTTAAGCTCTATTTCAATAGTTTTCTGTATAAAGAACGATTAAAAACTACTTAGACGATCTAGATGTCTGGTTCAATTTTTATCTTCTTATTTGATTATAATCTATACTATAAAGTAGAATGTGAGGTGTATGTATGTTACTTATAGACATCAAAACCGCTTGACCAATCTTGATAAAACTTGGCAGGAATGTTTCTTAGGTACCAACTTAGACCTTAGTGTATGTATTGTAGCCCTAAAACAAGCTTAAGACCCTAAAAAAAAAAAAGTTGTCCGACTCTATTACAGCTATAGTATTTTATGGATCTAGGCCATGTCTACAATGTTGACTTAGAAAAGATCGAAAGGATTTAGACCTAGATCAAATTTTTAGAAATACACTTTGCGCAGATAGTTTTTTTTACTTTGACACATGAAAATACAAAAGAAGATCCATTGATTTTATTATATAATAAAATTAACCTTCAATTTTGTGTTTCAAAAGCATTTTTTGAATTAATTAGTTCGTTATATCTGTGACTGCAGATTTCCCGACAAACATTCTTTCATTAGACAATACCGCAATGAATCGCTTACTAAAAATTAATTCGTTTCATTGTTTATTTTATAATCCCATCCCTAGATCTATAACTCTAATTCAACTCTAAGATGATAAAACTTCTCTTAGCACAGATAGTTTTATACTTTAACACATGAACATACAAATTATAGTCCATTCATTTCATATTTTTATCAAATAAACATTCACATTTGGTTTTCTAAAGCATTTTTAATAGACTGCATTCGTTTACGAAAGCTGCGAAGCCAGGTTGAGATAGGCCTAGATCTATATTCATTCATGAATCGCGTACTAAAAATTATTTCGTTTAATTGTTCACTTTATAATCCCATTAATTTAACAAAGTTATCGCTCTTTTCGTTTTTAATAGATATGAATGTATCGGCTTCGGGTAAACCCATTTTCGCAAAACTAATTTTATTTTCGTAGCGAAATAGAAATAACGTGAAAGGATCATTAGCTAAGTTTAACATACATCTAAATCCAATCCACTACATTAGTAAACACAAACTTAGACCTGCAGGCCGCGGGTAATGCCAGGCTAGTAAAATATATAATTAAGCACTTAATTATTAGTGTTACACTACTGATGCAATAAAAGCTGTAGCATTTTATTTTTTTTTAATTATTTTTTGACAAAAGCGTCTGCTTTAAACCAAATCAAATTTAATGATGGTCCCCATGGTTACAGGACTGTTTTGCCTATCTGTGGCATTTCTTTTTTAATCCATGTCCGAAGATATTATATTGCACAATAGGAATTTTACTATTAAGAATTGTGTGTATGCATTGTGTCTTAGTTTAAGCATGTTTTGGAGAAGTACTGATGGTGTACGGCATTGTGCCGCTGTTTTACCCTATGAAAAGTAGGCCTATATAGGGCTTTTATACTGAACTAATTATGTGGGGTCTGTTTGTTTGTTGTTATGCACATTGTTGCTAAAACTGTGTAGGCCTATGTGCCATAAAATAAAATGTAGCGTTTGTTTTAAATAACATAAAATATGTCTCCTCATTTGTAAAGATGAAACTTTTGTAGCTATTATTTCCAAAAAAAAAAAAAATTGATTGCCAGAGATCGGGCCTAATCCGATTTTAAATGGGCCCACACTTAACTATAGACAACATTTTTGCTATCATGTAGGCTTTTTTTTACACTCGTGTTGTCTTGTTTGTTTATCTTCTTTATAATGGTCCGATTCCATCATGCCATTATGGTCAACACTCTTTAGGGCCTTCCTCTACCTATACCACCCCTTTTTTTTTTATCTACCCATTCAGCTGGATACTTTAGCTGACTGCCTTGCATCCTCAATAGCAGATAAATCATCCACTGCACACTACACACCAGAACTCCAAAAAGTCAAAATCAGGGAGATTTCAGATCTGAGAACAATGAAGATTATAACAAACCATTCTCGCTTGAGGAACTGAAGGATTCACTGGACAAATCACATGACTCAGCGCCAGGAGAAGATGAAATCCATTATCAGTTCCTCGAGCATCTTCCCGAACCCTCATTGGTGACCCTGCTAAAAATCTATAACTGTGTGTGGCAAACAGGCGCTTTCCCAAACAGCTGGAGGAAATCCACAGTTATACCGATACCCAAACCGGGAAGAGATGGGTCTGACCCAGCTAACTATCGACCAATAGCACTAACAAGCTGCAACTGCAAAACCATGGAAAGAATGATAAACAATAGGCTGGTCTGGTACCTTGAGAGAGAGCTATGGGGTAGTTTGTCTGCAGAGTCACTTGACATGTATGGGAGCTTGAAGGCACTACGCCTAACAGCAGAGTTTCTTGCCAAGGCTCTACAGGAGGACTGATCCTTCCAGCCTTGCCACCAATTGGAGTTCATCTCAGGTACCTTGAGATAAATAAAGTAATCTCCAACTACCAGTGTGGATTCCGGACAACAACTGACCATTTGGTAAGACAGGAAGAAATGCACTGCTAAGACGAGAACATCTAGCAGCTGTATTTTTCGACATAGAAAAGGCCTATGATACAACATGGAAACATGGCATTCTACGTGACCTGGAGCTTATGGGGCTTAAAGGACACCTTCCCTGCTTTTTGAGGGAATTCCTCAAAGACCGGAAATTTTAGGTTCGAGTGGGCAACTCCTCTTCTGAAACTTATGACCAGGAAATGGGTGTACCCCAGGGCAGAATTCTCTCAGTGGCCCTGTTCAACATAAAAATAAATAGCATTATTAACGTCATACAGTCTTTGGGCATTCGAATGAGAGAACCCATTCAAAATTTAACCCCACCCATTGACCAAATCTCTAAAATAGAAACCCACAGAATCCTCCTTGGCTAATGAACAAACCAAAATTAAATTTATCCCTCCTTAATTTCAAAAAAAGAAAACACAGACCCAAGCATACTACAAGTCCACTTTAGAAAACTGCAGGAGAGCTACGGAGATTGTGGCACCATCTACACTGATAGATCCAAAATGGATGGAAAGGTCGCGTGTGCCTGCTCCTTTAAGAACAAAACAATCTCCTGTAGACGCCCCGATGGCTGCTTCATCTTTACGGCCGAATTACCTACAATATCGCTTTCACTTATGGCCGTCAAAGCATCAGAAAGGAGAAAATTTATAATCTGCTCCGACTCCAAATCTGCATTGCAAGCTTTGAGGCGGATGAAGACTGACATTCCATTGGTACTGAAGCTGTTGGACCAAATAACAGCAACCATAGGGATGTCACCTTCATCTGGGTCCCCTCCCATGTGGGCATTGAGGGAAACAAGCCGCAGACAGAAGCAAAGAGAGCCCTAAATCATGCGGTGTCAGGAACCCAAATTCCCTGCTCAGACCTGAGACAAAGTATTGCCTCTGCCACCTATCGAGAGTGGCAAGACCGATGGGAGGCTTAGACTCACAATAAACTCAGGCAGATTGTGGCGGATGTGAGGTGGTGGCCCACATCTAAGGGTCTGACAAGGCGTGGTAGGCTTAGGATTGGCCACACCTACATCACACACTCTTTTGTGCTGAAGAGAGAGGAGCCTCCACTTTATGAGTACTGTGACTCTCGCCTCACCATGGAACATATCCCCAGATACCAGGATGTCAGAGAGAAATTTTTTAGAGCACACAACTTAAAAACACTATTCGACAATGTCAACCCTGCAAAGGTACTGGGCTTTGTCCGGGAGGTGGGGTTGTCTACGAAGATCTGATTTATGAATTGTGAACATATAATATTTACATAAAATTTTTACCAAATTATTAAATTTTTACTACCTTTACTATTTTAACTGTGTATAGACCTTGTTTTTAATGATTTAACTCAGTGATGCCCAACCTAACTCGACCTGCGGGCCAATTTGATTTCCGACACTCGTGCCGCGGGCCACATGAACGAAAAGGTACAAAAACCAATTGAAATGTATCTGAAACTATTTAATTAGAAACCAGTGGATCTAGTACTTGATTAATCAAAAGGATATTTGAAATTTAACTTTTTTTTCATGCGTCAGAAAATGGCTGCTTTTCTCTACTTAAAACATGAGCAACACTGTATGTAGCTTTACAACCGACTCATTTTCTTGTCTCTTTTTGGTAAACATTCCTATCGATCCTCACATCTCTAGATGTAGTTTTAGAATCTTTTAGTCGCGGCCATCATATTTGTTTTATAAAGCCATCTTTATATTTTTTCTTCCTTGATGAAATAAATATGTTGGCAAAAGTATCGATCCGTTCACTTTTCTTGGTAGATTCTACATTCAGAGTCCCATTTTATAAACGCACAAAAGTTAAAAGCCATGGTACCAATCCATTAGAGAAAAATTGATGGCCCTAACGTAAGTAAAGATATATTTAATCTTCAGAATCAAAGATATTGCCATTAATTAACAGCTTTTGAACGAAAATGAAAAATTTGGAATACATTTCCCTCAATTAATTTTCTGTTATGTATTAAAGTAGCTGCTTGTCAACGTTGGGTAAATAAAGGATGAGGTTTTGTGATTCTTCATATGATTTGAAAGGTAGGAAGTGGCTGCTCTCAATCACAAGTAGGACCACACGGAAAAGAGTCAGCTCCTCTACCACCAAAGCGAAAGCCACCTTGACCTGCAATATATGTGGAAGGGAGTGTCTCTTCAAAATAGGGCTCCACAGCCATATGAACAAGTGTTCGAGATGAACCATAGTCGTTTTACGACTGAAGGAGGCCAATAATAAAAAAAAATAATTAAATTGTATCAATTAATTTGGATCAGTCATGTAATTTGTAATAGATCTAGACTAACAATAATAAATCTGTGCTAAACACCCAATTTCATGCTTATAGCTTTCTCAATGCGCTATATCCTATCACTTGTCTGGACCATTGGGGAAGGGCTGTATGGGTTAATGTTTTCATGATCTCTTTTTAAATGCCTAAAAATAAAAGTTGTACCACTTGAATTTAAACTCAGGGCTAAAGCCTCCTCAAGGAGACTGTTCAAAGTTATAATCACCACATCTGTCAAGTACAATTTCTTTCCCATGTTCAATACCAAACAAAATAATTTATTACCAATTATGCCAATGGTTAATTTCCGTAACTAATTAGGTTAATTATTTTTTTTATTGATTCTTATTTTGTCAGCACAAGGGATAATTGTGCCAAATTTCAAATTGATCTGTGAGGTTGGGTGTGGGAGAAATAAGTTGTATACACTTTTTACCAGACAGAGTGAGTAGATATATGTTTTATAAAAATGGAAGTTTATTAGTGGTTCTGTACTCCCAGATGCTTATCTTTTAAATATTGGATATGCCTTCAAGGTGAGGCTTTCAAACTGCGAGGCAATAGGGCCACACCTTGTGCCACCTCTATATATAAATTTAAGTCATTCTAGTTTAGCTAAAAATCTAGTAGTAAGATAAAATAAGATTTAAATCTATTTATTAAGAATGTTTGTCATTATAGACTTTCCTATTCAAAATGGAGATGACCTGTGAAGGTTGTGCCAATGCTGCCAAGAAAGTCTTAGGAAAACTTTGTGAGTATTGTTGTTTTTAAGACAGTGTTCTCGTATAAACAATGTTAATTGAATTAAATACATATTGTTCTTACAAGAGCTTGTAGTAAATGTATTTACTGTTGAAAAAACTTTAAAAAAAAATCTATTGTATTCTATAATTTGCTTCCATTTTGATACATTTCTTAAATTTTTTAAAATTAATGTTGTACCAGGTAAATGTTGTTTTTTTTTCTCCTAGTGTCTGTATCTGCAGCATGCAGATTATTGGTAAAAAAGAATAAAACATTTCCTATAAATTTTTAATAAATTACATGATTATCAGCAAGTGACATTTTGTTTGTTAAAATTGTATTTGAATTAGTGTATTTGTCTATGCATTCTTTAGTTGTTTTTGTTTTGAAAATGTTTCTGCTCTTTTCCAGCTGAAGTGAAGAGTGTGGAAACAAATGTTGAAGCAAAGACAGTGAAAGTGGTCTCCACCTTACCATCAGACACTCTTCTAGAGGCACTGAAGAAAACAGGCAAAGAAGTCTCCTTTGTGGGACTAGCATAACATTACCAACACTAGCCTTAAAAAAAATATTTATACAGATTTGATACACAAGAGTGACAGTGTCCAAGTATAAATCTTTATTGATGGTTGTTATTAAAATGTAATCTGATTCCAAGGTGTTTATACTTCTTCTGGTCTTTTTAATTACTATTTTAATATTTACATTCTATGTTATTTTTTTTTTTATGTAATGTATCTTTTTTTTTTTTACTTAAGTATTTTTTCTATACATTTAATTTTTATCTTTTATATTAAATTGCATCAAATTAAAACTTGTACAAAAATGTAAGATTGTTTCAATTTTTTTTGAAACATTGATTTTTTTAAAATAGCAATATAGAATATTTTTAAATGTCTATATTAATAATAATCTTCCAGTCATAAGCTGATCCCAAACAAAACTAAGGAAATCAATCAATCCAAAAAGTCTTATCATTGCATTTGTAATGTAATAAATTAACTAGATGCTTTTTTTTACCAGCAGGTATTTACTGTCAGCCTACAATTTTATACATTACACTGTATTGAGATTATGTCCTTGTTGAGATTGTTGATTTCAGTCAACAAAGTTTCATTGGTAAATAAAGATTTTATCGAAAAATGTTTGTTTGTGGACCTTCAATATTAAATATGGCTATTAAATACCTCTTAGGTGCTTGTAAAAATAGCTTCACAATTGGAGAACAGAAATTAAAAAAAACAACTTTCTATTAATTATTTGTATTTAATTTTCAGTACTGGTATTTCCCAAATATTTCATCTGTACAATAAAAAAAAAATCAATATCGATGCAAAAGTTTAATAGCATTAAAATACTTTCTTTTATTTAAGCACCCATTAATTCTTTGGTGTGTAATTTGCAATTGTAGACACTTTAAAAAAATTAATTAAAAGCCCCAAATGGATATTTTAATTTTGATTCTTGAAAACAAGGAATATCTCTTTGAAGTTGGCATAGGCACACTTGTGTGTGGAGAAAATTACTACACTATGAAATGTAAAATCAGTAGCATTAGATAGTGTGAGACACTCTGGTAACATAAGTTGAGGCGCTGGATATAAAATAAGACTAGATCTCTGATAAAAAAAAAGTCATGAATAAAGAGTGAAATAAATTGCAAATATTTTTGTCCCAGCAGAGGAGAAAATCTTAGATGAATATTCACTGGCCAAATGTATGAGGGAGATCCTTGCCATTTGCAGGCTGCAAAATAAAAGGGGGTAGTGGGTTTGGCCAAAAAGCAACATAAATATTTGGATATTGAATTGCAGAGCCAAAAAAATAGTCAAAGATTTATTTTTTTATTTTCGGATAGATAAGTGATACTAGTATCAAATGTGTGTGAAAGTTTCTAATTAAATGCAACAGATACCAGAATTAATGTTAACGTTAAAATGAGGATAGTTTTATGAAATTAAAAAAAAGGGGAGTTCCTATGAAAAAACAAAACAGTATATAGCCTGGTAACAACCAACTTTTATAAAAGTTAACTATTTGTAATTTCAAATAAAAAGCAGAATGTTTTGTTTTTTAATCAGCAGGATCATTTTTTACTAGCACTATAAATACATTCCTTATAGAAAACAAAATCATACAAGAAAATAAATTTTACTTTATTATTAACCTGAAAAAAACAAAATGATGTTAGTTAAATCATAATGTAACAGAAAAACTATAACAATTTCTGAACAATAACAAGAATGTAAAGATATGGAACATAAGATAATAATGTTTGGTACAAGAATATTGCAAAACACAATTCTTACCACTAGAGTTTATGTGCATTCACTAAATTCAAACATCAAAAATAAATATGTTGACAATAAGAAATGGAAAGTTCAGTTTAATTAAATTAGCCTATAATTTTATTAATTGTAATTAAAGTAAGATTCTTTTAATTAATGAGAGGGTTATTCTGCAATTAATCATTCTAATTATTATACTTTAAGAGAATGTTGAAAGGTAGTTCAAATATGGTACTTTAAAGGGTTTGTATGAATTGATAATCCCAATCTAAGTTTGTTGATACATTTTTCCTAATCAAAACTTGGTTTAAAAAAGGTGATGGGGGTAAAGTTGTATATATATATATATTTAATATATATATATTGAACATGGAGCCCTTTTAGTTGTAAAAATGTTATTTTCTATCCTTTGCAATAGTGAAAAAACAAAATAACGCCCAATGATTCTGTGAACTTGATCTTCATCCTGAGAAAATTAATGATTTTTAGCTTATCAAGTTTTGAAATTGTAGGAATTAAACTTTAATTTCTAATATAAAATGCCTTCAATCATAAGACATATATTTCATATTATCAATATATTTTAAGATTTAGATGGATGTTTGGTTGTATGATCTTGACAGAGTCTTGGGTTCAAACCATGCCCACCACCATTCTGTGGACAGTTTGGGCTAGGATGTAATATTCTTCAAATCTGAAGGAACACCTGAATCATATTAAACAAAACAACTTCTTATATCTATGTGATCAAATATTATTTCAAGCCTAATATCACTCTAAATGACTTTGGTCTTGTAATTCATTTCAACAGGTAGAAAAGCACAAATTGAAGTCTGTTACCTAATTTTAATTCACTAATTTTCTGCCTATATTTGACTTGGATTGATATTTTTAATAATATATATATTTAATGACTTGCAGCTATACCCAACCATAGGAAAGGCTTCGGGAGTCAAACCTGAGGAAAAAATCAGGAGCCGGTGATGTTTAGGCAGCTTGCAGCACTCAATGCTAACCCTGGCAGAGCCTGCGACGCTGCTGCCCCAAACTGTTTCAGCACTTGCTGCTCCTTTGGATACATCGGCTGGGTTGGGAAGGGGGGGGGGGGAACTGATGTGTGAGCAGCATTGTTCTGACCATTGCCAATGTCCATTCCTGACAGAAGGAGGTCATAGATGCTAAATCATAAACTCAATATCACTTTTAGTTTTTGTTACATAAACATGACAGAACTGATGTGTGGGTGACAATCAATAATTGTGCTAAGTTTCAACTCGGAGAACGGGAAGTGATAGAAATAACATGTACAAGATTTGTACTAGACAGACATAGTGAGTTGATATTAGAATTGCAATAAATACGATATAATATTTAAAAATAAGAAGAGCAAAGACAATCTGACCTGCAAAATGCAAGTTTCAGTTGTGTAATAACTTAATGGAATGACTTAGTCTATTTTAATAAATGGAACATAATAATTCTCAAGAGCTTTATAAATTATTTCTGATCATCAAAAAGGAGACATGCAAACCATTGAATCACAACTAGAAGAAAGCATGATGAAACTGAACCTTAACACTGGAGTAGCCTTCAAGAATTGTTTGAACTACAAACATGAACTATACTCTGTTGTATATTTACTCTACTTTAAAAAAATAAGTGATATAAATCTGTATAATAAAAATAATGTCTCTGACACTTACAAGCATGGTATATGAAGAAGTCAACTAAGGATCTTAGAAACATCATTCCAATGTCTGTCTGGAATACATACACAAAAAGAATGCTCCTGTTCACTCTTCCTAACAATACAGTCTGAATCATTTGATTCATTTCAATAAAGAGAGCCCTCACTGTGACAGTGATATAAACATACCATGCAATCTCCTCCAAACTATAAAGGCTTTGAGTATATTAAATCACAGATGAGTCACTTGCCTGATACAGTTTGATAGTATGTTTAAGGGAAATTTTGAAGATAGTTACAAATAGTACAATAGATACACAAATAATCAGATATTTTAAATTAGTACAATACTTATTTAATTCAAGCCCATGTACCCTTTGTTCACAATTATTTTTACTTTGTTACAAGCTAGTCCTAAAAATTTTGATGCTTGAAATAGTTTTTTTTTTTTTTGAATACTATATTATTCTGAGGTCCATATTGTCAGCCTGAGACTCCTCTGTAAGTGTCTGAACTAATTTGGTTTTACTAATGGTTGAAACATGCCCTTTCTTCTTAAACTATTCAAATTACCATGAAGTGGTCTCTAGCCTGAACAACAATAGATGAAAATAAGTGTAATCAACATTAATAATTGAATTTACCTATTAGTTACACTACAAAATTAAGCCATGCTTCAAAATTGACTTCATAAAAAGATGACACTGTAAAATTTAATATAATGCTGTTAATTTAGTATTTTTAAAAAGAATTTTAAAATAATGTAAGCTACTTACATGAAATAGCAAAAAAATATTTTTAGAAAGCCCCCTACTCCCCCAAAATAATTTCTAGTTCAACCATTTAATGTATCTAAAAAAAAATAATTTTTTATTAAGTTGCATAGACTTAAAAAAAAAATACCACAGCTTAGTTTCAATGTTAAGCTAACTCATTTTACTAAATAGATTATTTTAAAATGTGTAAAACTAATGCCAACTTTGTCTTAATTTTTTTGTGCAGTTTAATGATTTTCCAGCTTTTATAAGTAACTTTTATAATACCAGCAGTCTACATTACTATCCAACAAGTTGACAGTTTTGTAAAGTCTCAAATGATACATTCTTCATAAGTAGATGAAGAAATGACACCATTGAGATTTCCTAGCCAAGTGTCCTATAATGTTGCTAGTAAAATGCCAATGTGTCTTAATGATGATTGTACTGAAATACTGATAACTCCTAGTGATATGTTTGTAGTGACATACTGATGAACACATCAATGTTTTTTTGTGACATACAGGTCACATCACATGTTTAGTTATAATCAATTCAAATAAGTGATAATCAGATGCACTATTTGGTTATATTGATGCTGTAATAATTTATGGGAGATATTCTGTAAATGTTTCTTACATATCATTTAATTTTTGTTTTATGATTTATAAAACATTTTCAAGCTGAAAATCACAAAACACATTTAATGAACTCACAGGATAATGGCAAGATAAAAACATAATCTCAAGAATGGGCTACTAAATAAACATAGAAAAACAAAGAATATGCCACACAAAATAAATTTCAATACCGGTTCATAAAATTTTAAACTTTTGGATACACAAAGGAGATGTAGAAAGGAAAGAAGCCAAGCAATGACCATGTAATAATCAAACGCTTAAAGATTAGAGTACATGCAACTGGACAAATAGCTACAATCTAAAGCATTGACAAACATTTTGAATTGAAACAGAGAAGAAGCAGTAGTTGCATTTTTTAAATAGAGGGAAATAACAATGATAAAACTGTTTCAAACTTTTTTAGTGTCTAGAGAGATCTTAATATGTAATCTAAGTAAAGTTAAATATTACCAGAACAACATCATAATAATAAAAAAAAAATTAAACAAGACACAAAATAATTTTACAATAATAAAGATGAATAGAACTGAAAGACAAATACATAACGAAAGAATATTAATAGCACAATGGTTACAATGATTTACATTGTGAAAATGATTTATAGAAAAAGCTTATATAAAAATAATGCTAAAGATGTTTAGTTTTAATCAATTCATTAAGTAATGCACTATTTGGTTATAGTTATACTTACCAGTGAATGCTCTTATATATATATATATATATACTAGCCATATATTACCCACGGCCCACTGGTCTTAATTTGCATATCACTGAAATAGTTATACTGATATAGTGCATTAAAAACAATTAAAGAAAATAATAATGTTATAAGTAAAGCGAATGCATGAATTCAAGAATATAAAAATATTTGGAATGGAGCTAAAAATAATTATTCGACCTAGATATCTAGATCCAATTATTGAATGAAAACATTGGCTTATGTATTTAGAAGTGCACAATATCAAGATGTCAAATATATTTTATAATTAAAGCGAACGCATGAATGTAACTGTTAATATAACATTGTTAGCTAAATTTTATGTAGATATAGATCTAGAATCTAAAAAAACTTGAATGCCATAGCAGTCTAGTCAATAACTAAACACTTTTAGCCTAGTAAATGGCTTATGTAGACCTATCTAGCTACACGCACGCTATGACGACATGATGAATAAAAATTTTTTTTTAATATGTAGCTATGTTGTTAAGAAGTCTAAATACGCATAAGTAAATCTATAAGAAAATTGAAAATAAAGACTTAAAATTAAATTGAATCAGTAGCTATAGGCTTAAATGCTTTAAAAAAAACACATTGGAAAGTAAATTGTATTATGTAAGTAGTTTATAAGTATAATAATATGCCTTTATAATGCGCGACATTATGACCTCTGACGTTCATTTATTTCATTTGTATCACTACGCGGCGCATGTAATGGTGCAGCGAGTTATGGAAAAGTGTGTCAAGACGTTTAAAGCTATTTACAATAAGAGCGAACGATTTTATGTAAAAAATGTTTTGTAGTGTTCAAATTTGAAGGTTAATTTTCATTAAATAATTAAATGAATAGACACTAATTTGTATGTTCATGTGTAAAAGTAAAAAATAATGTTTTCTTGAATTAGGGCTAATTTAGATCTAGAAATTTTTATCTCTGCACATGCGTGACCTCTCCGTCTTGTTTCATCATGTAGACATATTATAGTAAACATGGCCTAGATCTATAAAATACTAAGGCTTTAATAGAGTTGAGCAACTTTTTTTTTTTTTTTTTTGAGGGTTTTAAGTTTGTTTCAGGGCTACCATAAATATATATATATTACAGTTCCAGTTAGTACCCAAGGAACATTTCTGCCAAGTTTTATCAAGATCGGTCAAACGGTTTTGAATTCTATTCGTAACATACATACATACATACATATGCCTTACATTCTACTTTATAGTATAGATATATATATATATATAAAACATAATACATAGACATGCACACATGATTAAAATAAAAATGATATGTGAAAATGTTTATATAGGAAACTCTACAATGCCTTTGCTTACAACTTAAAAAAAAAATCTAATCAACAAGATTATATTGCACAAATACATAATATTAATTTGAAGAAGAAACATAATGTAAATAAAACCTTTAATTATATTATATAGAAAAATACAAACATTGAAGTAGCATTAACTAACAACCTGATAGGTGAGTTATACATCAGCATAAGTAGATGCAAATGATTTGTTAATACTAAAGTACAACACATACTAGAAGTATTCTTGCAACAGCTACATATACAAAAAAAAAACTTCTATGGCTTACTGCTGTCTTTCAAATAAACATTCTAACTATAAATATCTATTGGAAGTTTCAATAAAGATTATTTGAACAGAAATATAAATTAATATTTTAATTAATAAATTAATGGCAAGAAAAAATGTAACAAAAAATGTTAACAAGAGAAAGACATCATCAAACCGTAAAACTGTTTAGTCAACCAGATGATTACAGCAGTTTGACAAACTGAAGTTAGCTCAACTAATAAAAATATTTTTACATTTTCTCTGAAATGATCAGAAAACTAAACAAAGGTTAAGATATTGTTAGCATATTAAATAAAGGTTATTTGAATACTTCAATTAAAAAATTAATCAATTCTAAATAGCTTACTTCAATTTGAAAGTAATTATAAAATGACCTGAGTTGTCACAACTACTACTAAGGCTTGACTTGGAGTAGGAATCTTAAGGAGTGAAGTAGTTCACAAGGCAATGCAGACATAAACATGACCTACATAGTTTGCCACATCTTACCATTATCTGCTGGTGGATAATTTAAGTTCTCTTTTTGCAGTCTTTGCCTTTCTTCAGCAGTAGTTTTCCTTTTGTCCCAAATGCCATCCTCCTTTAAGCTTGCCAAAAAAGATCACCATCTCCCATGCAGTTGTCCCCAACAAGGGATGATGTCCTGCAGTACATCTACACAGTACCTACTGATATTCTTCAGGAGATCACTGTTTGTTATGTGGTCTTGCTATTGTATGTCCTTGACTGAACACAGGTACCTTTGGTGAAAACATTGGAGAACACTTTAATTGCTCTAGGTATAGCACCCATGTATTAGAGCTCTATAGAAAGGTTGTGAGAACCACTGCTTAGAAGACACATTTTCGTTGGCAGAGTGATCCGTTCCATCATACTCTCATTTGAAGGTGGCCAAAAGCACTGATGGTGTTATCTACTTACAAAACTGATGCTTCATTGTACACCAACAGGTTCCATTGGAAGATTTCTGCAACATGAGTTTGTTGCTAGCAGGTTGGAGCTCGTGTGAACAAGTAGGTCACATTCATCTGTCATCCTCATCACTTTGGTTTTAATAGTTTTAATAGGTGTCATAGGTTTCATGCATTACCATTTCAGTGGAACCTGATAAAGATGCCATCATGCAAACTTTGCTTCATATAAACTGAGGATTACTCTAAAGAAAAGAAAATAGTTTGGAGTACATAAACATCTATGCTTTGTGCCATACTCTAAAGAGAGGTGACCAGGAAGTTAATATTTAGCTTAAATTTGATGTTTTTGGAAAATGGTCAAAATCTTCCACAAATCATAACTCTGTATCAGAAGCTTTTATTAGATAGGCAAAGGCAGCATATAGGTCCAAGTTTTGTATCGATCATTTTTTTTGTTTACATTTGGAGCATGACAAAAATCATGTGTGATGTACATCTACCAGTTCTAAAACCACACTGGCTTTCAGAAAGCACTTCAACTACTTTACAGTTGTCAGTTGGTTAAATAGAATTCTTGTTAAGATCTATCCCCTGCTACTGATAGAAGATTAATGCCACCACAGTTTGGGCATTTACCTTTTTTGTCAAAAAATGATGCATCAAAGTATGCAGAAATAAGTATATTTTAATTTTTTTTTTATCCTTACTTATCCCTAAATATATTTTAGATCAACTAATACAAGTGCTCTCAAGATTGAAATATTAATATGAAGAATTTTGGGCACAATGATATAAATAGATGATGGAAGGCTGAAAAACTTTACTGAGTAAAACATTATTAATAAAAATAGGAGAGTAAAATGTAAGCCCTAGAGTTCTAATCAGTACAAGTTCTGGTTGTATTTCTCAGTGGTTAAAAAAAATACTCAACAAAAAGGTTTCAACAAAAATATACACTTAAAAAAATATTAATAAAGTATTTATAGAACAATATATAAGAATCTTCTGACATGTTTATTAGACATGATTCTTTACATGATATGGTTTGTTTCATTAGTAAAAGAAAAATGTCCAGTTATCTGTAAAGTTAATTAATTAGAGAAATTGTAAAAAAAAATGTATAAGACAAAAACTTCTGGAAAATAATATTGGTCATCTAGAGTAAAAGAATGGAATGAGGTCAATTCCTGTACAAACAAATATATTCTAGTCAACAAGTATAGGACCTAGTCTCTCATACATTCAGACAGATGCAGTTCAAAGAAATGTTTTGTTTCTTGTCAAAATGTGGATGCATCACTTGGGTCTGTATATCAAAATCACATTTAAACTATGAATTTTGTCCTCTATAGTAGTAGATAGTTGTTAGAAATTGTGGCCTACACCTTGTTTCACTTATGATATGACCTTTACTATATTTAATGAACTCAACATGTTCATGTATACTTCTTATTAAAAAGTGAGTAAGATGTTTAGTTGTATGTAGAAAACACATTCCCTGCAATAAAAGTTATAGTTGTAAATGATTAAAACACATTGTTTGTGGTATAACTATTACAATACATTCCAATTAAAAGTTATAGTTATATACCTATTAAAATACATTCTATGCAATTAAAAAACACATTTGTAACTGATGAGTACTCTAAAGATCTACAACTTCCAAAGCCTTAGTCCTAGTAGATGAAAGAATGTAAAAGGAAATGTACTACAGCAGCAAAAAGATAAAGCCAGAAAATAAATGTTTTGAAATGAATTTTTTGAACAATTAATCTAAGTTAATTCACCTGAAATGTTTTTTTCAAATACAATAAAAGAAATAAGTTTAAGATTAAATCAAAAAAGTTGATGGTTGATTAGTGCTATGATGCTGTGTTTCAGAATCATCATTACTATATTCTTTAAAAGCACCATATTTTTTCTTTATTGCAAGACCGTAGCTATGTTTCAAATGGTTACTAGGTATAGATACATCTTCATTGTCTGAACTGTCAGAAACTTCAGCATCATCATCAGTTGAGTCAATCACTAAAAAGTCAGAGTCTGAATCTGAGTCGTCATTTACACACATTTTGGGTAAGGAGTTGCCACGGTAAAGCAGGCTCTCTTCAGGACTGTAGCTAAGTGTTTTGTTAACTTCTAACTCAGAATCTGAATTAGATCGGTTCAAATAATTTTTGGTCTTCACACACTTCTTAACTTTCAATTTATCTTGAGTTTCTGAGATTTTCATGTTTGAATCAGCTGTGTCTTGTGTGTCAACCTTTTCTGCATCTTTCTTGTTGATGTCAGTATACACTTCAATCATTTCTACATCATCTATGATGTTCACATGTGATGTTACAGAGGCCTGAGCCTTTTCTAAGATTTCAGATGCTGGGATTAAATCAATTTTATCTGAGCCACTGACTACTAAGACTAAGTCAACATTCTCTGATACAGTGAGTAAACCTGTATTGTTGTTAGAGCTTTGAGAAGGAGAGTCCTTGTCTGATTTTCCTTTTCTACCAAAATCTCTCTTTATAGATGTAACCTTTTCTTTCATTGTAGTGCCTGCACGTTTCACAAAACCAGTGACTGCTGATCTTGTACTTTTACTGGCTATCTTTGGACTAACTGGTGCTTTTGAAGATCCTAAAGATTCTATATTTTTACTTGCAGATGCAATCTGCATGCTTTCATTTTCTTCCTTTTCTAGGGTATTGAGACAGAGTTGTAGAGCTGAGCAGTACTGTAGCATCAGAAGACTCATGCCATCAAGCTTCTCACTTGATTTGACTACCTTGTGCTGTAACGATTTAATTTCTGATTGGATTTTTGGGCTGGAACTTTTTTTCTCAGCAGCTTCTATAAGTATCAATTCTTTCTCCAGTAAATCTTTAGTCTGCATCTCAAGTTTCATTTGTCCATCAAGATTGGTTATCTGAGGTGAGTACAACAATTTGTACAATTAATTGGAATACAAATGATGGCACACTAATTATAAATAATATATATATATATATATAAATATATATATATATATAAATATATAAATATATATATATATATAAATATATAAATATATATATATATATATATATATATATATATATATATATATATATATATATATATATATATATATATATATATATATATATATATATATATATATATATATATATATATATAAGTTCCCCTTTCAGACCTTGTGGTCTATAGGGCAGATGATGTAAAGGTCATCTGTTTTTGTGGCCTACAGTTAACGAGGGTGTCATGTGGCCAGCACAATGTCCAACTGCATTCACTTTCCCCAACTAACGTCAGAGGCACCCGAAGATCCCAAAATTAAAAATCCCAGTCTTTACCAGGATTCGAACCTGGTCCCTGGTTTGGAAGCCAAGCGCTTTACCCGTCAACCACAGCGCCAATTAACAATTGTGGGGCCCTATGCAAAGCGGATTGCGCAGGGCCCAGTCTGTGTAGGGATAAGGATAATAAGTGAAAATTAAGATTTTGTATTAGAAAATAAATTTTTATTTGCATTTTATTCATTCTTTACTACTTACAAAATCACATTCAAATTTTAAAAAATATCCCTTTTGATATTTTAAAGAGATCAAGATTGATTTAGATCTATACTTATAAACCAGTGACTGTAATAGTAAATAAAGTAATAGAACTTCCGGTTTTGGTTAAAATTTGCCCTATTATTACATTTTTATAAAATGAAAGCTGACAATACCTTTTTATATCGCACATAGAATTGGCATTTTCTATACTGAATGACACCCCAAAATGACCTATTTTGTCTATTTTTCTGTAGATTTTCATATATATATATTTCATATATATTATTATTATAGCTTTTATATAGCGCTACTTTCATGCTTATAGCATGCTCAGAGTGCTTTGGTTCAATCTCATTTGTGGACCAGTGGGAGGGAGGGGGTATCTAGGAATTGGTTTTCCATGCTGCCTTTAGGCGCTCAGTAAATGCAACTCTGCCCGAGACAGGTGTCGAACCTCCAGCCCCCTTCTAGGTAACCAAAACAAGCCAAGTTCAAGCGCACTTAGCCTCGACCATGCTTCCCACATTATATATATATATATAAATCTTATCTTATATGATACAGACCTTACTTCAAAAAAGAAGATGATTACGTCCTACGCGTCATGCATTTAGTCATGCATATTAACCAATGACCTAAACTTCGCCAAGTCACTGGTTTTCCTGGCTAGCTCAGGGAAGAAGGAGCTTTTGTACAAATTTGTCCTAGCATATGGAATGAGGAATGTGCATTTATCTTTGTGTCTTTCTGAGTATTTTATTAAATTTTGTTTTTGTATTTGAAGATTATGGTTCAGTGTTTTATGCATAACTGCTACTTTACTTTTAAGTCTTCTATCCTGAAGGCTTTTTAAATTTAGTGATTTTACTAAGGTGTTACTCTAGTCAAATGTGAATATCCGTTTGTTATGAATCTCACTGCTCTATTTTGTGTCTGTTCCAGTTTCTTAATGTTTTCTTGAGTTGAGGGGTCCCAAACAGAGGATGCATATTCTATTATTGGCCTAACCAAGGTTAAATAACATTTTAGTTTTATGTTCTTATTTGATTTATAGAAATTTCTTCTAATAAACCCTAATGTTTTGATTGATTTTTCTATAGTTTCATCAATATGGGGATTCCGTGACAGTTTCTCATTTATTATAACACCTAGGTATTTTGCGTTTTTAGTCTGTGTTACTGGTTTGCAATGAATAAGATAAGTGGAATTAATTTGTTTTAGTTTTTTTGTTACTCTTGATAACTGATATTTTTCAGAGTGGAAAGACATGCTCCAATTTGATTCCCATTTCTGTAATTCATCTAATTCTCTTTGTAAAATATCTATGTCTTGTGTTGTTTTTATTGTTCTATATATTATGCAATTGTCTGCAAATAATCTGTAAATTAAGAATAGTAGTGGACCTAAGACAGTTCCTTGAGGTACACCTGAGTTTACTGTTATCGGTGTTGATTTAGAGCCATTTATTATTACAGTTTGTTCTCTCCCTATCAGAAAATCTTTAATCCACTGATGCAATGGACCATTAATGCCGAAATATTTTAATTTTTTAAGCAAACTATGGTGGTGAACTTTATCAAAAGCCTTGGAAAAATCTAATAAGATAGCATCTATTTGCTCAGTATTATCTAAACCTTTTGAAAAGTCATCAATTAGTCCTATTAGTTGTGTTTCACATGATCTATATTTCCTAAAGCCATGTTGGTATGGGGTGAGGACATTATGTTTGTCTAAGTGGTTTATGATGTTGCTACATATTATGTGTTCTAGGATTTTACATGTGATGCTGGTAAGTGATACTGGTCTGTTGTTTCCTGGGTCAGATTTTTCTCCTTTTTTAAATAGGGGGGTGACATTAGCTTCTTTCCAGTCCTTTGGTACTCTGCCCTGGTTAAGCGATGCCTGAAAGAGTATTTTGAACACTGGGGCTAGCTCATTGCTTAGTTCTTTGAGTAATCTAACTGGAATACCATCAGGTCCAGGCGCTTTATTTGGTTTGGTGTTGGCTAATAGTTTTTGGATTCCATTTTCTTGTACTACTATATCTTCTATGTTGTCTACTTGGTTCAAATTAAGTAATATGTCTTTGTCTCCTGGGGCTGAGAATGCTGATGCAAAGTATTTGTTTAGGATGTTTGCTTTAGTTTCATTATCATTATGTATTATGTTATGTTCATCTTTTAATGGCGATATGCCTGTTGTTTCCATTTTCTTAGACTTAATGTATGACCATAGGTTTTTGTTGTTATCTTTAGATATTACATTGTTTATGTATTCACTCTGCAGCTGTCTGCTTACTTTTTGGGTTAAGTGTTTAATTTTTATATACTTTTTGTAAACTCTTTCTGCCTTAGTTTCTTTAAGTTTTCTATATAGGTTTTCCTTCTGTTTACAAAGCTTCTTTAGTCTATTATTAAACCAGCATTTATTTATTTTGTTTGATGTGTATTTAGTTGGTATATGATTTTCTATAATGCTTTTAAGATGGTTTTTAATGAAATTCCAGAGGTCATCGACTGGTTGATTAATGTCTTTTTCTAATAAGAATGTTTGTTGAAAGTTTAATGCAGCTTGGTGTAGTTGTGTTAGGTTACATTTATTCCAGAGTAAGATTTTTCTTTTGGGTTTTGTATTGGCTACTGCTTTTATCTGACTGTGTATTTTTATGATCTCATGGTCTGATAGACCAGGGATAATATCATAATCAACTACTAATCCAGGTCTGTTGGTTAAGAAGAGATCTAAAGTGTTGTTTAATCTATTTGGCTTTTTAATGATTTGATCTAAGCTTAGGTTGTGTAAAGTTTCTATGAAAAGCTCATTTATGTCCTTAAGGTTTTGGTGTTTATCTATGGTTAGTGTTTTCCAATTTATATCAGGTAGGTTGAAATCACCCATAATCCAAAAAACTGCATTTTTATTTGTCTCTTTAAGTGTAGTAAACTGATTACATAGTTCCTGCATGTATTCTAAACTAGAATTTAGTGGTCTGTAAATACTGCCTATTATTAGGGATGTTGAGGTGGTATTAATTTTACAAAATGTTGATTCTATATTTTTTGAGTTAGGTAAGGTAATTTCTTCTGCTATAAGAGTGTTTTTTATTGCTAAAAGAACTCCTCCATGATTATCAGCCCTATCTTTTCTAAAAATTTCATAATTTCTATTGAAAATTTCTGCATTATAAATTTCTTGGTGTAGCCAAGTTTCTGTTCCTGCAATTATGTCTGGTTTCTCACATTCTAATAAAATTTCTAAGTCTTCTGTTTTGTTCCTAATGCTTTAAAAATTTATTACTAAAGTTTTTAGGTATTTCGGTATTGCTTCTTTAGTAGGTTTGTTTAGTGAGGCTGTTATATTAATTTTAGTAGATTTAGGCTTAACAGGAGTGGATCTGGCTAGTGGTTGGTGAGTTTGGTTTGGGATGGTGTTTAGGATGTTGTATGGGTTAGAACTGCCCGCATCAAAGGAATCAAACAGTCCTGATGCAAACTGAGGTAACCCACACAGTACACAGTGCCATGATGCGTCTAATTAGTCCTATTAGTTGTGTTTCACATCATCTATATTTCCTAAAGCCATGTTGGTATGGAGTAAGGATATTATGTTTGTCTTAGTGGCTTATGATGTTGTTCTAGGATTTTACATGTGATGCTGATAAGTGATACTGGTCTGAAGTTTCCAGGGTCAGATTTTTCTCCTTTTTTAAATAGGGAGGTGACATTATACTGTATCTTTATTAACAATTAGCCATTAAATTTTCTAAATTCATTTTTTTTTTTTAAGTTGAGATTGAGATTTAAGAGTTAATGAATAAATATGGATAATTGTAAGTATAACCAGAGGTTGAACATAAGTTATTCCTGAGTTTTACATTGAAATAGATATAAGATGATTTCATTTATAAATGTTTAACTTTTTTCTTGTATATGTCCGAAAATGGATTAAAGGAACAAAATTCTTTAGAATTCTATGGCAAAGTCTTTAATTCAATTAAGGAACAGTGAAACATTCAACTTTATTACATTTGGTGCAGAAGTAAAAACTACAATTTAAAATGACTCAACATTAGAAATGATTAACTGGACTGGAGTGGCAGTTGAGGAACGTTCTATTCAAATCACATGTGCAAACATATTTAGAACTAATACAACATATAAGCAACTCCAATGGCTCATTTTCATCACTACAAAAGTGTTTAGGAGAGGAGTCCAGGAAAATATCTCTTATGCTTAACAAATAAATTACTTGACTGAGCAAAGCTCTGTCTGCAGGTACTAAATTTTAAACAACTACATCAAATAAATTTGGCAATAACTAGGTACATTCCTGAATTAGTTTATGCTGGAAAACCAAAAAATACTGGTGAATGACTGGCTTGCAAAACAAAACAATAAATCAACATGGCTTGTTCTCTTCAAATTAAAACTGCATAAGAAAATAGTCTGTAACTTTCAGTGAAAAAGAAAGTAAAAAAAAATATAATAAAACAGAATATTACTTTTAAAAATTAATCTTGTTAAGAATTCAGAAAAAAAATGACATAAAATCTTATAGGCCTTAAGAATAAAAGTTCCTGTGAGAATATCAAAAAAATTTGTTTTAAAGTTGATAAGAAATAAACTCAAGAGAAAGAGTATTTGTACAATGATACTTTACAATCAGTATAAATCTAGACCAAACAAATAGTATTTACCAATTCATTAAGTTTATCTCGGCGAAGTAAAACATCCATATCTGCAAACAGTTTAATCCCTGCTTCCTTGGCAAGCATTATAGCCTTATCATTAAGAGAATTGGAAGCCTTAGTGCTTCTCTTCAAATGTTTCATTACACTGTCCTTCATTCTCTCAGTTTGATCTTGTAATGACTTGAATCTGCTGGTGGGAGGGATGGGCTAAGGGTAGGAGTAAAAAGAATTTAAGTTGTACAAAATGAATGTGAGAAGAAAAATGTTAATTAACCCTTTTAAGACGGAGGCTTTAAGCATGTCTTGTGCCAAAAAGACGGAGCACTATTTCCAGACTAAGCACTTCTCTTACAAAAAAATTCATAACAATTAAACTAATTACTTTACATACATAAAACTAAATATATTATTGAACAGAAATGAATGAACTAATACAATCTGAAAAAGTCCAACTAAAGTATTTACATTTATTTAAATTAGCTCATCTAATTAGCATAATTTATGTGACAATTTTTTTTTTAAATCAGAAAAGAATAACAAAAATTATGAATTTTGTTTTAGAGGTTTTAGGCTTGAATAAGTCCTAACACTTGTGTTTGGGGAAACAAGGCCCATGAAGACCCTTCAGACACTTCTGGCACATAGTTCTACTTATTTTCCTCCCCCCAGGTATTTTTCTGTTACTACAGATTGAGCAGTCTTTTTCACCATTGTTGGGAATGGGTCATATTCCAGCTCCTGTGGCAGCTTCAGGGCCATTTTTCTTGCTTATGTGTTCTTGCACAAGGTCTTCAATGACAGAAGTATTAAAATCATATCTGTTAATAACTTTGCCGGTTGCATGCTCCTTGTACAAAATGTAGGTGTTGAGCAGCTTATGGGACAGAATGTTGAAAGTTACTTTCTTCCAGTACTTGATGGTCCTTCTCTCATCTAGATAAAAATAAAGCATCATGTCAGTCTGATCCACTCCACCCATGTGCTTATTATAATCTAAAACTGTCACTGGTTTTTTTTATTGTCTGTGGTGCATCTCATCCTTGAGGTAAACCTCTTCTCCGAACAGGAACATCCCTTGTTTCAGCTTTAAGTCTTGTAGACAAGAGCAGTACAGAGTTTTTCTGGGATTTTTTTTCTGTAAATGCTGTTGCCAGTGTCTCCCCTTGCCTGTATGTTATGATCTCACCAGGTTTCATTTTAGACCTTGAGGGAGTCTCTTTCTGTTGCGCCGAACAGTTCCTGTTAAATGGGTACATTGGTCAGCCAATCTAGGGATAAGATAACTTGTATCCCCTCCTCAAATATTAGCCAACTATCAGCAATCTTATGACAACTTTGAGGGCTAGTCCTCTTTCATTGTCTGCCTGGTCATTGATGGTATTTCACTTTCCATTATAGACAAAAAATCCAAGGAGATAGGCTGTCACTGAATCACAAAGCATATAAAGTTTTATTCCCCATTTATGGTGATGTTTATTAGGGAGATACTGAATCAACTGAGTCGTGCCTTTAGTACCTATCAGGCTTTCATCAATACATATCTCTCCATGTGGTTTGTAGTAATGCCTTGAAACTTGGTTTGCATGTTCAACGAGAGGATCAAACCGTGCACAAGGGTCGTAGCCATCCTGTCCTGGTCTAGGCAAGTGTGTACTGTCCACCATATGAAAAAATTTCAGGATGAGCTCAAACCTATCCCACCTCATGACCTGGTGAAACCAGGGTGTTATTTGAGAGCTAGATATACTCCAGTAGGATTTGATGGTTGGCTTTCTTATCAGGCCCATATTGAGAATCATGGAAATAAATGCCTTCATTTCAGCCACAGTCACAGCCCAGCCACCCATTTATGACCCAGGGATCTTCTTTTTTAAGTTGGCAGCATATTTATTTGTCTCCCTAACAAACATCTGAACTAAATTTAAAGTAAAAAAAAAAGCATAAAATAGGGATGTGAAGTAACAAATTTATCTTTGAAAAACAATTTTTCGTTAGTACATCATTAAAAGAACTTTCCAATGGTTTATAAATTATGACTGTATGTTTAACAGTTAGAAAGTTATGATTTTTTTGTGTGTCGTTTTGACCTAACATTGTTGACATGGAGCAAGTGAGATGAGAGCTTGTTGCTCGCTCAGCCGACGAGACCCCCCCCCCCCTTCCCGTTCAAATGTTAAAAAGTTGGAATGAGTTTCGTAGATGATAAATCTACTTATTAAATAAGAAATTTGTTAGATCTAGTATTAGTAGTACATTTCTAGCTCACAAATCTGATTTCATTTATATTTATGAACTTCACTATTGTTTATAATGTAAATATTGATGAAATAAACAAGTTATCGGGTCTAGAGCTACAAAAAATGTCAGAGAGGTATGGACAAAATGGCGGCACTGCGATGGCAGAAAATAACAAAATACTTTTAAAATTGGGATCAAAATCGCCTGAAACAATTTTTTTTCAAATGCATTTTTTAAAAAATTGCAGGGTAAAATATCTTTAAAAAGCATCTAGATCTATATTTAATAATATCTGCTACAAGATTATAATTTCACTTATTGGTGACAAACAATATCTTCTATAAAAAAATTAAAAACTGAAATGTCCATTGAGGTCAGTGTTATTTTGTTTTTTTTAAGTTTGTATGATGTTGACGATGGATCGATCTGAAAATTGGTAGGAATATAGCCAGACACATGTACTATAATCTGGAAAAAAAAATCAACACAGTATGACTTACATGTAATGAGTATCGTTATAAAAGAAATTACAAACAATCTACAGCAATATGAATCAATGGATTGTTTTCTATACCTACCAACTGTCTATAATATTGATTTAGATTAACACGTAGAATTAATTTTACATTAACTCTATGTCTATAGATGTTACATTTTTTATATTTTTAATAACATTAAATTCTATTTTTATTTAATGTGTCACACTTTTTGTCATGTAAATAAAAATAAATATATGAAATATTGTTAATATCATACTTTCAAAACTTATTTGTTGGATCAGAATTTAAAAAGACCAGGGGATGAAATGACTGTGAAGAGACCAGGGATGAGGTGACCAGTAATGAAATTGGAACAATACAGAGAAGATTAGCATGGCACCAGTGCAAGGATGATACGCAAACTCATGAAGCATTCCATATTTTTGGAGGCATGGTGGCTGAGCAGTAAAGCGCTTGGCTTCTGAACTAAGGTTCCGGGTTCGAATCCTGGTGACTGGGAAAAAGTAAAGGCGGTTGATCATTGTGCTAGCCACATGACACCCTTGTAAGCCACAGAAACAGATGACCTTTACATCATCTGCCCTATAGACTACAAGGTCTGAAAGGGGAACTAAATCTGGGCTGTCAAAAGAAATACATCTTGAAATTGAACTAGAAGAGACCTATCTCCTGGACCTGAGACTGTTAGCTGAGGATGAAGCGGCGCATTGGACTTCATTTGCAACATGGCTGCATGTGAACCTGCAGCTTCTTTGATAGGCATCTGTCGGGAGGGTCTGTTGAGACAGCATGTCAATGGCTGTGTTGACGAAAACAGGGCTGACACTATCTCTCTATGTGTCAAACAATCATGTTGTCTCAAGAACAGACTGGCCAACTGGAAGAAGAGAAAGTGATAGCCGCAGGGAACAGTGCAGATTACTTCATGTGGAACAAGCTCCCTGCTGTCTGTGGCTCCCACCAATCAACCTCCACCTGAACTGTCAAACCTCCACTACACCATTTCTTTTTTGGGACGAAAAGTGCTAAGAAGGGGGCAATGTTATAACCTTGCAATGCACACTGCAATCCAAGATAGTACAGAAGGTGCACACCATTAGAGATTAGACTAAGAAGGATGTTGACATTAGAAGGAAGAGAACAAGTACAGCCCAAGTGGAGAGCTCATGAAGATGTGTGTTTAACCCTTTCATCACTATGCAGTTGCCTACCAATAACTGTCCCATCCCTAACAAAAGGGGCATAACTCCGTATTTTTGACAACATATGTTTTTTAAAAATTCACAGAAAAAAAACTAATGAAGCAAATTAAGTCAAATTTTGAAAAGATTAAAGACAAATGGATAAAGTTTAATATAAACCAAAAACAATGCCAATATAAGACAAAAGTACAACAAAAAAAAAATGTTTATGGAGCACTTGACGTTAAACATGACTTGGAAGTGTCAGTGAGTTATGAAATTTAGAGAAACATTCTCCTTTACAGAGTCTTATTTGACAGAGATTACATCCATAAACAGTTTCATGTGCTCTGTTTCTTTTTCCAAATTGTTTGTTCTTCATACACCAATGGCAGGCACGTTTGTTTCCCACCATTCGAATGAGCCTATGCTCAAGAAGATCACTCATGCCAACTCCTTGAGTTGATGGTTGGAGATCACTTTGCTTCCTTTTACGAACAATGTTTCCCTTTAGAAGGGCTGTGCTTATCTCAAGCCGAAACTCTAGATGTCCTAGTGATAGGCTTTTGGGTCTGGGCCTGTGAGAGGTAGCATAAATGATCCAGCTGTTGATGACAGCAGTCTGGAGGAGAAATCGAAAAATGTATCTCCACCATTTGACAGATTTCCTTCCTACTGGATAGTAGGATGAGAGCTGATCAAATCTGTCAACACCTCCCATTGATTTGTTGTAGGTATTAACAGCAGATGGGACTTTCACTTGAAAGTTGCCACCTGGTCCTCGGCGAGTAATTTCAGCGGTACCTGAAGTGGTGTTGGTACTCAAAAGAGTGACACAACGTTTATCCTTCCAGGCTGTAGCAACAAGATTCCCTTTCTGCCTAACCATGACGTCACCCTTTTTAAATTTTTTTAATGCCTTGGGTTTGAGATCAAGAGGCCAACCTTTTCTGTTAGGTCTTATTGTTGAACAGCAATAGGTTTGCTGACGCAAAAGGTCCTCTGCTAACTGAACTGAGCTAAAATAATTGTCAAAGAAGAAATGATGTCTCTTTCCTAAAAACCTTTCACCTAATTGAGTAACTATATAATGTCCAGTTCCATGAGGCATAGGATCCTCAACTTTACCAGTATAAATACTGAAATTCAACAGATACCCCGTAGATGCATCTGTTGCGCACCAGACCTTGATGCCCCAAGGGTTAGGTTTTCCTTTGATGTACTGCTTCCACATGAGTCTCCCATTGAAAGGTATCATTGCCTCATCTAGGCTAATATTTTTGCCAGCAGCAAATCTTGTAGCAATATTAGTCCTAATTAGGTCTAAAAAAGGTCTGACTTTGTGTAGGGGATCATGGCCAGGGTGACCTCGAGGTACAAATGTTGTCGCATCGTTGAGGTGAAAATACTGGGATAGTTTTTCAAATCTTGTCTTTCCCATAGAACCAGCCACCCCATCAACTCTCAGGCGTTCATCTGATGCCCAGTACATTTTGTATTCAGGTAAAACATGAATACCCATAGTAATGTATATATGAAACAGCAGCTTGATTTCTGAAGCAGTTGTAGGCTGCCATGCTCTGTCGACTTTGCCTTCTTTTTGTTGACGATAATTGGCATATAAGTTAGTTTGCACAGCTATATGCTCATAAAAGTTTTCAGGTATTAGAAGGCTAAAATAATCAAAAGGAGTAGCATCATATGGTAGATCATGTGTAGGTCCACATATTTCAGTAAAATTCTCTACCACAACATCAGTAGTAGTAGCACTCCAATCTCCACTGTCATTGTTTAGATCTACTAGATCTAGGCTAGTTTCATCTTCAATATCACTAGAATCGGACCCAAATGGCTCCAATGAAATGTCAATATCACTTTCCCCATCATTATTTTCAGGTTCTAGATCTAAAACTTGTGTATTACCTTCGTAATCGTATCCAGTATAGTCTCTAAACATACTCAAAATATCTTCCATTTTCGCCCGATGGCAAAAAAAAAAGACAATTTTCAAAAATTCACAAAAAGTCGATCGTTTAAGCTAGTATCATCAAATAAGCATGTAAAAATAGCACTGTTATCGCTCTCTAATGTCAGAGTTAGAAAAGGTATAAAATCAATTATTAAAAACTCGAAATAGCGCCGGTAACGAAACAACCTAAAATCGGCGACTCTAGTTGTCTACCGGTAGAGGCGACTCCCGGCGACTCTAGTTGCCAAATGGTTAAGTCAGATGTTATTTTATGTATGTGTGTTGTCCTTATAATAAAATAAATATTGTTGCTTTGTTGTGTTGCTTCCTTCAGTTATTACAATATATAACATATTTTTAGCAATTGACTAAACAATTGTGAAGATCAAACAAGTCTAATAGTTTGATACAAGCTAAAGGTCTATTAGGTTAACTCACAGTATTGATTAAGTCCATTATATCATTTGGTGACTCAGCATTGTACAATGCTTCAAATAGTTGTCGGGTCTCAGAACTCAACTGTTGAGATTTTAGAAAAACTTTTATTTGACAAGAACATTTTTGAAAGAAAGATAGCTACATAACATCTGACCTAATGAGACATGATAACTTAAAAGTTAATTGATCTGCATTTTAAAATTGCAATACTATAATCCAGTAAATATTTTGCAACCCTCAATTCATCTAGTCCCTATGTATAGCCTGCCAAACATCAGTTAGGGAAAGTAAAGGTGATTGTTCTTTGCATTGGCTGCAGGACAAACTCAGTGAGCATCATCTAGCTATATGGAAACTGTACTATTAGAGGCAACACTTACCTCACTTACAGAATCATCTCTGCTAGAAAATTCTTCTGAAACTGTGAAAATACAAAAACAAAATATTTAAATTTGAAAATAAATTAGCTCTAAGTTTATTAGGTAATCAATAAGTAAAACCAGTGTCCAACATGGGGTTTTAGAGAATGTGGTATCTGGGTGAATATTAGTGATCAATTTTTAAATGAAAAAAAAAAATTGTATGACTTTATTTTGAACTCAGGACTGAGGCTTCCTCAAGGGGGATAATTCAACTTAATACCACCACATCTGTCAAAGTACTATTTTTTACCCTTATTTGATACCAAACAAAAATAGTTAATTACCAAAAGTTCATTAAATAGTTGGTAAATTAAAAAAAAATCAATTCTTATTTTGTCAGGTACAAGAAATAATTGTGCAAAATTTCAACTTGATCCAAGTGTGCAAGAAATAATCTGTACAAACTTTTTACCAGACAGACAGAAAAAGTGAGCTCAAATAAACTTTGTAAAACAAAAACAACTAGATTAAACAAAACCCTATATCTCTTCTCAATTAGTGAGCCTGGACTAGTTAGTGCTAGATTATGACTTTAACCCTGGGATTATATATACCAAGATGATGTTTATTAATATTTATTAATGACAATAAAAAACAAAAAATATTAAACTTCCAACAATCATTTCTAGTAGAAAAAGATATTAAACAACCAGCTTATGAACCAGCAATAACCAACAATCATTTCTAGTAGAAAAAGATATTAAACAACCAGCTTATGAACTAGAGATGGGAATCGAACCCAACTTTTAAAGTTCGGGTTCGGTTCAGTTCTGTCAGATTTAAGTTCGAGTTCGGTTCGGTTCGATGACGAGTATAGTTCGGGTTCAGTTCGGTTCGGTCAGATCTAAAGTTCGGGTTCAGCTCGGTTCGATGTTATGAAATTATGTAATAGCAAAATTAAGTAATAAGGTTTAATAAAATTTATCAGATAAAACACTTTAAGTTTAATTTTTACATAAAACAAATACTTTGCAACATATAATAGGGCTATGGGCAATACTTTTTCCAAAATAATGTTGCCAACATACATTTTAAGCATTGTAAAAATTTCTTAATGGAGATAGAATTAAAGATGCAGCAGGTTTTTGCTCAAGTTGGCAAGTGGTTTAATTCTGGGCATGACTCGGCGCTAAGCGTATTCTAACCTTTTTCTCTTAGTAAGAAGAGATATTTTTTTAAAAGGCTAATATCGATGTGCTTTCTTTCAGAACGCACTATTCATCATAATAAAAAAACAAATATTCTTCGTGTAAAGACGTCTCTATCAAGGATTTTTTTTTCACACATAAGTCGTCACTATAATAAATTGCAATATACGGAAGAAATTCGACTATTCTGAGACAAAAAATGCAGAAGAATCTCAATAGCGGAGATGTTTTAAAATGTTTTCTTCAAAATGTTTTGATCCATATTGTGCATACGCGCCTCGCAAAAAGCAGACTACAGTTGACAAGGTCTTATTAGAAGATAAAATGACATCTCCTACTTAATATATTTTAATTTTTAAACATGTAATTATACTAATATTCAGATAAGTTAAACTGAAAATAAAACTTTTTTTTCGACGCCCCCTCTCCTTGTTAGTTGGTCATTGGTTTGTCACTTACAAACAGCTAGTACAATTGAACCAATAAAGGCGTTTTATATTTTTACCGGTAAGGATAGTATAGAGGGACTTCTTATGGTCCGCCAGTTACGCTGGACAGGGCACATATCCCGTATGGGAGACGAACGCATGCCAAAGACAGTCTTTTTTTTTTTGTGAGCTAAAAGGTGGCCGCCATAACAGAGGTGCCCCACGGAAACGCATCAAAGACCAGCTTAGGAGTCAACTTTGCTTAGCTGACATAGAAGAGAGCACCTGGTTACATGCGGCCTTAGAACGAGTCAGTTGGAGTTCACTCCCAAAGGCCGCGGGATACACATTTGAGACCAAAAGAAAATCCGCTGCCGAGGACAAACGCAGACGCGAAAAGAAAAACTAAATGGACCACCTGCAGACAGTGGTTATGCTTGCCCTGGATGTGGCAAAATATGTAGGTCACATCTGGGACTGCGCAGCCATGGGAAAAACATTCCTCACTAATCTTCGGACTCGAATACATGCCTTATAATAACATATAAACTTTAAAATAAAGTTCTTATGTGAACAACTCAATATAGCCTAACTGTTATTACAATATTCACATATTTAACTTTTGATAGAGATGTAATATTAATGAAATATACTGATATTTAATTTACGAAATCTAGGTCTCAAGATTGTCTGCCGTTTCACATTTGCATTACGCTAATTTCATCATACTCAATGCATAAACACAAATCAGTCGCTTCTTATCGCCACCAGACACCACACACTCTATGACACCCCTTTTTGTCAGGAAGTTGCGTCTCCCCATCCCCCAATTCAAGGTACTCGCCATCCCGACCCACGGGGGAGGACCCAAAGTTTGAGAAACGCTACATTAAAAATACTGATGATCAATAATGCTAAACAAAATAATAGTAAAAATATTCAGGGGCGTTGCTAGGAATTTTTCATCATTTGGGGGGCCGGGAGGGGCTGGACCTCTTTGGGGGCCCCTGCATTTTGCGTTATATTGAATATTGTAAAAAAACACTAATTTGGGGCCCCCCTCAAGTGGGGGCCCGGGGAGATTTTCCATTTCTCCCCCTCCTCCCCCACCCTTGCTACGCCACTGATAATATTCCAATATGGAATACTTCACAATTTTGTAAAAATAATTCAATTAATAGAAGATAATTAAAATTTATTTTAAACTAGAACACAAATAAACTTATTGTAGATTCATATCTACACTCTATAATCAGCAACAAATATTCTACTCTCAACTAACAGCCATCTCAAATAAAAGTGACAATATTTTAATGTTGACTTTCTACTTACTAGGAACTAGAATCTAGATCTAGATCTAATTAGAGGGCGCCTATTTAAACTCAAAACCAATATTGCAAACAGCCCGCGAAAATTCAAGGCCAGGGGGGAGTCGGCACATACGGAAAAACCCATGGGAACCCCAGCGTGCCGCTTTTTTTTTTTTTTTTTAAGTTTTCAAAATACCCCCTTCCCTTCCCAAGTTTTCAAAGTATAATGGAATCATTAGAATTTAAATAAAATACTTAAGTAATTTTTTTTTTAAAACCAAAAATAAAAAAAAAGGATGTACAAATTGCAAAATTAGTTCGGTTAAGTTAAGGAGGGTTTGTTCGGTTCGGTTCGTACCAAGCAGTTTCAAAGTTCGGGTTCGGTTCGGTCATAAGTGAGGTTCGAGTTTGGTTCGTTCGGTTCGGGTTCGGTTCGTTTCCCATCTCTATTATGAACCAGCAATAACCAACAATCATTTCTAGTAGAAAAAGATATTAAACAACCAGCTTATGAACCAGAAATAAAAGCAATCTTAAAAACATTATGGAAATTTAATACCAACTATATATTTAATTAATAAATAATTATAAGCTGGTTTAATACAAAATCTAAGAATTCAAAAAAAAAAAAAAAAAAAAATGTAAAGTAACCAAGGCAGAAAGAATTTTTTTCAAAAAAAGAATATCTTAATCTCAGAAGACAGCAGTAAAGTGAATACATGTCCATGTCATTTCTAGGGATAACAATATAAATCTATATTTATACATTATATTTAAGAAAATAGAAACAAAAGGAGAATATAACTTATATAATGATAATGAAGCTAAAGCAAACATTCTAAGTAATAACTTTGCATCAGAATTCTCAACCACAGGATTGCTTAATTTAAATTTAGCTGAAAAGAAAAAAGGATCCAAAAACTATTAAACCTATGAAACCTTCTGAACATGGTGGCATTCCAGCCACATAACTGTTCAAAATACTCTTTAAGGCTTCACTTAATCTAAAAAAAAAGGAGAAGAATCTTATCCAGGAAACGAAAAACCAGCATCACTCACCAGCATAAATGACCTATCTAATTGCATAATTTCAGAAATAAAAAAATAGACTATAAGCAGATGATTGCATACAATATAGAACAATAACAAGAAAATATTTTTAAAATACTTTAAAAAAAAAACAAAGCTTTAATTAAGCATAGTTGTATCAGTCATGCAATTAAATTTGTTAAAGATCGAGACTAACAATAAAAAAGGATTTATAAAAATAAAAAGGGGGGGAAAGACCTGAATTCGAATACATGGCTCAAGCCTTCTCAGGCTTATCAAGCCAACACAGTAACCACTCTGTTAGTGGAGAGCCTATCATCATCATCATCATCAAACTCCATTTGAGTGAGGGCTTGCAAAAAGCCCTGGACAGAAACCCTGCTGTCTTGCGTAGTGCATAAATGTCGCCATACAGGTCGAGAATTTTGGGTTTCCCAGACCTGTTGAGACGGAGATCAGCAAGTCTGGGGCAGTCAAACAGAATATGAGGCAGTTTCCTCTTCTTCCCCGCAGCGGGGGCACCGTGAATCAAAATTTGTCCATTGCTGTGTGAAATATGAGCCAAAAGGACAATGGCCTGTCCTGCACTGTGCTATAATAGCTTGCTCAGGCCTGGACAGCCTCCACCATGGGGAAGTGCGGTCAGGGCGCCTCATGCTCTCCCAGACTCCACTGGCTTTTTGGGACTTGTCCCAGCACTCAAACTACTTTTCCATTTCTGTTTTTTTAATTATAGCCAGGGCTTGATGAAAGCTTACAACCTGTTCAGTGGGTGGAATTTGCCCTCCCTGGTGGGCCAAAGAGTCTGCAATTGTGTCATGTGACTTATGTGACTCGGTACCCACAGCATTATTACAGGGGTGCTATAGCGTTGTTTAATGTTATGTGAAGCCATGATGACAGTGTTGATATTGGGGGGCCATGGTCTGGGGCTTTGCAAAGCCTGTAGTACAGATTTTGAGTCAGTGACCACAACAATCTGTGTTGCCCTCAAATGTCCCTCGCCGAGTTGAGAGTTAATGACTTTTAAGGCTTCACAGACTGCCATGGTCTCTGCATCAAAACTGCAAACACTACCACATGGTCCAAAGATTTTGACGAGTAAGAGCCAAGAAAGTCGATGTAGGCTCCATAGCCTGCTCTTCCAGAATCTATTGATGCCTATAAACATGGAAGATTGTAGAGTTATCTATTATTTCTATAGTCTCATCCTATTTTTCATGTTTTGTTCACTAAGACTCAGACGACAACCTATAAAGGGGACTAATTCAGCTAATACCACCACTTTAGTCAAGTACTAATTCTTTCCCTTGTTTAAGTTACCACACTAAATAGTTATTTACCAATAGTTGGTTAATTTTTTATTGGGATTCTTGTGTTGTCAGGTAAAAGAAATAATTTTGCAAAATTTCAGCTTGATCTGAGATTGGGTGCAGGAAAAATAACAAGTACAAACTTTTAACCAGACAGACAGACAGAGTGAGCTGATAAAAACAATACAAGATAATGAAATGTTAAAAAGAGAATCTGAAAAGTTAAAGATATGGGAAAAAAAATTCTTATTATTTAGACTCAAATTATTGACCTAATCATTGTTTCTGATCCATTCTAAATTCATAGGCACTAAAATCAAAAACATAATTATTGTTTCTGATTCTTTCTAAAATCATTGATACAAAATCCCACTCACTACTTAAACTCACCATAACTTTCCCTTAAATCTTCTGCTGGTTTGATTTTGCCAGGATCATTTAATGGCACCCAAGGTTCAAAGTGATCCGTGGATAACTTTTTCTGAGCACCTTGCCTGTAAAAAAAAGTTGACATGACCTCTAATAAACATAATTAACTCATTGTCTCTGGATTTGCTATCCAAATTTTGATGAAAATTCACTTATTATTTTTGACTAACTGTACAATAGCAGACTGTTTTCTAAATTTTCAATTTTCACCATAATAATAAATAATAATAGCATTTAACAAATAGATTGTTTGAGACTGTAAACTGTTAATGATCTTTTAACAAACATTAAAAAAAAAAAAAATCTGCCCCCCCCCCCCCCAATTGTCTACTATAATAATTGCTTTTTTTAATGGACATAAAGTGTTAATTTTCTAAAATATTAATTACAGTCGTGTATACAGGTTTCCAGAAGAAAATTTATTGTATAAAATTGTATTTTATAAATTTAATAAACCTTGTAAATCTCATAAATCTTTTTTTTTTAATATTATAGTAAAAAAAAAAGAAAAACATTTTAAAAATACTTTAAAACAAAGCTTATAAGAATGGTAACTGTATCTATTAGTTTGGATCAGTATGTAATTAAATTTTAAATAGATCTAGACCAACAACAATAAATCTGTGCCAGTAGAAATTTTTTAGCTTAGAGCTATTCCATGCTTTTTGCTTTCTCTATACGCTATGATCCTATCACTTGTTTGGAGAAATAACGTGTACCAACTTTTTACCATACAGCTAGACTGAGTTGATATAAGCTTTGTAAAAAAATAATGAAAAATCAAAACAAAAATGTATATATATATATGTATCTCTCAAATTAAAGCAGTAACCAAAGAATTTTTAGAAAAAAAAAGTTTTTATTTTTATAACAAAAGATGTACCGGTATAAACAAAATTATACTGTCATAGTACAGTAGTAGTGACACTATATCCTAAGCAACCATTTCATGCCAAAATCTTATAAATGTTGTGAAAAGAATGCTTTTGAAATTATTTCTAACTTAAGAATAAACTAAATCTAGTAATATAAAATGACTTCTATTATTCAAGATGGAAATTTAAAAAAATAATTTTTAAATGTTTGACTTACTCAGTACAGATAGTATTTATAAGACATTTAGCCAAACATTTTCTATGGCAAACCATCTGACAGATTTTACACTTAAAGGCTTCTTTCATCCAGATCTAAAAGTTAAAAGAGCATTAAATCATTTGAAACAACAATCTCATTTATAGTAAAAATATGTCACTACTTCAGACTACAAGGTAATGAACAATTAGAAAATATATCTACAATACATATTGTTACGTATTTCTGAATCTTCTGGCTAGATGTATTAGTTGGCACACGAATAAAAACACAGCAAAGAACTTGACGACTAAACTTTCAGTTTTATCTAACTTTATTGAATAATAACTATAACAATTCGTCACTGTAACATGTAGCGTATACGTCTTACATCGACTGTATCGACTGTAACGGCTCAAGTCCACTCTCTTCTACTGTCTCGCACAGTAGACAACAGTAACGACTACTGTCCAGACTCTTTTCACATGAACTCTGGTTTATATAGAGTCCCTAATCGTTTGTTCAATATTGCAAAAACACTTCTAGTATCCTCTGGAACAACACGGGAGGAAACATTACATCCTGTCGTTGTTTATACATGTCGATTCCAGAGGACACCTGCTGCAGTGTCATCTCGCCGAGGTCACACGTAGTGACCTCTTACTGTCACTGTTCATTTGTCACAATGCCCCCTTCGTAAATCTGTTCATCCTCTGGAACAACACGTGAGGCACGTCACATCCTGTCTTTGTTTACATGCATAGATTCCAGATAACACTCGGTGCTGTGTCATCTCGCCGGGGTCACACATAGTGACCTCTACCTGTCACTGTTCATTCGTAACAATATATACATTCATACATACACACACATACATATATATATCTACATCTCCCTGTGTTTCCACTCAAGTAAAATGAAAGGATTAAGTAAAATTTAAAAAAAAAAAAAATTATGTCAGGGAAAATAATCCGAATTTACCTTTTTGCCACAGAAATCACAAAATGTTGCTGTGGTAAAGTTTGTACTGTCAAACTGATGATGACCTTCTTTGGCATTTCTGATTAAAAAAAAAAAAAGAGAGAGAGAGAGAGAGAAAGAGAGAGACTTAATGACTTCAACAAATTGTGACAAAATGTATTTAAAAAATCAATCAAGAAGAGAGGGTACAAACTTTTTATGTCCTTTTTTTATAGTTGTATCATAGTAATGAGCACCCCCAGCAGTTCTCATGAACAACTCATCCTGAAGCTTCACTGCCTCTGCTCTACAGCTGGCCAAGGAACGTCTCTGTTGTGTTGTTAGAAAATAAGGGTGAAAGCAGAAATCTAAGTGAATATCACCATACATTTGATTGGGATCCCAGCCTTTGTGCACAGACCATAGTTTGACAAGTCTGAAAGCAAAGACTTATTTATGAGACTTACACTAAAAAGCTAACACCAAGATTCAAAAATAGCCAGTACTTTTGTCTCTCAAATGATGTTCTCAAAGTATGAGTAACATTCAGATTAGCCAATTATTAGAACCACGCTACATTGAATTTCTGAGAGATTACTTAAGCTGACAGATTTAGAAATGGCTGTATCTGTTTGATTGAGACCATTTTTTCCTTTAACATAAAACATTAATGATGAAGTAACTCTATACACTTGCATATACCATTTATCTGTGTGGATATTGTGGTCTTGGAATTCTTCACAAGCATAAATCAAAGCAATGTCTTTACTAACATTCTCTAAAAATATTACTATGTGGGATTTTTAGAACATTTAAAATAAATTATTTTCTACTATTTTCTGTTAATAAATAACTGTTCCAAGGGCTTTTAAAAGTAATGAGTGTGGTAATATGCAAGGGATGGATGTAGGGTATGATAATGAAGTGCATGCTCAGGATAATGTCAAGACCATAAATGAATCATTGACACTTCTTTTTTGAGAGCTCAGTGAAGTGCAATGAAATGAATATAGGCTACTCCATCCAATTTCATGGGTAATCTTTCTTATTTTCTTACTGAATCTAACTAGAGTTGTGAACAGAGTGTGTAACTGGAATATGTATATATATATGGCTCCTTTTGTCTCGGAGGCAATGGATGCGCCCAAACTGGAATACAAGAAAGTAAAACCTCAAGTTGAGCTTAACTCAAGCTGATTCAAAAATAGAACAATCCTGACTATAAATATTTGTGTCTTTAATTAGGAAATAATTTTTTTTACGCGAAAGTACAAAATAATTAGCATAAACTTATTTTAAAAAAAACAACATAATTTCTGAAATATGAGTTTTATTCTACTATAAATATTAACCTAATTAAAGTAAATAATAAAAAAAGCAATTATTCATATAAAAATATTATTTATTATTACTATACATTTTAGCAATAAAATAGGAACATTAAAAATGTTGACAATATGTGAAGCTTTGTGTTGTGGAATGTAGTTTCTGTACCATAAGTCTACTGTACACTTACTCTTCTTCTGTTTTGTAATGGCCATGTCTCAAACTAAAACGATCTCGTAATGAGCCATTTAAAGTCATTACACAGTGAAGACATATATCATCAAGATTTAAGCTAATCTGTAATGGAGTTTAACAAAATAAAATTCAGTTTAAAATAACTATTTTAAAAAGGTAACATTTTCTATAATTTTGTTAGTTAATTTGCTTATTTTCAGAAACTTAATGTTGAATAGTTACTATCCCTTGAGATAAAATAAAGGTTCAAAGTAAAACAATAATATTATATACTAAATTAGAAAAACTATTGGTCACTGTTAATTTATCAGATGCATTTCTGAACGACCAATATGTTTCTTTGTTTTTCAATCTTTTAAAAATTTCTACTTCTTTGTTTTCATCTTTGATGTTGACACTGCTTCTTTTTCTGAGATTAACCAAATAGCAGCTTTATAATTGTGCTATTATGATTAGTAATTAGCACCTAGGTCTGCTTTGATGTCCCTTTCCTTTCTTCTAAGTTGTAAATTGTCAAGAATTACTCCCCTCTGATAGAACTCTCTTCTTGAGTTTTTACCTCAAAGAAAAAATAGATTCCAATTTTAAAACTTTGTAAGCTGCAGTAAACTATTAGAAAATCTTTACAAGGATCTAAAATGAAGTACTTTTAGAAAGAAAATAACATATATCTTTTAGTACTTTAGAAGTCTTTCAAAAAGTAAAACTTATATATATTTTGCAGTACTTACATATCCAATTAAAACATCATGGTTAGACCACTTGAATAACTCAGGTTTATCACTTCGATCTCCACCTTTACACCAAACACACACATTTAGATAGTTATGGTTTGAATCAATGGAAAATATAAACTTCTGGTTCCACTTTGGATTCTAATCAAATAAAACAAAAAAGTATACAGAATGGTATCAAATGTCTGATAAAACATTTAAAACAGTTCAAGTAGAAACAAGATTAGACACAAATTCTGAGATCTGCTTATTTGCAAGGAATATTCAAAACATGATTTTGTTTTGATTGTCCAAAGTAATAAAATTTAAAAGATTCACTAGGCATTATAAAAAATGTTTTGTGTAAAATATATTACATGTTTTGGATAGTCCACACCTTCTGCTAGACAACTTGGGATGGCAGTGAGCAGGGTATGAACCCAGAACGATTGAGAAATTCTAATGACAGTCCAGCACACAAAAATACCAGGATTTAATGGACAGAAGTAAAATGTTTGACCAATTAGCCACTAATTGACCAATTAGCCACCTCTCTTTAAGATGACAAAAGGATTGAAATTTAGCAGCCAACAAAAGGGGGAAAAGCTTTTAATATTTTTGTGTGTTCTGTCTGTCCATCTGTCATGTTTATGTAACAAAAACTAAATAGTGCTATTGAGTTTCTTGATTTCAGCTTCTATGACCTCCTTCTGTCATGAATGGACATTAGCAATGGTCAGAACAATGTTGCCCACACAGCAGTTCCCCTTCTCCATGCAGCCCATGCGTCCAAAGGAACAGCAGGTGTCAATACAGTTTGGGATCAGTGGTGTTGCAGGTTCTGCCAGGGTGTAGCACAGTGCTGCAATCTGCCTAAGGGTCATAAGCTCCTGATTTTTCCTCAGGGTTGACTCTTTAAACCTTTCCTGTCTGCGTAGAGCTGCTAGGTAGCAGAGATTCGGATTTATAGTTTTCCTTCTTAGTTGGGTAACCAGCCAGGGCTTCTGGCAAAAGTTTAATGGTTTTGCACATTCTCCTTCCAGAGATAATAGTTCTATACAACCCAATATCTGAGCCACACATCAAGATCAGATGGACTTGTCAGAGTCAATTTGAGAGCATTTTATAGGCATTGGAGTGCTTATATTCATTTTCACTTCAAGTAAACAGGTGCAATGGCTACCTTTTGGTTTTAGAATTAAATATACTGTTACGTCTCTCCTACTATCCAGGATCTCTTCTAACTGCACCACACAACACAACAAACTTAAAGAACCTCACAACTCAGGGTTCCAAAGTATCACTCAGTTTAATTTGAAATCGCAATTGGCAACAACATTAACACTGTCTTTACAAAAACCTAGTCTTGCTCCGCCTGACTTCACACACTGTGCTGGTTCTCGCCTCGTACTGGTCACATTGCGAGGTAACATGAAGTGAAGTGATTCTGACACACTCGCTCTTATATAGTGTCTCTACCAGCCTCGAACCTTCTTGATCACTCCAGTTGATCACTTTCGCCGTGACTTGCGTGTGTAATATTTACGACACTGGTCCTTGCCAAACTGGCGTGTACTGTCACTGGTCACGGTTGACCTCTCGTCCTGCGCTGGACTGTGGCGATTTGGGTAGGCTAAAACCACACAGCACTACCCCCATCTGTGTCACCACCAGGTTTACAACAATACAAACAAACTTTTTTTGTTTTTTTTTTAATACAAAAAAAAACATTATTTTTAAAACAATGCTTAAAAGGTTTACATAATATTATGTTAAGAATAATACTAAAGGGGTGTGCCAAATGGTAATGAAAATAATTTTGTACAATTATTTTTCAAAAATATTTTAATAAAACTTATTATATTTATCAAAATGATCATTTTTTAAAAATAATTTCAATGCTTCTTTTTTTATGTTTTTGTAGGACATAAGTTACTAATTATTTACCTAAAAAATATATGTATGTTTTAAAAATAAAAAATGCAAATGGTATGCACATATTTATATGGCTCCTTTTTGTCTCGGAAGGCAATGGATGCACCCAGATGAGTCACTGGTTTTGGTTTTGTCTTTATACACAAAAATTTAAGAGGTAGTACTATGAGTTTATTTTAAAACAGCATCCTTTGCATCCAATATCATAAAATTGTCTTTTTCTTTCTATGCCTGTTTATATTTATGCAATGTTCAAACTTACATACTTGTACATATCTACACAGGCAGGACTCTATGCATTTCTGTTCAGTGATTATATGGAATCATACTTTAAATGTCAAATGTACATTTTGTATAAAGGAGACATAATTGTGCTAACTGATAGCTTGTAGTTTATAGTTTATGATTCCAAACATGACCATGACTTTTTTTACTCAAAGATGCACTAAATTCTTTATTTCACAATTACCATTATGATAAGTCACATATTCATCTTAAAAAAAGAAAAGCACTTTTGTGTATCTAATTTTACATTCATGTTTTTAGTGATCATAATATTAAAACCTGCTTTTTGACCTGTGTCGCTTAGGGGTCACCTATAAGTTTGTTTTACAATTAAGTAATGTTTTCATAATTGAACTTACTTCTGATCCTTCTTTATATACAGTGTGTCTGACATTTGAATCTGTTTTATCTTCCTTTAAAAAAAAATGCAAGTTTGCAATATAACTATCACAGAAAAAAACATTTATAGTATAAATAATATATCTTTTAAAATCTTAAAAATAAAAATAAAAACTATGCTACTATAAAATGTAGAAAATAGGGCAGGTGATGTCATCTGTTTTTATGGCCATTGTGTGTCATGTGGTCAGTACAATGACTAACCACTTTACTTTCCCTAACTAATGTTAGGTACCAATTTGAGTTGGGTGGACTCAGGGGCACCCTTAAAATCATGACATTCAAAATCCTAGTCTTCACCAAGATTCAAACCCACTACCCCTCATTTCAGATATTAAGCATTTTACAACTCAGCCACCACACCACTATCTTTCCTTAGCTTAGAACATTTTCTATATAAAACAAAATTAATTAATTATAATTAATTGATTAAAAAGTTGTTTCATTTTTTTTATAAGTTAATGTTGTCATTGAGCCTGTATGCTAAATTTGATCACAAATGGATGAGTAGAAGTGGTAAAAATCCAAATGTACAAGAAAGATACAGAGTGAGTTTATATAATCGTTAAAAATATGTAATTTCATAACCTTCACAGCAGTAACTGACAAGCGAGCCATCAAATCTTCAGTGCCTTTTTTCTCTGTTTCCTTAGAAACTAAATGCTGACTATGCCAGCTACTTGCTCTCTTTAAAAAAAAAAGGAAAACATAAAAACATTATCTTTTATTTATATATATATTTTTTCTTTTACGATACATTAACTCTTTCTCTCCTAATCGACAATACCATAGTTGATTTTAACCTCATTAAATTAAATTAATGTTTAATTTTTTAATTTTTTTAAAACTTGACTTTGAATTATATAAAAAGAGCATGCATTTCCCTTTAATTCTATACCAAATACAACATTTTCTGATAACAAACAACAATGCTATTGAAGCCCAATCATAACAGGGTAGTGAAATAGTAATGAGCAAATGAAGAATTCCTTCAAAATATGGAAAAATAATTACGGAGAGAAAAGAGTTAAAAATCTATTTTTCTATTCAGCATTTCCTATTCACAGCACTAGAGAAATAGTGATTTATGTTTACTAACAATATACATAAATTGTTTTCTTCTTTAAGCGAATAATCTACACTTCACTAATTAATCTTGGCCCATCCAATGAAGCAGCATGCTAAGTGAACAATGCTTTATAGGCTTAGTTAACTTAGACATCTTGCTAAAGTAATTTTGATATGAATTATGTATTAACAATTTTCCATTTAGCTCTTAGCTCTGGCCTAATTCATGTACAAATGTGAAACTGTTGTTGTTTACATTTTTGTCACCATTTTTGGTTTTTATAAGAATGTATAATTCTGATAATAATTATGAAAATAAGTAATATTTAATCAACATAGCTAGTCCTGCCATGAAAAACAATTGAGATAAAATTTTTATTTTTTACTTAACTTCAACAATGTGTTGATCTATAAATTTATATTTATAGACATAAAGATGAAAAGTGTTTTATTTCTAAGTACAGCTTTATATATATATATGTATGGCCTACTTCAGTCGCGAAGCGACTATGGATCATCTCATGGAAATGGGATGAATGCCTGTGCATTAGCTGTGGTCGGAACGATGTCGCCCACACATCAGTTCCCCCCTCTCCACGTAGCTGATTTATCCAAAGGAACGGCAGTGCTGATACAGTTTGGGGTCAGCGGCATCCCAGGTTCTGCCAGGGTGTACCACTGGGTGCTGCAAACTGCCTTAGGGTCGCCAGCTCCTGATTTTTCTTCAGGGTTGACTCCTGAAGCCTTTCCCATGATTTGGTATAGCTGCAAGGCAGCAGAGGTTTGAATTAAGAGTTTTCCTTCTCCTAGGTGGGTAGCCAGTCATGGCTAACAAGCTTACTGATTTAGGCACAAGTTACTAGCCTTCTGTTAGTGAGAACAGTTCTGCCGGACTCAATATCTGAGCCACACATGAAGGCCAGGAGTTGGACTGGTTGTCAGAGGCTATTTGAGACGCATGCAATTAGGAAGCATTTTATAGGTAGTGGAGTGCTTACATCCATCACCACCAATTCTGACAATGACAACCTTGCTGAACCATATATATATATATATATAATAAACCTAAATTTATAACAGCATTTTAGGCAGCTTAATGGTTTTTAGTGCTGGTCAAGTTAGCAAAAGCTAGTTAATCAAAAAGACAAAATGATATATAAAAAACCTAACATAGTTTTTAATATAACTGTAATTTAAAATGGGGTATGAAGACTGAGGGAAAAGTGCTTGGCTTCCGAATTGAAGAGTCTAAGTTTTTTTTATTTTCAATATATTTTATTAGTTTTTTCATGAAATTACTACAAAGACCTAGTCAGAAATAAAATTCTTTAACTTTTTTTTTTTTACCTTGGGACAAGGTTTTAGATTTGTATTCACCATATTTTTCGCTCCATAAGACACTCAGTACCATAAGATGCACCTAGGGTTTTAAAGATGGAAAATAAGAAATAAAATACTTTGAAATATTTTGAAGATTCAAAATGTCACTGTTCTCTTATTTTACTCTCTCTATTTTTAAAAGAATAGTAGATGTTAATCTTTCTTTATAGATATTTGTATAGGTCAGTGATCTTCAATCTTATTTGAGTCCCCCCCCCCCTTTTTTTGTATAGTTTCTCTAAAAAAAAATGTGCCAGTGTCCCCCTCCCAGACACATGCTAATAGGAAAAAATTACCTGTATGGTATATTCATATATATATATATATAAAAGAGCAATTCTTTGTAGATTTTCTGATAGTAATTAACAGATGGTTAATTTTAAAACTATTACTATTATAAAAAAAAATATGAAAAATAATGTGTGGATATTAGGGATAAGAACTACTCTCATTGTCATTAAATGTGTTCATTAGTTTTTTTTATCAAATGATTGAGGAGAGCTAGTTTTAATTTAAATTAAGTTTCCATATACTATGAATAAAAACATTTTTGAGTTGCTAACAAAAATGAGCCTAAGCTATTGGGAACCTTGTGCCTTATGCAGTTTGAAAGTATTAGAAATGTCAGGCTTTAAATTAGTCAAAGTAAGATGAAAGTCTTCTCTAGTGACTACATCTTTTTCTTTGCAAACTCATTAAGTTTGTTAGAGCAGTAAATCCATTTTTAACCATGTAGGGAAATGCTTAAAATATCAATTTCATTTAACTTAAAGTTTTGGGTATTTAGCAGGAACTTTTCACTCCCTCCCCTGTTAAAATTCATTTTTCTGATGACATTATTTTGTAATCCACACTTTCTTTCTGCAAATTAACTTGAACATCCACGATTTATCATCCATTTTTCAATTTTTATAACATTCTGGAAAAGAATTCCTCCTTAGCATTATTAGTTGAGTACATCATACTGGATGCAGCTGCCTAGCATCGAGTTCTTTCTTATGCAGCTGCCAAAATCCAATTCGTTGTTTCTGTCTCGGCCATTGTTGGGGCCTGTATTCGTAATTTCACCTGACGACATCCAAGGCAAGGAATCAGAAATGGTCTTGAGGCTTTCATGGCTTGAGTTCTCATCAAAGGTACTGACAGATAAACAGAGGTCTTTAAGGTCCACAGCAGAAAGCTTGGACGCAGACCCAACGTTGTCTTGATCTGTCCGGCTCATTGAGGTACTGGTAACAGGTACAACAGGAACAAATACTTCAGGCACATAACAGACTTCTCTTGTTTCTTAATTTCTTTCTTTCCTTTCGATTTGAAACATACCGTTCAGATCATCGCAGCAATCGTCGTCACGTTTCTCGCCTTGAAAGTCACCCGCGACAGACTTGCCCACAACACAGTCACAGACGGCGCTCCATTCCCCAGCGCCTCCATCACCACTGTTTGTGCAGCCACAGTCCTGACCAGGCAACTGCTCCTTCCCTAATGAGTTTATTCCTCCTTTTGCTTGCGACACAATGTTATCACTTTGGTCTATTTGGCCTTCTACTGGCAACACACTTTCATCTACTTTGTTCCACATCATGCTCCTCATCTTATTCCTAATCATGTTCAATTGTTCCTTAAATGCATCCCCACAGGTCTCCGGATCTTCCTCTTCATCGATCAGAGCTTGCCGCAGACGAGCCATGAGCGTTTCCCTGCTACCGACAGGTTTTAAACCTCGGTCTTGAAGCTCTTGTCTTAGCTCTTTAATTGAGAGCTGATGTAATAGCTTCAGCGATGCCATAGAAATCTAATCCTACCTCCTCTAGTTTAGTTGCCTATAAATCCCACTTCTGACACCAATTGTAATAACTTAAGTGAGGCAACTCAACGAGGACATAGACGTTTATTTACATAGAGACATGACAAACACAAAGGGCATCTGCCTTGAGTACAGCATCTCCATATTGGCTCTCTACTTGGGTGGAAATCGTTAGTCTCTTATGTCAACATCCGACTTGTCTGGTCACAGACAGTGCACACCCTCTTTCTGCACTATCCTGAATGGCGGTGCGCATGGCAAAGTCATATCAATGTCCTCAGGCAGTAAATGATTCATCAATAAAGCAAGTTCAGGGAGTTGCATAACTATTTTCTTGAAACATGTTCTACAACAAAATGAACTACACATATCAAGAGTTGCGATGACATGGATGCCAATACGAGGAAAGCGCAAACAGGATTGTCCTTGTATAACGTGGCGCCACACCTTCATGGAGGACCTCAGAACAGTGGATGCCAAGTGGGAGGAGGCTTCAGATATTGCCAATGACAGATCTTTATGGAGACAGCTTGCCGCCCAATGCGCCGAAGTAAGTAAGGTTCATTTCATTCATTTTGTGATACATCACTGCCATGTAAAATAAATCTTTAAAAATTTTTTTTCAAGTCATGAAATCTGACTTTTCTCAAAGAAATTTTTAATGTATTAAAGAGCTCAACAAAATGAGTAAGACTATTCCTTTTCCAAAGCCAGTGGACCTCAGTACACAATAAGAGTTAACAAGTTGATCATCATTTGTTTCATACAAACTATAGAAAGATGTGCTCCATTTTGGCATGTTTTTTATTTAATGAGATTTAAAGAAGAATGAAATTTTGGGCTAAGATATTTAGCAAACGACATGTAGCCAGTGAATCCCACCGTGAATTGTAAACATTTCTGGTTTTTCTTTTTCATTGTCAATATTTTCACTGGGAAAAGCTTCAGAAGTCAACTCTCTCAAAAAATCTGTAGCCAGTGACCATTTGGCAGCTAGCAGCACACCCTGGAAAAATCTGCAATCCTGCTGATCAAAAACTGTATTGGGATTTCTGATCATTCCTTTGATCACATCAGCTGTGAAAGAGTCTGCTGAGTGGGAAATATGATTCCAATTATAGTTAATACCCAGGCTTTTATCACTTTTATGAACTATTTAAATGTTAGCTTTAAGGTTTTTTAATATTAGCATTAAACACCTGTACATACTTTCTTGTTTGTAAATAAAATAAACTGTAATTTAAAAAGCTTTATTTAGCATATTTTAAATTGTTTACATGTGAAAAAACTTAAAATGAAAATAAATCTAGACACTTCCTGCTAGCAGTAAAAAAAAAAGTTTTAAATAGGTCGTAAAAGAAAGGTAATCCTGAACTAAAATAAGCAACTTTAAGCATTGTTTGTTTTCTTAAAATAGAAGCAAGTTAATTACAATTTGTGTATATTTACTTCAATAGTGCCAACATTGAAGAAAATGTAATAAATTAAAAACTTTTTTTTTCAAAGCAACCCCAGTTTCTTCTTTCATCTTAGTACCCTGTAACACCTCTTTCATTCCACCCTTTTTCATAAAATGGCATCCCCCCAGGGGCATTTTCCCTAGCATTGAAGAGCACTGGTATAGGTAGTGGGAGAACAAAATCTGGTAACTAGAATATCAAAATCTTAATCTGCTCACATGTCAAGCAACATATTAGCTATAAATAGTGCAGGTTTTAGCCCCTATTAGAATGTAAAAGTAGTGCATCTTATGGTGCGAAAAATACAGTAACTGATATAGCATGAAATTCCAAGAGCATTCTTCCCTGATGGGTCATCACTATATTTTGTCTTTGTGTTTCATAATTCTGGCTTGAACACTTGTTAACATATACCACAAGAAGGAAAACAAAAAAAAAACATTTTAGATTAATTTAGATACTTTTTTTTAAAAAGACAATACCTCCTTTATGCATTGTTTTTCTCTTAAAGTTAATGTTAGATTTAAAAACATTTTTTTTACCCTTCCCCTTTCTCCCTGAGAAAGAATCCTGGTTAAGCCCATGTATAGATCTAGTACACCTTTCAATATACTAATGTTCAGTATTTAGATCTAGATCTAGACTTAGAAGCCAATGCGGAAAATTTTCCAGAACATTAATTTATTAACTCTTGAATCAATAAACCCTAACATTCTGTAATTCCCGAACGTGATAGTCCTTTCAAAACTGTTGTAGGATCTAGACCTAAATTTAGTTATCATTATGTACTAGATCTAGGTCATCATTTTTGTTTCTAATGTTCTTTATTTTTGTTTTTGTATGTTGCAAGCTGTTGTTTATGCTGCCATTGATTAGCTTTTAGGTCTAGTTTGATAGAGCTGGGGCTAGTTTCTTAATGTATTCTTGAGTTGAGGAGTCCCATAAAGAGGATGCATATTCTATTAATGGTCTAATCAAGTTTAAATAACATTTTAGTTATATTTTCCTATTTGATTTGCAGAAATAGAAACCCTAATGCTTTGTTTGATTTTTTAACAATTTCATCATTATGGGGATCCCATGATAAGCTTTTCATTTATTATAGCACCTACATATTTTGAGCTTTTAGTCTGTGTTACTGGTTTAACATGAATAAGATAAGTAGTTTTATTTGCTTTATGTAACATAGAAGAATAAGTGTACAAAAAGAATGAATGGTATGCAGAGAACTGGAGGAAGCACAACAGTAACATTCAGAGTGAAGCAGCAAAAATTTGGTTGTCAAAGAGGCTAAATGAAAAGGTGTGTATTACTTACTCTATTCAGACCTAAGAATTCTAGTGGGTTTTCATATTTATCCCTGTCTATTTGTAACCTGAGTCTGTTGACAGAAACAAAATCAATTTAACAGACAATAGCATCATTGTATTAGTGGTAGTATTTATGAATAATGAAATCTATAATCAACTAAAAGTAAAGATTTATAGAAACATTTAGGTAAGAAAGGTAAGAGAATAAATGCTCCATTGGTGGAAGTTGTTCTGCATAAGTTCTTGTCTTTAAGACAGATGATTGAAATTCTAAATGATGGGGTAGTTTCTATTCCTTTCTATTAGTCTCACGTTCATGAGTAGGCACTGAGCTAGACTAGAATTTTGTTAACTACAAATAATTATTTAAAAAAAAGAGTTACTAAACCTTATTAGCTACAAATAGTAGTAAAAAAAAAGAGTTACTAGTATGTTCTCTCAGTCTACAGAATGTCTAATTTTTTCAGTGAAAAATAATTATAATCACAGAGAATCTGTCTCTTTTAGTTGATTAGAAGTTAAAAAGAAAACACCTTATTATAATTTTTGTAAACAGAATAAGTTTTTTCACAGAGTTGATTATAATGTTCAACTCCATGACAATTGTAGTTCTTGTATTTCTAGAGAAGTTATTTTAATAATGGCCTTTTATCTTAATTAATTAGCATAGTAAATTTTGCCAAAATGTTTCAGACATAAAAATGTTAAACTAACTAAATCATGTTTTTCACAATCATCACAATGAAATGTTTCAGAAGCTTATAGATCTATATCAAAATTTGTCAGATTAATGTTTCTAAGAAGTCAATAGAAACCCTGAGCTTATATATTTCTTTTCTTTCAAACCATACAATATGAAACATCTGTTCAATTCCCTAAGCATAATAACATTGTAGCACAGACTTAGAAACAAGCATGTGCTGCACACTTTCAAGAGCACAACATTTTTTCAAATTAGTGGCAAAATAATTCTAGAATTCAGGTCATAAGTGACACTAAGATAGTTTTATCAATGGTTGTTTTGCTGTTAGTAAAAGATGGTAAATATTGTTTTTTAGATTAGATAGTGGCTAAATATAAAAATAATAAAAATTAAAAAAAGGCATTGCCTTTGATTGCAAAGATAAGGGATGAGTGTAATATTTCATAGGAACATGTAAACCCAGTTGCAAGCTTCTCAATTGGCCACATTTATATGTACCATTATCTGCCTGAGGTCTGTCTAGGTTTTCTTTTCTGTCTTTAAGAATTTAAATCTCAAATGTGTGCCCTGCAACTTTTGTAACAGTTCTCCTGCTGCTTTCCTCTGTGCGAATCAGGCAAAATGGCACCTGAGTTAATCTTTACAGGGAGGGGGGGGGGGGGGGGGCAGCTCTGTTACTTTATCCTCACCAATTAAGATAAACCTTTAGCATGAGGTCATCTGCTATACAGCATAAGTGTCCAACAAATAGCAGATCTAATATATTATTATAAATAATATTGGGATCAATTTTAATTTCAAAAACATCTTTAAAAAAAACGAAGCTTATCTAAGGGGATGAACTCAGCACTTACAATTATACCTCTCAATAGTGTATTTACCTTTTTCAATATCAAACAAAATAATTAATTACCAATAATCAATTGACTAATTTGTTAATTTTTAAAATTGATTCATATTTTGTTACGTACAATAAATAATTGCTCAAAGTTTCAACTTCATCTGAAAATGGGTGTGGGAGAAATGTGTACAATTATTACATATTTAGCCTTCACTGAATACTGAAAGATTAATTTCCCATGTTGGTATAAAAAAAAATTAATTAATTTAAGGTAATTAACTGACTAATTGTTGCTGGTTTTTTTTATTGATTCATGTATTTTCTATGTCAATGAATAATTTTGCAAAGTGTGACAGAAATAATGTGTACAAACTTTTTATCAAAACAGAAAGTCAGAGTTAACTCTTTCTCTCCTAACTGACGATACCAACGTTGGTTCCACCAGAATGTGGTAAATAATTACAGAGAGAAAGAGTTAATATAAACTTGTAAAAATTATTCAAAAAGGACACATATATAATTTTTTAATAACAAATGGACATTACAAAAAATTGAACATACCTGTTGTCTTTGCCCCACTTAAGAACTTTTGAAGCTTGTTTTGCTGAAGTGATTTTAATATCATTGGCACCTATCAATATATCTCCCTGTAAGATGAGAAACTACAAATAGTAATGTTTCTTTTATTATTTTATGAGCTTATACAAAAATTTCTACTTCAAGATTTTAAAAAGCAATTTATCATTTAGATTTTTTTTCCAATTTCAAATAAACAATGTATCATCGTAAAAGCACTTATTTAACTTAATTGTTTTCAATTTATATCTATATAAATGATTTTTAAATTACATGCAATTTGTTTAATATGAAAGAATTAAAAATTACAAGGACAAAGCCTCAAGCAACTTTTAGTCAATATTTCCTATAACTACATTGTATACTCAAAAATAATAATTACAAATTGTGATAATACTGCTTGTTACATGTGCATCTCAACAAAATATAGATCCCAGTAATTCTGTTAAATGATTTGCACTTACCTCCTTAACTCCAGCTATGTGTGCTGGAGTTCCAACACTGACTTCATCCACAATAACAACTGGCAAAAGCCTGTCCTCCCATATTTCCTGTAACAAAAATGAGAAGATTGACTTCAAAAACTAATTTGATGAATTAACAAGTCAACAAATTGTTACTTCACATTTCTCAGAATGCATTTGTTTTAAATATAGTCAATAAACTGTTTCCATTAAAATAATAATGAATTTACTTAAGAAAGAAAGAATGTTAGACAAGAGTAAGACTAAGACTAAGACTAAGACTGCTTTATTGATCCTTATGGAAATTCGTTGTGATTACAAGGACTCTTTTCTCATATGAAGACAACACAACAGAAACAGACACAACATAGAAAGTTCATTCAGCAACTACACACAGGCATCTTGGTCCTGATCATGTTTCCTGATCAACGAGTTGTGGTGATATAGTCTGACCAAGTGAGGTACGAACAAGTTTTTGTATCGCTCTGTTCTTGTTTTGATTGACAGTAGTCGCCCACTTCACGACCCCCGACATAGTTCTAATGGAGCAGGTGGCCGTTGTCTTCCAGGATTTTTTCGATTTTCCTTAGACACTTTGGTTCAAAAAGTTCCTTTAAATGTGGTAATGTGAGTGTAATTTTTTATGCCCTTTTTATGATGGTTTCTAGACGGCGCAACAGTCTAGATGAGGCGTTGCCTTGCCAACAAGTTATTCCATATGTTAGCAGATTTTGTATAGTCGTTTAAAACTATTAAGTTTGTATAGAAAAAAGTCGCTGGGCTGTTTTCTTTGTCAGAGTTCCAAGATGGTCTTCCCATGAGAGATTGTGTTATTAATGATTAATGATAACGCCTAGATATTTATATGCCGTCACTTGTTCTATAGATGCAGTGTTTATTTGCAGTTCATGTATAGTTTGTTTTTTCTTTCTGAAATCTATAATAAGTTCTTTAGTTTTTGTGACATTCAGTTCTAGAAAGTTGTCAGTGCACCAGTTTGTAAACTCTTCTATCGAGCTTCGATACTGAGTTTCATCTTCTGAAATAAGACTGACTATGGCAGTATCATCAGCGAATTTAATGAGTTTAACTGAGTCATAGATGCTTCTTATGTCATTAGTGTAAAGAGTGTACAGTACAGGAAAAAGTACACAACCTTGTGGAGCACCCGTACATAGTACTCGAGTTGACGATTTGGTGTTGTTGACTTTAACATACTGAGGACATTGGGTTAAAAAGTTTAGAACCCATGCTTGTACGTAAGGGCTGACATTTAAGTTACTCAGTTTGTTTATCATTTGATGTGGCTGTATGGTATTGAAAGCCGAGGAGAAATCTACAAAGAGGACTCATGCATATGTTTTGGGTGTATCGAGATTCTCATAAAGCTGGTCCATATGCAATAGAATTGCATCCTCAGTTCCCCTAGCTGCCTTATATGCCAATTGGTGAGGGTCTAGGCTGTTATTGACTTTTGCTACAAGTTGTTTAAGCACATATTTTTCAAACCATTTCATAACTATAAATGTTAGCACATATTTTTCAAAACATTTCATCACTATATATGTTAGTGCTACTGGGCGGAAATCATTTAAGCTATCTATTTTTGGCTTCTTTGGTACTGGTACAATCTCTGAAGTTTTCCAGATGTGTGGAATTACACACGTTTGCAACAAGTTAAGATGTGAGAGAAGATGAAAGAGATTTGTTCTGCACATAGCTTGACCAGCTTGCCAATAATTGTATCTGGTCCAGAAGCTTTTGTTACATCTACTCTTTTAAATAACAAGGTCATCTCATCTTCAGTTACAAAATTGACAAAAAAGTTTTTCTTTGGTCAGAGTGTTGAAAATTTCTTTTTGTAGAAGAATATGCCAAACAGAGTAGGTGTGAGCATACATCCCTGCTTGACACCACTGATTGGTGCTGATTGGGCTCCATTGAATTTGACATTACATTTTGTTTCCTCATGAAAGCACTCAATAAATTTCAGTAGTTTGGGAGGACAACCTATTTTCCTTAAAAGTTTGAAAAGGCCATTTCTGCTGACCACGTCAAAGGCTTTAGTCAGATCAACTAAAACAATTTAAAGGGTTTTGTCTCTCTCAGAATTTCTCCTGCAGTTGTCTTAGAGAAGATATCATGTCTATAGTGGATCTGCCACTCCTGAATCCATGTTGAGACTCCAGGTAGACTCTAGAAGCTATCTCTTGCAGACTTGATAGTGCCACTCTAGCAAAGATTTTTCCAACTATGCTGAAGAGATACTTTTATAATAGTTGCAGTCACTCCGATCTGCTCTTTTTCTTGATGCAAGATTCCAACTGTTTTAAATTTGCCTCAAACCACTCTACATTTTTGTGTTTTTGAGGACCAAAGGCAGTAAGAGCTTAGCTGAACATTGCATCTGTTAATTTCTCCCATCTGATAGAGATGTCTTCTTCATCACTTATCAAGGGGATTGAACTGTTCAGAAGCTTGCCAAATAGTACAGACTTCTCTGGATCACCAACATGATTAACATTAATTCGTTTAGTCCTAGATTGACAGGAAATATAAGCCTTCTTGAGGAGTAGTTTGATCTTGCTTAAGACTAGCGAATGGTCTGAGTTGCAGTTCACACTGGTGTGGATGACACTTTTCAGATCCATCCTTCTAGTGATGCAGAGGTCAAGCTGGTGCCACCTTTTTGAGCATGGGTGCCGCCAAGAGACTATGTGGCGTTCCCTGCAAAAAAAGTATGTATTTGTTATACACAGTTCATGAGAACTACAGTCATTGATCTTGCAAACACCATGAGGTCCCAAAACATTTTGGCCACGCACCTTTTCAGCACCAACACGGGCATTAAAATCTCTATTAATATAGAGGTGCTCAGACTTTGGGATGTTTCTAATTACATCCTCCAAAGCTTGGAAAAATCTGTATTAGTCTCCTTATAATGCAGCCGGTATGTGACGTTTTGGCGCCGCCGTTTTGGCGCCAGGACGTTTTGGCGACGGGACGTATTGGCGCGAGATATCATTTGACGATAATTTAATAAGCACGTAGCTTTTACAACAATGTTCATTTCACTCTACCATAATATTGTATGTATAGTATGAATTCTAACACCGTTCTGCGAATTTCATGAATATAGGCCTATAATAAGTCAGATTCCTGAATGGTAATGACATGCTATATGTGAATTCTGCTAATCGCACTGGATGACATTTTTGGATTTCTTTCCAAAAGATTTTTCTTATTTGACATTAGTGTAATATATGAACTAGATAAGTGTCACACTTTAATATAACAAAAACCATGTTAACATCTAAAACTCTATTACGCTGAATGACGACAATAACTCCACACATAGTAAAGATCAAGACACGGAATGTGGTAAGTACAAACTCTAACGTGAATCCACAAATACAAACACTCTGGGCGACAATAGATAGAAACAAATTCACGACACTAAGATACTTTGAAAAGATATATTTTGAGAAATTTGGTAGGGGTGATTTGGGTGACACATCTCGCATTGATGCAGGTAGAGTTGAACAAATGAAGACAAGACCAGCACTGAGCACTGGTCGTTGGCGTCATGCGTCTGGCGATCATCTCCTTGGGAATGGTCATTACATGTATCCCGCCCCCTCTCTTCTGCTCACATTTCACTCCTTGTATATACTCTTTCCTCCACCCCTCCCCTCTCTCACGCGTAAGACAAATTCCAGTGACTTAGGCAAATAACCATGGTGTCTATGTATACTTAACTTAAAAGTATTTTGAGAAACATGGTACATGTATTATATTTTTACTTATTATTAGCAAGTGTTTGGTATGTATAGCTGGAGATACCTTACAGTCATTAAATAAACAAATGTTAATGTAAACAAATAATCGCATCAATTTTTAGTCTATCATCGTTTCATTTTGATTTTTGTTTTTAATTTTAAAGTATTATCTCAAAAAACTTGTTTTGAAAATAAAAGTGTGCCTCTTAATAAACACACATACACAAGCCAAAATGTTTATTAAAGAAAATGATGTGAAAAACAAACACACATTTACATTTAGTACGTGAAAAATATGTCTTAACACAAACACTCAAGCAAAACATAGATATGAATAATTCTTTTAAAAGAAATAATACAATAAACTTACATAATGTATTTCGCCCCAAAACGTCCCGTCGCCAAAACGGCTCACGCCAAAACGACCTTCGCGCCAAAACGGTGGGGCCAAAACAGCATCGCCAAAACGTCCTGCTTCGTAATGCAGCAAGGGTTGGTGAATAGACACAAATAATATTAACTTTACCCTGCGAGGAGGCAAGTTCATGTGTGCTACCCTTTCATTGCATATGGGGTACATAGCAATGCAGGGGACAAGACTGTTTCTTATTATGACACCATGTATTCTGGGGCTTTGTTATGGTTTTCCTTGTCAATAGAATGTATAGTTGCTTTCTGTAAGAGATACACAGTCAGACAGTCTGGTTTCTTGTAGACAGGCCTCATCAACGCTTATTCTGCTTTCACTGTCGATGATAGCAGTTTGTTTCATGTCAGTGACTAGTTCAGGATCAATATTCAAGCCAGGACATATTGTCCGTATGTTCCAGCTTGAGGGTTTTCTTTTGATTGTATTGGCAGGTGTGCAACTTGCTTTTTTATTTTGTCTTAGCACCAAGCAACCAGTGGTGTGGCAAGCTGTGAGTGACAGGTTAGCCCTTTATTGTCCAAGGGCTGCTTGGCTTAAGGCAGGCAGTAGCTATCTACTGAGGCTGAAAAGCCCTTTCTTTCATTGAGAGTGGTCCCTGGCATTCCAGTTTACACCAATCAGCTTGAAACTTATCACCGGTAACTCTCCATGTTGTTTTCAGAGACATTACCTGTCAGAGATGGAGTGACCTCTCCATTGCTGGGGGAAAGCCTGGGCGATAAATTTGTGAGTGCTGGGCTGCCCATACATCAACATTCTCCTCTCCTCCATACTGAACAGGTCCAAAGGGACGGTAAACCATCGCTATTTGGGGTCAGGTGGCTGCAGGTGCTGAGTTTGCCAGAGAGCAGAAGTCTTACCACAGTCTTCCCGACTAAAGGGCTCCAAAACCAGATTTTCTATTAGGGTTTATTCCCTTGGCCTTGGATCTTACAGGGACACACACAAGGCAGTGTGGCTATTAACCTATAGCTAGGGGTTTGGTTTGGGGGAAGCAGGGCATGTCCACATGCCGATACATCAACATTCTCCTCTCCTCCATACTGACCAGGTCCAAAGGGACGGAAAACCATCGCTATTCGGGGTCAGGTGGCTGCAGGTGCTGAGTTTGCCAGAGAGCAGAAGTCTTACCACAGTCTTCCCGACTAAAGGGCTCCAAAACCAGATTTTCTATTAGGGTTTATTCCCTTGGCCTTGGATCTTACAGGGACACACACAAGGCAGTGTGGCTATTAACCTATAGCTAGGGGTTTGGTTTGGGGGAAGCAGGGCATGGCCACATGCCGATGGGCCACGACTGCATGATACATCTCAACTCTTGGCATTTATTCATGACACACCAATTTTGAAATAACTGCAGAGTTAGTGGCTTGGAGAAGCATGTATATAAAGACCTGGCAAAGACCTGTTCAAGAAGTTTCACCATTAAATTAATGGAAGCACTAGATCCACGGTTTCCGGTTTATATGATTTCTTTTTTGTATCTTTTTAGTGATGTGGCCCATGACATGAGTGTCAGAAATTAAAATGGCCTGCTGGCTGGATAAGGTTGGACATCACTGGTTTAGGAAGACAACAATGTAACTATCTAGAAGCAGGATGTAACTGTCTAGAAGCTGGATGTAACTGTCTAGAAGCTGGATGTAACTATCTAGAAGCTGGATGTAACTGTCTAGAAGCTGGATGTAACTATCTAGAAGCTGGATGTAACTATCTAGAACAGCGGTTCTCAACCTTTTTAGCTCGGCAACCCCTAACACGATTTCCCACTAGCCGGCGACCCCCAACCGTAAAATTTTTTCGTTCATAGGCCTATGTAAATTTTATTTTGCTTATATTATATAATTGCAATCAAAATGTAGTTGGACATCTATGATGTTTTTTCACATAAACGGAACATACCAAAAGCTGTATGTAAGTAATTGTATTTATTGTAGAAATAATTTTATGCTTAAATTTAAAATAAAAAAATGACTTTCATTCATCTACTTTCCGAAAACCCAAAATTTCCAAAGGTCATAGGCGACCCCCCGACAAATGGTCATTCGACCCCCAAAGGGGTCGTGAACACAGGTTGAGAACCCCTGATCTAGAAGCTGGATGTAACTGTCTAGAAAGACAATGTAAGAGTTCCACAACAATTTATGCACCAGACAAATCGTTCATCTAACAAATCATTCGCCCAACAAATTGTTCATAACAACTGGTTCACACATAACTTGTTCAATGATACCTGGTCACTGACATTTCATTTATGTCAAATGGTTCACACAACAAATAGCACACTGACAATTGGTTCACAACTGTTGCAACGTCTAGAAAACATCATTAAAAAAGCATCAAATATTACACTCACAACATTACTACCACATTTAAAGGAACTTTTTGAACTAACGTGCCTAATAAAAATCGAAAAAATTTTGGAAGACAACGGCCACCCGCTCCTTCAGAACTACGCCAGGTCGTCGCGAAGTAGGTGACTGCTGTCAATCAAAACAAGAACGGAGCGGTACAAAAACTCGTTCATACCTCACTCGGTCAGACTCTATCACCGCCACTCATTGATCAGGGAACATGAAATGCACCAAGATACCTGTGTGTAGTCGCTGAATGAACTCTTTATGTTGTCTGTTGTATTTATGTGTATTTTTCTGTTGTGTTGTCTTTATATGAGAAACGAGTCCTTGTAATCACAACAAATTTCCGTAAGGATCAATAAAGCAGTCTTAGTCTTAGTTCAGTGACATTTTGTTCACTGGAGAGTCACATATTATCTTCACATGTTTAATTTATTTCCATTAGTAGTTGACTAAGATGTCTTCTAACATGAGAGAAAATATGTTAACAGATTGGCAAGTTGAGAATGTACTCTTGAAATATACAGCAGTCAAAATACACATGGCTTAACAGATATCAATTTATCTAACAAATAGGCTTACATCTTTGACTAGCATGCCAACAGCATTGTCATGACCTGACTTAATCAACTCAATAGTCAAAAGCTTTTGAGAAATTCTTTTTTCTGACAGTATCTGTTTCCATGGTTTCTTATCTGTAATACATAAGAATCATTTAGTTTGATCACATACTAAGCTTATACATAGCTGTTCTTACTCTTTAAAATTAAGAATGTCTTTTATCTCAGATGGCAATTTATTCAGCATAAGAAAAACAGAGGTCATGTTAAGAAAATCTCACAATTGAGTTTAACAGGGCCCACAAATTACTGTAAACGGCCTCTTGACAGTGGCCTCTTGACAGTGGCCTCTTGACAGTATCGTACAAATTACCCATGACTGTCAATATAAATATATAACTATTGCTTTTAAGTCAGCAGGGGGCGCGTGGTCATATGGTTAGGCGCTTGGCTTCTGAACCTGAGGTCCTGGGTTCCAATCCCAGTGAAGACTGGGATTTTGAATTTCGGGATTTTTAGGGCGCCCCTGAGTCCACCCAACTTTAATGGGTACCTGACTTTAGTTAAGGAAAGTAAAGGCAGTTGGTCGTTGTGCTGGCCACATAACACCCTGCTCATTAACCATTGGCCAAAGAAACAGATGACCTTAACATCATTTGCCCCATAGATTGCAAGGTCTGAAGGGGACACTTTACTTACAGTCAGCATTTCTTTCAGTCACCTAAAAATAAGCCCCTATGGAGGTTGATAATAATGCATAAGGTAACTTTTTTTCTGTAAGTTTAAAGGAGAACAGTGCTTCATCACACCCTACCTAAAAGCTTTGAAGTACCAATTTGATGTCACTGGCATAGAAGAAGATAATAGGAAGCAAATGGATTCCCAGAAACAGCTGTAGAGCTCTTATTGAATTAGGTATATACCGTACCTACCTACTGACAAAACACAGTAGAGCCTTGAGTTTCTGGCCAAGAATGACAATCGAGTGCACTCAACCACAGTCACTTCTAAAATGCCACAACCAATATCTGTTCCATGTAACTGAAGCCGCTGAACAGATTCTTTTGCAAGATCAATAGATGGAGGGAAAAATGGTTTGAATCTCATCTTGTACATAGGTAATGTATGTTTTTTACGCACAATTCTCTTGATCTGTAGTAATAATAAAAGAAAATTAATCTAGATTACTGTGTGCAATTATTCTTTCTTGCATTTAATTAATTTCTTGTTTTTTAAATTTTGAAGCTGTCAAAGTTTCTTTTCAAGATCAACAGGCCTAGATTACTAATTACGAGAATTTATAGGAATTGAGAATTCAGCCTAATTGCTAATGAGTGTATCACAGATAGGTACAACGCCCATAAACATATTTGCTTCAATCAAATAATCAAGTAGTGTAAACTGGAGAACATAATCGGTTAACATAAATAGGTTACGATCAATCCTGGTCATACTAAGTTTCAAACCTGGGACATTTAGCTAGGTATATAAATGCTCTATCAATTTTACATTCTGTTTCTGGTTACCAATAAAACGTATCTGATAACAGAGAATAGTGCTACAAAAATTTTGAATATACTTTGTGTACCCAACTTAAACATAGATAGAGAAACTTTTAATGAAAACTAAATTTGAATAATTAGAGCTGCATCCAAAATGCAGATAGTGTGCACGATCCTGTGCACTATGCAAGACTTAAACACAATGTCTTAAGTGTTAACAATTTCCAGCCAGAAAGAAAAGCTGAAAAAAATATGGGGGAAGCAAACTACTCTAACTACTATGTGTGTGTTGTCATCTCATCCTTCTCCATAGTAAACAAATATCCTCGTCCACCCTGATTTGCTTTCATTGACTGCTTACATTTAAAACAATTGGTGCGGGAAGGGAAATTGGGTATTTCAAAGAATGGGGAAGGATAACTATCACAGTTACAGTCTGTACTTGATGTTGCCTGACATCACTGAGACAGAAAAATGCATTAAAAGCCTAGTTTAAAAATAAAAAATTGACGACAGAAGCCAACAAGACAATGAGAGTTGAAAACAGAAAGGAAGATTAAGTTCAGTGCTATAGTTCAAGAAGTTATGCAAAGATGGAGATCTGAATAGAAATAGAAAGATGGGCTGAGAGATGCAATGAGAGTTGATATTGTAGAGTACAAGAATGAAGTGAAGATTGAGTGGATGTATAACAGTTTAAGAATTGAGTGATACCTAAATATCTGAAAAGAAAATACAGACCAAAAAAATGAAGCTAAAAACCAAGTGACATTGATGAAGATGATGTGAGCTTTTGTAATAGTATTGCCAACATCCAGGACAAAAAGTTGACTTCCATTGTGGTGGTGTTTTTGAAGACACAATATGCTTCATGCTTAAGTATCAACAATGTGTTAGATTAACCTGATATGAGCCAGAGAAGGGCACTATCAACAAAGAGCACCTCAGTGAGCAAGATGGCCTGCATCCTAGACTATTCCAACAAGGAGAACTCAAAGACCATCTCTGAGACAATATCTTTAATGTCACTGCATGACAATGTAAATAAAAGCCCCTATAGCTTGGGAGATCAATGACTATAAAAAAGCCAGCAATGTCACTTCTGTAAATTGATTGTCAGAGTTTCTTACTTTTAAAGAATCAGGTAGGTGATGATGATAAACCATGAACTCAAATCAATGGCTCAAATAGATGAACAAGAACAACAGAGAGAGCTGACCACAGCAACAAGTTTGATGACCACCACAAAACATAACACTCTCTCTATATATATTTCCACAAGTTAAGTGGCTAATAATTGAAGTGACAACCACATTGCCTCAAGGTCAAATGTAGGAAAGGGAAAAAAATGGAGAGAGAAATTTGGCTTTCCAGCATGTAGTCAGTTGTTTCTCCCATACTAGCAACAATAGACATCCAGTAATAATGTTTTGAGGTAGTCTCTGTTCAGGGCAGTGGTATTTACTTTGACTCAATTTCATTAATTTGCTTGTTTAGATTTTTAACAACAGCTATTGAAACAACTAAAAGTTTTAAGGTTTCACTTCTAGTAAAGGGTTTTATAGAAGAAAAAAAATGTTCAAACTAATTTCTAGAGCTTTCCTTCAGCACTTACTTGATTGGCAATAATATTTTTTAATTTAGGCATACTTCTTCCATCTAATTGTGCAGTTACTTCTAATTCTATTTCTGGTTCCTGAAAATACAATTAAACATTTAGAATGCTCACAATAGGTTGCTATGGAAAAGGAAATACTACTTTTATAAATATTTAGAAATGTAAGTTACACTGCCATCTAAGGGACAGCATAACTCAAAATCAAAAAGAGTAAATAAATCAGATTACACCATACACAAACCAACAAACAATATGGCAAGCTAGTATGGTCTTGTGGTGTGTATTCTGGGTTGTCATATTAATGGTTCTGAAACTGAACCCTGCTTCCTGTCATCCCCTACCTTGCTGGGAGGCATTGGACTATGATGTAATAATTTTTAATTCTGAAGAAACATGTACAACAGAATAACTTCACAAAATCAAAGCTTATAAAGAATTACTAGGAACATATTTTGGTGATAAGATCAATAGTATTATATTAATGATCAATTTTTAGATTTATTTCACCCAAATACTGTAAATAAGAGCCTTTGGCTAATTTTATGATACAACAATGTTTAACAGTTCAACTATTTTGATTAAATGGATAGTTTTTTAACATTTAAGTAATATGATAAACATTTCATTATCAATTTTTTTAAATTGTTAAGCTAAAAGTAGCTTTTTAATGATAATAACAAATTATGAAGACTATTTTATAAAGGCAACTAACCTCATAGAAAGACACTGACCAATGTGTGTATGGTACATTGGTAAACTGAAGCCTGGCTACACCTCGGATTTTGATAACTTTGATCGATATATAAGCTGTAGTCGCCAAAGGCAGGGCTGCATCAATGGCAATTTTCAGCCCTCCATCATAAACCAAGTGAGCTTTCAAATCTAAAGTCTAGTTAAGTCGAAGTAAAGACAATTATCTAATGATAAAATGATGTCATAAAGATTAAAATACAGTGCATTTTTTTATTTTAAAGCTATCACAAGAGATATGTTTTTAAGAGATTTTAATTAATAAATATTCATGATATATATGGTTGTAACTCTGCACCAACAATATTCATCAAGTGCACCAGCACATCTTTTAGAACTGGGCCAAACAGATGGTGAGAAAAGCTGGTGATAGCTGATTTCCCCAAAGTGAAAGAACTTTTAGAACTGGGCCAAACAGATGGTGAGAAAAGCTGGTGATAGCTGATTTCCCCAAAGTGAAAGAACATTTAGAACTGGGCCAAACAGATGGTGAGAAAAGCTTGTGATAACTGATTTCCCCAAAGTGAAAGAACATTTAGAACTGGGCCAAACAGATGGTGAGAAAAGCTTGTGATAACTGATTTCCCCAAAGTGAAAGAACTTTTAGAACTGGGCCAAACAGATGGTGAGAAAAGCTGGTGATAACTGATTTCCCCAAAGTGAAAGAACTTTTAGAACTGGGCCAAACAGATGGTGAGAAAAGCTGGTGATAACTGATTTCCCCAAAGTGAAAGAACTTTTAGAACTGGGCCAAACAGATGCTGAGAAAAGCTGGTGATAGCTGATTTCCCCAAAGTAGAAGAACTTTTAGAACTGGGCCAAACAGATGCTGAGAAAAGCTTGGTGATAGCTGATTTCCCCAAAGTGAAAGAACTTTTAGAACTGGGCCAAACAGATGGTGAGAAAAGCTGGTGATAGCTGATTTCCCCAAAGTAGAAGAACTTTTAGAACTGGGCCAAACAGATGCTGAGAAAAGCTGGTGATAGCTGATTTCCCCAAAGTGAAAGAACTTTTAGAACTGGGCCAAACAGATGGTGAGAAAAGCTGGTGATAGCTGATTTCCCCAAAGTGAAAGAACTTTTAGAACTGGGCCAAACAGATGGTGAGAAAAGCTGGTGATAACTGATTTCCCCAAAGTGAAAGAACATTTAGAACTGGGCCAAACAGATGCTGAGAAAAGCTGGTGATAGCTGATTTCCCCAAAGTGAAAGAACTTTTAGAACTGGGCCAAACAGATGGTGAGAAAAGCTGGTGATAGCTGATTTCCCCAAAGTGAAAGAACTTTTAGAACTGGGCCAAACAGATGGTGAGAAAAGCTGGTGATAACTGATTTCCCCAAAGTGAAAGAACATTTAGAACTGGGCCAAACAGATGCTGAGAAAAGCTGGTGATAGCTGATTTCCCCAAAGTGAAAGAACTTTTAGAACTGGGCCAAACAGATGGTGAGAAAAGCTGGTGATAGCTGATTTGCCCAAAGTAGAAGAACTTTTAGAACTGGGCCAAACAGATGCTGAGAAAAGCTTGGTGATAGCTGATTTCCCCAAAGTGAAAGAACTTTTAGAACTGGGCCAAACAGATGCTGAGAAAAGCTTGGTGATAGCTGATTTCCCCAAAGTGAAAGAACTTTTAGAACTGGGCCAAACAGATGCTGAGAAAAGCTGGTGATAGCTGATTTCCCCAAAGTGAAAGAACTTTTAGAACTGGGCCAAACAGATGCTGAGAAAAGCTGGTGATAGCTGATTTCCCCAAAGTGAAAGAACTTTTAGAACTGGGCCAAACAGATGCTGAGAAAAGCTTGGTGATAGCTGATTTCCCCAAAGTGAAAGAACTTTTAGAACTGGGCCAAACAGATGGTGAGAAAAGCTGGTGATAGCTGATTTCCCCAAAGTGAAAGAACATTTAGAACTGGGCCAAACAGATGGTGAGAAAAGCTTGTGATAACTGATTTCCCCAAAGTGAAAGAACATTTAGAACTGGGCCAAACAGATGGTGAGAAAAGCTTGTGATAACTGATTTCCCCAAAGTGAAAGAACATTTAGAACTGGGCCAAACAGATGCTGAGAAAAGCTGGTGATAGCTGATTTCCCCAAAGTGAAAGAACTTTTAGAACTGGGCCAAACAGATGGTGAGAAAAGCTGGTGATAGCTGATTTCCCCAAAGTGAAAGAACTTTTAGAACTGGGCCAAACAGATGGTGAGAAAAGCTGGTGATAACTGATTTCCCCAAAGTGAAAGAACATTTAGAACTGGGCCAAACAGATGCTGAGAAAAGCTGGTGATAGCTGATTTCCCCAAAGTGAAAGAACTTTTAGAACTGGGCCAAACAGATGGTGAGAAAAGCTGGTGATAGCTGATTTGCCCAAAGTAGAAGAACTTTTAGAACTGGGCCAAACAGATGCTGAGAAAAGCTTGGTGATAGCTGATTTCCCCAAAGTGAAAGAACTTTTAGAACTGGGCCAAACAGATGCTGAGAAAAGCTTGGTGATAGCTGATTTCCCCAAAGTGAAAGAACTTTTAGAACTGGGCCAAACAGATGCTGAGAAAAGCTGGTGATAGCTGATTTCCCCAAAGTGAAAGAACTTTTAGAACTGGGCCAAACAGATGCTGAGAAAAGCTGGTGATAGCTGATTTCCCCAAAGTGAAAGAACTTTTAGAACTGGGCCAAACAGATGCTGAGAAAAGCTTGGTGATAGCTGATTTCCCCAAAGTGAAAGAACTTTTAGAACTGGGCCAAACAGATGGTGAGAAAAGCTGGTGATAGCTGATTTCCCCAAAGTGAAAGAACATTTAGAACTGGGCCAAACAGATGGTGAGAAAAGCTTGTGATAACTGATTTCCCCAAAGTGAAAGAACATTTAGAACTGGGCCAAACAGATGGTGAGAAAAGCTTGTGATAACTGATTTCCCCAAAGTGAAAGAATTTTTAGAACTGGGCCAAACAGATGGTGAGAAAAGCTGGTGATAACTGATTTCCCCAAAGTGAAAGAACTTTTAGAACTGGGCCAAACAGATGGTGAGAAAAGCTGGTGATAACTGATTTCCCCAAAGTGAAAGAACATTTAGAACTGGGCCAAACAGATGCTGAGAAAAGCTGGTGATAGCTGATTTCCCCAAAGTAGAAGAACTTTTAGAACTGGGCCAAACAGATGCTGAGAAAAGCTTGGTGATAGCTGATTTCCCCAAAGTGAAAGAACTTTTAGAACTGGGCCAAACAGATGGTGAGAAAAGCTGGTGATAGCTGATTTCCCCAAAGTAGAAGAACTTTTAGAACTGGGCCAAACAGATGCTGAGAAAAGCTGGTGATAGCTGATTTCCCCAAAGTGAAAGAACTTTTAGAACTGGGCCAAACAGATGGTGAGAAAAGCTGGTGATAACTGATTTCCCCAAAGTGAAAGAACATTTAGAACTGGGCCAAACAGATGCTGAGAAAAGCTGGTGATAGCTGATTTCCCCAAAGTGAAAGAACTTTTAGAACTGGGCCAAACAGATGGTGAGAAAAGCTGGTGATAGCTGATTTCCCCAAAGTAGAAGAACTTTTAGAACTGGGCCAAACAGATGGTGAGAAAAGCTGGTGATAACTGATTTCCCCAAAGTGAAAGAACTTTTAGAACTGGGCCAAACAGATGCTGAGAAAAGCTTGGTGATAGCTGATTTCCCCAAAGTGAAAGAACTTTTAGAACTGGGCCAAACAGATGGTGAGAAAAGCTTGGTGATAGCTGATTTCCCCAAAGTGAAAGAACTTTTAGAACTGGGCCAAACAGATGGTGAGAAAAGCTGGTGATAACTGATTTCCCCAAAGTGAAAGAACTTTTAGAACTGGGCCAAACAGATGGTGAGAAAAGCTGGTGATAACTGATTTCCCCAAAGTGAAAGAACTTTTAGAACTGGGCCAAACAGATGGTAAGAAAAGCTGGTGATAGCTGATTTCCCCAAAGTAGAAGAACTTTTAGAACTGGGCCAAACAGATGCTGAGAAAAGCTTGGTGATAGCTGATTTCCCCAAAGTGAAAGAACTTTTAGAACTGGGCCAAACAGATGCTGAGAAAAGCTTGGTGATAGCTGATTTCCCCAAAGTGAAAGAACTTTTAGAACTGGGCCAAACAGATGCTGAGAAAAGCTGGTGATAGCTGATTTCCCCAAAGTGAAAGAACTTTTAGAACTGGGCCAAACAGATGCTGAGAAAAGCTTGGTGATAGCTGATTTCCCCAAAGTGAAAGAACTTTTAGAACTGGGCCAAACAGATGCTGAGAAAAGCTTGGTGATAGCTGATTTCCCCAAAGTGAAAGAACTTTTAGAACTGGGCCAAACAGATGGTGAGAAAAGCTGGTGATAACTGATTTCCCCAAAGTGAAAGATGAGAAATAACATCTTCTATCTAGCAGAGTGAAAAAGTAAAAGGGAAAAGATTGTTTTGTTCTGAACAAGAAGGGACCATTGCCAGTGGACAGGCTGGTAGAGAGGTGAGGGACTAGTACATACAGAAGTACTTTAAGGGATTGTCAGGAAGATATATGATGTAATGGAAGGTCAATCTAGAGAAGTGGAAGACAAATGTTTCAACGGATCTGTAACCCCATGGCAGTGGCAATACCTGTGCAACAGAAGTGACCCATGCAAACTGCATCACAGCATGAAAAAAAGCAAGGTTTGTTGTTTTTGTCATCTCAGTCATACAGACTGTAAATAAACATCCTTCTCTTTTCTGACTTGCTTTCATGAGTTGTTTGCTAAACATTTACAATATATATATATTTTTTAAATGTAAAATACATGTATCCTTGTAAGCCTTAAAAGGAAAAAAGGCACCACAGAATTCAGAAAGAGACATCTGGAGAGTTTGAAAGAAGATTACTGAACATACATATAATGTTAGACCAAAAGAAAATCTAAGACTTAAAAACACCATCAGAAGTCAACTGTGTTGACAGGTCACAGCTATTCCTTAATCAATTTGCCTTAATAATAATTCTATAATCTTAAACTCACACGTATAATGTCATCTTGAACATCAACATTCTCTACTGTCATAGCCATAATTACAGGAAACTTATCTCCAAGATGAAAATCTCTTAGCTGAAAAAATCCATAAAAATTATTTTGCTATTTGCTGAGAGAATACTTCTTGTCTACAACTCGTACAAACAATTTGAACATGTAATTTGATAGTCCTTACAAAAAGTTCATCCATAAAGACTCCACTTTTACTTTTTAGCAGCTCCTCAAATTCTACTTGTATTTTCTTTGTGATCAACCTACCAAGAAATAATAATAACACTTGATAGTAAATATCAGAGGATAAAACAATCTCTTAATATATTATCATTTCATCCAAACAAAAATATAAAACAAAGACCTTGTATAATTTACAATAAATAAAAAACTTTTTGTAAATTATGAACAGTTTTCTAGCCTAAATTTAAGAGGCAAGGTAATCAAGACATATCTATAAAGAATTACCTTCTCACATTCAATGAATCCTTAAGCTCATGAAAAAGAAACTGAAAAAAAAAATTTAACCATATACAGTCTTCTTTTTGCTTTAAATTGGGCTGTGTTATTCTTGATTTCAATACCTGAAAAGAAAATGTTTTATGCTATATAAAAATGAGATGATTTTAAAATACTGTTTAAGTTACAGTGGAAAATGTCAACACTCAAAATACTAGCTTTTTTTCTAATTCAACTAACATAAGGTGATCAACTACAAACTCTAATGGGCCCTATAATAAAAATAAGGCTTGTCTTTAAGTCCAAAGATTAATGAGGAAAGCAGTATTTCTCAAGGCTATGTGGCCCCAGCTGCAACCTACATATTTTGCCATATCTGAAGCAGGCATAACTAATGTCCACCAGTGGTCGATTTAGATTTTCTTTTCACTGTTAACGCCTGACCTCGGCAGCGGATTTTCTTTTAATCTCAAATGTGTATCCTGCAACCTTTGTAGGTGGCCTCCAGCTGTCTCATTCTGAAGCTGCCTGCAACCAGGTGCAGGAAAAAGACAGGTTCTATTATTTTCAGCATAAATATCAGATGCTATGAATTACAAATTATCAATAACTACAATCCTACATTCCTCCATACAGCAAGTACATTTAAAGCATGATTGCTGCAATCCTTCACACCTAATTCACAAAGTACTGCTTGTCGTCAGTCTAAATACAGCTAGCATTAGCAGTGCATAGTTTTCTAGATAGAGAAAAAGATATGGACGAATTGGAAATAGAGAAAAAAATATGGACGAATTGGAAATCTTTTCCAACCCTCATCAAGGTACCTTGTATGAGAGAAAATAGATGGGTGAATAGGGAAACATAAATTCTAGTGAGCTTCTACAGTATGAATGCATAAAAAAAAAACATTGCATGCAGTATGTCAGAAAGAAAGACTCTGTAATCATTATCCCATCAATCCTCAAAATTTCTTCCTGGAGTTTCATGCTGTTGTAGTGGTTTTCTCAGTGCTAATTGCAGTACATTGTAGGAATATGAGACTCCCCCATTAGACTCCAGCCTTTCCATGACAGAGTAAACCGGGAAATCTCTCAAGGAGCAGGGACCCCTCAAAACAAGTGATCAGAGGACTTGGTAAAGAGTCAATATAATATTCCTGGGGAGACCTGGCATTTTACTGAGATTGGAGATTCAGAGCTTACTTTTTTCTCAGAGTAAGCTGAGTATGTCTAAACAAAATTTTGAATAAAAAAGGATGGGACAGGCCAATATTGAAGTGAATTCTTCCAATATAGCATAATATTTATTCTAGTAAAAGTTGCAGATCAAATTATGTCTAATAAAGAAAGAGGCAGCACTAGCCAATACTATTATGTGAGAACATTGGCAAATGTACATCTGTTATGGGAGTGATCATTGTAAGATCATCTGTATTTTAAAACATCTTATAGCTGAGCTTTTTATTTATTGTTATACAAAAGCTGTCAACATAACGATGTACAACAGTATAGGCAGTTATAATATTCTAATGCAAGAAAGTTTAGAAGAAGTCTTTAAATGCCTTCATTAAAATGTTTTGAGTGGATATTGTTGCAGATACCTCTTGCAAAAACAGTATGCATTTTAAAGGCCTTATTAGAAGATGAGAAGACTTTTAAAATATGTTAATGTTAACATTGGTAATAATGTCATTTTACTTAGTTATAATAAAAAATGACCAAATTTGCTATCTTGGCTCCATCATATCCAACAATGCTCTACTGGATAAAGACATTAACAAAAGGATAGCCAAAGCAATGGGCAACATGTCACGGTTGCAGAAAAGAGTGTGGGACAACATATTGCTGATTAACAATACTAAAGCCTTAGTCTACTGGACCTGTGTGATGAGCATTTTGCTATACAGAAGTGAAACATGGTCAACCTACTCATGGCAGGAAAACAAAGCTGAATGTCTTCCAATTCAATGCCTAAAGCAGATCTTTAAAATAAGGTGGCAAGATAAAATAACCAATGAGGAAGTGCTACGAAGAGCAGGTTGCCAGGACATCTGCTGTGTTATCAGCAGAAGATGCCCTGGTTGGCTTGGCCACATTCGTAGAATGCCAGTAGGTCGACTTCCAGAAGACATCCTGTATGCTAACAGAAGGCAGAACCGCTGGTCACCCACTTTTACCATATACGGATGTATGCAAACATGACATGAAGCTCTTCAAAATCGACACTAGCAGCTGGAAAAAAGTGGCACTGGAGAGATCCACATGGAGAGAGACCATAAAGGAAGGGTCTTGGATTGCAGATATCATACACAACACCAGCAAAAAGAAGAGTGAAAATGCAATGGCGCTTGGTGATTACATATGCCCAACCTGTGACCGCAGCTGTGCATCAAGAATTAGCCTCATTAGTCACACAAGAAGTTGCAAAGGGAAAAGATCGTCTCTCGAGACGTAAAATGCCACAGACAGAATAAAAAAATGGATGGACAACTAAAATGTAAAAAGTATTTTGTCCTTTGAAAAAGAAATTGACCAACTTAGACCTCCTTCCTTTTTGTCACAACATCGTGCCCACACCTTTTTTGAGATTACACTAAACAGTTTGAGAAAGGGTGAAACAGATGATAATTCTACATTCTAAATCTACATTTAAAAAAATCATGTAACTTTCATGGAGGCCATTTTCACATGCAAAAAGTAAGCCTTCATGCACTGAGTGTAAGTGATCACAGGCAATCATGATTAAACATTAAAATTTCGTTGGAGAGAGAAAAGATTGTGGATATTGGTAGCTTGTAGTACATAGCTTCTAATATTCTTACTGAAAATGTTAAAATTGTTATCTATCTGCATTGCAGACCCAAGAGGGGTCTCTTTGTAATACTTTTTCTTATAATGTTGTATTTCAATTCATGTATGAAGAATACTGACTTGTGTGTGTTTGTGATACAAATATTAATTCTTTTAATTACATATATTCTTAGAAACTAAAGCCACTCTGCAACACAATCTAAACACTATTCATAAAAATTGATTTTCATTGTGTTTTTATCAGTTTCAAACTCAATGAAATGACCCCAGGTATTTAGACATGTGATCATATTAAATCTTCTTCTTCGTTGTTCTCATTTTTATGTTGGAGTGTTCAGATGACTAGACCAATATATGAGATGAACTGCGCAGTGATTTCCAAATCAGGGAGCTCTCCATAAAGTTTTCTTTCTTTAGGGGTGTTTTGGGGCCAGTGTCTTGTTCGGGCCTGTTGGTAAAGAACGCAGTTTTGAAGGACATGGTCAGAACTTTTTGGTGACACTCCATATGGGCAGATTTCAATTTTGATTTATTAAAAAAAAACATAACTTATTTTTTAAATTCTTGATAAAACAAACTATTTAAACTGATACATATTTATATAGCTGTTGTTAAAACTTTTCTAATATACTGGTTCTCTATGATATTGTTACATTTTAAAACAAATATTTTGATTGACCTCTCTATAGTTACCTCTGGCAGCACAGCCCGTGGACGTTCACATGTAGGTGGTGGAAGGACAGAAGAACGTTTATATATATAATACAATGCTAAAGACTCTGCCAAAAACATAACTGTCATTCCCATTAAAAAGGCTACCAGAGCTAGCACCATCCTGTCCATCATAAATTCCATATACCGCTGTATAAACATCAAGAAGTAGTAGATTGGAGGAAAAAAATAAACGGACTCTAAAGTGGATGTAACCAAGGTACTGTTTAAGGCAGCTGTCATCCAGGAGTTGCTTGTTAGCCTGTTAAAAATCTCAGTCAAGTTGTCCATTCTTCTTTTATGGCTGGTAATTATTTCCATATAAACAGAATATTTTTAGACAAGCTCTTCATGCTTTGGGCTGGCGAATAGATGGATTTGACCAGACTACAGCTGGTCTAGCCCAGTTAAGTCATTACCTAAAAGTAAACAGTAGAAATTATTCATGAGTTTATTAAATTATCCTTGCAAAAAAAAAAAAAGTCTATTAAAGCATCTCTTTATACGAAAAAATAAATAAAATGTACAAACCAAAATGCATAAGCCTAGCAATATTTTGTGTTCACTAATAGATGTATTTAAAATAAATATTTAAAAGAATTTACATATACTATAAACCTCAAACTACTATTGCAAACTAACATGTGTTTTCCATTCTCCATCTGTATAATTTAATGTGCAGTAAACACATAGATTGTATAGATTTAATAACAGCTGCTGCACTTGGAATGTTCAGGCAACATGTTCAATACTATGAACAATTATAAATATAGGACTGCAAACTGTATTAGTTTTTTTTTTTTTAATGTCTGCAATTGTTATGTGGACAATATTTTTCGGTGGTTAACTAGATCTTGTCTTTTTTGCAAATGTACTAGCATCGGTTTTGGTGTCTTATTCACACCATGTCAGGGGCATAAAAACAGAATCATTTAAACTTAACTTTTTGACTTCAATAATAATTTAGATTTATGAAAGAAAAGCTATTGTAATTTTTAATCTAAAGGAAAAAAAAGAGGAACAAAATTCTAAATACTCCTAGTAAGATCATTTGCAACAAACAGGCTCCATTTAGAAAAATGTTAAGTTCCCCTATCAGACCTTGCGATCTATAGGACAGATGATGTAAAAGTCATCTATATCTTTGGCCAACGCTTAAAGAGCAGATGACCTTAACACCATCTACCCTGTAGAGCGCAAGGTCTGGAAGAGGTACTTTACTTTTTTTTCCATTCGGAAACCTGTTCAAGAAAAGCTTTTATGATAAAGCTAATAGGATTTTAAATACAAACCAAATATTAAAAAATACTTTAATAAAAAACAAAGCTTATCTAAGAGAAAGAAATCCACATTTACAAATATATACATCTCAATAATGTAGAAATTATTTCCCTATCTCAATATCAAACAAAATAATTAATTACCAATAATTAATTGTCTTATTGGTTAATTTTTAAAACTGATTCATGTTTTATTAAGCACAATAAACAATTGTGGAAAGTTTCAACTTTATCCGAGAAAGGGTGTGGGAGAAATAAAGTGTACAATCATCTAAGTTAGTACTGAAGGATTAATTTCCCTTGTTTGTATCAAACAAAATAATTCATTACCAGTAATTAATAGACTAATAGGTAAATTTTTTTATCAATTCTTTTTTTGTTAGGTACAATGAAGGAATGTTGGAGGTGAGGTTTTATTTTGTATAAGTTGTAGGTTAGAGGCATTTACTATCTCCTCTATTTCTTTACCACACTAACATTCCTTCATACAGCACACAACACAACCAGCAGACCTGACCTAACTACATATCAACAGATAGTATTGACTTTCTAAACTAACATTTCTTGAAGATATAGGCCTATACTTCTTATTATAGGATTACCAAGTAGATACCAACCACACAAAACAACTAGATAAAATAGTTAACTGAGACAAAGGTTAACACAACCTACGCAGCTAGAGTCTCTAACATCTTAGAAGCATCGAATAAAGCACATCCCTTGAAGATAAGTTATTAAATACAAGACTTTTTGGACACCAGATTTAGATAAACTAGTAAAAGAAAGAAATATAGCCAGGAAGACCAAAAAAGACAAACTACAACAAATTGACTGCACTTATTTGGTAAAAAATTAAAACATAAAAAAAAGAAAAGGGGATCACAACTAGTGAGCAATTAGATCTAAACATGGATGGTTGAACACCCTGGAGCTAGCAGGAATGAAACAAACAAGCAAAAGAAAAAAAGAATTCTTTTTTAAAAACAAACTTTATTAAAGGGAAAGAGCCACTAATTTCTGATGACATGCTTTAGTTCACTTTTTGCTATACCAACAAAATTCATTAATTACTACTAATTCATTAGCTACTTGGTTAATTTTTGTATTGATTCGTGTATTGATATCAACTATGAATAATTATGCAAAATTTCAAATTGATTTGAGAATGTGAAGAGGGTGAAAAAAAGTGACAAAACATGATAAGGGCAATAAATCCATATCTACATCCATTAAGAAGCATTTATTCCCTTTATTTTGATCTCAAACAATATAATTAATTACCAATAATTATTTAATTAATTGTTTTTTTGTTTGTCTTTTTATTTTTCAGGTTCAATGAATAATTGTGCAAAGTTTCAAATGGATCAGAGAATGGGAAATGGGAGAAAAAACATGTTCAAACTTTTTACCAGACAGACAGAGTTGATATAAGCTTTGTAATAAAAAAAACCCAGCCTATAAAATGCTCTGAGGACATAATGGTAAGAAACCTAAAAAAAAAGCCAAAATCTTAAAATAAAAACTGTTGTAACTCCAGTGGCGGACTGAAAGAGTTAAGGTGTGCGCGACTTACAGACACACGTGTCTTAAGCGAATCACACAGGTCTGTCAATGAACAAGGGACAGTACTGCTAGTACATGCAGATAAGACCCGTGTTATGGTCATGTAATAGTAAGACTAGTAGTGTTTAGTAGGCAGTTCTGTTAACGCATTTGAAGTTAGTGTAGCCAATTATGTAGTATTGACTGTTGATGTAGTTTATTAAACCGCCACATTGTTATTTGAAACTCTTGTTGACAAGATCTTGTATTAGATATGCTTACTGAGCAGTGTCTAAAGAAGGCCTGATAGAGAAAATTGTAACACTGGTGTCAGAAGTGAGATTTCTTATGGCTTCTGTAAAACTGCTTGATAAACTTGATCTAAAAGAATTGAAGTACAACCAGATATCAGAGAGATCATTAGCACCGTGAAAGAACAGATGAGCTCATTCCAGGTACAATTGGATATGAAGCTGGAAGAGGTCAACCAGCAGTTCTGTCCCATGATTAGACAGATAGGTACCAGTACCTTGCTGAACAAGACAGATGAAACGTTTAGTGCTATGATGAACAAGGCAGATGAAACGTTTGGTACCCTAATAAACAAGTCAGCTGAAAAGTTAGGTACCATGCTGAACAAGACAGAAGAACAGATGGCTACCTTGTCGAGAAGTATAAGCAATCCATTACTTAATGGAGACACTGTCTATGACTGATAGTGAGTGTGCAAGCTTGGCTCCCATGACAAGAAGCCTGACATTTCCTGTGACTGTCACAACGATGAGCACAGATCTGATTATGTCAACATGATTCCTGCCTGCACCCAGGCATTCAACAAGAACTGTGCTGTGCATCTTATAGGATGGCCGGGGGGGGGGGGGGGGGGGAGTGTGCGGTCAGCAGAGTTCGAGCCCAGGACCATTGAGACAACACTCCAGAGCGCATAACACATGAATAGGCAACCATTAAGTGCTGTGCTTTACGAGGCTTTAGGCTTTAATCTTTTAGTTATATCAAAATAATGTAATAAAATAATTAAGATTGCAATTGCATAGTAATGACTGTAGACTAGATTTTTTTGTTTTAAAAATTGATATTTCCTAAAGCCCATGATGAGTCTGAGTATCTGCATGTACGTTTTAAAGAAACCCAGAAACCCATGTTTGCATACATATACATTCTGTGATATAGATCTAGATTACATGCGATCTGCATCAAGTTGTGCCAGTTGTGGGCCAAATCGTATGCCATGATTTATAATTGAATCATATTCATTGGTAAAAGTATAGACTCTATGGTAATTTCCCTCTTTCAAACAAGTTAAGCGCTGCCGCCGCAATTTTTACGTTTGAATTTTTAGAGCTCCGTAATGATTAGTCTTAGGAAAAAAATACAAAATCTATAACAATGAGGTCCAGCGCTAATATTAACGAACACCATTCTCCGCTCTGTACACTAACGAACACTATCTGTACACTAACAAATACTTCATGTTATTGTATTTAAAAATAATATTATCTTCAATTTTTTTTATTTTAATATCAATTTCTTTTTAAACCAACTCAAGACCGACATATTAATGTCACTTTTCCCTCTTATAATTGCTCCCTTCACTGCTAAACCCTCAACTTTACAAAGGGCCATTACTGTGACCTACCTAGACCTAGGTTGACCCCAAAAAAAAAAAAAACACTGTTTTGCCCCCACATCTAACCCACTCACTCCACTCAGTGAATGTGACCTCATTTTGGTACCTGACCATTACTTGTCCCTCCCACTACGTTTTTTTTTCTGGTACTGTGTTGATGATAAAATATATAGGTACCTACCTGGGTTGGTCAATCAATGTTTAGAATGCCAAGGAGTGAAAAAAAAAGAGAGAGAGCAAGATTGTGCCACTCATGAAAACATTATTTTTTTCATTCACATTATATCTAGATCTACGCCTCATTAGCACTATGTTGGGTCCTTTTCTTTTTACTCATTCACATCACACTTGGTTTAACATCTAGAACAGTAGCAAAATTAAGTAAGAAAATGTTAGACCTATACAAAATAAATCAAAGAAATCTCCATTTCACGGCCTTGAGTTACATCTCTTTAATATGCATTTAAAATAGCGTTCGTTAGTGTCATTGATAGTGATAAAGACAGTTTGTTAGTGTCATTGATTGTGACAAATGAATATTATGGAACACCCCACACAAAGACTATGACGTGTGTGTTTTTAGGCCTATTTAGAAGCATTTTAGATAGTTCATATTATATTTAGTTGATACTTAAATTTTCTAAAAAAAATCTCCTTCACCCCTTACCTAGACCTATATCCTCCTGTCCTAGAAAAAAAAATGGCATCGTCCTACCAGTACTCTTTGAACCTGTGTAAAACCCTTGTTTTTCAGAGTACATGAAACTAAATGTGTCTGAACTATAAAGAAATGGAGTATAAATAAAAACAATAGACTAGTTTCATCATAGCTCTCAGCTATCAAAATAGAGGCTCATTTTAACAAAATTTTGGGGTGTTCGTTAATGTCAGAAAATAGTGGGTGTTTACTAGACGAAAATTAGATCTACTATAAATATAAAATTATAAAACCGGGGCCAATTTAACTTTAACTTTACGACACTTTAAGTTAAGAATTAGTCTAGCCTAACTCTAGGGTAATTAGAATATTATTATTATTATATTAATAATATTTTAATACTCAGTCTGAGTACCTTGGGGGAGCTACCACCTTCTACCAAGCGCGTCTCCAGGTGGCGGATAGGGGAAAGACCCTTAGATATAAGGGTTAGCTGTGAATAGCAAATAAACAGCCGCGGACCAACAGTCATGGAGGATGAGGTGAAGTATTCCAGTGGTTAGAATATTTACTAAAAACATCTCAGAAATCCAGGGAAATGATTGCAAAAAGCGAGTATAGGGCGCTCTAACTCTAAACCCGGGCAGATGAAACCCGTTAGCTAGGGATAGCAGTTCATCTAGGAGAGAAAACTCCGAAAATAAACACCTGCTGCCTTGCAGATGATCTTGGATGATCAAAGGCTATGGGAGCACACCCAGAAAGAAAAGCAGGCTGAAGTCGGAGTCAATGGGCCTCCTGGCGCATAATACATTGACACGCAACCTCATCTATGTTGGAGTTCAGTAACGATTCTAATAGATGTGGCGTCCTGCCTGTGGAATCCCGCCGCGCAGGTAGGGGGCCGGGCTCTCCGCCTCGAAGGAGCCCACACAAGCGAGCTGGTGGTTCTTCTATCTCTGCCTGTGGAGCCAGGAGCAGGGACAAGAAAGTAAATACTACTGGCCAACACTCCAAGACCAAAAGTCTAAAAATCTTACAATGGAACGCAGAGGGCATCCAAAAGAAAAAAGAAGCTCTAAAAATATTTCTGCATGAGAAAGAAATTGATGTAGCTTGCATCCAAGAAACTCATTGGAACAGTAATCTTCGTTTCTCCATTAGAGGCTACACCTGCATCAGACAAGATAGAGAAATCAGACCCAAAGGAGGAATCCTCACCCTCATTAAAAATGACATCCCTACCACAGACATAACTATGCCCAACTCCTCAGAATCAGAAATAATGGGAACTAAGCTAATTCTCCCAGATGGAAATATTAATCTATTTAACTGCTACTTCCCACCAGACAAGGAAATAGAGATTGACCACATACAAATACCTGACCAAGAAGACTGTCTAATCTTAGGAGATATGAATAGTCACTCTCAGAGCTGGGGATACCCAGACCTAAATGCCAGGGGAGAAGAAATTGAAGAATGGCAAGCAGAGAACAGACTTGTCTTGCTAAATAAACCTGAGGACAAACCAACCTTTTTTTCAAGAGCCTGGCTAACATCAACCACTCCAGATCTAGCCTTTGCAACAGACAACTTATCCAAAAAGTGCACTAGAGAAGTTGCAGACCAGCTAGCCACCAGTGACCACAGACCCATATTGATCAGTATCGATACCTCCTTCAAAATATCAGAAAACTCCACCATCCCCAGATGGAACTACAAAAAAGCCAACTGGCACCTATTCTCAAAGCTCACAGACCTATATACAACTTCAATAAACTGCAAATCAAATCAGGTTAATAAGTCATTCTCAGCTTTCTCCAAAGCAATACTCCTAGCAGCTAAGGAATCGATTCCTAGAGGAGCAAGAAAAGATTATATCCCCAACTGTTCTGATCACCTTCAACGACTCCACAATGCCACTATTGAAGCCAGAAACACAGTAGAAAATAACCCTTGTATAGAAAATAACATAAATCTAAAAGCAGCTAACGCAGTTTTCAGGAAAAATTACCTTTCCGCCATGAGGAAAAGTTGGCATGAAAAAACAGAACAACTAAACGTAGATAGAGATGGCCACAAACTCTGGCGTATAGCCAAATGTCTCAACCAGGAAGAAAAAAGAACAACTCCTATAGTAATAGAAAAGGACAACAAACCCCTGAAAGGCCAAGAAGCAGCAAATGAATTCATTAAGTTTTTCCAAAGCGTAGGACAAATACAAATTAATGAAAGTAGAAATAAAGATGTAAACTCAGAAATCCAAGATAAATTGAAAGAAAACAATCCAGCTTACTCCTTGGGAATGACCACTAATCTTAAAATGAAGGAACTAGATGAATCCCTAAAAGTCCTCAAACCAAAACAAGCCCCGGGCCCAGAAAAAATATCAAATGACATGCTTCTTCACTTGGGTCCTCAAGCCAAAAGAAAACTGCTACAATTATTCAATGCTAGCTGGAAATCTGGCAGAATTCCAAACATCTGGAAAAAAGCCATTATAATCCCTATACTAAAGCCAGGCAAGCTAAAAAATAAACTGGATAGCTACCGTCCCATCAGCCTCACTAGCTGTACTTGCAAACTGATGGAAAGAGTGATAAATAGAAGGCTGACATGGATCCTTGAGTCAAATAACCTACTCACTGAAGCCCAGGCTGGCTTTAGAAAAGGCAGATCAACAGAAGATCAAATTGCCTTCATCACACAAGAAATAGAAGACGGCTTTCAAGAAAAGAAACCAACAACAATTGTGTGGGTTGACTTAGAAAAAGCATTTGACAAAGTCTGGGAACAAGGTCTCTTGCTCAAGCTAATCCAGCATCACATATCCCACAGAATGTACAACTGGATAAAGGAATACCTAAATAATAGAAAAGCCTTAGTTTGCATGCAAGGACAATAAAGCCACACAGTGGGTATAAAAAATGGTGTCCCCCAAGGAGGAGTCCTATCCCCAACACTTTTCCTAATATTCATAAACGATCTAAATCAAAACCTACCCAAAAAAGTTAAGAGCAGCATGTATGCAGATGACCTTGCCTTAATTAGCACAGAAGAATATGTAGGAACATCGAAATTTCGATTACAAGATGCTCTTGATAAACTCAATAATTGGTCCAAAGACTGGAGCATGTCCATTAACACAAAAAAGACAACATATACCATATTCTCACTGTCAACAAAACAACAAACAATAAAATTAACATTAGATAAGGAAGCTTTAGAAAAAAATGACAGCCCTACTTATCTTGGAGTCACCTATGACCCGAGACTAACCTGGAAAAACCAAATAGATAAAACACAGAGTAAAGGCATCCAGAGACTATCCCTCTTGAAAAAATTAGCTGGCACAGATTGGGGAGCTAATCACAACATCCTGAAAAAGACCTATACCAGTTATGTAAGACCTGTACTAGAATATGGTGCCACAGCATGGGGCTCAGCAGCCCAAACCAACCTAAGAAAAATAGACAAGGTTCAAAATATTGGTCTAAGGATAATGACAGGAGCAATCAAAACAACACCCATAAGAGCTATGGAGGAAACCGCTGCCCTGATCTCTCTGGATGAAAGAAGAGAAATAAAAATCCTTTCCCAATTCACTAAATTGGAAACCTTGGAGAGGCACCCACTCAGAACAAAAATCCACAAAACTGGCACAAAAAAACGTCTCAAAAGGACCAATTTCATACAGGAATCTCTAAACCTAAAAAAGAAACACCAACTTGAAAAAATTACTCTGGAATCCTCGATACACTATAATGAATCTCCACCCTGGGATGAAAGCCCTCTTCCTACTATAAAGGACCATATTGAAAACATAAAAAGAAAATCTGATTAAAGACCAACAGAGCTCAAGGAAATAGTGAACTGTTTTCTACATACCAATTACCCTAGCAATCAGTGGATCAGAGTTTACACGGATGGCTCATCCCATAAAGCCACCACAAATGGAGGAGCTGGAATACTTATCGAATGGCCAGATGGAGGAAAACTAGAAAAATCCTGGAGAGCTCTCTGACAGTCACAGAGCAGAAAGGGAAGCACTAGCACTAGCTGCTACCATGCTAGCAAATCATCCAAGTTCCCCTCACAGTCAGATTGTCTTTCTAACAGACGCAAAAACAACCCTCCAAAGCCTGCAAAACTCTGATTCCCCTTATATTAAAAACCTCAGAACAGCACTCACAAAGCTCAACCACAACAGCAAAAAAACTGTTATTCAATGGATACCAGCTCACATACAACTAGAAGGAAATGAGAAGGCTGACACACTCGCCAAGAGTGGGAGAACAAACTCACAAGTAAAATCTGCACTCTATCCAGAAGAAATGAAGAAATTAATTGTAGATAAAATAAATGAGAAATGGACGAGCTCCCATCCAAATCACAAGAAAGATGATGCTTACTATTTATAAGCTATCCCGACAAGACCAACGTCTAATCTTTCGACTCAGGACCGGACACAACAGAATGCGACAACACATGTTCCGGAAGCTCAAAATTGGAACCAGTGAAATCTGCTCATGTGGAGTATCTGATCACCAGAAAATGCCGACCAAGTCCTCCAAAACTGCTCTCTCTACCAAGAGGCCCGTGTAAGACATTGGCTCCAAATCACCCCAATAGAAAGAAAACTATATGGAGAGCTCCCTGATTTGGAAACCACTGCGCAGTTCATCTCATGTATTGGTCTAGTCATATGAACACTCCAACATTGAGTACAACATAACAATGAGAACGATGAAGAAGAAGTCTGAGTACTCTGAGAGTCTCAGTCCGCCCCTGTTTGAAAGTCATTTTAATTGTAAGAGCTGTAATATGTAGCCTTAAGTGAATCTAGATCTAGTTTAGTACCCTAGTTTATTCTAAACAATGTTCTCTTACAACTGTTACAACCAACATGTAACATTAAGATGATGAAGCAAATGCCAAGTTCAGTTCACAGCTGCTCTGTCTCTGTCGACGCCATGTTTGTTGACTAGCAAATGTTTAGGCTCTTTTTTTTTTCTGAATAATCTCCCTTTCATAATATGATATTTGTGTACGTTTAGAATAACAATAATGTCTTTGATTCTCGATGATCAAGAACTATTACACACCGGTTACGCCCGTTGATTGGTTCCCATGCTTTATATTGTTTATTATGGTCCGGAGAGGCAGCCCATCCTTATTTTTACTTTTTTTTACCTTTTACGACTTTACCTATCCCTTAGTCTGTTGGACCGTTGGGGCAGCAAGAAAGACTTGTCGAACGTCTTTCTCCATTCCTCCCTGTCTTTTGCCTTGTTTAGAACCTCTTTTAATGACCGGCACGTTCATTTTTTTATGTTGTCCTCCCATCGCTTACTCTGTCTGCCTCTTCTTCTTTTTCCTGGTTCTGTTCCCTGAAGGAAGGTCTTTGCGAGCCCCGCAGATCTTGTAATATGGCCATAGATTTTAACTTTTAACTTCCATTAAATGGGCTACGTTTTAACGAGCCCTTAGCACACTTTTTGCCGCGAATTGTTGTATCTGTTAGTAGGCCTATTAATCTCTCTCTCTCTCTCTCTCTCTCTCTCTCTCTCTGGAACCTCCTTTTTGTCTTTTTTTTTTCAGGCATCGTAATGTTTTTTTTTTACATAGGTTTTTGACTTGAATTGGAACGACACGTTTATACCGTGAAAGGCCAGATAAACCCTTTGAGACGGAAAGACCAACATGGGAGTCTGTGACAACACGCCCTAAAATTGCTACAAATGTAACTCTCAGGATAAGAAACGTAACAACGATTGCTACGATGGTCTAATTGTAAATTACAAACATGACAAGAAAGAGGTGAAGGAGGGTGAGAAGAAACCTATAACCTGATTGAAAATCATGCTGAAATGCCAGAGTAGGATCTGTCTAGATAGTCTAGAAAAATGTTTTGAGCACATACGACATTGGCCACTGCTATAGCAATCTCGCATTTCAATTATCTAAGAACTGTGCAGTGGCGTAACTAAGGGGGGGGGATGGGGGGGATAATTTTAAAATCCCCCCGGGCCCCCACCTTGGGGGGGGGGGGCCAAATGGGTTTCCGAAATTTATTTGTAAATACATAAATTAATATATTTGATTGACAAACAGTGTCAACGGGTGTCCTTTTTTTCAACATTTATGGATTAAATTTATCACAAAGACTAAACCTAGATCTAGGTCTATCAGTACGTTGACTGTTGACATTTTAAAAATATTTTTTCCCACAGAGATCAAATATTTAAAATAAAAAAAATTAGTCTTAGATTTTAAACTTTGTTGCCACGAATAAAACTGCATAATATACAGCGAATTCCAGGTATCTTGTTACCTTTGCCTTTACTAATAATAGATCTAAATGGCGAGTATTATATGGCTACACCAATTAACCTTGAAGCAAAATTTACAGAATCGAGTATAACAGATCTAAAAGTTATTCTTAATAATGCTAAAATTGTCCATTATTCGGGTTTGGCGTCTAATTTCAGAATTAAACTTCACACTCGAGTTATTACCCCTCTATTCATCTTTCCTCAATTCAATAGAAACTCCCTTTTTATTTACATCTAATCCTTTTGCTTTCGCACAAAACAGAAACAAAAAATAATGACGTAATATCATATAATATTAGCACATCCTTCCTTTTGAAGTTATTATCACACCCTTCCTTTTAAAGTTTTTAAGAGTGATATCTACTAGCAGGGCCGGCCCTAGCATTTGCTGGGCCCTATGCGAAACGGATCGCGCGGGGCCTAGTCTGGGTATTATTTTTTTTAATTAGAAAATAGGCCTACTTTCGTCTTTGCAATACATTTTTATCAAATGAAAGCTCGCAAAGCCACTTTTTATTTATAGGCACCCCAAAATGTCAATTTCGTCTATTCTTCAGGAGATTTGAATAAATTTTAAAAAATTTCAGGACTTTATCGTATACTTTGCCTTTTCATGAGATTTCCTGGAGGCCCTGGAAAATCAGGAGGTCGCGAAAACCCTGTTATTTTACATACGTTATAATGGTTTAATTTAATAATGTACACTTGGAATTAGCGCGGGGCCTATGAAAGCGCGGCGCCCACTGCGACCGCATAGGCTGCAGTGGCCTAAGGCCGGCCCTGTCTACTAGGAACTTTAACAATTCGTCCATTTCTGGTTGTCTTGACTGGCACAACAAGTTCTCTAGACGTTGGTCTATAACTGTCTATTTCGTTTGTTCCAAAAGTTTGCAGTTCATTGTCTTCATCGGTATCATAGTACCCAGAGATGTCTTCATCAAAACTTTTTTTCAAATAGTGTTGATTTCTTCTGTATGTTTTTCCATCGTTTGTCTTTATGATGTAAGATCTGGGTGATGGATGTTTGGGATCAGTTGGAATGATTCCCTGAGTCTTCTACTCGTCAGCAGTTGTGATGGTGAATACGGCAGTCCACTTATCGAAGTATTTCTATACTCGAGCATAACGAGATATGGATCTTTCCCACTTTTGTATGCTCTGAATCCTTTTGCTTTCGCACAAAACATAAACAACCAACAATGACGTAATACCGGTACCATCTAATATTAGCACAGAATCTTCTTCATGCAGTGGAAAATTAAGATTTTTTTTTGCCTATCTTGAATTCTGGTCAAAGCTTCTGCGCCCAATTAATATAGTTTGGAAGAAGCTACAAAAGTCTGGACTGCATATACGGGAAGCTGCTAAAGAAATTAGTACCCTTTCATGCTTTCTGCAAATGATGAGAAACTGACAAAAACCCAATCCATCGAAAAAGCAAAAGAAGGTAGTGAATACTATGGATTCCTTGTGATCAAAACAACAAGAAGAAAGAAAAGACTTGATGGGAAGTTGAGTTCTAATGTAGGACTGTCAAAAGAACTGCAATTCAAACGTGTTGCGACAGAAGTGCTGGACAGGTTTCATATGGAGATGAAGGGCATATTTCAAAGGCTGGAAAGAAAATGGATACCTTTGGGTTTCTTCTTGAACCAAGACACCTGTTAGATGAAGACACGCTTGTGACCAACTGTCCTACTTTTCCTGTTTGTATGATGAAATAAATGGAAAATCGCTTTTTCAATGATGTCATATTGAGGAAACTGGCTTCATATGGTAATTACGTGTGCTCAAACTATGCAACCTCCTCCGAATACCGCTAACTCAGGCCACTTCCATTACGTCATGTGAGAGATCATTCTCAAAGCTTAAGTTCATAAAAAACTATGTCAGGAGCACAATGACGCAAGAAAGGCTTATCATGGCTTTAATGTCAGTGAAGTCACAAATAATAGAAAGTATCGATGTAGTTGATGTTATAGATGTGAAGCGATATCAATTTAGATTTGTCACTTGTGCATTATTTAACTAATAAACAACGGTATTATTCATTAAAAGAGTCTCGATGATTACTTTTTGTTAAGTTTACTGATATACTGAACCAATTTGATTTGGGGCTTATTTATTTTTGCGTACATTATCTCATGTCATATGTCGAATGTCAAAATGCAAGGGGCCCCAAAGAGGTCAATCCCCCCGGGCCCCAAAATCCCTAGTTACGCCCCTGGAACTGTGCTCAGTCCACAAGACACTAAGCAAGAGCTCATCAACAAACTAAACACCGAAGTAAAGGCTCTGCTCTTTAACGATGATGAATAGAAAGGAATGATCTGAAGGGCTCTATGGCTAGCAGTGCTCCAGGTCAGTCGAAACGAAAGCACAAGGCTGACTCGATTAGAACAAGCAAAACCGTCACAAAGATTATATCTCTGCATTCCAGCTTACCTTCAAAACAGAGAACGCTACACTAATGCTAAAGGAGAGATGCAGCGAAATCTGAGACTCATGAAGTAATCATGATTCAACAAGAAAGGCAGAAGAAATCTAGACATATGCAAACACTAGCTACGCACTAGCAAAGTAAACGTGTTCTTTATGTCCAAATGGGATAGGTCTGGTCTGTGGCTCATCCTCCAAACTCAGTGCAGATGGAAATAAACTTAGGCATACGCTGGGCTGAACACATCAGCACCGTCCTTAACTGACCATGAAGCATAAACTGAAGCCATTGATCTCCTGGAACAAGCTGATCCTCCAAGGCGTAACGAGATATTAGCTGCTCTGTTTAACTTGCCAAGTGGTAATTTTCAAGTGTAAAGAGTGGGATCAATTATAAATAGTTGTGTTCTTTCGAAGTGTTCCACGGGAGTAGAAAAGCTTACATGACAACTGACGGATCAAAAGTCTATGTGAGAGAGCGTTACGATGCGCAGGACGTACGAAAATAAAACAGGGGTGTTAGCATGGCCGCCGTTTCGGCTTGCGAAATAAAAAAAAAGTTCAGACACTGTACCAAAAGCGCCTGTTGATTTAAATCCATTATTGTAGACCATTCGTTTTTTTTTTGTTGTTGTTTTTTGTTTTATTTTTGTTTTTTCATTTCATATTCGTATCCCTCAGACGTTTTATTTTCAATTTTTACTTAGCTTTTTTTTTTTTATTATGAAGTCACTAAGTCACTCCCTTTTGTATCAGTAATTAGACGAAACCCCAGAAAAATTTCATGTATTTTAACATGAGGTAATAATTATAGAGATTAGTTCGGTATGAGACATATCTGGTGTAGAATCTAATTTTTACTATACTCTGTTCAAGTCAGAACTTCATTGAGCCAGAATCCAGGAACCTGGACAGTTGATCTAAAAAAAAAAAAAAAAAAAAAACGGCTCTAACGATTTTCTTATAAATTTAACATTTGATGTATATCGCAGAAAAGAGAACTACTTGCTCGTTGGGAACATTGGGAAAACTCTAGTTTGACCGTTATAATTTTTCAAAGTAAAAAATAAATAAATGTAGTTTTGGCTAGAGAATAAATCTAGGTCTAGTTTCAACATCAGCTTTGAATGGAATATCGCATTCGAATATTTCCAAATGAAATGCATTATTAGTACGATCCAAGTACGGGGGCTGGTCACGGGCGCCAGGTGTCTGGCGGTCATCAATGACCTCCCTCGGACATTATTGGGTAAACCTACTCCACACCGGCCATGCTTCACTCTTTACTGTACTTTTTTTCTCCACCTTTATCCACGTCTCTGTTTGATCAAGAATAAAATTTGTTTTAACACGCCTCTTGACATTTTTAGGTGCGACTATTGTCGATCTATCCATGTCTCTCTTTAATCAAGAATATAATCTGTTTCAACACGCCTCTTGACATTTTTTAGGTGCGACTATTAAGTCGATCTATCCACGTGGTGGAGAACCTTTAATCGCTGGTCCCCTCTTCTTTTGCGTATCTCTTCTGCCATGGGCGTAGCCGGGGGGGGGGAATTGGGGTTCAACCCCCCCCCACCCGAAATGGGAGAACGGAATTCAGTGACTGATTTTTTGCTTTCATTTTGTTTATTTTAGGTGAGATTTTAATACTAAATCATCACTTACCACAGCACAGCCGAGGGAGTTTTGAGTTAAAAACCCTCTACCAGGGGGTTTTGAGTTTAAACCCCCCTACCAGAGGGTTTTGAGTAAAAAAAAAAGATATCAGGGGGTTTTGAGATAAAAATCCCTCTACCAGGGGGTTTTGAGTTTAAAACCCCCAACCAAGAGTTTTGAGTTTAAAACCCCCTACATGGGTTTTGAGTTTAAAACCCCCCTACCAGGGGTTTTGAGTTTAAAACCCCCTCTTCTATAAACAAAACTTTAAAAAAAATGCAAACGACAATCCTCAAATTCCAAGAAAACAGCTAATGAAGATTTTGACTTTAAAACCGCCTCCGAAAATTACGATAAACCCCCTCTCAATATAAAAAAAGCAAATTACACACTAAAAAATCTATGAGCGTAGCCAAAGGGGTTTTGAGTTTAACCCCCACCCACCTCCAGTTGGAGTTTGAAGCTAAAAAGTACCTCTTCAATATAAAAAAAAAAGCAAATTACACACTATAAAATCAATGAGCATAGCCAAAGGGGTTTTGAGTTTTAAACCCCTGCCAGCGAGGTTTGAAGCTGAAAAATACCTCTTCCATATTAAAAAAAAAGCAAATTACGCACTCAAAATGCTATGAGTGTAGCCGAAAAAGGGGGGGGGGTTGAGTTTAAGGGTTTTGATGCTAAAAAATACCTCTTCAATATAAAAAAAGCAAATTACACTAAAATTCTTTGAGCGTAGCTAAGCTAATGAGGGGTTTTGAGTTTAAATCCCCCTCCTCCAGATGGCTTTTTTTTTTAATTTAAAACCCCTCCAGATGGTTTTGAGTTTAGAATTCCCCTACAGAGAGTTTTGAGTTGAAAACCTCTCTCTTCAATTTTATTTTAAAGCAAACTACAGTCAACAAATTCTATGACCGTAGCTAAATGTGGTTTTGAATTAAAAAAAAACAAACTCCAGAGATTTTTTAGTTTAAAACCCCTCAACAGATGATTTTGACGATAAAACTTTCCTTTTCGATATAAAATCTAAATCGAAATACGGGCATGTAATTCCAAGAGCGTATTCAAGAAAGGTTACACATTTCTACCACTGGCTGGGCTCTATTAAGAAAGTGTGAGTAGTCATCTGCCGAAATTGAAAAACACTAAATGTGGCTTAACAAAGATGGCTAAGACAGATTTTAGGAGTCAGTTATAGAGATCGGGTCTAAATCAAAGAAATCATATGCCGAACTGGGAGTCGAACCCTTAGTAAGGTTGTGACAGAGCGTTGCATGAGGTTTTGCGGGACATGTTCTCCGACAAAATGAATTACGCATAATAAGAGTTGCCGGAAAATGCGCCGAACGGCGCGAGAGGGTCTAAGTCAGTAAGAATAACATATTAGGTTTTTGAAATAAAACTTTTTTAATAGCAAGATAATGCACTGTAGATACCTCAGAATATGCATTTTGTTGGCTTTCAATTCCAGAAATAGTGCTCGGCGGCGGGGCTTGGCCCCGCGCTGGGGGAGCGCTGTGAGCTCTCAGACCGGGGAGTTCACAAGTTTTCCACTAATTCCAGGAAGAACCTATTCTAGGGCACAATAAACGTCTTCCGAAAGGGTCAGAATGTAATAAAGATCAATTGTGTACACACACACATACATTTATTTTTTTCCGCTGGGGGGAGGGGGAGTGGCTGGGGGAATCCCCCCCCCCGAAAAAAAAATCCTGGCTACGCCCATGTCTGGCACCTTTATAATTTTGCCTAATTTAGAGATCTACTCACTTCTTCATTTCTAGAGCTCGCTGGCAGACGCGCGATATAGTCTATGGTTTTATCGGAATACCTGGTGCCTCCCTCAGGTGTTTGTCTACATCACGCATACTTGATACTACTTCCTAGTACTTGATGCTACTTCCTAGTACTTGATGCTACTTGAAAGTATCACTAGCTTCATATACGCGATCGTATACTAGCCACTACTACTACTTGATAAGCAAATTACTGCTCTTGTTGATAATACTGCCCACGGTAGATTCGCTCTGCCTGCAGATCGCTTCGTGCCCACGGTAGCCTGCCACCCGCACCTCCAGCGGCAGGCCCTCCACAAAGTAGTACAGCCAGCTATGACGTCGACAGGAATCTACGATAAGTTCAAAGGCTCTCTCATACATGTGCTAAGAGTGATGATTAAATAATCCAACTATCTATAAGATATAATGCACCCCCCTCCTTTTATTTTCTTCATCTTTATAAACACCTTATAAATAATTCATTATATGGTACCTTTCTGGTCTGTTTGCTGCCTGCCTGTTTCCAATCTATCTTTGGTGACCCACTGTATTGCACATTCAATCCTAGACACCAAACAAGCCACACATACTAGCAACACACGCGGGTCGTCACAGATGTGCATTGTCTCCACAATCATCTGACATACGCAGATTCAGAGGTGTCCTGATAAAATTTTCGTTCGAGCCCCCGCTAAAAGTTGGGGACATATGAAAAAGAAAAGACAACTTAGTCATAATTATAACACAATTTTTAGGTTTTGTTTTCATTTATATTAATATAACACTATGTTTAGAATCCAAATTTATCCGTCCTTTTTTTTCAGCCGTATTGAACCTCATTACAAATATTTTTTATAAAGTCTCGAAATTTGTGCTCGTAATAGATACACTCGTTAAATCTGAGCAACTTCATCCTTGTTATCATGTATTTACGTATTGTTGTTGTTTTTTTTTTGGTTTACATTTGTTATTTATATAATATCATGGTCGTAGCCAGGATTTTTTTTTTCGGGGGGGGGGGGTTGGGGGTTGGGGGGGTTTCCACCCCGACCCCCTCCCCGCGAAAAAAAAATATTTATATGTATGTATGTGTGTGTGTGTACATCATCTTTATTACATTCTGACCTTTCATTCTTTCGGAAGACTTTTATTGTGCCCTAGAATAGGTTCTTCCTGGAATCAGTGAAAAAAATGTTGACTCCCCGCCTTTGCCAGCAAGGGGGTTTAGGGAAGTGATAGTAGCTTCCCCAGCGCGGGGCGAAGCCCCACCGCCAAGCACTATTTCTGGTATTAAAAGCAAACAAAATGCATATTCTGAGGTATCTACAGTGCATTTTCCTTCTATTAGAAAGTTTTATTGCAAAAACTTAATGACCTATTCTTACTGACTGCGGGGGGGGGGGGGATTTTATTTCGGCGGGGTGGGGGCCCTGGCTACGCCCATGTCTAATATGCAATTATAATGCTTTTTTACTTTGACTATATAAAGGGTTCCCCTAGTCAAAAAAAGTTTGAGAACCTCTAGTCTACAGTATTATGCAAGGGAAATTCTGGGTACATATTATAACACATGGACGACTGTAATGGACGTGATCTTTTTAAGACGTGTCTGTCGCGACTTTTTTTTTTTTATTATTACATAGATGATATATGGTGGGCCGTTTGTTAAGTATCAAAATCAGTGCAGGTTTGTCGGCAGGTCATATTAAATCAATTGGGGTGTGGGAGGGACAAATGTACAATGTGGCGTAACTACTCCTACGTCTCACATGTTTGCAAGATAAACGACGCCTCTAACTGGACAAATGTACAATGTGGCGTAACTAGGCCTGCGTCTCACATGTTTGCAAGATAAACGACGCCTCTAACTGGACAAATGTACAATGTGGCGTAACTAGGCCTACGTCTCACATGTTTGCAAGATAAACGACGCCTCTAACTGGACAAATGGACCATGTGGCGTAACTAGGCCTACATCTCACATTTTTGCAAGATAAACGACGCCTCTAACTGGACAAATGGATGATGTGGAGTAAGCAGGTCCACAACCTTTAAATTATCGTTTTAAAAATGTGATAATTATGTCTACATATTATTATTATATATTTTCTTTTTTTTTTAAATACAAAAATAAAAATATTTGTTTAATCATTAGTAGTTCGTACTCCAGAAAGCACAAAAATAAAAGCGTTTTTTTTAATGTTTTGGCACTGCAGAAGCTAGACAAACAAGAAAAACATAAAAATACTTAAAAACAGCAACAACAAAGCTTATACGAAGTGAAGTTGTATCAATTTGTTTGGATTAGTCATGTCATTAAATTTGTATTACATCTAGACTAACAATAATAAATCTGTGCGATTAGAAATATTCTTTACCAATTGTTTTAGTTTAGCATAATTTCATGCTTTCTCAATACGCTATGATCCTATCACTTGTCTGGACCAGTTGGAAAGGATAGGGGAGAAAGAACGGGGTGTCTGGGTGATCGCTTTATTAAATGTATTTTTAAAAAAGGGAAAGACTTGAATTCGAACCAGTGGTCTAAAGCCTTCTCAGGCTTCTTAAGCCAACGGGTTAACCACTCTGCTATCAAAGAGTTTATGAACATGGAAGAATGAATAGTTACCTATTGTTTGTATTTCATGTTTGTGTTCACTTAGCTTCAACATAATTAAAGGGGACTAATTCAGCTTATACCGCCACTTCATTCAAGTACTATTTCTTTACCTTGTTTGAGATACCAAACGAAGTAATTAATTGCAAATAGTTATTAACTAATTGTGTAATTTAAAAAAAAAAACAACAACTGATTATTGTGTTGTTAGGTAAAAGAAATAAGTGTGCAGAATTTCAGCTTGATTCGAGATTGGGTGTCGGAGAAATTATGTACAAACTTTTGGCCATACAGACAGACAGAGCTTTGTAAAAATGGTACTAAATGTAGAGAAACGTCAACACTATTGCGCCAAACGATAAGACCTAGCCACCATTCTAAATAACTTCAATGACAAAAGTACATTGGTTCTGTGGCTGAAACGTTTCGCGGGCCTCTTGTAAGAAAAAATATAGCATCTTTACAGTGTATTACCGAATATTGCGGTTCATTTAGTTAATTGGCTGCCAGCCCACATAAGATGTGCCCGAATTTCCACAGGCCTGCACACCCCCTCCAGATTTTAATTGACTTCAGGAAGTTTAAGTGTTCGAATTTAGGCATATATCTCTGAGTAATTTTATTTGAAGTTATGCATATATCTCTGAGTGATCTCATTTCAATTTATGCGTTTATTTCCATGTAAGTATTGAACTTCGAGTGATTGCGATGGGAATATCTCCACATATTCTTCTCCTTCACATTTTCTCTCTCGTCTCGTGATGTTGTACACGTAATGTAGTTGGGCCCGGAGTTATATGTTCATAAGATAAATTGTATATTTCAATAGGTTACGTCTGCAAAGATCAAGCGTAGTCGGGGGAAACAAATGAATGCGTTCCTTGGCTCTGAATCCGATTTGCTGATCATACATCACGTGATATATGAAGACATGTCCACCGAGACGCACACTTGGAGGTAGTACAAATGTAATCAAATTATCCTTTCTGTTATAATACAAAATAATATATAAGACAAGGGGAGGTAATTGTGTCATTTTCTATCAATCTCTCTCCAGTACAGAGCAACTCAAAACATCGGGTGGAAATTATTGTCAGAATTTAGATCTATTGGGCAGGGAAAAAATGGACGTGATTTCAATTTTGTATGTCTCTAAGTAAACTGTAAGTATAAGGTATTACCAAAGGTTAGCTGTAATTAAACCTTATATGTCATGCATCTACACACTTTAATTGATATGGATAGGATATTCTCTTAGACTTTCAAGGTTATCAAATTAACAATAGGTGAGTAAGAAAGAGCTTCCTCAAATTGGAGATGTTAGCTCGATTTAAGTATTGAGACAAACACAACTTTGCTTAATCCGCTTGCGCAGACCCGTTCCTAACCTTTACCTCCACCCATTCCAGGGCCTTGAACATAGTCTCTAATTCAGCTTCGATGCTGCTTTTCCCGTGGCATGGTCTCATGAGCTCGTCACTTTCAGGGGTGCCAGAGAGTCGTACCACCGCTTGTTATCACTGGGTCAAGAAGGCACTTCCGTATCGTCGGCATGCCGGGGTAAGGAACCGGACGGGGGAAGAAAAGCCCGCTCCTACGACATATTCATCTCTCTGACCAGCCCACGCGCCACTTGCATGAAGCAGGGTCGGTTTTTGAGACGTCTCTTGCCCTCCCAGTTGTCGACCAGACTTCTGAGTGGGCTTCCTTTTTCCAGCCGCATTTATGAGCTAGTATGACGGCTCGCTTTCTGCGCAACTTCAACGGAGGCACGTTTGCAATAATTTCACAAGCGGCAATTGGCGTTGTCCGAAATGTACCACAGAGTAGTCGTATGGTTCGAGTCTGAACAGCGTCTAGGCTTGATAGAGACGTTTGTGATGCCCAGACCTGAACAGTTAGACTTTAATCCAGGTGAGATCGCACTGCACCCATGTAGAGCGCCCTCAGCACATCTGCTCTAGCTCCCCACTCCGTTCCAGCTAACTTCTTTACAATGTTTAGCCTCTCGGAGGCTGTTTCGAACACCTGCTGGATATGATCGCAGATAGTCAGTTTCTGATCGAAGATGACCCCTAGATACTTAGGCTTTTATCCCATGATAGAATTTAGATGAACTAGAAGCCTGGTGAACTTTATATGTTACACTTTGCTAGTAAATGTCCATTTCGCTAATACCTTTTTTATCGAGCATAATACAGCGGAAAGACCGCACAATAACAAACACTTTTGGCCCAATCAATTCTAGATTCTCTTGAAATATGAACTACTTTTGCCTAGTTTGTTCACAGTTATAATGTGACAAATATTTCGAAGGATCTTAAAATATTCCACCTGAGCAATTTAAGCATAAAAACACCATTCCTCTTTATTTCTACCTACCTATTTATATTTCTTGCCTATTTATGTGATTCCACCGCCTCATGTTCTACCTCGTTTCACTGTTGCAATAAGTAAACTTTGAAGTGACAATGTTGAAAGCTCCGGGCAACGTCTGCAACGGAAATGTTAATTCAAAGCCCCGAGTCCCTAGTTCCAGTTTCCTTTATCTATCTATCGTCTGTACATCGAAACGAGAAGAGTCTCTCCGAGTCTCTCGTAACATTGTGGTAACTTTCTACTAAATGCAAGCCGACATGTCACGAGTAAACAAAGGGAATAAAACTGACCTTGCTCATAGTCTGAGACATTCTTTTTACGTTTAGTTCTAGGAGACGAGTATTCTCAAATCTTTATTCTATATCACTGCCCACTTTAAAGGTCGTAGTGTATGGTAACTCTAACACTACGCTAAATGATTAAAAACAGCCAAGTATTTCTAACAGTACACCTCTGACTACAAGCAGTGTGGTATTGTGGAAGCTATACAATCTGTTTTGACACGATGGCATGGTTCCAGACATGGGCGTAGCCAGGATTTGTTTCGGGGGGGGGCGGAATTCCCCCCCCATATATATATATATAATATATATATGTGTGTGTGTGCATAATTAATATTTATTACATTATGACCCCTCATTCTTTCGGAAGACGTTTATTGTACCCTAGAATAGGTTCTTCCTGGAGTTAGAGGAAAAATGGTTGACTCCCGCCCTTTTTATATGTGTAATTTTCTTTATCGGAGAACATGTCTCCTCTTGGCTACGATCATAGAATCTGGTGACTGATGTATGGATAGTCTTATATCGAAGAAGGGGTTTTATAGAAAATTTCGAAGAGGGGTTTTAAAATCAAAACCCAAATAGCTTTGCTCTTGGAATTTGGGAATTGACGTTTACATTTTTTTTTGCTGTTGTTTTGTTTTATAGAAGTGGGGAATTTAACTGCAAACCCCCTGATAGGGGGTTTTAAACTCAAAACCCCCTTGCTGCGTTGGGAGAAGTGATGGTTTAGTATTAAAATTTCTCCTAAAATAAACAAATCAAAGCAAAAAATCAGTCACTAAATTTACCCCCGTGCGGGGGAGGGGATTTCATTTCATGTGTGTGTGTGTGGGGGGGTTAATACCCCCAAACCCCCCCTCCACTACGCCCATGGTTCCAGATATATTTCCATTATGGTTGAATTGTGGAATTATCAACTGCCACTTCTTTGTCTGACCAATCCCTTAGTTTGTTGAACAGTTGAGGCACGACACATGATCTGACGACCGTCTTTCTCCATTCCTTCCCGTCTTTTGCTTTGAATAGAATCTGTTTCAATGACAGACCCATCTTTTTCCATCGCTTTTACTGTCTTTTTCATCTTTTTACAAGACTTATATCAACTTACTCTGTCTGTCAGTCTGTCTGTCTGGTAAAAAGTTTGTACACGTCATTTCTCCGAGACCCAAACTCGGATTAAGCTGAAATTTTGCAAAATTATTTCTTTTACCTGACAACACAATAATAAATAAAAAAAATAACCAATTAGTTAATTTACAATTGTTAATTAATTATTTTGTTTGGTATCGAACAAGGTTAAGAAATCGCATTTTACAGATGTGGTGGTATATATGAATTAGTTTAGTTCCCTTGAGGAGGCCTGAGCCCTCAGTTCGAATTCAAATCGTACAACTTTATTTTTTAAGCATTTAAAAAGCGATCACGTTAACTTTCAAACTGATACATCCTTCTTCCCCCCCCCCCTTTCCCATTTTCTTTCACACCTGGTCCAGACAAGTGATAGGATCATAGCGCATTGAGAAAGCTCCAGACAAGTGATAGGATCATAGCGCATTGAGAAAGCTCCAGACAAGTGATAGGATCATAGCGCATTGAGAAAGCTCCAGACAAGTGATAGGATCATAGCGCATTGAGAAAGCTCCAGACAAGTGATAGGATCATAGCGCATTGAGAAAGCTCCAGACAAGTGATAGGATCATAGCGCATTGAGAAAGCTCCAGACAAGTGATAGGATCATAGCGCATTGAGAAAGCTCCAGACAAGTGATAGGATCATAGCTCATTGAGAAAGCTCCAGACAAGTGATAGGATCATAGCGCATTGAGAAAGCTCCAGACAAGTGATAGGATCATAGCGCATTGAGAAAGCTCCAGACAAGTGATAGGATCATAGCGCATTGAGAAAGCTCCAGACAAGTGATAGGATCATAGCGCATTGAGAAAGCTCCAGACAAGTGATAGGATCATAGCGCATTGAGAAAGCTCCAGACAAGTGATAGGATCATAGCGCATTGAGAAAGCTCCAGACAAGTGATAGGATCATAGCGCATTGAGAACGTTAAAAGCATGAAACTGCACTTAACAAAAACAAATAGTTAAACATTTCTAATCGCTAAGATGCATTGTTGTTTGTTTAGATCTACTACATGACTTATCCACATTAATGAATACATTTACACTTAATATAAGCTTTGTTGTTTTTTAATTATTTTTTTATGATTTAAAAAAAAAACACCGCTCTTTCAAAAGCGAATAATAATAAAAACTTTCCTAAATATCTTATTTATTTTGTATAAAAAAAGTCTGCTTCGAGTTTGAAGTGATCCAAAGATTTCGACATGTTAAGCTGTTGCCTATTTGTTGGAATGATGATGAGCAATTCAATTTATATTGGCTGTGCAGCGGCATACTACGCCAAAGAAATAACTGTGTATAATTCTCTATGTAATAATGAATCATCAAGTCTGTTTATAAGCCTATAAGCCCAGCGAAGCTGGCATGCGTGTGCAACATAATAGATACTGTAGAGTAGAGAAAATATTTTGATTTATTATTTACACGTTTATTGAGCAGAAACCGGAGAGAGAGAGAGAGAGAGAAAGTAAAAACGGATGGAGCGATTGGATATGAGCGAATGATAGAGAGATACAGAAAATAAAAGGGAGAGAGAAAGACCGTGCACGAGAGAGTGAGAGCGAAAGAAAACTAGAGTGCGAAGATGAAGGATGACAGAATGGGAATTAGAGAAGGGATATATATATATATATATATATATATATATATATATATATATATATATATATATATATATATATATATATATATGTATATATATATATATATATATATATATATATATATATATATATATATATATGTATGTATGTATGTATGTATGTATGTATGTATGTATGTATGTATGTATGTATGTATGTATGTATGTATGTATGTGTGTGTGTGTGTGTGTGTATGTGTGTGTGTGTGTGAGAGAGAGAGAGAGAGAGAGAGAGAGAGAGAGAGAGAGAGAGAGAGAGTGAGGAGTTACATTCAGTAGGACAAAGAAGAAGTCCAGATAACTAGATATAGGCATTCTATAGGATTTCAGTCATATACACACTCGAGTAAATTGTAGAATTTAAGTTTTGAGGATTGGGGTGAATGGTTTCTTAAACCTTGATACTCATAACACTGGAATGGGGCCCATGGGCGTAACCGGGGGGGGGGTAATTTTGTGACTGTTCTTTGTTTTATTTTTTGTTGGGGAGATTTTAATGTTTAACCAACATTTGCCCCAGCGCTGCCAAGGGGGTTTTGAGGCTAAAACAACCCTTTCTTTAATAAAATAAAATAAAGCAAACTACCGTCAGCCTATTCCATGAGCGAAGCCTAGGGTGTTTTGAGTTTAGAAGGTTGTTTTTTTTGTTGTTGTTTTTTACTTTAAAACCCACCTTTAAAAGGGGGGGGGGCTTGATTTTAAAAATCCACTTCGAAAAACAAACAACATTCACCAAATTTCATTCGCGTAACCAAAAAAAAAAACAAATACGTAAATGAAAACTCCAGCACTAATTTCCAGAGATGTGAGTTTACCCCCCCCCCTTTTTTTTCCACTAAAAACTGAAGGATAACTAGTCACATAATTACATACTCATAGCCAAGGGGAGTTTAGATATTAAAATCCCCTTCCCTATAAAAAAGAAAGCAAAGCTACATCCACTACATTCCATAAACGTAGCCAAGAGAGGTTTAAGATTAAACTCCCCTCTAATATACAAAACTAGAGGGAAACTACAGTGATCTCTCTTTCCAATAAAATAAAAGTAAATCTAAAATCAGGACCGGATTTAAGTATGTGGAAGCCCCGGTGTAAAATGTTTGTGGAGACCCCTATACTTCTTTAAAAGCTTTAATAAAAAATCCATTTTTTAACACACATGAATCATTCTGATATCTAATAGCAAGCTATATTTTAGTAGAAAGAAAGAGTGCTTGTAAGTTTTATATAATTGTTCTACTTTTTAAAAAAAGTTTAAATTATCTAATATACAATTTTAGTACCAAAAAAAAAATGTACATTTTGTATGTTTTTGAGTACGTGAGTGACTCATTGCCGCAGATCAGAAACTGCATTTCTCTATTACGAGCACGCTACAAGTGGACACGTCTTAACCACGACAAAGTTACCAACCGTAAAATGGATTCTTCTTCTTCTAAAGACAATGGATGCACATCATGCCTCATTCGCCCTGACGAGTCACTAGTTTTAGTTTCTTCTTGAGTCCGGTCAGAATCTGATATGATTCTAGAACCGATTCTAGAATGCAAAGTTTGCCACAGTTTGTGCAAAGCTCCTGCTTTAAGGCTTTCCCATAGGGCAGCTTTCTTTCTCATTCTCTAGACTATGACTGGTTTATTCATTTTGCTCTCGGCGAGGTTCGTACCAGCACGCACAGTCTGTCTCCATGTTGTCCGATTTAATACAACATGCTTTCTTTAAGTGTGGCGAAGATTTTTAATTTGGCCTTTTTCTCTAAGGGTGGTTAAATGGGTGCTGTTCCTGTCATGCGCATCTTCTTGTGGTGTTTTCCTTGGTGTACCATAAGAGATTGTGAGTTTTGGTTTCTAGGAACGCTCTTTGTTGATGTCATTTTTGCTTACTTGTTTTGCTTCTGTTGTGTGATGTGGCTGGATCTCTTGTAAGAGTTTCTCTTCTGTGTTTTCTTCCCCAGTATTGGGTAAGTTATTTATTTACTTTATTAAGTCTTCGTGGTGTAGCTCGAAATTCGTTGTTCCTATGATCTGAAAGACACAAAAATAAAGGCACATTCCTCGTCCCATATGCTAGGACAAATTTCTACAAATACTCCTTCTTCCCTAGTGCTATTAGAGCATGGAATGGGTTGCCTGAGCTAGCCAGGAAAACCAGTGACTTGGCAGAATTTAAGTCATTGGTTAATATGCATGACTAAATGCATGACGCGTAGGACGTAATCATCTTCTTTTTTGAAGTAACGTCTGTATTATATAAGATAAGATAAGATCGTTTGGACGGCGATCTCAAGGAATATGTATTTTCTGTAATTGGGACGCTGGCTTGGGACTCTGTTGGAGTCAAGCTTGATTCACAGTGTGGTTTGATATGGCCCGTGCATCTAAGGCCGTGAGTGTAGGCTGTGTCTTGATTGAATTATGGCACCCAGTTAAGGTGTGATATATGTCGTTTCATACTATGTATACCTTGTGTTCCTTTTGTAACTAATACTGACCTTTAATCATCACTTATGTCATCCTATTTCATACACTCATTAAATTGTTAAACGTACAATCTTGTTGTTAACTAATGTACATTAACTTATGTTGTCAGTAATATTGTTCACGTTGAACAACTGTTGGTATTCACTTCATGTTAAATTGAGAAACCTGTATTCAGTGTTGGCCAGTCACGGCTTCGATGCCGATATTATTTGCTTGGATTTAAACTGTCGAGGTGGGAACCTGGGAACTCGAGGAATTTATGTCTACCCCGAAGTCAACGAGCTGAAATCCCACCCTGACAGTTCCCCGCCCACGTAGGAAATTTATTGAACAGGGTACACTGTCAGCTAACAATAAGTGTATATTCAGCATTAACATTAAATGTGTAAAATAAGCCTCCATTTTGTAGTCCATTAAAGTCGACTTCCACAAGACATTCTGTATGGTGATCTAAGAGAATCAGGAGAGCCACTGGTCGCCCATTTTTACGGTATACGAATGTATGCAAACGCGACATGAAGCTCTTCAAAATCGACACTAACAGCTGGGAAAAAGTGGCACTGGATAGATGGATAGATCCACATAGAGAGCGAACATTAAGGAAGAGGCCCGTTTTGCAGATGTGATACACAACAAAAGTAGAAAGAAGGGTGAAAATGCAACGGCGTCTGGTGATTACAGATGCCCAACCTGCGACCGCAGCTGTGTGTAAAGGATTGGCCTCTTTAGTCAAACAAGAAGTTGCAAAGGGAAAAGATCGTCTCTTGAGACGTAAAATGTCACAGAAAGTCTCCGAAAAAAAAAAGGGGGAGGAGTCAAAATGTCCATTATATTGAACGCCATTCTTGAGAGATATCATTTTTTTTATTACAAAGCTTATAGAAACTCCTTCTGTCTGACCGTCTGTCTGTTAAATAGATTGAACACGTTATTTCTCCCACACCCATTCTTGGAACAAGTTGAAACTTTGAACAGTTATTCATTGGCGTAAGCAATACAAAAACATATGAAGTCAATAAACCACTTTGTCAATTAATTACTGCTTATTATTTTTTTTTGTTTGTTACCAGCATTAGAAATTAATTAGATCAAGTGTAAAACCGCCGAATTATTCTTTGAAATTTTATTGTTTAAGAGCCATTATAAAACAAGTTTATTACCATTGTATTGTGTCCATGAGAGGAATTGAGTTTATAATCTTTTTTTTTTATATACATTTGGAATGGTTATAAAATTTATTCTTTTCCTTTTTTTTTTCCTAAATTAATATTAAAATGAAAAACAAATCTGTGAATCCTTTCAGAACATTGCTACTCTGCTGACATTTTATTACTTTGTATTTTTTTTATTATTGAATCATTTCTTTTTTAAGTTTCATCTGCCACCAGGAGATTTTGTTATTGAATTCAGATCAAACGCCATGATATATTTATTCAAGGAAAAGATTTTCTCTAAAGCCTACACACGAACAAATCTTGGATGCTATTACAATTTACGTATCTTACATAAGGGCCATTTTATTTTTTGTCTCACCATCCATCTTGTTTATAACCTAAAACCCCCCTCTCTTCTGGCCAGTACCTCAAAAAAAGCAGGCGTCCAGACATTTCACGGCAAAGCGTACACGTTATTTTCGCCAGCAAGGTTTTGTCGTGGCCACAAGACGATCATCGTGGAACATCTCTTCGATTTCTCGTGTCCTGCAGCGTTAGTCTGATTTGTGGCCTAGTCAAATTTACAGTGTTTAAACGCTTCGGGCCCACAGTTTGACGAATTATTGGTTTTAACCCAAAGTTCGTTTTAGTCGACACGCGACTCGCTCAAAATTTTTAACGTCGTGATTTTTTGTTAGCTCCCTTTTTTTCCCCCAATGTCCTCCTACTTTCATACTCTCTTTTTTTTACTCCAATATCAGTGGATTTCGATAGTTGTCTCTGTGTCACAAAGTGCTGAATAAATGACCGAGGACATTCTTGATGGTGTGAGAATCGTTTTACTTTCTTTTATCTGGTATCGAGAGGATTGGAAGTGCTGACGTGTTTTGAATACAACAGGGCTGGCTAGTCACAAGAGAGAGAACTCGCACATATGTTGGACAATCTTTCTTGGAACCAGAAACTAACATTGAAATTATGGATTTAATTTCTCATCAGAACATTCATTAGAACACAACGATAAACTGGAGTTTGTTCTTTTCACATTTATATGACGTAGTTTTCCTTAAGAAATTTAGCGTTCCACAAAAAGATTTACCAATGCGTAAATATATTTTAATCTGTTCTCTCACCTTGCAGCTCAGGTAAGCAAATGTTTTACTATCAAGCTCTTTGTTATTATTCTCCTTTATATGTTGGTTAGCTGCTACTTGCTATTCTACTTACAACCTAGCAATATTATCTATCTACATGCTGCTAATCTCCTTTATACACTACTTTATGCTAGTTTGCAATCTTTCTTCTATTGTTGGTTACCTTTTAGTAGCTGGACCTTCTTAAACATTGGTTTGCTATTAGTTGTATTCAACCTTTTAAATGTTAGCTACTAATTGCTAATCTTCCTTATTTATATGTTAATTAATATCTAGTTGATAGTCTTTTTCTTGAAGTTAGCTTCTACTTGCTAGTCCTTTTTATACGTGTAGTTAAATCATAACTAATTATCCTCCCTATTTAGTTAGTGAGCTACTAGTTGCTATTCTCCTATACAGATATGTTTACAGTTTGTTTCTATTCTCCAATATACGTTATTCTACATTATGATATTTAGCTCTTAGTTGCTATTCCACATTATAAATGCTTGTGTTATGTTATTTTTATATTTCTTCAGTAGCGATGATAAATTTGTTCCCACATGAACACAACACATAAAGAAGTTAGTTAAATTCAAAGATTTTTAATGAAATAAATTCAACAAGAGTAATTTCTAATTGAATCACAATACATAAAACAGATTTGTTAAAGTAAACTAGCAAAGTGTATGTGTTAAATGGACCGTGAGCTAATCAATTACAAAACTATGTTCGATTTCTTTTTTACACCATTTCACAAGTTTCGTATCTCCTAGGTATTTCTACAAGACGCACTTTGACTTCACAAGAATTTTATAAACTTATTCTATCTCACGCCTTAAGCTTTCCCCCACCCCCATTTCTTAGTAATGCTAAAATAATAGGCTGTAATACTAGTAAATTAAGTACTGTAACATGTTTCATAGAAGAAGCGATTCTTTGCAGTTGTTAATCATTGGACTATTGCGAGAGCTCAGTCCTTGTGACTTGGACTGGATACACGATCCAACATTGTACTGTTTAGATCATTGGACAAACTGATTTCAAAAACTGCAGTCAACTTGTAAAGAAATTAGAGATCGACTATCGTTGCAAATACACTGCCAGGAGTGCCTTTGAAGGAGCAGCTCTGTCAATCCTAGAACAATTCGCGTTTCTGTACAAATGATTTGTAGTGGGACGTTGTTGAGCATGCAAAAGATTTTGTAGGATATACAAGCCAGTGACAATAAGTTTTTTCAGACAGAGTATTATCTGACAACGTTTCTAAACTTTTGAGACTGAGTATTTATACAGACTGAGTGTTTATACAGACTGAGTGTTTATACAGACTGAATGTTTATACAGACTGAATGTTTTCATTCATAGAACATAGTTATAATCTTGTTCTCATTGATGATAATTTCTAGGAGCTTAAAGTATTAGGTCCCTGCTTCTATGTTAAAATTACTCGCAAAGGCGCCTCAGTACTATCTGGGTGTCTTTTACAAAACTTCATAAACAGTGATTTGAGTCATATTTAAGCTGACAATTGAAAGCATAAGGTATTTTTCTTTTTCCTTTTACTAAACCTGATGTATAAGCTTCATTGACTCTTTGCTTATAACATCAAATCAACGTGCCGGTACTTCACTAGATGTTGTTCAGTTTCCACATAATATAATTATAAACCTAAGAGTGTTCTGTCAAGTAGCTTCTTTTCCCCATTGGCTTGGCACATGTATTGCTACACCATATCCTATTTTAATTTCATTCAATCTTTATGGCCATATGTTACCCGTGGTCCGCGGGTCTTAAATTGCGTATCACTTTCGATATAGTCAATGAGAGTGCTTTGTAAACAATCAAACGAAATAATAATTTTATAAGTAAAGCGAATTCGGAATGCGTGAATGTAAAAATAGTATGTAATGGAGCTATCAAAATAGCTAATCGACTTAAATACATTTTTCAAATAAAAATATTTGCTTGTATGCCTACATATATTTAATTAAAATTTGAAACGAATCACATCCACTGGAGCTCAAAGTAGGCACGCTTGAAACAATTGAAAGCTATCAAAAAACAGCTTTCCATATATATACAGACGGATCGGCTTTCCAAGCCACCATCAATGCTGGTCTTGGTGCCTTCCTGGTCTTCCCTAAAAATAAACACTTTGAGATAAGCGCACCCTTTGGCGATTACTGCTCAAACTTCCAAGCCGAAATTGAGGCAATTACCATAGCACTACAGACAGTGGAAAACAAATTATATGAAGGAGTGCATCCACCATCAGATATTGTTGTCTTTACAGACTCCCAATCTACTCTGCAAGCACTTAACAGCAGCACCTCTAACAGCCCAAGGGAGTTGACAACACTAATTGTGATAATTCATCAGATGATATCAAAATTAAATATCAATATCACACTGCAGTGGATCCCTGGACACATTGGCATCATGGGAAATGAAAAGGCAGATAAGCTATCATCTAGATAGACCTGTTAACTACCTCACCCTAAGGTCAATGTTAGTCAACAATCACAAAGAGGAGTGGCTCAACCAATGGGCATCAGGAAACACAGACAGAGCCATGTACAAAGAAATGACTACGCCTAACAAACTGGACAGTACTAACTTCCTCCCCCGCAAAGAACAATCTACAATTTTCCAACTAAGAACAGGACACACACCACTATTAAATTACCACCTGAACAAAATAAACTCCACACAACTCCCCCTTTGCAGACACTGCGCCCACCCCTTTTAAACCGTAAACCATATCCTCTTTGAATGCCCCCCCCCCAATCCACCTTAGGCAGACCCTACTTCCACTACAGCCCAACATAACCAACACCCTGTGCGGCAGTGCTGAACAACTGAAGAAAACAGCACACTATTTTTCCTTGGCACAGTCTGCAAAAGAGCTCACAGCTCAGCATCAATAAAGCTGGGTAGAAGAAGTAGAAGAAGAAAGAAGAAACGAATAGACTTCATTTTGTATGTTCATGTTGTGACAAGTCAAAAACTCGCTGTCAGAGTCACTCTAAATTATCACAGCATTAATTATTATTTTTCATTATTTATTTATTTTATTTTAATTATTTCCCCATCCTACCCCTGAATTCTCCACCCGCACCTCCTTTTCTCCTCCAGGCTAGACTTAGTTGACCACATTGGAGATAGCTAAGGCGCGTCCTTTCATTTATCTGCCCTTGATCGGGGAAAGGTAAACACACAATCTCTTTTGTCTTACCCGCCGGATGTCTGAAGGACGGTCGCGGTTTACACCACCTTGGTTTGAATGCAAGCTAACCCCCCCTCCCCTTCTCTCACGTCTCTCTTCGATCTAAGAGATTACCCTGGTCAACACACCGCGTGATATTCCAAGGTGCGGCTCCCACCTCGAGTCAAATCCACCCACGTGTACGATAATTCTTAGCCTAGGACATTTCCTGTGTCCGCCCACATTCTCCCGGCCGGTATATAAGTAGATTCAAATCAAGCCAGACCCTTTCACTCCTCTATCGCTGTCGATCGAGTCCTGACTATATCATTTATTCTCCCTCCTAGAGGAATACCTGGTGGTAAGCCGAACTTAATCACAAGTTCCATCTTAATTACTTTTGTGCTATTTCCATTGGATATCATCATGTGTATTTTGCTTAGTTCATTTATATTTAATTAGTGCATTGTGTATTTCTCACTGGCGTAAGTAGAAAACATAAACATGTGTTATGTATATATTTTAGTATTGCATTAATCTATTAATGCTACGTTGCTCAATTGATCATTGATGCAACCATGTATATATTTGTACACCTTATTTTATTTCCTTTATCTCGGTTGATCGCCTTGATGATTTTACTATCGCACTAATACTGCGCTTAGAAAGGAGATATGAGTTATCTCCCCTGTATTGAATTATCTCCCCTTTACTCATTTTACTCTAATGAGAGTTGCGCCGCTTGAACGGACACACCATTCAAGCGCGCTCCATTGTTCTCGACCCACGGTCATATGTAAACAATCATCTGGGTCGCTGACCACCGCCCAATTCAACCCCCCCCCCCTTTTCTTTCTCTATCCACCTGTGTTGTTTATTTGAGATTATTATTTCCCCTTCTATGTACATTTTATATTATTACTTTACCTTTTATGTACCTTTTTATATTGTTACTATCTGCCATCTATTATTCCAAATCCCATTTGTCATCATCTCCCCATTGTGCTCTAAAGCAATTTTACCAATCTGACGAATGCACCTCAGTCGAGGGCATCGATAAGATGCATGAGAGACATGTCCTAACTTGTCTTTATTTATCCGCAGCCTCCCTCAGGTGTCTGCCTATTGCCTAGTTATTGGATCAACGATCTATTTACCTGCAGTTGTGCTTAGTGCTAGTCAGCGCTGCACTTGCCTATTTATTCATTGGATCAACGACCTTTTTACCTACTGCCTATTTATGTGCTTAGTGCTATTCAGCACTGCACTTGCCTACTGAGATCTACTCAACTCTACCACTTGGCGCTATCGGCATTGCCCGCCTAATCGACAGCCCACCTGTCAAGATATTAGGTGCGACGTCCCTATAGACTCAGGTCTGTGCGAGACGTCCTAGCTACGCCAACCCTCTGCAACTCACTAGACATATCCTGTCAACTACGCTGCCCACGGCAGATCAGCTCTGCCCGCAGTAAGCTTGTGCCCACGGTAGCCGGCCACCCGCCCTACTGTGCCCACTACAGATATTAGATTTTGGGGATTGAGACTCCACAAGAACTATATCACCGGCGTCCCTCTATCCGCTAGAGCGCCACCCCCAGCTGCAGAACCTCAAGCCAGGACACAGCCAGCTGCGACATCAACAGGAATACCAGCTAAGTCAGAGGACAAAGTGACATACTCTCTTATTAGGTGCAAGAGTGATGATTAAACATATTATTCACTAGAGATAGATGCAAACCCTCCCCCCCCCCTTTTATTCTTATATGTATATTTATGTAAATAAATATTCTTTTATTTTTAACTTTTGTATCTATCTTTCATTGCTTGTCTCGTTGCGTGTCTGCTCCCGATTCATATGCTGATAGGTTGGTGTGTGATAGCTTTAAAAATAATCATCCCCTAGACATTAAACGCGCCAAACACACGTCACATTTCCCCACCTGTCACACATGTGTTAAAGTATAAAGTAGATCTATCATCTTTGAACTAGATCTAGATCTTGACTAATCCGAGTTAAATATTGTCTTGGATAGAATTCATCTCTGCGCTAGCTTGAAGGTTTCGCTCTGCGCATGCGTGACCTTTATTTATTAGATTTACGCGACTCATGAATGGAATGATTATCAACACGGCTTCGCAGCTCTAGCGAACGAATGTATGAAAAATGCTTAGGAAAAACAAATTTGAATGTTAATTTGATTAAAATATGACATAAATGGACTATAATTAGTATCAACATGTGTTAAAGTATAAAACTATCTTTGCGAAGAGAAGTTCTATCATCTTGGAGTTGAATTAGAGTTTTAGACCTAGGAATAGAGAGATGTGTAACATTTCGGGTAATGTCTAATGAAAAAATGTACGCAAGGAATTCTAAATTCGCAGATATAAGGAACGAATTTATATACAAATGCTTTTGAAACACAAATTTGAAGGAAAATTTTATTAAATAATGAAATCAATAGACTATATTTTATATTCTCATGTGTCAAAGTAAAAAACTGTATGTGCAAAGTGTTGTTTTAAAAATTAGATCTAGATCTAGATCCTTTCGATTTATAGATGATTAAACATGGCCTAGATCGATGAACTTATAAAAGGCCTACTTTCATAGAGTGGGTCAACTTTTTTTTTGAGGGTCTTAAGTTTGGTTTAGAGCTACAATACATACACTACAGTCCCAATAAGTACATAAGGAACATTTATGCCAAGTTTTATTAAGATTGGTCAAATGGTTTTGATTACTATTCGTAAAATACAAACAAACATACATACGCTTTACATTCTACTTTATAGTATATGATTCTGTAATCATATCCCTACACAAAAAGGGTGACAAGTCTAACTGCTCCAACTATCGAGGCATTACACTTCTGTCAGTAGCAGGAAAGATCTTTGCTCGAGTGTTGCTCAACCGACTAAACCAGTCTTTAGTGGAGGAGGTCTTATCTGAAAGCCAATGTGGTTTCAGAGCCGGTAGAGGTACACCTGACATGATATTTGTTCTGCGACAACTACAAGAAAAATGCAAAGATCAGAACCTAAACCTATACGCTGCCTTTGTGGACCTCACCAAGGCTTTCGACACGGTCAGTTGCGATGGTTTGTGATGGTTTTGATTTTGGCTAGGCTGGGATGCCCACCTACGTTACTATCCATTCTCAAGCAGTTTCACGTGGGACAAAGAGGCCAGATCAGACACAATGGTGCCCTTTCTGATCGCTTCCCAAATGGCGTGAAGCAGGACTGTATACTTGCCCCTACTCTATTGGCCATCTTCTTTGGCGTAATGCTGGGTGAAATGAGGCAGCGATTGCATGAAGGCATCTACATCCGGTTTCGTTCTGACGGCAATGCGTTAAATCTCCGGCGTCTACTATCCCATACAAGAACAAATGAGATGGTCATAAAATGAACATGACCTCCAGAACGCGGTAAACGAATTTGCATACGCTGCCGCCTCTTTCGGTCTATCTATAAACCTCGGGAAAACAGAAGTCATGTTCCAGAAGTCACCCAATGAAACATACTCAGCGCCAAGGATCACAGTAAACGGACAGCCCCTTAACGTGGTAGACCACTTCACATATCTAGGTAGTATAGTGTTAAATGACGCCTCAATCTCTAGGGAAGTTGATAACCGTCTAGCCAGGGCTAATAGCGCTTTTGGACGCCTTCAGGCGAGAGTCTGAAAGACAAAATCGCTCCGTCTGCCTACAAAAATCAATGTCTACCAGGCGGTGGTTCTCTCACCCCTTCTATATGGCTCTGAGACATGGATATTATATAAAAAACAACTAAGACCTCTTGAGCGCTTTCACCAAAGATGCTTGCGCTCCATCATGGACATACATGGCAGGACCGCACTACAAACAGCGATGTCCTTTCGAACGCCGGTATGGACAGTATAGAGGGACTTCTTATGGTCCGACAGCTACGTATGGGAGACGAACGTATATCTTATGCAGTCTTTTTTTGGTGAGCTAAAAGGTTTTCGACGTAACAGAGGCGCCCCACGGAAACGCTTCAAAGACCAGCTTAGGCGTCAACTTTCCTTGGCTGACATAGAAGAGAGCACCTGGCTGCATGCGGCGTCGGAACGAGACAGCTGGAGGTCACTCTCGAAGGCCGCGGGATACACATTTGAGACCATAAGAAAATCTGCTGCCGAGGACAAACGCAGACGACGAAAAGAAAATCTAAATCGACCACCTGCGGACAATGGTTATACTTGCCCTGGATGTGGCAAAATATGCAGGTCACAGCTGGGGCTGCGCAGCCACGGGAAATGTTGTATTCCCCACTAATCATCGGATTCGAAGACAAGCCTTATTATTATTATATATATAAATATATATACACATTATAAAGTAGAATGTGAGGCGTATGTATGTATGTATGTGTGTGTATGTATGTTATGAACAGAAATCAAAACCGCTTGACCAATCTTGATAAAACTTGGCAGAAATGTTCCTTGGGTGCCTACTTAGACGTAGTGTATGTATTGTAGCCCTAAAACAAACTTAAAACCCTCAAAAAAAAGTTGACCGACTCTATTAAAGCTATAGTATTATATGGATCTAGGCTTTGTGTACAATATTGACATGACAAAAGATTGAAAGGATTTAGATCTAGATCTAATTTTAAGAACTACACTTTTCACATATAGTTTTTTACTTTGACACATAAAAATATAAAATTTTGAATTGATTTCATTATTTAATAAAATTAACCTTCAAATTTGTGTTTCAAAAGCATTTTTACATAAATTCGTTCCATATATCTGCGAATTTAGACGTCCTGACTTACTTATAATACAATTTATTTAACAAATATATGTGTATGTATGTGTGTGTGTGTGACCATAATCTTTATTACATTCTGACCCTTTATTTTTTCGGAAGACGTTTATTGTGCCCTAGAATTTCTTTCTGGAGTTAGTGGAAAAATTGTAGACTCCCAGCTATTGCCAGCAAGGGTGTCTGGGGCAGCACTAGGAGCTCCCCCAGCGCGTGGCGGAGCCCCGCCGCCAAACACTATTTTGGGTATTGAAAGCCAACAAAATGCATATTCTGAGGTATCTACAGTGCATTTTCCTGCTCTTAAAAGTTTTATTACAAAAACCTAATGTGCTAACTGACTAAGACCCTCCCGCGCCGTTCGGCGCATTTGCCGTCAACTGTTTCCACAAAAATCTGTCACTGGTAATGTCTGAAGCCTCTTTCCACCTGCTCTGAGGACCTCCATGAATGTGTGGCGCCAAGTTGTACTTAATAGGATTGTCATCGCAACTCTTATTATGCGTAATTCATTTTGTCGGAGAACATGTCCCGCAAACCTCTTGCGACACTCTATCACAATCTTACTAAGGGGTCGACTCCCAGTTCGGCATATAATTTCCTTGATTTAGACCCGATCTTTATAACTGACTCCTAAAATATGTCTTAGCCATATTTGTTGAGCCACATTTAACGTTTTTCAATTTCGCAGATAACTATTTACTGCACTTTATTATTGGAGCCCCGCCACTGGTAGAAATGTTTTACCTCTCTTGAATACGCTCTTGGAATAAGGTGACTGTAGTTTGCTTTAGATTTTATATCGAAAAGGGAAGTTTTATCGTCAAAATCATCTGTTGGGGTTTTTAAACTAAAAAATCTCTGGAGTTGTTTTTTTTTTTTTTAATTCAAAACCCCATTTAGCTACGGTAATAGAATTTGGTAACTCTAGTTTGCTTTAGAATAATATTGAAGATAGAGGTTTTCCACCTCAAAACGCTCTGTAAGGGGTTATAAACTTAAAAAGAAAACATCTGTAGGAGAGATGCTTATACTCAAAACCCCCATTGACTTGGCAACGCAAAAACAATTTATTATGTAATTTACTTTTTTATATTGAAGAGGTATTTTTTAGCATCAAACCGCTCTGAAGGTAGGTTTACACTCAAAACCCCTTTTGGCATGGCTCATAGAATTTTAAGTGCGTAATTTTTTTTTTTTTACAATAAAGATGTATTATTTTGCTTCAAACCCCGCTTGCGGGGGTTTAAACTCAAAACCCCTTTGGTTACGCTCATAGATTTTATAGTGTGTAATTTGCTTTTTTTTTAATATTCAAAATGTATTTTTTAGCTTTAAAATCCACTGACTACACTCATAGGATTTTGAGTGTATAATTTTCTTTGTTTTTAATATTTAAGAGGTATATTATACCTTCAAACGCCGCTTGCGGGGGATTTAAGGAAGCTTAAACCCCCCTATGGGTAAAAATTTTCGATTTTTTTTTTACTGAATATTATACTGTATTCATTTCTGAACAATTTGGTGTATAAAGCATGTCAAAATTCAAAGTGGAAGTATTTTAAATATTTTTTTATATTTTGTATACTAGACATTTATATGTCACCTAATTAGTATGCAACTTTTTAAAAATTTTATAACTTTTTTATTTTTGGTCCGATTTCAATAATTTTTTCACCACAATACATGAAAAAAAAATCCTCTATGTTCTATAAATAAAAGCTGAAAACAAATAAAACAAACGTTTTCATTGGTTTAAAGATACATCTTAATGTGGTTTAAACCAATCAGAAAACACTTTACAAATATTGACCTAGATACACATGTAAACAACTGCGCGGGTATTTTTAGGCTTCCAACCCTTTGCTGAGAAGCTAAGTGGCTTGATGAAGTTTTAGTACTTTTGTTTTTGTTATTTGCTATCAGTTCTCAAACTCAATATGGATAAGAAATGGGATCTACACTTAGATTTCTAAATTTTGAAAGGTTTACCTAATATAAGTAAGCTTTGCGAAAATTAGCTCATTCAGCCCCCATAAACAAAGGCACGATTAGCCATGATTGTTACTAACATAACAACTAACACTTATCTAGTAGAGTACTAGACTAGATCTAACTACTACTAGTAACTAGACCTAGTTCTCTAGTCTAGATCTAGCTAGTCTATTAGCAATAGCCTAGTCTGACTAGTCCAGATTATAATCTAGATCTACTCTTTGCATTTTAGATTTTTGTCTACTAATAATCCATAATAAAAGCAGATCTAGATCTCTAGATCTAACTAAATCTAATAGTACCATAGAAGTCGTAGATCTACTAGTGTAGCAAATGATAGTAGTTAGATCTAGAAAGTAGATTTAGTTCATTTAGACTTCAGGACAATACTGTTACTTAGACATTTATGGAATTGATGAAAAGCTTGAATCTTATTTTTAAATCTAAAGGCAGCTAAGAAATTTCAAAACAATTTAAAGTACCAGTACAAGGATTTGTTTGTATATATATAGATCTATATATAATATAGACATAGTTTCACATAGGGTGATAGGCATAAGGTGACCTAAAGTTTTCTATATCATCCATGGGTCTACCTCAACCATTGTCCCGCACTGTTTTTAAAACATAATTCTTGCAACAATTAGTTGAACTATTGAAAATAAAAGCAAAAGCTGTGAATGAAACTAGACTAGTATTTTAAGGCCGTAATTCTTTCGAGGAACGCTCGACAAATCCAAAATGTTGATGAGACTTTCCACCATATTATCATCCTAAAATTGCTTTTTTTGGTAAAAGAAGTCTTGAAATAGCAGTATATAAAGCTATTTTCATCATATAGTGAAGATGAACTACTCAGTTTAAGGTTATATAGCAAGTTTAGAATATTTTCCTCCATAAATTACATCAATGTAGTATTCCTAGAATCTGATAAATCGCATCGTATTGTCAAAAAAGATAGGATATAACAGTAAAAAAAGCGTTCAAAAGTTTAAAAAATAATACTAGGAACACAGATGAACTATAGAGATATTAACTGTATAGCAGAAATGTTTTTAAAAACACAATAACTTAGTTTTTATCACAGAGATTGTCGTTTTTTGCCGTTTTCTCCTATTAGCCATTTTCATATTTTTTTGTTCAGAGTTGGCGTGATAAAAAATTTATTTATGAATATTTTGTCTTGAAATTTGGCACAAATAATGTTCTATATATAGGTATGAAAGTGAAGCAGAATAAATAGAAAAGGTTGAAAACTTTAAGAGTAATTAATTTTTTTCTACGCCTACCCCCCTATAAAAACTTAAAATAATGGGCCGCAACCATGCTTAGAGCTATAACTTTTTTTCTATTTAATTAATTTGGTTTATTCTGCTTCACAATCTTCTACTAGTATTGAATAATCAACAGCTGAAGTTTTATTGAACTAGCTTTAGTAGTTTTCAAGAAATATTGACATGAAAAATAGCTATTTTTTCATCATTTTAGCTAAAAATAGCCACAAAAAAAAATTTCTCAAAAAATTGATAAGATATAAAGAAAAAAATATTTATTTTCTTCTTATTTGCATGCTGACACATAATAAAAAAGCATTTTTTATTATTAAAACATGTAATTTCTATTTGGGGGTTTAAGCTGTCCTTAAACTCAAAACCCCTTTGGTTACTCTCATAGATTTTATAGTGTGTAATTTCCTTTTTTTTAATATTCAAAATGTATTTTTTAGCTTTAAAATCCACTGACTACATTCATAGGATTTTGAGTGAATAATTTGCTTTGTTTTTAATATTAAAGAGGTATTTTTTACCTTCAAACGCCGCTGAAGGGGGTTTAAACTCAAGATTGAGTCAAAACCCATTTAGCTGCGCTCATAACATTTTGAGTGCGTAATTATCTTTTCTATATATTGAAGAGATATTTTTTAGCTTCAAACCCTACTGAAGATGGGGGTGGGGTAAACTCAAAACCCTTCAAAATTTTGAGTATGTAATTTGCTTTTTTTTTTAATTGAAGAGGGGGTTTATCGTAAATTTCGGAGGAGGTTTTAAAATCAAAATCTTCCTTAATTGTGCTCTTGGAATTTGGGGATTGTCGTTTGCATTTTTTTTTTTGGTTTTGTTTTATAGAAGAGGGGGATTTAACTGCTAAGACCCCTGGTAGGGGTTTTAAAATCAAAACCCTCTGGTAGGGGGTTTTAAACGCAAAACCCCCTGGGATGGGGTTTTAAACTAAAAATCACCTGGTAAGGGGTTTTAAACTCAAAAAGCCTTGGCTGTGCTGGGGCAAGTGATGGTATAGTATTAAAATCTCACCTAAAATGAACAAAATCAAAGCAAAAAATCAGTCACTAAATTTCATCCCCCCATGATATATATATATATATATATATATATATATATATATATATATATATATATATATATATATATATATATATATATATATATATATATATATATATATATATATATATATATATATATATATATATAATGAGCGACAGTAAGTGACTCGGAAATCAAACGCTAAATTTCTCAACAACTTATAGTGGAAAAATCCGGGCATGCTACCCTGCCTCATTGTGACGCCCTAGTGGAAACGATCGTAAGAGGAAACGATAAGGCTAAAGGGTAGCAAAACAAGACTCCCGTGGGGGTGCCTAAGGTGGTGCGAGAGCATCCTCATTGCACTGCGCGGAGTTGTAAAAAAGCTCCCACAACCTTGTCACAATCCAGGCGCTGTTCCTCAAGAGGCCGTTACATAAAAGGCGTGTTAGCCTGGAATAGAAAAGGAAAATGGCGGGGGTTTTAGTGTACGGGGCTCTTGACGCGAGTCTGACCCACCTGTCAGACAGAACAGTGTACACTGTTCTCATTCATGCCGGTGAGAGGAAGCTATTGTTCACTTTTGCTGGCCTGGAGTTCCAAGAGCCTAAGGCTCAACTCTACCTGACAGCTTAAGAAGAAGAAGAAGAAGATAGTGGGAAAAAATCGAAAAATGCTTGAAAATTAGGTTATGGCCATAGATATATATATGTCTATATGGTTATGGCGTATGGGATATAATATAAAATGGCCAAGAATCTAATATGCGCCAAATTAAAATTTAAAATGGGATACTATACACACTTAAAACATTGTTGTCAATACTTTTTAAAATAAGATTACTGAGTAGACACTTCTTTCGCTAATTCATTAGTGGTCCTTAGACATGCCTAATATATCTTACGTCATCTTGTTTAGGTGAGTTTTGTCTTACATGAATGATCACATTTTACGAGAAAATGTGCGCAATTCAAAATCATTTAACTTTAGAAATGTTCTTTCATTTTCTTCGCGTTCAAATGTATAAACCAAGTAAGGCCAATCACTGCTGTATTTGGTTTTTGGCAACACATAGTAGATTTCTTGAAATCATTGAGGGTCCTTAAATTTGATTGGATACAATGCAGTAAAAGTTAACACGAGACCGGACATTTTCAACGTTTGACCAATGTCTGCTGGATGGAGGACAAGGTCCTGAAAAGAAGACTTGTTTTACTTTTGCCGAAGTCTCTTGATATGACAATTTTTCAGCACTTACGTTTTAAAAAATTGATACTTTAAAGAAAAGGTTTAATAGATGTTAAAACATGCATGAGCTAGTTTAATTAAATATTTTCATTACATTTAGGACCATACCGTGCTTGCCATTTTTAAGTGCATTTAAATATTTGGAATAAACTGCTAGCCTCAGTGACACGTTTCTCGAATTGTTTTTTTTTTTTCCAACAATTTAAAGAATTCAGCAAATTCAAAACAAAATGTTCTGGGCTCAACAAAGAGTTGGTTGTTTTCCATTTAATCTACTTGATTTACAGTTCTGTGATGACAACAGAAGAGAACAAAAGAATTCGTTCTGACTTGCATCTGTTCTTCAGGATAGGTCCTATTTCCGTTTTCGTTTCCTGGTACATGTCATTGCGAACTTCGGGAAGTGTGGTTAGCATTGTCGTTAAGATGTCCAGCAAATCTCATGCGATATTCGATCACAATTTCGGTAAGGGGGGGGGGGATGACAGCCCGTTAGCAACGAACGTCTTATTGGTATGAACAGAGAGAGAGAGACAGACAGACAGACAGAAGAGCTTACTAAACAGTACAATATAAATGACAGCAATGCATAACAGTCCTGTAACTAAACTAGACACACAACTTAATATGTCCCTAAAACAGTTTTAGCTCTACACACTAAACAAGACACACAACTTAATATGTCCCTAAAACAGTTTTAGCTCTACACACTCAGTAGTATTTTATTTTGAATTAATCCCACTCAACTTAGAACAAAGTACGTGATATATAGATATAATAAGATATGCCTCATAAAATGTATCTTGTCACTTTTAAATCAAGTTTAATTTAGGGTCTAATGGATTACCAACACTCTCTTGAATTAAGAAATAACTTTCTATCTTGTATTGTTACAGTACTACACTCGCTCAGATTATGTCAGATGGAAAGACAGCTGTGAATATATCAAACGTTCTGGACACGCTTCTAGAAGGATACGACAAAAGACTGCGTCCAGGATTTGGAGGTGAGTACTCAGCATACTTAAATGTATTGTAAACGTTTTATTTTAACTAAATGATTTCAACATTAGAGGCCTATAGTTAAGCAAATTAGCTACCATCATCTTTTAAAACACCAAATCTACTTTTGATAAGCAGTACAGGTGAGGTGAAAGGGAAGTTTGATATTTTTCAACAGCGTGAAGCTGGTATTTAATTCAATTTAATTAGTTAGTTATATAAATGTCGCTGTTAGGTCTCGTAGTTCTAATGACGACCATTGGAGATTGTCACGATCAACTGAGCAATGTCAAGGACTTTAAATTAAACTTCACTGTTGCCAATGAAATAAAAAAGATAAAATTTTAGCAATTTTCTCAACTTCATTTCAAATGAATACAAATTATTGAATGACTACAAGGGGAAGAAAAAACCCATTTGTTGGGAGATATAATAAAACAAATGTCAAGAAATCTATACTCAATTTGTCACCACTCACTGACTGATGTATCAAGAGATACCGTAAACTAGCCAAGAGATTGACGTTTAAACTTTGCACGTAAGTTCCTTTCACCACTGAGGTGCTCACTAAAAAGCGGTTTTGGCAGATTCGCAACCTGAACACCGTAATACGAGGAAATAAAAGAACTCAATCTTTCGATCAAAACTTCGTAATTTATATTCGGTATTTCCTCGAATGGCTGCATGCTATACATCAAGTATAAGAAGTGGCGGACATCCTTTATTTTTTTTTTAATTCAACTTTTTGAAAATATGTGTATTACCGTATTTATTTCCGCTTCTTTTTAGACGCGAAAAGAAAGAGAGAGAGAGAGAAAAAGAGAGAGAAAGAGAGAGAGAGAGAGAAAGGAATGATATTTTGTTGCACTGTCATTTCTCTATATTCAAAAGGAATAAAATAAACGAATACAAATAATAAAACGAAATTAAAATTTATTTACATTTAGAGGACACAAAACCAAAATTAACGTAGTGTCGCTATGATCCTATCACTTGTCTCACTGCGCTATGATCCTATCACTTGTCTCACTGCGCTATGATCCTATCACAGGGGTGGGCAACCTTTTTGTATCGAGGGCCGCATAAAAAAAATTGGGAATGGGAGGCCGCATACATATATATATATATATATATATATATATATATATATATATGTACTTACAACTTAGAAAAATACGCTAGTTAACTTATAATGTCTTTTAATTCAGATCTATGTTGTATTATACATTCACTTTTACTTTTTTTCACACTCCAAATTGAGGAATTACAAGAGTTATCAATTTCTGAATCCAATTTTACGATTTTTAATTATTTTTTTATTTGCTATTGTCTTTTATATCACAACCTTTCACCACAAATGTACAGCTGTACTTAATGTGAAATATTTAACTGTTTACACTCGTTCCTTGTGTTCCAGAACTGTAGAACTAGCTTACTAGTTGTTATACTTGTACTGCTGTTAAATTACAGTCAGTCAACATCAACCTGTGATTACGCTTATTAAAAAAATGCTTATTCACATATGTATGTGTACCCAAATAATGTTAAAGCTTAGCAGCAAAGTTTTTTTAAGTGTGGAAATAAAACTTCGAGCATCCATTAAGTTATCGCGGAAGTACTGACTGGAACTTCTCTTACTGGTCATAATTTGCACGGAGTTATGTTCTCTGGAGCTGAATCAGCTTCTGCGCTAAAGGTGAGCTGATGTACTGAAGACTGGTTCTTGACGTCTTAAAATTTGCTTTTATAAATTACATAATTAAGAGACTAGAAATATTTTCACCTTTCAAAAAAGGAAAATGACAAAACCTGTTTTCAATAGCTTGCATGGAGAAATTGGAGAGCCTTGTTGGAATAGATATACACCTACATTTCATATGGAAGCTACCCATTGCAATATCTATCGTGAAAAACATGAAATATGTCTGATACTCTTCATTAGAAATATTAGTTACGGGTTCACAATCTATGTCCTTCAAAGAACATAGAAATTTCTTCCTTGAGATTTCATTATCTTTTCATTACCCTGCCTATGTTAAGCCAGCGGATGCATTGAAATATTTAGTTACGAAATCTTAATTTTTTTTCTAAACTGCCATCGGTTAAGACCCCCTATCTCTGATGGTGGTGGACAGAATATTTGAGCTGATACATTATGCAGCTTTGTGTAAATTTTTCAGTTTAGAGTTTATGTTTGGGATATTCTTTAAAACTGTTTTTCTTAGTCAAAGATGGAGCTTCATCAGTTGTTACATTTGCTATCTAGTTCGAAGCATAGCCAACACTCAACACAGTTCTTTATAGCATTGAATAAATACTGGCCTGAGATTCTGTTTTAGAGTGAGTGTATTGGTGTACACTTTATTAGTGCGAGTTATGTTTACTTGAAACTTTTTATAATGAGAGAATTTCAATAATTAAAAGAGGTATTTAGAATTAGTTTTAATATATTAGCATTTTTATATGTATATATGTGGGCACACAGCGAGCCGCATACAACACCTCGGCGGGCCGCATGTGGCCCGCGGGCCGTAATTTGCCCACCCAAATCCTATCACTTTCTCACTGCGCTATGATCCTATCACTTTCTCACTGCGCTATGATCCTATCACTTTCTCAATGCGCTATGATCACTTGTCTCAGTACGGGCTATCATCCTATCACTTGTTTGGACCAGTTGGAATAGGCTTGGGGAAGAAGGGGTATTTTGGATGTTATATTCTCGTGTTCGCATAAAAAGAAACGGGTTCACTCAGGACTTTCGCCACTTTAAGGGGACTAATTTAGCTTATATCACCATATCTATCAAGTACGATTTCTTTCCCATGTTCAAGATAAAAAACTAAATAATTATTTACCAATAGTTAATTAACTAATTGTTGTTTTTAGCGGCCCCCGCTATTAGTTTTGTGCGAAATGTCTGTCCGTCTGTCCGTCCGTCCCGTTTAGATCTCGTAAACTAGAAAAGATATTGAAAATCCGACATCACAATATTTTAGACCATTCAAAGTTCTGATGCAACGGCTACTTTTTTTTTCTGAAAGCAAAAAATCTAATTTGTAAAATCAGTTATGCAAGCAGTTTTTTAAAGAGAAAAGGGTAATTAATATGCATTATAAGTTAGACCTAATTTAAAATGAATAGTGATCTTATAAACTTCATTTTTCTGAACATTTTTTTTTATTGCGGAATTTTTTTTTTTTTTTTTTTGAGGATTCGAATAAGAGATTGAGCCTTTTCAAAACAATTATAAGACATCAGTTAGGCCAGGAGAGGCGCGGTGGCTGAGCGGTGAAGCGCTTGGCTTCCGAACCGGCGGTACCGGGTTCGAATCCTGGTGAAGACTGGGATTTTCAACTTTGGAATCTTTGGGCGCCTCTGAGTTCACTCAGCTTTAATGAGTACCTGACATTAGTTGGGGAAAAGTATAGGCGGTTGGTCGTTGTGCTGGCTACATGACACACTCGCTAACCGTAGGCCACAAAAACAGATGAACTTTACATCATCTGTCCTATAGACCACAAGGTCTAAAAGGGGAACTAGTTAGGCCAGGTTCACATCTAACTTTACATTCACTTACACCTATACTTTGATCTGCGGGACCGTTGGGGCACTACACAAGATCTGTCAACCTTCTTTCTCCATTCTTATCTCTCATTTGTCTTTGATATAATTTCATTTGGATGTTCTTTCTGAAAATATTGAAGCCTGCCAGGGTGGACCTCTTCGGGGGCCGATTTTGAGTTTGTGTTTCCACACAAACTGTCTTTTGTAACCTTGTTTTTTAATTGTTTCTTGTGATTTCAGGTAAAATTAATAATTGTGCAATATTTAGCTTTATCTGAGATTGGGTGTGGGAGAAAAAACGTGTACTAACTTTTTACCAGACAAAGTGAGTTGATATAAGCTTTATAAATAGGGGATATAAACAATTACAACTTAATGAACAAATCAACGAGTGTAGCTGGTGTGTAATGCTAATTTATGCATATATGCATATAAGGTAAACATTAATTACATCATGGACTGCTGATGGTATAAATAGGAGTGCCGTATTGTTTGTTTAACTTTACTTTAGTGTTCCATTGTTCCATCTCTGAGGTGAAACATTTTGCAGTGGGTGCTGTAGGTTGGTCAAGCCTGTGATTCGGCGTCTGACAACTTCAACTGAAGAGTCTAGTTGAGACAAAGATTGACTAACCACTGATACTTGCCCTTGTAGTGTTAGGGGAGGCAGTGGTAGCGTGAATCAAATCGAGCAATGTAGAGGCAGGAATCCGATGCTTTAGAGAAACAGCTATGGGTGCTGGGAATCGATCCTAGTTGTAGCAATGGGAACTCAAGTGTTTGTCTGGTACTTGCTGATGTAGAGATTCCTTCCTCCAGTCACTGAGTTGAGAAGGGAATCATTTACAATCTAGTGATCAGACTAGGACTCCAGTCATGAGACTAGGATCAAAACTAGATTCTACTTGGGTTACTTTAATCACTGAGATAACAGGAACGGCAGGAATTAAAAGAAATTACAGGAATTTCAGTAAACATTGAATCCAGTTGGTGTCTCTTGGCATAACTGCGAACAAGCTGAAACCAAAACACCGGTTTTAATACTTTCACCAAACAATAGAGCATTGTAATCCCTTTAGGTATAGCCGTCACTCAGACTTAAAATCAAAGAGAATCACAGAATGTTTTACATTGAGTCATTGAGATGAAATCAATGCTACCGAGTGACTCAAAACAAAAGGTTATAATGCCTCTAACGTTTCATTCTATGTCAATTTACGTCTCACGTGACTAAAGAGACCAATCCTTGATACACAACCGCGGTCCCGTGTTGTAATCACTGCAACATTTTCACCCTTTCTACTTCTGGTGTGTACGCTATCTTCGATCAAGGACCTTAAATTACTGTTTGCTCTCCTTGTGGATCTATCCATTACCTGCCAACTGTTGGTGTTGATTTGGAAGAGCTTCATGTTGTGATTGCATAAGTCAGTATACCTTTAGTGTGGTCATCCTGCATATCTTCTTCTATTAGATCACCATACAAAATGTGTTCTTGTAGTCGACTTTATGTCTTCGTTGCATTTTTATCTTGCCAACGAAGGTGGAAGATATTCAAGTGTAGGCAGACCATGATTCACTACCATAAAGTACAGTGCTGGTAACACAGGTCTGGTAGACTAGGAATTTGTTATTTGTAGTCAGCAAGCTGTTGTCTCACACTTTGCATCCTTGACACGGTGCCATGACCTTGGCTATCCTGTTGTTGATATCTTTATCTAGTAGCACATTATTGGAGATGATGGAGCCAAGATAACAAAAATGGTCAACTCTTTCCAGTGGTTGGTCATTTAGGATCACATGAGGTGCAGTGCTTGTGTTTTAAACTAGTATTTTGTTCTTCCTTTAGCATTCCACCTTTAGACTCTGGCTAAACTCTAACCACTACTATAATGAAATTGATTTTTCTTCTTATAATACTGTTGACGTATCATAGAGGTCCATGATGTTGTATCGTGGTTAAAGGTCCATGGTGTTGTACAGTGGTGAAAGGTCCATGGTGTTGTACCGTGGTTGGGGCTAACCTTAGATTTCAAAAATATAAGTCATCTACTGTGCTCATTTTATTGGGGAAAAATCACTCCATCGTTTTCTAAATTATTTTCACTTTCCTAAAAAAATTCAGAATAACGATAAAAAAAAGGTTGTCGATCAGAAGGCTGATGCTAATTGACATTTGAACTAGTCAGGTTACAGATTTCAATTTAGCTGTACAAACTAAACAAGCCGTAGTGTCCATTATTCCCTCTCCTTTCTGGCTGAGTCTGTATCGATACCACCAGTTTCACAGTTTCGATTAAGAGGTGGGATGAAACAGTGGGAAAGACAAATCTCGGATGGTCAGTCATGAATGGTATTTGAACTAACTGTACTCACGCTCTTGGATAAACAGATCACGTTCCCGAGAACTAAAATGTCCACTAGTGACATAGTCATGCTCTGAAAATTTTTGAAAGTGTAAAGATAAAACTCAATTTTGGGAAAGCTGTGGACGAACTTATTTTACTTTTTCTATCAAAATCTTGCAAAATCTTCCATAACTATTGACATTACCAGAACTATTGGTCTAGTGTAATTCTTCGTCATAGTTTTAACAAGAAAAACATTTAAAATACTTCAAATCTTTAAAAAAAAACAATACTTCATTTATATAACGTATTGTTTTTCTCTGTAATAACTAATGAATGTTAGATTGAAATCAATGGAACTATTTTTACTTCGCCCCATCTACTACACTGAAACTGAGAGTTGGACAGAAGAGTCCATCCAACGTCAACACTACAATATCATAGCGCTAAAATACTGCACAAAACAGGAAGAGTTTAAGATCACTCTATCAAACATGTCCCTAGTCATACACCCACAAGGAGTGGATTTCAGCAGAAACTCTTCAGAAGATCAAGGAAAGAAGAGAGAAGAAAGCAAGCGAGAACAACAGTAAAACAAGAGCAGCTAAAGGAAAAGCAGAAAAAGAATATGCTGAAATAGATAGGAATGTCAAGCGTAGCATCAAAACACACAGGCGGAACTACATTGAAGCACTGGCAAAAGAAGCAGAAGAAGCAACCCTTCAGAACAGTACTAAAGACATGTACTCAGTCTTCAAAAAGTTATCTGGAAAATTTGCCAAGTCAGAGAGACCAGTAAAGGACAAAAATGGTGAAGTGATAGCAGGTGAAGAAGGGCAAAAGAAAAGAATGGATCGAGCATTTCCAGGAGCTACGTAACAGACCTATTCCTGTAAACCCACTAGAGATTACTCCAGCCACAAGAGACCTATCTCTAAAGTGCAGTGAACCCACTAAAGAAAATATTCGCAGACCGACCATCTGGAGACTACTGAGACAGTAGGAAGTGCCTGAAAAATTACAATGAACATCAGGAATAGTGCAGACTAGTGCATGGTAGATAACTGACAGACGCATTTCAAGTCCAAACAGGAGTGAGACAAGGCTATTTACTCTTTCCTTTCTTGTTTTTGCTAGCCATAGATTGGGTCACAAATACAGCAACAGACCAGAAGCAGAACGGTATATAGCGGGCAATGTGAAAACAGCTAGACGACCTTGACTTTGCTGATGACCTGGCTCTTCTCTCACATACACAACAGCAGATGCAGGAAAAGATAAGCGTCGTTGCGATAACTCAGCTAGAATGGGCCTAACCATAAACAGAGGGAATAGCAAGGTGTTCAAGATGAAGGCGTCCAACAACACACCCATTACAGTCCAAGGCAAGGCGCAAGAAGAGGTTGAAAGCCTCACCTATCTCGGCAGTATTCTAGACAACCATGATGCAGATTTCAGATCCCGAGTTGGTATTCCATCAGAGCCAAAGAAACGAAGCTGTCTTGGTAAAGAGAAAGAAAAAGAAAGCTGCTCTATCAATTACCCCTAAAATAGATGCATATACATTCAAGAATTGTGGCAAACTTGGCCGCATCAGAGTTGGTTTGATTAGTCACTCCAGATTCTGCCCCGTCTTAAGACGAGATTTTTGTTACACATAAAAGTTGTTACAATCTTTCCAAGCAAACTTAAAAGGAAAAGACAGATCACAGTATGATAAATCTATCGAAAATTTCACACCTGGAAATGCTGAAGATAACTACAGCATTGTGGGCACTGCAAGTCAATCCTTGCAGCCGAAATTCATACAGCTGAAATCAAACCACAATCTATTTCTGTTTTTGTCAGTTTCAAGAGCCTTCAGCAAGATAACATGCGAAAGTTTATAGTAAGCCTCAAGCAGGCATAGACGTCATCAACAGACTCGTCAACAGATATATGTGGGCGAAGATTAGCAGATGAAATGGAATCTTTAAGGCATATCCTACCAAATTCGCCAAAACCCCGGTAGAAATTTTAGCTTATCTGTCCACTAATACACTGCTTTCCCAAAGTACTTTATAGCACTCAGAATTTTTAACAATGCTGGCATCTAGGGAAAGTGTCGTGCGCATCTAGAGTTGCTTCTTGTGTGATGTCTCTTTTGTGCACCATAATGGTTTGTGCGCTCTAGTTCCTAGGGTCACTCTTTGCTGATGTCATTGCCTCTTTGCCTCTGTTGTTGTTGTGCTGATGGCGGATCTTTTGTTGGAGTTTTCTTTGGTGTTTTCTTCCCCACTATTGAGGACGCAGGCTTGGGACTCTGTTTTAGTCAGCACGATTTGTTTTGGTATGGTCTGTACATCCATAGCATTGTGAATGATTGTGGGTGGATTTTAAGAGCCATGACCAAATTGTGGCACCGAGCTTAAGGTGTGCTATATTTCATTTGCATAATATGTGTGGCTTGTATTTGCTTTGAAATACTATAGATATTTATACATCATTCATGTCATAAATGTAATATTCATTCATTAGTTAAATTGTTGAACATACACTCTTGTTGTTAACTAATGTAAGTTAACTTACGTGAGCATTAATATTGTTATAAACCTGGTGGTGGCACAGATGGGGGTAGTGGTGTGTGTGTAGTCAGCCGACGCAAATCGCCCCAGGCCAGCGCTAGACAAGCGGTCAACCGTGACGAGTTACGACGATCAGCCGAGACGAGTGTCAACACGGCGGTTCGGGAAGGATCGACGGCAGTTCGGGAAGGATCGCCGACGTGAACAGAGCTCAGGAGCGTCACGAGAGTTGTAGTCATCTGACCACCTAGAAACGTCGAGCGGCGTTCTGTCCGGTTCGAGAAGGCCAGTAGGGACCCTATATAAGAGCGGAGGTGTCGCAGTCAAGACGGTCGAGAAAAGGGGCTCAATACAGCAAGGTTCAGAAAGGAGGTTCACGACAAGAGTTCAGAACACGGTCGACTACAGCACAGTTCAGCGGTGTGGTTCTGTACGGAGCATTACGACGGTTCAGTGCGGAGTACTATCAAGTACAGTTGAGACTAACGGCGTCTTGATCTTGGTCTGTGATCGAGTCCGACACAACGAGCCTAGTGTGTGAAGTCAGTCCTGAACTGCTGAACCCAGTGCAAGCCCGGAACGAGACGGAGAGGCCAGTGCAAGAGTTGATACGGCGGAACGGTGTTATCGGAGAGATATTTGTACAGTCTTGTGTTACGTGCTGCCAATTGTACAGTATTGGCTGTTATTTACTGACATTAAACTATTACGTTATTTTCAAGCCCAGAGTTGTCAAGTTCTTCAAGTTGGTGGTGTATGGTGCAGTTTGCAGAGAGCCTGGATAGTGAGATTCGTAACAACTGGTGTCAGAAGTGGGATAGGATCGGATTGGATCGGAATCGGATCTACTATGGCTCGTCTGAAACTGCTGTACGAACTTGAATTTAGAGAACTGAAGCAAGAACTCCGTGATCGAGATCTGAAAACGAGTGGAAATAAAGAAACCTTACAAGCACGCCTCCGAGAATGCATAGTTGAAGAAGAGGAAGATCCAGACACGTATCTGTTTGAAGTCGCACCAGATTTTGGAGAGTTCATGAACTCTGTACGAGACGGTATTCGGGCTATGAGTGTGACACTGAAGAAGTGCACCGAGGACTTCTGTAGAGAAATTAAAGAGATGGGTACCTCAGTGAAGGAAGTGACGAGCCCCGTGGTGAAAACGATGGACGTGGTGGAAGAAACCCTGTACGACCAAAGAGACTTGAAATATAAAGGAGCTGCGCCATCGTTAAACAATGAACTACTACCCACCCAAAGCTTTGAAGAAATATGCAGTGACAACGGCAATGCTGATGAATGTGGTGCTGCCTGTGAATCTGAAAACAAGGAGTACAGACCTGTGGAGCCGAAAGAGACAGACGAAGAGACAATGGAAGCTGCCCATAGTTCGAACGAATCTTGTGCTGAAGCTTTACCTGATATGAGCACCTCAAACAGCAAAACAGATCAAGAGAACGCTGATTCTGCCTACAAGCCTATTGCTGAGGGACGTTTACATGATGAAAGCTACCAGCGAGGCTTGGACCCTACAGAAGTTCGTCCAGATGCTAAGATCAGCGAGAGGAGCCTTGGTGGTGATCATGAGGACCCATTGAAACCTGACGAAGCCGTTGAGAGACATATGCAAGTCGAGAGATACCAGCCAGGTCCGAACCTAGCAGACGTTGGTCCAGCTGCCAAGACTGGAGAGGAAAGTCCTGATGGTGGTAAAGAGAATCCAAGGCAGTCTGACGTTAACATTGATGGACATCTGAAAGACGAAAGTCATCGACAAGGTCTGAAACCAAGAAGTGATTGGCCCGTCACTGAGACGAGAGAGAGAGGTCCTGATGGTGGTGAAGAAAGCCGAATGGAGCCTGAAGCCGAAGACGAGGGACCTTTGCACGAGGAGTGTTGCCAACCTGCCCCACGAGCATGCCCTCCAGACAAGGCTGAAGATGATGACCTGTCCCACAATTCCTCGCCCTGTGGATTTGAAGCCCATCCCAGTCCTTCTTCGCAAAGCCCTATGAAGCCACCTCTTTTGCCAACGATCTTGGTATCCCCAGCCCTTACATCCTATACCTCTCCATGTGTCAAGTGGCTGTCCTCAGTACCGACCGACAAGAGAGCGATGCAACCACAACGTCACTGCAACAAGAGGACGATCAACTGGAGGAAAAGAAGAAGGCGGCGTTTGCGTAGTCCAACGTGCATGGTGATTCTACCAAGAAATAACTGCAGCCACATGAAGACCAACTGGCGGAGAAGAAGAAGAAGGCTACTTTTGTTGAGTGCAACATGAATGACGATGCGACAACTATATCGATACAACCAGATGAAGGCTAACTGGAGGAGAAGAAGAAAACGTTTTCTGAACTGCAACATGGATGGCTCCATCAAGCTCAAGAGGCAAGCCAACTGCTACTGATCGACCCCCGCCTGCAGCGATGGAACTTTACAGCCAATGTCATGATGTTGGATCTGCCCGGGACGGACAGATCTAAGGAGGGGGCAGTGTTATAAACCTGGTGGTGGCACAGATGGGGGTAGTGGTGTGTGTGTAGTCAGTCGACGCAAATCGCCCCAGGCCAGCGCTAGACAAGCGGTCAACCGTGACGAGTTACGACGATCAGCCAAGACGAGTGTCAACACGGCGGTTCGGGAAGGATCGACGGCAGTTCGGGAAGGATCGCCGACGTGAACAGAGCTCAGGAGCGTCACGAGAGTTGTAGTCATCTGACCACCTAGAAACGTCGAGCGGCGTTCTGTCCGGTTCGAGAAGGCCAGTAGGGACCCTATATAAGAGCGGAGGTGTCGCAGTCAAGACGGTCGAGAAAAGGGGCTCAATACAGCAAGGTTCAGAAAGGAGGTTCACGACAAGAGTTCAGAACACGGTCGACTACAGCACAGTTCAGCGGTGTGGTTCTGTACGGAGCATTACGACGATTCAGTGCGGAGTACTATCAAGTACAGTTGAGACGAACGGCGTCTTGATCTTGGTCTGTGATCGAGTCCGACACAACGAGCCTAGTGTGTGAAGTCAGTCCTGAACTGCTGAACCCAGTGCAAGCCCGGAACGAGACGGAGAGGCCAGTGCAAGAGTTGATACGGCGGAACGGTGTTATCGGAGAGATATTTGTACAGTCTTGTGTTACGTGCTGCCAATTGTACAGTATTGGCTGTTATTTACTGACATTAAACTATTACGTTATTTTCAAGCCCAGAGTTGTCAAGTTCTTCAAGTTGGTGGTGTATGGTGCAGTTTGCAGAGAGCCTGGATAGTGAGATTCGTAACAATATTGTTCATGTTGAACAATAGTTGTTCAGTTGAATGACATGTATTCAATGTTCAGTAGGCCGTAATTCTAAAGGCCATTACTCTTTGCTTTGGTTTACACTGACCAGGAGGGGGAGCCCTGGTAAAATTACATCATACCCTAGATGAGCCCGAACCCCCCCCCCCCTTGACAGAAAGAAGCCTATCGCGCCTCAAACTAATCAAGAATTACTTGAGGTCAAGATAGATAGAACAAATTTGGCCATTCTTGCTATAGAGCGTGATCTATGTAGGAAACAGAATTTTAATCTTTTACTGTATGACTTCGCTACACACAAGGCTCGTCAAGTAAAGTCAACTTGATCGTGATTTTCTACTTAGTAAAAAATGAATAAAAGGCAAAAACGAATTTACTTTCTGATACAAAAGTCTTCATTTATTATCTTTATTCCTACATAGACTGGGCCCCGCTAATCTGTTTCGAATTGGGCCCCGCAATTGTTAGGGCAAGCCTAGATAGATAGATAGATAGATAGATAGATAGATAGATAGATAGATAGATAGATAAATAGATAGATAGATAGATAGATAGATAGATAGATAGATAGATAGATAGATAGATAGATAGATAGATAGATAGATAGATAGATAGATAGGTAGACATAGATAAAGATATATATAGATATGGTTAAGTTTTATTGGGGTTAGAATTTTGAAAGCAAAAGTTCTGGATTTGTCCTTGCAGAGAAATTAGAATTAAAGTTAGTCTCCTAGAATGACGCGGTCATAATGTACTAGAAATGCTGGGTTATGTGACACTCTCTTTAATCTATTGTTAAGAACAAAGCGTAGTTGAAAGAAATGTACTAGAAATGATGGGTTGAGACAGCAGCCGCAACTAATGTAGTTCTTTCCAATGTAGTTTGAATCAAGTGTACAAGTAATACAATGAATGAAAATAGCTGTCAGGCGAAATGCACTATGTCACCATTGAATGCATATGGAGCTATGGGCATGTTGGAAACAGATCTATCTGTACCGGGACTCAGGGGAAATTGATTTTTGGCTTCGAGAATTTAGTGCTCTAACAAGTTGATGTATGCAAGCGTGCATGTGTGTTTATGTTTTGGAGTGGGTCTTTATTTGTCAGGGATAAACCTTGGTAGGGCATGGTCATGAGAAGAACAAAAACTACTTTTTTTTCTTTTCTGAAGAACAATTTCGGTACATGTTTATATATCGAAAAAGGAAATGTAGTTTTTACCATACATAGATAATTCAACAAGTGTATAAGTCTACTCTTACAATGTACAGAAAAACATACATTGTATCTCGAATCTTGATTATTTTATTATGAACGAGTTATATAATATAATAAGGCTAGTCTTCGAGTCCGAAGATTAGTGAAGATTTTACAACGATTTTAATTACAACTAGTCGACCGGTGGTGTAGCATACGCCTTTATTTTGCAGGGCCGGCCTTAGGCGCCTGCAACCTATGCGACCGCAGTGGGCCCCGCACTTTCATAGGACCCGCACTTTCATAGGGCCCGCTCTAATTCAAGATTTAGACATTATTAAACTATTAAACCATTTTATAACTTAAAAGAGATTTTCCGCGCCCTCCTGTCGATTTACCAGGAGCACTTTCATAGGACCCGCACTTTCATAGGACCCGCGCTTTCATAAGACCCGCACTTTCATAGGACCCGCGCTAATTCAAGGTGAATAAATTAATTAATTAAACCATTTTATAACTTAAAACAGATTTCCCGCACCCTCCTGGCGATTTACCAGGAACTCCTGGAAATCTCCCGAAATTGAAAAATATACGAAAAGTTCTTAAAATATACGAAAATATATACGCGAAAATTGTCATTTTGGGTGTCATTCAATATGGAAAACGTCAATCTTACGCGCGACATTATGCATTAGCTGTAATTGTGTAATCTGTTGATAGAAGCTTGTCGATGAAGAATTACTTGAGGTCAACAATTCTCTAAGATAGATTGAAACATTTGATAATTCTTGCTATTGAGCGTAATCTATGTAGGAAACAGAATTATTATGATTTCGCTACACGCAAGGCTCGTAAAGTGTTTCTGTACGTAGTAAAGAATGAATAATATGAATAGACGAATTTATTGTCTAATACTGTCACCGTGTTATTTTATATGTTATGAATGTGGCTGTGGTTATCAATGTAGGCGTGGTGGTGACATTGGGTTCTTGTTACAAATCACGGAATAATGAAATGGCGCTGGGTGTAGCAGACACAATAAGTTTAATATAACACCACATAGTGAATACACCATACAATTCGACCCAGGAATGGTCAGTATTAATCCAACAGTAATATACGAATATCACAACTTAGTACTTATTCTATAACCAACTACTTTAAACATCTAACTCTACTGCTTATATCTTAAGTGACTCAATACAAGTGCTTGCTACAAGATCTCTATGTGGACTGACTGCCTTAAACTCCCTGGTTCACCTAAGGTCAAAAGTGTTCACCTTAGTGCCACATGGGTTGTGAATAAGATTCACAAAATGGAATTAACATACACAATACAGAATTAGGGTTTCTACTCTATGGCACCAACTTTGAGGTGGTGACATAACCTATCACCCCCCCTTTTGAAAAAAATTTTGAAGAAATTTTTTTCAGCTTGACGACATAATTATCCTAAGTAGGATCAATTGGAATTCTTGGGGTCTATGAAATGTACAATTGCAGAGTTCAAATAGAACTACAAACTTGCAATAAAATATATAATATGACGGTGTTACACAAAATATTTGCTGAATCAAAAAAATTCATACAAGGGCAAAATTCTCTAATTCATCATATTCTTGTGAGGCAATTCAAATAATTCTCTGAGTCAAATGCTTAACCACCCAAATAATTCTTTACATGTAGTTCTAATATATACATCAATATTCAAATGTGTTCAATATTTACAAGTCTTTTTCATGATAATATGTGCAAAGTGTGACGAAAATTTCAATGACAATCTCCTATGTCACAATGTGAAAAATTAATACAAGTTTTTATTCACAATATCTATTTATAAAAAAATCTTTGACACTATAGAAATGTTAGAAGTCTGTTTTTTTTAACACCAATAGTACAATATGTACAAATCAATGTACTTCAATATGAGGTTTGACATCTCCATAAAAAATTGTTGTGAATTAATATTACACAAGTAAATATGTATAATTCAAGTATCAAAATATTTGCTCAAAAGTATGAACATCAAATCAAAATAAATATCTTTCATGGTGCTTGTTGCATGCACCTTATGTTTCAATTAAGTATTTCTCCATATGACAGTTCAAATAATTTGTAGCTAGTAATGGCAAAAGTTTAATGTTACATTGTTTATCAAATAATTATTGTGTACAAAGTTCAAAAAACTCTTTTGTCAAAAAAGATTCAACTTAGAAAATGTGTCAGTTGTGATACAATCTTTGAGTTTACATTAATTTGTTCAAGCATATATATACAAGCATAACATCCTACTAGTTTAGTTGTATTCATTTTAATCTGTTGTGAAAAAATGTGTAAGTCCAATTTAAAAGAATAATATCAAGTGTCTCTTTCAGCACTTGAAATATCAAAAAGTTTGTACAACAATCTTCTTGTTTACATCAATGATTGTTACAAAAAATATAGTCCATAAGAATAGTTTGACAAAAATGTTTTCAAAAAAATACAAGTGTATGTCAATATTTAATTACACTAATTGACGTTAAATAAATAAGTTACATTATGAATCAATCTCCTTTTTCAATAGTATTGAAAAATGTGACTAAGTTATATAATTGTGATAAATGACATAGTAAAAAAAATTCCAATCTTGTTTACAATAGCTGTGGAAAAAATTTGTCAAAGTTGTTCTCAATACAATGAGAAAAAATAATGTTTACATTGCATGGAAAAAATTAAGCTAGGTACTGAATAAGTTTGGAAAAAATTCAATGTTTGTTTACATTGTTGAGTACAAAAAATGTTATTCTTGTTGACAAAAGAATGTGAAAAAAAATTGTTGGTTACAATGTAGTAATCAAATTCCAAAGTTTGTTTACAAATAGAGTTTTTTAAAAAATGAAGTCTTAGTTCTAGTTCAATGTTTACAAATAGTACTCAATGTTTACAAAATAATGCTCAATGTTTACCAGATGCGATGTATTAAGTCAACAACACTGATGTTAATTGTGAGTCCCTTAATTGGTGTTCCGTATATTTTATGTAATAACTCTTTGTAATGGCCAAAGTTTTTTATTTATGCCCACATTGACTCTCCAAGTTCTGGATGTTTCCAAACTTTTTTATATCCAAAATCACAAGTTATATCTTGTACTATTTGAAAAATTTCTTTCTGAAAATCAGAATCAGACAGGTCATAAAACCATATTGTTTTATGTATTACTGGCTTTTGATGCACTTTAACTTTTGGATAAGATCCAATAATTACTGGACTGATAGTATTTTCAAGTATTACAACTTTTATTTTCCCTTTTATAAATGGTGATTTGATTTCAGCAATGGCAGTTTTACATTCTATCTTTCTAGAGTTTGGTAAGGTTACAATGGCTATATCATTCAAATAATCTTCTTTTTCTACTAAATTGGGCTCTACAAAAGTGATTGTGGATTCTTCATCAACTATGCATACAACATCCTGATAATTGACTTCTAGATCATATACTTCTATCTGTTTGCTGTTTTTAAATGTCAAGGCTAATATTTCCTCTGTTATTATTACTTTAGGTGAGCTAGTGTTAATGTCATTTTGTATTTCTTGTTTTTCAGCTTTATCTTTATCATCTATTTGTATTTCATCTGTTTGTATTTCACTATCATTTGTTTGTGTGTTAATTGTTTGGCAATCTTTATTTAGTTTAGATGCTTCTGTTAGCAAATGAGTTTGACATTCTACATCTATTTTATTTGCATTTGTAATTGACTGTTTAGTTGGTTCATGTATACTGACATTGTTGTAATCATGTGAACTAGTAGTTGATGCTAACTCAATGTTTTCTTGATTCACACTATTAGCCCATTTTACTAAGGCTTCTTCTGATAGTTCAACTATATTCTCTATGTTCCCTATAATTAGTTCTTCAGCTGGGTTGTTCATTACTATGGCTTTGTATTGACCAGTGAACCATGGTGATTCAATGAAAACTAATGCTGTTTCACATACTTCCCATAAGTCTTTATTCGCATAAGTCAGTGTGACCTTGTCTTCAAGTATCTGTTCAGGTTTTACTAGTGATTTCTTTACAATGATTGAGGTGCAGCCGCTGTCACGTAATGCATATACCTTAATGCCATCCACATAGGCAGGATACACTTTTAATTTGGCTGCCTTTGTCTGTATATATGCTACTGTTTCATATTCTATTGGTCTTTCAGTTGCTACAGCTGCCATGTTTTGTCTGGTATGATTGTTATTGTGGTAAGTGTGTTGTCTATCTTGAAATTGATCTCTTCTAGACATTCTGTTGTTTTGCCATCTTCTGTTTGTTTGATGTGATCTACTGTTAGTTGGACTGTAGCTTTGCCATGTTCTTCTGTTATATTGTTGTTGATAGGATCTATTATAGTTAGGACTGAAGCTCTGGAAAGTTCTGTTATCTCTTCCATATTTATGGTTTCTATTTACATATTGCTGTTTTTCTGATGCCATTCTCTTTCTGCACTCTGCTTTGGTGTGACCCAATATGCCACAGAAAAAACATTGTATGCTCTTGGCATATTTAAATTGATTTGTAGATCTTGGATGGTTTTCTGTCACTGTTGCAGCTACATTGTACAATTCCCTTTTGTCAATGGTGATGTTTGGGTGGGAGTCCTTGTATGTTGTTAAGTTTGATATCAATTCAGCTTCATTTTTTATTTTTTTCTCCTTCAGGAATGAGAATGCTGCATCTGTAACATTAATTAGCACATTCTCAATGAGAAAGAAATCTAATATCTGTTTGGGGTCATCTAAGTTGCAGTTTGCGAGTTGTAGCCACTTTGTCATGTTCTGGCGCATGTCATGTATTGTTCTTTTTAAATCTGTATTCTTTGCTAGTTTTATTTCCCTAAAAAGTTTTCGATAGTGCTCCTCCGTTTTGCCAAAATGTTCAATTAGTCTTTGTTTTACTGTGTTGTAGTCTTTTCTTTGCTCCATAGTTAGTGTGTCGATGATGTTTAGTGGTTCACCTCTTAGGTTAGCTAGCAGTTGTTGAGCCATTTGTGCACTATTCATATTTGCTGTTTGACAGATGTATTCAAATTGAATAATGAAATTTTCTAATGTGTCTTCTTTTGGATCAAAGTTCCTAAATTTGCTATGATACTGATGATGAGATGAAGTTTGACTTGCTGAATTGTCTTTATTTTCTTTTGCTAGCTTGGCCATTTTTTCTTCATGTTCTTTTAATTTTATTTCATGCTGGCGTTCTTTTTCTTTCTCTAAGTTTTCTTGTTCTTTCTCTCTCAGTCTTCTTTCATGTAGCCTCTCTTCCCGTTGCTTGTCTTTTTCTACTCTAATTCTATCTATTTCAATTTTAATGAATGCAGCTCTATCATCTTCTTTTAACTTTAGTTTATCCACTATCTCTATTAGTTTTTCATACTCAGCCATTTTCAAAGATTCAAATTAGTAATATAGTTAATTAATAGATATGTGTACACTAGGTAGTTGTAAATGAATATTGTACGATAAATAATTATTATAGCTCAAATAGTAATTGCAGGTAATAGTAGATATATATTTTGTGCGAAACAATTGAGGTTATGAGGTATCTTAAGTTATTCTTGGTACTTTGTCTAGTTCGTAATGTAATACTTTACTGATCAATTATATGATTATGTATTTCTAGTATCTCCCCTTGCAATGTAAAAGTTTATTGCAACAAATAATTCACAATTATGTGAGCCTTATTAGTCTGATAAATAGTGATACATGTATCAATAGTATCAAAATAGTTGAATGTGTTTGAAGAGTATATACAATATAAATCTTGTCAATCTCAAATAAAAGTATATCCCATAGTGTATCAAGTGTGTAGTGTAGTGTTGATAATAATAAAAAAATAGGTTGAAATAAGAAGTAAAATAAATATATATATTAATAAGTAATTAGACAAACATAAATACACTATAGATACTAAACAGTCTGCTTTAAAGAGACATTACAAGATAGTAGAAATAGTAGACAAAAGAATTACAATGAGAAATAACTATGACGCAAAAGAAAATTCAACAGATGTAAACAAGACAATACAAGAGTTTAACAATATGATAGATACTTGACAAATACAAACTTGACTAATACAGCTATACGATCAAGTATTTACTTTATCTAAAGAGTCCCTACCAATACCTGGATGCTTACTTGAAAAAAAATATAAATGCTCTGACTCAATAGACAATTAAATTTAGTCCCTAAAGTCAAATGTATATATAAATACAAATGTAAACAATGAAAAAAAAAATTGTGGTGTAGTTCAAGAGAACTAATCAATACTGATAATACTAAGGGTAATTAAAGTTACTTCCCTTAAATATTCACTTGATGCTTGACTTGTACATAAAGTTCCGGTGATGCTCCACATAAAATATGTCCACAGTACAGTTCATAAGTAATCCACTTGCTAAATCCGCAGCACAACGGTACAGTTCATAAGTAATCCACTTGTTAAATCCACAGCACAATGGTACAGTTCATAAGTAATCCACTTGTTAAATCCACAGTACAATGTTACAGTTCATAAGTAATCCACTTGTTAAATCCACAGTACAATGTTACAGTTCATAAGTAATCCACTTGTTAAATGATACGGTACTCAAGTTCTTGAACAACAGTAATCCAATAAATAATTCATGTGCTTGATAGGTAATCCACTGTTTTGTACAGTTGCTGAAACAAATATAAATAACTGAAAATGACCTTAGGTAGTGACGACAAGAGAGGTCTAAGAGTGAGAGCGCTCTCTTATTAACTATGCTGTTAGACAGCGACAATAGGAGTGTGTCATTAGAATTATGACGAGCACTCGATGTAGATGATTCTTGAATATGTCAGCTACTTCGACTGACCATATATCAGCTGTCTTCAAACGATGACTTGAATGACTTGTAGTACTAGATTTTCACCCACACCGGTTGTAGTATCACGGTTGTCTAGTTTCACCCACACAGGCTGTAGTATCCAGGTTGTCTCAGCATATCATGTTTGATCTCTTTCGCTTAGGATGTTAAAAAGTTTGAAAAACTTTGAACAATGCTGTGCTCCTAAAGCTATCTCAACTGGTGTAAAAAAAAAGTACAACCACATAAATCAGGCTTCCAGATAAATGACACTTAGGACAGTAGTCAACTGGAAAAGTTGAAAATACAGCTCACACAGGAATAGTTCAAATTGTTCAGTTCATCACAGATGAAAAAAATAGCTCGCTAACGGTAACTGTGTCATGGCAGGTCAACATGACATGTAGTAGTAGATCTAGATACCAAGTGTGTAGTCAAAAAATTTAATAAATTCTGGATTAGTTGCAATTCATGTAAAGTTCAATCTTGAAGTACAAGTTAAAATAGTAGGCACAGTTCACTTTCAATTTCAGCTCTGTTTTTTGTTAGTAGTGTTAGACTAGCTGAAGATAATAATAATGTCACTCTTGGATCACGTGAATCTAACTTGAAAAATTGTGTGCTGGTCTCAATAAATGTAGATCTAGGTCATCTCTATAATGTTGAATGTGTCGCTGAACGACCAAATGAGAAAAATAGTAGAGTCTATAATAATCAGGTTTTAGCTTTCTTGCGTTGAGTGGCGTCATGATTTGTGTAAACAAATATTTTTTAGAGTTACTTTTTCATGTGTTAACTAAATAGTTCACTTGCCAACTTCAAAAATATCCGTATAAATGTTACTGTAAGTCACTGTAGTATTAAAATACTTCTGACAGCAATAGGAAAAAAAATTCTTGACTTGTTCCTCTGGTGCTCATAAATCCTTTAAGTTAGTAGATCTGCTGACACTTCTGATATCATAAAATATCGTTTGCTGACACTTCTGACACTATTCTGACACCAAAGATGTCATTTTCTGACACTTCTGACACTATAAATGTCACTGAATGGCTTGCACTTTGGACACTTCTGACACCATAAATGTCGCTGAATGGCTTGCACTTTGGACACTTCTGACACCATAAATGTCGCTGAATGGCTTGCACTTTGGACACTTCTGACACCATAAATGTCGCTGGTTTTTTTTATATGTTATGAATGTGGCTGTGGTTATCAATGTAGGCGTGGTGGTGACATTGGGTTCTTGTTACAAATCACGGAATAATGAAACGACGCTGGGTGTAGCAGACACAATAAGTTTAATATAACACCACATAGTGAATACACCATACAATTCGACCCAGGAATGGTCAGTATTAATCCAACAGTAATATACGAATATCACAACTTAGTACTTATTCTATAACCAACTACTTTAAACATCTAACTCTACTGCTTATATCTTAAGTGACTCAATACAAGTGCTTGCTACAAGATCTCTATGTGGACTGACTGCCTTAAACTCCCTGGTTCACCTAAGGTCAAAAGTGTTCACCTTAGTGCCACATGGGTTGTGAATAAGATTCACAAAATGGAATTAACATACACAATACAGAATTAGGGTTTCTACTCTATAGCACCAACTTTGAGGTGGTGACAAAAACAAACTCTTAAATTTCACTTATTATCCGCTTTCTTACCCAAACTTGTCCCCGCGAAATCCGTTTCGCATAGGGCCCCACATTGATTAAGTTCGACCCTGCTATTTACATATAGTAGATTATTTAGATTAGCTCCTAGTCCTAACCTCCCGCAGGACAAAGGGGGATGGGAGCGGGCAGGGTTTAATACATTTAAACGACAGTCAACCGCGCAGCCAGTCATCCGTAGTGTGAATACTATTGTTTTCTCGTGGACAGAAAAACTTCTTACTACTCGACAAAACTCTTGAGGGAAAAACAGATTTATGTATATAGATAGATAGATAGATACGCCGCTATTTTGCATGGCCGGTCTTAGGCCACTGCAACCTATGCAACTGCAGTGGGCGCCCACTTTCAAAGGATCCGCACTTTCATATGACCCGCTCTAATTCAAGGTGTATAAATTTTTAATTAAACCATTTTATAACTTAAAACAGATTTCCCGAGCCCTCCTGTCGATTTACCAGTAACTCCTGGAATTCTCCCGAAATCGCAAAATATACGAAAAAGTCATTAAAATATACGAAATATATATAAAAAATTGTCATTTTGGGGTGTCATTCAATATGAAAAACAATTCTCAAAGATAGATTGAAACATTTGGTAATTCTTGCTATTGAGCGGGATCTATGTAGGAAACAGAATTATTATAATATACTGTACGAATTTGCTACACGCAAGGCTCGTAAAGTAATTCTGTACGTAGTAAAGAATGATATAAAATGCTTAGACGAATTTATTTTCTAATACAAACTCTTGAATTTTACTTATTATCCACTTCCCTATCCAAACTTGGCCCCGCGAAATCCGTTTCGCATAGGGCCCCACAATGGTTAAGTCCAGCACTGCTATTTACATATATAGTAGATTACATATATTTACATATATATACATAGTAGATTACTTAATCTCTTTCCATGACTTCTAAGTCACAATGGTTAAGTCCGGCGCTGCTGTTTGTGTTTGTAAAATGTTTTACAATGTTTCGAATGTTCCGTGAGAGTTCAAGATAGTTTACTTTCTAGTCCAAACCTTCCGCAGAACAAAGAGGGATGGGAGCGGGCAGGGTTCGATAAATTTAAACGACAGTCCAGCGCTCAGGCAGCCATCCGTAGTGTGAACACTACTCTTGTGTTTTGTCGTGGACTATCCGTAGAAATAAGAGATTGGTCTTTCCTTTACTTCTTGTTTAAACTTTTCAGTGAAGAAGAGATTTATATAGAAGATATAAATCCAGATCTAATTTTTAAAAATCTAGTTATACTGTAAAAAAAAATGTAGATCTAGTTTTAAAAATCTAGATTTAATCTAAATCTAGCTATCATGCCTTTTTAAAAATACGAGTCAGATTATGAGGTTTAATAAACATTTCTATACCAAGTTGTTTTAGCATTTCATTTGAAGAATTCATTCCATATGACGTCAAAGGAAAAAAATCCACTACGTCACACGGCCAAATTAGACTAAAAAATGTCTCATCAATACGAGCCAGTTATCGAGGGTTCATAGACATTGGTGCACCGAGGTTTTTTTAAGCATTACATTTAAAGAATTCATTCATATGACGTCAAAGGAAATAAAATTCCTTTACGTCACAATGGGCTGGTAGCTAAAAGGTTTTTATTAACACGAGAGATTTATCGAGGGTTTATAGTCTGTTTTGCAAAGAGTTCTAATTAAATTCATTTTAAGATATATATTAGGATTAAAGCGCATTTTTTTGTGCGTTTTTGTTTGTCAGTCTGTCTTTCCGTAATGTTAATGTCGAAAAAAAATACACTAAAGGCTATTCAAAATTTGATTAATCTTTACTTTTTTAAAAAGTATCTATAATAGATCGTTCCGGATGTTTGTATATATAGTGAGAGAAAAAGAGAATTCTTGAAAAATCTAATACCGTTGATAAAACTTTTAGTGTAATCTCGTATAGAAATTAGATTACCATAACCTAGTGGAGAGATTTTTATACCATATTTTGGTGTTTGAAAGTTGTTTTCCTTAAGAATCGGAAAATAATATTAACGATAATTAGATTTTAAAACGTTTAGCTAGAAAATTAAATGTAATGTACGACATAAGTGCGATTTTACATAATTAGAGTTAGAATGTTTTTCATAAAAATCCTGAACAACCGATATTCGTAAATGAGAAGATTATTTGTTTATTTATTAGAAGAGGGAGTCGAAACAGTTATTTGTGTTAGGATATTTTTCATATAAAATTCGGAACAATTTTGGAGACGATTTGTAAGAAATTTTAAGTAATATATGTTGATTTCTTTTTCAAAACCAAACCATGAACATTCTTTACACATAAAAAAAACAACACTTCTGTTATGTTTCAGCAAGAAAATTCAATGTAAATTAAGTGTTTTTCAATAATCGTTTCTAGTAAATTACTTTCTTATTTTAAAATCCTGAACAACCTATTGTCGATATTTAAAAAAAAAAATCATTTGACATAAATTTGTTTTAAGTTGAAAATACGGAACAATTGGATATCAGTAATTAAACTATAGTGATTTATTGTCTAAGAATATAAGGGTAATGTAAGTCAATCATGCTATTTCAAATAATCATTTGACATAATATTTTTTTATAAAACAATATCCGGAACAACTTCATAGTGCTTCATAGTTCATAGCACGGATATTACAGTTAATATAAGTTAGAAGAGCAAACAAACATTCGTTGGCACTGATTTGTTTTTCACAAAAACATCCCTAACAATCTATTGTAGATACTTAAAACTATTGCTAAAAAATAAGTGGCTTATATCCTGATGGGGGCAGTAAACAAAAAATAAATAAAATCTAATTATTTATAAAATTTTAAGTTATTAGTTTAGTACTATGATATGTTGCGAAGTTACGCTACTGCACCAAAGTTGCTATATATAAAGTCCATTTTAAAAAATGTGCGTGATATTTACATACAAAGTGTATTCTTAGCTTTTATAAACAAACATAAATGTTTTTTAGCGGCCCCCGAAAGGGGAAAAGACGCTATTAGTTTTGTGCGAAATGTCTGTCCGTCTGACCGTCTGTCCGACTGTCCGTCCGTCCCGTTTAGATCTCGTAAACTAGAAAAGATATTGAAAATCCGACATCACAATATTTTAGACCATTCAAAGTTCTGATCCAACGGCTACTTTTTTTTCTGAAAGCGAAAAATCTAATTTTTAAAATCAGTTATGCAAGTAATTTTTTAAAGAGAAAAAGCTAATTAGTATGCATTATAAGTTAGACCTAAATTAACACGAATAGTAATCTTGTAAACGTCATTTTCGTGCACTTTTTTTTCTTAGTGCGAAAATCTTTTTTTTTTTTTTTTTTGAGCATTCGAATAAGAGATTGAGCCTTTTCAAAACAATTATATCAACTATAAGACTTCAGTTAAGCCAGAAGAGGCGGGGTAGCTGAGCGGTAAAGCGCTTGGCTTCCGAACCGGGGGCCCGGGTTCGAATTCTAGTGAAGACTGGGATTTTCAACTTCGGAATCCTTAGGCGCCTCTGAGTCCATCCAGCTCCAATGGGTACCTGATATTAGTTGGGGAAAAGTAAAGGCGGTTGGTCGTTGTGCTGGCTACATGACACCCTCGTTAACCGTAGACCACAAAAACAGATGAACTTTACATCGTCTGCCCTATAGACCACAAGGTCTGAAAGGGGAACTAGTTAGGCCAGGTTCACATCTAACTTTGCATTCACTTGCACCTATCCTTTGATCTGATGTACCGTTGGGGCACTACACAAGATCTGTCAACCTTCTTTCTCCATTCTTATCTCTCATTTGTCTTTGATATAATTTCATATGGATGTTCTTTCTGAAAATATTGAAGTCTGCGTGGGTGGACCCCTTCGAGGGCCGATTTTGAGTTTGTGTTTCGACACAAACTGTCTTTGTAATCTTGTTTTTTTTATTTTAGCAGCTATTTGACCAGAAAAAAACACCTATAACTAATATTTATATTTGTTGTAAACATTTCTTGTAAATTTTATAAATATATTTGACTTATTGATACTGAAAATACACAAAAATGTGTCTTTCTTTGTTAACATATTGTAACATTGCCTCCCTTACATTTACCTAATTGTTTTAGAATTGATGTATTTTTATGAAAAAAATCGCTAGCATAATTAATTTTATAAACTAAACGATTTGCTTTTAGACAACTAAAAGTAGCCGTCGCACCTAAACTTTTCAAGCCGCATCGCATATTTTTCATTTCTCTTCTAGTTTTCGAGCTCGGAATGTGACAGACGGACATTTTGACAAACCTAATAGCGACTTTTCCCCTTACGGGGCCGCTACAAATGGGATAGGAATGTAAGTTACACAGACATCTATCAAAATTGACAAACTACAGCATAAAAACTATTGTATAAAGTTATTAGTTTACTTTTCTTTTCAATTGATTAACAATAAGTTTAATGTTGATAGGAAAAAAAAATGACAATGTCTCAACAAGGGAAATAACACAACACTATTGTCACTACTCCTTCACATGGTCAACAATACAGGTCACGTTACACTGCTTTAAATGGCACAACTGTGTCGTTATCGCCCCTGAGGGACTGTGAGAAAAGTCTTTAAACTTGTGATCAGTTTCCTCACTTAACTGCTTAAAACAAAGTTTCAGTCCGCTGTAGATTCGAAACATCACCTCTTTTGCCCTGGAAATACTGGTCTAAATGTTTGTTTCAGCACAGTGTTCAAGTGCAGTGAACTAATGGTCTTTATATTGACTCTCAAGTCTTGCATTCATCTTACTTCAAGCTACACATGAAACTAATCGATCAGATCAGATTGGATTAATCAGATCGGATAAAGTTGAATTGGATCATATTAAATTGGATAATATCAGATATGATTAGAGCGAAGTACTGCTTCCAGCGTCATACACCCACAAGGAGTGGATTTCAGCAGAAGCGTTTTAAAAGATAGAAGAAAAAAGAGAGAAGAAAGCAGGTGTGAATATACAGTCAAAGAATATTAGCAAAAATCCAAAACAGAAGTAGCTAGAAACATCCATCAAAATATCAGAACAGACTAGAGGAACTATATACACTCAATGGCAACAGTAGAAGCAGCTTTCCAAAACAACACTTAAGAACTGTACTCAAGAATAAATCAGGACAATTTGCCAAGCCAGAGAGACCAGTCAAGGACATGAATAGTGAAGCCATAGCAGACGAAGAACAAATGTATCGAGCAATTCCAGGCGCTACCGAACAGACCAACTTCTGCAAACCTATCAGAGCCAATCAAGTGCCGTGCACCCACTAAGGAAGTGATACGCAATGCAATCAAGCAGTTGGAGAACATCAAATCTTCAGGATCAGACATCATCCCGGTAGTACTGATAAAGGCAACCATTGAAATCTGTGTGAAATTACTCTACCCTCTTTTGCAAGATATGGGAAAAGGAAGAAGTGCCACCAAAGTGGCAAACTCAAAGTAAGGTGCGATGAAAGAGGAAGATAAGACAGCCAAATAATACTTGGCGCCGTAATTTGTAGTAAGCAGATGCCAAGCAGATGAGCAAGACGTGGGGACAGTTGGAGAGATTCTCCCAGAAAGTAGTGGGATTTAGTCTGAAAATCTCCAAATGCATGAATAAATAGTATGACTAAATGTGAGATTGTAATTCTGACACACCTTGTTGTTGTGTTGGGGAAATAAATGTAAGACGTACAATGAAATACTTATAGTGGGGCCTACACTTGTCTGATTTATTGTCTGCTTAAACTTAATTCAAGTCATCTAGAGGAGAGATCTAATATTGAACATTCTGCAGTGTGACACTTAAATAACAGAACTGCATGGGGATTGGGTGAGTGTCTAATTGTGTTTGTGACAATGGGTACAGAAGTACAGAGAATCTGGGGAGTCTTAAAAAAAAGGGGGGGGGGAGAGCTAGCGAAAGAAAAATATGAAAAGAGAAAATTCATTGAGTGGTTTTAGGGTAACTAAGGAAAATTTAGGGCAATATAGAAAAACATAAACTTTCATAATATTGTTATAAACCTGGTGGTGGCACAGATGGGGGTGGTGGTGTGTGTGTGTAGTCAGCCGACGCAAATCGCCCCAGGCCAGCGCTAGATGAGCGGTCAACCGTGACGAGTTTCGACGATCGGCCATAGACGAGTATCAACATGATGGTTCGGGAAGGATCGACATCGTGAACCGAGCTCAGGAGTGTCACGAGGGATGTAGTCATCTGACCACCCAGAATGGTCGAGCGACGTTCTGTCCGGTTCGAGAAGGCCAGTAGGGACCCTATATAAAGAGCGGAGGTGTCGCAGTCAAGACGGTTTAGAAAGCGGGTTCACGACAGGAGTTCAGAACACGATCGACTACAGCACAGTTCAACGGTGTGGTTCTGTACGGAGCATTACGACGGTTCAGTGCGGAGTACTGTCAAGTACAGTTGAGACGAACGGCGTCTTGATCTTGGTCTGTGATCGAGTCCGACACAACGAGCCCAAGTGTGTGAAGTCAGTCCTGAACTGTTGAACCCAGTGCAAGCCCGGAACGAGACGGAGAGGCCAGTGCAAGAGTTGATACGGCGGAACGGTGTTATCGAAGATATATTTGTACAGTGTACGTGTTGCCAATTGTACAGTATTGGCTGTTACTTATTCAACTATTAAAGTGTTACGTTACTTTGGAGCCCTGAGTTGTCAAGTTCTTTAAGTTGGTGGTGTTTGGTGCAGTTTGCAGAGAGCCTGGATAGTGAGATTCGTAACAATATATTAAACCAACTCAGTCCAAGTTTCATTCATTCATCCATTTCTATGCCACTACAGCCATTGTATAGCTTCAACATATCTTTCCATTCCAATATCTCCAGAGCTTTTCATTTGTACTCCGAAGTCTATGTTCTCTAGATCTCTCTCTAAAGCATCGATCCATCTTAGTCATGTTTTTTACCCTTAGGCTCATGCTTCTTCAGTTTCGCCACTCTATTCTTTGACATTCTTTCCTCGGCCACCTTCCCAAAGTATCTTGCACCTTCTTTTCCTCCCTTTATGGAATGCTAGTGAGGAACGACACCTCATTGGTGTTTGTCGGTCAATAGAAACATTATTTAATCTTTCAGTTATATTATTTTCTAAGACCTTTCGTTTAACTAGTATATATCTGTTGATTAAGAAGTGCCCATGTTTAACTTGCAAACATAATTTATGACATTTTTAAAGTCAACATTCTTTCTTTAAGATAACAATACTTATTTTTTTTATCTGGCCTTTTATTACGTATTAAGATAAGCGCTTATCTTCTTTTCTTATATAATACAGACGTTACTTCAAAAAAGAAGATGATTACTTACTACTCGTCATGCATTTAGTCATGCATATTAACCAATGACTTAAATTCTGCCAAGTCACTGGTTTTCCTGGCTAGCTCAGGCAACCCATTCCATGCTCTAATAGCACTAGGGAAGAAGGAGTATTTGTACAAATTTGTCCTAGCATATGGGACGAGGAATGTGCCTTTAACTTTGTGTCTTTCTGAGTATTTTATTAAATTTTGTTTTTGTATTTGAAGATTATGGTTCAGTGTTGTATGTAAAATTGCTACTTTACTTTTGAGTCTTCTGTCCTGAAGGCTTTCTAAATTTAGTGATTTTACTAAAGGTGTTACTCTAGTCAAATGTGAATATTCGTTTGTTATGAATATCACTGCTTTATTTTGTGTCTGTTCCAGTTTCTTAATGTTTTCTTGAGTTGAGGGGTCCCAAACGGAGAATGCATATTCTATTATTGGCCTAACCAAGGTTAAATAACATTTTAGTTTTATGTTCTTATTCGATTTATAGAAATTTCTTTTAATAAATCCTAATGCTTTGTTTGATTTTTTTGTAGTTTCATCAATATGTGGATTCCATGATAGTTTTTCATTTATTATAACACCTAGGTATTTTGCGTTTTTAGTCTGTGTTACTGGTTTGCCATGAATAAGATAAGTGGAATTTATTTGTTTTAGTTTTTTTTTTTGTTACTCTTAACAACTGACATTTTTCTGGGTGGAAAGACATGCTCCAATTTGATTCCTATTTCTGTAATTCATCTAATTCTCTTTGTAAAATATCTGTGTCTTGTGTGGTTTTTATTGTTCTATATATTATGCAATCGTCTGCAAATAATCTGACTTTTGTTCCTGAAGTAATGCAATTGGGTAAATCATTTATGTAAATTAAAAATAGTAGTGGACCCAAGACTGTTCCTTGAGGTACACCTGAGTTTACTGTTATCGGTGTTGATTTAGAGCCATTTATTATTACAGTTTGTTCTCTCCCTATCAGAAAATCTTTAATCCACTGATGCAGTGAACCATTAATGCCGAAATATTTTAATTTTTTAAGCAAACTATGGTGTTGAACTTTGTCAAAAGCCTTAGAAAAATCTAGTAAGATAGCATCTATTTGTTCACTATTATCTAAACCTTTTGAAAAATCATCAATTAGTCCTATTAGTTGTGTTTCACATGATCTATATTTCCTAAAGCCATGTTGGTATGGTGTGAGGACATTATGTTTATCTAAGTGGTTTATGATGTTGCTACATATTATGTGTTCTAGGATTTTACATGTGATGCTGGTAAGTGATACTGGTCTGTAGTTTCCTGGGTCAGATTTTTCTCCTTTTTTAAATAGGCGGGTGACATTAGCTTCTTTCCAGTCCTTTGGTACTCTGCCCTGGTTAAGTGAAGCATGAAAGAGTATTTTGAACACTGGGGCTAGCTCATTGCTTAGTTCTTTGAGTAATCTAGCTGGAATACCATCAGGTCCAGACGCTTTATTTGGTTTGGTGTTGGCTAATAGTTTTTGAATTCCATTTTCTTGTACTACTATATCTTCTATGTTGTCTACTTGGTTCAAATTCAGTAATATGTCTTTGTCTCCTGGGGCTGAGAATGCTGATGCAAAGTATTTGTCTAGGATGTTTGCTTTAGTTTCATTATCATTATGTATTATGTTATGTTCATCTTTTAATGGCGCTATGCCTGTTGTTTCCATTTTCTTAGACTTAATGTATGACCATAGGTTTTTGTTGTTATCTTTAGATATTACATTGTTTATGTATTCACTCTGCAGCTGTCTGCTTACTTTTTGGGTTAAGTGTTTAATTTGTATATACTTTTTGTAAACTCTTTCTGCATTAGTTTCTTTAAATTTTCTATATAGGTTTTCCTTCTGTTTACAAATCTTCTTTAGTCTATTATTAAACCAGCATTTATTTATTTTGTTTGATGTGTATTTAGTTGGTATATAATTTTCTATAATGCTTTTAAGATGGTTTTTAATGAAATTCCAGAGGTCATCGACTGGTTGGTTAATGTCTTTTTCTACAAAGAATGTTTGTTGAAAGTTTAATGCAGCTTGGTGTAGTTGTGTTAGGTTACATTTATTCCAGAGTAAGATTTCTCTTTTGGGTTTTGTATTGGCTACTGCTTTTATCTGACTATGTATTTTGATGATCTCATGGTCTGATAGACCAGGGATAATATCATAATCAACTACTAATCCAGGTCTGTTGGTTAAGAAGAGATCTAATGTGTTGTTTAATCTAGTTTGCTTTTAAATGATTTGATCTAAACTTAGGTTGTGTAAAGTTTCTATGAAAAGCTCATTTATGTCCTTAAGGTTTTTTGGTGTTTATCTATGGTTAGTGTTTTCCAATTTATATCAGGTAGGTTGAAATCACCCATAATCCAAAAAACTGCATTTTTATTTGTCTCTTTAAGTGTAGTAATCTGATTACATAGTTCCTGCATGTATTCTAAACTAGAATTTGGTGGTCTGTAAATGCTGCCTATTATTAGGGATGCTGAGGTGGTATTAATTTTACAAAATGTTGATTCTATATTTTTGAGTTAGGTAAGGTAATTTCTTCTGCTATAAGAGTGTTTTTTATTGCTAAAAGAACTCCTCCATGATTATCAGCCCTATCTTTTCTAAAAATTGCAAAATTACTATTGAAAATTTCTGCATTATAAATTTCAGGATGTAGCCAAGTTTCTGTTCTTGTAATTATGTCTGGTTTCTCACATTCTAATAAAATTTCTAAGTCTGCTGTTTTGTTCCTAATGCTTTGAAAATTTATTACTAAGGTTTTAAGGTATTTTGGTGTTACTTCTTTAGTAGGTTTGTTTAGTGAGGCTGTTGTATTAATTTTAGTAGATTTAGGTTTAACAGGAGTGGATCTGGCTAGTGGTTGGTGAGTTTGGTTTGGGATGGTGTTTAGGATGTTGTATGTGTTAGAAGTGTCTGCATCAAAGGAATCAAACAGTCCTGATGTAAACTGAGGTAACCCACACGGTACACAGTGCCATGATGCATCTTTGTTGCCTAAGGCATAATACACAGGTGTATTCATATGGAGACATGATGCATGGTACCATTCATCGCAGGTGTCACATTGAATGGCTTTCTGTTTCATGGTGCATACTTTTTTGCAGATGTTGCATCTATCTTTAGATCTAGGCCCTGGATTTGACTCCACATCTCCTGCTATTAATATTAACAGTGATAGGTATTTATTTCTGCTGTGTCTGATTAGGAACTTCCATTTGTAATGGGTAATCTTCTTTAATGTTATGGATGTGTATGTTAGGTTATTTTTGAAGTTGCATTGATCTAAAGTGTGATGATTGATTATGACTGTTGTTTCCTTTTTAAGTTTAGTGTTGACTAAGGTAGATCTAGTTCTGTGTTCAGCTAGTGTGTATTTAGTAATTATTAGGATAAATAGCCAGAGCAATTTCATGATGACTGTTGTTGATTTAGTTTTTAAAGGTCTACTCTAAAATGTCTAAATCTAGTTTAAGGTTTACAATGCCTAAGTTAAGTCTAAGTCTAAAGTGAAAGCTAATTTACAATGACAATCAAATCAATCCAAATGGTTTATTAAAAAAATGCGCTAATAGGATGTATCAACTGAACTGACAAGGCTGCTGAATGTATCTTTTTGTCACTACTTTTATTATTCATTCTACTGGTGAATAAAAGCCAGAAAGAAAAATAAACAAAATATAAAGATGTTATCTAATACTAAATAAATATCCTAATGTTTTAATGGCCTTGCCTAAATAAATGGCCCAATGCTCTAATTGCCTTGCTTAAATAAATAAATGGCCAAACGCTCTAATGGCCTTGCCTAAATAAATGGCCCAATGCTCTAATGGCTTTGTCTAAATAAATGGCCCGATGCTCTAATGGCCTTGCCTAATGAAATAAACGAGTATTCTGAACACATTATTGACGAATCATTGAGGTAGAACTAAAGTAATTTGAAATCCCTAAGGGTAAAATATTGTATTAGCAAAGTTATAGAAAAAATCGTGGAATATTAAAATAGACTTCTCTGAAGCTACAGAAATAATTGCACACTATTCATTGAGAATTTCAATGTTAAACAGTCTATTCGTAAGGTAGCAGAAGGTTATTAGTACAGCTAGGTGGCAGAGTCTTAGCAAGAAAAAACATTTAAAAATACTTAAAACAAATACAAAGCTTATATTAAGTGTAATTGTATTAATTAGTTTGGATCAATCATTTCATAAAATTTGTAATAGATCTAAACTAACAATAAATAATAAGGGACTAGAAACAGAAATAGAATGCGATTAGAAATATTTTTACCCATTGTTTTTGTTTAGCGCTGCATGATGCTTTTAGCTTTCTCAATATGCTTTGATCCTATCACTTGCCTGAACCAGTGGAGAAAGGGGGAGGGGATAGTGTGAAGGTTACCGTGATCGTTTTTTAAATGCATTTTATATAAAAGAAAAAGTTGTACAACTTCAATTCGAACTTGAGGGCTCAAGCCTTCTCAAACCTCTGTGCCCTCGAAGTGCTTATGAAAATAAAAAAGGTTAAACGGTTTGGAAAGGCCTGTTAAGTGAAGATCTAATTCTCGACACAAAGTATAAAGGGGACTAATTCAACTTATACCACAAAATCTGTCAAGAAATTTCTTTCCCTTGTTCCATACTCAGCATAATAATTAATTACCACTATTAATAATAATTGGTTTATTTTTAGCGGCCCCCGAAAGGGGAAAAGACGCTTTTAGTTTTGTGCGAAATATCTGTCCGTCTGTCCGTCCGTCCCGTTTAGATCTCGTAAACTAGAAAAGATATTGAAAATCCGACATCACAATATATTAGACCATTCAAAGTTCTGATGCAACGGCTACTTTTTTTTTCTGAAAGCGAAAAAAATCTAATTTTTAAAATCAGTTATGCAAACAGTTTTTTAAAGAGAAAAAGCTAATTAGTATGCATTATAAGTTGGACCTAAATTAACACGAATAGTAATCTTGTAAACGTCATTTTCGTGAACAATTTTTATTGCGGAAATATTTCCTTTTTTTTTGAGCATTTGAATAAGAGATTGATCCTTTTCAAAACAATTACATCTATTATAAGACTTCAGTTAGGCCAGGAGAGGCGCGGTAGCTGAGCGGTAAAGTGATTGGCTTCCGAACCAGGGGCCCCGGGTTCGAATCCTGATGAAGACTGGGATTTTCAACTTCGGAATCTTTAGGTGCCTCTGAGTCCATCCAGCTCCAATGGGTATCTGATATTAGTTGGGGAAAAGTAAAGGCGGTTGGTCGTTGTGCTGGCTACATGACACCCTCGTTAACCGTAGGCCACAAAAACAGATGAACTTTACATCATCTGCCCTATAGACCACAAGGTCTGAAAGGGGAACTAGTTAGGCCAGGTTCACATCTAACTTTGCATTCACTTGCACCTATCCTTTGATCTGCTGTACCGTTGGGGCACTACACAAGATCTGTCAACCTTCTTTCTCCATTCTTATCTCTCATTTGTCTTTGATATAGTTTCATTTGGATGTTCTTTCTGAAAATATTGAAGCCTGCCTGGGTGGACCACTTCGGGGGCCGATTTTGAGTTTGTGTTTCCACACAAACTGTCTTTGTAATCTTGTTTTTTAGCGATTCTTATTTAGTCAGGTACAAGAAATAATCATGCAAAAATTTAAATTTGATCCAAGATTGGGTGTAGGAAAAATAACGTGTACAAACCTTGTACTAGGCAGTATTAGTTTTGTGTGGTCTGTCTGTTCGTCCGTCCTACCGTTTAGATCTCATAAACTAGAAAAGTTCTGATGTAACGGCTACTTTTTTTTTCCATAGTGAACCATTTAATTTCTAAAAAATACCTATGCAAGCAGATTTTTCATAAAAATACACCACTTTTAAAATGGAAAAATTCAGAAGTTAGTTGTTTTTTTTTAAAGATCACAGCTATCAATAAATAGAGCGTCACACATAGATTCGCTCATTGGTACAAAAAATAATTGCATCTTAGATCACAACGGAAAAGTATCAATAACTTATTTTACTTTAGATATAATAATTAAAGCGTCATTGGGGGGCTCTTATTTAACCCTATGCTCTAATTACCTGCATTGTTTTATTCTATTAAAATTATAGTTTGCATGAAATCGAGAAGCATAAAATGAAGTAGAACTCTTCGAAATTTCAAGCTACTATCATAGTTACAAAGTTATGATGAATTATTAACAAAATTCTTTTTTTGTCACAGGTTTTTTGCAATACTTTCTGTAGTCAAATTTTATACACATATAAATGTCATAACTTCTCTACCATATAACATACAAATATCATTTCAGTATTGTTGTAGTTGCTATATCAATCTCTACAACGCTACACACTTCCTGCTGTATTCTATTAAATTAAAAAAAAATTGTCAAATCAGGCTACCTAAGTAGATCTATATCTAGATTCTAGATGAATATGTAGATTATTTAATGTCGTTTTGAGCTTATAGTTATTAGATCTAGCCATATTATCTACATATAGATCTGTATGATGAGCACTTTGCAAGACGGAAGTGAAACAAGGCAGGAAAAAAAGCGAAATATCTTTCACCTCCGACGCCTAAGGAGGATCTTTAAAATAAGGTGGCAAGATAAAATAAAACAGGGAGGAAGTACTACGAAGAGCAGGGTGCCAGGACGTTTTTGTGTTACACGTTAAGCTCCTAAACGTTATCACCGACAGCAACTCGGGGGTGGAATGTGTCTGGGGGCGCGAGACAGCGGGTAGATAGGTCATGAGGCCATATGGTGAAAATCTGCATTTTCAGCGTTATCAGCAGCATATACATTTATATGTTTTCAGTTTTTGTAGATTTCCTTTATTTGTCGCAATTATGTTACCTACTTACTCGTTTTTGTATCATTTTTTCTGTTCGTTGTGAATATTTTTAAAACCTTGGTCCAGAAATAGTTTCTTATTAATTATTTCTACATCTGGTCTCCGGTAATATTACAAAAGGGCACTAGATTTCTTCAACTCTTCCAAAGGTCCGCTGAATATGTACATGTTATAAATATTAAAATGTTGTTTGTCACAAATAATTACCGTCACCGTGTACAAACATTGGTCGGTTACATTGGTGAGGAGAGGCGATCAAAGGCTAAGCACTAACTCTATTTCAGCAGTCAACTGACTTACCCTCTCATCAAAGATTATTTGCAGACAAAAAAAACTCATACATGTTCCTGTAATTTCTGATAAGAACATTTTCATCAGTCTAGAGAAAACCAATCCAAAGTATAAACTATTAAGCATTGCTCAAAAGGCCACTGGCATAAATCCACACACACACAGAGGATAAGCTGTGTGTCTAGACATGGTGCTGTTGATGTACAGTATTTCATGACAAGCCCGATAAATTTATGGAAATGTAAATGTCATTTCTCAAAGATGAACTATCACATTAATGTCATAATAAATATTTCCTTTAGACAGATTCGTGGTAACAAAGTTACTTCACTGACATAGTTACTTTATACAAACATCATTATTTGTCTACATCTTACTGGGCAGCGAGGAAAGATGAGCAAACAGATTAGCAAAACTCCAAAAATATTTTCCTATACCTAGACACTGAGAGAATCGGGATAGCTCTTCAAAAACATCAAAATAAGGAAATCATGATTTAAAAATCTGACAATTATTTCAATTACACTACGGTACTTAAATACTGATTATTTATTCATGTACAAAATTATTATTAGAGGTCATTGAAAGGAAAAACACGAATATTAATTATTGTTTTGTCAGTCTGTTGATCAGTATGTCCCGTTTACATCTGTAAGCGAATCTGTACATTGCATGCATACATTTTTTAAAATGAAGATTTAATAGGTAGTTATAGTACAGCTAATATATCATGTGAGTAGTACAGCTGATATATCATGTGAGTTGTGTTATAGTACAGCTGATATATCAAGTGAGTAATACAGCTGAAATATCATGTGAGTAGTTCAGCTGAAATATCATGTGAGTTGTTCAGCTGAAATATCATGTGAGTAGTTCAGCTGAAATATCATGTGAGTTGTGTTATAGTACAGCTGATATATCATGTGAGTTGTGTTATAGTACAGCTGATATATCATGTGAGTTGTGTTAAAGTACAGCTGATATATCATGTGAGTTGTGTTATAGTACAGCTGATATATCATGTGAGTTGTGTTATAGTACAGCTGAAATATCAAGTGAGTAATACAGCTGAAATATCATGTGAGTAGTTCAGCTGAAATATCATGTGAGTTGTTCAGCTGAAATATCATGTGAGTAGTTCAGCTGAAGTATAATGTGAGTTGTGTTATAGTACAGCTGATATATCATGTGAGTTGTGTTATAGTACAGCTGATATATCATGTGAGTTGTGTTAAAGTACAGCTGATATATCATGTGAGTTGTGTTATAGTACAGCTGAAATATCATGTGAGTTGTGTTATAGTACAGCTGATATATCATGTGAGTTGTGTTATAGTACAGCTGAAATATCAAGTGAGTAATACAGCTGAAATATCATGTGAGTAGTTCAGCTGAAATATCATGTGAGTTGTTCAGCTGAAATATCATGTGAGTAGTTCAGCTGAAATATCATGTGAGTTGTGTTATAGTACAGCTGATATATCATGTGAGTTGTGTTATAGTACAGCTGATATATCATGTGAGTTGTGTTATAGTACAGCTGATATATCATGTGAGTTGTGTTATAGTACAGCTGATATATCATGTGAGTTGTGTTATAGTACAGCTGATATATCATGTGAGTTGTGTTAAAGTACAGCTGAAATATCAAGTGAGTAATACAGCTGAAATATCATGTGAGTAGTTCAGCTGAAATATCATGTGAGTAGTTCAGCTGAAATATCATGTGAGTTGTGTTATAGTACAGCTGATATATCATGTGAGTTGTGTTATAGTACAGCTGATATATCATGTGAGTTGTGTTATAGTACAGCTGATATATCATGTGAGTTGTGTTATAATACAGCTGATATATCATGTGAGTTGTGTTATAGTACAGCTGATATATCAAGTGAGTAATACAGCTGAAATATCATGTGAGTAGTTCAGCTGAAATATCATGTGAGTTGTTCAGCTGAAATATCATGTGAGTAGTTCAGCTGAAATATCAAGTGAGTAGTACAGCTGAAATATCATGTGAGTAGTTCAGCTGAAATATCATGTGAGTTGTGTTATAGTACAGCTGATATATCATGTGAGTTGTGTTATAGTACAGCTGATATATCATGTGAGTTGTGTTATAGTACAGCTGATATATCATGTGAGTTGTGTTAAAGTACAGCTGATATATCATGTGAGTTGTGTTATAGTACAGCTGATATATCATGTGAGTTGTGTTATAGTACAGCTGATATATCATGTGAGTTGTGTTATAGTACAGCTGATATATCAAGTGAGTAATACAGCTGAAATATCATGTGAGTAGTTCAGCTGAAATATCATGTGAGTTGTTCAGCTGAAATATCATGTGAGTAGTTCAGCTGAAATATCATGTGAGTTGTGTTATAGTACAGCTGATATATCATGTGAGTTGTGTTATAGTACAGCTGATATATCATGTGAGTTGTGTTAAAGTACAGCTGATATATCATGTGAGTTGTGTTATAGTACAGCTGAAATATCATGTGAGTTGTGTTATAGTACAGCTGATATATCATGTGAGTTGTGTTATAGTACAGCTGAAATATCAAGTGAGTAATACAGCTGAAATATCATGTGAGTAGTTCAGCTGAAATATCATGTGAGTTGTTCAGCTGAAATATCATGTGAGTAGTTCAGCTGAAATATCATGTGAGTTGTGTTATAGTACAGCTGATATATCATGTGAGTTGTGTTATAGTACAGCTGATATATCATGTGAGTTGTGTTATAGTACAGCTGATATATCATGTGAGTTGTGTTAAAGTACAGCTGAAATATCAAGTGAGTAATACAGCTGAAATATCATGTGAGTAGTTCAGCTGAAATATCATGTGAGTAGTTCAGCTGAAATATCATGTGAGTTGTGTTATAGTACAGCTGATATATCATGTGAGTTGTGTTATAGTACAGCTGATATATCATGTGAGTTGTGTTATAATACAGCTGATATATCATGTGAGTTGTGTTATAATACAGCTGATATATCATGTGAGTTGTGTTATAATACAGCTGATATATCATGTGAGATGTGTTATAGTACAGCTGATATATTATGTGAGTTGTGTTAAAGTACAGCTGATATATCATGTGAGTTGTGTTATATAACAGCTGATAATGTTATCCACACCTACTGTTATTCATTTGTACATTTCTGTGTCTACTCTTGGACAATTGGCAATCTTCACACTAGTTGTATGTATTTCTGTGTCTACTCTTTGATAATTGAAATGCGCCTATAAAAAGCAAAAAGGCCAAAGAAAAACGTAACTTCCCGTAAACTTAAAGCCATAGACATTGCCTCCTTCAAAATGGACGTGACCTCTTTGCTGTTGCAACAGAGCAACACAGAAGTTCTCAGCAATTACAGAACTTGCTTGAAAAAGTTGCTGGACAGCCATGAACCTCTTGTCACTCGTACAGTCTCAGTTACACCATCTGCACCCTGGATGACGGAAAACATAAAGACTGCCAAACTTATTCGCCGTCGTGCCGAATGTACATTCCAAAAGACAGGTCTGACGATACATCGACAAATATATATCCTAGAAAAAAACAAGGTTAACCGTATGATTAGAGACGCAAAAGCTAGTCATATTCGACAAAAAATCGAAACTTCTAATTCTTCAAAGGAGCTATTCAGGATCACCGCTGAAATGTTAGGGGGAGCAAATAACGAACGTTTGCTGTCATCTATCCCAGTATCTGACCTCCCTGATTCCTTCAATAGATTCTTCATTGGGAAGATTGAGCAGATTAGAAATGACATGCCATCCCTCTCATCATAGCATGACCGCTCTCCAATCTTTCAAAATTCTCCCTTTTGCGAGTTTCAGCGTGTATCTGAAGATTATGTCAAAAGTACTATTTTAAAGATGCCGAATAAGTCATGTGACCTTGATCCTATTCCAAGTTCCTTGCTCCTTGAATGTTTAAATGAGCTTGTATCTACAATTACTATCATTGTGAACACTTCACTGACTTCAGGCATTGTACCACAGCAATTTAAGCATGCACTTGTCAGGCCCTTATTTTAAAAATCCAGTCTTGACCCGCAATGTCTAAAAAACTATCGCCCGGTATCAAATCTTCCCTTCCTGTCAAAGCTTCTGGAGCGCATCGTGTTAGCGCAAATTCTTTCTCATCTTGAACAGTACTGTCTCTTGGAAGAATTTCAATCTGCTTATAGGAAGTGCCGAAGTACAGAGACAGCAGTGGTCAGAGTACTAAACGACTTACTTCACAATTCCGACATAGGCCACATCTCAATTCTTTCAATGCTGGACTTGTCCACAGCCTTTGATACGCTAGGCCACGAAATCATGATGGCCAGATTCTCTGCCACTTTTGGTTTAGCGGGAATCGTCCTAAAATGGCTTGGATTTTACCTGACTGAACGTACCCAAAGTGTCGTTGTTAACGGAACAGAATCAACAAGCTTACTCTTGAAGTACGGAGTACCTCAGGGATCAGTTCTAGGCCCAGTACTGTTCACTATGTACACATATCCACTCAGCGGTGTTATACGGCCAACCGGCATCCTATACCATTTCTTTGCCGATGATTCACAGTTTTACGATTCCTCAGTACCCTCAGAGGTATCGCATCTGGCAGAGAAAATCAATAGTTCCGTTGCAAGGGTGAGCAATTGGATGGTTGAAAATAAGCTCAAGATGAACGAAGATGAGACAGAAATAATTAAGATTGGCACTCGGAACAACGTCTCAAAAGTTGAAAGCACAGATTCTCTTTTTATCACGAGCTGCCAGCTTCCTTATGTCCATGTAGTGCGGAATCTTGGAGTTTTCTTCGACTCAACACTATCTTTCGACCCACACATAAGTCAGCTCTGCAAGGGTCTTTATCTGCAGCTGCGTAGATTAGGCCAGATCCGACCATATTTAACAACGGGTCAACAAAAACGCTAGCATTCATACTCTCCCGCCTTGACTACTGTAACGCCGTGCTAGCAGTATACCTGACGACAAATTAGCCAAACTGCAACGTATACAGAACAACGCCGCACGAATAGTACTTAGAAAAACAAGACAAGATTCTGATACTACACTCTTGCGCACGCTCCATTGGCTTCCCGTGAAAGCGAGAATCGATTACAAAGTCGCCACACTTGGAGAACTTGTTCGTCTCTCGTCTATTATTAATTGGCAATGTTCACACTAATTGTATTCTGACTAGCTGGACCTCGTGCACTGGTTTTAACAATCACGTTTCAAATGTACATTTTGTATAGATAGAATTATAATTTTTGGTTAATGATAGTAGCTAGTTCTACTCGTCTTGTGTACTGAAAACATTGCTTTCTGTTTTCTTGCATTGTTTACCAAACAGAGTTCTTCGTATAAGATATAATTAAGCTCTTTCCTTGTTTTAAAATGCATTTGTTACACTTCGATAACTATTACAATAGTAATTAATTCTCAATGTGCTTTAAACACATATATACAAAATGTTTCTAACATTGCTTTGTTGAAAACTAAGAAGAGAGCTTTCTAGAGAAAAAATGATGGAATGATTCAAATTATATTCAAAGTATATTCAGCTCAAGTATTTGGTTTCAACTATCTGCTCATTTCTAAAAGCTGAATGGATTGGCATAGGATTCAATAGGATTCAAATGTTTGGTTTCTAGAACTACATTTACAGACATGTATAGATACATAGAAATAGTTCGAGAAGGGAATAAGTTATTAGCTTAAAATGTATAAATGCATACATAGAAGAAATACCTTAAGTTATTGTCAAATCTATCAAGATAGAAAGACAGACAGATAGACAGACACATACATGCATACAAACATACATACATACATAAATACACAAAAGGATACATAGATAGATGTGAGGTCCAAAGGCTTTTCTGATGCCCTCATATAGTCATCTTATGTTACCACAGTCGGCACAAGATTGAATATCTTCGCATAGCTCCTGCCAGTATTTGTTTCTTAACTTATTTGGGCAGCCGATTTTCTCTAGTACAGCAAACAGACCGCTTCTGCTAACAAGGTCAAAGGCCTTGGTCAAATCAATAAAAGCTATGAAGAGGGGCTGCTTTTGTTCTCTGCTCTTCTCCTGTAGCTGCCGCAGAGAGAAAATCATATCTGGCATTCCTGCTGAAGTAATTCAGGCTGGAAAACTGCCCTGTCTGCTAGCCCTAAATCAGAGGCATACACATGTACGAATTGTGGCAAAGTCTGCCGTTCTAGAATTGGCTTGATTAGCCACACCAGATTCTGCCCCGTCTCAAGATTAAGCCAAAACCAGTGACTCACTTGGGCGCATCCATTGCCTTTCGAGACAAAATGAGCCATATATACATAGATAGATACATAAATAGTATAAATTGTTTTGCTCTAATAATGCATTGTTATGTCTAATGCACAATTGTGAAACAAATTTCCTTACGGAAAATAAATATTATTATTATTATTATCACATAAATATTTCGAAATGAACATTATTGATCATAATACACAAGTTTGCAGAAGGTCCACTAGTTTCTTTGCTCGCTTAGCCACCTACTCTTCAGTTGGAAAAAAAAATGTGTTTTATCGAACTATTTAAGAGTTGCTGAGAAAACTTCAGTCTTCGAGTGAAACCCATCGAGTGGGCGTCAGTCTCACAAAGTAGTTCCGTTGGGGGGAAAGCCCCTAAAGATAAATGTTGAAACATGAAAACTCAGCGCGATGAAAGAACTTTTATTGGCTTTCAGATGGTTACCATGTTCGAAATGTCCCGAGGAAAATCTGATAGTGAGAGAGAGAAGAAATGGCCATTGAAAGAATTTGATACAGAGAGAAATGTGCTTACCTTCAGCCAAACTCAACATCTTAACTTTGTGCTGATAGGGCGCACATTTTAGATAGAACTAGTGATGTTATGCTAGTCACCACTGTACTGAGAGACGAACAAGTTCTCCTAGTCAGAACAGTACTGCGAGACGAACAAGTTCTCCAAGTCACCACAGTAGTGAGAGACGAACAAGTTCTCCAAGTCACCACAGTAGTGAGAGACGAACAAGTTCTCCTAGTCACAACACTACTGAGAGACGAACAAATTCTCCTGGTCACCACAGTACTGAGAGACGAACAAGTTCTCCTGGTCACCACAGTACTGAGAGACGAACAAGTTCTCCTAGTCACCACAGTACTGAGAGACGAACAAGTTCTCCAAGTCATCAGAGTACTGAGAGACGAACAAGTTCTCCAAGTCACCAGAGTACTGAGAGACGAACAAGTTCTCCAAGTCACCACAGTACTGAGAGACGAACAAGTTCTCCAAGTCACCACAGTACTGAGAGACGAACAAGTTCTCCAAGTCACCACAGTACTGAGAGACGAACAAGTTCTCCAAGTCACCACAGTACTGAGAGACGAACAAGTTCTCCAAGTCACCACAGTACTGAGAGACGAACAAGTTCTCCAAGTCACCAGAGTACTGGGAGACGAACAAGTTCTGCTAGTCACCACACTTCTGAGAGACGAACAAGTTCTGCTAGTCACCAGAGTACTGAGAGACGAACAAGTTCTCCAAGTCATCAGAGTACTGAGAGACGAACAAGTTCTGCTTGTCACCACAGTACTGAGAGACGAACAAGTTCTCCAAGTCACCACAGTACTGAGAGACGAACAAGTTCTGCTAGTCACCACAGTACTGAGAGACGAACAAGTTCTCCAAGTCACCACAGTACTGAGAGACGAACAAGTTCTGCTAGTCACCACAGTACTGAGAGACGAACAAGTTCTCCAAGTCACCAGAGTACTGGGAGACGAACCAAATCTGCTAGTCACCACAGTACTGAGAGACGAACAAGTTATCCAAGTCACCACAGTACTGAGAGACGAACAAGTTCTCCAAGTCACCAGAGTACTGAGAGACGAACAAGTTCTGCTAGTCACCACACTTCTGAGAGACGAACAAGTTCTGCTAGTCACCAGAGTACTGAGAGACGAACAAGTTCTCCAAGTCATCAGAGTACTGAGAGACGAACAAGTTCTGCTAGTCACCACAGTACTGAGAGACGAACAAGTTCTCCAAGTCACCACAGTACTGAGAGACGAACAAGTTCTGCTAGTCACCACAGTACTGAGAGACGAACAAGTTCTCCAAGTCACCACAGTACTGAGAGACGAACAAGTTCTGCTAGTCACCACAGTACTGAGAGACGAACAAGTTCTCCAAGTCACCACAGTACTGAGAGACGAACAAGTTCTCCTGGTCATCACTGTGCTGAGAGACGAACAAGTTCTCCAAGTCACCACAGTACTGAGAGACGAACAAGTTCTCCAACTCACCAGAGTACTGAGAGACGAACAAGTTCTCCTAGTCAATACAGTACTGAGAGACGAACAAGTTCTCCAAGTCACCAGAGTACTGAGAGACGAACAAGTTCTCCAAGTCACCAGAGTACTGAGACATGAACAAGTTCTCCAAGTCACCACAGTACTGAGAGACGAACAAGTTCTCCAAGTCACCAGAGTACCGAGAGACGAACAAGTTTATTTTGTAAAATTATATCCGTCAAACCAGAGTTTTCACTCTGTGTGTATCTATTTGTTTCCTAATGCTAGTCGTCAACAGTCCAAGCTTTAGAGCTGTATTTGAAATGCCCCATCCAGTGTCCAGCTTCCACACAGTTTAGATGTTTGAAAGCTAATAGGAGGAATAGTAGTGCGGCGTGTATATTTGGTATCCTTTTCCTTTAACTATAAGTGAAATTATTTATATACATTTCGCCCTTTACTTATGTTTGGCAAGTATCACATGTTTTTCCAATTCCATAAATATTCTTCAGAGTCAAACATAGTTTTTAGTTACAGAAATTATTTGAGCTAGCTACCATCATCGATCTCTTCCTGACCTTCCATTGAGCGGTGTGGCATCCATTACAAGAACAATAACTTTCCATTCTTCTGAATATAGAATCGCCTCCCCTTTGTGACATTATCTTAATAGAAGACGAAGCATTTTATTGACTTGTGTGTCTTCACTTGTCAAGAAATTTCTATGAAACTCCTGTCATACATGTCTTTTAACAACAACAACAAAAAAGGCGTTTTATAGACAAACAGAAATAGCCACTAATAATGAAGCATTTATAGCATTCTCTTTGCTTATATATCCACATTGGATCATAAGTAGTTTTATTTTGTTTTTTGTTTTTTATTTAGATTCCAAACTTTCAGTTGGTCTTTGTGAAATCAGATATTTAGCTTTTTTTTCTTGTCATAAATCAACTAATTGTTTATCATTAGAACCAAACATTGTGTATTTCTAAAATAAAACTCTAAGAATGCAAGAGCAAAGTCCGCCTCGTAATGTCGCAATGATTTGATAACTGCAGATTCGCCACAAGAGGCATAGTACTGGAACCAGTCAGGAATGTGTAGAAACTTGGAAATCAGGCTGCGGGATATTACAAAAGACAAACTACTTACACTTAACAAAAAAACCTTTATTCTCTTTGCACTGGGCAGTCAATCGGAACAAGGCATTGGACGATGAGATATAAAAAGGTCAAACAAATCTGAAATGAGCTCAGACACGCGACGGGAAGCGTTACTGTGGAAGTTGCTAAATATCACATTGTTACTTACGGGTTGAACCGTGTGGGATCAATGAAGCAAAACGATGAATAAACAAATGACGTCACGATGGTCCCGGATTCATACCCTGCCCGCTCCCATCCACCGTCGTCCTGCGGTAGATTTGGACTAGGAAGTAGATTATCTTCAACTCTGAAGGAACATTTCAAACATTTAAAAATATGTAATTATATTAAGTCTAAAAAATTATATCTATATAATATTATATTAAGTTGGTCTGTCCATTAATCTAAAAAAAAAAAAAGAAGGCTATGCTCCAAAGTCCCCAATGGAAACTAACCCAGCTCCACAAATCAAGGTAAATGGCCGTTTCCTTACAGCTTTTGACCTACCCATTGAGATGCGTCACTGTCCAGAGAAATAGACAACCGTCTTGAAAAGGCCAACAGCGCTTTTGGTCGCCTCCGAGTGTATGACGGAATAGGTCCCTTCATCTAGCAACAAAATAGTAATGTTTATAAAGCAGAGGTTCTCAACACACTTTTGTATGGCTCTGAGACCTGGGTGCTCTATCGAAAGGATTTGAGGCTCCTTGAACGCTTTCATGAAGGTGCCTTCTTTCCATATTGGACCTACGCTGGTAGGACTACAATATATTCTGCTGAAGGCCGGTGTAAACAGTATAGAAGCACTAATTACTAGCTGAGGCTGAAAGAAGAATCCAAGCCGTTGAGAGTAAATGCTACAGACAAATGCTGCGTGTCAGTTACCAGGAAAAGAAGACAAATGGCAGGCAAACAAATAGTGTAAAGAGATGAAAGTTGAGATGGTTTGGTGACTGGTCCTATTGGAAGACATGACTCATTGTCTAAAGTCATCCTTCAAGATACTGTGGAGCGAGCTCGAAGAAAGGGTCGCAGAAAGAAAAACTGGCTGGATAACAAAAAATGGCCGGTCTCTCTTGTGATATCCTGCTAAGAACAGCTGCTGATCGGGAAAAGTTAGGGTTTTGGTTACAGTAGTACATAAACTGTCACAGCATCCCTACGCCGAAAGTCAAGGGATAGATTAGTTGAATTACCATTAGACTGCTGTGCTGGGTGGGACATTTATCCCGCATGGGAGACGATCGCATGCCAAAGGCGATCTTATTTGGCAAGGAGGACGGCGTAACAGAGGTGCCCCGCAAGCGCTATAAAGATAAAGATACCCTTACTGTCATAGAGGAAAGTAGCTGGCAGCAGATGGCCTCTCAAAGAGACAATTGCAGAGCTCTCACAAAGGCTTACTACCACTTGCTGACTGATAAGAAATCTCATCAACTGCCGAAGGAATTTTCATGAAATTTTGTGTCTATTACCGTACATTACCTGCCTTTTGAAAAAAAAAAGGTACAATATTTATATAATTAAAAAGCAGTGTGGTAAAGGCTCGATCAAGCGGAGAATGCAAAAAAGTTAAAGGTTGTTATTGTAAAAAAAAAAAAAAGGGCCGAAAAGTGTAAAAGCGGGGGGGAGGGGCGCCGTGGAAAAACAACAATGTTGAAATGTCATGAGGAAGAAAAGTTTTACGCAGGGCTAGCTTTTTTGTTTGGGGTGGGGGGAGGGAGTGGATAAGTCAGGGGTCCGACCAACATAGAGCTTTTGAAATACTTAAATATTGAATTAATAAGCCAGTGATTTTATGTAGAATTATTTTTGTAGTCGTGGTGACGGGGGTAAAGTTTGAAAAGTGAAACCGGAATTCTCAGACGAGACGAGTTTGTGTGGCCGTTCTAATTCAACGAAACAAATTATAAATCATTGATCAAAATTATGTTAAGTGAGCATTTAAATGGAGGAAGGGGGAGTTATGGACAAATTATTATGTGAGCCTTCGATTGCACAGAATGCGGTAAAAAAAAAAAAAGCTCCTGCCCAAAGGCATCAGAGAGCCTTTCAAATATTTCGATAAAGAGCTGAAAAGTCGTTGAATGCTCAGAGATTGACTATTTTCTAAGGTGGGGTGGGGCGTAATATGCGATAACGATCATCGAATTCATATGGTCATCGAATTCATATGGTCATCGAATTCATATGGTCATCGAATTCATCTGGTTAGGAGGTGTAGCGTTCTAAAGCAAGTCGTGCCATTAGGTGAAACAGATTGTGTGTTTGGAAGGGTGTAGCCGGCTGTTCTAACAAAACATCAGACACTAAAATATTATGGCCAAAAAGGGGATTGCTGAAACGCGGACAGTTTTATTGAACGTGTGAAAAAAATAAGGGTGGGTGTGGGATACAGGGTGTACAAAGTAAAAAAAATATAATGATTTATTAATGATTCAAATATTTCGAAATAAGAACTAACAATCAAGTACTGACTTAAAAAGGACTATTTGTTAATGCGAAGAGTGGAAGAATAGCGATACTAGAATGTACGGGCCGGTCCAAGTTATAAGTAAAATAAAAAAGGGAGGGGGTCCATGACAAAATAAACAATATATAGCCTGGGAACAAATCAACGGGCGTAGCCGGTGAGTAATTATAATCACGAATAAACGAAATTTATATTTTTTTTTCCTGTTGCGTCGTCATGTTGCATACTTGTGTGACAATTTAGAAATCATACCAGAGCATTACAATACACTGCTACCAAAATGTTACAACAGTCTGTAAACAAGCCAACGTCGGTACCAAATAGGACCTCTTTGTTTCCGTTTCTCCAGATCGAAATTCTCGGGACAGTCTTTACTAGAGCACAACGAATGACTTGATAAGTAACAGGCTTGGAAACCCTGTCTTATGCTATCCCTGGCTAATCGTCACTCGAACCCAATGGAGACGCGAACCATGATGGACCCATTATAAAAGTCTTTTGAGCACTCTTTTTAAAATGGTATTGTATGAAAAACGGTTTCACTGTTTATTTTATAAACTAAACGTCCCGCTTTCAGCTTCAAATTATCATACAATCGTATTTTCTTCAGTAACTTTTCTGAGTTTTGAGATTTCAATGAAGCAGACGGACGGGTAGATCACACAAAACTAATAGAGGCTTTTCCCCTTTCGGGAACATCTAATAAATAACTAAAAGCTGCTAGCAGCTAGCTGTGAAACATTCAATTTCCACAAGCACACAATTTTATTAACCTAGAGCTAGAAAGATTCATAAATCAAGTGCTTCTTAGATTACCATTCTACAGTTTATTTTGGGCCTACATAGAGACTGGTTCGAAGAAATAGATCTGAATAACTGGATACTAAGGTCTCAATACAAACTCAGTTTTAGAGTTTTTGCTTTGTTTCTTTAATCACTTTATTTAGTGATATACTAAGGTACTAAGGTTTTGTCTCTGTTTTATACACCTATAAATATTTAATTTTAGCGGACCCCGAAAGGGGAATATCCGCTATAAGATTTGAATGGCCTGTCTGTCGTCTGTCCGTCCAGTTTAGATTTTGTAAAGTAGAAAAGATATTGAAAATCCGAAATTTCAAAGTTCTGATGCAACGGCTCATTTTTTTCTTTTCCGAAAAAAAAATAAATTTTAAATCAAATACGCAAGCTGTTGTTTTTTTTTTAATATAAAAATAAACCATTTTTACAATTATTCACTATTAAAAGTACAATTATTTTTGTAATCAATACCATAACAACATGGGCGTAGCCAGGATTTTTTTCGGGGGAGGGAGGTTTGGGAGGATTTTTTTCTCCTCCCCCCTTTTCAAAAATATATGTGTGTGTGTACATATTATACTTAATTACACTCTGACCCTTCATTCTTTCGGAAGACGTTTATTGTACTCCTCGAGTTAGTGAATAAATTGTAGACTCCCCGCCATTGTCAGCAAAATGGGCCTGGGGGAGCGATATGAACTCCCCCAGCGCGGGGCGGAGCCAAGCACTTTTTCCGGTATTGAAAGGCAACAAAATGCATATTCTGAGGTATCTAAAGTGCATTATCCTGCTATTAATAGATTTATTTCAAAATCCTTTGGCGCTATTCTTACTTTGATCTCCCGCGTCGTTCAGCGCATTGGCAAGCTGCTTCCACAAAATCTGTCATTGCTGCTCTGAGGACCTCCATGAAAATGTGGCGCCAAGTTTTACTAGGATGTCCCTGTTTGCGCTTTCCTCGTAATGGCCTCCATGTCATCGCAACTCTTATTATGCGTAATTAATTTTGTCGGAGAACATGTCCCGCAAACCTCATGCGAAGCTCTGTCACATCCTTACTAAGGGGTCGACTCCCAGTAAGGCATAGGATTTCCTTGATTGAGAGCTGATCTCTATAACTAACTCCTAAAATTCCTCTTAGTCAAGTTTGTTGAGCCACATTTAGTCTTTTTCAATTTTGGCAGATGACTATTCACTGCACTTTATTAATGGAGCCCAGCCACTGGTAAAAATTTGTAACCTCTCTTGGCTACGCTCTTGGAAATTAGGTTACTGTAGCTTACTATAGATTTTGGTATCGTCAAAATCATTTTTTTTTGGGGGGGGGGGGGGTTAAACTAAAAAATCTGTGGAGTTTTTTTTTAAATTCAAAACCCCCGTAGCTACGGTCATAGAATTTGGTGACTGTAGTTTGCTTTAGAATAAAACTAAATAGAGAGGTTTTCAACCTCAAAACTCTCTGTATGGGGGTATTTAAACCCAAAACCATCAGGAGGGGTTTTAAACTCTGGAGGAGGAGGTTTAAACTCAAAACGCCCCTTGGCTTGGCTACGCTCAGAGAATTTTGAGTGTGTCATTTGCTTTTTTTTATATTGAAGAGGTAAATTTTTGGCTTCAAACTCCGCTGAAGGGCTATAAACTCAAAACCCCTTATTGATTTTTTTAGTGTATTTTTTTTAATACTGAAGAGGTATTTTTTAGCTTCTAACCCGTTGAAGGGGGATTTAAACTCAAAACATCTTGGCTACGCTCATAGATTTTTAGTGTGTAATTTGCTTTTTATATTGAAGAGGTGGTTTTTAGCTCTAAACCCCAGGGGGGGGGGTTAAACACAAAAACCTTCTTGGCTAAGCTCATAGAATCTGTTAACTGAGGTATGGATAGTTTTATATTGAAGAGGGGGTTTTATTGTAAATTTTGGAGGGGTTTTGAAATCAAAATCTTCCTAAGCTATGCTCTTGGAATTGGGGATCATCGTTTGCCTTCTTTTTTTTGTTTTGTTTTATAGAAGAGGGGGGATTTGACTGCAAAACCTTTGGTAGGGGGTTGTAAACTCAATACCCATTTGGCTGCGCTGGGGTAAATATTGGTTTAGTATTAAAATCTCACCTAAAATAAACAGAATCAAAGCAAAAAATCTGTCACTAAATTCCGATCCCCTGCCCCTCCCTCCTTGCAGGGGGGATTTCATTTCGCGAAGGGGGGGTTGAACCCTAACCCTCCCTGTCTACGCCCATCAAAGTAATGTATCTGTTGAGGCTTTGAATGACAGATTGTCCCTTTACAAAATATCTTAGATCACTGGCAGGCCTTTCCATTCTTTGGTGTTGTCTTCCCATCGTTTTCTCTGACTTCCTCTTCATCTTCTTATTGGTACAAGATTAAGAGGCTAGTAGTTTGATACAGCGGTACGGTTGTTAATGGTGAAATATTTGTACAGTCAGTATTACGTGTTGCCATTTGTACAGTATTGGATTTATTGGACATTAAACTGTTATTTGGAAGTCCAGAGTTGTCAAGTTCTTTAAGTTGGTTGTATCATGTGGAGCAGTTTGCAGAGAAACTGGATACTGAGACTCGTTACAATATTTATCTTGAACGGACTTCACCTCGTGAATAATTAATAAATTAATGTTTAGGAAAGTTTTGCGCATCGACTTCGATGGAATATTATAAAGCCTAGTAGATCAATACATTCTCTTAACCAGGATTTCTCTCGATGGGAAAGGAGGGGGGAATGGGGCGGGATAAAACTTGTTCCATTGTTTTCAATTTAACATTAATTAGTTATTTAGAAATAATATTCACTCTATAAGTTGTGTCAAGAGGGTATTGTCTTTTATTTTAAATATTTATTAACGTTTTTCTTATTTACAATAATTCTATTAAACTCGTGTCTTGGTGGAATCTGGACACGGATCTCGAAAACAGTTGATGTTTATTGCTGAGAAAAGAATTACTAGCTAGTTGGCCACACTGGGAAAACTCTGGTCTGGCGCTATTATTTTTTAAAAATGTTTTTCTTGTTTTACTGAACTTGTCTAGCTGTTATTAAATTGTGACCAGTCTCCACTAGGAGGATTGAACAAAGCAGTTAACAATCACTTCCAACTTTTTTCTCATTCTATGTCCAGCTCTTCCAATACTGTATGTGTTCACAACAAACTTGTATACAACACTAAGAATTAACTTAAATCAAATATTATCAAAGACTGTGACCAAAGAACTGCAAGTGGCTTAGAGTATTCCAAATTTCTACGGTAACGAAATCTTACTGGACAAGAATGTCAGCCAACTAGCGTCCAGCCAAATGGTATCACCATTGTTCCCCTCACGACTCCGGCCAACGTCCACGCAAGGATGATTAGGTCTGAAACCATACCGCGATTGACCCACTAGCCAATGTTTTCTAGCAGTCTGAGGAGATTTTTTTGGGCTTACTAAACAAAAGTCTCGTCTCTTATTTTGTTCTGGCGGGATGAATAGCTGCCCTTGTGGTCTCTTGGTAAATACCATCGTTTTGCCTGAGACCACAGCTCCAAAGTCTGGCCTTTTCTTGCGTCACGGAGAACATAATATTTACACGGTACATCATAGCCGCACATCCAACGCATAATTATTCATTATTTCGCAAGAACTGTGGTGGATTTAAATGTGTATGATAAAATAATATACGTAATGAGGATTGTAAATGTAGAAACAAATTCACATTAACTTATCTTTTCGCGATAATTCTTTTGTCCAGGCTCTTACAATTTTAAATTCACATTTATTGAAAACATGGATTCCAAGCGAATACAAAACAACCTCGATATTTATCAAATAAATGTACATTGATAAGATGTTTAATTGAAGTTTTGATTTTCCAGATATAGAACTCTGGATTATTTTAACTTCAACTTTCTAGTTAGACAGAACAAACAAGAGAATAGTTCTAAAAGATTAAAGACAACGCACAATTTTGAAATAAATGGAAAGCGTAAGGAAAATAAACTTATATTAAAACAAGATTACAAAGAGAGTTTGTGTTATTACACAAACTCAGAGCCCCTCTCCCACCGACAGATCGGCTCAAGAATAAGAAATATTCAAGCCATGTTCTTGTTTTGCTTGAAAAAGTAATATCGCAACGAAATGACGACACAATCCTAGATCTTCAATAAACATGCATCACAATTCGATTCTAAAATGTGTGCGTGATATGTATATACAATTGGCATTTATAGCCGTTGTAAAAGAAAATCGATAATGGAGCTTCTGGACCGTAATTAGATGTAATAGAATTCAGAAGAGCGATTTCAAACAATAGTTAGGCGTTTATTTTTTATTCCCTAAAAAAAAAAAAGAACAATACTATATATCATCTGTCATTGTTTTCAAACAAAAAATTTAACCCAACGATCAATCGAAGTATTTTTATTGATGAAATCGTTCAGAATGACGTCAAAAAGAAAAAAAAGTCTTTCCACTTTCGTCACGCGGGTTAGTTAGAATAAAAAAAAATATCTTCATTAACATGAGAGAGTTTAAATGAATCACGAGTGCTAATTAACTTTGGCGCACGAGTTCTTAAAGCGTTTGCTCCAATGTGTCCAATAGCAAGTCATGAAACTACTATCTGGCATGGTTCTCAATTCATTTGAGGCTACTAAGCGAGGACAACGAGGTACTTATTGATAATTAGACTTCTGGACCTTTTGATACGAAAATCAATTGTAGTATTCAAGAGAGATTTTAATGAATCTTATATGAATCTCAACCCCCAAACCCCACCACCGAAAAAAATCCTCGCTCATATATTTTCTTTTGTGTATCCCGCGGCATTTTTTTAAAAATCTCCAGATATCTCGTTCTGAGGCCGCCCGCAGTCTTCTATGTCAATTAAAGCAAGTTGGTTCCTAAGCTGGTCTTAAAAGTGTTTCTGTGGGACTTCTCTGTTACGTCTACCATCTTTCAGCTCACAAAAAAGACTGCCTTTTGCAAACACTCGTTCCCCATACTGTCGGACCATAAGAAGTCTCTATACTGTCCATACCGAAGTGTTTTTTAGGGGGACTTATGAGACTTTCTTTTCTAATCGCCACGTACATTGACATTTAGAACTAAAAGAACACTAAAGCAACTTTTCGAATGGGAGTCTTAACCAGATCCAAAATAAGTAAATATATTTCCTCAATAAATTATTCAAACGAGTGTGGCTTGGTCACCTGGTACTATATATTTTTTGTATATATACAAGAATTGCTTGCTAAAGAGTATAAGATTGTTATTCATGTAAATTTTCCAAACTAGATTTTGTTTCTTCTTTATCTCCCAGCACTTCTTCTTATATTATACTCACGTGTGAGGGAGAAACATGCGAAAAGTTCTAAACGAATAAAATAACTTGTACAGAACATGACATTTAAATACGTTTTCTTAGTAGTGTCTTTCTATAAACATTTGTATACTGTATAGTGAAATAAAAGCATGGAATTCATATTTTGTAAGCTATTTAATATTCTAATGATTTAATAATGCTAATTGTGTTAAAGCGTTTGATTTTATTTTTATAAAGGTACTATTCTAGCCCAAAAAGATTATAATGACTTAAAATAACCATATAAAATTAAATGCTTTCATGTATAAACTAATTTTCTTTACAGGTGAAGCAGTTGTTGTCAACGCTGATTTAAGCTTACGTTCTATGGGGCCAATATCTGAATTAGACATGGTAAGATAAGATAAGATAAGATATTTTTTATTGGGCTAAACAAATGGAAATTCTGTTTGACTGTAAAACTTTATAAATGTATCATAAGATGTATGCTTTAGTTTCTATGTTAGTAATGCCCAATGTTTTCTACTCATTTCATAGCTCAGACGAGACCATTTGTTATAGTAGGACTCAACACTGACCTGCGACGTCACAACTTGTGGGCAGTGGAGACCAATAGCTCGTTGCCACGTAGTACAGACTTGAGAAAGTCTCCACTGCCCACATGTTGCGACGTTGCAGGTCAGTGTCTAGGCCCTCTATGACGATAAGTCTTGGCTAAGATAGATAGATAGATAGATAGATAGATAGATAGATAGATAGATAGATAGATAGATAGATAGATAGATAGATAGATAGATAGATAGATAGATAGATAGATAGATAGATAGATAGATAGATAGAATAGGTAGATAGATAGGTAGATAGTAAGGTTGTTGGTGTTATAGATCTTAATACAGTTACAAATAGTTACAATACATGTATTGATTGAGAAACATGGCGTATGAAGACTTCTATCTCGGAGGCCATTCGGTATATTAGAACCACTTCTTTTATTTTTTAAAGTAACACTGTGAACGCTGCATATGTCAGCCTATTTCAATATGTATGTTCAAAGAATTGTTACTAATTAAATAAGACTTATCTCGTTTGCTTAAATTCAAATTCTTACGTGTCTGTGTGTGACTGTGTCAACAACCACAGTGTGTATGTGTCTATGTATGTCTGTAACTAGAATATCCCAAGAAATACTATTACTTCTCACCAGATTTACACCTTAGACTGCTACTTCCGGCAACGATGGATGGATCGGAGATTAGCTATGAATGTATCCCTAGAAAACTTGACCCTAGGGATCAAAATACTGGAACGAATCTGGCACCCCGACACCGTATTCTATAACGGTCAGAAAAGCTATCTTCACGCCATCACCTCCCATAATAGATTTCTACGCATTGGGGCCAACGGAACAGTGTTATTTTCACAAAGGTATTGATGGGGCTGTATCGATGTTGTACTTTGTGTCTGGTCGTTGGGGGAGATGGTTGAGTTGGTTGGCTTAGCTAGACACGTCGTTGCATTCATTCTGGGATGAAAGTTTTAGGTTGAACGTATTTCAACAGGATTTTCGTACAAATGAAACAAATTAGCAGGTCATCAATAAGTTCTGACTTTTTTTTTCAACATTCTTAACATTCTTTAAAGAACTAAAGATTGATGGGGGCGGGGCTACGGTTGTTGTTCGACTCCGAGTAAAACTGGGTATTTTAACGTAGTAGTAGATATTCTGTGTCTGGCTTTTTGTCATTGTCGTGTCAGTCAAATAATTACATAGCAATAATACATGACGATAATACATGACGATAATACATGACGATAATACATGACCATAATACATGACGATAATAGTATTTTTACTCTCCTGCAATAAAAAAAGTACTTTCTTCCACTGACACATGCACATACACAGACAGGTACACACACACAGAGTGATTCAAACGCATAGAAACACTTATTTATACACACAAAAGCCTCTCTTATAAAACTAGTGACTCCTAGTTCCTAACTGTTTGCAGTTCCCTCGAGAAAGACAAAAAGTCAAATCAATGTTAGTACCATCAAGATTTTTGGTTAAGTAGCCTTACAGCACTCTCACTCTAAGTCAAAGTAATTTTGTTAATATAACAAATTGTTGTTTCAGATTGACCATACAGGCCACTTGTAGAATGCATCTGGAAAATTTCCCAATGGACATCCAGCACTGCCCACTGATGTTTGGAAGTTGTAAGAAAATCTGACATTTTATAATTTTTTTTTTTTTTTGTAACATTTTTATTTTGCAAGAATACATTTTCTGCTTAGCATTTTGTTTACTTATACTCGGTCGTGTTGGGGGTGCGATTGCCCCTACCGCCTACTACCCCCCCCCCCCCCCGTGGGTCCGCCAGTGCACTGAACATACTATAAACATGAAAGTTTCATCAAACAAAAATACAAATATTTGCAATCGAACAAATGTATCATTGCTAGTCTAAATTGACTCTAGATCTACTAACAATGAGCAATTTCACTCAGTATAAGCTTTTATTTTTTACACTGTTGTCTCTATTTATATGGTGTGAGTGTGTGTGTTTCTATGGTGATGGTGAGAAGAAGTTAGCGATTGGTTAGTGGCTATGCAATGTGATTGATGCAAAATAAGTGGCCTTGTCGTCAGCTGTCTTGGGTAGGTAAGACTTTAGTCGTCTTGACATAGACATTTGAATATCTCCATTCCTAATAGCGTGCACACCTTACATGCGCAGTGTAAACTTAGATTTGACACAGCAAAAGGTTGAGATGAGGCTCTGTACGGAGGTTATTAAATATACTAACATAAAATCATGGGCGCCCGCAGGATGTTTCGCAGGAAGGGTGGGGGTGGGTGAGTGTCCAAGTTGCCACTTATGGCTCAAAGTCGTAACTTCAACTTTTTGATTACAAAGAATATTAAATAAAGAATTGGTGCCCCCTCGCCCCCCACCATACCTATGTGATATCAGATTCACTGTAAATACTGACGTAAAAAAAACTATTTCCTGTACACGTTGGTCAGTGCGGCCCATACATCGATCAAACAAAGAAATGCAAACGCTATCAAAACTGTCACCAAATTTACTACTGAATTGTTTCTCGTCGCGATGGACAAGCCGGTAGTTCTGATATTGTTCTATACGTTGCAATTCTTAAATCGTTTTAGGATGAAGACAAAACAGGTTGAACTGAGCATTAGTATGGCTTGAATAGGGAGACGTTGAAACTCAAAATCCCCCTTGGCTACGTTCATAGAATTTTGAGTTTGTAATTTTATAATTTTTTTTATTGAAGAGGTGGTTTTTAGCTTCGGACCTAACTGGAGTTTTTAACTCAAAACCATCTGGAGGGGGGTTTAAACTCAAAACCTCCTTTGGCTACGTTCATAGAATTTAGAGTGTGTGATTTGCTTTTTTTTTTATTGAATAAGTGGTTTTTAGCTTCAAACCCCGCTGGAAAGAGGGGGGGGGGGTAAAAAAATCTCTAGGTTACGCTCATAGAATCTGGTGACTGATACTTTCGTCTTATTTTGAAGATGGGGTTTTATCGTAAAAAAAAAATTCGGAGGGGGTTTTTAAAATCGAAATCCCCTTAGCTGTGATCTTGGAATTTTGGGGATTATCGATTTTCATTTTTTGTTTTATAGAAGAGGGAGGTTTAACTGCAAAACCCCCTGGTAGGGGGTTTTAAATTCAAAACCCCCTTTGACTGCGCTGGGGCCAGTGATGGTTTAATATCAAGATCTATGCAAAAAAATCAGTCATTAAATTCCACCCCCTCCCCCCCTGAGGAGGGTGGGGATTTCATTTCGGGGGGGGGGTTAAAACAATCAAATACATAGATCTTATCATTATCTAGACATATCAAATACATAGATCTTATCATTATCTAGACACATCAGATACATAGATCTTATCATTATCTAGACACATCAGATACGTAGATCTTATCATTATCTAGACACATCAGATACGTAGATCTTATCATTAAATACATAGATCTTATCATTATCTACACACATCAGATACATATATCTTATCATTATCTAGACACATCAGATACGTAGATCTTATCATTAAATACATAGATCTTATCATTATCTACACACATCAGATACATATATCTTATCATTATCTAGACACATCAGATACGTAGATCTTATCATTAAATACATAGATCTTATCATTATCTAGACACATCAGATACATAGATCTTATCATTATCTAGACACATCAGATACATAGATCTTATCGTTATCTAGACACATCAGATATGTAGATCTTATCATTAAATACATAGATCTTATCATTATCTAGACACATCAGATACATAGATCTTATCATTATCTAGACACATCAGATACATAGATCTTATCATTATCTAGACACATCAGATACATAGATCTTATCATTATCTAGACACATCAGATACATAGATCTTATCATTATCTAGACACATCAGATACATAGATCTTATCATTATCTAGACACATCAGATACATAGATCTTATCATTATCTAGACACATCAGATACATAGATCTTATCATTATCTAGACACATCCAAAAACCCACATAATAACACGGAAGACTGATAGCTGAAGATTTCTTGTCACCTCCCTGTATGATGTTTGTTTTCCAACAATTGTATTTCATGGTATTTCCACATTTTTTAAATGTGATATGACTGGGGGGGGGGGGTTCAGTTAATAAGAATCTTTTTTATATGTATCTTTAGTTATAAAACATAAGATTTTTTAACAAAAAATTATCATTGTAATATTTTTGTTTTAAGGAAATATTCATTCCCACTGTAAAAAATCTAATCTAATTCATTGTATTTGTCTTAACCTATCACTTCACATATGTCCACTAGAGTGAAGGAGTAAGCTCATTTTGATGTGTATTTTCATTTAATCACATTTCAAATTTTCGCACAATTTGTGACTGTATGAGTGTGGGAGTGGCATTGCTCATGATTTATTCTGGAACTTTCCTTCATAAAGATAAGCAAGAAGTGATTCTGTACAAAAACGTGTTTCTCTCTGTAGTTGCCTACTCCATCGAAGATGTTGAATACAACTGGAGATATGGTCAGAGTAAATCTATAGAATTAGCGCCTGACCTAAGGCTATCACAGTTTGACCTTGTTGGTTTCCCGCTCACCAATTACACGAGGCTTGTCAAAGGGGGTGAGTGTTTATTTTCTTACATTCATTGGTTAGATGGGGAGGGGAAGGAACTGCTGCGTGGGCGACATCGTTTCCACCATAGCTAATGCCCAGGCATCACATTTCTATGAGATGATCTATACACGTTTCCGACTGAAGGGACACACACACACACATTTATATATATATATATATATATATATATATATATATATATATATATATATATATATATATATATATATATATATATATGTATGTATAAAAATTTAAGTCTTGATGACTGACTGACATTTCACTAATCCTCCCACTTGCTCTGGACGAAAAAATGCGACAATGCAAACTATCTAAAATTATATAAGCCAAAGCTTTAGCTGATTGTTTGAATCATTCATAGGCCTAGTCCGAATTGATCCTCTTTGGATGAATAAAGAATGACACCAATTCTATGTACGATAAACAATTAACGCTAACCCTAACTTTTCACAAATTAATTGCGAAGCACAAAGAGTACCATCTAGCATACAACTGTTTACATTGAATACTTAATATACTGGGAGAAATCTGGTCACTTGGTTTGTACGTACCAGAACTAACTGGGTTTTTTTTGTTCTCGTTTTTTTTGTATTTTAGATTCGACCTTCCTTGCACCACTTTTAAGGAGTAAAAAATTAATCTGAATGATGGATAATGAAGTCACATTGTCATTCTCTGTAATGATTTCTTTCCTTCTCTCTCTCTCTCTCTCTCTATTTGTTGATCCGAATTTTTTTTCTCTCTGATTCTTTTCTAGTAAGACCTAGTTCATTTTTTCTTTTGGAGTCAATCCTTCAGTGTCTCTATCCTTATTTCTCTTTTTTTACTGGTATTAAAATTTTTTTTGTTTAATTTTTAATACGTTCTACTGTGGAATCAAAGTTTAGTTTCTAATCTGTTTTTTCATCATTGTTATTGAACTATTTCTTTTAATAGTTGACACACGATAGCATGTTAGCAGCACAAAACGGATCTCACCGAATCAATACACAACTGACCAGATTGACACAGAACTATACTCAACTCACCAGAATATTACTTGACCTACCATAACAGTACACAACTCACCAGATCAATACACAACTCACCGGATCAATACACAACTCAAGGAAACAACAAACACCTCAAGAAAACAATACACAACTCAACCAAACAATACACAACTCAACCAAACAATACACAACTCAACCAAACAATACACAACTCAACCAAACAATACACAACTCAACCAAACAATACACAACTCAACCAAATAATACACAACTCAAGAAAACAACAAACACCTCAAGAAAACAATACACAACTCAACCAAACAATACACAACTCAACCAAACAATACACAACTCAACCAAACAATACACAACTCAAACAAACAATACACAACTCAAACAAACAATACACAACTCAATCAAACAATACACAACTCAACCAAACAATACACAACTCAACCAAACAATACACAACTCAACCAAACAATACACAACTCAACCAAACAATACACAACTCAAGAAAACAACAAACACCTCAAAAAAACAATACACAACTCAAGAAAACAACAAACACCTCAAAAAAACAATACACAACTCAAGAAAACAACAAACACCTCAAGAAAACAATACACAACTCAACCAAACAATACATAACTCTACAAAACATAACACAGCCACCACCAAGTGTACATGTCTACTTTCACTTTTCAATACTTAAGGAAACAAGAACTAAAAGCGGACTTAATGAAACAACCATTGATTTGTTCAAAACGCTAACAAGCACATTTGTTTTCTCTTTATGAGTAGCTTCAATGAGTTCGGTAATTGCCTAATAAATCGGAACCACTTTGAGCTGTACATGTAACCAATCATTCACGTGGACTTTAAGTTGTACCTATAGCTACGTGTGTGTTTTGAAGATCTCTATTTAGGACATTTTTATATTCTGTTCTCGACCAACGTATTGTTGTAAACCCGGTGGTGACACAGATGGGGGTAGTGCTGTGTGTTTTTTAGCCTACCCAAATCGCCCCAGTCCAGCGCAGGACGATCGGTCAACTGTGACCAGTGACAGTACACGCCAGTTCGGCAACGACCTGTGTGTAAATATTACGCACGCAAGTCACGGCGATTGTGATCATTCTGAGTGGTCAAGAACGTTCCATCCGATTCTAGAAGGCCAATAGAGACACTATATAAGAGCGAGTGTGTCAGAACGACTGGACTTCATGTTACCTCGCAATGTGACCAGTACGAGGCGAAGTTAGAGACAGACGGTGTGTGAAGTCAGGCGGAGCAAGGCTAGGTTTTGGACAGTTAGTGTGATGTTATTGCCAACTGTACAGTATTAGTAATGTATTTGAAATTAAATTGACTGATACTTTGGAGCCCTGAGTTGTGAGGTTCTTTAAGTTCGTTGTGTCGTGTGGGGCAGTTTGAAGAGAGCCTGGATAGTAGGAGAGATACGTAACACTGGTGTCAAGAAGTGGGATCCGATCTACTATGGCTCTTCTGAAACTGCTGAACGAACTTGAATTGAAAGAACTGAGACGAGAACTCCGTGATCGAGGGCTGAAGGCAATAGGAAAGAAAGAAACCTTGCAAGCACGCCTTAGAGAAGAACTAACTGAAGAAGGTGAAGATCCAGACACCTACCTGTTCGAGTTAGAACCCGATGTAGTGCAGCTGCTGATCACCTTTCAACAACAGATGCTGGCTGACTTTCAGAATGTGTGGAAGGGTGACTTACAGAAAGATACCTGTGCCAGAGTAGAACAGATGTACACTTCAGTGAAAGAAGTGACGAGCCCCGAGCTGAACGCTTTGAACGAGGGGGTAGAAACCCCGTGCTACGAAATACTCACATACGATGGCCATGCTAGTGAAGATGGTGCTTCCTGTGACTCTAATAGCAAGCCGTACGAAAGTAGCTCCCATGAGAAGAAATGTGATGATTGCTGCGATATCCTCAGCGAGTACAAACCTGATGAAGCTGTTAAAGAACATTTGCATGATGAAAGCTACCGGCGAGGTTTGAAACCTGCAGATGTCTGTCTAGAGGTCAAGATCAACGACATAAGCCCTGGTGATGATTACGAACACCCACCGAAACCTGATGACGCAGCAGAGACCCCCTTGCAAGTAGAAAGTAATCGAAAAGGTCTCAACCCAACAGACGATTGGTCCGCTGCTGAAACTAGTCGACCGAAGTCTGATGCGCAGCCTGATGCCGAAGAAGAGGGACCATTGCGTGTGGAGAGTTATCAACCTGCCCCACAAGCATGTCCTCCATACAAGTCTGAAGATGATGACCTGTCCCATAATTTCACCTCCAGTGAACCTGAAACCCATCCCAAAAGTCCTCTTCGAGAAAACCATTTGAAACCACCTGTTAGGCCAATGGTTTTGGTGACACCGGCCCTGGCATCCTATCACTCCCCATGTGTAAAATGGCTGCCCGCAGTACAGAATGACAGAAGGCGACGTTTGATGAGCCCAATGTGCATAGTGATGCAACCACGACGTCATTGCAACAAGATGAAGATCGACTGGAGAAGAAAGCGACGTTGGCTGGTTCGAGGATGGCGATGCGACCACGATGTCAGAGCAACCAGGTGAAGGTCAACTGGCAGAGAAGACGAAAGCGACAGTTCCTGAATTCCACGTGGATGGCTTCGTCTAGCTCTAGAGGCAAGCCCACTGTCACCCCCACCGATCGACCCCCACCTGAAGCGATGAAACTACACATCCCATGTCATGAGATTGATGCTGTCCGGGACGGACAGATCTAAAGAGGGGACAGTGTTGTAAACCTGGTGGTGACACAGATGGGGGTAGTGCTGTGTTTTTTAGCCTACCCAAATCGCCCCAGTGCAGGACGATCGGTCAACTGTGACCAGTGACAGTACACGCCAGTTCGGCAACGACCTGTGTGTAAATATTACGCACGCAAGTCACGGCGATTGTGATCATTCTGAGTGGTCAAGAACGTTCCATCCGATTCTAGAAGGCCAATAGAGACACTATATAAGAGCGAGTGTGTCAGAACGACTGGATTTCGTTACCTCGCAATGTGACCAGTACGAGGCGAAGTTAGAGACAGACGGTGTGTGAAGTCAGACGGAGCAAGGCTAGGTTTTGGACAGTTAATGTGATATTGTTGCCAACTGTACAGTGTTGTAATGTATTTGAAATTAAATTGCTACTGTTACTTTGGAGCCCTGAGTTGTGAGGTTCTTTAAGTTCGTTGTATCGTGTGGGGCAGTTTGAAAAGAGCCTGGATAGTAGGAGAGATACGTAACAGTATTTTTACTTCGTGTTTTTTATGTCTGATCATGTCTTCCCCTAGCCAAAGAATTCGACAGTGTTTAGGAATATACAAAACAAACACGTACACCGAGGCTAGAAAGCAAAATAATTGAAGTGGGAAAATGAAAAAAGAGAAACAGAAGGAAAGAAAAAAAAAGGTGGGAGATGTATGGAAGAACATTCATTGAAAATCTCATTGTAGTGCACCCTGTAGATTGACGGTCACAAAGTTAAACACTCGTCCAACAAAGGAAATGAGAAATCCATGATTTTTATCAAATTAATGTTTCACTAAACACATGCATACCCTCGCTTTAACACGTATACGCAGAGCAACACACACACGCACACACTTAGTGTCAGGATTTAAATGAAGATGTGAGCTAAAAAGAAAAAGCGAAGAGATTTATTTGGTGATCATCTCTTCTTAATGGAATAGTTGGAAAGGATTTAGTGTGAAAATAAAATCCGTAAATTCTGTATTGAATATCTTTAGGGGCAATCTTTTTTCGACATAGAAATTTTAATTAGTGCATTTCTAGCGGCATTTCTCTTGATGTTTGTTCTTACAGTTTGATAATAATACAATTGTGTTATTTATATTGTACTGCAACTAGAAGCTAGCTGCTTGCTGGGAGGAAACCACTTGCAGGCCGAAAAGTTGGGTACCTCTAACTGAGGTCAAGTTGTCGAATTGAATGTTGACATTGAGTGCAATTCAAGTATAATGCTAAATTTCAGCTAATTCGCGTCTTGTCTAATAAAACGACTTCCAATAGAATAAAGCAAAACAAATGTAGGAATAACAAGATAACAAATGTAATGATGTAGGTTTTAATATTTTCCGCATGAATATTAGAAGAAATGAAGTAGAAGCTATCAACAGCCACTTCCTACCCTACAAACTAGACATGTCGGGCTGAAAGTGTTGCTGGTGTCATTGCCTGACGTGGATGTTGTCAATAACTAATTGTTGTGAAGATGTGTGCGACCCTGCCCTAACGATTGTGATGAGATGTTCATCTATTTGACAGTTGATCTAAGCACAATGGATTGGTACATGGCCATAGCTCATTTCTGGTCCCTTGAAGTTCTTCCATTTGGTCTAGTGACTAAGAGGCCTTTGGACTTTGTGGCAACAAATGCACCATAAAAAAATATTAATCACTGTCTCTCAAATGTATTTATTTATGTACATAATTTGCAATGCGATTTGTTTTCCTTTCAGTCGTTGGGCTAATTTAATAAAGTCAATATACCAGACCTCAAACAACAGCCTGAGAAAAAGTAAAACAAACTACAGTCAACTAATTCCTGGAAGAGTGACGCTCAGACCCACGAGATCCCAAATAAAACAACTAAAGCAAAACTACAGTTACCAAAGTCCAAGAGTGTAAATATAAAAAAAAATATATTTAAAAAAACCTAATGTAGATACAGTGACTTACGTCCACGATGCGGTCTTTAAATGTGATTTAAAGACCGCATCACAAACGAAGAGCAATTTGACCACACGATGACTATTGTAAAAAAAAATGCAAACTAAAACTTTTTGGCCATACTACAGGTCTTCGTGTCTCGCAAAGACCTTCCTTCCAGGAACAGTACCAGGAAAAATAAGAAGAGACAGAAAGAGAAAGCGTTGTGAATTGACGGGCCTGCCATTGAAAGAGTGTTCTATCCAAGGCAAAAGACAGCTGAATGGATAGACGGTTGACAAATTTTGCGTGGTGCCCCAACTGTCCAATAGACTAGGTCACTAAGGGATAGGTGACCGTGAAGGTGAAGTTCTCGAGCGTAGAGGGATTAACGTTCATCCTCTCACTTCTTAAAAAAGACTCAAAATTACAACTTACAATTTCATAAGCATAGCCAGAGAGGGGTTCAGGTTCTGAATTGAGCTTAAGGAAAACTACATTAACCAAATTCCATAAGAATTACAGTATTACAATATTGGTATATTGCAGTCAAAAGGAAATATATGACCTTCACTTTTGTTATTAGAAGAATAGCTGGAGATTGCGCTGCTGAAACTCAGAAAATATATTTTTTTTTTAGTTCTTAGCACAAACCAAAAACATGCTTCGGACCCTGCATGGGGCTCTATCGGTGCCCCCACAGAGGAGTATTTCCAGTCAAGGGTACAAAAAAATGCCTTTTTAAAAAACAAAGTAGCTGTAATAGGCATTTATTTCTAAAATTTAGATTATGTGTGTGTGTGCAATAGAAAAAAAAAAGGGAAAAAATGTATTCCTCCCCTTTATACCTTTCATTTATGTATAATATCAGGTAACCGAACTTCGCTCGGATGAATAATTTGTTAAGGAAGGATATATACCCGAAGTCATTTTGGGAATATTGTTGTAATTACGAAAATGAACGATCGGGTAAAGACTATTAATCCGAAAAGTTGCTTTTTCGTTCTGTCAGTTCTCAATGTAATTGAACATGGCGATTAGAATAGAAAGTCCCCCCAACAGTAGGCCTATAGAAAACCACAGCTCACGTTGTAAAGTTTTACATTGCTTCTTTCGCGTAAAACTATTGGGCTATTATAGGCTTGGAAGAAAGTCTTTGCAGTGAAACTTCTAAAATGGTTACTTTCTGACATTTAATATTCAATAAATATATTCATTATGGATACTTTACAGAAAACAACTAAGACTTCTTGAGTGCTTTCACCAAAGATGCTTGCGCTCCATCATGGACATACGGTGGCAGTACCGCACTACAAACGCCGGTATGGACAGTATAGAGAAATTTCTTATGGTCCGACAGTTGCACTGGGTAGGGCACGTATCCCGTATGGGAAACGAACGTATGCCAAAGGCAGTCTTTTTTTGTGTGTGAGCTAAAAGGTGGTCGATGTAACAGATGCGCCCCACGGAAATGCTTCAAAGACCAGCTTAGGCGTCAACTTTCCTGGCTGACATAGAAGAGAGCAGCTGGTTGTATGCGGCCTCCGAACGAGACAGCTGGAGGTCAGTCACGAAGGCTGCGGGATACACATTACAGACCAAAAGAAAATCTGCTGCCGAGGACAAACGCACACGGCGAAAAGAAATCTAAATCGACCACCTGCGGACAATGGTTATGCTTGCCCTGGATGTGGCAAAATATGTAGGTCACAGTTGGGGCTGCGCAGCCACGGAAAATACTGCATTCCTCACTAATCTTCGGACTCGAAGACAAGCCTTATTATTATGGCTTTAGTGAGAATCATCAAGTGATTCAAAATCTCTACGTTATAGTGTACCTAGTAACAAAGTAAAATCGCGCATTTTTTTCTAAGAGACTTAAAAACATCGCGTTAGTGTTCTAAAGAAGCGTTATTGTGAGGCATCTCTGTTACTCCGACAACCTTTCAGCTTATTAAAAAAAAAAAGATTGCCGAAAATATGTTCGTCCCCCATACTGAATAAGTGCCCTGCAAAGCGTGACTGTCGGATTATAAGAAGTTCATATCATTTTGCAAAAATATCGCTGTTTGTATTGCGTCTTTGGTGAAGTCGTTCAAGAAGTCTTAGTTGAGAGAATCACTTGTTGACACTGATTTTTGTAGACAGGCGGAGCGATTTATTTCGCCACACTTTCGCTTGGAGGTTTCCAAAAGCACGACTATCCATGATCACATATCAACCTCTCTTTAAAGAAATGCGTCATTTGATACAATGCTCCCTTAGATAATGTGAAGTTATCAACCACTTTAAGTGATGTCTATGCGCGGTGATCTTTGGGGTGAGTAGGTTTTATTGGGTGACTTCTGGAACATGACTTTTGTTTTACCGAGGTTTATAGGTTTAACCAAAAAAGCAGCAGTGTGATGAAAATTCGTTGACCGCGAGCTGGATATCATCAGGGCCAGCCTTAGGTCTATGCTGCCGCAGTGGACCCCAAAGGTTCAAAAAGCCCCGCGCTAATTCTAGGTGTAAATTATTAAATTAAACCATTATAATTAAATAAGGTTCCCGTGGTCTCCTTGTTTTCTAGGAGCTCCTGGAAATCTTAAACTCGTAAAAATTTCCTTAAAAAGACAAAATCAATATGGTAAACGCCAGTCCTACGCGTGATATAAAAAAAATGGCATCGTCAGCTTTCATTTAATAAAAATGTAATTCAGATACGAATTTATTCTCTAATACAAAATCTTTATTTTCACTTATTATCCTTATCCCTACCCTTACTGGTCCGCGCGCAATCCATTTCACATAGGGCCCCGCAAATTTTAGGGCCGGCCCTGGTTGTGCAAGTAAGGCATAGATAAGCTGTGTTATGACCATTTCCTATGTTTTGGTATTGGACAGTAGACTTCGAAGCTTAAACACATTGCAATAATTCACCAGCAAAATAATAACAAAGTAAAAGCTACCTACGGGTGTACGCAATTAAAGTGTAAACAATTTATAAAGAATTAAAAAACAATAACTAATCATAAATAAAGATATTTAATTTCATTATTTTTCTTCCATAGTTTCATAATGAATCAATGTACAATAAGATGGTGCGCAAATGTTTAATTACGCCAATTGAATCATTAAAACTTTTTCTTGTTTACGAAGAAATGTCTTAGTGTACTGCAGTGAGCCTAGTGACACAAGCGGTGTCAAGTTTTTTTCCCATTCAAAAAACATTCTAGCCAAAATTAATTTTTCGATAATGAGCCATTTCTAAACAGATATAACGGTCGACCTCGAGTTTTCCCGATGTGGCAAATGAATTGAGAATTTTTTCTCACTATTAAGCACATACCGTGAAATTTTAAAGAAAATCGTTAGAGCCGTTTTTGAAATAAAATTTATATAAATATATATACATACATACATACATACAAGAATTGCTCGCTCAAGAGTATAGGATTTGTAACAGCCTTTTTCTCTTTCAAACTAAAATGTATCAATTCATTAAGTGGGCTAATTAATATATACTTCATGTCTTCAGATCTACACTCTGTTTTGTGTGTTACCTTCAAACTTAGTCGTCACGCTGGCTATTTCCTAATTAATTTATATCTGCCCTGTTGTCTACTAGTCGTTCTGTCCTGGGTGTCTTTCTGGATCAACAGAGAGGCCACAGCTGACAGAATAGCGTTAGGTGAGTTTCCATTTTCATTCAATTTAATAGGCGTAAATGTCAACGAAGTAATACTTAACACTTATGAAGTAGAAGTGTTTTTTTTTAATTTTAGAATTATCTTTCTAATTCTAAAACATTAAGCCGTTGATACTAATTAGAATTAATCATATCTTTATTGCTTAAATATACATAACAACTACTGCATTATAATTTTACTGAGATATATGTTTATTTGACACAAAGTAAATATTAATAGAAGTCAGTCATATTTTGACACGGAAACCCTTTAAAGACCAGCTTAAGCGCCAACTTGCCTTCGCTGACATAGAAGAGAGCACCTGGGCACATGCGGCTTCAGAGCGAGACAGCTGGAGGTCACTCACATTTGAGATAAAAGGAAAATTCGCTGCCGATGACAGACGCAGACGGCGAAAAGAAAATCGTAATTGATCACCGGCGGACAATGGTTATGCTTGCCCTTTGATGTGGCAAAATATATAGGTCAAAGCTGAGGCTGCGTATTCACGGGAAATACTGCATTCCTCGTTAATCTTCGGACTCGAAGACAAGCCTTATTATTATTAATATCAGGTGACCGAGCCTCGCTCGGATGAATAATTTGTTAAGGAAGGATATATACCCGAAGTCATTTTGAGAATATTTTTGTACCAGGTGGCCGAACCTCGCTCTGTTAAATAATTTCGGAAGGTTATATACCCGAAGTCATTTTGGGAATATTCTTGTAATTACGAAAATGAACGATCGGATAAAGACTACTAATCTGAAGAGTTGTTTTAGTGTTCTGTTAGTTCTAATTGTAGGCCTAATTGTACATGTCGATTAAATTTAAAGTCTTTTAAGTCCTCCTACAGTCTAGACAAACTACAGCTCACGTCCGTCTTATAGTTTTACAATCTATCTTTTGCGTAAAACTATTGTAGGCTTACTATTATTGGCTTGGAAGAAAGTCTTTGCAATGTAACTTCTCTACGTTATAGGGTAAAACATGCACTTAGTGACAAAGTAAAATGGCGCATTTTTTCTTATTAGACTTAAATCATGGCATTAGTTTTCTAAAGAAACGTTTCCGTGGGGCACCTCTGTTACGCCAAACAATATGCTCGTTACCCATACGGGATACGTGCCCTGCCCAGCCTGACAGTCGGACTATAGGAAGTTCATACCGGCTTTTGCCATCCATCCATCCTTGTGGTACTATGGCCTGCTTTTACACATCCATCCATTCAGATCTCTCCTGGCCCTAACTCCAAGCTTTTTACCGAGGTTTATAGTTAAATCAAAAGAGGCTGCAGTGTACTCAAACTCGTTGACCGCTAGATGGATATCATGTTTAGTGTGAGCAAGTAAGGCGTAGAGAAGCTGTGTTATGACCAGTTCCTTTGTTTTGGTACAGGAGAGGTAGACACTGAAGCATGAACACATGGTAATAATTCACCAGCAAAATAATAATAATAATAAGGCTTGTCTTAGAGTCCGAAAATTAATGAGGATTGCAGCTGTGACCTACATATCTTGCCACATCCAGGGCAAGCATAACCATTGTCCGCGATGCTCGATTAAGATTTTCTTTTAGCGTCTGCGTCTGTCCTCGGCAGCAAATTTTCTTTTGGTCTCAAATGTGTATCCGCGGCCTTTGTATAGAGGGAATTCTTTAAGTCCGACAGTTACGCTGGACAGAGCAGTATCCTATATGGGAGACGAATCTTAGACGAACGCATGCCAAAGGCAGTGTTTTTTTTGGTGAGCTAAAAAGTGGTTGACGTAACACCGAAACCCTTAAAAGACCAGCTTATGGCGCAAACTTGACTTAGCTGACATAGAAGAGAGCACATGGTTGCATGCAACCTCAGAACGAGACAGCTGGAGGTCACCAGCAAAATAAACAACAAAGTAAAAGGTATCTACACCGCTCTACACAATTAAAGTGTAAACAACTTATTAAGCACTCAAAACACAATAACTAATCATATATCGGCACATTTAATTTCATTACTTTTCTTTCATAGTTCTATAATAAATCAATCTACATTAAGATGGTGCGCAAATGTTTCATTAGGTCTATTGATTCTTTAGAACTCGTTATTGTTTGCAAAGAAATATTTTAGTGTACTGCGGTAAGCCTAGTGACGTAAGCAGCGTTTTTCCCGTTTACGTCATGGAAAATTTTCATTCATAAAACATTCTAGCCAAAACTAATTTTTCGATAATGAGGCATTTTCAAACCGATATAACGGTCGACCTCGAGTTTTCCCGATGTGGCCAATGAGTTGAGAATTTTTTTCTCACTATTATGCACATACCATGAACTTTTAAAGAAAATCGTTAGAGCCGTTTTCGAAATAAAATTTATATATATATATATAAATATAAATATATATACATACATACATACATACATACATACAAGAATTGCTCGCTTAAGAGTATAGGATTATCTTTTCTAGAGTGTATATATATATATATATATATATATATATATATATATATATATATATTTAGAGAGAGAGAGAGAGGGGGAGAGATGTAAAATAATAGCCCTTGTTATGAACTTTATTTAGTTGATAGAAAAGGAAATTCAGAAACTTTACTACTGTTTTCATGAGCAACTGTTTCCTACAAGTTCAACTATTCAGACATTGCAAATGTAAGTTAATAATCATGAACGTATTTTTTCGCCCTGATCTTACTTATCTTATAGAATCAAACTTTACTTTCAGAAGAGATGCATTTCATGTGTCAATCTAGCCTATTCCAATCTATTCCATTCTCTTATGTCACTAGGGAAAAAGGAGCACTTGTACGAATTAGTACTAGCATATGGAATAAGAAATATTTTTTTTATTTTTGCCTATTTCTGAGTATTTATTACTTTTTTTAAATTTTTAAATTATGGTTCAGTGATTGATGTATTATTGCTACTTTTACTTTTTTTTTGTTCTGTCCTGAAGTGTCTCTAAATTGAGTGATTTTACTAAAAGTGTTACTACTGTTACTCTAATCAAATGTGAATATTCGTGTGTTACTTCTCACTGCTATATTTTGCGTTAGTTTTAATTTCTTAATGTTTTCTTGAGTTGATGGGTCCTAAAATGAGGATGCATATTCTAATATGGCCTAAGTAAGGTTAAATAGCACTTTAGTTTTATTTTCCTGTTTGATTTGTAAAAAAAAAAAAAAAAACTTTTAATAAACTTTAATACTTTGTTAGAGTTTTTTAATAATCTCATTAATATTGCTGTCCTGTGTGTCCAGGATCTCTGACGGTACTCACCATGACCATTTTAGGCATAGAGAATAAAAGCCAATTACCTAAAGTCTCTTACATCACAGCCCTGGACGTGTACGTGGCCCTCTGTTTTGTCTTCGCCATAGCAACCACCATCGAATTCGCTGTGGTCCATTACTTCACAAAGTACGGGACAGGGGAGCCGTTAATGTTGTCCAGTGACGAGGACAGTTCTGAGGACGAGGTAAATCAGTCCAAACAATGGGATTTTACTGCCTACTTTACTGCCTACTTTACTGCCTACATTACTGGCTTCTTTACTGCATGCTTTAGAGGAAGTTATTGCCTAGGGAGAAAACAGAATTAATTAATTATAGAAAAGCGATAGTCGCCGATAGTTGTTTTTTTACATAGATTTTTTTCTACAGAAATTTTTTTCTACATATATTTTTTCTGCAAATATTTTTTCATACATTGGAAATAACAAATATGCCAGAAATATTGTAACTGCTAGAAAAAAATGACTGAGTAACAAACTAACAACAAAACTAGACTTATGAACTTTTTGCTTTAACAATTAGCACTCTTGGATCACACATACACAAAATGAGCTAGGTTTGAATAATGGAGGAGGTGCCTAGAGCTTTTCATTTATTTTTAATTGATTTGTTGTAATGCAATCTATTTTTGTAAGGGACTATTACAACTTTGATATCTTAAATGAGCATAAACACAAATAATAGCGGCTATTTATCTATCGGGGCTGGGGGGACAGGGTTATTTCGTTGTAGTAAAAATATTTGCCTTCATCCCTTTTTTTTGTTCACATTTAGAGCCCTAACAATACAAAATAAATGTTATCTATTAGGTCAATCAACGCTCTTTGAAAGAGGCTTCTGTTAGTAATATAACAAGTGGATGTGATTGTAAACTAACATGGACATTGTAATAACACGATATATTGATATTCATAAGATAAATCAAACTGAAATCGTGAGAATAATTGTACCTGAGATAAAGAATTTTTTTTAAGCTTGGAACTATATGAAAGAGACAATTTGTCGTTATGAATTGACCTGTATAATAAAAGGACCAGAAAGCTATAACAAGTGCACAGTTAGCTTGAGTCATTTCAAATTTCCTAAGGGCGCCCCCCACCCCCCACGATGGACTTTAGTTGACAAGTATGGCATGTATTTGTTTACTGCGAGGGGCCCTGTTCAAAGATTAATTTAAAAGCTTCGACTCACTGAGCACTGTTCTAAGCCATACAGTTATCACAATGAAATAAATGACGTACTGTTCTGCCAATAGTTGACTAGAAAGTACATCTTGTATACAGTACCTACCAGAGAAAATATTGGTCAGGTCATTTATCTTCTTCAGTCCTCTCTTAGATCTAAACAAAAAGTTTCATCTTCACCCATTGAATGCCTCTAGATTAGGTCCTGTTCATGCTGCCCATGCTGTATCAATAGAGTCTACAATATGTCGGCTCTACGCTAGTCAGATACTGAAATGTTTGTAATGTTGGCCATCTAATGGCCATTTGAGTGGATGTGTGACTCAAGATCTGGCCATTCATCATCCTTTTTTCTATTTGCCAACAGTCAACTAGGATCAATATGAGACAGTATCTACCAATTCTGGCTTCAAACACTGTACAGCTCGTGGTGAAGTGAAGGGGCAATGTTTTAGTAGTTTTGATGTCTTAGTAAATCATTTGTATAGTTTTAAAGATAACACTAAGACTTGTTTTAGGGAGGGAAAATAACGAATCAATACAATGTAACTCATTTCTGTAAGCCCAACAAAATCCACTACAAAACAGCTGATTGCTGTTAGAGCAATACAATGTTAGGTCGGTGTTCACGTTTGAAGAAAGAGACTTTGACTTTATCATTTTCTTTTACAACAGCAACCTTCAATATAAACAAAGAAATAGTTGTGGCAATAAAAGAACGGTTAAAAACAAGGAAGACGGTAGATAAACATTTTAGGCCGTAGCCTACTCTTCGTCTGGAAACATTTTAGGCCGTAATCTTCGTCTGGAAAAAAGAATAGACAAAATTCAGCATAAGTGCGCCCAAGTGATTCAATGTTATTAGTTTCTGCCAACTTAAATGGATGCAGAATTTGCTGTAAATAAACACACTACTATTGGCATGGCATGGCATGGCACAGCTTGCATTGTGCATTGTGTGATTCTTTTAGCTTCAAACTTTGAGTCACGAAATAAATGAAACCACAGTTTTGGTACCCCCCAAACAAAATATTGGACATCTATGTAGCTTACTCTCTCTCTCTCTCCAACGCTGTATCATATATATGTAGTATATATCAGGACTAGTTTGCGTGCTTTTGGTTTTTGTCTCCAAATCTTCGAACAAGTAACAGTAGTAGACGTTTCTAAGAAAAATAAACATTTCTCCTTTATGTTCTCAATGGTACATTGTAGGAGCGATTACTTTGCTCTCAATAACTAATGCATAATTAATTAAGGAAAATTTTTTTTACTTCCCTTAATTTCCTCAACCTCCCAACCGATAAAAAATCCTGTTTATACACACGTATTAATCTGCTTAGAACCTTTAAACCTTTGTTTGCTTCGCTTTATGTTAAGTTTTTCATTTATATATTAGAGGGCACTTGTTGTGTATTTAATGTCATGAGAAATTAATTTAGGTTACTATTATAAGCTCATAATATAGTTATTATTGTTAGGCATATTTTTATAAATCAAATATTGCATTTGGCATAAATCTTCGGAATCTTCGGATTTAAAACTATGAACTCATTATCAATATTATTATTAATAAAATGTCTTTTTAAATAACTAAAATGCCAACGATAAAAATTCCTGTGTATATTTAAAGCAGTGTATGAATTTCTTTAGTAGAGACACACTTTGATTAAAGACTTACCTAAACTTCCTCAATCAACAGATTTCAGAAGAAAACACAAGTTTGGACTCACTGACTTTGCAGAATGGAAAATTTAAAGTTCAAGATTACCCCTGGCCACCAAACGCTGTGAATGTCAAAGTTGGTGTCTTGGCCAAATTATGTCATTGCTTAACAAGGTCAATTATTTTCTGAAACCTACATTTGTTTGTTCTAGGGTACATCACCTGGAGACAATAATGGGTTATAACATAATGTTTGGATGTTCAGAACATGACACGCATAAGCCAGAGCTAGGTGACAGAAACCAGGTGCCACGGACCGAGACCCAGTAACTTATTGCGGTCCTCGCTGATCAACTCGCTGATCAACTCTATATTCATAGCATGAGTAGGCCTACTACTTTGTGTCTCTTTCCAAAAACACCAAAGTTCAAGACCTAATCCTCGTGCACGCCCCACTGGTAACATCATTATAGAATATAGTATAGGGCTCCTTCTGTCTCGGAAGACAATGGATGCGTCCAGATAACACCATTGTAAACATTACACTAAATATATAGCTCATGATAGATAACAGTCCAAACATTTATTGAAAGTAATCTTATCCCTTTTCAAAGCACTTTCAATAGTTACGATGAAATAAATACCCAGCAAAACATAGAGAGTATAGATAACTATCACTCATTATTTTTTTAAAGCTACTTTTAAATAAGAAATTTGAAAAAAGATTGGTAAGTCTTATTCTGCCTGACTCTATTTGACATGTATTCCTTCCATGGGCATAGCCAGGATTTTTTCCTGGGGGGGGGGGGGATTTGGGGGGAATTTTCTTCCCCCCCCCGCCCCCCCGCTAAAAAATAAATTATATATAGGCCTACATAAAATATATATATATATATATATGTTTGTGTGTATATATAATTAATCTTTATTGCATTGTGACCCTTCACTCTTTCGAAATATGTTTATTGTACCCGAGAATAGGTTCTTCCTCAAGTTAGTGGAAAAATTGTAGACTCCCCCTTGACAGCAATGGGGTTTGTGGAGCGCTTCCGCCAAGCACTATTTCCGGTATTGAAAGCCAACAAAATACATATTCTGAGGTATCTTAAGTGCATTATCCTGCTATTAAAAAGTTTTATTTCAGAAACCTAATGTGCTATTCTTACTGACTCAGATCCTCCAGCGCAGTTCGACGCATTGGACGGCAAGCTGTTTCCACAAAAATCTCTCACTGGCAATGTCTGAAGCCTCTTCCCACCCGCTCTGAGGTCCTCCATGAAAGTTGTACTAGGATGTCCCTGTTTGCGCTTTCCTCGTAATGTCCTCCATGTCAACGCAACTCTTTGTATGCGTAATTCATTATGTCGGAGAACATGTCCCGCAAACCTCATTTCTACGCTGTCACAACCTTACTAAGGGGTCGGCTCTCAGTTTGGCATAGGATTTCCTTGATTGAGACCCGATCTCTATAACTGACTTTAAAAATTTGTCTTAGCTATCTTTGTTAACCACATTTAGTCTTTTTCAATTTTGGCAGACTATTCACTGCACTTTATTAGTGGAGCTCAGCCACTGGTAGGAATGTGTAACCTCTCTTGGTTACGCTCTTGGAATTAGGTGACAATAGTTTGCTTTAGATTTTATATCGAAAAGGAAAGTTTTATGGTTAAAATCATCTGTTGAGGGGTTTTAAATTAAAAAATCTCTGGAGTATTTTTTAACAAATTCAAAACCCCATTTAGCTACGCTCATAGAATTTGGTGAGAGTAGTTTGCTTAAGAATAATATTGAAGAAGGGGTTTTCAACCTCAAAACCTTCTGTAGGGGGGATTTTAAACTCAAAACCATCTGGACGGGTTTTAAATTTTTAAAAAAGCCATCTGGAGGAGGGGGTTTAAACTCAAAACCCCCTTTGGCTGTGTAGGCTGATTTGCTTTTTTTTTATTTAAGAGGTATTTTTTAGCTTCAAACCCCGCTGAAGGGGGCTTAAACTCATAACCCTTTTTGGTACTCTTATAGAATTTTGAGTGTGTACTTAGCTTTTTTATATTGAAGAGGGGGGGGTATCGTAAATTTCTGAGGGGGGTTTAAAATCTAAATCTTCCTTAGCTATGCTCTTGGTATTTGGGGATTGTCGTTTGCATTTTATTTTTATAGAAGGTGGTTTAACTGCAAACCCCCCTGGTAGGCGTTTTTAAACTTAAAACCCCTTGGATCAAGTGATGGTTTAGTATTAAAATCTCACCTAAAATAAACAAAAATAAAGTAAAAAATCAGTCACTAAATTCCGACCACAGAGGGGAGATTTCATTTCGGGGGGAGGGAGTTGAACCCCAACTCCCCCCCCCTGGCTATGCCCATGATTCCTTCTAATAATTAAGCAAAAAATGTATTAATGAAGTAAATGTTTTTTTTTCCTTTTTTTTTTAGAACTAAAACGAAAGGAGTTGTTCCAAAGGCATACAAGGGGAAGGTATCCGTGTTCAGCAACAGTGTTAGTCAAGTAGACAGGGCGTCCAGAGTTCTGTTTCCACTTACATTTACCATATCCAATGTTGTTTATTGCATAGCTTATTATTTATGGGCATTTTCAGAGTAAATATCTATGCTAGATGGATCGCAAGGTCTGAAAGAGATACTTTACTTTTTTTAACACAGCGCACACTCACTAAATCATATCTAAGACAAACAATGCAATGGACAAACAGGGCCATGTGTTGTTGTTGCTATGTACACTGTCAGCAGTATTGTAAATATATATTTTTTGTTTGGTAGTGTTTCCTCTGACCAGTTCTATACCATCTGATTCATGTCATTTGGGCTTTCATTTAGATACAACTTGTCTGTACTAGTTTGTTTCTTAACAATAAAATTTTATAACATAGTTAAAATAGGTTTGTTATTCTTTTATTGACATTACAAACCAATGTAATTAACCTTTCTCTATTTGTATAACACCTACATTGAAGTCAATGCTTCATGGGGGGTGGAACCTGGACGCTGATCTCAAAAACGTCTCTAACGATTTTTCTAAAAATTTACAGAATTACTAGCTCGTTGGCTACACGGGAAATACTCTACTTTGACCGTTATAATTTTTTAAAGTAACAAACAAATAAATGTAAATTTGACTAGAGACTAAATCTACGTTTAGATTCAACTTCAGTTTTGAAAGGACTATCGCGTTCTTGAAAGGACAATCATGTTCGGGAATTTCCGAATGTAATGTAAAGTATTGATCATAGACAAATCCTATACTCTTCTGCGAGCAATTCATGTATGTGTGTATGTATATATATATTTATATAAATTTTAAATCAAAAAGGCTCTAACAATTTTCTTTAAAATTACAAGGTACGTGCATATTAGTGAGAAAAAAATTCTCAACTCATTGGCCACATCGGGAAAACTCGCGGTCGACCGTTATATCAGTTTAAAAATCTCTCATTATCGAAAAATTAATTTAGGCCCTAATATTTGCGGGCCCTATGTGAAATGGATTGCGCGCGGCTCATTCAGGATAGGGATAAGGATAATAAGTGAAAATTAAAATTTTGTATTAGAAAGTAAATTCGTCTTTGCATTACATTTTTACTAAATGTAAGCTGACAATGCCGTTTTTTTTATATCACGCGTAGGACTGGCGTTTACCATATTGATTGACACCCCAAAATGACAATGTTGTCTATTTTAAGGACATTTATTATGAGTTTTCAGGAGATTTCAATAATTTTAGGAGATTGCCAGACTGTTAGTATATTTGGCAATTTCATGAGATTTCCGGGAACCCTGTTATAAGTTACAATGGTTTAATTTAAGAATTTACACCTAGAATTAGCTCGAAGCGTATGAAAATTCGGGGCCTATTGCGGTCGCATAGGATGCAATGGCCTAATGCCGGCCCTAATGATATCCAGCTCGCGGTCAACGAATTTTCATTGCGCTGCCGCCTCTTTTGGTTTAACCATAGACCTCTGTAAAACGGAAGTCATGTTCCAGAAGTCACCCAATAAAATCTACTCAGCCCCAAAGATCAACTTTAAAGGAATGTTGATATGTGAACAGGGTTAGTCATGCTTTTGGGCGCCTCCAAGCGAGAGTGTGGCGAAATAAATAGCTCCTCCTGCCTACAAAAATCAGTCTCCCAAACAGTGGTTCGCTCAACGCCTCTTTGTGGATCTGAGACATGGGAAAAAAAAACTAAGACTTCTTGAACGCCTTCACCAAAGATATTAGCACACCATCATGGAAATACGTTGGCAAGACCGCACTACAAACAGCGATGTTCTTGCAAAATGGTATGAACTTCTTATAGTCCAACCGTCACGTTGGGCTCTTTTACTTTGTTACAAGGTGCACGTTTACCCTATAACGTAGAGATTTTGCATCACTTGATGCTTTGTACTAAAGCCATAATGAATACACTAATTGCAATATTGAATTCTGAACTTAACTTTCTTCCAAGCCAATAATAGCCCAATAGTTTAACGCAAAAGATGCAATGTAAAACGACACGACGTGAACTGTGGTTTGTCTATACTGTTGGGGGGGGGGGCTTAAAAGACTTTCTATTCTAATTGCCATGTACAATTACATTGAGAACTAACAGAGCGAAAAAGCAACTCTTCAGATTGATATTGATAGTCTTTATGAGAGGTTGATAAGCGTCAGATCAGGGCCAGTAATACTTTTGGACGCCTCCAAGCAAGAGTGTGGCAATATAAATCGTTCCGTCTGCCTAAAACATCAGTCTACCAAGCAGTGGTTCTCTTTACCTGTTTATGTGGATCTAAGACATGGGTCTTGAACGCTTTCACCAAAGATGTTTGCACACCATCATGGACATACGGTGGCAAGACCGCACTACAAACAGTGATGTTCTAGCGAACACCGGTATGAACTTCCCGACAGTCACGCTGGGCAGGGCACGTACCTCGTTTTGGGCTCTGACATCTGCCAAAGGCTTTTTAATGAGCTTAAAGGTGTTCGGCATAACAGAGGTGCTCGAAGGGAAACGCTTCATTACAATACTAACTTAATTCTCTAAGAGGAAAATGCGTCATTTTAGTTTGTTACAAAGTGTATGCTTTACCCAATAACTTAGAGATTTGGTATCACTTGATGTTTTGTACTAAAGCTATAATTGATATATTAATTGCAAAACTAAATTCTGAACGTAATCATTTGAGAAGTGACACTGCAAAGATTTTCTACTAAACCATAATAGGCCAATAGTTGGACGCAAAATATTCAATGCGAGATTTGTTTTTCGAGACTACAGGGAGACTTTCTATTTGAATCGCCATGTATGGCATGTACTATGTCATTTAGAACTAAAAGAACACAAAAGCAACACTTCAGAATGGTAGTCCTCTACCAGATCGCTCACTTATTCAGTATGAGAACGAACATATGCCAAAGGCAATCTTTTTTTTTTTACTGAGCTGAAATATGGTTTGACCGCAGTTTGGCGTAACAGAGATGCCCCACAATAAAGCTTCTTTAGAATAGTAACGCGATGTTTTGTAAGTGTCTTATGAAAAAATGAGCTATTTAACTGTGTTACAATGTGTACGTTTACCCTATAGCGTAGAGATTTTGCATCACTTGATGCTTCGTACTAAATCCATAATGAATATAGTAATTGAACTATGAAATGTCAGAACGTAACCATTTTAGAAGTTACACTGCAAAGACTTTCTTCCAAGCCAATAATAGCCCAATAGTTTTACGCAAAAGATGCAATGTAAAACTTTACAACGTGAGCTGTGGTTTTCTATACTGTTGGGGGGACTTTCTATTCTAATCGCCATGTACAATTACATTTAGAACTTACAGAACGAAAAAGCAACTCTTCAGATTGATAGTCTTTACCCGGTCGTTTATTTTCGTAATTACAAAAATATTCTCAAAATGACTTCGGGTATATATCCTTCCTTAACAAATTATTCATCCGAGCGAGGCTCGGTCACCTGGTACTAAATTCTTATCCGCGATTGATCGATTCACAGACCTATACATATATAGATTTTTATGTACGTAAACACTTTTTCAAGCTCTAAGGGGAGTCGCCCCTATCAATCTTTTCTGTCTTAGAAAAGTAATGATCTTTAGTTATCAAAGTTTAGAAATAATGCAAAAATTATTTCTCGGATATTCACGCAAATATATGAAACAAAGCCATTTCTTGTTTGTTTCCATTGAGATAATGTTTCAAAAATCTTAGATCGAAATAATTCATATAGATTTAAATCATCTTATGTACATTTAGATTTAAATAGATTGATTACATAGATCTTTCTAGATTATGTATCTAAAAATTGCAAAATAATAATTATAAGACGAGAGTACTCTTATTGTTGATGTTCAGTTACTAGATCTAGATCTAAAAATTAAATTATATGTTACATAGGTTAGGGTTGAAAAATTATACAACTTTACTTCTTATAACTACTTTACAAAACAACGCCTTGATCCAACTTTCTAAAAAAATATTTAAGACATTTTTTGTAGTGCTAAAAAATGTCCATGTCCAGTCTAGAGTACTATACATAAGTCTATGGTTTTGATTTTAAAGTTTAATAACTTGAATAATTTTACGCACCGTCTATATTAAAAGCTGTTGGTAGACATATTAGAAGTTGAGGGTCGGACTAATTAAAAATAAAAAGTATCGACCTATAGTAGATCATAGACACTGAGGGCAGCTGGTTGCTCTCTTATCTGCCCTGTTTTTATTTTCTCAACCGGAGGGGGTGGAAAGAAAGTGGCGGGATGAAAATGTTCAATTTTTTAAAATAATAATAATAATACTCTTTATTATCCACAAGGAAATTTAATTTGTCTTACACTATAACTACAGAAAACCAAAATATACATTCACACCAAACTCATTCATAATTTACATGTGGAATCCTTATATCAGATAGTTTAATTGTATGTAATGATTAAATAGGCAAAGAAACAAAAGAGTTTTTGCGTCTGTTTGTCTTTGCTATCGGTGTCTTGAATCTCTTTTGTTGTGGTAAAGTCATAAAATCTTGACTCTAGGGGTGATTTTTAGCGGTCCCCGAAAGGGGAAAAGACGCTATTAGTTTTGTGTGGAATGTCTGTCTGTCCGTCCGTCCGTCCCGTTTAGATCTCGTAAACTACAAAAGATATTGAAAATCCGAAATCATGATATTATAGACCTTTCAAAGTTCTGATGCAACGGCTACTTTTTTCTTATCTGAAAGTGTAAAATTTAATTTTTTAAATTAATTATGCAAGCATTTTTTTCATAAAAAAACACCATTATTACAACTATTCACTATTAATAGTAACAAAACAGGAGGCTTTTTAGTAAAAGGTCCAGTATGCTACCAATATGACACTTAACTAAGAAGTAATTATACTTTTTACCAAATGTTTTGTTTTAATGAGATTGGCTCTATACAAAACATGTTCGCACATAGGTAGTTAATTTTAATTTTCAAGGATTACTGAGGGTTACCAGAAGCCTTCAATGCATAGGAAAACAATAAGGCAAAGCCTTACAAAGGAGGGAAGAAAATTAAACAAGACAAATTAAAGGTTAAAAATTAGGTTTATAATGTATTTAATAAAATATGTTAGTGAATTATAGGCAGTAAAATTGATTGTTTGACTTTTTGAACTGTTTATCATTCGAACAAAAAAAAGTATTAAACTCAAGGTCGGACATTTTCTTCCAATAGTATTTAACCGGGGGGGGGGGAAGCTTTTCATAGGTAATGTTATTCTATTTTTTTTTTCTTAGCTGGATGGGGCTTAAAATCATTTTGATCAACCTGAAATCCCAGGAGAAGAATGACTAACTTGCGCTTCGCTGATGACATAGATGTCCTAGCAGGGACAGAAGAAGAACTAGTTCACTTGTTGATGCACAAAGACAAGATTTCCACAGCATGTGGAATGCAAATAATTGCCGAAAAAACTCAAATTATGACCAATAGCCAATATGGCTTTAAAATGGGCATCAGCATTGAAGGTGCACAAACTGACATGTGTCAGTAACTTATAAATACCTCGGATCTATCGTCTTAGGGGAGTGAATGAAACCTGAACTACTGGCCGAATTGCAAAGTCCACAGCAGCACTGGCAAAATCAAAACTATATGGAAAGACAAAGGCAGAGCACTCTACACCAAAGTCAGACTGATGCGCTCCCTGGTCATGGACACATTCTTTTATGCTTGCGAGTCTTAGACGCTGACTGCAGAAGTAGAGAGTATCCTAGCAATGAAATTGAGATTTACAGAAGTATCTTAAGCATCATATTTAAAGACCGCATCACAAAACGAAAAGATTAGAGACATGATTACAGCAGCTATTGGACCCCACGATGACCTGACAACAGAAACTAAAGAGCTTCTGCATTAAAAAGCTGTCTAATTGAAAAAATTATAGGAGCTATTAGCAATGTACAAATATTTTTGTTTTGTTTTGTGGTAAAGTACCAATTGTAGTCTTTTTTTAAAACAAAAATAAATAAGTAGTCTTTTAGTGATATTCATTTGTACTTTTGTTCAATGCATGGCATATTAAGTCTATATAGAGTTTTGTATGAATTCTACCTCCAACCACTGATATGCTATTTGATAAAGGTTTACATGAATATATATAAGTCAGATTCCTACCTGAGACCATAGTAATGACATCCCTACCGTTATTTGGTTTTAAAATGTTTTTATCATAAAATTAATTTGGGCTACAAATGAAATTACTCTAAATGACGTCAAAATGAAAAAATACTTGACACCGCCGTCTTTCTGCTTTCGTCACTGCTTACTGCACTTAAGACCAATCATAGAAGGCCTCATCTGCGACCTCTGGGCAGTTTAGTACCAATAGAAGTTTGCCACGCCACAGGTTATTTAAAAAAAAAAACTTCGTCAAATTTTACTACATTTTTTATTATTTGAACCGAAAGTGCAATGCTGTTACTTTAAAATGAATGGCATATTTAGATTTACTCTGCACCGTCTTTACTGCTCCGTTACAAAATCACTGCTTTACCCTGTAACCAAGAGATTTTGCAACATTTGGTGCAGTTGAAGCTGATAAGTTTCAAACTAAGGCCATAACGAATACCGAGCTTTAAGAAATATTCTGATTCAATATTCCCAGATTTTATGCAACAGAAAAGCAAAACATAACTCAAGTTGCCTAAAGACTGAGTCCATTGCACTGGCGTGGATTGAAAAAAAAAACAAAAAAACATGCCACTATCCACACACTACCCACATATCATTTCTTATGGGCAGGGCCGCCGCGAAGGTTGTGGCCGCCTGCGTGCGAAATAAAAAAAAATGTCGCCCTCCTTTTTTGTAAAGTCCATTAAGACTTAGTTGGACACTGTACCTAAGTTGCTCTTTGATTGAAATCCGTTTCTGTAGACAACTTTTTTTTTCTTATTCGTCTCCCTTTAAGATGTTTTTTTTTTTTAATTTCAATTTTAACTTTGCATTTTTTTTTAAAAGAATGTAATGAAAAAGTAAAGAAACTTACTCTTAATTATAACACAATTTTTAGGTTATATTTTTCAGTTATATTAAGTTAACACTATGTATAAAATCCAAATTTAAGTAATGAAATTTCACTAAAACGAGACTGGTTGTTTTTTTTTTCAAAATAGCACTACCTACATAATTTTTAAGCGTTGTAAAAGGTTCTTCCTGGAGTTAGAATTAAAGATGCGGCAGGTTTCCCCTCAAGTCGCCAAGGGGAAATGCCTTTTCTCGCAGTAAGAAGAGAGAATATATAAAAGGCCAATAGTGATGTGTTTTCTTTCAGAACGCACTATTCATCGTAGTTAAAATTTTAAAAAATTCGAGGGCCATATTATAAAGAGGCGACCCTGGCTAATAGTATTATGCGAGGTACATTCTATATAGACCAAGGCCTTCATATTGCGCACGGACGTTCATAATTGGCGTAATCCTTTTAAAAATATTCTTGTTAAGTAAGACGTTTATGTCGCGGACCTTTTTTTTCACACAAAAGTCGTCACTATAATGAAGTGCAATGGTCGGAAGAAATACAATCACTCATAGACAAAATAATATTCCTAGTGTAATTTTACTAATATTCAAATACATTACATTGAAAATATAACATTTTTTCGCCGCCCTATCCCCTTGTTGTTGGCTACTAAAACAAAACGACAGCTGCAACTGAAACAATGTAGGCGTTTTTATATTTTTAATAAATACATAACTTGAACAAATTTCTTATGTGAACGAAAACTCAATATAACTGTTATTATAATATTCACAGATTTAACTTGAGATTAAATATAGATCTAATAGTAATGAAATAAACTGATATTTAAACCAAATCTAGCTCACAACAAAACAACGTCTTTAATCGTTCGTGTCTCGAGATAGTCTGCCGTTTTACTTTTGCATTACACTAATTTCATCATCCTCAATGCATAACCAACAATCCATCTCCTGACCTCTTTTTACCGTGACCTAGGAAACACACACTCTATGATACCCATCTTTGTCAGAACGTTGCGCCCCCCCCCACCACATTAGAGATTTAGATGCAATTTAAACTAGAACACAAATGAACTTATTGTAGATCTACATCTTGGCTCTTTTAATCGGTCCAAAATATTCGACTCTTAACTAGATCCAACAGCCGTTTAAAAAAAAAGTGAAAATGTTTCTAAAATTCTATTGGACTAGAAACAACTATTAGGCCTACAAACAGCCCGCGAAAATTCAAAGCCAGAAATGAGTCGGCGCCTATCGAAAAACCCGTGGTAATTTTTAAAAATAAAGTTTCCAAAGTAACTTCTTATTGTAAGAATATCATCCTCCTCCCCCCCAACCCCCCAAGTTTTCAAAGGAAAATGGAATCATTAGATTGATAAAATTTATATAAAATATTTAAGTGATTTTTATTATTTAACAAAAAAAAAAAAAAAAAAAAGAACCTTGGCATCGGGGTTGGGTAAGTTGAAGCTCCGTTGAGTTGTAGCCAGTTGCTGGTGCCCAGCGAGTAGGCAGGCACTGTTGTGATGAATATGAGGATGCCACGCGGTGGGCTTACTCCTGTGGTAGTTGCAGACCGGTCCTGGGAATTCAGCCTGGAATGCCTTCAGTTCTTAGCCGAGGGTGATGAGTGACTCAGCCTCAACGGGAATGTGTGGAGAGCTGCTGAGGTCTGCCTTCAGCCCTGGTGTAGGAGGCCGCTTTGTCTCGCACACAAGTTCCCAAACGAATCGTTGACTTGAGAGTCTTCTGACTTCTCATTGATTCTGATTTAGAATGGCATTAACCTGAAACTTTCGTCTCCGGCTTTTATAGGTTCCCGAGCGGTATGTTAAGAGTAGTGACGATCCAATGGCCAGCGAGTCTTTTGAGTTTAGAATTGTTAAATTGGACCAATCTTTTCATTTGGGGCTCACTCACCGGACTTCTTTAACCCGCGACCCGGGGGGGGGACGAAGGAGGATGAAAGCGGAACCATGCAACAATTATCAGGCTGGACCATCGCTCGATGGTACAGCTTACGGGAACGATTTGAATAGCCCTGGGCGTTAGGAGTGTCGACTCAAAGGGATGTACGTGGACACCAAATTTTAATGTCCCTGGACTTTACGGTTGCGTGCTTTTGTTTCGGCGTTTGGGGCGTAACTTTCAATTTTAATGTTCCTGAACTTAACGGCTGCGTACGTTTGTTTCGACGTCTGGGTGTAACTTGGGATGTGTGTTTATGGTCTATAATTTGGTGGTAGGATCTAACCTTGGTGTAATAGGATATTTGTGTTCTACACTGGTCAGTTTAGTGTTGAGAGGAGGCTATACAATGCTAACTAGTGGTAAAAAGGGGGGGGGGGAAGTTCCGCACTGGTCAGTTCTGTATTGAGAGGACGTATTTCGTCACATACTCCATATTTTGGAAGTCTTTTCTTGCATCTAGGCTATATGATACCAATTACCAAGTAAGCTCTTAACAAAACATTTTGGTTTCGAAATACCTTTCAGTTTCTGTAAAGACAGTATCTTATGACCTGTCGATTCTAAGAGGCTCTTACTGTTTAACAGTTCACCATGGCTTGAAAAAAAAAAACGCCAGCTTGCACAGCGAAAGCCAGAAAAGTTCCGCGACTAAATCCGTCTGTGAGCGTCTGTGACAAGTTAAGCGAAATCTCTTGTAAACTCTCACAGACTGATTTGGTCAGCAGAAGACCTCATGTGATTGATCGTTTAACGCTCTGAGAAAATTTGACAGTTTTAATGCTTGCAGAACAAGTGGAATAGTTTTGGTGGATAGATATTAAAATGTCTAATAATAATTTACATGAATGTTTTGACTCGATAAGTATTCGAATATGAATTAATAGTCCCTAACAACATTGCAAATATAACCGATTTTTGCTCAAGAAAAAAAACAACCTTGAACCCCGTTACCAAAATGTGACCCACAGCTTGAAAAAAAGTTATCTGGATTAAGGGGAATTAAAAAGTCGACCTCGAAAAAAAATTCCTTGGAAAAATAATATTTAAAAAATATCTTCATATTTAAGAAAAAAAAATTTTCAATACGTCATGTGCCCGCAAAGTGGTCAAAGAGAGCGCTTCAGGGACACCCTCAAAGTTTTTCTGAAGGCATTCAGCATAGACCCAGGCACCTGGGAGACAGAGGCACGTGACAGAGCATCATGGCGTCGCGCTGTCAAAACTGGCGCACAGGTAGCTGAGAAAAAAAGAACAATGCTGGCAAAAGAAAAACGCCAGAGAAGAAAAGCAAGGCAAACGATACCAGCTGGAATAACCTGCCCAGTGTGCGGCCGAACATTCCGGGCTCACATAGGTCTCACCAGCCACATGAGGAGGCATAAAACCCCAGTGCAAAGCCCTCAGCCCCCTGGATGACAAAGTGGTCATCATCGAACCACGATGGACGAACTATATTATATAATATGGGCTCAAAACGCTTCTCATTCTTTCTAATTATGCTTAAAAGTTTCTTGGGAATTCTAATTTTAAAAAATATAATTTGACAAATTCATGCCAGAGAAAACAAATTTTAACACCTCAGGAATTATGTAAAAACTATTGCCATGTTTGACTATCCAGTTTTAAAAGTTATTTTTCCGGCGGAAAAGGGAAAGGGGAGGTGGAATATAAACCTTTACTCAGGTACTGATTTTTTCTCAAATCTACATTGATTATCAATGATTGCATTTGTCATTAGCGATGGGAGGGAGCGACTCGATATAAAAAGGTTTATACAACAGTGAGCAAATAGATGCTATCTTACTAGATTTTTCCAAAGCTTTTGATAAAGTTCACCACCATAGTTTGCTTAAAAAATTAAAATATTTTGCCATTGATGGTTCATTGCATCAGTGGATGAAAGATTTTCTGATAGGGAGAGAACAAACTGTAATAATAAATGGCTCTAAATTAACACCAATAACAATAAACTCAGGCGTACCTCAAGGAACAGTCTTAGGTCTACTACTATTTTTAATTTACATAAACGATTTACCAAATTGCATTAGTTCAGGAACAAAAGTCAGATTATTCGCAGATGATTGCATAATATATAGAACAATAAAAACAACACAAGATACAGAAATTTTACAAAGAGAATTAGATAAATTACAGAAATGGGAATCAAATTGGAGCATGTCTTTCCACCCAGAAAAATGTCAGTTATTAAGAGTAAAAAAAAAACAACTAAAACTAATTAATTCCACTTATCTTATTCATGGTAAACCAGTAACACATACTAAAAACACAAAATACCTAGGTGTTATAATAAATGAAAAACTGTCATGGAATCCCCATATTGATGATCAAAAATCAAACAAAGCATTAGGGAAGGGGTCTCAAACTCATATCAGTGGGCCACAGTGGAAAATAACAACCATTCAGCGGGCCACACCACAAAAAGATAATGTTTTTTTTTACGAACACTACTGTCACTGCAGTAAAATGCTAAAATAAAGTTTTTATAATTATTAATTACATTAAGTGTAGTTTATTACATGCACAGGCAGTTTAGTTTACTAAAATAAGTTGACGTTTTCTCTGTCACTAATAAAAAAGCAGAAACTGTAGTTCTTCAGAATAAAAAAACAACTTTAATTACTAGGCCTACTGCAGATGGCTCGTCACTAATGTTTCTGTCCACTCAGCTAAGAGCGTTTGGCAGAGACCAGACCATCGACGTTAGGCCTGAAGTCGCGTGTAGTGGCAAGCCGCAAGGTTGCTCTTAGATGCTCATCAGTCAGTCTTGATCGTAATGTTGTTTTGTTAATCTTCATTCTGAAAAAAAAAAACTGTTCGCAAACGTACGTACTCCCAAACATCTCTAGAATTCTAGCATCTGTGCAGAATAAGTTTGGAAACTTCTCTCTGGGAAGAAACTGGTAGAAATCTGGAACACCAACATCAGCGCATTTTTGCTTCAGAACAGTGTCATACTGCAGGACTTCCTCTGGAACGTTTTTCACGTTAATTGCGAATGGAGTGGCAACAAAGAAAATTGTGGTTCGAGAGCAGTGAATTGCTGAAAGCGGCGTTCAAAATCTTCCAGTAGTCTGGAGAGGATGTCTATGTAGTCTTTCAGGCGCTGTGGTTCAACCGTAATGCTCTGTAGAAAAGACAAATGAGCCAGGTTTCCATATGCCAGCTGAGTGGCCCACGAAGTCAGCTTGCATCTGAATGATTTGATGCGGTCAAACATCACGGTAATCAGCTGCTTTGTGCCCTGTAGTTGTGAATTGAGTGCATTGAGATGTTGCGTGATGTCAGAAAGAAAAAGAAAGATCCGACAAAACATTGGGTCACTAAGCTGAGCTGCTATTTTCCCGTCTCAGTTCAAAAAATCTCTGCAACACTTTTCCACGACTCAACCATCTGACCGTTTCTAAATCAGCTAGAAATTACACAAACTGTCTGTGGTTGAGACCCCGTGCAGGTATGAAGTTCACCGTCTTCTCGACAACATCCTTCACGTTCTTCATTAGTAGACTTTTGCCACATAGTGCTTCTTGGTGCAGACTGCAGTGTATGGTTGCAAAATGTCCCGCCAAGCTGAGCTGATAGCGTTTCTCTACCATTAATAAAACAACACCAACCTTCTCTAAACACATTGCTAGTGCACCGTCCGTAGCCACTGAAAATGTTTTTCCCACTGTAGTCTACACCTGTCAAGACAAGCTTCCAGTTCTTGAAAACACGTCGCGTCCAGTCGTCGTTCCTTTCATTGCTAGTAAGTCCAATGTTCAAGTTTTCGTCGACCCACGAATGAATACGGCACAGTATGCGGTGTCTGTTACACCAGTAGACTCGTCCAGTGCAATGGAATATGCTACAAAGTCTTTTGCAGCGGCAATCAGTTGCTATTGAACATTTGTCGCTGACTCGGCGATCCTGCTTGCCACTGTGTTTGCAGACAAACTTATGCCTTCGAAGAGTTTCTTTTTCTCGGGGCAGATAATTTCACACGCCTGTAGCATACACTCTTTTACAAACTGGCCTTCAGTGAATGGTCGTGATGCCTTTGCTATCATCTCACTAACAACAAAGCTTGCCTTCACAGAATCTTCGCTTGCAGTAGACACACCTCATTTACTGATTTGTGCAAATGTAAATCATTTCACGGCTTATATGTGGTCATTGTAAATTTTATCTAATTTTTTTCGAATTCGCGGACGTGGCCGCGGGCCACTCAAAATTGTTTCGCGGGCCACATGTGGCCTGCGGGTCACGTGTTTGAGACCCCTGCATTAGGGTTTATTAAAAGAAATTTCTATAAATCAAATATGAACATAAAACTAAAATGTTATTTAACCTTAGTTATGCCAATAAAAGAATATGCATCCTATGTTTGGGACCCCTCAACTCAAGAAAACATTTAGAAACTGGAACAGACACAAAATAGAGCAGTGAGATTCATAACAAACGAATATTCACATTTGACTAGAGTAACACCTTTAGTAAATGTCAGGGTTATGTTAAGGCCTCAGCTCGTTTGCCCGGGCCCCTGACATTCAACCAGGCACCTTCGTGCTTACAATAAATAAATGACTCACTGGTAACAATATAAATATTTAATGATATAAATATAAATATGATGACAAACTAATGGAGTAATGACATTGAATTTGGAACATATTAATACTGTCAATTCATTAATTAAACAATAATTCTACACCTTGCTATCCCACAACGTACACATTAATGTTCGAAACCACAACACAACACACTGCTGTCTCTAGTCACCAGCGAAGACTTCCAATCCCAAACTAACTCCCTGTAAAGACAAAGTAAAGACAAACTAGAAAGGTCTAGTAGACTATCACTATGGCATCGAAACAACTGCGAAACGCAGTTATGCCTTAGATACTCACCCTAAACAGGGGAACACAGAAGAATCTCAACAAACGTTACACCAGCAGAACAAAAACACTCCATTAACTTACAAGCAAGGCAACAAAAAGAAAGTGCGTTCAAAAATAGTGCACTTAATACACATTGGTGCTAGAATGCCATAATCTACGCACCGACATTCCCCCTCTCCCCCCAAACTGGTTCTTACAAAGTATGGACCAGTTTCCGTACCTCAAACTGAAAGAAAAGTAAGAAGATATCATTGCAACTACAAGGTAAGCACATCCAGCTAGGGAACATTCATCCGCATTAACATCACTCTTCCAAACATAACAACTTAGAAGAAAAATTACCAATTATACTTTTTACCAAAGTATCCACATTACACTATGAACCATTCACAAAATCACATCTACCAACCGATCAAATTTAAAATGCATAATCAACAAATTAATGTCAATAATACTAAATGCAACATAATTTCATCTAACATAAAGTGCAAACATTTTCAAACAATAATGTATACATTGGAACATTAAAATGCATAAGACATGTATATACCAAAAATACATAAATATGTAACTTATGTAGCTGCACATTGGAAAGTCTATCTTGAGCATGGATCAGCAAGCAGATTGTCCTTTCCTCAGACGTGAACAACATCAAAGGAATAATCCTGCAACATCAGCGCCCATCTTGTAATACGTGCATTGGTAAAGTTAGTGCTCCCAAAGTAACATAAAGCCTTGTGGTCAGTCTGGAGATTAAATTTTGTTCCCGGCCAATAATTGTCCCTTTTTCTATTACATATACAATGGCCACTTCTTCAGGTTTAATGGTAAAATACTTCTGCTCCCGAGGCAACACTTTACGGCTCACATAATTTTATAGGATGCAACATGACATTTACACACTGGCTAAGAATGCCAGAGATCCCTTTGTCTGAGGCATCACTCTGGAGATAAAACAGTAGAGAAGAATCAGGCAATCGAAGAATAGGATACTTACACAGACAGGCCTGCACTCTCTTCAATGCCTTCGCACACTCACAGCTTCAGTCTACTCTCATGGATTTTAAACGACGTAAGAATGCCTTAAAAGGAAAAACTAAATCCACGTATCTACCAATAAACTTTTACTCCCATAACTAACAGATATGGTTCCGATACTTTAAATAACAAAGTATATACTCAACTTACTTTAAGTATATATAAAGATATAAGTGGAATGGAAAAAAAAATTTCGTCTAGAATATTGATTACATGAACATCTAAATATACCAACACCATTCATCCATAGGTCTCGATATTTAAACAACCCAATATGGATTTACCAGAGTACCCTAGTTATCATCACATTATCCCCGCGTGCTTATACGATGAGGGACAACCACAATATTCCTACCTCCAAATTTGGACTTGTCCAAATATTTAACTGCTCTCGCAACGTCTGCTAGGTTCCTGAGCCTAACATGACCTACACCCATTGACTTCCCATTCGCCATCAAAACCTCCACAAATCCCACCAAACCAACATCTCTAAACCTATCCTTTAACTTCTGCCAGTTAACATTATATGGTAAATTTCTAACTGTCACTGTGTAACGATCCGGAATCAGCTTATAGTCACGACGACTCTTGGACTCGCGACGGCCCTCTAGTCATCTATCACTTGGCCTCTGCTCACGTGCTCTGACCACAGTATTACAATCGTCTTCCCTATCAGTTGAATTAATCGGGTAAGTGTTTGGAACCCTATCCCCACAACTGAAGCAAGCGATCTCCATCCTTTTGCCCCCAGGACTCCGATTCATCACAGGTTCACTACACGCTGCCGCAACATACACTTTGTCTTCCTTAGCAAGCGACACGCCCGCACTAGCAACCTTAAAACCTTCAATAACATCAATCATATCATCAACGGTGCCTTTCTTACTTATTATCAGTTGCTTGTACACATCACCGGACACATTCTCAAGTATTCTATCTTTCACCAGCAACTCTTTCACTTCTTCCACAGTCTTGCCTACTTCAGCCATTTTCAACCAATTGTCCAACGCGTTTCGCAGCTCGGTGACAAAACCCCTAAAATCGTTCTGTCGTGGTTTTACCCGGTGGAACCTCTTGCGGCAGGTTTCCGCGTTTATATCCGCATGTCGCAGTAATACAGCCCTCACTTCCTCATAATTTTCATTCAAAAACAGACTGTCCCGCAGCATACAGTTTCTTAGAAAGGTAGTTAGTTTATAGGACAAGAGCAATGACCATTCCTTTCTATCGATCTTGCATCTTGTTGCGACGGCCTCAAAGTGTGTTAAATATGCCATCAGGTCATCGTCTTCCTTCATTCCCTGGAAGCTCTTGTCAAGTTTATCTAAAACATTTCTAGGCCGCACCTCTGCCTGTGTTGCCGTCCCAGCCGCTGTTGCTGACTTTTCCTTCATTTTTTCTAGTTCCATCTCCTCTTTCCTCTTGAGTTCCTCCCTGGCATCTCTTTCTTTCCACCTCTCGTGTTCCTCACGCTTGGCCTTCTCCTCACGTTCAAATCTGGCCTTCTCCTCTGCCTTCAATCTTTCCTCTCTCTCAAATCTAGCCTTTTCTCGTTCAAAGTCCTCTTTCTTGGCTTTTTCATAGTCTTCTTTCTGCTCAGCCACATACCTCTCTAACCTTTCACCTTCGTACCCCAGAGAACGACCATCACTTATAAACTGGGCAGTAATTGTCAACCTAGTTTCCATGGTAAATACAATGTACACTACTTGGCTGTATTATATTTAAATTATATACAATATGGGAACCAAAAAAATTCTACTAATTGTACAAGAGATCAACTAAAGCCTAGAGCCTGCGGTTAAATGGCAAAGAAAGAAACCTATCTGTGCAGTATCCCACGTCGGATGAAAGTGCCTCACTCAGGCCACAGCGTCGAAATATAGTTGCCACAGGACAATCCAACACAATACTAGTAGCCTCAGACTTCAGTAGTTACCAACAGCCACTTTACACTCACGTTCGCTTGTTGCCGGGAGCGAGAAGACACTCATTCAAAGGTGAAGCACAATATAGAAAACAAGAAAATACAAATGCGTTTCAATCTTGCAATACAATAGTTATATAGTATATAGTACAGTATAGTTATAGTGTTATATCACTTATATCACAAAGGATGTATTTATTGTATTTATCTGCTACTTTCGATATACATCGTTGCCAATGGTACACAATTCAATATTAGTACAGTAGATTGTGATGCAATACTATGTAAACAATTATTAGATTGTAGACACTGCTGCTACATAATCAAGTAACTAAAATTTATATAATGATTGAAATTATAGTTCTGTGACTGGTAGTCACAGCCGGACTCGAGCCCCCAACTGTCAGGGTTATGTTAAGGCCTCAGCTCGTTTGCCCGGGCCCCTGACATTCAACCAGGCACCTTCGTGCTTACAATAAATAAATGACTCACTGGTAACAATATAAATATTTAATGATATAAATATAAATATGATGACAAACTAATGGAGTAATGACATTGAATTTGGAACATATTAATACTGTCAATTCATTAATTAAACAATAATTCTACACCTTGCTATCCCACAACGTACACATTAATGTTCGAAACCACAACACAACACACTGCTGTCTCTAGTCACCAGCGAAGACTTCCAATCCCAAACTAACTCCCTGTAAAGACAAAGTAAAGACAAACTAGAAAGGTCTAGTAGACTATCACTATGGCATCGAAACAACTGCGAAACGCAGTTATGCCTTAGATACTCACCCTAAACAGGGGAACACAGAAGAATCTCAACAAACGTTACACCAGCAGAACAAAAACACTCCATTAACTTACAAGCAAGGCAACAAAAAGAAAGTGCGTTCAAAAATAGTGCACTTAATACACATTGGTGCTAGAATGCCATAATCTACGCACCGACAGTAAACTCTAAATTTAGAAAACCTTCAGGACAGAAGACTCAAAAGTAAAGTAGCAATCATACATAAAACACTGAACCATAATCTTAAAATACAAAAACAAAATTTAAAAAAATACTCAGAAAGACACAAAGATAAAGGCACATTCCTCATCCCATATGCTAGGACAAATTTGTACAAATACTTCTTCTTCCCTAGTGCTATTAGAGCATGGAATGGGTTACCTGAGGTAGCCAAGAAAACCAGTGACTTGGCAGAATTTAAGTCATTGGTTAACATGCATGACTGAATGCATGACGCATAGGACGTAATCATCTTCTTTTTTGAAGTAACGTCTGTATTATATAAGATAAGATAAGAAGGTATGCTTAATATATAGAATATATAGGTTACAGTTTTGCATCTATCGCCCCACCTGGTACTGACAACACTTTTTACATTTTTTGTTTACAAATGATTGAATTTGAGACAAGAGTGCAAAGGGACATAAAACAAATGGGTTAAAAGGGGCGACTCGGAATAAGAATTTAATTTGTAGCATAGATAGCTTATATTAGTGACAGATATTTTTTTTTAGGCCTGGATATTCATCGAATGTTGTTCACACACTATGATTTTTGCTTAAAAATTGCACCTCCCCCACCCACTCAAAGCCTTAAATTTGGATGGTTAGGGCAGTAGATGTAATCGCCCTCCCCCAAACCAACTGAATCTGCCAACATAGGCCTACTAGTAGGAAAATGACATAATATAAAGATTGGTTAAAATATTAACAGCCTAAGAAGCTTAGCTCACATGGTTATGTAATTAATTTTGTAAAAAAAAAAAAATGTGATATTATACAAAAACATTGGACCACGAAGAGTGGGGAAGGGCGATCGCCCCTAGTTGGATCCGCCAGTTCTCCCCAACAAACTAAAATAATAGGGGGGGATGACGACATAATCTAACATTTAAATTGGCTAAAATATAAATAATTTGTATGTATAATTAACAAAAGTGTAAAATTTGAATAAAATTTTGTGATTTCTCTACTAAAATTCGCACACCCACCCCTTCGGCTGGGGTTGGGGTCGGCCGTCTGGGATCGCCCCCCCCCCTCACCCCGCGATAACTGTGAGCGTCACAGTTGTATGGACATTTTATAAATTGATATTAACAAAATTGCGATACTTTAAATTTTCAACTTCGAAACTTAAATATTAAATGTATTACTAATACTAAGAATACTTCCGGGTCAAAATATCGCATAATTTATTTTGATTCTTTACTTACATTTGAGACATAAGAATCTAGACCACTAGATCTAGAGTCTAGATCTAATTTTGTTCTATATAGAACTCTATTATAAGTTAGTATAAATCTAAACTCAGATTCTATTAGATTCCAAGGTATGCACTTTTTGATGTAGATCTTATATAGATGTAGATCTATTAGACTTTGTTTCTAGACTTAAATCTCTAGATCTAGAATCTAAACTTAAACTAACTAGACTCTAATTAGATCTATTAAATAATTATTATTATACTAGATCTATTAGATCTAGACCTTTTATAGTTATAGTATACCCTACAATTACTATACTTTATTATACTTTATACTTATAGATCTACATTAAAATTAAATAAAGATGAGATCTACAAGTACAATTATTACAATTATAACTATTAGACTATAGCATAGTTGAATATAAGAGTAGTATAGAGTAGAGTCAGTAGAGAGTATAGACTATAGTCTATAGTAGTATAGATCTAGTTACTGTAGTAGTAATAGAGTATTGAGTAGACTCTATTCTCTATAACAGTCAAGTAAATTTCTAAATCTAAGTAATAATTAAAGTAATAAGTATTTAAAGTAATGCCAGTGAATGAGTGATGGCTGAGTAATGGGATATGCATGGCATGATTATTATTATGACTGCGCTATCTATGACTATATCTATGACCATCATGACGTGATTATATATAGATTATGTCCCCAGTTCTAAATAATGTCTAGGCTAGAGTCTAGATGATAAATTTAGATCTAAGAAATCTAGATTTATAACAATAATAACAATTTAACATCTATAGTCTATAGTTATAGTCTAGATTCTAGACTAGATTAGATCCAGATTATAATTATAATATAGGTCTAGATCTAGAGTTAGTCTAGATTGACCAGATTCTCTAGATCTATATCATATAGAATCTAGATCTAGAGTTAGTCTAGATTGACCAGATTCTCTAGATCTATATCATATAGAATCTAGATCTAGTCATTAGTCTAGATTCTAGATCCAGATTATATAGGAACTAGTCGACAGACGACGTAGCATACAGCGCTATTTTGCAGGGCTGGGCTTAGGCCATTGCAACCTATGCAACCGCAGTGGGACCCGCGCTAATTCAAGGTGTATAAATTATTAAATTAAACCATTTTATAACTTAAAACAGATTTCCCGCTCCCTCCTCTTGATTTACCGTGAGCTCCTGGAAATCTCCCGAAATTGAAAAACATACCAAAAAGTCCTTAAAATATACAGAAATATATAGACAAAAGTTGTCATTTTGAGTTGTCACTCAATATGGAAAACACCAATCCAATGCGAGATAAATAAAAACGGCATTATGCATAAGCCATAATTGTGTAATCTGATGAAAGAACAGAAGTTTCTCGTGCCTCAAACTAATGAAGAATTACTTGAGTTCAACAATTCTCATAGATAGATTGAAACATTTGGTAATTCATGCTATTGAGCGTGATCTATGTAGGTAACAGAATTATTATGATATTACTGTATGACTTTGCTACACACAAGGCTCGTAAAGTAATTCTGTATGTAGTAAAGAATGAATAAAATGCATAGACAAATCCGGCCCTGCTATTTAGTGACGGGTGAATATACATAGTAGATTACTTGTTCTCTTTCCATGACTTCTTGGTCACAATGGTTAAGTCCGGCGCTGCTATTTAGTGTTTGTAAAATGTTTGTTTGTAAGTAAAATGTTTTACATGTTTCGGATGTTCCTCCAGAGTTGAAGATAGTTTACTTCTTAGTCCAAACCTCCCGCAAGACAAAGGGGGATGGGAGCGGGCAGGGTTTGACAGTCCAGTGCGCAGCCATCTGTAGCAACGTGTTAATAACCACTTGTTCTCCCCCCCCCCTTCTTGTTTTTTCATGGGGTGACTATCCGCAGAAATAAGAGAGTGAGCTTTCCTTTACTTCTTGCTCGTCCAAACTGTTGAGCAAAGAAGAGAATTATATATATATATAGATAGATCTAGAGCTAGTCTATATCTGTATATCATATAAAATATAGATCTAACTAGGTCCTATGTTAGACTATGTTAAAAACTATGTAGTACTATCTAGGTATAATAAATAGTATTTATAATAATTAATATCTCTTCTAGAGATTTATAATTATAATTTATTAATAGATCTACTTATTATATGAGATTAATGCATAGATCTAGATTATGATGATAGATAGAACTAGAAAGTTAGACACTAGTGATGTCTAGTCTACTGTCTTATTGGCTAGTGTAGACTCTACACTTACTCTCTAGAATACTCTCCAAAGTCCAAGTCTGTAGACAAGATCTAGAGTATAGTTCTAGAGTCAAAATGATACTTGTGTCTCATCTATAATATAATAAAATAACTTTTTATCTAGTCTAGAATTAGAAATATTCTAGTCCTAGATACTAGATGTAGATGAGTAGATATGTAATGTAGACTTTTATATAGATCTAATATAAAATAGATCTTATATATCAATTATAATGATGGTATTAACTTGAGACTAGAGTAGATCTTTCAAATGAAAATAAATACTTTATTAACTGAATATTAGACTCTATCGATCTACTTTCTAGATTTAATTATTATAGAGCAGTAGAACTAAGGCTAAGGTGTAGTCTGGTCTAGATCTAGACTTAGAGTAAATGATGCTACTTAGAGTACTTAAACAAGTTAAGCTCAATCAGCAACTTTTTTGTTTCAATTTTTAAAGCGCTGTAATGGTTAGACATAGGAAAAAAACTGAGAGAACCTATGAACTCCTCATCCATTTATATGTTTTATTGTATTACTACTAGACCCTAATAGTTAAATTAAATTTAATGTCAAAGTTGGTAAGGTTGATGTGTTCAAGTACTTTAAGTTTCAAAAAAAATTTTAACACAAGAGAGCATCACAGAACACTCACAAACGTAGGTGTGCTATTTGGTTTTTAGCACATAATACAGAGCTAGACTAAACGGCACATCTGGAAGTTAGAAAAAAAACTTTTTTATTGGAAATGGTTTCCTTGTTGTAGAGGAAGGTATTCACTGACCTGGATTTCATTGACCAATACATCTACATTTACGGACACATCAAATCAACTGGTCGATTTGTCTTTAATTGGGTACAATTTGTGTAAAAAGAAAATAGCATCTTTATGATAAATAAACCACATGAAGCTAATTCACATAGTAACATACAAATTTATAGCGATATTTTGCATTAAATTATTTTGCAAAAATAATAATAAAAATATTTCTTCTTCATTGAGCTATATCCCTTTAATGTGTATTTTCAACATTAAAAAATCCTAACCCTAAAGGATATGTAACTTTATCATACTAAATTGTATCAATTAATTATATCTAATTGCATAATAATAAAAAAACATGTATCTAATTAACTGTGTCAGGGTAATGTACTGGTGGCCGAACTTGCCTTCCATATCGAGTTATAACTGGCAGCGGATCGGTTGTAGTAGTCTGTTCCTGTTCCATGTTTGTATCGCTCACCTTCTCTGTATAGGTTGACTATTAATGACTGTCTCTGGTGTGTCCATTTCAAAACTATCAGTCATGAGCCTTGACCTTGTACATGGGTCTCTTAACACTAAGGTTAAGGATAAGGGGAAAATCAAATACTGGGGATTGAGTTACAATGCTTAAGGGCTGATACAACTAATGAAAACAAATTTCATCCAAGGAACCAGAAGTTCACACTTGGACATGATGCACAATTAATAATCAGAATGCAAATAACAATTTCACATACATACTCTTTGAGTTTAGAGCACATTGAATTAAGTTCATAGATAGATAGATTCATAGATTCATAAAAAGTTATTTTTCACAATAATGATAAAGATTCTGAAATGAGTAAACTAAACGCTACATCAAACAAATAGATTTATTACATAATGGAATATATTCAGTATCTGTAATGAAGTCAAAACTTACTACAGAGTGAGTCTTTATAGATATGACACCAGTGTTGTTATTATAGAGTAGTAGCAAATTAAATGCAATAAAAATGTGTATGCATTTTCTACTTGGAGGAGAAAATGTCTGTTTTGGTTCTCTTCTGTTTTGTATTCTTATTTTTGCACCATTTCCCTGTAGATGGTCATAAGGTACTCAATGAAATAAAATGATTTTTAAAAAATCTTGGTACAAGCTTAAATTAAAAAATTAAACATTAATTTTTTTCATCTAATTTAGTTGTCTTCTAAAAAGTAAAATTCAGAAGGGGCTTATGACTGAATCAAATTCAGGCACTACCTGAAACTGTTTAAACAAGATGTCTACTGAAGTACCAGCCATCTTATCTCCAGATGACAGTAAGTTGGTCTTTTTTAATAATTTTTAAATATTGCGATGTATAATATAAAATTTATCACATGAAACTTGGTGGTTAAAGTTAAATAGTACTTTTGCTCTAAATTAATAGTACTTTGGCTAAAAGCTCTTTTTCTGAGATGCATCATTCTAGTTCATTTTTTAATTCTTTTTTTTTTTCAACCTTGTGCAGCTTGTAATTTTTAAAACTTAAACTTTATAATGGATAACAAGTATATTTGTACTATCTTGACATAAACTTTATAATGGATAACAAGTATATTTGTACTATCTTGACATAAACTTTATAATGGATAACAAGTATATTTGTACTATCTTGACTAATAGAAACTTACATCTGCTTGAACAGGTTATTCTTTGAACTTTATACACTTCATAAATTAAAATTCAGTAAAAATATGTATATGGTGTTCTACTTTAAATGTCCAATACTCTTTTAAATAATATATCTTGTTCATTATTTTAGTAAGGTAGTACTTATTGTGTACTAGTCTCTTTTATGGTGGACTAGAAGCTATTTGGGAAAAGATTTCTGTATGTCCTTTAAACCTGAGTGAACTTTACTCAGATTTAATCCTCACATACAAAATTCCTCGCCTCTTTAGGGATTCAAATCTTCTCAGGCAGATAGACGGTTTAAATTTGCACCACAAGTTATGATATTCTGTTCACTAAACTTTTAATCTGTTTGATTCTTTCTGTATCCCAGAACTGTACCATTGTCTAGATGAACACTTTTCCCCTGAATGTACAATGTTATATTATGAAAACAAAAAGTCTTTTTTTTTTTTTTTTTTTTTTTTTTTGTCTTTCCTCTTGGTCTGTTGTTAGAGCATGCTGACGTGCTAGTAGAACCATGGACTATGTTTCAGTCAAGAATGCAGCGGTTTATCTCATTGTGACCTCATTGTCGCTTTTAAATTAGACAAAAACATCAATAAGCGCTTAAGGATGGGACAATTGATTTTCCTTTATACAGTTCAATGAATTACGATTCATTTTTACTGTTCATTATATGAGAATAGTCGATGTTTTAGAAACTCTGGTTTTCCAATGTAGTAAGATCTGGGAATACTCCTAAGAAACACAGACCTTCACTCGTGCTGTATACTAGTCATGTTTTGTAGGACGCCTACGGAAACATATGAGTCTTTTTGTTTTTCAACTACCTATATATATATATTATTGCTTGCCGAATAACCTCGCCCCGTAAGAAGTAACTGAACAGTCAATTTTGAAAAACATATTTACTTGTATTTTTATCAACTGATAGTTGATCTGAAAATAAAACAGCCAAGACAATATACAATTCGCGTTATTGTCAAATGGTCCAAGTGGTCTCAAAAATAATGCTCATGATATTCAATTTTTGATTCAAAATTATCCTAACAAATAACCAACTTTCTATTTCCAAGTCCTTCTAAAGTTGCATCAGTAAATGGACAAATCCCCCAGAAATTGTATATATATATGGGAAGCACAAGAAACAGACGATTGGGGGAAACTCTAGCTTGACCGTTTTAATTTTTCAAAGTAAAAAGGGAAATATATTTAAATTTAGCAAGAGAACATACAAATATTTATCAGTAGTCGATTATAGGTCTTCGGATGTATCAGCATTCATTCAAGAAATATATGTTCGGAAACATTTTATGCATCGTCTTCTAAGTCTAGATCTAAATGCGTGTCATTGGAAGTCTGATAGATCTATATATTGGCTTCTCTAGGATTCTTTTTTTAAAAAAAAAAGGAGGGGGGTGGCAAGAAGGGTAAAAATGTCCCCCACTTTTTTTTAAACCTAACGTTCATTAGTTATTAAGATAAAAAATAATGTCTTTTTATATTAAATTATTTCAAAAATGTTTTTCTCGTTTTAAATCTGGTTTTTAGCAATGTCTAAACAACATTTTTCGACATTGATCTAGCAGAGAAATCTTTCCTACAGGGAAATAACCTTACGCGTCCCAATATTTATACAGTTTACTCCCTTGTTGTTCTTACATTTTCTTGTAGTATTAATAATTTAGATACTTGATTTTATAGGAAAGTTTCTAAATATTAATATAAAATTGTATTTTAAATTATACTAACAATTTTGAGATCATTTTTTTTTACATATTTTCAGCTAACAAAATATGTCGCGTATATTTCAGTATAAGTTCCGTTCTACAAAACCAACGGGTCTTACGTTCCAATCTGAATAATAATAATAATAATCTTTATTTGTCTTACAATTCGTGCATTGCTCCAAACAAAACATTATAACTATAAAAACAAAACAAAATGTACATTCACACCTGACTCACTCATAATTTACATGTGAAAAGTTTATATCAGATTGTTTCTATTTAATGATTTGATGTCAGGGGAACATACGAGTTTTTGTGTTTGTCTTTGCTATCGGTGTCTTGTATCTTTTGTGATGGTAAAATCACACAATCCTGACCCCAAATGTGTTTTTTTTTTATTTCTAGAATCTTTTTAGCTTTTTTATGGATGTTTGTCTCAAACAACTGCCCAAATGAAGTGGCATTATGAATTCTGTAGTTTAGGAGGCCCCTGATTCCATCCAACTCTAATGGGTACCTGACATTAGTTGGGAAAGTAAAGGTGTTTGGTCCTTGTGCTAACCACATTATCCCTCCCATTAACCATCTACCCCATCGCAAAGTCTGAAAGTGGGTTAGATCTTCGGGACTCACACTTGAATGTAACACATGTTTCTGTTTTGTTGAATGTTTGTGTCTCTTGTACTTGTATATCTGAGCATTTCATTTTATTCCTTAGAGTTTGTTGAATTGTTCTTAGATTCTATATTAATCATCGAACCAATTTAGTAATATGAAGTAAAACAGCTATGTAATGAGTTATGCGCTTTTAGCAATCCTATGCCACTGGAGAGTCTTTAAAAGAAAACAAACAATTCATTGTAGTACCCTTAAATGTTACTACGTAGGTAGATGAACTTAGTCCAACCAGTTTTAACATAGACTATTGTTTCGCAGTGAGTCCAAAGTATCTTTTGTCCTTTCATAATACTTAGCTACTCACCATCTATTCGACTTTTAAGTTATGGACCTTTTTTTGCAATTACAAACACTTTAAGGTCAAGCCAACAAATGGCCTTCTAAATGTATCGTTATGACTTTTGACTTGAACAAAACCTTTTGGTTGTTGAGCTACTCATTGTAATCAAACATTTTTTATTCTTAATCTCATATCTAGGAAGTATATTTCGATTATCTTATATTTACAATATTTGTATTCAAATTTGTTGATCATTAAATTTGTGGGAGCACCGGGTTCAGTGAGTGGACAGAATGAAAGAGCTGGGGTGGGATGCACGATTTGAATGGACAGATTGTTTTGTATGTGTGTAACATTGTTCATTTGTTTAAATATACGTCAATTAATAGTCTTACATAAAGAAAGATTGCAAAATGTCCAAGTGGTCTATCACGATCTTTAAAAAATGAAAAAAAATAATTTAGCTGAATTTGAAAATCGCCTGTTTAGTTATAAAATACTTAACATATTATTTACTGATATCAACAATTTAAAATCAGTCTTGATATTGATTTTCATTGAATAAGATAAGAACTTGCCTTCAAGAAAAGTGTGTGTACACAGTATTACTCATTGATTGTTCATTCATCAATACATAGCAGGCTGTAGGCTACAATTGCGTTGAAATAAACCCCCCCTCCCCCGATGAGTCATGTTATCCAACACATCTCCACTCCATCCCCAGTCCAAGGGCTCCTCCCTCTTCATCTCTTTATTTCATCTTTTACTCAATCTATCTTTCACACCTCAATCACTGTTAACTCTTCTTTTTCCCCATCATCAATTATTCTTCATTCCTTTTTTTCTCTCTGTCAATCTTCATCTTTCATTGGATGATTGTCAAGGCGGCTTTTTGACCAAGTCAGTTTGAAGGGTCGGCTGATCGGGTCTTGTAGAGCCCTTGATGGCCCAAGGACTTGGTTCTTAAAGAGTGCAGAGTCTCTCCCTCGGACCAATCGTTTTTCATTCTCGTGTTCTAGACCTGGGTTCTGGACATTTCTTTTAACATCCATTTGGCTTTCTCTCGGCTAGACAAATCTGGCAAATCAAATGACCGAACTTATTTCATGAAATAGATTTAATTGCCATCTTATGAATGATAAACTTGATAAGTGTACATTGGATACAATTGTGTTCAATTTGTAAAGTAGAATCTAAGTCGTCTGCTGGTTATTTAAATAGTTCTTTGATCAAGTTGTAGTTAGTGTTCAAGAATTCAAAGACATTCTTGTTTCATCCCTCACAGCATGGCGTTGTTTCGATGTTTTGAATCGAGATTGAGCTTGATGTGATTTTCTAAGCTACGTAAATAAGCAGCAGTTCAAGATCTAGTCAACAGTATACATTACTATATATGTCGTTTGCAGGAATTACATAAGAAGCTTTTAGTTTTACAGCTATGCCATCCTTGTGCCCTTGAACTGTTTTGTTGCTTAAATAAGTTCTTTTATTAATATCCGATGTAGGTTTGCATCAAACAGTTTTTAAAACTACAACGGCTGGTAAAATCAATGTTTTATCTAGAGTGTTTTCCGTATTTGGCTATAAGTAAAGGGATACTGTAAGACGCTTACAAACCATCATTTTCTCTATATGATGTCGAAGAGAAATTCTGAGGGTCTATTCTGAATTTTATTTTGGGTGTTGAAAAGTTTTTCAAATCTGTATCTATTTTGTCATTGTGGCATTGTCTCAGATGATCCTCCAGCGTCATTGGTTCCATATCGTAATAAAAAAGACACTTAGACAACCGCTTGTTTGACAAGGAAGGAATGAATCCCAATTTGAAATAATCAACGCTGTACAGTCTACATTTCTTTGTTAAACATTAGTTACATTAGACAAAAATACGGTATTTAAACCATTATTTAAATAAAATACAATTTTTCATTTGAATAGCAGGATAAATATTTAAAGGCTTAACTAAAGTAAATAAAACAACTACAATTCCCCTTTCAGACCTATATTAGTGTATGAAAGAATTACATTAATGGGATATACAAATTTAAGTCGCGACCTGCTTAAATGAAATCCATTATAGTAGACCCCCGTGGACATCTCGTAGACCCCTAATTTATTTTTTTCACTTTCGTAGACCCCTTGGAAGTCTTCGTAGTTTCCTGGGGGTCTATATAGACCACTTTGGGAATCACTGGTCTATAGCTAGGGGTTAGGTTTGTGGGTAGCAGAGCGTGTCCGCACGCAGACGGGCCATGACTGCCTTACATTTTGCGGGCAAAGCTTTTTCAGCCTCAGTTTCCGTCTGTAACCACGAGGGGTACTGCATAAGACATGCTGTGAAGAGGCTATGTACTGGCAAGGGAGACTTACTATATGTTAGCCAGCCTTTGGACTAAACAATAAATAATAAGAATGATAATTCCTTTGGTGAAGTAAATATAAAATCATTATTCAAACTCATACTGTCCTGTTATGTGACGCATCATAGTTTATACTTTTTGCATGCTTTGATACTTAACTTTGTACTACTACTTGCCTCTTTTGAAATGAGACCATAGCTTCTAAGCAACAGAAGCTTTGCACTAATGTACATGTTAAATTCTTTGTACATTGTTATACTTGTTTAAAAATCTTCTTTTACATCAAAGGTGTGTCTTTGATTAACGTTTGACAAAATAACGTTTCTCTCATGCTATAGTTTGATAAGTTTTTGTATTGGATATTTATCTATCTACTAAAATCATACTTCCTTTACAATAGTGCAAGAAAACATTCACATTCTAAGATTGAATGGTTTGCCATTGATGTGATAGAAACATTGCTGCTCCTATTTAGTGAACCCAAAGTGTATAAGGTGCCAGTATGTACATGTTCTATCACTTGAGACTCAATCTGTGTGATAGAATTATGTCTTACACTTGTCTTTGTTTTCTACTATTCTAATCCAGTTTCTCTGGAAGATCTCACATCGTAATAGAACGTAGTGTCATTGATCTTCGTCTTTTCATATTGTCTGTCCTGTGTGTCGAGGAACCCTTTAATGAAATGATAAAGAAAACTCCGAGTTGTCTATCTTTGTAGACATTTCTCTTGCTGACTTGTCTAAAGTCAACGTAATGTCCAAGCCAACACAGACAAGAGATGTTTCTTCATTAAGACGTGAGTGCACATCTTCTTCTCTCTTTTCTCATGACTTCCCCCCTCCCCACCCCGTGTATTTATTTACTGATGTTTCAGCTTTGAATACTTCTTAATGTCTTCCCATAAGTCTCTTGAACGTGACATTTGTGTTTGTCAGACGTAGAATCAAGTGGCCATTCTGATCTAAAAGACGACTCTCTCTGTTCATCTTGTACTCATGCAATGTGACGATCATCCCAAGGCGTGTATTAGGATGTGTTTCGCTTAGATTTTCATGTTAGAAATATCGAGTGGGTAAAACTCGTTCATTCATTTTCTTTAGTTCTGTTAGTGTGGTGTAAAGACGATTGTTAGAAGGAAATTAAATTAGCTTGGAAGAAAATAAATGTCTCTTTTTGGCTGTGAAATTGAATGAACCAAACAAAAATACAAGTTGTTCCAAAATTTCATTAGCTGAAAAAAAAAGAAAATCTTTCACACCATTAGAGAATGTGAAGTATGCAGTTGCTTGTAGATTGTGAGAAATTTTCTCAAGTAGTAAAATATTTAACATTTCGCAATTGAATATTTATTTTTAAACACAACAATTTTACTGTGGGATGTTACTTTTTATTAGCGGCCCCGAAAAGGGAAAAGCCACTATTAGTTTTGTGTGGTCTATCCATCCGTTATGTTTCAATATCAAAAACTAAAAGCACTTTTGAAAACTCAATTTCAATATATTGTATCGTGCTAAAAAAAAGTCTCTTGTTCTTTAAACATAAATGTACTCGTCGTTTTTTTTTGTTCCTAGAAAATCACATTTTGAGAACAAGGCCGTAAAGTAACATAGGTATTGTAGAATAATACTTTGCTAGATGAGATCAATTAGGCATTTTTCCAGGCGCTTTGAGAGTTTTGCATGGTTGCTGAGACCTTTCCGATTCTTTTCGTCTAGATTTAGATATCTGGCGATAGTTCATCCCACGTAAGTCAATTCATGCACCACCATGGGAAGGGGGGTGGTCCAAAATTAATCTCTGGTATATATTTGAATTTTGGTGAGACAGCAGCACTTATGCAGCAATCTGAGTACGTACAGGCCTTTACAGCCCTGTTTGTAAATGGCAGTCATATTGTAATGATTTCAAGGGTTAAGCACTGTTTCATTATTAGTGCAGTAACATCTTAATATTGTTCCAGTACATCACAGTCTATCCTACTTAAAGATCATAAGTACTTCGTTTATTCTAGTTCATCGCAGCCTCGGGCACTGGTTATTGATTTCTGGGCAACATTGGAGATCGCTATTTGCCAACACCAAAACTGGCCATGGTTATTGCCAGCAGCCTGCTTGTTTACAGGTGGTCATTATTTCTCATGTCTTTTCTTTCCTAACATACAATAACAATATGCTGTTTAAATCAGTGTTATTGTTTCATCAAATACTGCATTCCTCATTAATCTTTGGACAATCCTTATTTTTATATATTATTATTATTATTATTAGCGTCCCCCGAAAGGAGAAAAGACGCTATTAGTTTTGTGTGGCCTGTCTGTCCGTCCGTCCCGTTTAGATGTCAGAAACTAGAAAATCGGACATCATGATACTTTAGATCATTCAAAGTTCTGATGCAACGGCTACTTTTTTCTCTTCCGAAAGTGAACCATCTAATTTTAAAAAGTATCTATGCAAGCAGATTTTTCATAAAAATACACCACTTTTACAACTATTCACTATTAATAGCAACAAACACGGGAGGCTCTTTACTAGGGAAGACCACTATTTGCCATATTTTAACACATTTTATGCAAACGGTTTTAATTTTTTTTCCACATTTTTTTTACATTTGTATTGCTTCTTCTTCTTCTATGTTCTCATTTTTTATGTTGCAGTGTTCAGATGACTAGACCAATACATGAGATGAGCTGCGCAGTGGTTTCCAAATCAGGGAGTTCTCCATATAGTTTTCTTTCTATTGGGGTGTTTTGGGGCCAGTGTCTTGTACGGGCTTCTTGGTAAAGAGAGCAGTTTTGGAGGACTTGGTCGGCATTCTCTGGTGACACTCCATATGGGCAGACCTCACTGGTTCCAATTTTGAGCTTCCGGTACATGTGTTGTCGCATTCTGTTGTGTCCGGTCCTAAGTCGAAAGATTAGACGTTGGTCTTGTCGGGATAGCTTTTAGTAAGCATAATCTTTCTAGTGATTTGGATGCAAGCTCGTCCATTTCTCATTAATTTTATTTACGATTAATTTCTTCATTTCTTCTGAATAGAGTGCAGAGTTTAATTGTGAGTTTGTTCTCCCACTCTTGGCGAGTGTGTCAGCCTTCTAATTTTCTTCTAGTTGTATATGAGCTGGTATCCATTGAATTACAGTTTTTTTTTGCTGTTGATGTTGAGCTTTGTAAGTGCTGTTCTAAGATTTTTTATATAAGAGGAATCAGAGTTTTGCAGGCTTCGGAGAGTTGTTTTCGCATCAGTTAGAAAGACAATCTGACTGTGTGGGGTACTTGATTGATTTGCTAGCATGGTAGCAGCTAGTGCTAGTGCTTCACTTTCTGCTCTGTGGCTGTCAGAAGGCTCTCCAGTTGCAATGGATTTTTCTGTGTTTCTCCATCTGGCCATTCGATGAGTATTGCAGCTCCTCCATTTGTGGTAGCTTTATGGGAGGAGCCATCCGTGTAAATTCTGATCCACTGATTGCTAGGATAATTGGTTTGTAGAAGACGGTTTACTTTTTCCTTGAGCTCTGTTGGACTGTAGTCAGACTTTTTTTTATGTTTTCAATATGGTCTCTTATAGTAGGAATAGAGCTTTCGTCCTAGGGTGGAGATTCATTATGGTGTATCATGGATTCCAGTTATTTTTTCAAGTTGGTGTTTCTTTTTTAGGTTTAGAGATTCCTGTATGAAATTGGTTCTTTTGAGACGGTTTTTAGTGCCAGTTTTGTGGATTTTTTGTTTTGAGTGTGTGCCTCTCCAAGGTTTCCAATTTTGTGAATTTAGAAAGGATTTTTATTTCTCTTCTTTCATCCAGAGAGATTAGGGCAGCGGTTTCCTCCATAGCTCTTATGTGTGTTGTTTTGATTGCTCCTGTCATTATCCTTAGACCAATGTTTGTATTTGTATTGCTAAGTTAAGTAAGTTCTGTCATACTAACTACTACATTTACACACACAAATTTATAACTATTTTTTTAAAGAGCAAAAATCTTTTTAGTATGCATATACGTTGGACAGAATTTAAAACAACAATTAATAAGTAGTTTTTCATATTATATCGAGAACTGCAGCTATGTATTGTCACTATAGGACACTCAACCAAAAGGAATTTTTTGTAAATTTTTTTACGGAAATGTTTTTTTTTTCTTTTTGAGGATTTGAATAAAAAATTTGAATACAAAACAATTAGATCAATTAGATATTCATTGTAAGTCTTCTGTTAGGCCAGGTTCGCATCTAACTTCACATTCACTTTCACCTATCCTTTGATCTACTGGACCGCTGGGGCACCACACAAGATCTGTCAACCCTTTTTCTCCATTTTTCTCTGTCATTTGTCTTTGATAGAATTTCATTCTGATGTCCCTTCTGAAAATATTGAAACCTGCCTTTTTACCTGCCTGGGTGGACCACTTCGGGGTCCGATTTTGAGTTTCTGTTACACAAACTGTCTTTGTAACCTTGTCCTTAATAATCCGAATGACACCCTTAAATCTTACCTCGGTAGTTCAATACTAACACTTATCATCTATAAATAAATTATACTTGGTTTATTTGCAATAGGGTCCACTAGTTTCAAGCGAGCGTCTAGGGCCGTTGGGCGACACCAAGGAGGAAGGCGATGAAAACGTTGAATGTTTTGACTGTTGGTGGAGAGGCCAGCTTTATCAGATAGTCTAGTGGCATGAAGCTAATACAATTTTATCTGGATAGGTCTTCTGCATCTCTAACCATGTACTAGATCTAGTTTTCTGATTAAATAAATTCATTTTTTATCCTTAGACAACAAACTTGAGTCCAATGTCAACTAACATCGAATGTTAGTAACAGCCGTATTACAAACACCCCATGTTAATTAATTAAAGAAACTAAGCACCAGTAAATTAAGTACAATATCAAAATCCACGTATGATGATAGTCAAAACATACTCTCTATGTTGAAGTTCTACCACAATTAGATAGGTCTTCATGCTAAAGGTTGGAGCGATAGCTTCTGTGTTACCACAATGTTCACAGCCTGTGGTGGCTGAATACATTTATTTTCTTTCAAATAAAGTCTGACCACGTCCATTAAAACAACAACCAAAATGTACACACTTGTACCCATGACACCCGACTTGCAGGGACGCCGAACAACCTGTTAATGATTTCACCTTTTCGTATAATCAAAGACACCGGACATCATATTAAACATATCATCTCACCTTGTCATACAGACACCAGACATCATATTAAACATTTCATCTCACCTTGTCATACAGACAAAAGACATCATATTAAACATTTCATCTCACCTTGTCATACAGACAAAAGACATCATATTAAACATATCATCTCACCTTGTCATACAGACAAAAGACATCATATTAAACATATCATCTCACCTTGTCATACAGACACCAGACATCATATTAAACATTTCATCTCACCTTGTCATACAGACAAAAGACATCATATTAAACATATCATCTCACCTTGTCATACAGACACCAGACATCATATTAAACATTTCATCTCACCTTGTCATACAGACAAAAGACATCATATTAAACATTTCATCTCACCTTGTCATACAGACGCCAGACATTATATTAAACATTTCATCTCACCTTGTCCTACAGACGCCAGACATCATATTAAACATTTCATCTCACCTTGTCATACAGACTCCAGACATCATATTAAACATTTCATCTCACCTTGTCATATAGACAAAAGACATCATATTAAACATTTCATCTCACTATGTCATACAGACAAAAGACATCATATTAAACATTTCATCTCACCTTGTCATACAGACAAAAGACATCATATTAAACATATCATCTCACCTTGTCATACAGACAAAAGACATCATATTAAACATATCATCTCACCTTGTCATACAGACACCAGACATCATATTAAACATTTCATCTCACCTTGTCATACAGACAAAAGACATCATGTTAAACATTTCATCTCACCTTGTCATACAGACGCCGGACATCATATTAAACATTTCATCTCACCTTGTCGTACAGACGCCAGACATTATATTAAACATTTCATCTCACCTTGTCATACAGACGCCAGACATTATATTAAACATTTCATCTCACCTTGTCATATATACGCCAGACATCATATTAAACATTTCATCTCACCTTGTCACACAGACGCCGGACATAATATTAAACATTTCATCTCATCTTGTCATACAGACGTCGGACATCATATTAAACATTTCATCTCACCTTGTCATACAGACGCCGGATATCATATTAAACATTTCATCTCACCTTGTCATACAGACGCCGGACATCATATTAAACATTTCATCTCACCTTGTCATACAGACGCCAGACATTATATTAAACATTTCATCTCACCTTGTCATACAGACAAAAGACATCATATTAAACATTTCATCTCACCTTGTCATACAGACAAAAGACATCATATTAAACATTTCATCTCACCTTGTCATACAGACGCCGGACATCATATTAAACATTTCATCTCACCTTGTCATACAGACTCCAGACATCATATTAAACATTTCATCTCACCTTGTCATACAGACGCCGGACATCATATTAAACATTTCATCTCACCTTGTCATACAGACGCCGGACATCATATTAAACATTTCATCTCATCTTGTCATACAGACGCCAGACATTATATTAAACATTTCATCTCACCATGTCATACAGACGCCAGACATCATATTAAACATTTCATCTCACCTTGTCATACAGACGCCAGACATTATATTAAACATTTCATCTAACCTTGTCATACAGACGCCAGACATCATATTAAACATTTCATCTCACCTTGTCATACAGACGCCAGACATCATATTAAACATTTCATCTCACCTTGTCATACAGACGCCGGACATCATATTAAACATTTCATCTCACCTTGTCATACAGACGCCGGACATCATATTAAACATTTCATCTCACCTTGTCGTACAGACGCCAGACATTATATTAAACATTTCATCTCACCTTGTCATACAGACTCCAGACATCATATTAAACATTTCATCTCACCTTGTCATACAGACAAAAGACATCATATTAAACATTTCATCTCACCTTGTCATACAGACGCCGGACATCATATTAAACATTTCATCTCACCTTGTCATACAGACGCCAGACATTATATTAAACATTTCATCTAACCTTGTCATACAGACGCCAGACATCATATTAAACATTTCATCTCACCTTGTCATACAGACGCCAGACATCATATTAAACATTTCATCTCACCTTGTCCTACAGACGCCAGACATCATATTAAACATTTCATCTCACCTTGTCATACAGACGCCGGACATCATATTAAACATTTCATCTCACCTTGTCGTACAGACGCCAGACATTATATTAAACATTTCATCTCACCTTATCATACAGACTCTAGACATCATATTAAACATTTCATCTCACCTTGTCATACAGACAAAAGACATCATATTAAACATTTCATCTCACCTTGTCATACAGACGCCGGACATCATATTAAACATTTCATCTCACCTTGTCATACAGACGCCGGACATCATATTAAACATTTCATCTCACCTTGTCATACAGACGCCAGACATTATATTAAACATTTCATCTCACCTTGTCCTACAGACGCCAGACATCATATTAAACATTTCATCTCACCTTGTCATACAGACTCCAGACATCATATTAAACATTTCATCTCACCTTGTCATATAGACAAAAGACATCATATTAAACATTTCATCTCACTATGTCATACAGACAAAAGACATCATATTAAACATTTCATCTCACCTTGTCATACAGACAAAAGACATCATATTAAACATATCATCTCACCTTGTCATACAGACAAAAGACATCATATTAAACATATCATCTCACCTTGTCATACAGACACCAGACATCATGTTAAACATTTCATCTCACCTTGTCATACAGACAAAAGACATCATGTTAAACATTTCATCTCACCTTGTCGTACAGACGCCAGACATTATATTAAACATTTCATCTCACCTTGTCATACAGACTCCAGACATCATATTAAACATTTCATCTCACCTTGTCATACAGACTCCAGACATCATATTAAACATTTCATCTCACCTTGTCATATAGACAAAAGACATCATATTAAACATTTCATCTCACCTTGTCGTACAGACGCCAGACATTATATTAAACATTTCATCTCACCTTGTCATACAGACTCCAGACATCATATTAAACATTTCATCTCACCTTGTCATACAGACGCCGGACATCATATTAAACATTTCATCTCACCTTGTCGTACAGACGCCAGACATTATATTAAACATTTCATCTCACCTTGTCATACAGACTCCAGACATCATATTAAACATTTCATCTCACCTTGTCATACAGACGTCTACTATTACTACTATACTACTAACCCTATCGGCTTCACATAATTAAGGTAAGGGAAGCCCAAACTATTGCGCTGAGGAAGGAAGAGGGGGAAATCCTGATTGTATTGATTAGATCAGTTCCAATTACTGCTGGACCACGTAGTCCACTTGTGTTGCGAGAACATCGATGTTCTGAGACACACCAGGGATATACTCCTCATTAGCTGTCTCTAAACATATCTTCGGACAAGCAAAGGCCAACATACGTATTGGTAAGCCATCGGGTAGTATATTATCACAGAGTGATCAAGATATTTCAGTAACAAACGTCTGGTATATACTGATACGAATTGTCTTTTTCCTTGTATGATGAAACTAATGTTTCTGTTTATTTGGTTCTGGCTAAAATAACTTCGAAGAAAGTTCAAATTATGTTTGTACGCAAATGGACACGAAAATACCAGAGTACGGTTTATCTTCTAAAAATACGCAAAGCAAAAAAAAAAAAAAAAAAAGAAAACAAAAAGTTGTTGCGTCAGTGCCATGAAATGGATTATTCTTATTAGATATATATGTACCTCGAGTGTAGAGATACTTTTTTTTTTTTTCGCGCGCTAACGCGCAAAGATTTACAATAAAATCTAGATCTAGATCTCCATCTTGCTGATACAAATAAAGGGAGTGCCTTTCAATGTGTCAGCTTATTTCTAGACTCTGGTCTTCAGACGATTTGGGAATTAATTGATTAATAGATCTAGTTCATTAGATTTTTTTAGATCTAGATCTATATTTCTAGTATTGCCTTAAAAAGTTTTACGATGTCTAGTCTTGTTTTCTAGATCTAGAGTTAGACTCTAGATGTGGCCATGTGTGTACTAGACTTAAATCTAGAGAAGAGCTAGATCAAATTAGGTGTAATATTATCGATTTAGATTTAGACTACTAAGTATAATTAAGTCTAGTAGCTTTATAATCTAGATATAGATATGATGATATATGTAACTAGATTTAGTCCTAGAGATACTCAAAAGTGCACATCAACTTCTGCTATCTTATAAAAAGATTTATTGATCTTCTTTCTTATCATTTATGGAATCTAAAGTATTTAAAAAATTGGCAAAATTAGTTGATCTACTTGGTCTAGAGTCTAGATCTAGTATTTCACAATAAGGACAGTAGCATATAATTCCTTAGGATTATTAAAATAGCTTTAAATAGTCTATGCACATTAAAACCAATTACCAATCAACTGAAGTTGCCTCTAGAATTTAGATCTAGACTCGATTATTTGTAAACTACCAAGTTCTGGAGTTGAAAGTGAGAATGGCAGAGGTTAAAATGGAAGAAATGGTGGTTAATCTCTCTCTTGGCATGACAAAGGGAATCAAACTAATGTGCCCTGACTCTAAAATTACAGAAAGTATGCAGATCCAAATCTACCATTACTTATGAAAGCCTAAATTCAAAGAATGAAAAAATCCGGAACATTGAAGGCTGAGTTTGTTTACAAAAGAAAAGCTTTTACTTATACAGAACACCCCCCAACCATTAAATTCGTGATTCCTTGCGCCATCCTTCAACACTTCTGTTTTCTAAATAACCTTCAAGCTTCAAAACCCATAATAAAAATCTTACAACAGCTTGGGAGTTTATATATTCAGCAGACTCAATAGCCTAATAAAGATTATCTGTCTGAAAACATCTTTAATTTTTTTTATTAGTGATTGTAGAGGATGCCAAAGCTTTCTTTGCTGAGACTGTAAGGAATGGTCTGAAAGAAGAAAATCTCAATTGTTTCAAAATGTGATAGAATATTTCCAGTATCTGTATACCTTGCAAAGAACTCGCCCATAAACAAAACTAGATGTCACCGTACCAGCCAAGTAAATCATTGCATCTAGTTTAAGTCTAAATTCACGTTAGCATAAAGTCCCATTCTTTTAAATGAATTTTCTGTTGGTGCTTTTATGGAATCAGAAATGCATCTCTAGAGGCATCATGGTCATAAATTCATTGCCAATTGACAAGAACATCAACATTCTAACATATCCTAGAACAGTCTATGACAAAGACTAAGTGTGTAAATATTAGAAAAATGCACAGAATGTCTTAAATAACTTAATGCTGTGTTAATTTTTTTGGATTGCTGCATTTTGTGAATGATACGTGCTTGAATGATTTTAGTCTTTCCTCAGTATATTTCTTTATAATTAGGAATATACACATTTGCCCCTCAAAATACACATTTCCTGGTCTGGAAATACACATTTCCATTTAGCCATGAAAATATCTCTGCTATACACTTACGGTAGTAGTAGTAGAGCTGTAGTATTATGTATATTTGCTGATCCTTACAATAGGGAGTTATACTTTGACAAGCTATTAAACGGCTACCATTCACGTGGAAACGTCTTTGCGTTTTGGTTATTTGAAACTACTTTATGACCTTCCTATTGAACATAATAGACCTAAATAACGAATGAAAACACAAAACAAGATAATAAATCCGTAAAACAATCGAAAGTAGAAATTTAAATCAGGGAATTTTTACTTTGGAACTTTATTTTTGAAATATTTACTTCTAAATATTTTGCGTCGTAATTTCAGCTTTATGTCTTTTTGTTTTCCTTTTTAGATATATGCACACACACACACACTCCTTTTCATTATAGAAGATACTCGCTAAGGACCAGTAAACTGAAGTAGCTCTGTCAAAGGACAACGTTAATTTGTGCCTGTTGTTTGTTTCAAGAAAAAGTTTCTAACCACTAGAACGAAGGCGCTTATGGGATATTGAGCTAAACTATATTTTATTAAAGAATTGTCTTAAAAAACGAGTGATGAATAAATGTCAAATGACTATTTCGGCAGAATTTAACAGGCTAACTTGGTTCATATGCAAAGTACGTTATAAACTTGTATAAGGTTCCTCTGTAATACTGTTGTATTTTGAGTTTGTTTGTGAGTGAGCAAGTCGTGCTTTCGTTTCGTTGCATCAGGTCCTTATCCATTGGAGAACGTGCAGGTTATCACCAACTACAAGTTTTTGGTTTCGTTTCTTTGCATCAGGTCCTTATCCATTGGAGAACGTGCAGGTTATCATCAACTACAACTTTTTTTTTCGTTTCTTTGCATCAGGTCCTTATCCATTAGAGAACGTGCAGGTTATCACCAAATACAACTTTTTTTTTCGTTTCGTTGCATCAGGTCCTTATCCATTGGAGAACGTGCATGTTATCACCAACTACTTGGAGAACGTGCATGTTATCACCAACTACAAGTTTTTGGTTTCGTTTCTTTGCATCAGGTCCTTATCCATTGGAGAACGTGCAGGTTATCACCCACTACAAGTTTTTGGTTTCGTTTCGTTGCATCAGGTCCTTATCCATTGGAGAACGTGCAGGTTATCACCAACTACAACTTTTTTGTTTCGTTTCGTTGCATCAGGTCCTTATCCATTGGAGAACGTGCAGGTTATCATCAACTACTTTTTGGTTTCGTTTGGACGCTTTACATGGAAAAAGTGTTTGGCATAGATAGGTCCAACCGATGGATAACAGAGCTGTAATCTGTCTGGAACATAGTTTTCTTCAAACATTTCTTCTCTAGTATAAAAATTAAAAAGTGAAACTAGTCTTCTGTGTCTAGATTGTTCACATAGCCTCGAGTGAGTAGAAACACTGATGGACACATGTTTTTAAAAAGGTGATGGAGAACTCGAATCGTTGAAAATAAAGATTCGCCGCTTCTGTACATTTTCATCGTGAAATACTTCATACGACGTTACTGCTCACGTGACATGCCTCAGTATCAGGCGACGCCATTTTATCGCCTCCCGTATTGGGTGACTCAAGTCATTCCATCCCAGTTTTATCTTCAATTTGGGGCCGTCAAATGAGGCAAGGTGGGCCGGGTGAGGTTGACTCCCCGCTACACGACCATTTCATTTCATGGCCTACCGACGATGCCATTACTCGCTAGCGATCCCTAGGGCACTGCTAGAAGAACTCGTTGGATCCCTCAAACTAAATGGGGTTATCGAGGAGGATGGAGCGCTGGAGTTAAGACATTGGAATGCGAAAATAAAAAGGGGGTGGGAGGAACTTGTTATGTCTGTGTTCTAACGATGAAAACTTTCTCTGACAGCCTCCAGGAATGCTAGTCACATTTTGATTTTTTCTGCTGAACTAATTTTTTTTTTTATCTAATTATCATTTCGATAAAATTACGTTGTTCTCTCTGATAGTATAATTCATTGTAAGACAGTATTCAGTGTTGATACATTCAGTGTTGATACTTAGAGGAAACAAGAAAAACAGTGAAATGATATAAACACAACTTACAAACAGCAATGAAGTTTGTTTGTGGAACCTTTTTATCAACAATGCAATGCCAGCTGTGTCTCTAAACTTGAATAAGATCTTTGTATTATTTCATTGTTAGATCTAATTGTGGGTTGTTCTTTTAAATGTTGTTTTAAAATGTTTAGAGTTTTTTTTTCTTCACCAGTTTAACACTATCAATTGTTATTGCTAATCTAACTCAACCTAAAATACTTCATTGTCTGAATGCCACGTTGTCCGATGACTCAGTTTTATTTTGTTTTCCTAATTTTACGCTCACACAAGTTTAGGAATTGAAATGAATCGTTAATCCCCCTCTCCGTATTCTGTTTCCCTTCCATCCATGATCATTATTTTCATTGAATCTTCTCAAAGAATCTGTTTTTTTTCTTTAAATACCCAAAGTAGCTTCAAAATTGTTTGTTTTTTTAAACAATTTTTCTATTTTTTATACTTGTACACTTTATGTTGCTAGAGTTTATTTTCTTGTGTATATGAAATAATTGACTTTGTACTAGACATCGGCAACATATTCTTCTAATAAACCCTACAGTTAAATCCTTCTGTATTTTCAAGTATTTAAACAATGCATTTTTTCAATAAATTGAAATTCAAAATAATAATAAAATATTTATGTATGCATTAAGAGTCTATCCAACTAGCCATAAGTTTCTCTTTTATTGAAGAGAATTGCAAATCATTTCGTTTTAACGTTACAACGTAACGAAATTGTTGTAAAATGTAAGTGATATTTTGCTTATGTTTTGCTATAATTTTTTAACTTTACAGCTAGTGCTGGTTTCAATGGACTGTAAACACAAAATAAATAAGACATTATTAAAAATGCTTTTTTAAAATTATAGCATATGTAGAATGTGTACATTCGATTTAATCTATCTAGATTTCTCTCAAATACTCTTTCCTTTTTTCTCACACTGATTCCCCCCCTCCCCCAAATCTTTTTTTTTTACTTACGGAGTTTGTTTTATCACGTAAGCTCAGAGACATGGTCTTGTTTTTATCATCTTAAGTAATAACATTTCATAGAATCATGTGTCTTTTGTACTTGAAACAAACTGATCAACAGATCAGAAAAATAATTTCAAAGAATCATTTAGTGCTTTTCGTTTGAAAACTAACTCTTCAACCTATTATCGATGTTGAGACTCCTGGACCTATGTGCAATATAATTAAGTGTAATATAAATCACATGAGCTATCTCAAAAAATCGGCGTCATTTTTTTTTAGACAAAAAAGAGAAATCAGCGTTTCAATAGCTTTTTTTTTAGTTTTTGCGATCCAACTGTGACAGACTGACAGAAAGACAACACATAATTCATAGAGACTTTTTGGAGTTAAACAAAGTCCCCTCTGTTCACGGAAAGCACGCCACTGCATGAACCGCTGTTTAATACATTTTGGACCTTAAAAAATGAATATCTCCGCTTCCTTTTGTACAATATAACAAATATGGTGTCTGTGGAATTTTGTTTTCTTAGATTACTTTTGTATAGCGCAACTGTTTTGCTTACGGCATGCTCAATGCACTGTATGGTCCAATCTCTTTTGTGGACCACTGGGGGTAGGTGGGGGTACAAGGGAGGGGGGTCCGTGTTGCTTTTACAACAGTAATTTAAAAAAAATCTTTGCTACGAGTTGGGACTCGAACTCAAGCCCTCTAGATAGGTAGCCAGTTGTCTTAGTTTCTCAGCAATACTTCCCTTTAAGTTCTTTTTGAGAGTGTAGGTTTTATTAGTGCCATTAGTCTGCAATTTGGTATCGAACTACCTCAATTTCTCTATGTCTACTCTACAATTAGTATCGAACTACCTCAATTTCTCTATGTCTACTCTACAATTAGTATGGAACTACCTCAATTTCTCTATGTCTACTCTACAATTAGTATGGAACTACCTCAATTTCTCTATGTCTACTCTACAATTAGTATGGAACTACCTCAATTTCTCTATGTCTACTCTACAATTAGTATGGAACTACCTCAATTTCTCTATGTCTACTCTACAATTAGTATCGAACTACCTCAATTTCTCTATGTCTACTCTACAATTAGTATCGATCTACCTCAATTTCTCTATGTCTACTCTACTATCTTATATTTTACCATCAGAGTATTGACTGAATCTTACCTAAATGTATTGTAGATTATGTTTATTTATGATACTCTAGTTTTAGACTAAAAGAGTTCCATTCATAGTCGGAATTTTTTTAACAGACTAATGGTTCTGAGAATGTGAAGAAAATTAGATTTAGATCTGGGTTCCGTTTAGAGTTACATTAGTTGATTATCGAAAGTCAGGACTTCGCTTTAAAACTAGTACCCCTTGCACAGATTATAACATGCCTGACTCTGTTCAACATTATGTTACACATTATTGCTCCCCCTTTCCATTCAAGTTGAAAGTTGACATTATTGTCTCCTACCAAACATACATCCAATTAAAAAAAAAAAGCAAATTAATTGATGTATTAAAAGTTATTAGTTCATTTAGTTTAATATAGATGTTGATTAAGGGAAATTAATTTTGCTTTACTAATAGATTTTCTTGTATATTGTACACGTTTAGATTGAGTTAGGGTAAGAAAGAAACTATGCAATTTGACCATGTGAAATGATGGAGAGGAGGTAGAGCTCTGCTTATGTGGAATGGTTTTGAGAGGCTAAGTGGTTTTATCGATTGCTATTGGCTCAAGACCATCGTCTTGGGAGCCAGAAGGTAATGAAAGTAGCGCTACAAGCCAGGATCTGATCGCATCATCGCCTCCATCATGACTGCGGCGAACACATCTACGCTGTACGGACTGCTGTATTGGACGGTATCAGGCAGGACAAACCGAGATAGCCACAACAGTAGCTTGTCCACTCACTGAATGATACACTTGAATACTTTTTATTTGGGGTTTTAGTCAGCCCCCCCCCCTCTCTTCTGTTGTACTTTTGTCTGATCCTTTAATAGCTGCATGACATGGGCATGGGAATTGTTTGAACTATTGTTGAGTTGTATATGGCTTTCAAAACTAATCGGATTGTTCTCATACCATGTGACCAGTCTTTATAATGAGCATAACGTGTAGCACATTGGGGTTTTAGACTTGAGCACTATTTGTAGCCATGAACTGGGTGGATGGCTATTTTAAATACGGCTCTTACGATTTTCTTAAAACTATGTCGATATATATATATATATATATATATATATATATGGCTTTTTTTGTGACGGTACACACCGGTACGGCGTACCGGCACCTTTTTCAATGTGGGGAAAAATTATTACTTTTCTTGTATATTAACGTTCATTATTAATATGTTAGTAGTTAAAAGTTAGGCAATTCATCACTGAGTACCGGCACCTATTTTTTTTTACAAAAAAAAAAAAAAAAGCACTGTATACATAAATATCTTTGTGGGGGAAAAAAACTACTTAATTGACCATACAGTGAAATCTCTGGTTAAACGTTATCATCTTTCAAAATATAATCATCTTAAAAAAAATAAGCTTACGTTTTTTCATCGAGTGACTCACGAACTACTTTTATAGCGCGCAGCTTTGACATATACTCATTATAGACTTGACAGAAAAAAAATTCAAATTTATTATTTTCCCATTTTCAGAAGAATGCGAAATAAGATTTGATTTGTTTTTGGCATGCGCACATCCGGTCTTTTGGCACAGTTAAAGTTTAATTCTTTTTTAATCTCGTGTTATCGTATTGTCTTATAAGTCTAGACTCTAGACTTAGACTCTAGACTTAGATCTAGATCTATCATCTAGGTCTAGAGTGGTTTGAATCAGTCTAGATCAGTGATCATCAATACGTACAAACAATAGTGCCTTGCATGCATTATGTGTGCAGTAAAGCTTATACAATATAATTATTATGTAATACAACATTATTTAAAGAAAATATAAATAATTAATTTTACATGATTGAAAAACATTCAGCAACATCTTTTTTTAAGTCGCCGCGACAGGTAGGTTCAAAATCGCGGGTTTACAAAATTTCCTAAAATTTTTTGAAGGACTGTTCCCATCACTGTAAATAGAGCCCAGATCTAGATATATTTATAAAATATATACATATACATAAATGTATTAATAATTTGAACAACATTTTAATTATTAAGGCAATAGCTTATCTTCTGACAGCTTAGGGGGTGCAGATTTATTTATTATGTAAACAGTAGTATCCCATTAAGAAGTGAATCGGATGCGAACATCATAGTACACAGTTACCCAGTACCAGAAGACCTACTAATCCTGATCATAATATTGACCTGGGTCTAGTTATTTTAAGACTAAACGTGTTACATCATACGAATTCTACATTCTATATCAAGATTCTAGATCTAGTCTAGATTTAGGTAGTTCGATAAAATTTCAGACTCAAAATACAGTACCCGGTAATAAAATATATAATGCTAAATCTATATGGTTGAAAAGGGCTTCAGAAAATAATTTCAACCGCACGTTGAGAGCTGAACAGATTGGCTAGCGAACATTAAGGATGAGTCACACAAGTATTTTAAGAGAAATTACCAATGACCTCTTGCTTAGTTTTATTATAAATTCATTCTTAAAAACGTATTGTTTATTGAAATGCAAATAATTGTATTGAACCAAACATATGATAACAGAGGGCTCCTTGTATCCAACTCATAGTTTGTCTCTGCGGGTTATTCCTACTCACTCTGTAATTACATGAACTCACACCCAATCTCATACAGGACAGTGCCTTCATTTTAACCAATATGAGAATAATTTTCTTTGTATTGTTAATGTAGCGGACCATTGGAGTCCCATACTGCTATTTGCATTATTCATTTCAATTTGAATGTAAGTCAATACAATATGCATACTGCCATTTAAAAATAAGTGCACGCTTACGGATGACTATAAGAAATGTAAATTTGAACATATTTTTAACATATTTAAAACAAATTGAAGTCGATTACGAAATTGGATTTACCAAGTTGTACTCTAGATAGTACAGTACGTACTACGAACTGTCATTTTAATTAGTTTTTTTTAAATGGTTGTATGTTTTTACATAAAATATATGCATTGAGACCGGGCTGATTGAAGGGTTAAAGGGCACGAGATGGTCTAACGTATGCCGATGGGCCACATTTATCATAATCACAACCAGACTGATTTAGTTGGTTTTTGTAAAATGTTTTACATATTTCGGATGTTCCTTCATAGTTGAAGATAGTTTACTTCCTAGTCCAAACCTCCCGCAGGATGACGGGGGATGGGAGCAGGCAGGGTTTGATAAATCCAAACGACAGTCCAGTGCGCAAACCGCACGACCAGGCAGCCATCCGGGTTATGCATGTTCTTATCATACCAATAAATACAATTTTAGCTGTTCGCACTCCAAGACATTATTATGAGTAGCTTTCTAACCTTGCATTTCAGGATTTATTTAAATCTCGTCCAGTACATTTCACTACATTGCAACAGCCTGTCTAGATCCTTGAGACCATGATAGAAGCTAGTGAAATTCCCAATTCTAAAGAGGCTCTTCTGGTGGACTTGGATTGTCAATGTTTCAAAAACTATCCCCCAAATCGACTGTTTTTGGATTGCGCAGTTTTTGTAGAAGTAAGGATTCAGCCAGAGGCGTCACATTGGTCATGAATGGTATAAACGCTGTTTCTCTTTTTGGCTTGAGTACAAATACTGCAATCCAATTTTTTCAATCGGTTTAAGCATTTTGAGAATTTCTATACTTTTAAAAAACTTTTATTATATCATTTGTATTGAAATTAATTGCCATTAAAATGTTTCAGAATTATCTGAAAAGAAAATAGTTGAATTCTAAACAATTGTAGTTAAATAATAGTCAATAATGTATCAGACAAAACATTACATAGTTACAATAAACTTGTTATAATGCAACCCTATTCCACATGCTATCAAACACCATATAGAAATCCATACACTGCTTACAAAATTCCAAAAACAAAATAGTTTGCTTTCAAAATACTGGTACCAAAATTTGCTCTTACACAGTTACACGATGGAGTTTCAATATAGCTTTCATTTTTTAAATCTAAACAAGGCGGACAAAAAACATATCTTAACCAGGGCCGCCTAAAAACAGTCAATCGAAAGTTTCTTTCAGAAAGAAGCGTGCTTTTCTGCCTGAAGTAAAGAAAGATGATGAAATAGTTTGTGGAAACAATAGCGGCCTAGTCTTGCCAGTAGCTCTTGATTGTTAGCCTATGTCTATATCTATCCTAGCCTGTTACTCTGGCCTATATTGATCCTTTTCTTCTGTGCAAAGCAAGTATTGCTTACGTCTTTTAAAGGGATTGGATGTAAAGGGAGACAAAAATCCCTGGTAAAAAAAAAATGATTTTCTGTAGTTGGTCAGGGAATGTGGAGCCAAGTTCTACATTTCTTTAAAAAACACACAAAGATATACTCGAACAGTTTCCTTGCTCCACCAACAGACACACACACCTATCTAGAACCACTCTCAGAATTAAACATGGACGTTTGTACAACGTTTCATATTCTGGGCACACAAGTCAGAGGTCAGTTAGAAAGCTTAACTTCAGACGATCGGTCGATAGTTATTTATCTGATTTTATAACTTTTTTTTATCGTTGTTTCATCTTGTAAAACCTGATCACTTGATTTATATCCCAGAGTACTTTCTTCAGGGTGGCTAACCAGACAGTGCATTGATATTACTTACCGTTACACACACCCAAGTTTTGTTCAATCAGAAACTATGGGAACTAACGTTCTATATTTAATCACTTCAAGCATACAGTTACAGCATCCTTTTAATAGAAATATTTTTCATTGTTTTACAAAAATGTTTACACATATAATTAATAGATATTTGGCTTATAATAATTATTATCCGTGAGGATAATTGTACATTACAAGAAAACAATACATAATTAGAGCATACATTCGTACACAAAATACACGTTCATACCCCCCAGTTTCTCTTTAACATCACATGCGCAATTAACAACAGGGAGCTACATTTTGTTCAGCGATTTAATTGCCAAAGGAACAAAAGAGTTTTAGTGTCTCTTTGTTTTTGTGATCGGTGTCTTATATCTTCTTTGTGATGCTAAAATGTGACAGTCATGATGAAGAGGATGATTTTTGTATGCTTGAAATCTGTATAGCTTTCTTGGCAATGTCCATGTGTGGTTTGTTTGTAGCCTATAATATTACTAGCGGCATTTACAAGTGTATAAAGTTTTTATGTTCAGATTGCTCTACCTGGCAGTGATATTGAAACTTAGAATGCTGCAGATGTGAGCATGGTAAAACATTGACAATGCTTTTTCACTAATATTAAAGGACGACATTTGTCTTAGTATATTAAACATAAATGAATAGCAACATCAGGGACCAAGTTTTTAAGAGAGAAAGTAGTGAATTAAATGCTACGAAAATAAGGGACTGCGCCGACTAAGGCTCGAACCAGTTAGCCTGGAAACGACAACACCGCGACAACACCGCCTAGCGATAACGCACTAAGCGAACTTAACGTCTAGACCATGTCTTAGTAGCCTTAATCTTTGTTGCACTTTTTTTTAGGGATGCAATCTGTGTTTGCAATCAAATGTAATTTAGTGTCCAACACAGTTTCGAGGTACCGTAGTTAAGCTTTCAACTAGTTCTATGCTCTCCCCACCCAAAGAAACAATATTAAATATTAATTAAAATTCAATATTAAACAAATGTCGTGACAGTACTTTTCTTGTTTATTGTTTATTTCTCTTCAATACTGATTGACGTCCGCGATCTCCGCGTCATGTACACACTTTGTTAGAGAACAAATGGAATACCTTTTTGAAGATCATTGGTATAGAGTATAGAGAATACACCACATACTCATACATTCAAATTTCTTTGCTATGATTCTCTAAGCCGCGATCCATAGAAAACCATAGGTGAACGTACATTTGATGTGACGTCAATTCACAAATAATATAATCAGCCTAGTTGTCGCATTAATCATAGGATGAACACTTTATTAAACAATGAGTAAAGTAAGCAACGTTTCTAAAGTATTGCCCAACTCCGCGTTTTTTTTTTTTTTGGCAGCTTACAGTTGAATCACATTAGTATTTATGTCAGAAGAGGAGGTCGAAAGATGATTCTGTTCTTGCCCAAATATTTTGCTGAATATGATGGCTAGCACGTCTGTTAACTTCTGACCATCGCGACGTCATACCACTAACAGCCTGTGTGGTTCTGAATTCTGTATGGCCTTCGTATTTGGTGCGTGGTTGTGTCTCTCTCCATGTAGTATGTTTAAGTCTCATTTCAAAGTCTCTTGTTCAATGTAGAAATGAGTTTTGAATTGGTATCATATCTTGTGTTCACGATCGTTTACATTTGAATTATGTAGTCTTACAAAAATGTTTACACATACTTCTTTAGTTCATCTCCCTATGACAACTTCTTTCAGGGCCGAGGGCTTGGCTCTGCAGTTTTGTTTTGTGCCTTTACATTTGGCTGGTGAGGTCTTAGCGCTATAGAAGCAAAGTCATCTTCTCAAGGACACTTTGAGTGTGTCCACAAGGAGTTTACTATCCTCTTGTTAGCTGGTCATATATATATATATATATATATACCAGATAGAAGCAGTACCATTTGTATGTACCGGTACCTTTAACTCTACACATCCATATTTATTTTAAATCAGAGTTATTTTCTCATGACATTGTAATCATTGAACTCAGTGGCGTAGCCAGGGATTTTGGGTTCCAGGGCGCTTGACCCTCTTAGGGATCCTTGACCTTTCTAGGGGGTCCCTGTATTTTGACATTTGACACCATGACATAAGATAAATATGTCTATATTCCAATAGGTACAGTAAATAAGTAAAATAAACAAAAACTAATCATTAAAACTCTTTCAAGTAAGTAAAAGTGCTAATAAAATCAAGGGCCCAAAATATGAGAGCCTATATGTGTCGGGGAAGCATTATAAAGCGGGTTTTACCAAATCAAGTCAAAAGTCTGTGTGGGAGAAATTACGATGCCGGGTAAAATAAAAGTGTGGGTACTAGAGAGCGAAAAAGAGAAAAGAGAAAAAATTAGAATAAAAAAAAAAAGAAAAGAAGGGGGTGTTCCGGACATAAAAAACAATATAAAGCCTAGGAACAAATCAACGGGCGTAGCCAACGCGTACTGCTAGATTTAATATTTATTGTAAATAAAAATTGAGGACATATATTCGGGGGACCCTCAAGTGGGGTTCCCGTGGGGATCTTTGAATTTGGACTCCCGCCCCTCCCCCACCCCCACTCTAGCTATGTCACTGATGGAACTTATTGATTTGGTCATTGATAGTTTTTATTTACGTTATTTTTCACCTAGAAGACCTTTCCTCTATTTATTTTCTACTATTGCTGTACGTTGTAAGGAAATTCAATCATTGAAGAACCGTTTGTAAATCTAAAAATGTCTGTTCTGTTCAAAGAAAAAGGTTTTAGTAGCATTACTGGCTTACCAGTGCTGGCTGTAGTATATGTAGATTCGTCTAAAATAGAGTTTTCACTGGGGGCAGTGAAATAAAAATGAGATGTGGGTATCTCAGCTTGATCTCCTTTCAATAGAAATTAATGAACTGGCGTTGAAGAAGCTCAAGGTTAAAGGTCATCTATTGATCTTTGTGTACAATGTTGAAGCTAAGCAGTGTTGGTTTCATCGCTGGGATAAATGTAATAATGGCACGGCTGTCTTCATTGGCAAGATAGGGCCACTTTAAATCTTGGTTATAAAGAAAATGTTCGCAATTATCCCAAAACACGCTGCAAGCAACGGATAGCAAAGTTTTGTAGAAGTTATGAATCCATTATTTTGAGAGATGGCATCGTTTTAAAAATTTAGAGCAAAGTGACTAATCGTTGTACTCAGACCAACTGTGACACAGTATTTGTTTGTCTAAGATACAATACATGAATTTTCAAACAAAACATTCGGGTTGATTAAAGGAATTTTGTTTACCAATCAAAACTTCAGATATTGAAAATAAAATTATAAAGTGAATGAAATATTTACGTTTCTATAGAAGTAACTTAACCATGTTCATGTTAAGACTTACATTTAAGGCTTTAAATAATCTTGGTATCTTAAATACTGTCCGCATACAAAGTCCCAAAACTTGATAGGGACGCTGGACTGGACTCAACATACCCCCACCAGTTGTACCCCTCACTCAACAGGTTGTTTCTGACCCCGCCAGAGTAACAAATTGTTCACGCAGCTCAGTGTGGCAGTCGGCGCGCTGGGTATCGGAATAAGGAGACACTTTCTCACGACTGACCGATTCCATGGAATTATTCCTCAACTTTGTTTCAAGTGACAACTTTGTCTGTAGATAGAGCTGTGATTGAGGATACATTGAATGTATTGGGCCTTGGTTCATTCTATTTCTAGATGCTTAACTTGCGGTCCGTATTTTGCTTGTGTTGTGATGGTTTCAATGTGAAATAGGCAGTTCAAAATGTAACTAATGTTAATTTATACCAGATCTAATTAATAATGTCTTCTTTGCTGGACCTCTTAATTAGGTTTCATTAATAGATTACAGCTCATGACACTCGTGTATAATGATTTTTCTCTACAAAAAAAAAGTATATAATAACTGTTATATGTATATATTGTGTTCCAAATTGTCCCTCCCAAAACTAATGAACTCGTGGTTTAATTTTCTTTAGCTAATTAATGACTAGAGCTCCGTGTTGTGGACGTATAATATGTGTGTCCTCCTAATCATTCAAACTCATAACATTTAGTACATTCCCATACCCCGCTTAATTCTCTAGACATTCATCTTTAAATGGCGTGTTAACGAAATTGAACTGTTGAAGTGTACTCATTGAGCTATGCCGCAGGTGAATCAACTCGTGAACCCTGTACGGCATCAGTGTCACTCTAACAGCACCCCAAAGACTCAAGTTTATGGTGAATGCTATTTGGACAGTTGTGATGGAACTTATTTCTTGGATAATTCTCTCAAGTTGCCTAAGAACGTTGGTAGCCATCGTCTCATCAGGCCCCACGTTCTTAATTCATGTATTCGGAAACTAGACCATGTGGAAATTCTAAACCGACTTAACGGAAATTACAATGGTGGTGAGATCAACTCTTGTGCCGGCATTGGTCTTGGCTGCTGCCATTGCGTATCCTACAACACCAATCTCGACCATAGGCCGCACTCAGATGGAAACGTCTTAAGTAAGGTTTATACAAGCACACAATTTACCAAAGCTGAACTTGGAGAAGTTATTTTCAATAGGACAGAATCTTATCGGAATAACATTAGCTCCACCTGTAGGAACTGCAACACCGGCATCGCCTCATCTTCCAAGTGCTCTTTAGCGACCTACACAACGTCAAAGTGTTACAGACATGCGAACTCTAGTGCCGCACCAATTGGTCGTATTAAAAGTAGCACTACTCAGTATCAGTACTTAATTCGAAAACAACAACGCACTAGAAAGTGTGGTTTTAATGTATTTATGCACAGTGCCCTTTACAGGCAACAGCACAGAATTGAGAACAATTATATCATCTATCACAACCCAATGGAAGGTAATAGTAAACTAGGCCTACTGTTTCTTTTATCACAAATGATCTGAAGCGATAGTTAGACAATTAGTGTACTGTGCATGTTTGTTTCTAGTGACTTCCAGACACATAGAGCTATAGATTCACATCTAGAGAGATGTATTTTATGGACAACTTTCTTACTTCTTGTTGACACTTTAAGAAATGATTTAAATCGTTCCAATGAACAAGTTTCTATTCTTAACTTTTTCCGTTACTAAGGGGTGAACGTTAGGACTTTTTACAATTCAGAAAACTGTATTTAAAAAATCGTAAAACTTTATATTTGTATACAGAAACCGGGTTACAAAGAAAGTTTGTATCAATTTTGTGTGTAAAGACAAACCGGTCAACGAAGTGGTCCATTCAGTCAGGTTTCAATATTTTCTGCATGAATATCTGAAAATGAGAACTTACAAACTATCAACAACCATAAATCTGTAACCGTCAATATAAATATTGAAAGTGTTGTTAATACCAATGTATTGCACAATAAGCCGACGCAAGATTTCACTGGATACGGAGGTTTATTAATGTTATTGTCTTAGGTACAACTAGTGTTATTGAATGATTATTTTAATGTATGGTTTTGTTAAGGAACACTATTTCATTCAAGGCCTCAAGGAAGATACTTTTCTCTTTGGTTAAAGTAAATTCTTTCCATTAATAAATGAAATGCAATGCTTATTAATTTCTGTTTTAAATTATATTTGACTTATCTACACACTAAATGCAGTCTTTCTTTTGTAAACGAAAAACACTTTATTTAAAACGTAAGTAGCTTGTATAACAAAACATTAAATTTTGTAATGCAAACATCCTTTTTAACATTCTAAAACGTTTGCATAAAGTTTAAAAAATACACACAAAAATCTCCTCCCTTATTAATATAATCTCCCCATGTTTTTTTTTTATTAATAGTGAATAGTTCTAAAAAAAAAGACGTATTTTTCTGAAAAAAAAAATGCTTGCATAGTTCCTTTTTTTAATTAAATGTTTCACTTTCCGTAAAGGAAAAAATAATTTTTTAAACAAAGCGTATATAAAGTGTAATTGTATCAATTAGTTTGGAGAAAGAAGGGTTATCTGGGTGAAGGCTACCGTAACAGCTTTTTACATTTATACATTTGTATTTAAAAAAAAGGTTGAACGACTTGAATTGGAACTCGAGGGCTCAACCAGGCCAATACACTAAACACTGTGCCAGTGAAGTGCTTATGAAAATAGGTTTCATAGCTATCTATTAGTTTCAAACTTATAAGCGACAAAGTATAAAGGGGACTAATTAAACGTATACTACCACATAAGCCAAATACAATTTCTTTCCCTTGTTCGATACCGAACAATATAATTTAATTACCCAGGTACCAATAACTAATTAAATACTTGTTTGTTTGATTTTATTGGTTCTTATTTTGTCAGGTACAACAAATTGTGCAAAGTTTCAACTTGATCCTAGAATGGGTGTCGGGAGAAATAGACAGTTCAAACTAGGCAAACAGAGACAGTTCATATTAGCTTTGTGAAAAAAACGCTGCATCAGAAGGTTGAAAAATCTAAAATATCATGATGTCGGATTTTCAATGTCTTTTCTAGTTTTCGCGCTCTAAACGGGGCGGATAGATGGACTACACAAAACTAATAGTTTCCGGACAGATGGACTGCACAAAACTAATAGTTTCCGGACAGATGGACTACACAAAACTAATAGTTTCCGGACAGATGGACTACACAAAACTAATAGTTTCCGGACAGATGGACTACACAAAACTAATAGTTTCCGGACAGATGGACTACACAAAACTAATAGTTTCCGGACAGATGGACTACACAAAACTAATAGTTTCCGGACAGATGGACTACACAAAACTAATAGTTTCTGGGCAGATGGACTACACAAAACTAATAGTTTCTGGGCAGATGGACTACACAAAACTAATAGTTTCCTGACAGATGGACTACACAAAACTAATAGTTTCCGGACAGATGGACTACACAAAACTAATAGTTTCCGGACAGATGGACTACACAAAACTAATAGTTTCTCTTTCGGGAGCTGCTGATAAAAACAAAACATAACAGCATAAAGTTATTTTTAAAAAGTGTTTCTAATGATTTGAAATAGGTTTTAATGATTCATCTTTAGTCTTTACGTTTAATAGATCGCTATGAATTAATTAATTAATTAATTATTTTCTGACTTTTTAGAAGTAATAATAATAATAATAATTAGAGAAAAGTTAAATACATGTCTTGATTAATAAAATATATATAAGTCTGTTAATTAGCATACGTCGCTAATTTGCAAGGGTCGGCCTTAGGCCACTTCAACCTATGCGTCCGCAGTGTGCCCCGCACTTTCATAAGACCCGCGCTAATTATAGGTGTATAAATTATAATATTAAACCATTTTATAACTTATAACAGATTTTCCGCTGCCTCCTGATTTACCAGGAGCTCCTGGAAATCTCCTGATATTACAAAATATACGAACAAGTTCTGGAAATTTCCGGAAATTATTAAGATCTTTTGAAAACTCATACAAATCTCCTGAAATATATAGACAAAAATTTTCATTTTGGGGTGTCATTCAATATGGAAAACGCCCATGCTACGCGCGATAAAAATAAACGGCATTATGCGATACCCGTAATTGTGGAATCTAGTGAAAGAAGCTTCTCGCGCCTCAAACTAATGAAGAATTTTATTGAGGTCAACAATTCTCGTAGATAGATTGAAACATTTGGTATTTCTTGGTATTGAGCGTGATTTATGTAGGAAACAGAATTCTTATGATATAATTGTATGACTTCGCTATACGCAAGTCTCGTGTAGTAATTCTGTTCGTTGTAAAGAATGAATAAAATGCAAAGACGAATATATTTTCTAATAGAAACTCTTAAATTTCACTTATTATCCGTATCCCTACCCAAACTGGGCCCTGCAAAATCCGTTTCGCATTGGGCCCCACAGTGGTTAAGTCCGGCCCTGCTATTTAGTGATTGGTGAATACAGAGTAGATTACTTGTTCTCTTTCCATGACTTCTTGGTCAAAATGGTTAAGTCCTGCCCTGCTATTTAATGACGGGTGAATACTACTTGTTCTCCCCCCCCCCCTTTTTTTTTCGCCTCTAAAATTACGTGGGGTAACTCTAGTCCGTCCGACTTGCAGAAATAAAAGAGTGATCTTTCCATTACTTGGTGTCCAAACTCTTGCGCCATGAAGAGAATTATAGGCCCCACAATGGTTAAGTCCTGTCCTGCTATTTAATGACGGGTGAATACTACTTGTTCTCCCCCCCCCTTTTTTTTTTCGCCACTAAAATTACGTGGGGTAACTCTAGTCCGTCCGACTTGCAGAAATAAAAGAGTGACCTTTCCATTACTTGGTGTCCAAACTCTTGAGCCATGAAGAGAATTATATATATAGATTGAAATAAGTGAAGAGGAGAAGTTACCTTGTTGGAAAGCTCAATTACATAAGTGTCAGTTAGTAACTGACAATTTGAAAGTCAACGATAGGCCTACTATCTCCAAGACAAGTCTCATGATTTATTCATGTTCATGTTCCTTATCAACGTGTACTATAGAAGACTACCAAAATATTATCATTTGTATCTTTTGTTAATTTTCTTGTAAACAATATTCAACATGAAAGGCTTTAACACTAATTTTGTCGCACTCATAACAACCAAATTATTACATTGGAGATGCAACAATGGCTACTTAATAGACTTTAGTAAAGATGAATCATTAAAACCTATTTGTAATCATTAGACACATACTTTTTTCTAAGTTTTTCTAATATGTTTGGTTTTTATTTCTACATATAAATAGAAGTTTTAATTTTCTTTTAGAGTAAAATATTTTGATTTTTTTTTTTTTTTTACAAATTCTATCGTTCCCTAACACCAACTGACTCACTGTCTCCCCCACCCTGCATATCCTAACCCCTTCATAACGAGAACATCGTTTAGAACAGACACTTGTTCATTGGAACGACCTTATCCTTATTGTACATGGATTTGAAGTTGATTTTTTTTTTTTGTAGTTTTTATTTTTTAAAAATGTAAGCCCCTATAAACTAAGATTGTGACACATTGATGTGTTGTTTATGCACACAGTTTTCTCAGACCAACAGTTGAACGTCTCTCCCACACTGGCCCTACAATTGTCCCGGACACATCCCTCCATCCATCTTCCTAGACTCACAGCACTGCTCTTGTTTTTCTCTGATCCATCAGATTTATCCGTTTGGGGATCCGTAATTCTTCCAAGTCTCCCGGGAGAGATTCTCAACTAGAATGATCCCTTAATACTCCCACTTGCTCGTTGTGGCTGTTTTTTCCCCACAGAAAAGTGAAAACAAAATGAAAAACGATATTGTGGACAAACGTCAGAACAATGTTTCAAATCAATTGAAATGGATCAAACTGAAACAGTGTGTGTGTACGGCTGAGATGTTATCATTAGAACACACTGTTAGAATCCAAGACTTCTTGTTCTTTTTTTGTTTGTTCCAGTTTCTATTTAAAACTCATTCACTTGGACAACTGACCAGATTGGTCATGAATATTCAAGGCAGAGACTCGTGCAATCAAAGACATTTATCACTTGTGGTAATACACGTCTGGGTGTTGTATCAGCCTACAGTCTTGAAACAAAAGTACACTTTTCTAGGTTTCTAACATAAACACTTGAGGACAAGACTATACTTCAGGGATTCCCTTTTTAACAGGGAGGTAATATAGGCATTTTTTTTTTTTGCCTTGCCTTAAGCACCTCGTTTTAATGACGCTAAGTTAAAAGATATATATTAGTGCACAGTCTACATTGAAATGGACTATTGCAAAATAATGATAGTAAAAAAAAAACTCTGCGCCTCATCAGCAATTTTTAGACTCAAGCTTCAGTGGTAGAGATACTATGGATCATCTCGTTCAACTATTTTCATGTGATTCTTTAGCCCTATTCTCTGGAGGCAGCTTTATGTGACAATCTAGTAGTGAAGCCACCCGTTGTTTAGCACGCTGTTCTTCCTACGCTGAGTGCTATGCTTTCTTGGTCACCATCTGTCCACAAAGTGCGGTCTAGGGCTGTCTTCCCAGTAGTCAACATCTATGTTCACTGCTTAGAGGACCAGTTTGATTACATTCACACATAGGAGCTGGGGACGACGAGTTTTCTTTACTTTGTCGCGAGTTGTCCATAAATGATGACTTTCTGGATACGATTGTCCTCCATACGTCGGACATAACCAACCCAGCGCAGGCGGCGTTGTCTGAAGATTGTAAAGAGGCTGGGAAGAAGACCTGTTCTAGCGAGTATCTCAGTGCGGTCTAGTTTTATGTGACCACATGATTCACTGTGACAAGTCTATAATGTTAGTACTTCAGTTCTTTCGGTATAACTCCTTTTTGACAAATCAAATAATATATATATATATATATATATTGAAAGAACAAAACGTTGGAGTGCACTCCAAAGGAGAATATAAATTGTTCACATTTTATTCATGGTGTAGAGTGTAGAGAACTGAATTGATAATCCAAACGCTCGATTCCAAACTCAGTGCGCCACACTTTGATTTCTTGTATAAAATCTTTCCACCCCCCCCCCCTTTTTATTTTTAAATTTTTATTATTTTTAACACTTCATTGTCTCTATTGGTTGATAGGCGATAACTGATTCCTACTAGGTAAATTCTTGCACCAACTTAAAGGTGTGATTTCCGATTTTAATCTAAAGATTTCTGTTTGCCTCGTCGAATGTCATTAAGAGACGAGAAATTTTCTATTTTATGACTTTCACTGGTTAAAATAAATGCTTGTACACATGTTTAACATGTTTCGGATGTTCCCTCAGATTTGTAAATAACTAGATCCTACCCCAAACGTCCCGCAGGACGAATGAGGACGGCGGCGGGTTGGGTTCGAACCCTGGACCATCGAGACCATGAAAAAACAACGACAGTACAGAGAGCATACCACACGCATACCATTCTTTAGTATAGCCTTTAAGTGGGTATTAATACGGACCTATCATACATATGCCGGTATAAGAAAAATGTCCCGGTCAAAATGAACCTTCAATAGTTGTTACAACCGCACAGGTATCAGCTAATAGACTTCATCCAATGATCTGTTCATTTACCTCCCATTCCAAAGTGTAAGCAGATCTAGGGGACATTACCTAGGCATTAACAGATCAAGTGTTAACTACAGAATCTTGTAGCACAAAACCTGTGATTAGCAGTCTAACAAACGTGTAGATCTATACCCATTAGAATCTAGTCCCACTATGTTCAGTTCAGTCTGAGTGGTATAGTACGTATAGATGGAAACTACTTGTCAGTCCAGACATGAACAATACCTTATTTAGCTCTTGGATCCAACTATCCAGCGAACTTTCACCATACTGTTAGAATAAATAGTTACATCGCTGTGTTCTACTGAACGAATCTGTCGAGGTTTTGTTTCCAGTTGATAACATTTTCAATGTTGTCTATTGAATCTGTTTGGTTGGTCCTGCCGACTCCTACTACTTATATTTTCCTTGATATGTTCTCTATTGACATCTGTTTTTCAGTGTGATGATTGATACCTTCTGTTGTTTTAGACATCATCTTGTAAAGTTACTACACCTGCAGTCTAATGATTGTATATACTGCTTCTACATTTTCTTAAGTTTTGTTCTTGTTAGATCTCAATACTCCCCCCCCCCTTATTCTATCCATAATTTAAATCTTGACTCTTGTGTTTGAGATGATCAAATAGTTCTAACATTTGTTTATCCTTGAGCCACTTCTTATCAACTATAGCCAATCTAATTTTACAGCGACACAAAAATGTCAGAAGACAATTCCCTAGTTCTTCGTTTCTGCTGGCTGTTGGTTTAACGTGTTTTTCGAATGGCGAATACTTGGACTGAAGACTCGTGTCTGTGTCCTCGTCAATGTCTTACCACAGTGAAATGTTTGAAGAACACTGCCAGTTGTGTAGACCTCATACCATCACATAGCCAAGATGTTTCTCAAACTCTGGGGTGCTGTCCCTTAAAGGGGCGCGACTTCCTTGCAAAAGAAAGGGCGGGGACGAAATTGTTCAATTTATTTTTATTTCTCAAGGGAAGAAAACCTTGTATTACAATACCTCTATTCAATCACTCCTTCATGGATTTTCCTAGAAATGTAACAGTTGATGTATATCGCTGAGAAAAGAATTGCTAGCTCACTGGCCACATTGGGAAAATTCTAGTTTGATCGTTAAAATATTTTTCAAAGAAAAAAAAATTGGTTAGAGACGTACAAATCTAGGTCTAGAGCCACCATGGCGTAGTCAGCCGTATTACTGTCATTATGGGATATCAGTAAATTTAAAATTGCTTCAATTTTATTGAAGTTTATTTTTACGTAAATCTAATATAGATTACATCTATTATCTAGATTCCAGATCTAGACTAGATCTTAGAAGTTTTAAATCAAAACATCAGCTCTAGTGTTGAACCTAGATATAATAAACATATAATAAATAAATCACTTAATAATTGCATAAGTATGTCCCCCTGCTAGCCGATTCAGAAAATGCGGACGTTCAGCTCCAAGGCAATGAAGCAGCTGACGGTTTCACGGGTGCGATACTCTAATTGAATCAAAATATTTTAAAATATTTTTTTTTTAAATTATTTTATTATTTTTGAAGTATAATGATGAAGGTATTGTCTTTCTAAAAACAATATAGGCTATTTTTTAAATATTTTTTCTTGTGGGAAGCGTGGTCTAGAGGCTAAGTACGCTTGAAGTTGGCCTGGCTTTACTGAGCGCCTAAAGGCAGCACGGAAAAACTTCTCCCAGATACCCCCTCCCCTCCCCAGTGGTCCACCTATGAGATTGGACCATAGCGCTCTGAGCATGCTATAAGCATGAAAGTAGCGCTATATAAAAGTTATAATATTTTTTCATTGTAATTATCTATCGCTAATGTAATATTAAGAAAAGAAAATAACATTATTAGCAATATTTTAAAATTACATTAGTTCAAGAAACGTGATTTTATCTTCTACTAAGGACCTTTGAAAATGTGAAATGGCTGTAACATGTAACATGTTTTACAATGCTTACATTTGTACAAACAGCCATTAACTAGTACATTGAGTATGTGCATACCTTGAAGCCCAAACATGTACACATGGCATTACTTCATTGTGTATTTGTTGTTTGGTTTGACTACACAAACTATGATTTTCTGACGATCATTCTTGAGATAGGAAAACTACGGAATATTTTCTTATTATACATAAGAAATCTACACTTTAAAACAAGTAAAATATAACAAATCTTTTTTTTTTTAAAAAAAAAAAGCTTATCTAAAGGGCAAGAACACGTCCTTAAAATTATTTCTACCAATTATGTACAAGTTATTTCCCTTTTTACGATATCAAACAAAATAATTACTTACCAATAATTAATTGAGTATTTTTGTTTATTGATTCATGTTTTGTTAGGTACAAAAAATAATTGTGTAAAGTATCAACTTGATCAAAAATGCGTGATGGTGAAATAGTCTTAACAATTATTTTAAGGGGACTAAACCCAACAAATTTAGCCATATATGTGAATACTGAAATATTAGTTTCCCTTGTTGGTATCATACAAAATAATTAAGTACCAGTAATTAATTGTGCTATAGGTTACTTTTTTATTTTTTATTTGTGTCTTGTCTATGTCAATAAATAATTGTGCGAAGTTTTAACTTGATCCAAGAATGGGTGTGGGAACAATAACGTGTACACACTTTTTACCAGACAAATAGACAGAGTGAGTTGATATAAGCTTTGTAAAACAGGAAGAGCCCTGTATTGTAATCAGTTGTGCCGATTGTAGTGTCTGGTTGTCAAGTGTGCGTTCTTAAGATTTGATCACATTCTTAGTAACAAACTTTGAGTGAAACAATCTTTTTTGTTTTATTTGGGCTTCCACGTGTGAGCCTGAGTGTCTTGTATTGATTGAGTTTCTATGCCAGCAACTTGTATACATCTGCATGACTGAAACTGATCTTTTCTGTTGGAAACGCTGCCAGGTATCTAGAGCATCAAGGACATGCATATTTAGGTGCACACAAACGAACCGTTGCCAGGGCACTTGGTCACTCATCCTGTCTTGTCAGGTGTTCCAAGCTTGTATTACTTGCACTTTTTTTTTGTAGCGGCCACTGGAAGGCGCTATTGTCAGTCAGCGATAGGGAAATTCCGATTTTACAACATTATTTAACGTGCTAAAAATAGTTACTGCAGCTACTTTTGGTTTTTTGAAAGTGAACCTTTTTTTTTTAATGAAATACACAACCGTTTTGTTTTGTTTTGATACATTACACCATTTATACAACCAGCCATACACTTTTATGTGGTGTCTGTCTGGTCAAAAGTTTGTACACGTTATTTCTCTGACATCCAATCTAGGATCAAGCTGAAAGTTTGCACAATTATTTCTTTTACCTGACAACACAAGAATCAATATAAAAAATTTATTCAATTATTTAATTAATCATTTTTTAATTATTTAATTATTTTGTTTGGTATCTCGATGAAGGGAAAGAAATTGTACTTGACTGAAGTGGTGGTATAATTGAATTCGCAAGAATAGTTTACGCCTCCCCTGGCGGTTGTTTTCCTGTTCAACCGACCGACCGAAGAAAAGTAAAACAATAAATTCATGTTTAAAAAGTAGTTACCTAATTAATGTAAATAAGCTTTATAAGATGACCAACGTCTAACCGTGTTATTGTTCCTTTCTAGAAATGTGCATCTTTTCTGTAAGCTTGCGTTTTAAACATTTTTACTCGTCTCTTACAAGTCAAGTTGATAAATTATATTCCATGCCTGCACTAGACACTTAGGCATGACTAGATTCTTGACGCGTAGGGCGTAATCATCATTTTTTTTTTAAGTAACTTCTTTATTTTATAAGATAAGATAAGTTGAATAGCCGCAGTCTAGGAGTCAAAGAGCCGCATCTTGTGACCACTGGCTTAGAGCCACCGTGGCGTAGTCAGCCGTATTATCGTAATCATGCGATATCAGTCAATTTAAAGTTGCTTCGATTTGATTGAAGTTTATAAGCGTTGCTTATGTTGTTATACGTAAATCTAAAAGAAGTTACATCTAGATTTTAGATCTAAAAGTAGATCGTCTATGTCTTTGGGTATTTCCGCATTCATTCTATCTTCTTCTTCTTCTTCTTCTATAATATAAAGCAGAAAGTAAGACGTATGTATGTATGTATGTTACGCATAGAAATCAAAACCGTTTTACCAATCTTGATAAAACTTGGCATAAATGTTCCTTGGGTGCTAACTGGAACCTTGACGTATGTATAGTAGCCCTAAAACTAACTTAAGACCCTTAAAAAAAAAGGTTGCCCAACTCTATGAAAGTATTACTATTTCATGGATCTAGGCCATGTTTACCATGTTTAGATCGAAAGGATCTAGATCTAATTTTTAAAACTACACTTTGCACAGATAGTTTTTTACTTTGACACATGAAAATACAAAATATAGTCTATTGATTTCATTATTTAATAAAATTAACCTTCAAATTTGTATTTCAAAAGCATTTTTACATAAATTCTTTCATTATATCTGCTAATTTAGAAGTCCTGGCGTACTTTATAATTCCATTTTCCATTAAGGCACATTCCTCGTTCCATATATGCTAGGACACATTTGTACAAATGCTCCTTCTTCCCTAGTGCTATTACAGCATGGAATGGGTTGCCTGAGCTAGCCAGGAAAACCAGTGACTTGGCAGAATTTAAGTCACTGGTTAATATGAATGACTGAATGCATGACGCGTAGGGCGTAATCATCTTTTTTTTTTGAGGTAACGTCTGTATTATATAAGATAAGAATATAAGATTTATTTAACAAATCGGGTAAAACCGTTTTAATTGTACTTTATATTTCATTTATCTCGCGCTCTTTTCTTTTTTAATAGATATGAATGTATCCGCTTAATGTGTAAACCCATTTTCACAAAACTACTTTTATTTTCGTGGCGAAAGAGAAAAACTTGAAAGGATCATTATCTTAGTTTGACATAGATATAAATTCCAATCCACAATACACAAACTAAGGCCCGCAGGCCGCGGTAATGTCCTTCTAGTAGTTAAATAAATAATTAATGTTCAGGAACACACATATATATATATATATATGTTAGGTTAGATAGATGGGTGGATAGGTGGATGTGTTAGTGTAGGTTTTGGTCTGAGAACTTTGTAGCCGTCAGTTTGCATTGTCCCGTGAACTCGGTTATCTTGTGTATGACTATTGATTCCTGGTCGAGGCGCCCTTGTTGTACTATCAATTAAGGTTTGACATGATGAAGAGCGTATACAGGAAGTCAGCTCTCGTTTGTATATCAACGTTACCCCATCGCTGACATAAGGCTGATCTCACCTAGTCAGTGGTTGGGTCTACTTGGAAAACCTGACATTTCAAAGAAGCGACATGTTACCCATACAGAAGAATGCTTTGGTCAACTTTTATCAACCTAGAATATGCTAACACTCTAGGGAATTAGGGGACTTTTTAGGAGCACTCCATATATATTTTAGAAGTAATGGAAAATCCTTTTTTAAAACGCGGCAGGAGTGCTACTTTTCCAGGATAACCAGAAATCCGGGTTTTGAGGGCCCATTTCCCACCTCCAGGTTTGCCCATGCATTTAAAAAAAAAGGATTTTTAATAGATTTAGATTCTGGTCTACATTTCTTCACATTTCCTCCGTTAATCTTAGTAATATCCGATCAAGCGACCCGCTATTTTTGAAACAAAATGAACCTGTTTCACATCTCGTGATACTTTCACTTTACCTATGTTTTTTTTTTTTTGTTTTTAGAATGTCAACATTCTACTTGGAAAGCGCCTAGATTGAGAATTTGAGGTCTAGAAATAGATCTGATCTAGACTTGAGAATTTGAGGTCTAGAAATAGATCTGATCTAGACTGTAAACGTCTATTTCGTATAGATCTAGATCTCGAGTACCTAGGGATAAATAATTTCATGGGTGCGTTCACATTTGAATGCTGGTAACTGTGACTGAAGATTTTTTCCCTTGTTTTATATTAGATTATAGATAAATTAGTGATCTAGAGGTAGGATCCAGATTGACATTTTTGATGGATTAAGTCTAGATCTACACCAGATCGCCGGATTTAGTGAAGATGGCTGAACCCTAGATCATAACCAGAATCAATGATTGAAGAATTATGATAATTCTTATTCAATGATAATTCAATTATCCAATTTTGCGTTCGCCTAGCCCTAGAATGTCCTAGATCGATAGGTCTATATGTAAATTATGTACAAGCAGTCCAGCAAATTCTAGATCTAGATCTCTATTAAAATATAAACAAGATCTAGAGCTAGAGTCTGTCTGTTTTGGAGTAGATCTGGACTACATGAAGTCTCTTTCCTATTTGATCTTATTGAAATAGATGATCATGTCCGTGCATGTACATTGGTGGAGTTAGTTTGAATCATGTGATGAAAGCAGGAGACTTCAAATGAAAGAGAAAAAAAAAACTTTACGTTAAGAGAGGAACATCATTTAAATAGCTTTTTTTTTTAAATTAAAATAAATGAAAACATTATGATTATTAAATTGTACTCAATCAACCTCTTTGACTAATGCAACTTTGTATTACAAGCTTCTTTAATAAACAGACCCAAGCTATATTGGGGTATACAGATCTAGTTCTAGTTTTGTGAAATGATGCCATTTTGAAAAGTCAACTTTATACACACTTCTTCCCTTTTTATGGGGATTCTTAAAATTGTATGTATAGCGTCCTTTGATTAGAACAACAAAGATCTAAATATACAAATCAAACTAAGCATGAATTAAAAATATTTTAGCTGGCACGTGCCTTATTTCAGTGTTTGTGAAAGTTGTGTATTTCAGTTGCAAGGTTTATTCAAATTATTAAAAATGAAAAAGTTTAGTTTCAGGGTTGACTGAAATGTGCGGGCAGTTCTATTGAAAGTGTAAAAAATATATAAATTATAAATACTTGACTATCACAGTGTAAGTAAATCAGGAAAAAGATTTCATAAAAAAACAAACTCCCACTATCATATGAAAATAGACAATTTTAGCTGGCCTCATAATCATTTGGCTTTTGGAGCAAATTTGCATATATCTTAATTTTTTTTTCTTCTGATGGGAATAGACATTACGTCTTTATATTGTTATTGATCTAAGAAATTGTGTCTGCCTCTCCCACTGCTTCTCTCCCTCCACTGGCCTCGTTTTGTTAACGTAACCAAGTTACGAGCCACCAGCAGCATGCAAATTGGTTTGCTTCAGAATGAAAACCGGAGGTCAACGTAGCGGTCACCCCTCGCGCACAAAAAAGTCTACCCGGAACGTGTTATGAGATTTTCGTGTGCACGTTGCCGGAAGCCAAAACATTGTCCAATGATGTCTCTACCCTTTAAGCTGGCTTCATATTACAGTTGAAACATTTCAATTGGAGCTGTTAAGCCAGACCGATCACGAGCATGGGTTTAATGTACATTTTTCTTATTCCCGTTTCCCCACTCAGTTTTGAAGTCAAATAAATACATGGGGCCACGTCGTCCTGGAAATACAAGAGTCTGTGTTTACCTTCAGTGCTTAGCAATATACAATGCTCTTACAATCTTATATCATAATATTTTTTCCCAAACCAGTTTCAAATGTGTGTGCTGAGACATGTTTTCATTATGATGTTCATTATAATGATAGTGTGTGTGGAGATGTCTTCAATATGATGTTCAATCTGTTTGTGTGATATTTGCCTTCATTTTAATGCTCATTACATTTTATGTGACGAGATATATTTTCATAACATTTTGTATTTGTTTGTTTGACATGTTTCGGATGTTCCTTTAGAGTTGAAGATAATTTACTTCCAAACCTCCCGCAGGACGACGGGGGATGACAGCGGGCAGGGTATGAACCTTGGACCATCGAGACAACCGAACGACAGGTCAGCGCGCATACCGCACGACCAGGCAGCCATCCTTCACCTATCCCTTAGTACATTTAACCGTTGGGGCACCACACAAGATCTGTAAACTGTATTTCTCCATTCATTTCTGTCCTTTGACTTATAATGAATTCAATGACAGGCCTGTCCATTCTTTGATGTTGTCTTTCAATTGCTTTCTCTGTCTTCCTCTTCTTCTTTTTCCTGGTACTGTAACCTGAAGGAAGGTCTTTGCGAACACTGAGAACCTTGTAATGTGGACAAAGAGTTAACGTTTTTTTGTTGTTGATGTTGTTGTTGTTGTTGTTTTACCGTGGTTAGCAGATCAATTTGGGTCCAATAGCTGTATAAATCCTGTTTCTAATCTCTTCATTCGTGATTTGGTCTTTGTAAGTGACACCTAGGATCTTTCTGTAGCATCTTAGTTCCATTACTAGGATCTTGTTCTCGAGATCTGCCCTCCCCGTCCATGATTCGCATGCATATAAGAATGTGGCCGTGAATAGGGTGAGCATCAGTCTGATTTCAATAGCGAGGGCTATGCTTTACTCTGTCCGGATTGTTTTGAGTGCTGATGTAGACTGCAATTCTGCGAAAGTTAGTAGTTTTTCTTCCCCCAATGCTTTCAGAAATTTTGTAGCTTTCAAGAGCGTCTTCCATTACCTCTTAAGTAAGATATTGAAAAGAGTTTGTGAGAGTAGGCAGCCTTGTCTCACTCCAAATGTCGTTTTAAACCAGTCTCCAAAGTTTTTGCTGAAGTACACTGCACTAGTGGCCTACTTTTAGAGGTTTTGGATAACTTTTATTATGTTTTGATTTACATTGTATTTTACCATTGTCGCCCAGAGTGCCCCATGCCATACTCTGTCGAAAGCTTTCTTGAAGTCATTGAAGACATGGAAAAGGTTGTGCTGATGTTGAAGGTATTTCTCTCAGAGTATTTTGAGGTTAAAGATTTGTTATGTTGTGCTGAGGCCTTGTCTAAAACCCGCTTGTTCTTCTGTAATAATGTTGTCAGTTAATGGTTTTAGCCGGTTTAGTATAATTTGTAACAGGACTTTGCTGGGATGGCTCATGAGACTGATGTCCGGTAGTTTTGACAGTTATAAATTGCCTTTCTTCAGAAGAGTGATGATAAGTGATTGGGTCCAGGATTTAGGCCATTCTCCTGATTGCTAGATCTTGTTGCAAATCTTTCAAAGTGCGTTTATCTTGGTTTCTCTTCCTGCCTTTAGAAGTTCACAAGAAATGTTGTCCACTCCGTGCTTTTACTGCTGATGCTACTTCCCAGCAGAGAATTGGATATTCCTCGGTTTTGGATACTGCAGGGACTATATTAACGCGGGATCTCCTGAGATTTCAAATGTCTGTAATTCTAATTAGTACTCAGTCCATCTTCATATCACCTCAGTCAGACATCTATTGTTTTTGTCTTGTGTTGTGGTAGTTCTTCGCTTTGAGGTTGGGGGGTCCTTAGCCAGTTGGATATTTTTAACTGTCGTTTCTGTTCCTACACTCCTCAATTTCCCGACATTTGTTCTCTATCCACTTCCTCTTCGCTTCTTTCATTTCCTTCTTAATCTTTTTGTTTACAATTTTGTATTCATTTGGCATATTGTGGGTCGGACAACTTTAAGCTTCTTTAAGCTTCCGACGTTATCTGTGATTGCTGTGCTCAGTTTGTTGACTTGTGTGTCGATATACTGGTCATGCTAAGCGCCCTCCAACTTGTGCCTCGAATAGAGCATCAATATGTGGATCTTTCAGCTTGTTCAGGTCAAATTTTATCCTGGTAGTTCCTTGTTTTGTTACCCTTTTTAGGTGTAATTTGAAGTTCATCATTACAAGGTCATGTTCGCCACCTATGTCAGCTCCAGGAAAAACTTCTTGTTTTAGCCGTATGGATGTTTGCCTTAAAACGCTGCTGCATCATGATACAGTCGATCTGGTTGTGGTGTTCTCCGTTGGAACTATGCCATGTGGTTATTCGCGACTTTTTATGGCATCCTAATGTGTTAGCCAACAAAAGGTTGTTGTATCTCACAAATTCTAGTAGTCGCAGTTCTCGTTCGTTAGTTGTGAGGTTGCTGAATCTGCCACATGTGTCTTTCCAGGTCTGGTAGGAGTCGCTTCCTAGCTTGGCATTCCAGTCTCTTTGTACAATATTTGTAAATAGGTTTTAGTAATTAATGGTGTTTGAAGAAACTGCGAAACAACAACATCTATTTAAGAAAATTAACCTCTGCAGTTTAGAACGCGAAATGTGCTTGGTTCTGGGTTCATAGTAAGCAATAACAGATTAAAATTTGTGTCCACCACTTCAGTCGATTGTTATTTCTTTCCCTTGTTTGAGATACCAAACAAAGAAATTTATTAACAATAGTTAATTAACTAAAATTTCAGCTCAATCCGAAATCAGGTGTCGGAGAAATAATATGTACAAACTTTTGACTAGACGGACAGAGTGAGTTGTAAAAAAAGAAGCTTCTCTGTTGTACACATTACAGAAATACATAATTTGAAGAAGAATATATTCATCCTAATTTATCAGCTTTTACAAGACATATAAATATTTATCTCAAACAATGAGCACCTAAAAGTCCGCACCAAAACGACCGCGGAACCTAAAAGGCTTCGCTAAAACGACCTGTTTTTACTGTTAGTTATTTTTTTTCTTTGAATAATTCTTTTGATTTCTACTCCATAAAGAAAGACTTTATGCTTTCTCGAATTGAGCTTTTGATATTTTACGAAACGTATGTTGTCTATATAACTATTGCTAGAAATTAAGGCAGGGGACGGTTTTACTATTGCTAGAAATTAAGGCAGGGGACCGGTTTTACTATTGCTAGAAATTAAGGCAGGGGACCGGTTTTACTATTACTAGAAATTAAGGCAGGAGACAGTTTTACTATTGCTAGAAATTAAGGCATGGGACCGGTTTTACTATTGCTAGAAATTAAGGCAGGGGACCGGTTTTACTATTACTAGAAATTCAGTATCGACATAGAGACTCCTGATTCAGACTGACGGCTGCTAGATTCTCGTTGAAATGTATATGATAAGACACAGTCATGCGCATCTGTTTATGTCATTTGAAGGGGGCGTAATATCCCACCTTTCTTATATCGCTGTATTTATTGGTTTTGACTTTAAAGCTAAGAAAAGAATATCGTTGAATGTCAATCAATAGAACACTGTATCTCTGATTACAAACACACACACTCCTACACATATTCTCCTGATCGCTTACACTACACCAAATGATCACTTCTATAAATAAATGCGTCCAGAAAATCAAGTTAAAATGTTATTTCCATATCGGTCCTGATGATGTTATCAGAGTAATGAGTCATGTCACTAGTTTGTCTGGCCTTACAATCACATTTGAAGCCTTGCCATCAAACTGGAAGAATTGGGATGGAAAGCACTGAACACTTTTATATTCAGTGTTGTATTTCGTAACTGTGTGGCCAACTTCTTGGCTACCTTTCTTGGGGTCTCGAGTTAAACACCCAACTCGTGGTTGCTGAGCGCCTTAGGAAACCTCCAAGATACACCGACACAATAGATTGGACCAGAGCGCAGACCATGCAATAGCACAATGTTTCCCAAAGTGGTCCCTACGGACCCTTTTGAGTATTTATTACATTTTAGTTACTAAGAGAAAAATAAGTGCTCTATAAGTTGTATAAAGGAGATGTATTTTTTTAATAAAAAAGTATTTTAAAAATCTTTTTTCTTGTTATTCATGAAAATGTAAAATAAAGATTTCTCTGAGTGTATCACAACTAGAACTCAAGTCAGAAATATGAAGGCACTTCTCTTCATTCTACATTGATGTGAAGTGTTTTCTTCTGGAACAACTATTTTACCTTGCTAATAATTCTTATTTTTTTTATTTTTCTATTCCCAGATCCAGATGCAACATACACAAGTTTCTCCAACCCTAACTACTTCTTCAATCGTGCTCGGCACCACAACAATAACAACAATGCCACCACTCCAAATGGCAACACCAGTGGAATATTGGCTGACAAGCTAAGGCTCAACACAGACTATTTTGACAATCATGGAGCCTTCAGTGATTACTCCTCTTGTGAGCCCACCCCTACCACCCCTGACAGGACCCTCATTCTTCAGAAGTTGCACTCACCTTCAGATGATGATGATGATGATGATGATGATGATGACAATGAGGATGACAAGAGATACCTGGTCAAGGCTGATGGAGATAGTGACAGTAGCCAGTCTAACAACGAAGAGCCTAGGATGTATGTAGGTGTCGGAAGCCATCAAGTTAGAAGGTCCAGGGGAATCCTAGGCTACCTGGAGATGTTAGAGAAACAAGCTCTCCAAAGAGAATCACGAAAATTCAACAATGATAACAGTGATGAGGAGGATGGTGATGATAAAGAAAAAGATGATGATGAGAAAGAGGATGCACCTAAAACCATGCAGGGAGGTGATCAGCCTGTAGAACCACCACCTAATGAAATGTGAGTTATTTTTATTGGATTCAGATTTTTTAACATCATTTGTTATATTCATATTATGTGTTTGTTTGTTGTTGGGTTTTTGTGTGTTTTTTTTTGTAAAATTTGTCAACAGTATGTTTGTACTCTTGTATAATTTTGATTTCAGAAATTTCAAAGTCTTTATAATACTACTTTAATTGGGTTTTAGAAAAACACTTTTTTATTTAACTACACCTTCCAAGCATTACTTTTATAGCGCTGCAGCCTAAGTGAACAAAAGCTTTTAATCACCAAAAGGACTGTCAATGAGGTAGTACAGTGACTTATCATAAAAGCTAATTATCAGAACTTTAACATTTTAAAGTTAAGTTATGACACATTACCTAATTGTGTAAAATGTGAGTTAAATACAATGTAAAAAAGGCTACACTAGAGAGTAACAGAAAGTGTGCATTATCACATAACCATATATATATATACATGTGTGTGTGTGTGTGTGAGAGAGAGAGAGAGGCTTGTCTTCAAGTCCAAAGATTAAGGAGGGATGCAGCATGGCTGCTTAGTCCTTGGTGTGATCTACATATGCCCATTGTCTACAGCTTAGGTTGTTGTTGTTTTTTGCAGTCTACGTCTGTCCTCTGCAGTACATTTCCTTTCAGCCTTTATAATAAATCTCCTGCTATCTACTTTGGAAGCTGCCAGGGGCCCTTTTCTATGTCAGTTTCAGCAAGCTGGTGCTTAAGCTGGTCTTTAGAGCGTTTTTTGGGAGATACCTCTGTTACAGCGATCGCCTTTCAGCTCACCAAAAAATATTGTGACCTGCCCAGCTTGGCTATTAACAGATGAAGACATTAAACGTTGTGTTAATGTCATTTTAATGTAGCTCGTCAGACATTCACACATCTAAAACCAACCTGGAAATCTCCCCACATCTCTAACAAGACTAAAATAGGGCCTTAGTAAAAACACAGCACTCTCCATGGTCTCTTGCTAGTTTTTTAATGGCTCTTTCTTGTCCTCTCGGCTCCATCTAGTTCACTGTGTCGCCACGTTCTTTTTGGTCTTCCTCTACATCTTGTACCCTGGGGGGTTCCACTCAAAGACTTCTCTAGCTCTGTTGTTGGAATCTTTTCTAAGGGTGTGACCAAGATGGTAGACTAAAATAAGAACTTAAAAACTAATGTCAGGGCGGTCCTACTCTATGGTTCTGAAACATGGAGAACAACTGAAGCCACAACAAAAAAAGTACAGACCTTCATCAACAGATGTCTGAGAAATATCTAAAAACTACACTTGTATGACAAAATAGCAAACACCAAATTGTGTGAGATTGGGTGGAAAGAGAAATATAGAGGTGCAGATCTTAGAAACAAAGGCCCTATGTTCCATGAGGAATGCAAAGGAAAGCTAATGATGCAAACGGTTTTAGACTTTTTGCCAACAAAATTTTTTTAAAATTTGTATTACTAAATTAGGTACTTTCTGTCTTACTAGATATTTACATTTTAAAAGAAATGCTTAATTTGTTTTGTAAAGAGAAAAAATCTATTAAGTCGAATATAATTTAAAAGAACAATTAATAATTAGTGTTTCATATTATACACATCAAGTGCAAAGTGTATAAAGGATTCTTTGTTGAAGCTTTGAATGGCCCTTTACAAAACAATTAAATCAGTTAGATATAGATATTCATTCAATAACATCAGTTAGGCCAGGTTCACATTTAACTATATCTTCATAACTATCAGTTCATTGAATACATATGGATATTACCTATGTAATAATATTAACGTTAATAAATCTCCGTATCCGTTGGTATCAGGTTCTTAGTTGAACTAACGATACAACAGCATCGGCAACACTTTTGACACTCACACGGGTTGCGTGTCTTCTTTTTGTATCCACGGAGTTAAGGTTGTAGTTGCTGATAGTTTTTAGTTCATAGTTTCTGATATTCTGATAGTATTAAAATCTGCCCTTTTAGCTGCCTGAGGAGATCACATGGGGGGCCGATTTTGAGTTTTTGTTTCCACACAAACTGTCTTTTGTTTTTTATTTAAAGTTTTTGAAAATTGTAGGGGCCTCCACAAAAATTCTTCAGTGGGTCTTCCACATACCCTGATTACTGGTCTTATTATTTCTTATCTTTTTTACCCCTCCTTTGTGAACAGCTTTGACCATGGTACAGAGATTAACTCTCCTGATTCAAATGACAGTGGAATCCAGGCTGGTGAGAAGACTCCTATTCTCTCTCCTGATACTCCGGGTGCTCTGGTAAGTGGATAGACATGACATTATCTACATGATTTTTTAGAATTTTAATAGATTTTGTCTCAGCATTTTAATAGTACCTATGTTTTGTCTCAGCATTTTAATAGTACCTATGTTATGTCTCAGCATTTTAATAGTACCTATGTTTTGTCTCAGCATTTTAATAGTACCTATGTTATGTCTCAGCATTTTAATAGTACCTATGTTTTGTCTCAGCATTTTAATAGTACCTATGTTATGTCTCAGCATTTTAATAGTACCTATGTTTTGTCTCAGCATTTCCTGGAACTGGTTCCTCTTGTACCTATTATCAAACATTTTATCTCAGTATCTACTTGTATTTCATGGCACATGAAGCTGTGACAAGTCATGGACATAGGGATTCAATACATACAGAAATAGTTTCTTACAAAATAGAGTGGGATATAGCTGAGAGGCGAAGTACACTTGAGCTTGGATTAACTATCTATCAAAGGGAGGCTTCAGGTTCGACACCCAACTGGAGCAGAGTTGTGTTTAAAGGCAGCACAGACAACCTTCTCCCAGATACCCCTTCCCCCTACTGGTCCACAAATATAAGCATGAAAGTTTCGCTATATAAAAGCTATTTAAAAAAAAATATGCACTCTGTAGAGTTTAAACCTTCTTTATATACAACATGTTGTCCTTATCAGAGAATAGATATAATATTCATGTATTTTTTTTCCTTTTTTAGTCCCCATCCTGTAATACATCTTTGGTTCCCACTAAAATACAAACAACTATAAATTGTGCCTGTGTCCACATTGTTTCTACTCAGTTAGGACTGTTAACTCTTATGACCTTTTGGATGTGCCTTCACTTGTTCAAAATAAAGACTACAGTGCAGCAGATGTATTGTGTAGATGTATTGCTACTTCGTGTTATTCCAAGAGTTCATTGTTTCAACACATTTTTAACTCTTTGGAATAAAAAGGTTTACATTTAGAGTTCACATAGATGTTTGTCAAACCCAAACAATGGTCTGTAACCTTACTATAAACCTGTACAGAATGTGCCACCTATAGAAGATGTTACCCAGCCAATAAAGCAAGACAGTGAAGTTCTACCAGAAGGTTGGGAGAAACATGAAGGTAAGTGTTTTTTTGGTTGTTTTGTTTTTAATATTTGACTTGTACATTTATTTTATACTTTATGATATAAATAAAAATACATAATTTAGCAAAACAAAGGTTGTTGTTTTTTTACTACAATAAAAATGTAATTACTTTTAAGTAAATTGAAAAAAAAAAGTAAGGTACTAAAGTACACAATTATTCCCTGTAAAAATGAATGTGTCTTGGCTGTAATTCTTGACTGACATTATATAAAATAATATCATGAAATAATACACAAAGGAACATGAGCCTGAATAGGTTTATTTAATTCAGTGTCTATTCATTTGCCTAAATAAATCTGATTTATGTCAATTCAGTAGTGTGGTGTCTATTCATTTGCCTAAATAAATCTGATTTATGTCAATTTAGTAGTGTGGTGTCTATTCATTTGCCTAAATAAATCTGATTTATGTCAATTTAGTAGTGTGGTTGAAACATTATCACTTGTAAGATTTTACTTCCTTCAAGTTTTTGTACTTTATACCCCTGAGAATTATGTTGTGTCCATGTTAAGACAAAGAATCTGCTAATCTATCATTGCAATTGGAAATATACACAGACAACACAATGCATATGTTAACTATAACTCCTCAGGGGTTGCAAATGATTTTTGTGACCCTGTTTAGTAAAACCCCGTTTTTAAATTTAAACTATTTCTTTAGTGACTCTAAATGGAAACCATTGCTCTTATCCTAAACAAAGAATTTTTTTAGAGACAAACTTGTGCCTAAAATACACAGTCTGGTCTCCTGTGTACTTCTCAATGAAGATGCCATACACCAGCTGTAGTTTGAAATAGTTTACTTGTCAAACTCAAGACTAGTTTTGGCTTCTTGTCTAACTTCAGGTTGTCACACTTTGTCTGCTTTGGAAGTGCCAATCAGATTTGGTTTGGCTAATGTCATAATACATCCAATATATTTGATGTTGTTGTTGTAGTCTCTTTATATATTATCACAGTAGGAACTGCTTATTTTTGTAAATATTTCAAAAATTCACAAGTAATACATATGTATCTTGACACTCACTTTTTAAATACAAATGACAAGACTATGTATAAATGGTTCTTTTCTGTAAAGTTTTAAAAGTGTTTTATTCTTTTTTTTTTTTGATAAATCTGCCTGTTTAATCAATTTTAAAAATTTAATGGTTGGCTATTAAAAGACAAAAGTAGCTGTTACACTAAAACCTTTTTTTAATAAGTTGTTGTTTTTTTTGTTCCTGCGGCCTTGACATTACTTTAGTCAGCCAAAAGCTCTTGAGACACCTGACCATAGGGAAGGATTTCTTCCAGAGACAACGAATGAGAGATAAGCAAACCTCCTGTCCAAAAGGCCTCCCCTTAATCCCATACCAGCAGCCCATGTTGAGGCGAGACATTACATTGTGCCACCAACCTTTAGGATCATGAGGAACAGAAAGGGACAGCAAGCTCTTACAATACTCTTAGTCCTTTGAAAGCCAACTGAAGGTTCTAGTTCCCTGTTTGTTTTTTCCTTTTCCTGAGGGCAATAAAATACTAAATAGATGTCTGAATTTGTTTTATCATGCATGAAGATTTAATTGGTAGAGGTTCAGGCTATTGAAAAGCAGTACACACTTACCAGGACTCCAAAATTGACATTAATTCTTCATCTATTTGACTTTTTATACTTATGCTGGCTGTATTCAGACAGGCTACAAGCAGAACTTATGTATTGGGTGAGGGTGATATGGAAACCTGTCTGTCTACCTGTATTGTGGTGGCAATCCCTGAATTTGTTATCACAGAAACCCTCTTTATAATCTTGTCAATCAGACAATTTATTTATCTAAGCTTATTGTAATATCATTCACAGATTGTAAAAAGATTTAGCATTTCAAAGAATCAGAACAACTTTTTGAAAAACAAAAAAATAGTGTGTATTGTGAAAGTTGCTTGTTTCCTTCTAGTGGATAGTACCATAAGTAATACATGACATAATACATGACATGACTGTAGCACTCTTGCTGTCACAATAATGACAAGAGCTTTTCTCCAAATAAATAACCCAATCCTATTAGTTCAACTTGTCAGAACAATTGAACTTATTTCTAAGACTGTCAGAGACTGCTTCTACTTGAAGTGTCATTTATAGCTGTCATAACAGGGAATCTGGACAATGGCTGTGAAGGATCACTTGACCAGGGAGACCTGTCACTACTTTGTTGGGGCTGCCCATTGATTATCACTTCATTGGTAATACCTGTGGTCATGACTTGGACTTATTATCATGCTATTTGATTTAATGTGGACTGTGAGTTGGTGAAGAAGCTTTCTCCTACTTTTAAATAGATTAAATGTAACTGAATGCCTTAGTGTCTAATGTACTATAGACTAATTACACTTCTATTTTCTAGTTTTATTGATATGAACATCAACAATGACACATGTAACTTCTAGTAACAAAACCATGTCATCTTCTTTTTATTTTATTTTTTTTTGCACAGCCAGGCAAGTTATCTGCACTGTCAGGTTATAAAGTCCCAGGTTTTAAGACACAAACAATTAGCATATCTAGATTCTAACTCTAGCTCTAGTCTGAATTCTAGTTCTAGATTTTAGTTCTAGTTCTATCTAGAATAATTTAGATCAAGTCTTGATTTAGATCAAGTCTAGAGATCTAGTGTAGATGTAGATCTAGATTCTAGATCTGGACTATATCTAGAACTAGTCAAGAAATCTAGATCTAGATTCTATATATATATTCTATATTCTGGATCTAGTCAAGACCTATTAAGTAAATAGAGCAATTATGATCAGGATTAGTTGGCCTACTAGTGGGTAATAGTGTATTAGCCTATTCTGTTCGCATGGGAAACCTGTTTTGTTGTAACGGCTCTTTTTTTTTTTATTTCTTACTACGTCTACTCCAATATGTTAATCGAAATTGTTGGGAAGAAGTAGATATCTTGTAGCAGTGGCGTCATTGGAGGGCGAGGGTGCGGTCAACACCGGTTGACACCATTTTGGGGGTGACAACCAAGTTGGAAAAATTATAACTTGGCAATAGCAGACACATTGAAAAAGATAATAATAAAATCTCGAGATATATCTTGGAGCAGTGGCGTCACTAGACAAATGGGTGTGAGGGGTGTGCTTTTTTTAAAAATTCATGTTTCTATTTACAATTAATCAACTTCCTAGTCCAAACCTCCTGCAGGTCATTGGGGGTGGCAGAGGAAAGGGTATGAACCTGGGACCATTGAAACAACCGAACAACAGTCCAGCGCGCATACTGCATGATCAGGCAGCCATCAATTCATTTTTCACTCATTATTCCACATTGAATGAACTTTTTAAAACATGGTGAATTTGCTCATTTTCATCTTGTTTGAAATAGACTTTTTATTTATTTATTTTTTTTCTTCATCTGAATATGTAATGGAGGTCCAGACCATTAATTTGTTTAATGTAAAAATTATGCATAGAATAAGTAATGGATTTGTTGGTTAAAGACTGCAACAAATTTTCTAACCAGATGATGATGGGGCATACTACTGGCATGTCAAGAGTGGTACCATCCAGAGAGACCCTCCACCTCCTGCTCCCCCTGATGGTCCAGCACTTTGTTCTCCCAGGTCAATCTCACTGACCTCTGAATCAGTAAGTGCATGTCCTTTTTAAAAATCTTATTTCAGCTCACTCTGTCTGTCTGGTAAAATGTTTGTACACATTATTTGTCTAACACCCAATCTTGGATCAAGCTGAAATTTTGCACAATTATTTCTTTTACCTGACAAGACAAGAATCAATTAAAAAATTAACCAATTAGTTAATAGTCTAATGGTAATAAATTATTTTGTTTGGTATCGAATAAGGGAAAGAACTTGTACTTGACAGATATGGTGGCATAAATTGAAAATTCCCTTTATACTTTGTGTAGTGAAGTAAGTCGTGGCTTAAAGAAAAGAAAGTAACAATACATAACTATAAAACCTTCTATTTTCATAAGTAATTAACTGATACTGTGGTTAATGTTTTGGCTTTAAGGGACTTGAGCCCTCAAGCTAGAATTCAAGGCGTACAACTTCTTTCTAAATTTATAAAATGCATTTAAAAAGCAATCACAGTAACATTCACCCAGATACCCCCATCTTTCTCCTCCTCCCCCCAACTGGTCCAGACAAGTGATAGGACCATAGCTCATTGAGAAAGAAGCATGAAATTGTGCTAAACAAAAACAATTGTTAAAAATATTTCTAATTGCACAGATTTATTATTGTTAGTCTAGATCTATAACAAATTCAAATACAAGTCTGATCCAAACTAATTGATACAAATACACTTTATATATGTTTTTTTTAAGTCTTTTTTTTTTTATTTTGCTTGTTGTATGCTTCCTTTTTTGTATGTGTAGGCATGTTTAGATGATTGAATGTTCCTATTGACAAAGCTAGTTGAGATTGAGATAGGGGGAAGACACATAAAATCAAATCATATGGTGATTTTGTGTTTGTTTCTATTTTTAATGTGTTTTAAAACTATTCCCTTGTAGTAAGGCATACTTATCTGTCAGATTATGTGTCAATGCCAGATGCTGATGGATTAATTTTTGCAACCTGCTTATGGCAGCGTAGTTGGAATCCTACCATTTATTGCTCCCTCAACTCATTTATATTTCTACAGTTCTGGCATTGGTCTTGTTGTAATACTTAATTAAAACTAGTTTTCTCCTTTGTTAGTAATTATGACCATTACTCTAAGCAAGATATCCAATTCCTATGTTTAATCTTTATTGTTTGAGTTATTTGGTTAGTCATCTTATTGTTTTTTCACTCCTTGACAATCCCTCTTAGTTCTAGAGATACTAATTCCTTTCCATTCCCACTCCTTGACTCTCCTTTCTGTATAGATACTAAGTCCTTTCCATTCCCACTCCTTGACTCTCCTTGCTGTATAGATACTAAGTCCTTTCCATTCCCACTCCTTGACTCTCCTTGCTGTATAGATACTAAGTCCTTTCCATTCCCTTATCCTTGACTCTCCTTGCTGTATAGATACTAATTCCTTTCCATTCCCACTCCTTGACTCTCCTTGCTGTATAGATACTAAGTCCTTTCCATTCCCACTCCTTGACTCTCCTTGCTGTATAGATACTAATTCCTTTCCATTCCCACTCATTGACTCTCCTTGCTGTATAGATACTAAGTCCTTTCCATTCCCACTCCTTGACTCTCCTTGCTGTATAGATACTAATTCCTTTCCATTCCCACTCATTGACTCTCCTTGCTCTATAGATACTAAGTCCTTTCCATTCCCACTCCTTGACTCTCCTTGCTCTATAGATACTAATTCCTTTCCATTCCCACTCCTTGACTCTCCTTGCTGTATAGATACTAAGTCCTTTCCATTCCCACTCCTTGACTCTCCTTGCTGTATAGATACTAATTCCTTTCCATTCCCACTCCTTGACTCTCCTTGCTCTATAGATACTAAGTCCTTTCCATTCCCACTCCTTGACTTTCCTTGCTGTATAGATACTAAGTCCTTTCCATTCCCACTCCTTGACTCTCCTTGCTGTATAGATATTATGTCTTCTCTGTACCCACTCCTTGACTCTTCCTCATAGCTGGTCCCATCTTTGACTTAACCAAAAGCCATTAATGCTATAATCAAGGTTACTTCACCCTATCTCACTCTCAAGTAGCTAATCAATACATAGAGCTTCTGACACAGCCCACAGAGATAGCCTACTTTGACTGGGGAAATGCTGTGTTGGGGTCCATAGAGATAGCCTACTTTGACTGGGGAAATGCTGTGTTGGGGTCCATAGAGATAGCCTACTTTGACTGGGGAAATGCTGTGTTGGGGTCCATAGAGATAGCCTACTTTGACTAGGGGATTGCTGTGTTGGGGTCCATAGAGATAGCCTACTTTGACTAGGGGATTGCTGTGGGGGGAATAGAGGGTCAAGTGATTAAGGTACAAAAAATGGTTGGTTCTAGAAATCTTATTCTTATCTAATCAGACCTTACTTCAAAAAAGAAGATAATTTACATCCTAAGCAATTTCTTTGTTTCCAAAGTGATTCCTATGTCTTTACATGTCTATGTCTTCTGTCCTTCTGTGTCCTATTTACATCTTTAAAACTAAAAGCACTAAATCAGATTTCACCTGCATCATGCTTAAAATATATTCTTCTTATCTTTTTTTATCTTATCTTATAAAAGAAGATGATAAAGTCCTACATGTGTTCCTAGGTCAATCTAGTCCTCCATGTTAATCAATGACTTTAACTCTGCAAAATCATTTTGTTTTCCTTGCTGACTCAGGCAACCCATTCCATGCTCTAATAGCATAGGGAAGAAAGAGCATTTGTATAAATTTGTCCTAGCATATGAAACAAAGAATGTGCCTTCAGGGCCAGTCCTAGCAATTGCGGGGCCCTAAGCAAAACAGATTGCGCGGGGCCTAGCCTGGGTAGGGATAAGCATTATTTCAACATTAAGATTTTTATTAGAAAATACATTCGTTTTTATAATAAATTTTTATTAAATGAAAGCTGACAATGCCGGGTTTTTTTATTGCACGTAGGACTGGAGATTTGTATGAGTTTTCAGGAGATTTTTTATTTCAGATTTCCTGAACTTTTTGGTATATTTTACAATTACATGAAATTTCTACTAGCCCTTGGAAAATCAGGAGACTGTGCAAAACCTGTTATTATATATATAAGTTATAATGTTGTAATTTAATAATCTACACCTAGAATTACCACGGGGCCTATGAAAGTGCAGGCCCACTGCGACCGCATAGTCATTCTGAGTTTATTAGTAGTTTTTTTTTTGTATTTTAAGTTTATGGTTCAGTGTTTACTTTACTTTTAAGTCTTCTATTCTGAAAGGCCTCTAAATTTTATTATTTTTCTAAAGGTGTTACTCTAATCAAATGTGAATATAGTTTGTTATGAATCTCACTGCTCTGTTTTGTGACTGTTCTAGTTTCTTAATGTTTTCTTGAGTTCAGGTGTCCCAAACAGAGGATGCATATTCTATTATTGGCTGTACCAAGATTATATAACATTTTAGTTTTATGTTCTTATTTGATTTGTAGAAATTACTTTTAATAAACCATAATGCTTTATTTGATTATTTCATAATTTCATCAGTATGGGGATTCCATGATTTTCTATTATTATCTGGGAGGTTGAAGTCACCCTGGTCACCCATAATACAAAAAACTGCATTTTTATGGGTTTTTTTTAATAAATATTGAAAGTTCATTGCATAATTTCTGCTTATACTCTAAGCTAGAATTAGGAGGTCTGTAGATACCTACTATTAGGGTGGTGTTAATTTTACAAAACGTTGATTCAATATTTTTTAAGTTAGGTAAAGTAACTTCTTCCGCTATTAGTGTGTTTTTTATAGCTTAGAGAACTCCTCCATGATTATCTGCCATATACTTCCTTAAAATTTCATAAATGTTGTTAAAAATTTCTGAGTTATAAATTTCAGGATTTAATCATGCTTCTGTACCCGCAATTATGTCTGGTTTTTCTCTTTCTAATAAAATGTCTAAGTCTGATGATTTATTCCTAATGCTTTGGAAGTTTATTATTAGGGTTTTAGTTTGCTTAGGTGTTGCTGCTTTAGTAAATGTATTTGTTGAGGCTATTTTGTTAGGATAAATAAGAAAAAAAGGATTTATGTGCAATTTAACCAGATAGCTCTAACCCTACCCCCTACTACTAATATAGATTCTAATCCCTAAACCTAACTCAAAACAAACCCTAATCTCAACTTAAATGGTACAGAAAGCCATTAACACACATAGGTAAAATGCAAATGCCTCATATTAATGGTAACATGCTAACACTGGTGACACTTGTTATTTGTATGAGTTGCTTCGATATACCTATGGCCCAACTTTCCAGACTGCGATGCTGCAAAAATCTTAGGAAGGTTCCACTCTTCTAACTACCAAGGCGGATATACTATATATATATAACACTATAGCCTGCTATTTAGTGACAAAAGATTAAGTATCAGAGGAAGCGCTGGTAAATATTCCTCAGAAAGTTATGAGAGAGGAGCTCAATGACTCACAGACATTTGAGGAAATTGAAACAGCAATTCATAAACTCAAAAAACACAAAGCACCTGGCTCTTATGGACTTCTGGCTGAAATATTGGAGGTGTTGCCCTAACTGAGAGGCTAACAGACTTTTTTGCTCTATGCTGTTAGACGTGCATTGTTCCACCTGAACTTTTGAGATGCTGTTATCATATCCCTATACAAAAAGGGTGACAAGTCTAACTGCTCTAACTATCGAGGCATTATACTTGTATCAGTAGCAGGAAAGATCTTTGCTTGATTCTTGCTTGACCAACTAACCAACTCTTACATTATTTTTGTCTTTTGACTGACATTGCCTACCAAACCTTGGACCTACAGGAGCTTCCAATATGTTTATGTGAAAACACAAACTTTCTTTGTTAACTTCTTTTTCATTTTTAGTTAAAACCAGAATATTTCAAATTAAAATATGCCTGTCTTTTCCAAACACTATATCCATGAAATCAAAGTATGCAGTTGTACTACCAAAAACTCTTGTATAGTCTTACAGTCTGTTTCAGCTAACCTAGATTACATTTCTTCTCGTGTATTTCTCCATCTCTTCTTCTCTCCTTGGTTCTTTGATAATCCTAGTAAATACCAAACCTCTTTAACTCCTTTTGAATGGGCCAGTGCCCCACCTTCTCAAACACGCTCTTCAATCCCCTATCTAAAAATGGAGGCAGTTTATAGATTACAATTTGCTGACTTACTTAGCAAGATGTTGCCCATTCAAATCTCCTTATTATGGAATCATTAGCACAAAAGCTATCTACTCATCTATTTAAAACTAATTTAAAACTATTATAGAACATGTTTTATGTAAAAGAAAATATTTAGTACCAAGTTGTTGACCTTAACAAATTAGCTGGCTAGTCTATAAAACTACAGTATCTTTTCACCGATAGTTGTCTTTCACTTTGTTACAGTTTTTCTTGCTAAAATTATTGATTTATTTTAACTTGGTAACATGATGCATAAAATGTCAACTATGTAATATGTTTAGTCTTTCAGCAAGCTAGTTATTTGTTGATAGAAACTAATAATATATGTTTGAATCACCATTCAGTTTATCTTCCTTGTATCCTAGAGTTCCAGTTCTGCTGGATCTATCCCATCAACCCCAACCAGTACCAATTCTGGAACTGAGCATCACTTGGCAGAGTTTGAAGGTCATGCTCTACAGTATGCTGCCAACTCTCTCCAATCTTTGTAAGTGAATTCTTGTTGCTACCTTTTACAATCTATTGGTGCTGTTTTATTCCTTGCATTATTATATTTATAATTATTCACTGTGTTGCCCAATAAATATATTTATCTACTTCTATTTTAGATCAACATTGTCAGAGAAGAAACCCCAGGAAACTTCTTCTGATAAAACTGTACGCTTTGCAGTTCGCTCCCTTGGCTGGGTGAAAATAGCAGAAGAAGATTTATCTCCTGATCGAAGCAGCAAGGCTGTTAACAAGTGCATTGTGGATCTTTCACTTGGTCGCAATGATATTAATGATGCTGTTGGACGATGGGGAGATGTAAGTCAATTGTTTGTTGTCTTTTGATATAAGCAGAGGGATGAGATCATTTGCTATAACTGAACACAGTGTAAATTGTTGTTGTTGTTTTTTTTTCTATAATTTAAAAGCCCACTCTTTGAATGCACTAAAAAGGAAAAGTCTATTGTATAAAACAAAAGTGTGCTGCTCAAATTGAAACAGTCAATTCAGAATGTATTTTTGTAGCAACCTTTAAGACTTAATAAATTCTGAAGTATAAAGGGAAAAGTTTCAAAGCACATTAAAAATCGAAACAGTCATTATATGATCTAGACTACAAAATATATTATGGTCACTCCAATAGTGACTTGTACAGTGCTCAGTCTAAGCCAACTTTTCTTCTTTTAGCATATAGAACTCTTTGTATCTCTTCTACTATTTAAAATTTGTATCAACAAGTCTATTCTGAGATAGAAAAAATTGCTCTATGTATTTATATGTAAGCTAGTGATGAAGTATTGATTTTGTGTAGTTTTGTGAGGAGAGTTTTAGATGTAGAAAAGATGTCAGTTGTTTCCCTTGGCTAAATCTTCCCTTCCCTTTCAATGACATGTAGTCTCCTGTGGGTTGCTGCCTCCAATAATGTCTATTAACCCTGATCTGAATGTCTAATGTCTTGACTCTCTGCTTCGTACAAACTCCAGGCAGGAACAACCAATACAACACTGGACAGATGGATTTGCATGCTATTTCTTGACACATGAGATACTATTTATTTTTAGGAAGCTGATGCAATTAACTTTGGAGTCATTTTTAATTCCTTAAAACACTTGGAAATGAAAAATGTATTATACATTTCTTGGTATACTATTGTCATTTTTATATAGAACTTCTAGATATTGTTCTATATAGTACCCTTATTTTCCTCTTTTCATGACTATTTATGAATAAAAAGATGCTATCTGGAAGAAGGTGCCATGAAACACCACTCTTCTGAACTGTAGGATTTGAATTCAATCCCTCCCAACCACCCCCCCCCCCCCCCCCCCCGGTAATCATCTTACAAGTAAATGAGATATTGAAATAATGCTTTGTGTCTAGTTTGAAGTTTTAGCTATCAAAGTATTCAACATACTAAATTCACATGACTCTTTGACAATCTTTCAAATGGATTTTTACATGTACAGTGTCCAATCTGTTTGTGCACTTCACTTTATTCCATGAAACATTCTGTTTTTATCTAGACACTCTGTGTCATTATATTAAAATAGTGTAAAGCAATTTAAGGATTTTGAAAACTTACATTTAAAAATAAAGATTATTTGAATTTAATGCTTTTATTTTTCTTTGGTTAATGTTAAGTACAATTAATTTATTTGCTTTTATGCTTAATTGTGCTGTATGAAAAAAATTGAAATATAACTTTTTTGCAAGAAGAGATTCCCTCTATAAAAATATAAACAAAGATTAAGCCTAATAAGAAAAAATCTCCTTTTTGGCATTTAAAAAAAAACCTTGTCAGTGTCCTACCATGTTCACATCTGCAGTATTTAATTTTCAACATCTCTGCCTGGTTTGGCATCTGAACATTAATTATAAAAATAAACTATAAAATCCTAAATCTTTCTAGTAATATCATTGGCAACAAACAAACTGCACTTTGACACCAAATTGAGAAAAATATTAAGAAAGCTATAAAGATTTTAAACATATGAAAAAAACTGATTCAGGATTTTAATATTTTACTAAGACAATAAAGGAGATGCAAGACAATGATAGCAAAAAACAAACAGATAAAAGAACTCTTTTGTTCCCATGGCCATTGTATCATTGAATAAACTCCCAACTTTCTGATGTACATTTCACAAGTAATGTTGAATAGAAACTGGGGTAAGAATGTATATTTTGTGTTTTATCATAGAAAGTAATTGATAATGAATATATTGTTATATGTAATGTAAGACATTTTTTTGGGGGATAAGAAAGTTTATTATTATTTGTGTTATTCTTATTCTATTTTGTAACTTGGACTAGATCCTGACTAAGTCACATGTTTAGTTAGCTGGACACTTGGCATTCCATCAGCACATGAGCCAGTTGAGGGGAGTGCCTCATGTCAGTAGAGTCAGCAGGAAATGGGGAACAAATTAAATTACCAGAGCCCAAATTGATTTGATTTCTTGCTGATGTCTTGTTAGGCCCCTGGTTATCAGCTGTTAAGATGGAGTCACCAGACACATTCCAAGAGGGAATAACTAATGTCAGACAAGCATTGACTAAACAGAAGCTCTCTGAAATTTTTCTTCATTGCTAGTTCTGAAATCATTGCATAAACAAAGTTACAAAGATAGTTTGGGTGAAAAAAAGTGTTCCACTCAGGCAGTTAAAAAAGTAGATTTCAACATGAATATTTGAAGCTATAAACTGCAAAATATCAACAACCACAACCTTATCTCCGCCAATACAAAAAGAAAACATGCTTACTTAATGAAAGTTGTCGATATTATTGTATCATTAGGTCGACTGAGGATATGATACCACAGGGTATGGAGTGTTATTTTTATGACATTGTTAATATCCGTATGTATTCAATGAACTAATTTAATGAAGATTTAGTTCAATGTGTACCTGACCTAACTGATGTTATTGAATTTTGATATTTAGATTGGTAGCATTGTACATTGCACTTGTAAAATATTAAACACTGCTTATTAACATACTAAATGCAATCTTTCTCTTTTGAAACAAAAATAAACACTTTATTAAAATATTATGCAGGTCATTACTGGGTTGGTGGTGTCATGTGAAACACAACACTCATCCTTAATTTTCAAAATTGAAGACATTTATTTTATAATACAAATATTTTGTTTTAATTAATTAGAAAAGAACAAAACGGTTTGCTTAAATGTTTGAAAAAATATTAAAATGTGAGTCCGGTCCCTTGTTTATAAAGTCTCTTCTGTTTTTTTTACTATATATAGTGAACAGTTGTAAAAATTGAGCATTTTGATGAAAAAACTACTGGCTTATTTCATTTAAAAAAAATGAACTTTTTGCTTTCAGAACAGGATGGAACTTTTGCACCAGAACTTTGCAAGATCTAAATATCATATTTGATTTTCAGTTTCTTTTTTAGTTTGTGATATTTAAATGAGATAGACCACACAAAACTAATACCAGTTCATGAGTCACTAAAAAATGAAGAAATACCCTTAAATAGTAAATTATTTTTTTATACAAATATGGTTGCACTTCATTGACTTATATTTATTGAGGTCTCTTATTTTGCCTTACAAATGTTTGGTATGAATGTCTTTTCTATAGAAGTCTGAAAGTTTGTGACAAAATGTTTGTTCAAAATATTCCAATGGAGGATGGGAAAAAAAAATATGTTCCATCAAAATTAACTCCTTTTCAAAATAACATTGATGGCTAACTGAAAAAAAAAAAAAAAACTCTGCATGTATGAGAGTTTAGGACTACATTGTGAAAAGGGCTGTTGTATTTTGACTTTTTCATAGGAGATGAACAAGGCAAAGGTATCTCCTCCCTTGGGGCTACCACTAACATTCCCTTTGACACTTTAAAAGCTTAGAACACCCAAACCCACCAGTTTCTACAGCTGTTCCCTATTAGGAGACAAAAATAAAAAGAAATGCACTTCCATGTTTTCTAAATAGTTAAATAATTTTTTAAAATAAATTCTCTGTAAAATATTATTGTATGCCATAAATTGTAATAATAAATTTAAACAAACAAAAAATCTCTTAGGGTTTCGCTAACTTTAGTTTTCTCATGTTGCATTTTTTATTTCTCTTCTTGTGTGAATGAAATAGGCTGTGCACTTTTCATCAACTGTTTAATGTTCACAGGGCAAGGATTTATTTATGGATTTAGATCATACTAGTCTTAGGTTGGTGGATCCAGTTGACGGGGTGGTCCTCAACTCACAACCGATCCACTCTATTAGAGTATGGGGTGTGGGACGTGATAACGGAAGGTAAGTATTGTACAGTTTATGAAATAATTCAACAAGTTAACTTGTGGAATTTGTATTGCAATTTATTTATAGCCCTCAATTTTTTAAAATTATTTTTTGTGTGACTTAGTACATTGTGACTATTTTATTAATTTAAAACTTTTTTTCCTTGCTTCATGGAAATTAAAGAGAAAGGTAATTTGTGTTACAAGATTAGTGATGGAATGTGTTGTATATTGTTATAGTTTCTTAATTCTAGCTGGTATTGCTAATTTAAAAAAAAAATTTTATCTATTAGTTAATTAATAATAAATACACACAAATTTCTGGTTATTTTAAAAAGTTTGATTTTTCTCTAGGGACTTTGCCTATGTGGCCAGAGACAGAGGTACACGTATTCATATGTGTCATGTGTTCCATTGTGACACACCAGCTCGTCAGATTGCTAACACACTCAGAGATATCTGTAAAAAGATCATGCTGGAGCGCAGCTTGCACCAGTCTGCTGTGGCAAGACTTATGCGACCAACAGATCTGCCCAATCTAGACAAAGTGTCACAGCCCAATGGGGAAAAGTTGTCTTTTCAGAACTTGTATAACAGTAAGTGGGAGGGGGGGGGGATTACAGTTTCTTTGTTTTGTTGCCCTAAATCAGCATTTCTCAAGGGATACAATATTCTGAAAAAGATGGGGGACCAAGCCTTTAAAAAAAAATATTCTTAGAATGACATAAAATGGCATTATTACTAAAGTTTCAAAAATGTAAATATTTTAGTAAGTGGCATTTCAAAATGTCTTTGCTAAGTTTGACTCTTTAAGTGTCACAATGATTGAAAATTTCTTGACTGTAGTAATTGTAGTGTTGACTATTTTTGTATCAGCAACATGTCATATTTAACACGAAGATGATCTTTTATAAAGGTTTAGATAATAGTGAGCAAATAGATGCTATCTTACTAGATTTTTCCAAGGCTTTTGACCATAGTTTGCTTAAAAAATTAAAGTACTTTGGCATTGATGGTCCATTGCAACAGTGGATTAAAGATTTTCTGATAGGGAGAGAACAAACTGTAATAATAAATGGCTCTAAATCAACACCAATAACAGTAAACTCAGGTGTACCTCAAGGAACAGTTTTAGGTCCACTACTATTTTTAATTTATATAAATGATTTACAGGATTGCATTAGTTCAGGAACAAAAGTCAGATTATTCGCAGATGATTGCATAATATATAGTACAATAAAAACAACACAAGATACAGAAATTTTTCAAAGAGAATTAGATGAATTACAGAAATGGGAATCAAATTGGAACATGTCTTTCTACCCAGAAAAATGTCAGTTACTAAGAGTAACTAAAAAACTAAAACAAATTAATTCCACTTATCTTATTCATGGTAAACCTGTAACACAGACTAAAAATGCAAAATACCTAAATGTTATAATAAATGAAAATCTGTCATGGAATCCCCATATTGATGAAACTATCAAAAAATCAAACAAAGCATTAGTGTTTATAAAAGAAATTTCTATAAATCAAATAAGAATATAAAACTAAAATGTTATTTAACCTTATGCCAATAATAGAATATGCATCCTCTGTTTGAAACCCCTCAACTCAAGAAAACATTAAGAAACTGGAACAGATACAAAATAGAGCAGTGAGATTCATAACAAACGAATATTCACATTTGACTAGAGTAACACCTTTAGTAAAATCTCTAAATTTAGAAAGCCTTCAGGATAGAAAACTCAAAAATAAAGTAGCAATTATACATAAAACACTGAATCATAATCTTCAAATACAAAAACAAAATTTAACAAAATACTCTGAAAGACACAAAGATAAAGGCACATTCCTTGTCCCATATGCTAGGACAAATTTATACAAATGCTCCTTCTTCCCTAGTGCAAGAGCATGGAATGGGTTGCCTGAGCTGGCGAGGAAAACCAGTGACTTGGCAGAATTTTGGTCATTGGTTATATCTAATATATGCATGACTGAATGAATGACTTGTAGGACATAATCATCTTTTTTTTTGCAGTAACGTCTGTATTATATAAGATAAGATAAGATGCCCATTACACACATACAAGCACTATATGTATCTGGAATTTTTCTTGCCAAGTAGTATTGGCCAGTACTGCCTTCTACTTTATAAAACTTCATTTGACCTGCACCTTTTTTTTTTTTTACTAGGATAAATAGCACACTCCAGACATTCTTAAAACCCTCCAGGATCAAAATGTTGGAGCCTATAGGGTAAATAGTGCACTCCAGACATTCTTAAAACCCTCCAGGATCAAAATGTTGGAGCCTATAGGGTAAATAGTGCACTCCAGACATTCTTAAAACCCTCCAGGATCAAAATGTTGGAGCCTATAGGGTAAATAGTGCACTCCAGACATTCTTAAAACCCTCCAGGATCCAAATGTTGGAGCCTATAGGGTAAATAGTGCACTCCAGACATTCTTAAAACCCTCCAGGATCAAAATGTTGGAGCCTATAGGGTAAATAGTGCACTCCAGACATTCTTAAAACCCTCCAGGATCAAAATGTTGGAGCCTATAGGGTAAATAGTGCACTCCAGACATTCTTAAAACCCTCCAGGATCAAAATGTTGGAGCCTATAGGGTAAATAGTGCACTCCAGACATTCTTAAAACCCTCCAGGATCCAAATGTTGGAGCCTATAGGGTAAATAGCACACTCCAGACATTCTTAAAACCCTCCAGGATCCAAATGTTGGAGCCTATAGGGTAAATAGTGCACTCCAGACATTCTTAAAACCCTCCAGGATCCAAATGTTGGAGCCTATAGGGTAAATAGCGCACTCCAGACATTCTTAAAACCCTCCAGGATCAAAATGTTGGAGCCTATAGGGTAAATAGTGCACTCCAGACATTCTTAAAACCCTCCAGGATCAAAATGTTGGAGCCTATAGGGTAAATAGTGCACTCCAGACATTCTTAAAACCCTCCAGGATCAAAATGTTGGAGCCTATAGGGTAAATAGTGCACTCCAGACATTCTTAAAACCCTCCAGGATCAAAATGTTGGAGCCTATAGGGTAAATAGTGCACTCCAGACATTCTTAAAACCCTCCAGGACCCAAATGTTGGAGCCTATAGGGTAAATAGTGCACTCCAGACATTCTTAAAACCCTCCAGGATCAAAATGTTGGAGCCTATAGGGTAAATAGTGCACTCCAGACATTCTTAAAACCCTCCAGGACCCAAATGTTGGAGCCTCTAGGGTAAATAGTGCACTCCAGACATTCTTAAAACCCTCCTGGATCAAAATGTTGGAGCCTATAGGGTAAATAGTGCACTCCAGACATTCTTAAAACCCTCCAGGACCCAAATGTTGGAGCCTATAGGGTAAATAGTGCACTCCAGACATTCTTAAAACCCTCCAGGATCAAAATGTTGGAGCCTATAGGGTAAATAGTGCACTCCAGACATTCTTAAAACCCTCCAGGATCAAAATGTTGGAGCCTATAGGGTAAATAGTGCACTCCAGACATTCTTAAAACCCTCCAGGATCAAAATGTTGGAGCCTATAGGGTAAATAGTGCACTCCAGACATTCTTAAAACCCTCCAGGACCCAAATGTTGGAGCTTACAGCTCTCCTGCAGGCCCTAGTGGGTTGTGTATGAAAGAAATGGCTTTCATTCAAGGGTGTACCAGCCGTACAAGGACATACTGACCTAAATGTTTAGAATGAAGTACAAATTTTATTGTGTATAGAAGACATTGAATCAGCCATTAGCTTTTTTTTAGAAAGTATCTTCTTTTTTTTTAATGCCACTGACTAAATATATAAAATAATATGTCTAAAATTGATGAATTGATAAATGTTGGCAATAAATTATAATCAATAATAAAAGTGCTACTAAATAATGTTGATAATAATATAAATATATTTCATAAAAAAATAGAAAGAGTTATTAATGACTGCACTTTCAAATAAATAATTGTAATATTTCTTGATATTATTTTTTATGACACATTATTTCTGTTTAGAAAGATATGTTACATTGAGAAAGATTTTTTTTAATTTATGTGAAATTTTGGATGATTGTCTTTCAGTGAAATGAAATTCTCTTTTTGTCAAATGTCATTCCTTAAATCTATTTTTTATCCACTTAATTAATTTTGTACTTTAAATTTAATTCAAATTGAAAATATATCTGTGAATCAACTGTCTTTTTTTTTTCTTCATAGATGCAAGATTTCCAACTCCAATGGAAGAGCCTCGTAAAGTGATGAGGTGTCATTATCTTGGTACACATGAGGTGATCAGACCAACAGGTACTAAAGCATGTGAAGATGTTGTCATTGATCTTGATGTAAAGCGTAAGAATGACAGACACTTTGGTGGGGGGGGTGGCTTGTTGCACAATAACTCCCTTTATTACCTTGTTGCCAATTAATTTCTGTTTTAAATATAATTAAATTTTCAGAATCAATTCAAATATGGTTTTGAAAATTCATTCCAAATTTGTTGCCATGTGTCAGAATAGTAAAACCTGAACATTGCTTTTTAGTTGAGTCCGTCACACTAACTGAATAACTTTCTAGAAAATGTAATTTCAGGCCGTGACATACTAAATGAAGCCATTCAGTACATGTACTACCGCATCCCACCTGAGAAGTGGAAGTTTGTCAATGTAGCCATAGCACCATCAACTATCACTATCACTGAACATGGAGTAAGTATTCTTATCCTCAAAAATGTTTTTTGTACTTCTGTTAATATGCTCAAAGAGAAGACTAGCTATCAAGTAAAGGATTCCAAAAAGACTGGCTATCAAGTAAAGGATTCCAAAAAGACTGGCTATCAAGCTTCCAAACTCAAGCAAGAAAGGGAGGTTTCAATGTTTTGGGTTTTAGAAAATACAAATCTTGCTGAAGAGTTAACATACCTTAACAAAACTCACATTAATTAGAGAAAACTTGTTTAACTTGGGGATTGATCACACCCCTTACACTCATTCTCTTGGCTTATCACCCCGTTTCTCAAATATTTTAATTCCAATGTCTATCCCTTAGTCTGATAAACCACTGAAGCATGACAAATGATCTGTCGAGTGTCTTTCTCCATTCCTGTCTGTCTTTTGCCTTAGATAGAATCTCTATCAATGTCAGGCCTGTCCATTCTTTGATGTTGTCTGCTCATCGCTATGTCTATCTGACTCTTCCTGGAAGGTCGTTGCTATTCCTGAGGACCTTGTGATATGGCCATAAAAATTTAGTTTGCTCTTTTTGATGGTGGTTTTCTAGTGACAAGGTCAAATTTACTCTTTTTAATGGTGGTTTTCTAGTGACATGGTCAAATTTACTCTTTTTATTGTGGTTTTCTAGTGACGAGGTCAAATTTACTCTTTTTGGGCCCCGATTGCTGTTGTGATCCTGTTTCTAATCTCTTCATTTGTGTTTTGGTCTTTGACGTCATAAAGCTTGAAACTCCTTAGCTGACTTAGCTAACTAACTTGCTGACTTTAAGATATTTTAGAATAAATTTAAGGCCAACATTTTTTAGCTTAAATTTAGCTTCATTAGTTGACTACTTGAATTTGATATATCACCTGATGTACACTATTATTTTTAAAAGCTCCTTTATCTTATAACAATTGTTAATGTTTTTGAACATTTACCATCAACAAGTATTTACAGTCAACATGTAATGTATGTCAATCAGTGTTTTTGGACATTTACAATTAATAAGTATTTACAATCAACAAGTATTTACAGTCAACAAATAATATATGGCAATCAGTGTTTATGGACATTTACGTTTAATAGATATTTACAATCAATTAGTATTTAAAATCTACAAGTAGTGTATGTCAGTCAGTGTTTTTGAACATTTACAATCAACAAGTAGTGTAGAGTCTAATTTGTCATGACTGCTGTATGGTTGCCGACTATAATTAATTTTTTTTCCTTTTTTGAGAATCCTGATGGAATGATAGAGGAGTGCAGAGTTCGTTTCCTGTCTTTCATGGGAATAGCAGTGGATAATGTCAAGTACGTTACTAGATCATATTTTCAAGTAATGACATTTAAACAAAAAAATTGTAAAAATATTTTGTGATACTTGAAAAACTTCATGTGATACTTATGGACAAATATTTCAATATAGAATCAACATTAGCATTTTTAAATTTTATCCTGCAAAATTTTCATATTTAAATTTTAAAAAAATGAGACATGTAAAGATTGAAAGTAGATCAAATCTTTGAAAGCAAGAAACAATTCTGTTTAATATCAAATTCACTTAAACTAAACACTTTCAAAAAAAGGTTAGTATTTTTATACTGCAATAGTAAAGTGAACTGAATATCTGATACATTTTGGGATCAGTAGCGCCACAGGCTCTGCCAGGCTGTAGCACAGTGTACCACATTCTGCCTAAGGGTCACCAGCTCTTAAGTTTTCCTCAAGGTTGTCTCCCAAAGCCTTTCCCGTGTTTGGCTATCAACAAGTATGCAAGGCAGCGGAGGTTTGGATTTAGAGCTTTTCTTCTCCATGATGGGTAGCCAGCCAGGGCTAACGAGCCCCTCCTTCCCGAAGGTCACATCAACTGAAGGAGGCCATTGATGATGAGTAAAGTGCCCTTTCAGACCTTACGATCTAAAGGTCATCTGTTTCTGTGGCCCACAATTAACAAGGGTGTCATGTGGTCAGCACATAGACCAACCGCCTTTACTTTTTTTCCAACTAATGTCAAGTACCCATTAGAGCTGGGTGGACTCAGAGGTGCCCAAAGAACCTGAAATTTAAAATCCCAGGCTTCACCAGGACTCAAACCTGGGACCCCTGGTTCAGAAGCCAAGCGCTTTACTGCTCAGCCACAGCACCTCCTGCTTCATTACCCTATTTTAGAAATGTTTACATATATCTATATTGTCTCTGCTGTAGTACAAATGTTTACATATGTCTATCTTGTCTCTGCTGTAGCACAAATGTTTACATATGTCTATCTTGTCTCTGCTGTAGTACAAATATTTACATATGTCTATCTTGTCTCTGCTGTAGCACAAATGTTTACATATGTCTATCTTGTCTCTGCTGTAGCACAAATGATTACATATGTCTATCTTGTCTCTGCTGTAGCACAAATATTTATATATGTCTATCTTGTCTCTGCTGTAGCACAAATGTTTACATATGTCTATCTTGTCTCTGCTGTAGCACAAATGATTACATATGTCTATCTTGTCTCTGCTGTAGCACAAATGATTACATATGTCTATCTTGTCTCTGCTGTAGCACAAATGATTACATATGTCTATCTTGTCTCTGCTGTAGCACAAATGATCTCTAAAGTAAAGAATTAAAATAAACATTATTTCACAAAGAAAGTTTTATTGTCACCAGTAAAAGAAAAAGTTTATACAAGAAGATCATTTCCTGATTTTTTTAATTGCATGTTTTGCATAAGAAGAAAAAGAATCATTGTCCTCAATTCTGAAGATTAAGGATGAATGTTGTATTTCATGTAACTTCACAAACTCAATTGTGACCTGCATATTTTTGTCTCATCTAATACAGACAAAGCTGTTTCCCTGGGGAGTCAATTTAAGTTCTCTATTAGCCATTTGCATCTGTCTTCAGCAAGGGCTTTTCTTTGGGTCACATGTGTGGGTCCCTTTATCTTTGTAAAGTTCTCTTAATGTTAAATACTGTAGAATAATTCCATTATGTTGTAAATATTTTATTTTATTGCTTCAGACTGTGTGCTTTCATTATGCACACATCACAAAATAAGTTCATTTGTCATGTGTTCCACTGTGAGCCTAGTGCTGGCCCAATGTGTAAAACCATAGAAGCTGCTTGTAAGGTTAGTTATACCAACACTTTCAAGTGTTACATTCCTATGACTGGATCACATTCTATTCTGACATTCCTATGACTGAATCATAGACAAGTCATCACATACTTTTCTAACATTCTTGCTACTGAATCACATTCTATTCTAACATTCCTATGACTGAATCACATTCTATTCTAACTTTTGTATGACTGAATCATGAACAACATTTTTATAACTGAATCACATTTTGTTGTAACATTGCCATGAATCATAGACAAAAAAAAAGGAATAATTATTATGTTGTTAAAAAGGATGCCTGGTAGAGAAGTTCTAGTTTTAAAAGTATTTGAAATCATTTTTTGACTTAGAACCTAGTTGAGCATTTATTTTGTTGGCACAATAATTTACAAAATAATTGTATGAATTATGTCTATTTAACAACAATTGTATACTTAGTTGTGGTCATACAACATGTTTTACTCTACTTCTTTCTCTGTGCTGCTTATGTTGTGTTTCAGCTGCGTTACCAGAAATGTTTAGATGCCCATCCACAAACACCTAAAGGGGGATTACAAGGAAAGGTAACTCTGCTTTACTACAATTTTTTTTTTCATTTCATATTAAAAATTACTTCTTCTTGTTTAAGTTGTACTCTACATTTTATTCAAATCACCTGAATGAAGAAAAAAATTATATCACTTTTTTTCAATATGTATACACACATTGGTTTCTTCTTAAGATAAAAATAGATGTTGAAATGTATAATATCCCCAGTTTGCCTTGAATGTTTTAAGAACATTTCTACACTCCATTTTCTTGAGCATAGTATCTCTTTTTTTTTATCTTTTGTCTTGGATGTTATGACTTCTTATGTTAATTAATATATAATTAAATTAACTTTGAATTTTGTAATCATTTTTTTTAATAGTTGCGCTACTGTATTAGAGAGTTATACCTTTAATGGTAGAATATAAACCACTCTGAACAAAATGTTCAAGTAAAGATACTTTTGTTCAGAAAAAGCATGAAAATGAGTTGCAACTATACTAGACTTACAATGAGTTTATAACTGTTGAGTTTTTAACTGTTTTCTGTCCTCTTTTTATTTGATTTCAAATAAATTATATCAAAATGTCAAACTTCATGTTGTGTTATGGATGGCTTTAGTATTTGTTTAGTCATTTATTTTAATTTGTATGTTTTTTTGTTTAGACATGAACACTTTTGCCATATGTTAGATGTCACTCAATGCTAGCTAGAGCTGAATAAATGTGATCTGTTATCTGTAGTTGTGTGTGCTCATACATTTACATTTTTACCTACTCTTTTGTCTACATTAGCAACAATAGACAATAGGAGCTCCTGGGTAACACACTTCTCTAACCAAAAATATTTATACCAAATTTATGGTTTTTAAAAATTTAAATAATAAAAGAATTTGTTATAAATTAGTTTGGTAATTTCAATTTGACATTAATTAACTATTTGGTATATATGATGAATTTTCAATCTTTTAAAAAACAAAAGTACTTAAAGTAAACAATAAACATATTGGAGACACAGTATTGGATTCTCAGACAATAGACCAAGTAGAAAATTTTATATACCTTGGGAGTGTAGTCAGTATATCAGGTGGAACAGATGAAGACATTAAACACCGTATAAATCTAGTGCGTCAGACATTTACACAGCTAAAACCAACCTGGAAATCTTCTCACATCTCAAACAAGACTAAAGTAAGAATCTTTAACTCTAATGCCAAGGCTGTCCTACTGTATGATTCTGAAACATGGAGAACAACTGAAGCATCAACAAAAAAAAAATACAGACCTTCATCAACAGATGCCTGAGAAATATCCTAAAATACACTGGTATGACAAAGTAGAAAACACCAAACTGTGGGAGATGAGTGGACAGAAAAATATAGAAGTGCAGATCTTAGAGAGGAAGTGGAGATGGATTGGTCAAACTCTTAGAAAATATACCAGCAACATAGCTAGGTAGGCCTTAGAGTGGAACCCCCAGGGAACAAGATGCAGAGGAAGACCAAAAAGAACATGGCGACACAGTGTACTAGAAGAAGAGGACCAGGAAGAGCTGGGAAACCATGAAAAAACTAGCAAGAGACTGTGGAGAGTGGCGTGTTTTTTTGTCGAGGCCCTATGTTCCATGAGGAACCCTAAGGAATGATGATGATAATTTTATTGTATTATAAATAAAGTTTATAAAAATTTGGTTTCCAATATAGAATTCTATGCATGAAAATACAAACAAAAAATAGGTTGTAGCTGATAGTAGGCTAATACTTGTGTCTCAGTGAAGTATTTGCTTTGACCCTTACATGTCAGAACATAAAACATACACATTTTTCAGATAAGCTCTTACCCAGAGGAAGTTAAAATTGTTTACAGAATTGACTAGTTTACTGGAAGAAAGACATAACTAATAATGATAAGAAGAAGAAGAATCTTTATTATCCATAAGGAAATTTGTCTTACAATGTGTGCATCACACAAAACTAAACCATAGAAAACCAAAATATACATTCACACCAGATTCACTCAATAAATGAGATAGTTGAATTGTATTTAATGATTTGATTGCCAGGGGATCAAAAGAGTTTGTGTGTCTGTTCGTCTTTGTTATTGGTGTCTTGTATCTTCTTTGTTAATGTAAAATCACAAAATACTGATCCGGAAGGTGATTTTTTAAATTTCTATAATCTTTTTAGCTTTCACTTTGAATTTTTTTTTTATAGCAGAAAGAAATGGTTGTGTCCTTTAGTGTTATGTACAATCTTTATCAGTTCTTTCCCTAAATCTAGTTCAATTTTTATTTATTTTATAAATAATAACTGTTAGAACTCAACAATTTTAAAGGTCAAACTGTATTTTTGTTTTACAATTAAATTAAAGACAACCTTTTTTAGCAAACTTTATTGGTGATATAATTGTTAATATTGAATAAATTTAAATATATGAATAAATTAATTAATTTAAAAAAATAGAATAGAAATATATGTATATTGTTTATTTTGTACAGTAAAGTTGAATGGAGCCCAATCATCTCACTTCTACCTATGTTTGATCACTATATTCTTTTTCTGCTTGCTGCATTTAGGCTTATAATGACAACAATGAATATGTTTTTCTTTATACAAGATCCTCTGGAAAACTCTTCAATGTATCCAGATTGACAGCCAAAAACAAAGTTACAAAGGTTTTAATCTGAGAACTCATTTACACTAACAATGCAGCTATTGTTGTTGAATCTGTTTCTCAGCTTCAGACCCTGGTTGACCCTGCATGCCAGAAGTTTGGAAATAAATAAACATTAGTCAAAGACCAAAAAAATATTGTTTCAAAACACAAGCACTGCACCTCATGTGACAATTTAGGCCATTGAAAATTATCAACTATTTACTTAGTTAGCTACATCATCTCCAATCATGTCCTACTGGGTAGCCAAGGTAATGGGCACTTTGTCAATTTTTTTTTTTTTGATAAAGGGGGGAGGAAATATGTAATGACACAAGATGCGTAGAAGTTGATGTGAATCGGGTTTTTCCTAAGTAATGTGACGAGTAAGAACAGAGTAGGATTACGAACAAAAAGAATAACGGACAAGACGCCTTAGAGGACGACGCTAGGCTAGCGACGACAGAGGACTGTGCCCTTTTTATTGTTTATTAAATTGTTGAAGTTATCAGCCTGCGTTATTAAGTATATTCTTGATTCATTCTGTTGTTGTGTCATATGGACTAGCATGCACCATTAACATATATATACTCATCAACAAAATAGACCATCAACACAGCTACAGAAAAGTGTTGGACTTTAGCTTGCTGACTACTAATACCAGAGCCCTAGTATACTGGACCCCATGTGATGAGCTCTCTACTCTATGGTAGTGAAACATGGGTTACTTACTCTTGGCAGTGCTTAAGGTGGATTCTCAAAATAAGGTGGCAAGATGAAACAACTAAGGAGGAAGTGCTTTAAGGAGAAGGATGCCAGGATATCAAAGCTGTTTATCACCAGCAGACGCCTTAGCTTTCCTGAACATGTTCATAGAATGCCACAAGGTCAACTGCCACAAGACATTCTGTATGGTGATCTAATAGAAGTCAGGAGAGCTGCTGGTCACGTACTTTTAAGGTTTACTTACTGACATGAAGCTCTTCAGAATCAACACCAACAGTTAGGAAAAAGAGCACATGGAGAGAAAACATTAAGGAAGGGGCCTTGATTGCAGATGGTATACACATCAGAAGTTAAAAGAAGGGTGAAAATACTGCAACATCTAGTGATGACATGTGCCCAACCTGTGACCCCAGCTGTGTATCAAGGATTGGCCTCTTTAGTCCAAAGAGAAGTTTCAAAGGAAAAAGATCATCTTTACAGACATAAATGCCTCTTTAGTCCAATGAGAAGTATCAAAGGAAAAAGATCATCTTTACAGACATAAATGCCTCTTTAGTCCAATGAGAAGTTTCAAAGGAAAAAGATCATCTTTACAGAAATAAATGCCTCTTTAGTCCAATGAGAAGTATCAAAGGAAAAAGATTCTCTTTCCAGACATAAATGCCTCTTTAGTCCAATGAGAAGTTTCAAAGGAAAAAGATTCTCTTTCCAGACATAAATGCCACAGATTTTGGCCAGATCCTTCCCTGCAGAGTTAGAAAGGAGGATCCTAACAATGAAATTGAGATGGTACAGAAGGATCCTAGGTATCACGTTTAAAGATCCCATCACAAACGAAGAGATTAGAGACATGGTTATGACATCAATTGGACCTCACAATGACCTGCTAAGTATCGTAAAAAAAAAACAAATAAAACTCCATGGCCATATTACAAGGTCTTTGGGGCTTGCAAAGACCTTCCTTCAGGTAACAGTACCTTGAAAAAGAAAAAGAGGCAGACAGAGAAAGCGATGGGAAGACAACATAAAAAATGGATGGGCCTGCCATTGAATCTATCCAAGGCTTAAAACAAAGAGGAATGGAGAAAGACGGTTGACATATCTTGTGTGGTGCCCCAACAGTCCAACAGACTTAAGGGATAGGTGAAGGTGAAACATTAGTATGTCAGCTTTATAAAAATAGATTATTATTATTATTATAGCTTTTATATAGCGCTACTTTCATGCTTATAGCAGAGCGCTTTTGGTCCAATCTCATTTGTGGATTAGGCCTTTAGGCGCTCAGGAAACACAACTCTGCCCGAGTCGGGTGTCGAACCTCGAGCCCCCTTCTAGGTAGCCAAGCCAAGTTCAAGCGCACTTGGCCTCTCCACCACGCTTCCCACGTGGGATTAAACTGTCAATAAATATTGTTTGGGGAAAAATTAACCACTGTGTTTCAACTGTGAAAGGTGTTTTAATGTGTAAAGGCACACAATAAGCTATAAAATGGTAGATTTTTTTAAATTTTTCAACCAGCCCAAACAGGACAAATATATATATATATATTTAAGTGAATCATTCAGCTAGGATTATTGAGTATATATATATATATATATATATATATATATATATATATATATATATATATATATATATATATATATATATATATGTATATATATATATATATATAGGTATTAAGATATGCATTGAAAGTTTTTTTAATAAGATATTTCTTTCAATAAAGATATTTCTTTTAATTTATTAACAATTAACATTTAATAAAATAGTATTACATTTTTATTATTAATGACTGGTATAAAAAATTTTGAAATTTTATAGTTCCAACTAATCTTCAATTTCACTGATTCACAATCTACTGTTTGATGTTGTCTTGTGTCCTTTCATTACTTGATGTTGCTTCAGTTTTTCTTGATGTTTACTGCTATATTTTCATTACTTGATGTTGTACATTTGTTTTAGAATGTTGTTGATGTTCTAAGTGCTGGTTTCAAAGCTAGTGTACAAGGATTGAAAGTCGGAGTTCAAGAGGTCAAATCAGGAGCTGTTATAGGGGTCATGGGAGTACTTAATTTATTCAAAGGGAAAATGAATGTTAAAAGTAGTGACTCTTGATGATTGCATCCCTCTAGCGTTCAGGTCTTCAAATAGGTAATTTGTTGTTGTTGTAAGCTCTTATCTGAATGTTTACATCCAATATACTCCATGAACATGATTTGTGCTTGCCATAAAATACTCATCAAACTGATTGTTTACTTAGGTACAGTACCTGTTGAGTTTACAATCTATTGACCTATTCACTACAAAATCATTGAATTCATTTAGATTCTGATCATTCCTTGAACTTCACTTTGTGTCATGTCTCAAGTGACTATGTTCTTTTTTTTAAATTCCTTTAGCATCCACTGATCAGTGTATGTATATCAAACAATGCTGTTTGCTTTTCATCAACAGCTTTTATAGTATAATATGTATATGGCTTCAGAAATTTTGGTTTTAAATTCGATTTTCTAACACAAATGTACGTTCAACAGGCTGCCTTGTCTGCAATTTGGTTGAATGGCTTTTTAAGGTCTTTATTGTTATGTTTAAAAAATATATATTTTAGACTCAATTAATGTTTTTAAAACTATAGAAAGTAATTTTGGAGCCTATTACCCACCAGCTACAGCACTCTTCCTCCTGTCCAGTGGTTATGTTTACTAATTTATTGTATTCATCATTAATCTGCTTATTAAAAATAAATGAAATGCTAGTGCTTGCATCACAACAATTTTAGCTCCAAACATTCTTCTGGTACTCAAATGATCAAAAGTGGAACTTCACAACTCTGTGAAAAGCAATGTGACTAAACTGAGGATGGATGGATGTTTTCTTCTCACTGGATCACTACTACTTGTCTAAAACACATTCGTTTTTTTGATGACATTGTTTGTTTCCTTTGCTCCAGCTGCTTAGTAAAAACTAGAGAGAGATTTGCATGAATGTGAATTATCTCAGTTCCAGCACATTAACAGTTTTTGCTTGCTTTTTTTTTTTTTTTTTGCTTTTTATTAAATCTCTAAATTTGCTTGCACTGTTCCTCATTCAAATTTTCATTTAAAAAATTACATTAAGAAGAATACATTTTTTAAATAAGTTTGTAGGGGGAAAAAAAAGCTCTCCCAAAATATTTTTATATGGACAAGTTTCTTATAGACTTTTAATGTAAACTAATAAATGTAAAAGATTGACACTGTTCCTATCAAAATGTTTTCTAGTGAGAAACTATTTTGTAGATAATGTTGTCAATAGGATATAAATGTTTAAGTCTTAAAATTCATTTCTTAGTCTACATTGCAGATCAAGGTCATGTTTACAATTTTTTTTTTTTTTTTGCCAGAGTTTGAGAAGCAGCATCAAACAAAGTATCCAGTGTGTCTGGGGCTCAGTGACCCAACTGACCTCTCCCAAGTAGCCTGGCTGCAGGCTCAACCAATACATCATTGCTATCTTTTGTTTTGTTTTCTTTGCTCCAGTGAATTATTGGTGTAGCTTATTATGTCATGCAGTTAGTTTCAGGGACACACAATGTTCCCCAATAGTATGATCACTACTTTCATAATGGAAAGCACCTTTTTGTTTTCATCTTTGAATTCTAAAGTAAACTGTTTTGTCACTATCTTTGGAGGATTGTAGGATTAAATCTGTAAAAAGAAACACAATCTGTGATTGAATACATTGCTGTCATTTCAGAATTTTGTTTTGTGAAACATTTTAAATCCAAAATCCAATCCTTTGAATAGTTGTTTTTTTTACTTTTGATCAAGTCTAGAGGTGAGGGAAGGAGAGGGGGAAAGAGACATCCAGATGTTTGTTTTTTTTCTTATTGATTGGCATCAGATCAAATGTACATGAACAACTAAGTGATGTAGTACTCGAAAATAGGTGCTACTTTTCACTTTAGTGACATAAGTTGTCATTTTTTATCAATAATATGTATAGAGTATAGTTGAAAAGTTTGCATTTGCAATGAAAAAAAAGATTAGAAATTGAGATTATTTTTTTATAATTTTATATTTCTTTAAATTTTTTTTATTTTTTAACCCATCAAAAAAAAAACATATCGTCTGGTTACACATTCCAATGTTCAAATTAAAATTTGTTCAAATCCAAAGATCAAATATTATATTATTCATTTATTGTTCTATAGAAAAACATTTTTTAATTTGGATAAAGACTTTCTAGAAATACAAAAAAATTTAATAGTAACAGAATTTTTAAATATTTTTTTTTTAAGTGTTTGTCTTTTTACAACTTATTTATAAAGTATACATTTATACATGTATATCTGTCAGCCTTTTTAATTTGTCTGATCCAGAACTGATACTAAACAAAATTAGATAAATATATTTAAAAAAATAGTTCAAATATTTCTACATAGTTCATTAAACAGGAAATCATTTTTTAAATATAATATAATAGGTTTTTTAAAATGTTTTGTTTGAACATTTAATGAACCAAAATAAAAGAAATATGAGCCTCATTCTGTTCAGCATGGCTCTGTAGGAAGCCTAGCTATTTATAGTAGTCTTAATTTTAAAACAGCTGTTCAAACTATTGATGTATAAATAGTGCTAAGTTCATTCTTTTTAATTGATAAAAAGCTTGATACAGAACATGCTACTTTAGTGTTTCAATTCAATTTTATGTCCAAATTTTGAATCTTCATATCTATATTATTATTGTTTCTACTACTATTCCAACTGTATTTTTTTCTCTTTTTATTTTTGTTTTATACTTCTATTTAGTTAAATATTATCCTTTATTGTTAATTGGTCATTATAATAATTTTTAAAAATATATTTTACTGTAATATCTTTTTTTTTTCACCCAATATTTATTCCTTTTCCAATGAAACATTTCTACTTACAAATTTAGTTCCAGAATTCATTGTACCTACAGTATATATCTAGATGACACAGTGAAAACAGCAACATACAGAGTCAGTGGCAAATACAGGAATAAATCTACAGAATCAATTGACAATTTCAAATGTCATTCAGACTTTGTTGTTTTGCATCTATTGGTAAAATATAGACAGGGTAATTTTATCATCAATCTTTGTTTATTTTATACCATTTAGTCTTTCTGTACTGGTAAGGCTAAGGAGAGGGGGGGGGGGGATATTTTGAAATAAAAGAATTTGTACTTTGTTATCTCCCATTAGACTAGTTGAATACCAGTACTTCGACATTATTTTGATTACAGTGTTTGCAAAGTGGTTGTGCACGTTATGTTTCTATAGAGCAGCAAAATTTTGTTTTTGTGCTTTTACAACTGTGCACATTACAGAATATTTTTTGTACATTACTTTTTTATTTTTTTTAATATATTCCTTAAAAGTCATTGTATTGACCACACCTTAGTGCAGGATTAAAACTCATTGTAATGACCACACCTTTGTGCAGGATTGAAGCTCAATGCAATGACCACACCTCTGTGCAATGACCTATTGCCAGTAAATCATAATCTTTAACTCTAAAAAGTGTGGGGCTATTTATTTTAATTTTTTTTTTTTTAATCAAGATTGTTCAGAAAGATGTAAGCTTTCAACATGTCCTATTTTAAAATATTCTGATCATTAACTTTTGTAAAAGAATGCAACAGTTAAGTTCTGACAAATTCAGTGAAATGAATTAAGCTTGATTCTTTTATTAACAGCCTTAACAATCTTAGAGCTCATGGTTATTAGCATCTATAACAATCTTGGAACTTTTTTAAACATCTTCATTATATTGACAAGTGTGAGTTCTTTTTTTTTCTTTATTAACATCCTTAAATATTTTCTAGCTCTTTTTATTTTATTTATTAACTATTAAGATCTGAAAGAAACTTTGAGCTTTTGTTTTTTAGTCTTCAGATTTCTAGTCCAGTTTTCATCACCAGTAACAGAAAAGTCATAATTATTTTAAAGGATTTGAATTATTTTATATGGCAAAAAAAAATTGAGTTTTGTTGTAATGGACACTTTTGTACATATGTTAAACATGTAATTGTTATTTTGCATTTTATTTTTGAAACAGCTTTTGTAGAAACTGAGAATTCAGAACAGCTTTCATACAAACTAAAAATTCAGGCTTAGCATAATATCCAACACTAGAAATGTCTGGCATATCTATGTGTGTGTTTTTAATACTCGGTGCTTACTTCTGTATTTCTGTATACTGCTTCATAGATGTCAACTTTCTGCAAAACATTGACAGGCATCAAACACCTAGATCTAATGACTTGATAACAGTGTCACATATTAGGCAGTATCACATATTTCAGTATTATCTCCACCTGTTTGTAACTCATAGTGATGCATTGATATTGAGTTTTTTGCTGATTCACTAGGACAATAAAATGATCAACATAATGAGCCCCATCCTAACATGGGTGGCAGTGTGATATTATTTTCCTTTTACATCTCCACACAATATACATCCCTCATTGGAACTTTTCTTAATCATTGACATTAGGCTGATTATACAAGAGTAAGGAATAGAAAACAAGACAAAGTTTTTCAACAGATTATAAAGTATTTTGTCATCAGAATTATTTACTTGTAGATGTTAATTATGTTCACATCAACCAATACTATGCTAGATGGATGTCTAAAAAAATTTTTGTGTGCACATTAATAAGTATGTAGTATTTGTATAGAAAAATTGAAATTGTTTTAAAAAATAGCAAGTTACTTTGCTTATTAAATATCAATTTGTACATGAACATTAAAAAGAAATTTTTTAATCTTTCTAGAACTCAATGTATAAGACTCTTGTTCACTTTGTTATCCTTAAATTTAGCTAGAAATTGGCATTTTCAAACTGTTAAAAAACTATTGTCACATTTTAGACTATAACCAGTAGTAAAAAAAAATGATATTAATGTCAATATTCATACAATTTTTTTATTTTTTTTTAAATAAACAATTCAATTTGTTGTATGTGCAATAGACATGATTTTATGCATTACAATTATTTGCGTATGTTTTGATTTACAACTCTCTTGTTGTAGCTCATACAATTCATTTTGTATCAACTAATTTGCTTATTTCATGTACCAGTCATGAATTGATGATGAAACCTCTGTGATTTTTGTAGCATTCTTTGATACAATGTTGGTAGAGTGTTTCTGTTTCCTTTAGTTGATTAGCTCCCCTTTGTGCTTATTACACAATAAATTGAATATGCAATAGACTCAAAATGTTTATACAGAGCCTTATTTCACTTGGGTGTATGTGCAGATGATTTTGACGATAAAACTTCCCTTTTCGATATAAAATCTAAAGCAAACTACAGTCACCTAATTCCAAGAGCGTAGTCGTGAGAGGTTACACATTTCTACCATTAATAAAGTGTAGTGAATAGTCATCTGCCGAAATTGAAAAAGACTAAATGTGGTTCAACAAAGACAGATTTTAGTATTCAGTTAAAGAGATCGGATCTAAATCAAAGAAATCCTATGCCGAACTGGGAGTCGACTCCTTAGTAAGGTTGTGAAAGAGCGTCGCATGAGGTTTTCGGGACAAGTTCTTCGACAAAATTAATTACACATAATAAGAGTTGCGATGACATCCTAGTACAACTTGGCACTACACTTTCATGGAGGTCCTCAGAGCAGGTGGGTGGAGGTCCTTAGAGCAGGTGGGAATAGACTTCAGACATTGCCAGTGACAGATTTTTGTGGAAACAGCTTGCCGCCAAATACGCCGAACGGCGCGGAAGGGTCTAAGTCAGTAAGAATAGCAGATTAGGTTTTTGAAAAAAAAACTTCTTAATTGCAGGATAATGCACTGTAGATACCTCAGAATATGCATTTTGTTGGCTTTCAATACCGGAAATAGTGTTTGGCTCCGCCCAGCGCTGGGAGAGCTCCAAGCACTCTCCAAGACCCGCTTGCTTTCAAGGACGGGTGGTCTACCATATCTCCACTAACTCCAGGAAGAACCTATTCTAGAGTACAATAAACGTCTTCCGAAAGAATGAAGAGTCAAATAAATATTAATTATGTACATACACACATATATATTTTTTCCGAAGGGGGGGGGGAGAAAAAATCCCCCATCCCGGAATAAACTTTGGCTACGCCCATGACATGACTCTAATGTCAATGTACTGACAATGTTCTCTTTTGTTAAACTGGTGATAATGTCGTAATTATTTATCACCCCTTGTTCAGATCATTAATAAATTTTTAAAAATAGTTGTAATATAAAAATAGACATATGACTGGTCCATGACATTAATAACTGGTCCATTACTTTAATGGATTCAAGATTTCCTGATAGGAACAAGCTGTAATAATGGATGGCCTCCAAATCAACAGTAAACTCAAGGAAAAATTCTAAGTATTAAAAAGAGTAACAAAAAAAAACAAAATAGAAACACTAAAACTAATAAAAACAGTTCATCTTATCATGGTAAACCAGTGACACACATATTAAATCTAAAATGGTTAGACCACCTTTACCTTCACAAATTAAAATATGAATTCTTTATATGGGAGCCCTCGACTCAAGAAAACATACAGAAACTATAACAGGCGTAAACTAGAGCTATGAGATTTATAGCAAATAAATATTCACATTTGACTTGAGCAACACATTAGCAAAATCACTAAACTTAAAAGTAAAGTAGCAATGATCAAAATAACACTAACCGATAATTTACAAATAAAAAAACACAAGCTAATAAAATTCTCAGAAGGACACAAAGATAAGGACACATTTCTTATTTATTATGATAGGACACAATTTTACGAGTACTGCTTCTTCCATAGTACTATTAGAGCATGAAACGTGATGCTTCAATCAGCCAGAGACAGGACAAGCAATGACTTAGAGTTTAAGTATTTAAGTAACGTGTACGACTAGATAGACAGATGGATGTGCGGAGGACGCAGGTATCTTGTGTTAAGAAGGAACGACTGTATGATACATAATAACATTGGATGGAGTATTAAACTGTATTATAATAATTTATCTTAACACTTTCAAAGAACTATCAATGGTTCTAATAACTTGATGAGTTTCAATAGATCCTATCACGGGATAGAACTTGATGAAACATACCATATTAAATGAATCAATTTCAATAGATCCTATCACGGGATAGAACTTGATGGAACATACAATATTAAATGAATCAATTTCACTAGATCCTATCACGGGATAGAACATGATGGAACATACAATATTAAATGAATCAATTTCACTAGATCCTATCACGGGATAGAACTTGATGGAACATACAATATTAAATGAATCAATTTCACTAGATCCTATCACGGGATAGAACTTGATGGAACATACAATATTAAATGAATCAATTTCACTAGATCCTATCACGGGATAGAATATTTGAATAGATGCTACGACTGGTTGGAACACGAGACCAAATAAAAGAGAAGATTGAAACAAGTCTGGTCAAGAGTTTCTGTTACCAAAATACTCCGGAACTATTCCCGCCCCCCTATCTTCCAACTGTTATGTTAACTACATAGTGTAAAGGGGGTGGGGACTCCCTTAAGGTGGAGACTTGCATGCACTCAAATTGACCTGATCGTTTCATGATTGAGTATTCCCGGGAATCCCCCTGGACCTGGACACTACAAAGATGTCTTAAGACGATAGCTCCTTATTGTTACTGGAGAAATGGACCTTCATTTTCCCCCCATTTCTTCAAGTCTCTTAGGTGTAATCATTGTCCTAAGGGAAGAGTGGGGTGCCAAGTGGTAGGACCAGAGGTAGGGGAGTGAAATCTGTGAAGACAGATTGTAAGTGAAAAATAAGAGGGAGATCACCCAGGGATGCCGGCAAGGGGAGGAAATCAGAAAAGTGATCGAGCTTTTTGGTAATTTGATTTCTGGTGAATGTTTTTAAATACAAGGCATGAAGAGACGGGGGAAGTAAGGGAGAACTGTTTGTTTGAATGGAAGACGACAGTAAGTGGGATTGCTTGGAGACATGACTTACAGAGCATCCTGGCAGCTCAACGTTGTAGGCTGCAAACAGAACACATTCTAGTTCCCCTGGTGTTACAGCGATTCCCAAACTAGCAGTAGTGGTACTGAGTTCGGGATGTTAACACAACGAGATGTCAAGTGTTTCTAAAATAAAAACCAAAAATAGTTTCTTTAATGTACTGAAATTCTTCAGTATTTTTATGTGACAAACATCGGAAACCAAAAAATTGCATATAGTTTTGAAAACTTCAAAGTAAAAGTTTTTGTTTGTATTTGTTTCTCCTACCAGAGGAAATATTTGGCTGATTTGCTGAAAAAAAAATAAACAGGTAAAAATTGAACTCATTATATAAGTTTTGACATTGACACTAGAAATGTAAACAGATCTTACACACTGTTGTGTCATACACATACACACTCATAATACACTTACGTCACACTGATATTTTACACATGCCTATGTCCAAAGAAATCATACACATTTATGTCACACACATATATTACACATATGTTCCTATAAGTGATTTCACACGTATGCCTACACAGATACACACGTTCCACATGACAGAGGTACAAGAAGATAGAAATGTGTTTGCAGTGGTAATTGCGTTCTTAGTATAATTTATATTTTTAACAAGATTTTAAACACACATATATATATATCACAATACGTGATAAAGAAATCTCTGTGTGTGTATGTGTTATGCATGATGAGCAAATCAATCTCTAGGAGCAGATATATATGTTACTATACTAGATGCGCAAATCTGTAGGAGCAGATATATTTGCTAGTATAGGTGATGAAGAAATCGTGATTGACGATTCTCTAGGAGCAGATTTCTCTGGGAACCCTTTCCCTTTTAACCACCACCCAAGTCTTCCCCCCCCCCCCTCTCCTGTGGTTAGCGTGAGCTGTGATTAGCTGTCACGTGCCCTTAAGTGATTGGACAGAAAGCAATAAAGGAACGTCTCAAAGATTTTTTTCCTTTCTTTCAACTGAAAAATAAAAAAGAAGAAATCTCTAGTATTCGGAGACTGACAAATGTACACGAAAATACAAGGGAGAGAAGGGAAACACTTGCAACAAAAGATGAAGGCAATTATTGCCGCTGCATGGCATTTCTGGACCCGGTCCAATTGGGGCGGGTGGTAATCAACATAAAATCATGAATGGTCAATGTTGGAGAGAATTACTGGCAACAAAGAATGACAGAAACTAGAGAGTATTCCTACACGTAGTTAGTATCAAGTCGAGAGCAAGACTTGAATTTTCTCAATTCTAGACGAATAGCTTTTTACAATTCTTTTTGAATGTTAATTAATTTGCAGTAATTTGAAAGACGCATTCTCATTCTTTACTATTGTATTTCACCAGCGTACATTTGTACTTTGTATTTGGCAATAATGTGTTCTCGTCATGGACATTGGAAACAAAGGCTTGTAAAAAAAAATGTTGATATAGAAAAGGTGACATAGGTCTAAAGGTCTGGAAGTGACATATGACCACCTAAGGGAATTAAAAACAAAATCACACAAACTTAGAGGCGGCCCCCATCGAAGTCATCAATGGACCAGGAATATTTAAGCCATAGTCTTGTTTTGATCGAACTTTAAATTAATAAAATTGTTAAAAAATCATTTGGCTTTTTTTTCCCACATAAAAGCAAACAGGACAACAGTTCGTCTTTACTGATCACCTAAAAACAGAATGGAAACCTCCTGTCGCGGTAGCTCAGGGTGTCATCCCTTCCCCATCAACTTTCTTCAAATATGTTCCAATAAACACTATTGCTAGTTTAAAAAAATGTTAAAAAAAACATACCTCCCCTGAAGTTTTTCATTGAAAAGTGATGTATTTTTTTTAATCTACTTGCATAGATAATTTTTAAAATTCGATGGTTCACTTTCGGAAAAGAAAAAAGTAGCCATTGCATCAGAACTTTGAATGATTTAAAATATCATGATGTCCGATTTTCATTTTCTCTTTTAGTTTCTGAGATCTAAATCGGACGGACGGGCAGGCGAACGGACGGACAGACAGGCCACACAAAACTAATAGCGTCTTTTCCCCTTTCGGGGCTAAAAACACTAAATCTATTTTTTTTTTAAATCAAACGAAATATAAAAATACTTTTAAAAAAAAACAAAGCTTATCCAAAAAGGAAGAACTCTACTTTTACTACTATATCTTTCAATAATTTAGACTTTATTTTCCTTTTTTATATCAAACAAAATGTTTTGTTTTGTAAAATAAATAATTATGTAAAGTTTCAACTTGATTTGAGAATGGGTGTTGCAGAAATAACGAGTTCAATTATTTAAGGGTACTAAACTCAACATATTTAGCCATATTTTTTAATACTGAGGGATTTAATTTACCTTTTTGACATCAAACATAATAATTAATTACCAGTAATGAATTGACTAATTGTTTTTTATTCATGTATTTTAGGTAAAATGTATAATTTTATAAAGCTTCAACCTGATGCGAGAATAAGTGTGGGAGAAATAGCGTGTACAAAATTCGTACCAGAAAGATTGACAGACAGACAGAGTGAGCTTTGTAAAAAGAAGACTGCTTACTGATGCACATTGCGCTGACTCCAGTGAGATGAAACATACCACTAAGCTGATCTGATAATTCATCAACACGCCCACAGGGGCTCGACGCACTACTGCAAGGGGCAGACAATAAAAAGTCATCCCACCGCCTCACGGACCATTGAACGTATGGCGCAGTCGGTCCGGCACGTGCAGTCGTGTGTCTGAAGGCCATGGTGAAAGTTGGCGGTACTTGTCAAGACATTGTCAATCTGGTTGCTGAATGTCACACAATGGCTGCGAATGTGCACTAAAACAAAGCTTCTGTTATATCAGATCCTTTTGGTCACTTGATCTTCACTACGAGATAGAACATTCTAGATTAAAGTGAACTGTTTTATTATTAAAGTTTGTCATGTTCTAACCCAAGACTTAGGTAAACAACGGACTACTTTAGAAAGTATGAGGTCAAGCTGTCCTCGATATACAGAATATTCCTTACAAAATAAAATAAAATAAAACGATTATCTACATTCTTCGCAGTTAAGGTTGTTAAGGTACTCGTCTAAGTTAATAAGGAATGTAAATTTGACTAAGTCAGTTGTTTGTTGGTAATTCAAGGCAACCGTTTCCAAGCTTCTGAGAGCATTTTGAAGAGAAGACATTGTTATATGTAGAACTTCGTAAATGAGACAAAACATTTTTTATTTTTACTTTAATATTTAATGTTTATTACATTACAAAGCATATATCAACTCACTCTGTCTGTCTGTCCGTATGTTTATCTTTCTGTCTGTGTTTGTACACGTTATTTCTCCAACACACAATCTCTTATCAAGTTAAAATTCCTCACAATTATTTCTTGTACCTGAATCAATTTTTTTTTAAATTAACCAATTAGTTAATTAAATATTGGTAATTAATTATTTTGTATGGTATCGAACAAGAAAGAAATTATACTTGACAGACATAAGTTGAGCTCTGAGTCAACACGTTTTTTTTTTTTATGCGTTTAAAAAAAAGCGATCACGGTAACATTGACAGAGATATCCCCATCTTTGCTTCCTTCCTTTCCCAACTTGTCTAGACAAGTGATAGGATCAAAAGTTCATAACGTAGTGAGAAAGCTCAAAGCATGAAATTGCGCTAAAGAAAAACAATTGGTAAAATTATTTCTAATTGCACAGATTTATTATTGATAGTCTAGATATATAAAAATGTAATTACATGACTGATTTAAACTAATAGATACAATTACTCTTAATATAAGCTTTGTTGTTTGTTTGTTTTTTAAGTATTCTTGATTCGGAAAACCACACCCCCTTTGTCTAGATATTGGAAAGAAAGTGTGTTGCAATGAGGCTATTTAAAAATAAACTTTACAACCTAAAATGTTTTTCTGTACAACGCGAGAAATTCAATGGTAATAGCAATTCGCTCATCTTACTTTATTGAGTAGACTTAATCTTTTTTTTCAATTGGATTTAAAGCTGTAGACATCAGGAGAATGCGTTTGTGGCAGCTAAGAATGCAAACTTATACAGACACCCCTCTCCCTAGCTATCGGTCGAAGTTGTATCGCTGTATATTCTAAATAGGGACTTGTTGTTGTTGTAGTTGTTGTTTCCCGAATGTGTGTGTGTGTGTTTACTGACGTTAGGGTTAGAGTTTGTAAAAAAAAAAAAAAGGCCCTCCCCTTTCAATGTTCTGATTCCGCTAAATTAGTTTAAAAATCTATTTTTGTGTTAATTGTTTGTCTCTTTTTTTTTTTTTTGCTTGTTTATAGCTAATGAACTCTCGTGGCCAAATGTTCTTAATTTGGTCCAGCAGTATTTGTAGATGTACGTTGATTTTAGTTGTGTAACCGGCCCATGAATTCTAATATCTCTTACCTCCTCCCACATAAACAAATGAAGAGTCATCCATGTCTTTCCCTGTGTTAACTTTGCATTTAAAAAATGAAGAGTCATCCATGTCTTTCCCTGTGTTAACTTTGCATTTAAAAAATGAAGAGTCATCTATGTCTTTCCTTGTGTTAACTTTGCATTTTAAAAAATTAAGAGTCATCTATGTCTTTCCTTGTGTTAACTTTGCATTTTAAAAAATGAAGAGTCATCTATGTCTTTCCTTGTGTAAACTTTGCATTTAAAAAATGAAGAGTCATCTATGTCTTTCCCTGTGTTAACTTTGCATTTTAAAAAATGAAGAGTCATCTATGTCTTTCCCTGTGTTAACTTTGCATTTAAAAAATGAAGAGTCATCTATGTCTTTCCCTGTGTTAACTTTGCATTTTAAAAAATGAAGAGTCATCTATGTCTTTCCCTGTGTTAACTTTGCATTTTAAAAAATGAAGAGTCATCTATGTCTTTCCCTGTGTTAACTTTGCATTTTAAAAAATGAAGAGTCATCCATGTCTTTCCCTGTGTTAACTTTGCATTTAAAAAATGAAGAGTTATCTATGTCTTTCCCTGTGTTAACTTTGCATTTTAAAAAATGAAGAGTCATCTATGTCTTTCCCTGTGTAAACTTTGCATTTTAAAAATAAAGAGTCATCTATGTCTTTCCCTGTGTTAACTTTGCATTTTAAAAAATGAAGAGTCATCTATGTCTTTCCCTGTGTTAACTTTGCATTTTAAAAATGAAGAGTCATCTATGTCTTTCCCTGTGTTAACTTTGCATTTAAAAAATGAAGAGTCATCTATGTCTTTCCTTGTGTTAACTTTGCATTTTAAAAAATGAAGAGTCATCTATGTCTTTCCTTGTGTAAACTTTGCATTTAAAAAATGAAGAGTCATCTATGTCTTTCCCTGTGTTAACTTTGCATTTTAAAAATGAAGAGTCATCTATGTCTTTCCTTGTGTTAACTTTGCATTTAAAAAATGAAGAGTCATCTATGTCTTTCCCTGTGTTAACTTTGCATTTTAAAAATGAAGAGTCATCTATGTCTTTCCTTGTGTTAACTTTGCATTTAAAAAATGAAGAGTCATCTATGTCTTTCCCTGTGTTAACTTTGCATTTTAAAAATGAAGAGTCATCTATGTCTTTCCCTGTGTTAACTTTGCATTTTAAAAAATGAAGAGTCATCTTTGTCTTTCCCTGTGTTAACTTTGCATTTAAAAAATGAAGAGTCATCCATGTCTTTCCCTGTGTTAACTTTGCATTTAAAAAATGAAGAGTCATCCATGTCTTTCCCTGTGTTAACTTTGCATTTTAAAAATGAAGAGTCATCTATGTCTTTCCCTGTGTTAACTTTGCATTTAAAAAATGAAGAGTCATCTATGTCTTTCCCTGTGTTAACTTTGCATTTTAAAAATGAAGAGTCATCTATGTCTTTCCTTGTGTTAACTTTGCATTTAAAAAATGAAGAGTCATCTATGTCTTTCCTTGTGTTAAATTTGCATTTAAATAACTCACGTATTCATTAGATGGGAATTAAACCATCTTAAAAAAAATCGGTTTCTGTTTGATTCAGATAGATTTAATCTTTGAATTCGGTTCGGTTCGATAACGAGTATAGTTGGGGGTTTGGCTCAGTTAAGTCACATTTAAAGTTTGGGTTCAGGTACGGTTCGTTTTATGAAATTAATTGATAAACTAAATAATAAGTCTCAATGCAGTAGCAGTCAATGTAATGACTAATGATCTGACGTTGGGCACATAGACCTGAAGTAACCTACTGTCAAGGAGGCATGGTGTATTCTAAAGAAAATGTCAGCTTTTCTAATGTTTCTATGTTTAGCCAAGCCATTCAGTCATTGTCATTGAATATCATTGTCACTACACAAACAAAACGGGACCTCATATCAGTGAACATCAATAGTGACCATTGGGAAGACATAGCTCTAGACCGCACCAGATGGAGAGAGACAGTGGCCAAGAAAGCTATGTACAGTGAAAGAACATAGGTCTCAGCTCAGGAAGAAAAACGTACAATCCGAAAAATGGCCAGCTCCTCTACAAACGAAGCAAAAGCCACCTTAACCTGCGATATTTGTGGACGGGTGTCTCTCCAAAATAGGGCTCCACAGCCACATGAGGAAGTGTGCTCTGAGATGAACCATAGTAGTTCTACGACTGATGGAGGCCAACAACACACAAACAAAATATCCTTTCACTGGCAGTACTTGTGGCAGAAATAATTAATAAATTTTAAGAAATTGAGGTCATCGTCGGAAGCTAATGTTCAAAATCATTTCTTTCCTACATTGCAATGCATCCCAATCTGTCATGGGCAGTGCCAAGTAGTCTTCAAGTTCATGTCTCGTGTTCGGCTTACCAGCATTATCTATCAGTCTGCTTGGCAATCTTAGGATTCAATATCAAATTTACTTCTTTTTGAAAAGAGGCTGTTGATCCAAATGACTGCAGTCATCAACAGCATTGTCTTTCAACCTAACTGCCAGTAAACTCTAATATATATATATAGTGTTATAAACCTGGTGGTGGCACAAATGGGGGTAGTGATGTGTGTGTAGTCAGCCGACACAAATCGCCCCAGGCCCCAGACGAGCGGTCAACCGTGACGAGTTACGACTGTCAGCCGAGTCGAGTGTCAACAGGACGGTTCGGGAAGGATCGCCGTCGTGAACAGAGCTCAGGAGCGTCACGAGAGTTGTAGTCATCTGACCACCTAGAAACGTCGAGCGGCGTTCTGTCCGGTTCGAGAAGGCCAGTAGGGACCCTATATAAGAGCGGAGGTGTCACAGTCAAGGCGGTTCACGAGAGAAGGTTCACGACAGGGCTCAGAACACGGCCGACTACAGCACAGTTCAACGGTGTGGTTCTGTACGGAGAATTACGACGGTTCAGTGCGGAGTACTGTCAAGTACAGTTGAGACCGACTGGCGTCTTGATCTTGGTATGCGATCGAGTCTGACACAACGAGCCCAGTGTGTGAAGTCAGTCCTGAACTGTTGAACCCAGTGCAAGCCTGGAACGAGACGGAGAGGCCAGTGCAAGAGTTGATACGCGGTACGGTGTTATCGGAGAGATATTTGTACAGTGTACGTGTTGCCAATTGTACAGTATTGGCTGTAATTTATTCAACTATTAAAGTGTTACGTTTCTTTGGAGCCCTGAGTTGTCAAGTTCTTTAAGTTGGTGGTGTATGGTGCAGTTTGCAGAGAGCCTGGATAATGAGATTCGTAACAATATATATATATTAGAATTAATAAAAAACAGTGTCTTTCAACCTTAGTCGAAAAAAAAAACCATAAGAAAAGCAGTCATGTTGAGGCCTTTCAAGCTCGCCCAGTGGGTACCAGGGCGAAGCCCCGACGCCGAAAGCATTTTTTTTTTTTTTTTTTTGCATTCTTCACTGTAGAACCGCATTCTCCTGACATTATTAATATAACTAATAAATTTGTATACAAATTGTGTGATTTCGTTACTAAAATATTTGTAGCAAGGTGCAAAAAGTGTTGAAAATTGGTGTAAAGGAAGAAGAATATCTATTTTTCCTTCGAGCTGGACAGACAAGATGGACAGACAAGCTGGACAGACAACATGTCGCATACTTTCACAGTCTGAACCATCTATTTTACAAATTGATCGAATATAAAATTGCATTACATTACATTTATGTAATTATGTTAGAATTGGTGTATTTTTATGAAAAAATCGCTTCCGTAATTAATTATATAAATTAAACGATTTGCTTTTAGAAAACCAAAAGTAGCCGTTGCACCTAAACTTTTCAAGCCGTATTTAATGGTGAAATAATATTTTTCATTTCTCTTCTAGTTTTCGAGATCTGAGTGTGACTGACGGACAGACGGACATTTTGCACAAACCTAATAGCGGCTTTCTCCTTACGGGAACGCTAAAAATGTAAACCACTGGCTTAAATGAGTATTCTCCTATAATGCCAATAATTCCCTGCACATTACAAAATCAGAAACTCTGATATTTCCGTTTTTTTCGCTCACGCAATTGTTTAATGATTTTTTGTTCTAGTGATTCCTGTGAAGTCATGCGTTGACCCTGGGAATGGAACTTTCTGGACTTAATCAACGTCCAGTATTAGCGTCATTGTGATACAGACACGGTGGAAAAAACACGGTCAAAATCCTGGTAGCTGGAAGGAGCTCGTAACCCCTTTTTGCCAATTTCATTATTAAATCGGAGTCAAATTGAAACCGACAAGCTATTCCAGCCACCTCGACCTTCGAAACTGTATCCGGCTCTCCCTGACCTTACGTGACAGGGGCACGTGATGCTCTGTGCAGCGGAACAAGCCAGAATAAAACCCAGTGCACTTGAAAGGAATCGTGTATTCATACGCTCGTTTAGCTGTTAGGGAACACGGTACACGCTCACATTTTTATTTCTCTTTTTTTTTTTTTCTACTCAACCAATGAATCTTAAAACTGATCCTCAGTTGGTCCATCGCCCAGTTCAAGCCATGTGTGTGATGAAAAAAAAAGTCACCTTAGGATTGTTTTAGGGCCATTTACTTAGAGAGAGAGCACCCCCCCCCCTTTTCCTTTTTTTTTTTTCAGGGCATGGGAGTATACGAGGTTTCATTTTCTTAAAGAATGAAGAATGAGCTCAGGGCTAATCAGCCGACACTTCTGACCCGGCACACTAGGAACATGCCCTCATGCTGAGAGGCCCATTAACTGGGCGATCAGTTTTGGCCCTACAGACAGCGGGATGGGGCTATCTTCAAAATGTGTCCAGAGATCGTCTATTGATCTTTACACTCTCGTTCAAATTTCAAATCAATTTTGGCGCAGACATGAAAAAGACATCGATGTTTTTTCCCTGTATTTTTCTTTTACTCTCAACATTCACAGTTTTTATAATACAATTAAAAAGTTGGATACGTTTATATTTATTGAGAACAAAATAATTAAAGAATACATTGAATGAATTTCTTTTCTTCATTATATGTTATTCATTTAATTATAGGCTCTATATTGCTATTAGGTCTAGTTCTAGGTCAAGGTCTAAACCCTGACTTTTGTTTATGATGTACAAAACCAATAAATTCTATTAGTAGCTTAGTCAATTCACATTTTGTCATCCAAATAGAGTTGAAAGCACAAAGTCTAACACTACAGACTACATCCAATGTTTCAATGCTCAACCCTTCTAAATCTAGTTTGTGATAGAACAAAAAAATGAAGTTCACCCTTTCAGACCTTGCGATCTATGGGGCACATGATGTAAAGGTCATCTTATTCTATGACCCACGGTTAACGGGGGTGTCATGTTGCCAGCACAAAGACTGGCCGCCTTTACTTTTCCCCAACTAATGTCAGTTACCCATTATAGTTGAGTCCTTAAGATCCCGAAATTAAAAATCCCAGTCTTGACCACTTGACCACTTGGCCACCGCGCCTCCATTTATTTCTTGTTAGTGCATGAAACTGTTTATGTTGTTATTATGTTATAATATAAGTAAAGTTAACTTGATGGTCATAGTGAGTTTAAATGAAGATTACAAATACAGTTTCTTTTCCATATCAATTCAGATGTGTCCCCTTAAGGGTTAACCCATTTAAGTTTCAATCATTTCATTACAAATATCAGAAGCTGTGAAGTACAAACTCTCAACAACCCACAATCTTCCCTCTGTATAGCCGTGTGCTAGGCGAATGTGTTGTCGATTTTGTTTTGGCCGGGTGGGGTTAATCGTTAATGTTCATAAGTAGTCAATGAACTGATTGTAATGAAGCTATGTTCAGTGTGAGCCTAGTTAAAGGATTAACCAACAGATAGTTGCCAATTAGACAAGGGGGTTTGGTGAATGGCGAATCTTTCTTTCATGACCTAATGAAGGAGACTTTCCCTTTGGCCAAGTTAAAAGGTTTATAGCCATTACAGCCTTTTTTAATTTGCACTGTGTATATATATATAAATTTCTAAAATAATTAATTAAACAGAAAAAAACGCTTTCAGAAAACAAAAAGTAGCTGTTTGCACCAGAATTTTACAAGCTGCCAAATATGAAATCGGAGTTGTAATAACTTTAGTTTTTGAGATCATAACTTGGCAGACGGACGAACACACTAAGCACACCAACTCGGTTCACGGTTAATTCAGATAAGATTAGATTTGAAAGTGTCTTTTAATTAGATTCATAGTAGTTGGTAAATAAGACAGAGTTTTAGTTTCAAGAAATGAAATGAAAATAGTTTTTTTTTAAAACAGCTACTAATTTCTCTAATAAAAATAACATGAAGACTGCATTGAAATTGAAACATGTGTATCTATAAGTCAAGCTAGCTTACATTTTTTCCACATGTTCATCTATAAGTCAAGCAAGCTTACATTTCTTCCACATGTTTATCTATAAGTCAAGCAAGAAAACATTTCTTCCTATTTTCCGTTCACACGACTCAATTGTCTGCACCATTATGAGAAAATCAGCATGTGGTCAGTTTTCGTCTAGTGAGGGAACACCCATGGACAATTGAATTCCCAAAGGCTCAGTGGTACTTCTTTTGGTCTAAGTGGAACTGCATTTATTCCGCCTTTGAACATCTGTCCACATTAAGTAGAAAAATCATTTGATCTCACTAATAGGATCTAAAATAGTTTTGTAGTCATTTCAATTTAGTAGTTTAAATGTTAGTAATACAAGATGTTATTAAGATTACAAATAAGATACGAGTAACACAATTAATAGACAACTGACACACACAAAACACACACTAGTAAAATATAACTGACACACACAAGTAAAATACAACTGACACACACACTAGTAAAATACATGTGACATAATTGTAAAATACGCGTGAGATAAAACCAGCATGCTGTTGGCATATAAATAACATAAAATTAAATAAATAATAAATTATAGCTTTTATACAGCGCTACTTTCATGCTAATAGCATGCTGAGAGCGCTATGGTCCAATCTCAAGAAAATTCATTTTTAACGGCCCCCGAAAGGGGAATAGCCGCTATTAGTTTTGTGTGGTCTGTCCGTTCGTCCCGTTTAGATCTCGCAAACTACAAAAGATATTCGAATTGCGACATCAAGATATTTTAGAACTTTCAAAGTTATGATCCAATGGCTACAATTTTCTTTTCTGAAAGCGAAAAAATTTAATTTTTAAAATCAACTACGCAATCATTTGTTTTTAAATAAAAATACACCATTTTTACAACTATTCACTATTAATAGTAAAAAGACACGGGAGACAATATAGTAAGGGATACAATGTTTTATCATATATGTAACACATTTATGCAAACGGTTTCAAATTAGAGTTTGTTTGTTGTTGTTTTTTTTCAAAATTTTATTACTGGACGACGGGGATGACAGCGAGCAGGGTATGAACCTGGAACCGTCGAAATAATCAGTCCACCACGCTAACCGCACGACCAGGCATTGCTGTTAACTTCATAACAAACGAATAGCCTATTATTGATAAAGAGATATATTACACATTACGGCATTACATCTACCGGATATGTACAATATGTCAGACGAGTGATTTTAGATAATCTTTTGGTATTGATTTCTAAATGAAAAAGGAAAAAGAGGAAAAGAACAGGTATCGAACTTGTAGTGCTGTCCCAGCACAGTTACCAACAGAGATATTGGCATTTTCATTTAAATGGAGCTAGAGTGAGGATGTAGATCAACCTAAACTAAACCTCTGATTTAGCACTCTTAAGATCTATATCTACTAGCTCTAGATATAATATATAAATTTGGAATAATTTAGATGTAATTTATATAAGATTTATGTAAAAAAAAAAACTCTAGATAATTTATCAATAGACTGAATGCAACATTAAATTTTAAAATAGTAGATTAGTTTTAGTATTTTATAACATTGCAATATTGATCTAGACATTTGGAAATCAAAATCTATACTTCAAGTCTAGTAATTGAAATTCTAGATCTTCATCTAATCTATATCATTCTAAATTAGACCTATAAATTCTAGATCTAGAATCTACAATGATTTTAATTAGAATATAAATCTAGATCTAGTTTTAAAAATCTAGATCAAGTGTAAAAAATATAGATCTAGTTTTAAAAATCTAGATTAGATCTAAATCTAGCTATTATGTCTTTTTAAATACGAGTCAGATTAGGCGGTTTAATAAACATTACTATACCGAGTTATTTTAGCATTTCATTTGACCTCAAAGGAAAAAAATCCACTACGTCACTAAAAATGTCTTTATCAATACAAGCAAACTGACGAGAGTTCATAGACATTCATGCACCGAGTTTTTTTAGCACTACATGTAAATTATTCATTTCATATGACGTTATAGGAAAAAAAATTCCATTACGTCACAATGGGCTAGTTAGGCTTAAATGTCTATATTAATACGAGAGAGTTGTCGAGGGTTCATAGACATTGGTGCACCGAATTCTAGTAGCATTTCATTTAAAGATATATATACATCGCATTAGTTTTAGGTATTTATAAAAGATTGTTCCGGATGTTTGTATATATAGTGAGAAAAAGAGAATTTTAGATACATTTTTTACCGATAATTAAATTTTTGGGATGGTATCGTATGAAAATTAGATGTATCATAGCCTTGTGGAGAGATTTTCATACCATACTTTGGTGTTGGGAAGTTGTTTTGCTTAAAAATCGGAACATAATATTAACGATAATTAGATTTTGGAACGTTTTAGCTAGAAAAAAAAATGTAGTGCAAGACAGAAGTGCGATCACGGAAATTACTTTCTTATTTTAAAAACCTTAACAACCTATTGCATGGACTTAGCCAGGAAGGGTTTTGGGGATTCAAACTCCCCCACCCAAATGAAATCCCCCTGCAGTGGGGATCGGAATTTAATGACTAATTTTTAGCGGCCCCCGTAAGGGGAAAAAGACGCTATTAGGTTTGTGCAAAATGTCCGTCTGTCCGTCTGTCACACTCAGATCTCGAAAACTAGAAGAGATATGAAAAATATTATTTCACCATTAAATACGGCTTGAAAAGTTTAGGTGCAACGGCTACTTTTGGTTTTCTAAAAGCAAACCAATTTATAAAATTAATTATGCAAGCGATTTTGTCATAAAAATACACCAATTCTAAAACAATTACGTAAATGTAAGGGAGGCAATGTTACAATATGCTAACAAAGTTGGACTATTGTTGTGTATTTTCAGTATCACTAAGTCAAATATATTTATAAAATGTACAAGAAATGTTTACAACAAATACAAATAATAGTTAAAGGTGTTTTTTCTGGTCAACTATCTGCTAAAATTTAAAGAAAACATTTCTGTTTGTTTATAAAGGCTAATAATGCACTTTGTATGTAAATATCACGCACATTTTTTTAAAATGGACTTTTTATGCAGCGACTTTCGTGCAGTAGCGTAACGTGTCAACATGATACAGTGCTAAACCAATTCCTTAAACTTTTTTTTAAAAATCAGATTTCATTTATTTTTTGTTTAGTTCCCCCATCCGAATAAAAGAAGCTCATTTGTGTGCTTTTTGTCTGTTGTTCGGTCTGTCCGACACGATTAGATTAACAAATAACACTAAAGGCTATTGTAACTCTGATTTAACCTTTAATTTTTCATTCAGAAATATTGCAATAGTTTTAAGTATCTATAATAGATTTTTCCGGATGTTTTGTGAAAAACAAATCAATGTCAACAAATATTTTTTTGCTCTTCTAACTTGTATTAGATTTTATTTCCATGCTTAAACGTTGCAATAAACACATGATCTTTAATATATTGTTCCGGTTTTTTAATGTAAATAGCATATTAATGCTAAATAAAAAATATCTATACTGATTTATATTTCATTAACTATAAAGTTGTTCCGGATATTGTTTTATAAAAAATAAATTATGTCAAATGATTGTTTGAAATCACATAATTGACTAATATGACAGTTATATTCTTTGACACTACGTCACTATAGTTTATTTATCAATATCAATTGTTCCGAATTTTTAACTTAAGCAACTTTATGTCAAATGACTTTATTTTTTCAAAAATATCGACAATAGGTTATTCAGGATTTTAAAATAAGAAAGTAATTTACTAGTAACGATTATTTTCACTTTTCAGACTTATTTTACAATTAATTTTCTTGCTAAAACATAATAAAAGTTGTTTATTCGGTAAAGATAATGTTCCGGATTTTGTTTCGAAAAGAAATCGACCTATATTACCTTCAATATATTACATATCGTCGCCAAAAATGATCCGAATTTTATATGAAAAATCTAGTAACGCTATTAAATGTTTGAAATCCCTCTTCTAATAAATAAAACAAATAATTTTCTCATTTACGAAAATTGGTTGTTCCGGATTTTTTATGAAAAATATTTTAACTCTATTTTTTGTAAAATCGCACTTCTCTCTTACACTACATTTAACGTTCTAGCTAAAACGTTAGAAAATCTAATTATCGTTAATATTATGTTCCGTTTTTTAAGGAAAACAACTTCCTAACACCAAAGTATGGTTTGAAAATCTCTCCATAAGGCTATGGTACTTCTAATTTTCATAACAGACCATCCCACAAATTTTATTAACGGTATTTGATTAATCTGGAATTCTTATTTTCTCTCACTATAAATATATAGACATTCGGAACAATTTATTATAGAAACTTAAAACTATTGCAATATTTCTGAATGAAAAATTAAAGGTTAAATCAGTTACTAAATAGCCTTTAGTGTTTTTTTCCTCCCTATTAACATGACGGACAGACAGACTGACAGACAAAACAAAAAAAAGCGTCTTTAACCCTTTTATATATATGTTATTGTTACGTGCGCATCTTAGTGTGAATGTGAAATGGTGCGATTGCGTGTTGAAAGGAAAGAAGAACCGAAATGGAGGACTATGAACAAGAAAGTTTTTTCAGTGTTAATAAAGATTAAAGTATTTATAAACTGTGATTTTGTCGTTTACATGTCTAAAGAGTCTCATCCAATATGAAAACGTAACAAGTGGCGCCCAACGCAAAGGTAACCCACGTATCCCTCTATTCACAGGGGATCTCCTGTCAGCAGACAGTAGAGATAGTAAAATCTAGATCTAGAGACAGGAGAACATTCGATTCGATATTATTAGAAATAGACTATGGCGGACAGGGCTGAGGTAGCAGCGTTGAAGGAAGAGGGAAGGTTGTTGGAGCTTGAAGGGGCAGAACTAAGAAAATACGTACAAGAAAGGTTGATGGAGAGGGAGAGATTAGCGATGGAAAGAGAAAAAGAAAAGGAGAGATTAGCGATGGAAAGAGAAAAAGAAAAGGAGAGATTAGCGATGGAAAGAGACAAAGAAAAGGAGAGATTAGATAAGGAGGACAAAAGAGAAAGGGAAAAAGAAAAGGAGAGATTAGCGATGGAAAGAGACAAAGAAAAGGAGAGATTAGCGATGGAAAGAGACAAAGAAAAGGAGAGATTAGATAAGGAGGACAAAAGAGAAAGAGAAAAGGATAAGGAGATAGTAGCAATTGAAAGGGAAAAGAAAAATGAATTGGTCGCCATTGAAAGAGAAAGATTAGCATTTGAAAAAGAGACAGCAGAGAAAAAGTTAAAAACAGACCAAGGAAAAGAGAATGATAAAAGAAAGAGTGACTCTACAGGGAATAAACTGGCAAAATATAAAGGTTTGATATTCAACGAAGACAAAATGGACATAGACATTTTTTTGAAGAAGTTCGAAATAGAAATGAGAGAACTGGAGTACCCTGAAGACAAATGGACATTCTTATTGTCAAGATCATTTACAGCGGAGGTGCCTTCAAAAATATGTATGAACCAGAGTAACTACAGCATTGTGAAAGAACAACTACTTCGAACTTTCGGGAAAACAGAAGCTTTCTATCGCCAACAGTTTGTTAATTGTGAGATAGAACCAGAGGATGACCCGCAGACCTTCTTGGACAAAATGAGCAGCCATTTCGATAACTGGATAGAAACCGCTGAGGTAGAAAAAACCTTTGACAGTCTTAAGACATTTCTCATGCTGGACAAAGTGATGTACGAGTGTCAGGAGGAATTAAAAATATTTCTGTTGGAGAGGAAACCGAAATCCATAGAAGACATAGTAAGACTGATAAGGGCTTATAAAGTGGCACATCCCGAGAAGAAATTATCTAGAGGCAGTGATATAGAAGAAATAGTTGCCTTTAACAGAACATGTGAGACACAGAATAACTCTCACAGAACAAGGGAGACACAGGAGAGACAGTATAGAAGTGGTACATATGAAAGACAAAATGATAGCCGCAACGGAAGATATCAAGGAAACAGACAGGAAAGAAAGGACTGGGAGAAAGGTAGAATAGAGCAAGGCTTATCATTGTCATCTGATACTGGAACATTGGAGATTTTTCATACATTCGTAGGGAACAAGGCAGCCAAGACCATCAGGGATACTGGGAGCAATATTATTGGAGTGAATAAGAATTTAGTGGAAGACCATGAATATACAGGCGAATCTAGGAAGTGTGTTATGTTTAATGGGAATATTGTACAATTACCTATTGCTAAAGTTAGTATAGACACACCGTATGTTAAGGGGACAGTGGAAGCTTGTGTTGTAGATCAGGGTGAGATAGATTTAATTATTGGGAATATCCATGGGGTGAAAATATGTTCAGTAAGGGAGATTGAGAATTGGAAGAAATATTATGGGATAAAGTCTACGCGAGGTAGAAATGGGGATGTGGAAGAAGACATAAGATCTCATACATCAGATGACATGGGTAGCAGAGAGCACGAGAAGAAAGAATTAACAGATAAGGTAGAAAGCAATGCAATAAGAATGGGTCCAAATCAAAGTAAAGTAAGGCAATCAGTGGTACAGGGAAAGCGATTTAAACCCACATATAGACATACAAGTTCATACATCTTATGCTTTAATTGTGGGAGAAGGGGGCATATTAGAAGACAGTGTCAACAATTAATTAGAATTAAGGATTCAAGGTACAATAGTGAAGAGGCGTATACGAGAAAAGAGAGGGATATTAGCAGCCTAGAAAACAGTACAGCTAGATCATTAGGTAGTAGGATCACAATGGGACATCATTGCAAAGGAGGGAAGCGGAAAGGATGGCATGTCAATAATGTTAGAATTATATAGATAGGATTAGAAAAGGTGGGAATGATGGACATTAATTATTGTTCTATTCTACAATGAATAAATATATGTGTAATGAATTGAATATTGTTGTTACAATATGCATGGAGCAAGATAGACTTTGTTTGTTAACTATTTGATTGCGACTGGAATGATGGTGTTTTGTACAGGCATACGATTATGAGTGGGGAGTTGTATTAATAGAAATATGATTACTTATAGATATATGTTAACAGAAGTGGTTTCAATTGCTCATAATAACAGTTATTATTGTGATGAATATAATTGTTATTCCATGTTGGAATTGTATTGGTATTAACATGACATTGTGTTTGATTTTGTGTAGTTATTACATTATGGTTTTATATGTTACCGATTTGTTTTAACTTGGAATAGTCTGATAATATATTCAGTGATTTGTATTTTGGACGTTCGATGTGCATCGAACTTGTTAAACAGGGGGGGTGTTACGTGCGCATCTTAGTGTGAATGTGAAATGGTGCGATTGCGTGTTGAAAGGAAAGAAGAACCGAAATGGAGGACTATGAACAAGAAAGTGTTTTCAGTGTTAATAAAGATTAAAGTATTTATAAACTGTGATTTTGTCGTTTACATGTCTAAAGAGTCTCATCCAATATGAAAACGTAACAGTTATATACATATTTAGTCTAAGCCCATCAAATGAAATGCTAAAAGAACTCACTCGGTGCACCAATGTCTATGACCCTCGACAAGCTGCTCGTATAGATGACATTTTTAGTCTAACTAGGCCGTGTGACGTAGTGGATTTTTTTCCTTTGACGTCATATGGAATAAATTCTTTAAATGAAATGCTAAAACAACTCGGTATAGTAATGTTTATTAAACCTCGTAATGTGACTCGCATTTTAAAAAGACAATTTAGATTTCTAATCTAGATTTTTTTTACACTAGAGCTAGATTTTTTACACTAGATCTAGATTTTTTTTTACACAAGTGATAGATTTTTAAAACTAGATTTAGATTTAAGTTCTAATTAAAATCATTGTAGAATCTAGATCAGGAATTTCTTGGTCTAGTTTAGAATGTTTGTTATTTTACATGTTTCTGATGTTCCTTCAGAGTTGTAGTCCAAACCTCCCGCAGGACGACGGGGGATGGCAGCGGGCAGAGTTTGAATCTGGGAGCATCGATGAATCCTAACAACAGTCCAGCGCGCAAACCGCACTACCAGACAGCCATGATTTAGACTATATCAAAATCTATAATTTTAATTTCTAGACTTAAAGTGTAGATTTTTATTTCTAAAGTCTAGATTGTCAATATGTCAATATTGCAATGTTATAAAATACTAAAACTTATCTACTATTTTAAAATTTAATATTGCGATTAGTCTATTAATTAATTATCTAGTGTGTTTTTTTACACAAATCTTATCTAAATTACATCTACATTATCCCAAATATATGTTTTATATCTAGAACTAATAGATATAGATATTGAGAGTGCTAAATTAGAAGTTTAATCATCATTCTAGTTCCATTTACATGAAAATGCTCAACATCAAAAGATTATCTAAAATCGCTCTTCTGACATATTATACATATCCGGTAGTTGTCATTCCGTAATGTGTAGGTATATTATCAATGTTAGGCTATTAGTTTGTAACCAGTTTGTCATTAGGTTAAGAGCAATGCCTGGTCGTGCAGTTAGGGCGCAGGACTGATACGGTCTCGGTTTCATACCCTGCTCGATGCCATCCTTCGTCGACCAGCGGAAGATTTTACATTTTAAAAAAAAAATTCACAACGCCAAATGAATCTTTGAAACATTATTACTTTTAACAATCAAAACAAAATCACGTCTTGAATATTCCTTGCGAATATGCGGATCCGACAGGGATCCGTCTCCCACGGGGGCCGCCTCTGAGTTTGTGTGGCAACACAAACTCTCTTTGTAATCTTGTTTGCTTTGATTTTGTTTATTTTAGGTGATATTTTAATACTAAACCATCACTTGCCCCAGCACAACGAAAGGGGTTTTGAGTTTTAAACCCCCTACCAGAGGGGGGGGGGTTCGAGTTTAAAACCCTCTACCAGGGGTTTTTGCTGTTAAACCCCCCTCTTCTATAAAACTAAACAAACAAAAAATGCAAACGACAATTCCCAAATTCCAATCGCACAGTTAAGGAAGATTTTGATTTTAAAACCCCATCCAAAATTTACGATAAATCCCCTCTTCAATATAAAAAAAAGCAAATTACATACTGAAAATTCTATTAGCGTAGCCAAAGGCGGTTTGAGTTTACCCCCCCCCCCCCGCTCTTCAGTAGGGTTTGAAGCTAAAAAATACTTCTTCAATATAAAAAAAAAAAAAAAAATTACGGACCCTAAATGTTATGAGCGAAGCTAAATGGGTTTTGACTCAGTTTTGAGTTTAAACCCCCCTTCAGCGGGGTTTGAAGGTAAAAAATACCTCTTTAATAATAAAAACAAAGCAAATCATACACTCAAAATGTTATGAGTGTAGTCAAATCGGTTTTGTGTTTAAACTCCCCTCCAGTGGATTTTGAAGCTAAAAAATATCTCTTCAATATACAAAAAAAAAGCAAATTACTCACTCTAAAATCTATGAGCGTAGCCAAAGGGGTTTTGAGTTTAAACCCCCCGCCAGCGGGGTTTGAAGCTAACAAATATGTCTTCAGTGTAAGAATAAAAGTAAATTACGCACTTAAAATGCTATGAGCGTTACCAACAGGGGTTTTGAGTTAAAATATATAAAAAAGGCAAATTTTACACACTAAAATTATTTTAGCGTAGCAAATCCTATTAGGCATTTTAGGTTTAAATCCCTCTCCTACAGATGGCTTTTTTTAAAGTTTAAAACCCCTCCAGATGGTTTTGAGTTTAAAATTCCCCTAAAGAGTGTTTTGAGGTGGAAAACCTCTCTCTTCAATATTGTTGTAACTCTATTCCCGCTCTGAGATACATGGTGCGCACTAGACACTTTTCCACTCGAGCGTTGAACAAGAGAAGGGAGGAAATGGAGACATGATAGTTAATGCCGGCATATTTCGTTAAAATCGAATTAGATCTAGAACAAATTGACATTCTGTGGTTTGTGTGTGTTATTTATTTAATCATTAAATCCTTATCTATGATATCATTAATCTGTTGAGTGTTTTCCTGGAAATTTATAGCAATATTATTCTAAAGCAAACTACAGTTACTAAATTCTATTACCGTAGCTAAATGGGGTTTTGAATTTAAAAAAAAAAAAATAACTCCAGAGATTTTTTTAGTTTAAAACCCCCCAACAGCTAATTTTGACGATAAAACTTCCCTAAAATCTAAAGCAAACTACAGTCACTCAATTTCAAAAGCGTATTCAAGATAGGTTACACATTTCTACCAGTGGCGGGGCTCCATTAATAAAGTGCAGTAAATACTAAATAGTCATCTGCCGAAATTGAAAAACACTAAATGTGGCTCAACAAAGATGGCTAAGACATATTTTAGGAGTCAGTTATAGAGATCGGGTCTAAATCAAGGAAATCATATGCCGAAGTGGGAGTCGACCTCTTAGTAAGATTGTGATAGAGCGACGCATGAGGTTTGCAGGACATGTTCTCCGACAAAATGAATTACGCATAAGAAGAGTTGCGATGACATCCTAAAAACAACTTGCCGCCACACATTCATTGAGGTCCTCAGAGCAGGTTCGAAGAGGCTTCAGTCACTATCAGTGACAGATTTTTGTGGAAACAGCTTGATGGCAAATGCGCCGAACGGGTCTAAGTCAGTAAGAATAGTACATTAGGTTTTTGAAATAAAACTTTTTAATAGCAGAAAAATACACTGCAGATACCTCAGAATATGCATTTTGTTGGCTTTCAATACCAGAAATAGTGCTTGGCGGCTCCTAGTGCTCCCCCAAACCCCCTTGCTGGCAATAGCGGGGAATCTACAATTATTCCACTAACTCCAGGAAGAACCTATTCTAGGGCACAATAAACGTCTTCCGAAAGAATGAAGGGTCAGAATGTAATAAAGATTATGTACACACACACACATAAATACATATAATTTTTTTTCGCTGGGAGGGGGTGTCGGGGGGGGGGAACAAATCCAGGCTACGCCCATGACCTATTGTCGATATTTAAAAAAAAAAGGCATTTGACATTAAATTGTTTTATGGTGAAAATACGGAACAATTCGATATCGATCATTAAACTATAGTAAACTATAAGAATATAAGTGTAATATATATAAGTCAATAATGCGATTTCAAACAATTATTTGACATAATTTATTTTTATAAAACAATATCCGGAAGAACTTAATAGTTAATGAAATATAAGTCAGTATAGAGATTTTCATTTAACATTTATATGCTATTTACATAAAAAAAAGGAACAACATATTATTGATCTTGTGTTTTTGCAACGTTTAAGCACGGAAATTAAATGTAATATAAGTTAGAAGAGCAAAAAAGCATTCGTTGGCATTGACTTGTTTTTCACAAAAACATCCGGAACAAACTATTATAGATGGTACCCCGACAAAATAGCGCGAACAAATTAGAGCTGATAAAATAGCGCAGAACAAATATATTTCAGACATTTTGAAAGAAATACTTTAGATATCGTAAAAAATGAATAAAGCCAATATTGTTTTTTTAATGTTATTATTTTTCAGTCATTTTGCAGGTAACGACTTAAGATATCTTAAAACATAAATATGCAAACAGTAAGCAAAAATTATAATAAACTAAAATGCATAATTTTAAAATATATTATTTATATGCATTCCAAAAGTGTACTACGAAAACAGCCAAAGATACTTGTCAAACTTTCACAAAGTTAAATTGTAGAAAATGTCACGTAGAAATTCCATCACTACTTGAACGGGGTCACCACATTTCAAAATCCTTTTTTTAGCAAGTTATGCATTTGAATAATGTTAAACCCTTTCTAACAGTTGGTTTAAGTTTCTTTTGAAAAAACAAAAACAAATCATACTTTGTTACTTTTATGTGCCAGCAGTCTTTATTAAAACTAGTGTACGTTCAACTAAACTATCGTCATTTTATGCTATAATGAACATTAGATTAACGGCTTTGATCTTAGATCAAAAAGAGATTTTTTTCTAATGTCTGCGGTATTTAATTTCCTGACTGACCGCAGCTACATGTTGAAGCCATGTTTTGGTCTGTCACCTTCATCTTTTGATGCCCTACGTCGCCCTACGACTTAGATCAACAAGTGAACCGGAAGTGTAGCAGCAGGCGGCGCGACTGCCAGGTAACATATCTGGGTTAGCTCCCTACAAAGACGAGGTCAAGCCAATTAACATAGGCCAACTAACAAAGTCTCGTCTGGATTAGCAGCAATTGTTGGACATTCTCATCATCATAATAAGGCTTGTCTTCGTTAATCACAGCAAGTTGTTCAAATCGCTGGTTCGGCGGATCTATTCAGACATTATTAATTATTAGGGATTAATATCGGTGTGTATGTGAGGCTATAATGTAATTGTGTAGAAATACATTTCTTATTTTTCATAAATATATTTTACTTCATTATTATTTCATTTAAATGTATCCTCTCACTGAACACAGTCTTTAAAGGGCTCAAATTTCATAAATTAATTGACAAACAAAATATAGTCTCTCAGCCTCGTCAGGCCAGGTGAAGTTTGATTTCTTTAACAAATGCAACAATCAAATTCATCTAGAGTTTTTCATTACGGGGGATACAACTAAAACTAATGACAAGTCCGTAAACAGCAATAAAATAGTTATAAGTAAAGAGTTAATCAAACAGCAATATAACCTTACTGATCCAAATGTTGTCTCTGAAAGTCTCTGGGCAATGTAAATTACTAATACCTCTAAGATAAAACAATATTCTTAAATCAATTCCACCTTTATAAACCTGAATGATGATTGGTCTTAGAATGTATAATACATATATCTAATATATAAAGTAGAAAGTAAGGCGTATGTATGTATGTATGTCCCCGCATAGAAAACAAAACCGTTTCACCAATCTTGATAAAACTTGGCAGAAATGTTCCTTTGGTACTAACTTAGACCGTAGTGTATGTATTGTAGCCCTAAAACTAACTTAAGACCCTCAAAAAAAAAAAAAGTTGCCCAACTCTATAAAAGTATTGTATTTTATAAATCTAGGCCATGTTTACATGCTGTGTCTTAAAGGAGAGGTCACGCATGCGCAGAGATGAAAATCTCTAGACCTAAATTAGCTCTCATTCAAGAAAACATAAATTTGTTATTTTACACATGAACATACAAATAGGTGTCTATTCATTTCATTATTTGATGCACAATTAAAATCTGAGTTTACAAAACATTTTTTTAAACATAAAATCGTTCTCTCTAAATTCGAATAACTTTAGCCGCATTGACACACTTTTCCATAGCTCGCGCGCACCATTACTCTGGCCGCGTAGTGATACGAATGAAATGAACGTCAGAGGTCATAATATCATAATATTATAATATAATAAACTACTTACATAATGCAATTTACTTTCCAATGTTTTATTAAAGCATTTAAGCCTACAGTTACCGATTCGGTTTAATTTTAAGTCTTTATTTTCAATTTACTTTTTTCTTTCAGATTTACTTATGCGCATTTAGACCTCTTAGCAACTTAGCTACGAAATGATGTAACACGGCTAATGTATCTAGGTCAATACATTACACTTAGGTCGACACAAGCTCACATCACAGTGTTTACAGTCTTTTACTTTAATAGTCTCAAAGATTTTATTTCTTGACTAGACTACTGTGGCATTCAAATTGTTTAGAGCTACATAAAATTAAACTAACAATGTTATATAAACAATTACATTCTTTGATTTGATTATAAAATATATTTTTTTGCTATTTGTCACCTATACGCCTGCAGTATTCACCGATGCAACGCGTATTGAGGTCATGAACTTTCGGTTCTATATAAAATTGATGTTTGCTTTTGACTATATAATAAATTGAATAAACTCTATTTTGCGTTATATTTAGATTATTGAGAGTTCAATATGTTACTCTCTTAAATATACGTTTGACTATACTTTTAATTAAGAATACATACACATTTTAAAAATAGATCTAAAATCTACTTCCATTTTATAAAACGTAAACAAGACAGCGAGATTTATACTAGATCTATACCTTTACTTATTATAGATCTACACTATTAATACTTATACAGAAAACATTTTAACTTCTATTGGTAGGTTCTATTTGTCTACGTATAGCTTACATAATGGAAACAAAATACAAACAAAAACTATTTATTTTATAAGTAGATCTAGGTCTAGAATATAGATCTGTACACAATCATTCTCCGCTTGGGTAAACTATCTATCTCTGTCATCAATGTAGCCTTTAGATGATACTTATCTTACTAGAAATATCTAGATCTAGAAAGTCTAGATCTACTTATAAACTTACACTTTATACATAATAATAAAAAAATATTACTTACTTATAACATTATTATTTCCTTTAATTGTTTACAAAACACTCTCAGTGACTACATCGAAAGTGGTACGCAAATTAAGACCCTCAGACCGCGGGTAACATATGGCTAGTATATATATATAGGCTTATATCTTTTCAGTAAGTTTTGAACAATTAAGTTCTTATAGTAACAGTCGCGTCAATGATTTGACAAGGGCATGTGGACTGGAATTTCATGACCTTCTATTTATTTATTTAACTATTTGCTAAATACATTAGAGTCGAATGCGGTAATTCGCGCCAAAATTGTGTTAACAAAAAAGATATAAGCCAAATTAAGATTATATTTTTAAAAATTATAATAATCTACCCAGAGCTCTCGTTGTGTGGCCAATCAAGTAGTGATTGTTTTCCCACAAAGCATGAATAAACATGACAATGACCCTATTCACTATACAAACGCAATTTTAAATAGTAAAACAACAACAATAAACAAATCACTCACTCACATCAATTTCTAGAAAATCATTACAGACGGCTTTTTTTTTTTTCTAAATTAGCCGTTCTCTCCTTTTCTATCCAAGAGTTTGTAAGCTTATTGGAGGAATTGTACAAATACATAAATACATACAGTGTCTTCTTATGGTACGACGTTGTAGTTGATTTTATTCTCATTGACTGTCCTATGTAGAGTTTGTACGTGTGCCAAATCTGGTGACCTTGGTCATTAGGTTGTGGTCACTCATGTCAACTCATTGAAGGGCCGTGACCAGAGGTCAGCATTCAACTCATCTTCTACCTGAACAACACTTGAGAGTGGACACTATCGAAACACCTTTTTTTCTCTTCTATTTCTTCCATTCCTCCACATCTGCATCAAGTTCAAGTTACCCCCCGACACGGTCGGTGGACGTTCGTCCAGGTGAACCGGATTGCTGAAGATGTTCCAAGTTGGCCCTCAAAGAAAGACTTAGTCAAAACACACCTAAAAGACTTTTGACGCTGAACAACCCTTTAAGTAGTATTCCCTCCCACCCCTGCGACTTTTAACTTACGGTAAAATAATCCAAGTTTCTTCTCTATTTCATTCGTTGTGGATCTCTGGACAGTGATGATTCTTTTATTCTCTTTTATAGCTATTTTTGACAATATTCTTTCTTCTTTTACTTCTGGAGATCGGGAGGACAAAAGAAAAAAAAAAGTTGTCCAAACATACCAATGGGATCACTGGTCCGTGACCACAAACATGCATTGATGCGTGACAAGGTTTTTTCAATTTGAGGTATCGAAAATGAGAAATGTACGTGGCGTTATTGGCCTTCAGGTATCTGGTCATTAAAATAATTTTAGAATGTTTTTAACAGTGAAATAAGAAAATGTCTATTTGAGTCTAGCACTTGTATTATTAAATAATGGCACCTTAGATCCTCTGATAAGTGCTGGAAAATGAAACAAAATTGTCCCTGGCCTTAGTGATGACTTGGGTAAATGTTATTGACTAAAATATTTTATTTAATTTCTAAAGCTTGCATACATTCACTCAACAGTTAAGTTCAAGGTTACATCCCAGTATTTTTTTAGTGGCGCCCGAAAGGGAAAAGCCGATATTAGTTTTGTGTGGTCTGTCTGTCTGTCCGTTCGTCTGTCACACTCAATTTGCAAAGTTCTGGTGAAACGGCTACTTTCATTTTCTAAAAGTATATAGAAAATCATAATGCAAGCCATTTATCCCTAACACTACACCACTATAAGCCTATAAAATAGGTCACAGACTTTTTTATTGATAGCTCTGACTTCACCCGCTTCACTGATGGATTCGTACATTGGTGCACACAAATTAACAACTAAGAAGACAATGGAAAAATATTAATGTTTTTTTTTTTTTCATTTAATGATTAATAGTAAAATACTTATTTAAATATATATGTGTGTGTGGGGGGGGGGGGGATATTTTCGATCCGAGCATTCACTTCGATCTTACGTCTAGAAAAGGGGAGATAACTTTTTTTTCGCGCACTACATGGAGCCCAGATCTAAATCATACCTAACAATTCTAAATCACTTTTTTAATTTCGATCTAAACAATGAACATTAAATAATGTAAAGATTAAACGTGTTAGAGACGCGATATGAAAAGTAATTAAGTGATTAAAGCAATTATATGTTATCATGTATATCTAGATATCGACTTAGATAGATCTAGACTCTAGACTAATCTAGAGCTATTGGGCATAGTCTAAATTTATTCCAATATGGCGGTAGCTATAACTGAAACTCCTTTACTCAAAGTCTAAATCTAGACTAGATCCAAATGTAACTTTGAATCTACAAGGAGATCCCTAGACAATCTAGATTAGATTTAGATAGATGTAACTTTGAATCTACAAGGAGATCCCTAGACAATCTAGATTAGATTTAGATAGATGTAACTAAACAAATGGGCTGTAAGCGAGGGACGCACTGGATATCCAAAACGGCCCTGGCATTTCTATAGCATTCGGCCCATAAATAGTATATTATAAGATGGACATCCAATTCTAATGTAAATGTCCTCAAAATCATTATGTTAAGTTTGAAAATGTATCGATAACAGTACAAATGCCTACCGTGAACAATGTATCCTTATAAGGAATATAGGTTTCATGTTGCTTTTTAATCGCAAAGTGTGTAGGCCCTAAATGGATGAAGCCTACTAGCAGCACTGTCTACGGATGTAGGCTATTACATTATTAGTGAAAATGTGTTAGATTCAATTAGCAGGCCCTAGTAGAGTCTGTACAAGAGTTGTTGTTTTTTTTAAATACGTCGCCCTTGAATAGAATAGGCCTGCTGTAAAACCTTGAACAATTTAATACGTGCCATAGTGGCATCCTTGCGGCCCTTATCTTTTAAAATACACACGTGATTAAAAAAAAAAGATGCTTACTGTGGTCATACCGGCCCATTTGGGTACCCGCCCAACGGACATTTGCCCGAATGCCCATATAGCCCGCCCCTGCTATAAGCTAACAAAAAAAAACACTAAAAAAGACCTTAACGATGTTTTCAATGTAGAGAATAAAGACATGAAGAACTCTTTGTTGAAAGTGACTAATATCTGTGGCTGAATTTCAAAATGCACTAGACTTCAATTTCACCAAGTTTATGCTTCCATCAAGGGGTATCAAGTATGAAACTTGATGTGATTGAGTGATTTGTTTATTGTTGTTGTTTTACTATTTAAATTGCGTTTGTATAGTGAATAGGGTCATTGTCATGTTTATTCATGCTCATTGCACTATAGTCCGAAATCTTTTGTGGACCTGTTGGAAACTGATTATCTGAGAGATCTCCGTACTGCCTCCGTGCTTGAGTTCAAATCCCGATTCCAGAAGCATCCCGTACATTGATAAGCCGCTATTAGTTTTGTGTTGTCTGTCTGTCGGTTAGATAGAAATAAACTAAAAAAGATATTAAAAAGCTGATTTCTTCTTTAGGCAGTATTGAAAATATGTTGAGTTTGTTTTCAGTTTGAACAAAAATGATACTTTGAAATCGCTCATCCATTACATTATGTTTGCTCACCGAAAAGAGCCAATAGTCTCATTATTAATAATAGATTGTCCAGTTTGTTTCCATGTGAAACTAAATTATTCTTTAAAAGTTGTTTTTTTTTTTTTTTTTTTTTTTACTTTAAACAATCAAAAACAAAAACATGACTTAAATATTCTTATCCATGGGCGGAATCGGTGGAGGCCGCCGCCACTAAGTTTATGTAATAACACTAACTCTCGTTGTTATCTTGTTGTTTTTTTTATTAAAGAGTAATCTGATAGACCTTGTTCATACATAAAAAGTAAGCTTATTTTTTGTGATAGACGTATATAGTTTTTGAATTTTGTTCACTTTTCTCTTTTCGATTTCATCCTATTTTGTAATTAGCTAACTTTAGTTTCACAGACTTCTTTCAATCTTCTGAAAGCAAACCTTTTTGTTTTAAAAATTAGTTATGAAAACTTTTTTGTATGTTAATACACATTTCTGTAACAATACGCATACGAGTTAAATAGTCTCTCCACGTTTCCATAGCTAGTTGTTGTTAAAAGCACCTGCCGCGCGCCTCTCACTAAACGTGTGTGTTCATCTAGGATCAAAACGTAACTTTATAAACTTTCACAAGACTAGACACACACACACACAGTTGAATCCACACAGTTGAATCCACCTTCGCACACACACTTACACATCCCATTGTTTAGAACATGACTTGACCAAAGAACAGATGCCCAGTGTGTGTGGTGCGCGGTCCTTCATGCTGACAGTCAACCAGAAGACACGTCAATTTTGGTATGATCCCTGTCTTCACCGCCATGTCTGGACACCCTCATTTATCAACGTTAACATTCAGAAGAACTAAACCAATCAATCCTATGGGTTGGATCACAAGCAGGGGACTTCTGCTACAGGACCGTTACAGGAATATACCTTTGGCTTACTTCATTGGAAGTCCTAATTGTCATTTGTAATGAATGTGACTAGTGTGAACTTTGTACACTAATTTGTTTCATTTACAATTTTAGTACCATTAATTCAACAAATACAATTATTATTCCTACAATTGTCATATATTTAATACCCATACCGTTCTTACTACTTACAATATAGACCCTAAGTCTTCTAAATAGCTTTTAAAAGGGTGTATTATATTTGCATAAAAATAGTTATACACCAGTTAGTTATACAAAGTTGATTCGTATTTTAATCATTGTCTAGAGTTGTAGTTCCCAAACGTATACCTTCAAACAGTAAATCTGGTCATCTGGTGTTTGATGTAGCGCTTGTCTATCCAAAGATTAAGTGTCAGCGTTCGGTCATAACTCATCTACAACTTTCATTGTATCCAATGACACGACTAACAAATGGCGTAGCGCTACTGACCAGACTCGGAGATCACTGCCCAGTGTGGTCAAAATAATTATTGGAAAAGCTATCAATCGAGAAAAGGGAAGAATCTTGTCACTTTCTTTTGATTAACAATTGGCTAGCCGCTAGTCCAACCCAAAATTACCAACCCAAGATGACCAGCCCATGATGACCAGCCCATGATGACCGGCTCGATAATAACTTTCATATTATGCAACTAGAAAAAAAAATGTCAAGAAGTTGACTCATATGTTGTAACGATTTTCCTAGAAATTGAACAGTTGATGTACATCGCTGAAGTATTTGACCTTGGCCTTGAGAACGAAAACGTATTTATCTGTCTTCTAAGTGTATATGTAAAAGCCCATAATTGGAATATTACAAAGTGTAATACCATGATCTATACATTCGCTTAACCAACATTTTTCTTGGGAGGGAGGGAGGGAGGGAGGGGGTAAAAAATATCCATTAATTTTAAATCTAACTCTCGTTATATATATATATATATATATCAGTGCATACTGTAAACGTATACGATATACTAAATTTATTTTTAGTCATATAAACCAATAGGCTAAGCATACAATCAATCATTTCTGCTCATCCATATATGTTTAATCTCAATGTCCTTCCCAAATGGCTACTTTGAATTGACTACTTGACCACTAGGGTCCAGATGTTAGGGAGGCCTACAATAAAACATATAAGGAATGAATTAGTCAGCATCAATCCTCCCAACCCACCCCCTTTCTCCCTGTCCAACCAATCTCGATGTCTTCTTTACACTTGCCAGCACAAAGTTCTCAACTATTTGCTCACTCGGACAGCCGGCCACTGCTATGATTGATAATTATATGGACGCTGTCCGTGCAATTTAGGAAATGAATATTCTTTGTAGTGACCGCCATTCAGATATGAGTAGACGTGTCGGCCAAGTACTATGAGTTCGTGAATCCATGAACCACTGGCGGATCCGGGGGGGGGGGCGGACGAATTTTAGTATAGAATTTACACAATTTGTATACGAATTTATTACTTATGTTAATAATATATACTAATTATTTATATTTCAACCTATTTATAGATTATTTCGCCCCCCCCCTCTAGTATGTTGGCCGATTTGGTGGGGTCGGAAGGGAGCGATGGTATCAATCCCGACCCCCATACACTTTCGAGGGGAGGCGGTCCAATTTATTTGTAGAAATCACAGCTTGCTAACAGAATCAATTAAATCTCTATGTGATTATAAATTGTTATTGATATTTTAACCAATCTTTATATTATGTCGTTCCCTGTTTACCGATTGGTGTGTGGGGGGGGGGGGGCGAATACCTCTACTGCCCTTCCCACCTAAACCCTTTGAGTGGGGGGGGGGGGGTGCGGGCCTACTTTTATGGAAAAATCATAGTTTGTGAACAAAATTAGTTGAGTCGCCCCTACCCTATTCTTTAATGCCAAATGCAATCTTTAGCAGAAATTATTAAAGGAGCGTTAATTCCATTATTATATAAATTTTATATTATGTCCATCCCTTTCTGGTATCTTGCCGATTCGGTGGGGTTGGGGGGAGGGCGATTGCATGTACTGCCCTCCCCACTCTAGCCCTCTAAGTGGAGGGGCGGTCCTATTTTTTATGGAGAATTATAGTTTGTGAACAAAATTAGTTGAGTCGCCCCACCCCTATTCTTTAATGCCAAATGCAATCTTTAGCAGAAATTATTAAAGGAGCGAGGATTAATCGTTTTAACTCTACCGCCCTTCCCATTTCCAGACAGAGTTTATGTAATTTCACATTAATTTATAATAATTATTTTAAGAAAGTTAGAATTCAAACGAAATGTTTCAGTATAAGAGTCACGATTGAGATGAGTTCTAAACCCAAATAACCATTTCATAGTCTCTTTTCCCAACCTTTACTTAATTTGATATTTTGCTAGTTAAATAAATTTGCGACTATAACTCACAATTTATACTTATATACTTATATTTTATTGAATATTATTTTTTCGGCGTCGATCCTCAAAGCCAAAACCTAAATATGTGGGTTATCTTATTTTTTCAAGGAAAAAATCGGTTTTATTTGCAATGTATTATGGGCTTATAAATTCATATTAGAATACTTTTCAAGTACAACATTATTTGAAAAGTCCTTTTTTAATAGTATGAATAATGAGCCTTTGGTCAGGAGAATGCGTTTCTTTTGTGAAGAATGCAAGAAATCTTTTTTGGCGTCGGAACCCCACTGATGAATAATGAGCAGTAGATGCCAGGAGAATGCATTTCTGCATTGAAGAATGCAAGAAAACGCTTTTGGCGTCGGGCCTTCGCCCCGAGCCCCACTAGGAAACCTTATAGCGCTGCCCCAGTTGTTTTGTTTTTCGCCGGAGGTGGAGAAATCCTGCTTTTTTTTATTCTCATATATATATATATATATATATATATATATATATATATATATATATATATATATATATATGTGTGTGTGTGTGTGTGTGTGTGCTGTACGCACGTTAATGCATAGGGTTAAAGTTTACTGGGCGTTAGGGTTAGGGTAAAAAAATGCCCCCCCCCCACTCCAAAGTTCTGGATCCGCCAGTGCCATGAACACAACATGGGACTTGTAAATGATCTTCCAGTCACGCTGTTTCAATACTAGACTTTGACCATCCAAAGACGTAAGTAAGTGAGAGTGTTTTAGTGGACGATGTCCAAGTCATATAAAATGGAACCAAAGTAATTAAAGTAAAAAGTCCCCATTCAATTTAATACATAATACATTTAATAGCATTTATAATACATCTAATACCCTATCTTTGATAAAACATATGCTATCCTCTCATAATATGCCTTAGAAAAATCGAAAAAATCGGCCACCCGCTCCATCAGAACTACGCCCGGTCGTCGCGAAGTGGGCGACTGCTGTCAATCAAAACAAGAACGGAGCGGTACAAAAACTCGTTCGTACCTCACTCGGTCAGACTCTATCACCGCCACTCATTGATCAGGGAACATGAAATGCACCAAGATACCTGTGTGTAGTCGCTGAATGAACTCTTCATGTTGTCTCTTGTATTTATGTGTATGTTTCTGTTGTGTTGTCTTTATATGAGAAACGAGTCCTTGTAATCACAACAAATTTCCGTAAGGATCAATAAAGCAGTCTTAGTCTTAGTCTTAGTCTTAATACATTCCATTTTCGGAACCAAAAATTAATTTTCAAAGGGTTAACAGTTGTAGTGTTGCTAATTTAGAAAACTAATAGAAAATAATTAATGACATTTGCAGTTTAGAGTTTCTTGTCAAGTGAATGAAATAAATCTTTACTAAAAAGAAAGTTTCATTTTAAGTCACAACTATGCCTTCTAGCGATACAGAATCTTTGACCGGGATTTTGACCTAGTAAACCCTATGTACACACACACACTCACAGACACACACATATATTGGTCCGACAGTTGCGCAAGATAGGGCACGTATCCCGAATGGGAGACGAACGTATGCCAAAGGCAGTCTTTTTTGGTGAGCTAAAAGGTGGTCGACGTAACAGAGGCGCCCCACGGAAACGCTTCAAACACCAGCTTAGGCGTCAACTTTCCATGGCTGACATAGAAGAGAGCACCTGGTTGCATGCGGCCTCAGAACGAGACAACTGGAGGTCACTCACGAAGGCCGCGGGATACACATATGAGACCAAAAGAAAATCTGCTGCCGAGGACAAACGCAGACGGCGAAAAAAAAATCTAAATCGACCACCTGCGGACAATGCTTGCCCTGGGTGTGGCAAAATATGTAGGTCACTGCTTGGACTGCGCAGCCACGGGAAATACTGCATTCCTCACTAATCTTCGGACTCGAAGACTAGCCTTACTATATATATACTAGTCGGCCGGCGGCGTAGCATACGCCGCTATTTTGCATGGCCGGTCTTAAGCCACTGCAACCTATGCGACCGCAGTAGGCCCCCATTTTCATAGGACCCGCACTTTCATAGGACCCGCGCTAATTCAAGGTGTATAAATTATTTAATTAAACCATTTTATAAATTAAACAGATTTACCGCGCCCTCCTGTCGATTTATCAGGAGCTCCTGGAATTCTCCCGAAATATCAAAATATACGAAAAAGTACTTAAAATAAACGGAAATATATAGACAAAAATTGTCATTTTGGGGTGTCATTCAATATGGAAAACAATTCTCAAAGATAGATTGAAACATTTGGTAATTCTTGCTATTGAGTGTGATCTATGTAGGAAACAGAATTATTATTATGTACTGTATGATTTTGCTACACGCAATGCTCGTAAAGTAATTCTGTACGTAGTAAAGAATGAATAAAATGCAAAGACGAATTTATTTTCTAATACAAACTCTTAAATTTTACTTATTATCCGCTTCCTTACCCAAACTTGCCCCGCGAAATCCGTTTCGCATAGGGCCCCACAATGGTCCGGCCCTGCTATTTACATATAGTAGATTATTTAGTTTAGTTCCTAGTTCAAACCTACCTCAGGACAAAGGGGGATGGGAGCGGGCAGAGTTTGATACATCTAAACGACAGTCAAGCGCGCAGCAAGTCATCCGTAGTGTGAATGCTACTCTTGTTTTCTCGTGGGCAGAAATACTTCTTACTACTCGACAAAACTCTTGAGGGAAGAAAAGAATTATATATATATACTAGTCGACCGGTGGTGTAGCATACGCCGCTATTTAGCAGGGCCGGCCTTAGGCCACAGCAACCTATCCGACCTCAGTTGGCCCCACACTCTGATAGTACCCGCACTAATTCTATGTGTAAATTATTAAATTAAACCATTATATAACTTATAACAGATTTCTCGCGGCCGCCTGATTTTCCAGGAGCTCCTGGAGATCTCCTGAAATTGCAAAATATGTGAAAAAGTCCTGGAAATCTCCGGAAATTATTTAAAATCTTTTGAAAACCCATACAAATCTCATGAAATATATAGACAAAAATTCTCATTTTGGGGTGTCATTCAATATGGAAAACACCTATCCTACGGGCGATAAATAAAAACGGCATTATGCATTAGCCGTAATTGTGTAATCTGGTGAAAGAAGCTTCTAGCGCCTCAACTAATGAAGAATTACTTTAGTTCAACAATTCTCATAGATAGATTGAAACATCCGTTAATTGTTGCTTTTGAGCGTTTTCTATGTAGGAAATAAAATTTTCATGATAAGACTTCGCTACACTCAAGGATCGTAAAGTTTGTGGGATAACTCTAATAAAAGAGTGATCTTTCCTTTACTTCTTCTTCTCGTCCAAACTCTTGAGCGAAGAAGAGAATTATATATATATATAGATTCATAGGACCCGCACTTTCTTAGGACCCGCTCTAATTCAAGTTGTATACATTATTAAAATAAACCATTGTATAACTTTAAAAGAGATTTCCAGGCCCTCTTGTCGATTTACCAGGAGCTCCTTCAAATCTCCCGAAATCGCAAAATATACAAAAAAGTCCTTAAAATATACGGAAATATATAGACAAAATTGTCATTTTGGGGTATCATTCAATATAGAAAACGCCAATCTTACGCGCGGCATTATGCATCAGCCGTAATTGTGTCACCTGGTGAAAGAAGCTTTTCGCGCCTCAAACTAAGGAAGAATTACTTGAGGTCAACAATTCTCAAAGATAGATTGAAATATTTGGTAATTCTTGCTATTGAGTGTGATCTATGTAGGAAACAGAATTATTATGATATTCTCTATGACTTTGCTACACGCAAGGTTCGTAAAGTAATTCTGTACGTAGTTAAGAATGGATAAAATGCATAGACGAATTTACTTTCTAATACAAACTCTTAAATTTCACTTATTGTCCGCTTCCCTACCCAAACTTGGCCCCGTGAAATCCGTTTCGCATAGGGCCCCACAATGGTTAAGTACGGCCCCTGCTTTTACATATATATACATAGTAGATTACTTAATCTCTTTCCATGTCTTTTAGGTCACAATGGTTAAGTCCGGCGCTGCTGTTTGTGTTTGTAAAATGTTTGTTTGTAAAAATTTTACAATGTTTCGAATGTTCCGTCAGAGTTAAAGATACTTTACTTTCTAGTCCAAACCTTCCACGGAACAAAGGGGAATGGGAGCGGGCAGGGTTTGATACATTTAAACGACAGTCCAGCTCTCAGGCAGCCTCCCGTAGTGTGAACACTACTCTTGTGTTTTGTCGTGGACTATCATTAGAAATAAGAGAGTGATCTTTCCTTTACATATAGTCTCAACTTTTAAGGGAAGAAGACAATTATATATATAGATAGATATTGTAACGATTCTCAGTATCCATGTACTCTGCAAGTACTGCACACGTTGACAACTCAAGGCTCCCAATAAGTACCCCTTGAAGATGATATTTAGTTCATCTCTTTCTGTGGCCCAAGGTTGACGAGGGTGTTATGTGGCCAGCACAACGATCAACCGCCTTTCCTTTTTCCCAACTAATGTCAGGACCCCGAGTTGCCCTTAAGATCTTGAATACAAAATCCCGGTCTTCACCACGATTAGAACCTGGGGCTCCCGGTTCGGAAGCCGCTTTACCACTCAGTCAGCGCGCCGCTGCAAATAGCATAACTCTTTAATGTCTAATACAGCACAGCCAATAGTGTACAATACGTATCACTGACTGTACACATGTTTCAACGTAGATAACCGTACTTCCGTGTCCAGTTTGTACTGTTGTACCTAAACTCAGCTCCAAGAAAAAAATAAAAAACAACCTCAACGTGAATTTAAAAAAAAAAATTTTTGTCTTTTTTGTGTCTTTTTTTTTACCTTACATTTTTTTTCTTTCCATCTGTTATCCCCCAACGTGAGAGGGCGGAGTAATTAATCCGCCAGGTGAAAGTGAACCTGGGGTGGCCACGATCTTCGGCCGTCTAGCGGAACGAGTAAAGCTGAATGACCCATCACTTTCTTTCATGTCTTGTCAGATTTATATAGTGTTTTACGACTCGGGGGCTTCTTTCTCTGACACTAAAGCCATTGTCATCGGCGCGGCCTCCGTCTATTAGACCCCATGTTTACAACACTTAAAAAGAGCCGCTCCTATTCAGGAGGGTCAAAATAAAAAGGGAAGGGGAAAAGGGGGAGGAAGCTGAATTCAAAACGTCACATTTCTAGAGTAGTTTATGAGTTGAACATTTCTTCACACTAAAATATTCTATTGGACAGCCTCGCTTGGTGATTTGTGATGTCCGAATGAGTTATCTGAGCATCGCTTCTGTTGTCTACGTATACAATTTACTACAACTTGATTGAAGCGTTTAGTGACGACATTTGATTCATTAATCAAAGAGAATATCAACATAGCAGTGATCTATGTATCTTCCTATCTTTGTCGTTGCACAAATGACTAGTTCGTAGAATTGAGATTTCTCTTCAAATAAACACAAACGCACACACACACACACAATGTGGATCTCTAAAAATTCGATCTATTTTGTTTGAATCATAAATGTAATTTTGTGGAATGCTTAAATTTCATTCTCATCCGCAGTGTTCACTTCTAAATTGCTGAAGGTTTTAGTTCATTTTCTTTTTTAGAGTCATACTTTTTGTGTATGTGGATATTTTGTACATAAAGATACATGGAAACTTTTGAGCTGTCAAGTAAACGAATAGCCTGTATAGTAAAAGTAAACGAATAGCCTGTAAAGTAAAAGTAAACGAATAGCCTGTATAGTAAAAGTAAACGAATAGCCTGTATAGTAAAAGTAAACGAATAGCCTGTAAAGTAAAAGTAAACGAATAGCCTGTATAGTAAAAGTAAACGAATAGCCTGTATAGTAAAAGTAAACGAATAGCCTGTATAGTAAAAGTAAACGAATAGCCTGTATAGTAAAAGTAAACGAATAGCCTGTATAGTAAAAGTAAACGAATAGCCTGTAAAGTAAAAGTAAACGAATAACCTGTAAAGTAAAAGTAAACGAATAGCCTGTAAAGTAAAAGTAAACGAATAGCCTGTAAAGTAAAAGTAAACGAATAGCCTGTAAAGTAAAAGTAAACGAATAGCCTGTAAAGTAAAAGTAAACGAATAGCCTGTAAAGTAAAAGTAAACGAATAGCCTGTAAAGTAAAAGTAAACGAATAGCCTGTATAGTAAAAGTAAACGAATAGCCTGTATAGTAAAAGTAAACGAATAGCCTGTAAAGTAAAAGTAAACGAATAGCCTGTATAGTAAAAGTAAACGAATAGCCTGTATAGTAAAAGTAAACGAATAGCCTGTATAGTAAAAGTAAACGAATAGCCTGTATAGTAAAAGTAAACGAATAGCCTGTATAGTAAAAGTAAACGAATAGCCTGTAAAGTAAAAGTAAACGAATAACCTGTAAAGTAAAAGTAAACGAATAGCCTGTAAAGTAAAAGTAAACGAATAGCCTGTAAAGTAAAAGTAAACGAATAGCCTGTAAAGTAAAAGTAAACGAATAGCCTGTAAAGTAAAAGTAAACGAATAGCCTGTAAAGTAAAAGTAAACGAATAGCCTGTATAGTATTTGGTCAAGTTGAAGTAAGAAATGATGAATTAAGGCGTTTAGTGCATGAGTGCTGATTTTGCTGGTTGAGTCTGTAGGTTACAAGGTGGAGTACAGTAGTAGAGTTTAACATTGTGGAGGCAGAGTTAAAAGTGAAAGCAGTAGAGTTTAACATTGTGGAGGAGAAGTAGAGTTAACATTGTGGAGGAAGTACAGTAGAGTTTAACATTTTGGAGGCAAGTACTGTAGAGTTTAACATTGTGGAGGCAAGTACAGTAGAGTTTAACATTGTGGAGGAAAGTACAGTAAAGTTTAACATTGTGGAGGGAAGTACAGTAGAGTTTAACATTGTGGAGGGAGGTATACTAGATTTTAACATTCTGGAGGGAAGTACAGTAGAGTTTAACATTGTGGAGGGAAGTATAGTAGAGTTTAACATTGTGGAGGGAAGTACAGTAGAGTTTAACATTGTGGTGGGAAGTACACTAGAGCTTAACAAGTGGAGGGAAGTACAGTAGAGTTTAACATTGTGAAGGGAAGTACACAAGAGTTTAACATTGTGGAGGGAAGTACAGTAGAGTTTAACATTGTGGAGGGAAGTACACTAGAGTTTAACAAGTGGAGGGAAGTACAGTAGAGTTTAACATTGTGGTGGGAAGTACACAAGAGCTTAACATTGTGGAGGGAAGTACAGTAGAGTTTAACATTGTGGAGGGAAGTACACTAGAGTTTAACAAGTGGAGGGAAGTACAGTAGAGTTTAACATTGTGGAGGGAAGTACTCTAGAGTTTAACAAGTGGAGGGAAGTACAGTAGAGTTTAAAATTGTGGAGGGAAGGGTTAGGGAGGGAGGGAAGTTCGATGGAGTGACGTATGTTGATGATAATAGAGTTAGATAATAAAATCATAAAACATCTTAAGAAAAAAAAATTCTTTTACTTGATCTTGTATAAAGAAATTCTCATAAATCTGAATGTGTATTTTCAAAGAAGTGTATATCTTTGCTACGGATGTTATATATGCTTTGTAAACTTAATTCTAAATCTTCCCATGATCCAATAGACCAGTAGCCAATCCTAAATCTCTCCCTACCCAAGTAGTGCAAGGTAGAAGAGACCATCATGAAAAACCTATTTATAATCTCGTACCCCTCAGGAAGCCATGTTTGTTGCTGTGCTGTCAACGCGATCAAAATGATGAGAGTTTATGATTCCAACTGATGAGAGAATGCTGTTGGTTAGAGTCGAAACATGTAGCACCCACTAAATGGCAGAGATTCGGTGGATTAAGACTCCTCGTCAGCGCCATCTGTGCTCAAGTTTAGCCCCATGTCAAAAGTGAGGACAAGGGAAGCAATAAAACAATATTTATTCGACTTTCTTCCCACGATCTGAAAATAATATTTATGACCCAAACTAAAGAGGATGTGTTAGTTTTGTTTGGGGAAGAGAAGACGGCAGAATAACAGATAATAATTTTCAGAATTTACACACGAGAGTTTTGATTAAAGTTACACCCAGACATACAAACCCTTTTTTTTTAAAATTAAAATGTTATTTATCTATAAACTTGTGTGGCTATAAATATCTTCAATAAATTGATGCACTAGGAGGGAGATGGAGAGACACGAGTGAGACATTTGAAAAGAGACAGATGGTCTTGAGAAATAAAAAAAAATATTGATTTTCGCATGACAAAATGTTACTGACCGTATTAATGGATAAAAAAAATAAATACATTTGCAAAAAAAAAACAAGGTTACAAAAGACAGTTTGTGTGGAAACACAAACTCAAAATCGGCCCCCGAAGTAAAATGTTTTACATAATTCGGATAATCCTTCAGAGTTGAAGATAGTTTACTTCCTAGTCCAAACCTCCCGCAGGACGACGGGGGATGGGAGCAGGCAGGGTTTGAACCTTCGATCGTCGATAAATCCAAACGACAGTCCAGCGCGCAAACCGCACGACCAGTGGTCCACCCAGGTAGGCTTCAATATTTTCAGAAAGAACATCCGAATGAAATTATATCAAAGACAAATGAGAGATAAGAATGGAGAAAGAAGGTTAACAGATCTTGTGTAGTGCCCCAACCGTCCCGCAGATCAAAGGATACGTGAAAGTGAATGTAAAGTTAGATGTGATCCTGGCCTAACTAGTTTGTGGTCTATAGGGCAGATGATGTAAAGTTCATCTTTTTTTGTGGCCTACGGTCAACGAGGGTGTCATGTAGCCAGCACAACGACCAACCGCCTTTGCTTTTCCCCAACTAATGTCAGGTACCCATTAGAGCTGGGTAGACTCAGAAGTTGAAAATCCCAGTCTTCACCAGGATTCGAACCCGGGACCCTCGGTTCGAACTAAATAAGTTAATTTCTTTGAAAAGGCTCAATCTCATTTTCGAATCCTATTTTTTTTTCTTTTTTCTTTTTTTAAAGGAAACCTCAGAATTTGCGCTATTCAGTTTTAGCTTTGTCATCATAGGAATCCTTGGGCTTTATGCCTCTTCTCTTTGCCTCTTTTATGGGCCATCTTGCCTCTTTTGTGGGCTTTTTTTAATATGTTTTTATTTCCTAAGAAAAAAAAAATTAATAAATTCCACTATATAGAAAAATGTTCACGAAAATGATGTTTATAAGATTACTATTCGTCTTACATTAGGTTTAACATTTAATGCATACTACTTAGCTTTTTGTTATAAAAAACTGCTTGCATAATTGATTTTAAAAATTATAATTTTCGCTTTCAGGAAAAAAAAAAGTAGCCGTTGCATCAGAACTTTGAATGGTCTAAAATATTGTGAAGTCGGATTTTCAATATCTCTTCTAGTTTACGAGATCTAAACGGGACGGACGGACAGTCGGACAGACGGACAGACATTTCCCACAAAACTAATAGCGTCTTTTCCCCTTTCGGGGGCCGATAAAAAGCGTAATAATTGTTTATCTTCTTACATCATTTTCTTACCAATTTAAAGTAGATTGTTCAAATCTTAGGCTCCGTTCACTGTGCAGGCTGAGGAAGACTTCAGAGTCTACAAAAGCTTTCATTTTTATCTACTTATTTTGGTGCGTTTTTTTTTTAAGTCAATTTAAACATGACAATCTGGCACACACGTTATCTCTTCTACCGGCGTCTTGTTTAGTGTTGTCAGTAATCGCCTACTCTGGTAGAGCTTACCACGTGTAAATGTAGGCTTACACATTTTTTACACATTAAGTGTAAATGTAATTATGTAAACATTAAGTGCAAATTTAGACTTACACTTTGGTAAAATCTGCGTTACTGAAAGTGTTGTTTAGTGGTTTGAGACAAACTGGCAATAAATCTATTAAAGTTCACTTGCCTAGATTTTCATGAGAAACAGAAGACCAATAGTAGTAAGCTTATTATATGATGCCTACGATGTTTTCTTTATCTCTAGGCTTTTATTTTAAAAAGATTATATTTGTCATGTACTTTATTTGTTACCGGGGCGGGGGGGGGGCTGAGTGGTTAAGCGCTTGGCTTCCAAACACGAGGTCCTGGGTGCCTCTGAGTCCACCCAACTCTAATGAGTACCTGACTTTAGTTTGGGAAAAGTCAAGGCGGTGGGTTGTCGTGCTGCTCGTTAACCGTTGGCCAAGGAAACAGATGACCTTAACACCAACTGCCCTATAGATCGCAAGGTCTGAAAGGGGAACTTTAATTACTTCACTTATTAGTTACGCTTTTAACTTCACAAAATCATCAAGTCATTAATTGAGAGGAAATGAAACTAAATTAATCGATGATGGCAATACGACATGTTGACTTCTCTTGTACGTAGAGATATATATTATAGTATTGTTTTTTTTTTAGAGTGCAAACGTCATGATTAGTTCTACTGTTTCTTAATGACACTTTATATTCTTAAATATATGTGAATTGGTTTGGAGCTATTTTTGAACTCTTTTTTTAAACAAAGTAACTGCTCTAACACCTGAAAGTAATATAATACCACACTAATCACAACATTATTGACTCAATTATTATTTAAAACAAACTAGAAAAGCAAAAGTTTAAACTACCATCTTACAGAGAAAAGGAAGATATTTGACGTTTGTTGTCTCAATAACCGAATAGCTTCCATGGTGGGACTTTGTTTGGAAAAACAAACACACACACACAAGAACCTAGGGAGATAACATGACATATGGTTGATACTAAAGTAATCAAGCCTTCTTCCAATACAAACACATACTGTGGCCCACCTTCCAAACATACTGACCTTATCAACTGGGACGACAGGTTAAGTGTTGTTGTTTATCTTTAAAACATTTCCCTTCATGTCAACTGGATGTCTGAGACATGATGATGTCTCCAAGTACTAGGAGATAACACCGACAATAGTTCTTTCCCTTCTAACCCTAACCCTTCTACCCCACAAATAGATTGTTCTTCAATGTTCCGAATCCACTGTTCTCAGTTACAGGTACTTATTGCGTTTAGTTACCTAGGATTAAAGAGATTTCAATCTTTAGAATCAGTATTTAGTTCAAAAAGCATCAAGAAAACAAGAAAAACATGTAAAAACTTTTCATTTCAAAAGACAGCATCTCCTGTATACAACTTAGAGAGCGATGTTTTTTTCTCTTAAAAACAGATGAATGTCAGGTTAAAAAACAATGGAACAATTTTTTACCCCGTCTCTTGTTCTCTAGTCAAATCTATTTCTTTTTATGTGTAAAACCATAACGGTCAAACTAGAGTTTTCCCAGTCGGACAAACGAGCTAGTCATTGTTTTCCCAGCGATATACAACAGTTGTCAAATTTCTAAGAAAATCTTTTGAGCCGTTTTCGAGATCCGTGTCCACACAGGTTCCACCCACCCACCCACGAATGTACGAGTTGAATGGAGGTATTGTAATGAAGTTATGAAGGATGCTTTTTAAACAACATTTTGTCCCGACTGTTGATCTTAGACTGTCCCAAGTAAAAATATTTACTTTATAGCCTTATGAGATGACTTCTCATTTTTGAGTTGCCCAGAAAAAGGTAAAAGCCGTTATTCGAATTGTGAAGTTTGTATGTCTGACTCTCACGTTTTGATGTGCTAAAAATAGATGCAAACATTACGTTTGGACTTTGATTTTCAGTAGTTGCATTGCACCTTGCCCAGATAAAGCTAGATCAAACCTTGCACACATAAATCTAAATCAAACCTTACACAGATAAATCTAGATCACACCTAACACAGACAAATCTAAATCAAACCTTACACTGATAAATCTAAATCACACCTTACACAGATACATCTAAATCACACCTTACACAGATAAATCTAAATCACACCTTACACAGATAAATCTAGATCACACCTAACACAGACAAATCTAAATCAAACCTTACACTGATAAATCTAAATCACACCTTACACAGATAAATCTAAATCACACCTTACACAGATAAATCTAAATCACACCTTACACAGATAAATGTAAATCACACCTAACACAGATAAATCTAAATCAAACCTTACACAGAGGCTATAAATCACACCTTACACAGATAAATCTAAATCACACCTTGCCCAGATAAAGCTAAATCAAACCTTGCACACATAAATCTAAATCAAACCTTACACAGATAAATCTAGATCACACCTAACACAGACAAATCTAAATCAAACCTTACACTGATAAATCTAAATCACACCTTACACAGATACATCTAAATCACACCTTACACAGATAAATCTAAATCACACCTTACACAGATAAATCTAGATCACACCTAACACAGACAAATCTAAATCAAACCTTACACTGATAAATCTAAATCACACCTTACACAGATAAATCTAAATCACACCTTACACAGATAAATCTAAATCACACCTTACACAGATAAATGTAAATCACACCTAACACAGATAAATCTAAATCAAACCTTACACAGAGGCTATAAATCACACCTTACACAGATAAATCTAAATCACACCTTGCTCAGATAAATCTAAATCACACCTTACACAGATAAATCTAAATCACACCTTACACAGAGGCTATAAATCACACCTTACACAGATAAATCTAAATCACACCTTGCTCAGATAAATCTAAATCACACCTTACACAGATAAATCTAAATCACACCTTACACAGATAAATCTAAATCACACCTTACACAGATAAATCTAAATCACACCTTGCTCAGATAAATCTAAATCACACCTTACACAGATAAATCTAAATCACTTCTTACACAGATAAATCTAAATCACACCTTGCTCAGAACCTTTTTGACGATGTGTAAAAGAAAAAGAAAAGCGCCACTTTCATACTTTGCGATCTGACGGGCAGATGACGTTCATCTGTTTCTTTGGCCCATGGTTAATGAGGGTGTCGTATGGCCAGCACAACGACCAACCATTTTAGTTCCCCCCCCCCAAATTATGTCAATAGGAAAGGAATATTATATATTACAAAGTATTTATGGAAGATATCCTTCTGTAGGATAAAAACACTAGGACATCGCCATAGACCCATCAAGTCAACAGTCAAACATTTTAGTATATAGTTCACACTTACTTATTTCATATTTACAGATCTTTGGGTACAACTTTTAAAAAAAATATTTTTTTTACTTTTCATATCCCTTTTTACAAATTTTATATCAACTCACTCTGTCTGTCTAGTAAAAAGTTTGTACGCGTTATTTCTCCCACACCCAATCTCGGATCAAGCTGAAATTTTGCTCAATTATTTATTTTACCTGACAACACAAGAATCATTTTAAAAAATGCAATTAGTTAATTAACTATTTGTTGATGTTTTTTTGTGTTTTTTTTTTTTTGTATCTCGAACAAGTGAAGGAAATTGTATGTATTTGACTGAAAATGTGGTATTAACTGAATCACTCCCCTTTATAGGTCGTCGTCTGAGGCCTAGTGAACACAAACATGAAATAAAAACAATAGATAACTACAAAATCTTCCATGTTCTTATGCTAGCAGAGTGGTTAGGTGTTGGCTTGAGAAGCATGAGAAGGCTTTAGTCTACAAGTTCGAATTCAGGTCGTTCATTTTTTTTTTTATAAATACATTTAAAAACTATCACCCATATACCCGGTTCTTTCTCCACCACCCCTTTCCAACTGATCCAGACAAGTGATAAGATCATAGCGTAGTGAGAAAACTAAAAGCTGATCAAGAACAATTGATAAAATTTCTAATCGCACAGTTTTATTATTGTTAGTCTAAATATATTTGTAATTCAATTACATGACTAATCCAAACAAATTGATTCACTTAATTTTTTTTTTATAAAGTATTTTTGCATTTAGCTTGTTTTAAAATCTGGGCTGTGGTGATGCAGATTATGGATTAACTGGCCAATCAATCAATAATATCTACATTTAAATTCTCAAGGCTGGGTCGCTTATGGTTTTCCTTTTTGTTTACTTCCAGGACACTTACTATGTTTTCTTTATTCTGCCGTCTTGGCTAACACAAACACTAGAATGTATGTTATTGTGAGCAGAGAGTCCTTCAATCTTCCATTGCTATTAAAATGTTAACGTCTAGTTTTTGATAAAGATACAAACAATAAGACAAAATAAAAACTAATTGCTTCCGTTTGGGATCGAATGTTTATTGAACCTCAATAGAAAACCATTACAAAAATAGTGTAAGAAATATATTTGATTTACCAGGAAATTAATTTCAAAACACATTCTAGCATACAAGCACACCATGTATCATTTGAAACTACAGTCACCCCAAACCGAGTATTTCTTGCCCCCCCCCCACCCGAGTATTTCTTTACCCCCAACCCGACCCAAACTCAAATGTCCAGACATCTTTATTGCCGTTAGAGGCCAGAAGGCTTTGAACAACGAACAACGTTGATTCCTGGAGAAGATAGTCGGTGCATATATACTTCATAGATGTTTTCTTGTCAGCGTTGAGCGAAACACAATACTTAATTTTATCCAATAGTAAACTGTATAAGACACTTGAAAATATTTTATTTCATCATTTTGCTGCATTAAATAACAGTATAAAAAAAATTGCTTGCAATTAGAAACAAACAAAAATGATAAAGCTTCAAAATAAAAGAATACAATCAAAATATGAGAATAATGTTCATTACAAGTAGGAGAATGTCATTGATTTCTACTTTACATCTTTGTTAATAGTTTAATTAATGATGATAGAATTGCAGTCAATCTTAAGACAGGACACTGTAAGTTGAATTGGAGGTCAATTCTGGTCAACAATATTGACTGTGTTTTATTTACCCAACTGTATGTAAAAGTTTATATTCAAAAGTAAAAAAAATGTCACTATTAGCTGCACTCCACTAGGATTCAAACAAGGAATGTAAGTAGAGAATGGGAAGTTCATCAAAGAGACAGATAGTGATTGATTCCATCATCGTGTCTTTGAGAACAGTGTCTTTGAGATTGGTTGAAAAGTCTGTAATCCACTTCTTGATGCATCGCAAATAATATCAGTTCAAAAAATCTGAGTTTCCTTTTTTTTTTGGAACATAAATCAAGTTTTGGCTTTTAAAGGTTTACTCACCACTCAATGTATTTATGTACATATTTACACTTGACAATTATAAATAACAGACTGTATGTACAACATTCTAATATGGTTTTACTTTGAAAGTATTAGCCAAAGTCTTTTTTGTTCGTCTGTTTTGCTATTCAGAAAATAAAATCCATTCTCTGGACATGCTGAGTATTATCTCACACAGCCAATCGGTACTGAAGATTATGAATTATCTGGCCAAGCACACAGCGGATTGGTGATGCAGATTATGGATTATCTGGCCAAGCACACAGCGGATTGGTGATGCAGATTATGGATTATCTGGCCAAGCACACAGCGGATTGGTGATGCAGATTATGGGTTATCTGGCCAAGCACACAGCGGATTGGTGATGCAGATTATGGATTATCTGGCCAAGCACATGGCCAATTGGTGATGCAGATTATGGATTATCTGGCCAAGCACAGGGCCAATTGGTGTAGAATGTTGCAGTGATTCGTGTGCTAAAGAAATGAGCTTCACCTAAGCTGCCACTGTGAATGAACATTTCATTCTATGTTCATTGCATAGTTGACTACTGCTGTGAGCAGTGACTAAACAGATTGAAGAAATATCTAGACTATGATGTCTGAGCCAACAAAAGTTTCTATTTTTAAATCGTCAGGATTTATTATGTAGCTGCCGGAAGTAGTTGTGGTTGCATCATCATCAATGGACGTCACGGACAATTGCCGAGGCGTGACAAATGGAGCCGTTTTTTGGTTGTATGCGATATTGTTATTGGAGCTTTTTGGCGCCCCCATGTAGTTAAGGCATCTACTGTCTCCACGGGGTGACCTAATAAATGGCAAGGCGCCTTCGTAGTTAATCTTTTGTTTTGGAGGTAATTCTGGTGGAGGAAACACATCAGACGATGGACTGAATCTAACATGCTGATTGGGTGGCCTTTCTGATGTAACAAATTTTCGCCCTTGAGAAGGATAATCTTGACTTTGACCGTGTAAATTGAATCTAGGCGAAAGATCTCCTAAAAAAAAAAGATATTAAAATGTTTTATGAGAGTTCAAAATGAAATTGCTTGTTACTCAACTAATAATTAAAGAACATTTCCATAGACTAATTGTGACAACAAGGGCTAAAAGAAAAATTATGCTTAGTGGATATAACACTAATGTGTTCTACATTTCTTTGGAATGCCATTTGGTTTTAAGCTCAGTAGGAAATCAGCTTCTTATTGTCAGAAAATTAAAAACACTCTTGATATCAGTTTTTAGAACCAGTGAGTAAAATCAGTGTGTCAATCATTTCTGCTAGGAAGGGAAGAGCCGTAGGTGACACTAGTGATGTCATTACTGTGTGTATACAATCCAAGACAAACTATTTCAAGTTGGATGTCAAGTATTCTCATTGTATGCCCAAATAACATGTGCAACGTTAATTGCTAACTTTAATAGATGAATATAAGAACCGATAATTTGCTCTAAGCCTATTATTTAGCCTTGATATTACTGGACATGTCCAATTGAGTTGTAGTTTCCTTCTAAATCTATTGGAATGTCAAGTAAACTAAAGCTCTCCTAAACGTATAATTAATACACAGGACATGCAGCACCCCCCCCCCCACCCCAATTTGACCCACGGGCATCCATCAATAAATACAAAATAATAATGAATACACAGGACATGCAGCACCCACACCCCAATTTAACCCACGGGCATCCGTCAATAAATAAAAAATAATAATGAATACACAGGACATGCAGCACCCACACCCCAATTTAACCCACGGGCATCCATCAATAAATAAAAAGAAAAAATTTAATACACAGGACATGCAGCTAACCCCCCCCCCCCTGGCCAATTTAACACACGTGCATCCATCAATAAATAAAAAAAAAAATATAAAAAGATTACCTTTCATAATTTGATCAAAGTTGACGTCATCTATACTGTTTCCACGTCCACTGTCACTTGTAGTGGTGTCACTGGTAGTGGTGTCAGCTGATGTATCACTGGTCACGTCATCAGTCTGCAAAAGAGAAGAAGTTGATCAAGAAATCTTCATCAATTGTTCAGACAAAGAGCTATGTAACATCGCGATTAAAATAGTAGAGTAGATCTTCATTAGAGTCACTAGTCCAAATAGTTAAATGAGAAAGAAAAGATTTATTATGTACAGGCTAGTATTGATGTATTTTAGTTTGTCGTGTTAGGACAAGAAACAAGTAACAAAACAAAGACAACTACTTGTTCAATGTTTGATCAAACTGACGTGACATAGACAGAGTCATTACTTCGCTCTAACTAATCAATGAATGTTACAAGAGAAAAGGTACATTTTTTACCCCGCCCTAATCCTCCCCCCCCCAACCCTTTTTATAAATCTACATAGATTATAGAAAGTTATAGTTGGTGATTTAGACTTTCAAGCATTAAAAGACAGTATAGTCTAAACTAGAATACAGTATCTAGTTAGAAAATAGTATTGATATTTGTGAATTTATCAGTTTTATACTTATGTAAATTGTCACAAATTCTAGCAGTCCAGCGAATGATTTCTACATAAGACTGTGCACAAATAGTTCCGGCGGGCGACTCTCGGTAGAGGAATCACACAATGTATCAAACTATTTGTGTACACAATTATTGACTTATCTTAATAATATATACTTATTATTTATATTTTAGCCAATTTAAAATAATGCCACCAGCCCCGCCCCTTTTGTATTGGAGATTTGTAGACATGGCAGAAATACTATAAACTAGCCAGCTTGTTGGTGTCTCTGGTGTGGGTGGTGGTGGTGGTGGTGGTGGTGGTGATAGGCTGGTGGTGGTGGTGGTGGTGGTGATAGGCTGGTGGTGGTGATAGGCTGCTGGTGGTGGTGGTGGTGGTGGTGATAGGCTGGTGGTGGTGGTGGTGGTGGTGATAGGCTGGTGGTGGTGGTGGTGGTGGTGATAGGCTGGTGGTGGTGGTGGTGGTGGTGATAGGCTGGTGGTGGTGGTGGTGGTGATAGGCTGGTGGTGGTGGTGGTGGTGATAGGCTGCTGGTGGTGGTGGTGGTGGTGGTGATAGGCTGGTGGTGGTGGTGGTGGTGGTGATAGGCTGGTGGTGGTGGTGGTGGTGGTGATAGGCTGGTGGTGGTGGTGGTGGTGATAGGCTGGTGGTGGTGGTGATAGGCTGGTGGTGGTGGTGGTGATAGGCTGGTGGTGGTGGTGGTGGTGATAGGCTGGTGGTGGTGGTGGTGGTGATAGGCTGGTGGTGGTGGTGGTGGTGATAGGCTGGTGGTGGTGGTGGTGGTGATAGGCTGGTGGTGGTGGTGATAGGCTGGTGGTGGTAGTGGTGGTGGTGGTGGTGATGATAGGCTGCTGGTGGTGGTGGTGGTGATAGGCTGGTGGTGGTGGTGGTGGTGGTGGTGGTGATAGGCTGCTGGTGGTGGTGGTGGTGGTGGTGGTGGTGGTGGTGGTGGTGATAGGCTGCTGGTGGTGGTGGTGGTGATAGGCTGGTGGTGGTGGTGGTGGTGGTGGTGGTGATAGGCTGCTGGTGGTGGTGGTGGTGGTGGTGGTGGTGATAGGCTGCTGGTGGTGGTGGTGGTGGTGGTGGTGGTGGTGGTGGTGGTGATAGGCTGCTGGTGGTGGTGGTGGTGGTGGTGGTGGTGGTGATAGGCTGGTGGTGGTGGTGGTGGTGGTGGTGATAGGCTGGTGGTGGTGGTGGTGGTGGTGGTGATAGGCTGGTGGTGGTGGTGGTGGTGGTGGTGATAGGCTGGTGGTGGTGGTGGTGGTGGTGGTGATAGGCTGGTGGTGGTGGTGGTGGTGATAGGCTGGTGGTGGTGGTGGTGGTGGTGATAGGCTGGTGGTGGTGGTGGTGGTGATAGGCTGGTGGTGGTGGTGGTGGTGGTGATAGGCTGGTGGTGGTGGTGGTGGTGATAGGCTGGTGGTGGTGGTGGTGGTGGTGGTGATAGGCTGGTGGTGGTGGTGGTGGTGGTGATAGGCTGGTGGTGGTGGTGGTGGTGATAGGCTGGTGGTGGTGGTGGTGGTGGTGATAGGCTGGTGGTGGTGGTGGTGGTGATAGGCTGGTGGTGGTGGTGGTGGTGGTGATAGGCTGGTGGTGGTGGTGGTGGTGGTGATAGGCTGGTGGTGGTGGTGGTGGTGGTGATAGGCTGGTGGTGGTAGTGGTGGTGGTGGTGGTGATGATAGGCTGCTGGTGGTGGTGGTGGTGATAGGCTGGTGGTGGTGGTGGTGGTGGTGGTGGTGGTGATAGGCTGCTGTTGGTGGTGGTGGTGGTGATAGGCTGCTGGTGGTGGTGATAGGCTGGTGGTGGTGGTGGTGGTGGTGATAGGCTGGTGGTGGTGGTGGTGATGGTAGGCTTGTGGTGGTGGTGGTGGTGATAGGCTGGTGGTGGTGGTGGTGATGATAGGCTGGTGGTGGTGGTGGTGGTGGTGATAGGCTGCTGGTGGTGGTGGTGGTGGTGGTGGTGATAGGCTGCTGGTGGTGGTGATAGGCTGCTGGTGGTGGTGATAGGCTGGTGGTGGTGATAGGCTGGTGGTGGTGATAGGCTGGTGGTGGTGGTGGTGGTGGTGATAGGCTGGTGGTGGTGGTGGTGGTGATAGGCTGGTGGTGGTGGTGGTGATGGTAGGCTTGTGGTGGTGGTGGTGGTGATAGGCTGGTGGTGGTGGTGGTGATGATAGGCTGGTGGTGGTGGTGGTGGTGATAGGCTGGTGGTGTTGGTGATAGGCTGGTGGTGGTGATAGGCTGGTGGTGGTGGTGATAGGCTGGTGGTGGTGATAGGCTGGTGGTGTTGGTGATAGGCTGGTGGTGGTGATAGGCTGGTGGTGTTGGTGATAGGCTGGTGGTGGTGATAGGCTGGTGGTGTTGGTGGTGGTGGTGGTGATAGGCTGGTGGTGGTGGTGGTGGTGATAGGCTGGTGGTGGTGGTGGTGGTGGTGATAGGCTGGTGGTGGTGGTGGTGGTGGTGGTGATAGGCTGGTGGTGGTGGTGGTGGTGGTGATAGGCTGGTGGTGGTGGTGGTGGTGGTGATAGGCTGGTGGTGGTGGTGGTGGTGATAGGCTGGTGGTGGTGGTGGTGGTGGTGGTGATAGGCTGGTGGTGGTGGTGGTGGTGATAGGCTGGTGGTGGTGGTGGTGGTGGTGATAGGCTGGTGGTGGTGGTGGTGGTGGTGATAGGCTGGTGGTGGTGGTGGTGGTGGTGATAGGCTGGTGGTGGTGGTGCTGATGGTAGGCTTGTGGTGGTGGTGGTGGTGATAGGCTGGTGGTGGTGGTGGTGATGGTAGGCTTGTGGTGGTGGTGGTGGTGATGATAGGCTGGTGGTGGTGGTGGTGGTGATAGGCTGGTGGTGTTGGTGATAGGCTGGTGGTGGTGATAGGCTGGTGGTGGTGATAGGCTGGTGGTGTTGGTGATAGGCTGGTGGTGGTGATAGGCTGGTGGTGGTGGTGGTGGTGGTGATAGGCTGGTGGTGGTGATAGGCTGGTGGTGGTGGTGGTGGTGGTGGTGGTGATAGGCTGCTGGTGGTGGTGGTGGTGGTGGTGGTGGTGGTGATAGGCTGCTGGTGGTGGTGGTGGTGGTGATAGGCTGGTGGTGGTGGTGGTGGTGGTGGTGGTGGTGATAGGCTGCTGGTGGTGGTGGTGGTGGTGGTGGTGGTGGTGGTGGTGGTGGTGGTGGTGGTGATAGGCTGCTGGTGGTGGTGGTGGTGGTGGTGGTGGTGGTGGTGGTGGTGGTGGTGGTGGTGATAGGCTGCTGGTGGTGGTGGTGGTGGTGGTGGTGGTGGTGGTGGTGATAGGCTGCTGGTGGTGGTGGTGGTGGTGGTGGTGGTGATAGGCTGGTGGTGGTGGTGGTGATAGGCTGGTGGTGGTGGTGGTGGTGGTGGTGATAGGCTGGTGGTGGTGGTGGTGGTGGTGGTGATAGGCTGGTGGTGGTGGTGGTGGTGATAGGCTGGTGGTGGTGGTGGTGGTGGTGATAGGCTGGTGGTGGTGGTGGTGGTGGTGGTGATAGGCTGGTGGTGGTGGTGGTGGTGGTGATAGGCTGGTGGTGGTGGTGGTGGTGATAGGCTGGTGGTGGTGGTGGTGGTGGTGGTGGTGATAGGCTGGTGGTGGTGGTGATAGGCTGGTGGTGGTGGTGGTGGTGGTGATAGGCTGGTGGTGGTGGTGGTGGTGGTGGTGATAGGCTGGTGGTGGTGGTGGTGGTGATAGGCTGGTGGTGGTGGTGGTGGTGGTGATAGGCTGGTGGTGGTGGTGGTGGTGGTGATAGGCTGGTGGTGGTGGTGGTGATGGTAGGCTTGTGGTGGTGGTGGTGGTGATAGGCTGGTGGTGGTGGTGGTGATGATAGGCTGGTGGTGGTGGTGGTGGTGATAGGCTGGTGGTGTTGGTGATAGGCTGGTGGTGGTGATAGGCTGGTGGTGGTGATAGGCTGGTGGTGTTGGTGATAGGCTGGTGGTGGTGATAGGCTGGTGGTGGTGGTGGTGGTGGTGATAGGCTGGTGGTGGTGATAGGCTGGTGGTGGTGGTGGTGGTGGTGGTGGTGGTGATAGGCTGCTGGTGGTGGTGGTGGTGGTGGTGGTGGTGGTGATAGGCTGCTGGTGGTGGTGGTGGTGATAGGCTGGTGGTGGTGGTGGTGGTGGTGGTGGTGGTGATAGGCTGCTGGTGGTGGTGGTGGTGGTGGTGGTGGTGGTGGTGGTGGTGGTGGTGATAGGCTGCTGGTGGTGGTGGTGGTGGTGGTGGTGGTGGTGGTGGTGGTGGTGGTGGTGATAGGCTGCTGGTGGTGGTGGTGGTGGTGGTGGTGGTGGTGGTGGTGGTGATAGGCTGCTGGTGGTGGTGGTGGTGGTGGTGGTGGTGGTGATAGGCTGCTGGTGGTGGTGGTGGTGGTGGTGATAGGCTGGTGGTGGTGGTGGTGGTGGTGGTGATAGGCTGGTGGTGGTGGTGGTGGTGGTGGTGATAGGCTGGTGGTGGTGGTGGTGGTGATAGGCTGGTGGTGGTGGTGGTGGTGGTGATAGGCTGGTGGTGGTGGTGGTGGTGGTGGTGATAGGCTGGTGGTGGTGGTGGTGGTGGTGATAGGCTGGTGGTGGTGGTGGTGGTGATAGGCTGGTGGTGGTGGTGGTGGTGGTGATAGGCTGGTGGTGGTGGTGGTGATAGGCTGGTGGTGGTGGTGGTGGTGATAGGCTGGTGGTGGTGGTGGTGGTGGTGGTGATAGGCTGGTGGTGGTGGTGGTGGTGATAGGCTGGTGGTGGTGGTGGTGATAGGCTGGTGGTGGTGGTGGTGGTGGTGATAGGCTGGTGGTGGTGGTGGTGGTGGTGATAGGCTGGTGGTGGTAGTGGTGGTGGTGGTGGTGATGATAGGCTGCTGGTGGTGGTGGTGGTGATAGGCTGGTGGTGGTGGTGGTGGTGGTGGTGGTGGTGATAGGCTGCTGTTGGTGGTGGTGGTGGTGATAGGCTGCTGGTGGTGGTGATAGGCTGGTGGTGGTGGTGGTGGTGGTGATAGGCTGGTGGTGGTGGTGGTGATGGTAGGCTTGTGGTGGTGGTGGTGGTGATAGGCTGGTGGTGGTGGTGGTGATGATAGGCTGGTGGTGGTGGTGGTGGTGATAGGCTGGTGGTGTTGGTGATAGGCTGGTGGTGGTGATAGGCTGGTGGTGGTGATAGGCTGGTGGTGTTGGTGATAGGCTGGTGGTGGTGATAGGCTGGTGGTGGTGGTGGTGGTGGTGATAGGCTGGTGGTGGTGATAGGCTGGTGGTGGTGATAGGCTGGTGGTGGTGGTGGTGTTTTTGTAAAGCTCTCACGAGACTTTGTGTGTGTGCACGACAGGATCCAAAATGTTCGTAGCTCTTCCATGTTCTAACACAGGATCAACTCGTAATGGAGGAAGTATTTGATTCTCATTCTAGGACAGGGGCGCAGCTCAAAACTTAGTACAAAACTAATGGACAACTACCTAGTGGTAATAAAGTTGATACGATGATCAATTGGGTTCAAACGGACACTTCTCAAATGTGTTAAATTTAGTTTCATCATTTTGTCAATAAATTAGAATTAGATTAGATCTATACTATGAAGATCTTGTCAGGCATTGACAAAAATAGAAAAATGACGTCAACAATTGATCTTGTTTACCTGCAGAAATAGCACTAATATCTCTTTCTACTTAATACTTTAGACTTATCTGAATAAAGCACAGATGTAATGATTTATTAGCAAGCTATTACAAATTATAATAGGAGTTAAGTTTCATTATATAAAATTGTGCACTATAGAACTCTAGACAAGTCACTCGTGTATTCTTAAACACTAAGAAGTTAAGCGTTTTTTGTTGTTGTTTTTTGTTTGAGTTGTCAACATTGAGGCTCGAGCTGCTTTGAGAGTTTGTACAACTTGAAATCCTCTAATGTTGGCCGATTTTTTGCATTTTGTCAAATATCTATATAATAGATAGTAATTAGCACTTATCCAGACGCTACGCCCGTTGATTTCTCCCCCCAACTCTCCGTCCTAACAAAAAGTCTTCTTTACACTGACTGTATTTCTGCTTTTCAGTTATTTTGAAAATAGTTGATCGGTTCTATGATATGTTTTTGGGGCTGATCTTTTTTTTCACTTCCTGCTTCCCTCCCCTACGGAAAACTTGTATAAACTGTTACTTCTTCTTCTTCTTGAAACTGTCAGGTAGAGTTGAGCCTTCGCCTCTTGGAACTCTAGGCCAGCAAAAATGAACAAGAGCTCCCTCTCACCGGCCTGTCTGGCGGGTGGGTCAGACTCGCGGCAAGAGGCCGCGTACACTAAGATCCCCGCCATTTTCCTTTTCTATACCAGGCTAACTGTGCGGGACACACCATTTATGTAACGGCCCCTTGAGGAACAGCGCCTGGATTGTGACAAGGTTGTGTGAGCTTTTTTACAACTCCGCACAGTGCCATGAGGATGCTCTCGCACCCCCTTAGGCACCCCCAAGGGAGTCTTGTTTACTACCCTTTAGCCTAATCGTTTCCTCCTACGATAGTTTCCACTCGGGCGCCAGTATGAGGCAGGGTAGCATGCCCTGGGTAAACTGTTACAACTTATTAGCACAGCCATCATACCCCTCCCAGCCATATACTTTATAGCCATGGATTCGATTACCGGTATCACGTATCCCCCCCCCTCCAACCTACGCCTTAGGAAATAGTTTTAGACACAATCTCTGAGTATTCATCGACTTTTCAGCTCTTTATCGAAATATAAAAAAAAACCAACTCTCTGGTGCTTTTTGGCATGAGCTTTTTTCAATATTGCATCCTGCGCATCTAGAACATACCCCCTGTCGTGCGCATCTTGGTTGGTATTTTCTTGGGTTGTTTTTAATTATGGCCGTCTGGTGCACAAAAACGTCTTCCTTTGTGTCATCACGGTAGATAAATCCGTATCCACTTTTAACGTTTAACCATTTGACTGTCCCTGTTACGTGGCCAGCAATTATTTTCTTTTCTTTTTGTTCTACTTTTTGTTCAGGTGCCGGCTTGTTTTCAACCTCAGACTGATTTTCAGTGTCGGCCATGGCAGATGGTAATTGCCGTCAGTTGGTACTACAAAAAAAAAACACCATTATATCTTACGGTCTTTCCCTTACCATGACCTTAATCTCATTGACTTAGTCGATCAGGGCTCACAACGCCCCACCCCAACGCTACGGGCAATAGTCAAATACCAAGCCTACAACTCAGACTCGACTCCAGCAGAGTCCCAAGCTTGCGTCCCCAATACTGAAGAAGAACACCACACAGAGAACTCCATCTCAAGGCAAAACAATAGAAAAATGACACCAATATAGCGCATCCTTACGAAACCTTATGGTGCTCAAAAGAAAATACCAACCAAGATGCGCACGACAACCCCCCACCCTTTCATTAAACTGTACTCTCATATAATTTTGGCTCATGATGTATAGTTTATTCAGTTAGAACGGCCCCCTTATATCGACCTCCCATATATACTTCTATATAATTCTAGTTTCAGTTTTTTAACTTTCCCCGTCACCAGCCGTAAAAAAATAAATTTCTCAAACAAATCGCTGAATTTCTTCTTAACTTCTTAATTCAATATTTAAATATGCCAAACTTTTGGTCGGACCCATATATATATATATATGTCGCAATCATTGGTAAATTTACAATGAAAGAAGGTGGTCGGTACCAGGTTAGACCGTTGGGGGGGGGGGGCGGCTATAAATGCGGTACCCCCTCCAAGACAGACTGCATTTTATTGGATTACAAAATGTGTGTTTAAAAAACAACTTGTCAATAATTTAAGTTGTATATGTAATATATTACATTCTTGTATCGTGTTCACTAAATGCAATCAAATGGAGAGAGGGCCACAACACCCCCCCCCCCTTTTTATTCTACCGCCCTATCACATTTTTCGACAACAAAGGGGGACATAAAACAGGGTAGTCAAATATGGCGACAGTTTTAATGGAATTTTATGTAATATGATTTTTATTATCGGGCATGAATGTATCCCAATTATTTGAAAAGATTTAGTTTATGAATATTTAGATTTCATAAGAAACATCTTATCTTATCTTATATAATACAGACGTTACTCCAAAAAAGAAGATGATTACGTCCTACGCGTCATGCATTTAGTCATGCATATTAACCAATGACTTAAATTCTGCCAAGTCACTGGTTTTCCTGGCTAGCTCAGGCAACCCATTCCATGCTCTAATAGCACTAGGGAAGAAGGAGTATTTGTACAAATTTGTCCTAGCATATGGGACGAGGAATGTGCCTTTATCTTTGTGTCTTTCAGAGTATTTTATTAAATTTTGTTTTTGTATTTGAAGATTGTGGTTCAGTGTTTTATGTATTATTGCTACTTTACTTTTCAGTCTTCTGTCCTGAAGACTTTCTAAATTTAGTGATTTTACTAAAGGTGTTACTCTAGTCAAATGTGAATATTCGTTTGTTATGAATCGCACTGGTCTATTGTGTGTCTGTTCTAGTTTCTTAATGTTTTCTTGAGTTGAGTGGTCCCAAACAGAGGATGCATATTCTATTATTGGCCTAACCAAGGTTAAATAACATTTTAGTTTTATGTTCTTATTTGATTTATAGAAATTTCTTTTAATAAATCCTAATGCTTTGTTTGATTTTTTTGTAGTTTCATCAATATGTGGATTCCATGACAGTTTTTCATTTATTATAACACCTAGGTATTTTGCGTTTTTAGTCTGTGTTACTGGTTTGCCATGAATAAGATAAGTGGAATTAATTTGTTTTAGTTTTTTTGTTACTCTTAACAACTGACATTTTTCTGGGTGGAAAGACATGCTCCAATTTGATTCCCATTTCTGTAATTCATCTAATTCTCTTTGTAAAATATCTGTGTCTTGTGTTGTTTTTATTGTTCTATATATTATGCAATCGTCTGCAAATAATCTGACTTTTGTTCCTGAACTAATGCAATTTGGTAAATCATTTATGTAAATTAAAAATAGTAGTGGACCCAAGACTGTTCCTTGAGGTACACCTGAGTTTACTGTTATCGGTGTTGATTTAGAGCCATTTATTATTACAGTTTGTTCTCTCCCTATCAGAAAGTCTTTAATCCACTGATGCAGTGGACCATTAATGCCGAAATATTTTAATTTTTTAAGCAAACTATGGTGGTGAACTTTGTCAAAAGCCTTAGAAAAATCTAGTAAGATAGCATCTATTTGTTCACTATTATCTAAACCTTTTGAAAAATCATCAATTAGTCCTATTAGTTGTGTTTCACATGATATATATTTCCTAAAGCCATGTTGGTATGGTGTGAGGACATTATGTTTGTCTAAGTGGTTTATGATGTTGCTACATATTATGTGTTCTAGGATTTTACATGTGATGCTGGTAAGTGATACTGGTCTGTAGTTTCCTGGGTCAGATTTTTCTCCTTTTTTAAATAGGGGGGTGACATTAGCTTCTTTCCAGTCCTTTGGTACTCTGCCCTGGTTAAGTGAAGCCTGAAAGAGTATTTTGAACACTGGGGCTAGCTCACTACTTAGTTCTTTGAGTAATCTAGCTGGAATACCATCAGGTCCAGAAGCTTTATTTGGTTTGGTGTTGGCTAATAGTTTTTGAATTCCATTTTCTTGTACTACTATATCTTCTATATTGTCTACTTGGTTCAAATTCAGTAATATGTCTTTGTCTCCTGGGGCTGAGAATGCTGATGCAAAGTATTTGTTTAGAATGTTTGCTTTAGTTTCATTATCATTATGTATTATGTTATGTTCATCTTTTAATGGCGCTACGCCTGTTGTTTCCATTTTCTTAGACTTAATGTATGACCATAGGTTTTTGTTGTTATCTTTAGATATTACATTGTTTATGTATTCACTCTGCAGCTGTCTGCTTACTTTTTGGGTTAAGTGTTTAATTTTTATATACTTTTTGTAAACTCTTTCTGCATTAGTTTCTTTAAATTTTCTATAGAGGTTTAAGTATTTTAACATTTAAGTATCAGGGGGAAGAATGGGATGAGTTTTGAACCCAATTACTTTTTTCCACAACTTTTCTTCAGATCAGATTTTTTTTTAAAAGTAACTTTGTGACTCACTTGAAATGTATGCATAGCTTAGCTTATGTTTAGCATTAAGAGTACTAGACCTACTTTTACTAGTTCGTTGGTCACACTGGGAAAACTCTAGTTTGACCGTTATAATTGTTCAAAGTATAAAAAAAAATATTTAAAGTTGGCTAAAGAACTAGACAATCTTTGTCCTGAGCAGACTATAGGTATACTGGTATTTCAGCATTTCATTCAAGATTTTAATAAAATAATGTTCAGGAATATTTTGTCTTCTAAGTCTAGATCTTAAGGCCGATCATTAGAATATTATAAAGTCTAGAAGATTTATACACTCGCTTAGCCTGGACTTTTTTCTCGGGGGGGGGGGGCGTTGTAAAAAAAAAAAAAGTTTCTTTTTTTTTAAATCTAACATTCATTAGTTGTAAAGAGCATAATAACCGCTTTTAAGTTGGTCACAACATCCCTGCTGACCCCCAACAATTTAAGACTACTGTACAACAGTGTACCTACATGCACACAAGTGCTGACTGGAGAATATTTCACACCACTGACCTGACGAGTCATCGATGACCTCTTTTGATGATACAAGTCGCCATCACAAGGCCGACCATGAGGAGGCCCAAATGTTGAGAACAGAGGCGGCGAGCTAGGCGTGGAAACTTTCTCGGTCTCCAAGTTAAAACTCACAGCTTTACCTTTTGAAGGAGGATGACATTGCTCAACAGACCATGTCCTTTCCTCCACTGGATACTTCTCAGCACTGGGAGGGGAAGATAAGTTATTCAGTGGGTAAATGTTTTGACTAGGAAACACAACGGGCTCAACTGTCTGTACCTTTTCTTCTACTGTAACACTAGTCATTGTCTGCATGTTTGGAATAACTAATTTAGAGTTTGGCTTACTGCGACCGCCTCTATCCTTCTGAAAGACCACGCATATAGCCACAATAATCAAAGTAGAGAAAATAACAGTGACAGCAGCCACGACAGCTACGATGATGATGTAATCTTCTTGTTTCTGTGGTCCAGCTTGAGCCATGTCCTTCGTCATGTTCTCGTACTGGACATCAATTTTCAACAATGTTGTGCTAAACTTGGAGGGCATGCCTCTGTCCGAGACTGTAATGGACACTTCATACGTTTTCATGTTTCTCAAATGCGACGCTTGAGAAATCTTGAATTCTCCGGAGGATTCGGAGATCTCAAAACAGTTATCTTCATTGCCGGAAATTATTGCAAATCTCAGGCTTCCGTTATCTCCAGAGTCATCATCATAAGCAATAATTCTACTGAGAATAATTCCAGAGTCTGGAAATGTTGAGATAAGAATTGTATGATTTTGAGACTTTGGGAATAGAATGGTTGGCGTGTTATCATTTATATCCAAGACCTCAATAATTACACTAGCTGTCACCGAAAGAGAAGGAACTCCTTTGTCTCTCACCATAATCGAAAATGAGTAGTTCACCCTTTCTTCTCTATCTAATTTGGAAGAACACTGAATGGAACCGTTCTGTAAAACAGTAAATGCACCATCAGCGCCATCAAGCGAACCAGTAAAGAAATATTCCAATTGACTGTTGACCCCATCGTCTGGGTCAATGGCGGTGATGTTGCCTATGATACGAGTTCCCCCTACTTCCTCGAGCGTTTGTATTCTAAATAGTGGTTGAGTAAACTCTGGCGCATTATCGTTGACATCTTCGAGAATGATGACTACTTCAGCAGAGCTAGACAAAGGGGGGAATCCTTTATCTTCAGCGAAGACATTAAATGTCATCACTGGGTAGGTTTCTCTGTCAAGGTCACCTACTGCTGTCAACGCCCCTGTTTTACTGTCAATAAAAAAGAATTTAGCATATTCAGGGTCAATAGAATAAACGATAACAGCGTTCTGTCCAATGTCTTTATCACTGGCACTGATCTGCAAAACAAACTCGCCATTTTTCTTTCCTTCTTTCACACTTCTGGTGAATTTCTTCTGCGTGAACTCAGGTGCATTGTCATTGGCGTCATCTATTTTAACAGTGAATGAAGCAGATGTGGTATACGGGGGCTCCCCACGATCAATGCAGGAGACAGTAAGATTATAAGAGTCTCTTGTTTCTCTATCCACTAGACTTTGCAAGACGATTGTATAACCTTTGTTCTGAACTGGCTCCATCTTAAACACTTCGTTGCTAATATCACACGAAACGTCATCGATTTTGTCATCATCCACAATGACAAAGGCAATGAAATAGCCTCGGGCCGCGGGCTCGAGAACTGATACCACGTTCTGATCAGAGAACCCGCTGATTGTTGTGATGGAAACACGAGGGGGCGTGTTTCCGGTATTAACAACAGTCACTCGTACTACAGTTTGTGCCTTTAGGCTTGGGTTCCCGTGATCCTGGGCCTCGACTATAAACTCAGTTGTCCCTGACCTGAGTGGCGCCACTACTGAAATGTTTCCAGTGGATGAATTGATGCGAAACAAATTTTCAACGAATGGTTTCTGGACGCTGCTGAAGTCATAGCTGACTAATGCATTATAACCTTCGTCAGCATCAGTAGCTGATACCTGCAGGACGACGGAACCGGTTGAAAGTTTTCCGTCGAGGAAAACATTGTAGGAACTGTTGACAAATACCGGTGCGTTGTCATTGACATCGGTGACTTCAACAGTGACAGATAAAACAGCTGATAGTGGAGGTGAGCCTCCATCGTAAGCAGTGATAGTAAACTGGTATTTCTGCACCTGCTCTCTATCCAGTGGCTTGTTCAATCTTATCTCTATCTCCGAGCTTCCATCTAAAGATTTGGTGGCGTTGATTTGGAATACCTCTTGTTGTGAATCCAAAGTGTAGTTCCTAACTTTATATATAGGATTATAGTCCCTGTCGTTAGCTCCACTAATCTTCAGCTCCATTGTGTTCCCTTCTGTCACTTGGAGAACTTTAGTATCTTTATCAAAATATGGTGGGTTATCATTGATATCACGAATCTTGATATTCACTGTAATAACTCTGCTTTCAATGTCGCTGTTCACTAAAATGTTGATTGTCTGCGTGCACGTCTCAAGAACCAAACACAAAGACTCTCTGTCTATTCGTTTCGCCACGTACAGCACGCCTTCTGAACGAGAAATGTTGAACAAATTTCCAGGTAAACGAGTCGAGTCTAGAATTGCAAAGACAACTTTAGTATTGGTGTAATTCCAGGATTTATTAGCTATGCTTCCAATCATGGTAGCTAGTGGTAGCTCTTCATCGATTTCGAACTCAGCGTCCGGGCTTTGTCCGAGGGTACTAATAGGGAGGTACAGAGATAAAACCAAAATATAAAATGTAAACATGATGGTACTGATGTTTTCTGAAAAATGAATGCGTTTGAAATTAGAGTACTATCATTGGCTTTTACTGTGATTGCGTCCCACACAGCTGGTAGACAATGTTGATACTTGGTCATTCAACTATGACCAGTCATTGGAAACTATCAGTTCGCATCGTTTTCTTGACTACGTGTATAGGTGATCCCTTCCACGCTTGTGCAGGTATGTACTAGTTTTGGCTACCTGACGTTCACACTTGGTTGTTCAAACAGCGTTAATTCTGGATTATCCTAAGACGTCAGAAGACAACTTTCTTGACCAAATGTTTGAAAACAATGACCAAGTGCAGACAATCGGTGGTGAACTATTATACATCAAATTGTCTTTCTTTATTGATGTTCTGGAAAAAAAAAAGGAAATATGGGATTATAAAATAAACGAAATTTGAAAAGAAAAAGAAAATTTATTGTGGGATAAATTTTAAGATGGTAAAAAGAAATGCACATTACGATTTAACACACACACACAAACACACGTTTTGAACTGAAAATGAAGAGAAATAAATGGCCAGATCAGTTTCCCACATGAATATGTGTATCTTTTGGAAGGTGAGAGTTGACATCATGACATGAGAGAATGTACTTAATAAATATAGATGTCTTAATTCCAATTGGTATAGTATATAAGTAAAATTTTTAAAAATAATCATTAAGACTCCTTTACCGTTGTTTATTGGCGAGATAATGCACCAGTGACAAATCTCTTAGACTACTTAGTCACTGTGTTTAGACAAGACCAACGTATGGGGAAGACTCCTATCTACAGGTATTTGTTTATTTTGTTGAGCCACTAAGTCAACTGACAGTGACCTACAAAACAACTATTTCTGACAATGATCTACTAAACATGACTATTTCTAACATTCCCAATGAACACACTGTACTAGGAAACTTCCTATAACATTCCCAATGAACACACTGTACTAGGAAACTTCCTATTTCTAACATTCCCAATGAACACACTGTACTAGGAAACTTCCTATTTCTAACATTCCCAATGAACACACTGTACTAGGAAACTTCCTATAATATTCCCAATGAACACACTGTACTAGGAAACGTCCTACCGTATTACAAATGCACTAAGAACTAAAACTAATGAAGAAAAGAATGAGAAGTACCGAATCTTTAGGACAGGGGCGTAGCTAGGGATTTGGAGGTCTTGGGAGCTTGACCTTTTTAGAGGTTTCTGCATTTTGACATTCGACATCATAACATGAGATAATGTACTTAATGAATATATGTCGAGATAATGCACAAGTGACACAACTCAAGTTGTGCTTTCTGTGCAGCAAAGGCATCTATAACATCATCTAGATCAACTGTGTCTAGTAGTTTGGACTCCACGTGAATAGCAAGATTATATGGCAGTGTCGTAATATTTATTATTTGATGTAAAAACTATTAAGGATATTCATTTGGGGGCCTCCACTTCGGGGGATTTTCAAATTTGGACCCCCCCCCCTTAGCTACGCCACTACTTTGGGAGCAGACTGAAAAGCAGATACATGACTTCATACAAATATCTTTATATTTTTTTTTCTTAAATCCTTTAAAATAAATACTATAGGCCATAGGCTATAAAAATGACTTAAACTCAGCTCCAATACAGGACTAATTGCCTTGAACTCAATTCCTCTCCAGTCTAAGAGTGTTAAGAGAGAGCACTATCGTCCCCCACTCCCTTCCCAACCATTAGTGTTCTAGTTGTACACTGTATGTCAAAAGCTCAATTATTGTATATGGAAAGTTTCAAGAGTATAACTAATTGGTGCTCTCTGTCTAAATTGTGAAGTGAAATTATGGAATGGATATAGTCGTTTTATAAATCAGTCCGTATCATGACCGTATGGAATTTTTTTTTTTTTTTTGGTTGGGATTGACGTCTGACACTTAGCCATGAAAAATGAGCATTTTGTTTCGGGCCCAGCACAAGAGCACATTCTCCTGATTCAATTGGCCGACATGTTGAAGAATGTCCCTTGATTAGAACAAATGTCAATTAAAGAGTTTTCTGACAACATGACATCTGAAAGACATGAGTGAATCAAGAACAGAACAGCATTTCATTTTTAGATTCCATTGGGGGAGGGGCTGGTTTCAAAGGAAAAAAAAACGTTTATTGAAATGCAATTTGTTTTATGGGAAGACATTTTGGGGTTACTGTTCATGCTACAACGCTCGCATTTATCTAAATCTTTTGAGAAAGTCACATCGATTTGTGAACAGAGATTTTCTTGTGTAGTCGCCCAGTTGCATTCATCAAATCTCTCTCAATTCTGTGTGCAACAATACTCGAATAGAACTCTATGAATTGTTTTGTAGTACATTATTTCATTGCTGTTTTGTTTTTGTTTTTAACCAAACTAGCGCCGAAGTAGAAAATAAAGAACTGAAAGGAGGGGATAACTCCATGAATAGAGATGAGAACGAACTATTGGCTCCTGACCAAGCTTCACGAGAAATTCCCATGCGTAAAGATAAGGCTGGAGCCAGCTGATAAACTGGGAAATAAGGTAATTTTTTTTTCTCTCTTTTTAAAGAAATACCCAATAGGATGAATAAATTTCTCGTAAATGAACTCTCGACTAGCCCTTTGAGAACAATTAAACACTAGCTTGAGAGGGTACATGACTTTACGCAGCTATCATAGCGAGAGAGGTTCTGACTATAATCTATAAAATAAAAAACTATTATAATAAATATTGTAGGTGAGATTTTAATGTTAAATATTCGCTTGCCCCAATGCAGCCATTGGGGGTTTGGAGTTTAAAACCCCGCGCTTCAAGAAAAAAATAATAAAGCAAACAAGTCACCAAATTCTTTAAGCGTAGCCAAGGGAGCCACAGGACATCCTGTATGGTGATCTAATTGAAGGCAGGAGAGCCGCTGGTCGCCCACTTTTACGTTATACGGATGTATGCAAACGCGACATGAAGCTCTTCAAAATCGACACTGGCAACTGGGAAGAGGTGGCACTGGACAGATCCACATGGAGAGAGAGCATAAAGGAAGGGTCACAGATTGCAGATGTCATACACAACAGAAGCAGAAAGAAGGGTGAAAATGCAATGGCGCCTGGTGATTTTATATGCCCAACCTGTGACCGCAGCTGTGTATCAGGAGATTGGCCTCTTTAGTCACACAAGAAGTTGCAAAGGGAAAAGATCGTCTCGCGAGACGTAAAATGCCACACAGCCAAGGGAGTTTTTAGTTTAAAAACAGAATTTTGACGTTAAAATCTCCCCCTTTCTTCAATAAAAAATAAAGCAATCTACAGTTATCAAATTCTTTGAGCCAAGAGGGTTTTGATTTAAAAAAAACAACAACTTAAGGTTGTTTTGAGTTTAAAACCCACAACAGGTGGTTTTGACGATAAAACGTCACTTTTCGATACAAATCTAGTTACCAAATTCCATGAGTTGTTTTGAGATAAACCCCCTTTCCAATAAAAGGAAAAGCAAAGCTACAATTACTAAATTTCATGATCTTAGTTACCCTCCCCCTCCAATAAAAAACTAAAGCAAAACTATACTTATCAATTTCTTCTGGGCTCCATAGTTTAGTGCAATGAATTGCTTAGTTGATTTGCGACCTACAATTTGTAACTAGAAGAGTAGCAGGATAATGCACTGTAGATACCTCAGAATGTGTATTTGATGTAGTCTTTAATACCAGAAATAATGCTTGTCGCAGGAGCCTTGAACACCACTGGGCGAGCTCTCAGCGCACCCCCAGACCCCCTACTTGGTATGGGCGGGACGTCAGCTGTCCAGAGGCGTAGTGAGCAAAACTTGCGCACGGGGCAAGCTTCTTTTATTGGCGCCCCCCCTCCCCATTTTCCATGAACGTCACATAGAAATATAGGCGTATAAATAAAATGTATTTAATAATAAACAGAAAAAAACTAAGAATGTATTACCTAACTAAAATATTCTTATTCTAGGTTACAAAAAGACATCCGAAAGAATGAAGGGTCAGAATGTAATAAAGATCAATAACATACACACACATATATATATATAGAAGCGGGGAGAAAAAAATCCCTCCCCCCCCAAAAAAAAAATCCTGACAGAACAAATGCTGGGTATCAGATACCAGGCAAAGCAAACAAATGCTGGGTATCAGATACCAGGCAAAGAAAACAAATGCTGGGTATCAGATACCAGGCAAAGAAAACAAATGCTGGGTATCAGATACCAGGCAAAGAAAACAAATGCTGGGTATCAGATACCAGGCAAAGAAAACAAATGCTGGGTATCAGATACCAGGCAAAGAAAACAAACGAGTTTCTACTCTTACAAGTCAACAATCTGGTTGGTAAAGGGGAGAGAGCTCTCAATAATGTAAAATAGACGAAAGCTGAGCAGGTTTGGTCATATTGTAAGACATGCCTCATTGTCAAAAGCCATCCTTTAAGTACAGTGGAAGGGTCGTCCAAAGAAAAACTGGCTGGACAATATAAAAGAATAGACCGGCCTCATTCTTGATATCATCATATCCTGTTAAGGGCAGCTACTGACCGGGAAAAGTGGAGGGATTTGGTTACGCGAGCTGTCACAGCACCCCTACGACGAAAGTCAAGGGACAGATAAAATTAGTTTTTTCGAGAACCGTGTGCACCCACCCAGGTTTTTCTCCGTTTGACCCAATGAGTAAGCAACCTAAATAGAGGAATTGTAAAAACATGTTTTATTTTGGTTCTTAAAATATACCTAGTTTCACCTAGATCTACACTGATGTTGACAAACTCTTCTATTAAAAAAATGTATTCTTCCACTATTTTGAGTGCTTCATGTAGACCTATATATAGGAAGCACCAAGGAGAATTTTTAAAAATATATTCCTTACACTCATGTTCACAATTCTCTTCTAAATATTTCCGTATCATCTCTTCTCTTATCATAACACTAGGGACGATGTCTCCTTATCAAGTGACAGCTACGTTTATAAATAATGTTTCTTAGAAATAAAAGGAGGATTTTGAATATAATGTCCAGGATTGATTTAATCACAAGTCTCTCCTAGCTTTGTGGCTCAATATAGTGTTATTTGTTGTATAGAAACATATTAATTTATATACTAAATACGTGACATTGAGGAGTGAACATTAAAGTTTCAAGTTGACAGGAAATCGGAACAAGAGAATTAAGATTTATCGGGCTCAAAATGCATAACCAATAAGATCTAAGCTGGCTATTTTTAGAAAAAAAAGTCAGAACTCAGATTTTGTTATAAACGTCTATTAAAAGCATTAAATATAATATTTATAAGCAGCTAAAAATGTCAATTAAACGAAATACTAGATTTAAGTGTTTTTATAAGCCATAAACCCTTAGGACACATTGAAATGTTGACAAAACAAGCTTCATCAAATAGTCAATTATAGATACCAGATTTGATTAAAGTATCCTAAACTAGTCAGTTCTAGATTAAAGAGTTACTTAAAATAAGGCAGTGTACAACTGTTGATCCAATTAAACAAATACCTGAACACATTGAGAAAACGGAGGACAGGTGGTATTATATTCTTTTTAACAGAGGCGGACCCTAGAAAATGGTTAGTATTTAACTGATATTTTTAGAGTTAACAATGCATTTACTTTATCTGTACACTTGTACGCTTTCTAATGTGCCTTTAGCTTAATCAACAAGCTTAATCTACAGTCACATCATTAGTTGGTCCTACACTTCACTGTTAGTGTGTCTAAAATAGGTGCGACACTCGAGAGAGCAGACACAAACTTAGATTTAAAATTCAATGGCGTCTCCATATTGAAACAACAATTTATTAGTCTCAGAACTAGGCCACGGTAAAAGACAAACTGTAACAAGGCTTCCACTTTAAGTTCTAAAGTTTGCGTTTCATTCCCATCACATTAACAACAACAAAAAAGAAAAGTTCCTTATAAAAAAGAAAGGACTCCTTAAATTTCCAGTTGTAAAAAAAAAATGACCATCGCTAATGCAAAGTAATAACTTCCCACGACAGACGAAGGTCAATTTGGTGTCACGTGAATGATTTACAGGTGAATTGCCGGGGCACCCTGGGCCAAGCAGTCAGCTAGATAGGTGCTAATGCCTCTCTTCAGCTGCGGAATTTTACAGGGTGTGACTTCCTGACGAGGATCAAAAGCTGTCCATTGAGATGACCATTAGGACCAGTTGGGGAATAAAAACTACGAAATGATAGGGGTGGAAATAAAACGGTCATGGTTCAGAAGTTCATTTTAAAAGTAAAGCTATTTTCGAATTGTTCACTTAAGTATTGAATGAATACTATCTATACATCCTCACACAAATAAATATATGTATACTAGACATATGTTACCCGCGACCCGCGGGTCTTTATTTGCGCATTACTGTCGATATAGTCACTGAGAGTGTTTTGTAAACAATTAAACGAAATAATAATGTAATAAGTAAAGCGAATGTGTCAATGTAAAAATAGTGTGAATGAAGCTATCAAATCAAAATAGCTAATAGGCTTAATTAAATCCATTTTTTTTTTCAAATTAAAACATTTGCTTGTAGGCCTACATATATTTGATTAAAATTTGAGATGAATAGACTAAATTTTGTTCATGTGTATAAAGTATAAAGTAGATCTTGAGGTAGACGTAGATCTAAATCTACACTAATCTAGAGTTCTGTGCTGCGCATGCGTGAACTTTTTTTCATGAATGAATATAGGCCTATCTCAACACGGCTACGCAGCTTTAGCGAACAGCGAACGAATGTATTAAAAATGCTTTAGAAAACAAATTTGAATGTTAATTTGATTAAAATATCAAATGAATGGACAATAATTAGTATGTTTATGTGTTAAAGCATAAAACTATCTTTGCGAAAAGAAGTTTTATCATCTTAGAGTTCAGTAAGAGTTTTAGACCTAGGCCTAGGAATAGACTCAGACCTCAGAAGAGAGATGTGTTAATGTGTAACCATTTGGTAATGTCTAATGAAAGAATGTTCGCCAGGAAATCTGTAGATATCAGGAACTAATTTATGTAAAAAATGCTTTTGAATAATCTAGTGGATTGGATTTATATGTATGTTAAACTTAGCTAATGATCCTTTCACGTTATTTCTCTTTCGCTACGAAAATAAAATTAGGTTTGCGAAAATGGGTTTACCCGAAGTCGATACATTCTTATCTATTAAAAACGAAAAGAGCGATAGCTTTGTTAAATGAATGGGATTATAAAGTGAACAATTAAACGAAATTATATTTAGTACGCGATTCATGAATGAATATAGATCTAGGCCTATCTCAACTCGGCTTCGCAGCTTTCGTAGGCGAATGTAGCTTTAGAAAACCAAATTTGAATGTTTATTTGATCAAAATATGAAATGAATGGACTTTAATTAATATGTTTATGTGTTAAAGTATAAAACTATCTGTGCGAAGAGAAGTTTTATCATCTTAGAGTTGAATTAGAGTTTTAGATCTAGGGATGGAATTATAAAGTAAACAATTAAACGAATTAATATTTAGTACGCGATTCATTACGGAATTGTCTAATGAAAGAATGTTCGTCAGGAAATCTGTAATCACAGATATAAGGAACTAATTAATGTAAAAAATGCTTTTGAAACACAAAATTGAAGGTTAATTTTATTATATAATGAAATCAATGGATCTTCTTTTGTGTTTTCATGTGTCAAAGTAAAAAACTATCTGCGCAAAGTGTATTTCTTAAAATTAGATCTAGGTCTAAATCCTTTCTATCTTTTCTCATGTCAACATTGTAGACATGGCCTAGATCCATAAAATACTATAGCTTTAATAGAGTCGGACAACTTTTTTTTTTGAGGGTCTTAAGTTTGTTTTAGGGCTACAATACATACACTACGGTCTAAGTTGGTACCCAAGGAACATTCCTGCCTAGTTTTATGAAGATTGGTCAAGCGGTTTTGATGTCTATAAGTAACATACATCCATACATACCCCTCACATTCTACTTTATAGTATAGAAGATTGATTTAAAAAAAAAAGCGTTAAATAAAAAGAATAGGGACCCGTGGTGTTATAGAACAAGTAGTAGTGTAATGTATCAACTAACAAAGAGTAGCATGAAAACAACAATACCGATTGATGAAAGTCTCATTGAAATTTGTTTCCAACACTTTTTGTTGATTGCAGCCTAGAGTAGAACAAAAGAGATTCACAAATGATGAGGACTTGATATTTTCCTCTTGACCTGAACAGTGGAAGCGGCCAGTGGATTTACTGACCATTAGACCCTTAGAACTGTTAAGTTGATTTATTTATACAGCTCCGTTGACCAGTTCTCCAATCCAAGTGGTCATTTGCTGTAAATGAGTTCCAGGAGTCAAGCTGGGTGAGTTGCACAGGAAATTGTATTTTCTGATTTCATTTTTGTCCTGGGCTATTTCTGGGAAAATGGCGGGCATGAAGCGTGATTTAGAATGACTTCCCCTGGCATAACTTAATGACTTTCACCTTAATCTAAAAGTTCTCACTAAAAGTTCTCTAAGTGACTCCGAGTCATTTAAATCTTCCGCAGTTAAAGCTGCAAGAAATGTTTCTTGGCGGTTGATTTTTTAAATCCGTAATTGTATAAAGTTAATTGAAGACAATTATATTCACTGAAAAGTATCCTTTATATATCCTATGTATCAAAGTTCGAGTAGATCCAATATTAACCTACAGTGTAGTAATCAAACTTTCTGGTGAAAGCACAGACGTACGCCATTTCTATTCGTTTTTCTAACATTTCAAATATTGTGTCAGTTTGTGCCTACTTCATTTTGAATACGAACTGTAGGCAGGTATTTGATATCAAATCTTATTATCATTTGTCACTGTTGTAGTGTTTTTAGACATGTAACTGGTGAAGATATTACAAATTTCACACACACACACATTATATATATAAACATGCGGATGTTTCGTGTGCTTTATAAAAACATATTTGTTTATCAGACTGATGTAAAGATAGTCCCTCACATTCACTCTGCAATCATCGAGATCTAGAGGAGAATAAGATTTAGATCTAGAGGAGAATAAGATTTAGATCTAGAGGAGAATAAGATTTAGATCTAGAGGAGAATAAGATTTAGATCTAGAGGAGAATAAGATTTAGATCTAGAGGAGAATAAGATTGAGATCTAGAGGAGAATAAGATTTAGATCTAGAACTGCGTAGAATTAAATATACATTTAAAAGAACTGGAACAAAATTTACCCACCAAAATAAACTTAATAAGTGCTTAAAGTGGAATGAATTATAATATTGTACCCAGGGGCGGACTGGCTAGATTGAGCATTCGGGCAAATACACTGTAGGCCGGTATCCAATCACGAAATCACGTCTGTATTTTATAAGATAAGGGCCGCTATTAATGCCACTTTTAAACTGTTAATATTTTATAGTATTCCTTTTTCAGAGGAAGGAGCCTCTGAGCGAAGTTTTTTTTTTTGAAAATCTTGTACAGACTCTACTAAGGCCTGCTCATTTAATCTAACATATTTTCTGAAATAATGTAGTAGCCTACATAAAACTTTTATTCCTTATAAGGACATAGTGTTCACTGTAAGCATGTGTACAGCTATCGATACATTATCAAATTTAACATAATGATTTTGAGGACAGGTAGACCTAGAACTGGATGTCCTTCATATAAAATACTATTTTTGGGCGGATGGTATAGAAATGCCCGGGGCGGATGATATAGAATTCCCGGGGCGGATTTTGATACTTAGTCCACCCCTGATTGTACCTATGACATTTAAATGTCGGCTTTAAAAATATATAGATTTCAAGGCCAAAGTTTTCATTGTACTAACAAGAAATCAACTATCAAATAAACCTAACACTTCTCTCTAAGTTCTGAACAAAACAAAACTCAATCAAAATCTGCGGTATTAGACCTTTCTACAATCTCTCTCTCTCCTCAAAGCGTGGCTATGTCTACTTGTGTGAACCAGATAATTCTTTCTTCCAAAAATAAACAACAGGTCTCTTTCCTTATTCACTGGTACATCAAAGAGTATCCACCCACCAAAGAAGTTTTATCACCTTTAGTTTCAGTCAATATACTTGCCCCTAATGGAGAGATTAGCCGCGGTGACAATAAACCGCAGCACTGTATTTAGAAAACAAGATCCAATGTTACAGATGTGTCACTGATACAAGGCGATTGATGTTTATCAGCCCGCCCCGAGGCTATCAAGTTTGAGGGAAGAACTGGTTGACGGCTTAACAATTATTGGAACAAAAATGTTTAGAATAAAATGTCCCACAAATGAATTGTTGTGAAACTGCATGTACATCACACATACAAGATGTGTACAGTGTACTAACTAGACCTGCTGGTACAACTTATTGATCAGTGTCCAAAAATACAGGAGAGTTGAAAAGCTTACAGAAATTGTTTATCATCTTACAATCAAAACAAAAAAAAAATATAAAAAAAAACCCCGCTAATGTCATTTGGACCTAAACTTTCTTTTTTAATTTATAAGTAGATCTCTGGATCTCTCTAATTCCACAATAGTTAGTTTCAGTTATTAAAACTAATATGTGAAAAAAATGTTTTAGTTCAATCTACACATTATTTATAAGATTTACTTGCAAGTACGAATATAAACTCTTCAAATATACTGTTATACACATAATCAAAAATAAACATGAACTATTACTTAAAAGGAAATGTTTAACATTTGACCTCTATAGTGGTCAAACCGGCTACTTTATGTCATTGTCTCTATCTCGTACAGGAAGTCAAATGTTAATTTTTTCATAATTGGCTTTAAATTCAATTTCCTATCAGTGGATCCCCCGGGAATAAATCTATCAGAAGTCGTCTCCGTGCTCTTCATTAATAGTCCTGTGAGATCAGCTGATTGAAGACAGGACTTAATGAGTTTAGTAAAGGCTAGTAGAAGGCAGTTAGTCTGTGCGTGTGGAGATAGCCAGTGGATTTAGTAAGACTTCTAAATCTAGAACTTACATAAACGAAGAAAAAAAGAGGAGCAGGAGGCACAATAAGGCCGTAACGAACTAATGTAGAGGCTAGATCTAGATAAAGATATAAATATATTGTTTCTTTTATATTATAAAGATTTTGAACAGCCATGAAACACACATCTTTAGTTGTTGTTTTAATAAAGACGTCGACGATAGCATTATTTTATATTGGCCATGTTTTGCTTAAACTGTATTCACATTGCTATTATTATTTCAGTACTATATCAATGAACTTCGGCAGGAGCGCTAGCGTCAACGTGGGTACATTTCGTGAAATTAGGGGTGGGTGGGGGTGGCTATAAGCCAAGGATGCGATGGGGGGGGGGCGGCGCTGGGCACAATGGTGGGTTTCACAAACATATAACAATATCTAAAAAGTTAAAATTGTGGGCTCTAATATTCAATAACTTAAAAGTGACTATTCAAAGTATTTAAATGATAATATATAAAAATAAACAAGACTTTTTCAAAATCGGCCCCGGAACTGGTCCACCCAGGCAGGCTTCAATATTTTCAGAAAGAACATCCAAATGAAATTATATCAAAGACAAATGAGAGATAAGAATGGAGAAAGAAGGTTAACAGATCTTATGTAGTGCCCCAACGGTCTCGCAGATCAAAGGATAGATGAAAGTGAATGTAAAGTTAGATGTGAGCCTGGCCTAACTAGTTCCTCTTTTAGACCTTGTGGTCTATAGGGCAGATGATGTAAAGCTCATCTGTTTTTGTGGCCTAGGGTTAGCGAGGGTGTCATGTAGCCAGCACAACGACCAACCGCCTTTACTTTTCCCCAACTAATGTCAGGTACCCATTAGAGCTGAGTGGACTCAGAGGCGCCCAAAGATTCCAAAGTTGAAAATTCCAGTCTTCACCAGGATTCGAACCCGGGACCCCCGCGCCTCCCCTGGCCTAACTGATGTCTTATAATTGATCTAATTGTTTTGAAAAGGCTCAATCTCTTAATCGAATCCTCAAAAGAAAAAGAAATAAAAATTTCCGCGATAAAAAAAAATGTTCAGGAAAATGAAGTTTACAAGATTACTATTCGTTTTAAATTAGGGCTAACTTATAATGCATACTAATTAGCTTTTTCTCTTTCAAAAAACTGCTTGCATAACTGATTTTAAAAATTAGATTTTTCGCTTTCAGGAAAAAAAAAAAAAAAGTAGCCGTTGCATTAGAACTTTGAATGGTCTAAAATATTGTGATGTCGGATTTTCAATCTGTTCTAGTTTACGAGATCTAAACGGGACGGACGGACAGACATTTCGCACAAAACTAATAGCGTCTTTTCCCCTTTCGGGGGGCGCTAAAAATTTGATTAAACCTAAAATTAAAATTTAAAAAAAACGTATCTCTGGCGCGCAATAGTTTTGTGAAACAAATGACGAGCAGTGTGTGTGTGACAATCTTATTGTTCAGTGAGTTGGATTTCAAAAGGGGGTTTGTTGTTGTTGTTGCTTGTTTCCTTATGCTCTTTAATACAATTTTGGATTTATTAATTTTTTTAGATCAAGAAAGATAATTCAGTTGGCGATGCCTTATAGCAGCCTAAACAAAGATTTCATTTACATGGTAGGCAACGGAATTCAATGAAAACCAACCTCCGACTGCAAGGAAAGAAACTGACTTTCATTGATTGAATCATTTTCTCTTTTAATGAGATATTAAATCTATTTTAAATGGTTTTACAATCTCATTTAACATGTTTGTCGACAAATGAAATACTGCATAAAGACGTGGATGCCAATGCAATATACACCATGCAGAGATGACGAGCTTCTCTTTTAGGATGTAATACATTTAAAAAATTAAATAACTAAATGACAATTTTTAAACATCTGTTACTGATGTTCAAATTGAGGTGCAGGAAAAAAATAGATTTATAAAATTATATTTTCAGTAAAAAGAATGTTAACATAGAAGGCACGACAGCACTAAAATGTTCATGTAAATTCCAAAACTGAGGTCGAAAATGAAATTATTTTTAGCTTTTCAATCAAATACATGGTTCAACTGGATTTAGTACGTAGCAAACGTAATGAGTAATAAAAGAAATAGTAGCCACTAGGAGAGACATTCTGAGTTCTCACAGCTTTGGCTAATTGAAAGCTTGAGATTTCTATATTGTTAATTTTAATAACTGTTTAAGACTTTTCTATCTAATGAAAAAAATAATAATTAAGGATTTTAATTAAAGATAATAAAATGACTTACCACAACAAAATTCTCTTGTCGGCTTAACATTGAAATATATCCAAAATACTTAATTTATATCAGGATATCCTCAAAACAAGACCTCATCACATGACTAATGGCAAAGGTGCCAGGTCTAGTCATTACGAGCACTAGTAATTCACGGGAGTAAATCCAACAGAAATACAAGTCAATGCGACAGAAGTGCAGTAGAGCTCCAGTCTCACATTTACCTAGTATACGAGACACTCGATCTAGTGTTATTGTAGTGAGGACAGCCAGACTACTGAACTGGTCTTCTCCTCGCTATTCCAACGTGAGAGAATGGGTGACACCTTGTCATAGCCCGCAGCCCCCTAATGTTCGTAGTGCTCCCTCCCCCTCGCGCGCGTCGCACAAGTGTCTCGCGTCAAGGTACAACTATCCACGAGGAGACGGGAGAGACGGCGGACCGACGGAGTTTGGAACTCAGTTTGACTAGCCAGGGAGACGTAAGAACTAAATGGTGATTTGACAATGAAACAAAGTATGCGACATGATAGTGACTAATGTTACAAATAAACATCATTCCTGAAGAGATAGCTAGTGCTAGATTGTACCATTAACACACACTTTAAAAACTAAACGTTTCTAGGAATTAAACTATTAACATATTACTTGATACATTTAATAGCTTCGTTTCTATACAGGCAGCGTAAACATCTCCTAAACCATACGGGCTTTCATTTAGTAAACTAACAACAACAACAACAAAGAAGGCAAATGTTATACTACATAACACAGATGTTTTTAAAATGTTACTGAAAGTAAAATTGTTTTGAAACTGGCCCACGTCCGCGCTAAAGTTCCAAATCAAGAAGTCTAAATTTACAACGAGTTTCAGAGAGTTGCATTGTAACAATGTCCGAGGTTGACCACACGATCGACTGGAAGCCAATTAAAAGTCATTATAAATGTTACTTCCCGTGACCTGTCGCTCGTCATAACTATTGGGTTGGTCATGACATCAGCACAAAGTCAAAGTATCCCCACGAAGAGGCTGGCGAGGGCAGTAGTGAATGAGTGTACTAATAGTTGACCACGCAGAACAATGTTTGCTTGATGAGTTGAAATGTCAATGCTAGAGAAAAGTGGAGACCATTTCAACTGCTTGAGTTACACAAATATCATGCTATGGGGGGGGGGGGGAGATATCGTAAATATAAAAAAATGTGGCTTTGATTTGTATTACTAAAATGTCATTCACCAGATAACTTCGGATGTGAAGCTGAATGCTTAAACAAAAACAAACAAAAATTGAATTCTTTTTTTTTCAAAGTTTATGTTTTTAGTTTATGTCATCTAAAACATTAGAATTCAGTGAAGAAATAAATTGCACACTAGATCTGAACATATATACACATCTACATTCTTGCCTCAATCAGCAGTGAAATCTGAGTACAGAGCATAGAGAAGTGAGGATTGAAACCTCTCAAAACTTTTAATAGATGGAGTTGGATGATGAATCGATGATAGCTTTAACTATATTCAGATTTAAAGTTACATGTATAGGTAGGCCTACTTACCAGTATAGTTTTACGTATATTTCTTGGTTAGTTTCTTGATGGGTTTAGTTGTAAACATGTTTTTGTATTCATGATTGTTATGTCACTACTTGATCAGTTTGAAAACATTAACAAGTGTATTGAATACTCTTTAATGTCAGTAGAGGTCAACAGGAGATCATGTAACCAGTACAACGACCAAACCAAAACTTTCTCCGCTTGAGATAGACATCTTTCGACTAATATTGATGACAATTTGCACGAAGGTGCTTTAGATGGTTACGGAGTCATAAAAAATGTTACTCCATAAACAAGTTAAATATATTTTTAAAAATAGCTTATATTGAATAAAGTTACATTAATTATTTTGAATTAATCGTAATTAACTTTTATTAAATCTTGACTAACAAAAATACATTTTTGCGATTGGAAATAATGTTTATTTAATTGTTTTTGTTTAGCATAATTTTCATGCTTCTAGCATGTTCGGAATTAAATAAATCTTGACTAACAAAAATACATTTTTGCGATTGGAAATAATATTTATTTAATTGTTTTTGTTTAGCATAATTTTCATGCTTCTAGCATGTTCGGATCTTTTGGACTAAAAAAGTAAAGGTCTATTCACTTTTTCCTGGTAGATTCTACATTCAGTTCACCTGTAGTTTCTTCGGCTCTCCCATTTCATAAACGTACCAATGTTAATGGTCATATTATCAAACCATTAGAGAAAAAGTTAGGGCTCTAACATAAGTAAGATACATTTTTCAACCTGGTATTTTTTATTAGAAAAAGGGAGGGGGGGATTTTCTACATTTTGAGCCGACGTTTCGGCAGGCCGGATGTAACCACGTCGCGGTTAATCTGGCCCGCGGGCCGTAATTTGAGCATCACTGTCTAAGAATATAATAGAGTCGAATAAGGTATTTCGATTTAATTGCCAGCAATACAAATGCAGTTGCAGTGAACACTAAAATTAACTTTTGTGTTACAACCATAAGCTTTTTAGAACTTGACTCTTTTTCTGGTAGGTTTTTGCTTTTTTTTTTTGTTAATTCTCATTACTTAACATTTTATTAATTTAATATCTACATACTTTTTGTTTACTTTCAATTGATCGTGATCTAGAATTCAACCTATGTTGTACATAAGGTGCTGTCTGATGGACCAAGACTAATTGAACACTGTTTGACACTCAGAACAAAAAAATGTTTACATGTCTTTGTAAAGGATCAAACCGAGATGTTAAAAAAAGAATGAAAAATAACCCTAGCAACGCCAGATAGCCTACAATTATTGCAAGTAGAAACATATTTCAATATGTAAGCCATTTTAAAAATAATTTTTTTAGTTTGTCAAAGATAAGTTAAGATAAGATTTGAAAGTTATCGTAGCGCAGCATGGTGTGAATGAAAAATGTTGCGATATTGAGTATTGAATGGAATGGATGTTAAAAAGAGGAAGCCCCTCCTCCCCCACCCTAGCTACGCCTCTGAGAGAGAGGGAGAGAGAGGGAGAGGGAGAGGGAGATTAGATGTGGGAATAGAAGGTCCAGTAAGTGCATACTGTGTGTGTGTTCGTGTGTGTGCACAGGTAAGACAGAGACTTATAGAGACATCAAAAGTATGTGACTTCATTAGATCAAAAGCTGCACCCAGTGGACATGAGAGGGACGGATGTCACACTATTAGGTTTAAACTGACTGTCGCAGTTACCTCGTCGTACTCATCCAGTCGGTCACGCAACAAAATACTGGCCAAAAAAAAATAAAGTAAACACTGTGTATAAACACTTTAATGGAGGGTGTTGTAGAGTGTATAGAGTAATGTAAAGTGTACAGCAACTGTATCAGTAAATATATTGGTTTCCTGGTCGCGCTTATCCCTCGGCTCGGTCTTCAGGAGTTGGTTGACAACACATATATGTCACTGCCAGAATGGTCATCCGTCTTTGTGTGACTCATTCACTAGTCAATACAATCACAAAGAGACATAGACTACCAGGAAATGCAAATTTGTTTAAATGACGTTTCAGACTATTCGTAGGTTTGCGTCGCCACAAATCTATCGCTCCCTTCCCCATTCCAACACCCCGGTCACAAAGCGACGTGTCCAGAATCTACTGATTCAATTGCGGAATGTGGTGTCCATTTTATTGTGCATTGTGCGTTACGTGGAGACCTAAGCTTTAAATGAATATGAATGTTTCGTGAGTTGTTTGTTGATTCAATATTAATGGGGGAAAAAAAAAGAAATCGTTGATTTCACAAAACGACATGGGAAATGAGAACAGTGAATAGTCAAACTGTACTTGTTAAAATGTAATAGTTGATCCTCCCTCACACGGGAGGCACCCCCCACAGTAACTGTCAATGCAAGCAGCCTTTCCTGGCATCAGCAAGTTACAGGTGTGAACCAATGTCAGACACAAAGACAACATTCACTTCCACAACTTCAGCCCAAGGTAGGCGGAGGGGGACTCGCGGGGGCGCTGCGTGTGGTGACATCAACATTTTTCCCTTTGACAGGTAACTATTGATCATTCCGGACTGATGGATTAGACTTTTCGAGGGATACACTGGTGTCACAGAGAACCGCCCCACGCTCTAGCTCTACGTAATCCCATATCTCTCTCTCCATTAGTAACTTTTTCTCCTCTAATCTTGTCCCACAGAAGGCTCGTAGACCAACCAATATGTTTCCGTGTGGCCATCAACTCACTCGAGATTATTTGTTTAGAGCAATTCGTGAACAGGATGAAAGAAGAAAGCAAATGTGTTGCACTAACGTAAACAAACGCAACAAGTGGATCAATGTCAGCATCAAGTGGATCAATAGTCTATGTCAACATAGTTATGAGTAACGCATTTTTTTTCTTTATCCCTTCAAACTTGAAACCACACCGACGCCTAGACTACATTTTAATGTCAAATTCTTAATCCGAAACATGTAAACCATTTTACAAACAAATATTTTTACAAACATTGAACACGTTACAGTAGTTATAGATTTATGTACATACCGTTTGAACAAAGAGAAGAATTAATTGTACAATCAGACACCGTGCTCAGGCGACATACTCCTAGATATTGAAATATGTCGACTAAAAAACTTGTTCTACTAGTTATTCCGTAACAACTAAATTGAGCTCAGTATCGGGACAAGTTCGTTTAGCAATTTGAAATTTCCTAACCAGTAGATCAAGGAGTTGATCTTAGAGAAACACTGTTCGGACTTTCCTGGAGAAAGGACTCAAGATAACCGGAAGTAAAATATGTGGTCGTATGCAAGGAACAAGTAACAATTTTGAGCTCGAGAATATTACTTGTACTCTGGACTAAAAGGGGACTAGGGCAGAAGTATACCAACTATTGTGTCAGATGTTATTATAAGAATATATCAGTCATTGTAAATCTTTTTTTTTTTTTTTAACTTTGACCAGAAGAATAAATATGATAGTGAATGTTGGTGTTTTATTTTTCAATTCCTTAACATTTCTCTAAATGTTTATGCGTTTATGAGTTTTTTGATGAAGGCCTTTTTTTTGGGGGGGGGAGGGGAGGTTTGGAAATATTTTATTTTTTATACAGTAGTGACAGTAGTGACAGTAGTGTTTTTCAATCTTTTACCAGGCATATATTTATAACACAATTTTCTTTCTGGAGATAGTATTGAAGAGGCAGGAGTTCCCCTTCACTTTGTAAGCCTCTATGCATTAAGGCTCCAATGCTGAGATTAATCTCTTATAGTACGGTCTAGGTATCTGGCAGTGTTCTGTAGAGTTTGCATGTCTCCTACAGGGCAAGACCGCGAATGCTTCTGAGCATCCTGCAGCCGTTGAGGATGTGTTCTACTGTCTCGTCTTCATGTAGCAGTGCCGACGTATGGGATCGTGATTCTCTCAAATCCTAGAGAAATAGGTTCCTATCGGACAGTGTCCCGTGCGTGCCTAATTGCTTGATTCTTTCTGTTTGGATGTCTTAGAAACTTCCAGACTTCCCGTCCCTTGCTAGATTGATCCCAGCTGCCCTACTATTTGGACTAGATCTATTCACAAATCCTAACTTTTGCACTCTCGTAGGCTTGCGGCTCCTTTGGTGGCTTCTGCTTCCACTGCGGGGTCAATACGGGCTCTGATGCCCCACCCCCGGAACGTAGTAGCACAGTACAGGCATATGGAGTTTGTACCTTCGTGGGCTTCGCCTCTTGTCTCGCATAGAATGTGGGAACCGTGACCCACGAAAAAACAAATGTGATTAAATGATCATCTTTTTGATGAGGTCTATAGACAAAGGGGGGTCATGAAGAATCAATTCCTCATCCTGGCCACGAGATAAAATCCATTTCCGGGTGAAAGGTTCATAAAAAAAGATTTATCTCGAACATTTTCGGACATCTGGAGGAGGTGGGTAAGCGTTGCTAGCTTCGCCAAACTGTCGGCCTTTCGTTTCATTCATCAATTCGATGGAACCCATAGCACGATAGGTACCTTACGTTTTCCTTCTAGGCGCTCCACGCACGCCATAGCCTGTTCCAGTTAGGTAAGCCACGTCTCTCTAGGCATCAAGGTGAGTTGTAAAGAGGGTCACAATGGCGGTGCCGCCGTTCTTTCCTCAATACATTGCTCTGTGTATTATAGAGCGATTCTGAGTCCTTCCATTTCGGCAACACAAGTTGATTCCACCAGCACATGGACCTACCAAATCGTAGCTATTGGTTGCACCGGGGAATCGCACCGCCTTGGACTCCCCATGTGGTGCTGTCCGTGTCCTCACCCCTCCCTCCAGCAACCAATGGAAGAGCGCTGTAAGCTCTCCCCTACGCCCTGCGCTAAGTCTTTCCTGTATTCTAAGCTTGAGAAATGCATTCTGATTGATTCTACAACGCAGTTTTGCTTATAGTAAGAAAATGATGTCAAAAAAACAAAAGTTAAAATGGGGTGGGATGGGACATTCGCATTACGTATAGCGAACGTACGTCTGTATTGAGCATAAGATCATCTTCCTTTAAGACTTCTAGTCGTGGATCTAATTTTTATTTTCTACGCAAAAGTCCATAATATGACGGTGCTCGACAGTCTGTAAAGATTGGATTGTTCGACTCGAAAAGAATCAGGGCGTGGAACCCAATTAGCCACAAAGTTTGAGAGACTACAAGTATATAGTTGAGAGGGAAGTGTCGTTTTTGTTTAATATCATCAATACTATTGAAATAAACTATTGAAACGAAAGAGCAAATAAATAAAAGAGTAAGAGAGAAACAGAGAGGGGGGAGATAAAAAAAGAAGCAAACAAAAGACAAAAAGAAAAGAGAAAAAAAAAAAGAACAATTTATAAGAAGCATTTTTTAAAAGTCCATATTTTAGTGTAGAAGGCGAAAAATTGCTATTCTCGGGTTGACGCAAGGACCAGTGCTAATTAAAAATACACATCACTGACCATGGGTGTCCGATTCATTAGCCAAAATTAGTTTCTACATGCATTCCATCTGAACTGTTTTAAATTACGTCAGTCATTGATTCAGCTGAATTTTATTCACTAATAACACAGAAGATTAACAATTTGAACACATTTATTTGTAACATGTCATCTCTCGGTTTGAATGAGACCCACAGTTTCACTAAGTTTACAAAGTTAGTTCTTGAAAGATATTTAAATTAGAAATAGCTCAAAGTTTTGTAGTTATTTGTTTTAACCCGTGGAAACTGTCCAAAAATTAGTTGTGATACTTGTCTCACGCGAGAACATTCTTTCCTCCGAGTCGCTAATCTTTCTATCTACATTCAAAACTTTCTTGTCATGCCTAAAATTTGTAATCAGTTTCTTCTAAAGTCTGTCGCCAGCCGGTGAACGTGTAGCCCAATTCTTATATCTAACTTAGGAATGTTTTGTTGGAGCTTCAGATGACAGAACAATCTTCTTTCTTCTTGGGTTCATGACAGGAAAACGTTTCCATCCAGATCTAGTGAACACACATTGGTTGAAGTGTACAGATCCAGAAGAGTAAATGAATGTACATTTCTTCATCTGGCCATGGCTCAGATTATCTGGCATAGTTAAATATAGGCCTAACAGCAGAGTTTCTCGCCAAGGTTCTACGGGAGGACTAATCCCTCCAGCCTTGCTGCCAATTGGAGTACATCTCAGGCCCCAGGCATAGTTAAATCGAAGATGCACTATGTCTCTTAACTCAGGGGCCAGGCATAGTTAAATCGAAGATGCACTATGTCTCTTAACTCAGGGGCCAGGCATAGTTAAATCGAAGATGCACTATGTGTCTTAACTCAGGGCCAGGCATAGTTAAATCGAAGATGCACTATGTCTCTTAACTCAGGGGCCAGGCATAGTTAAATTGAAGATGCACTATGTCTCTTAACTCAGGGGCCAGGCATAGTTAAATCGAAGATGCACTATGTCTCTTAAGTCATGGGCCAGGCATAGTTAAATCGAGGATGCACAATGTCTCTTAACTCAGGGGCCAGGCATAGTTAAATCGAAGATGCACTATGTCTCTTAACTCAGGGGCCAGGCATAGTTAAATCGAAGATGCACTATGTGTCTTAACTCAGGGCCAGGCATAGTTAAATCGAAGATGCACTATGTCTCTTAACTCAGGGGCCAGGCATAGTTAAATCGAAGATGCACTATGTCTCTTAACTCAGGGGCCAGGCATAGTTAAATTGAAGATGCACTATGTCTCTTAACTCAGGGGCCAGGCATAGTTAAATTGAAGATGCACTATGTCTCTTAACTCAGGGGCCAGGCATAGTTAAATCGAAGATGCACTATGTCTCTTAACTCAGGGGCCAGGCATAGTTGATTCGAAGATGCACTATGTCTCTTAATTGTTATGAAATGGTTTAGAGCCAAAATTTTAAAAATCTGCATTTACAAATTCACTCTCTAAAATAACAAATTGTAGATAATCAATAAGACAGTTGATTTCCGTGCTTGGTTTTACACTTCTTGATAGTTTAACATTGTACATATTGTCATTTTTAGCGTCTCCTTAAAAAAAAAACGCTATTGTGTTTGTTCTATTAGTCTGTCCTTTGACTGCCTCATTTAGATCTTAAAAGTATTTTTAAAAAAATAAAAATTTCACCATCACCTTAAACCTACAAACATCAATTGCACAATGAATTTTGACCTATTCAATATTCACATTTTAAAACGCATACTTATTTAAAACGGTTTAAAAAGATGGCAAAGTTTTTAAGTTATCTCGAAAATGTGATTCTCTTTTGAAGATATAGCACTAAAGCGCACTATATATAGAGAAGATATAGCACTAAAGCGCACAATATGGAGTTAAGATATAGCACTAAAGCGCACTATATATAGAGAAGATATAGCACTAAAGCGCACAATATGGAGTGAAGATATAGCACTAAAGCGCACTATATATAGAGAAGATATAGCACTAAAGCGCACAATATAGAGAGAAGATATAGCACTAAAGCGCACAATATAGAGAGAAGATATAGCACTAAAGCGCACAATATAGAGAGAAGATATAGCACTAAAGCGCACAATATGGAGTGAAGATATAGCACTAAAGCGCACAATATGGAGTGAAGATATAGCACTAAAGCGCACAATATAGAGAGAAGATATAGCACTAAAGCGAACAATATGGAGTGAAGATATAGCACTAAAGCGCACAATATAGAGTGAAGATATAGCACTAAAGCGCACAATATAGAGAGAAGATATAGCACTAAAGCGCACAATATAGAGAGAAGATATAGCACTAAAGCGCACAATATAGAGTGAAGATATAGCACTAAAGCGCACAATATAGAGAGAAGATATAGCACTAAAGCGCACAATATAGAGAGAAGATATAGCACTAAAGCGCACAATATGGAGTGAAGATATAGCACTAAAGCGCACAATATAGAGAGAAGATATAGCACTAAAGCGAACAATATGGAGTGAAGATATAGCACTAAAGCGCACAATATGGAGTGAAGATATAGCACTAAAGCGCACAATATGGAGTGAAGATATAGCACTAACTAAAGCGAACAATATGGAGTGAAGATATAGCACTAAAGCGCACAATATAGAGTGAAGATATAGCACTAAAGCGCACAATATAGAGTGAAGATATAGCACTAAAGCGCACAATATAGAGTGAAGATATAGCACTAAAGCGCACAATATAGAGTGAAGATATAGCACTAAAGCGCACAATATGGAGTGAAGATATAGCACTAAAGCGCACAAGATAGAGAGAAGATATAGCACTAAAGCGCACAATATAGAGTGAAGATATAGCACTAAAGCGAATAATATGGAGTGAAGATATAGCACTAAAGCGAACAATATGGAGTGAAGATATAGCACTAAAGCGCACAATATGGAGTGAAGATATAGCACTAAAGCGAACAATATGGAGTGAAGATATAGCACTAAAGCGAACAATATGGAGTGAAGATATAGCACTAAAGCGCACAATATAGAGTGAAGATATAGCACTAAAGCGCACAATATAGAGTGAAGATATAGCACTAAAGCGAACAATATGGAGTGAAGATATAGCACTAAAGCGAACAATATGGAGTGAAGATATAGCATTAAAGCGCACAATATGGAGTGAAGATATAGCACTAAAGCGCACAATATAGAGAGAAGATATAGCACTAAAGCGAACAATATGGAGTGAAGATATAGCACTAAAGCGCACAATATGGAGTGAAGATATAGCACTAAAGCGAACAATATGGAGTGAAGATATAGCACTAAAGCGCACAATATGGAGTGAAGATATAGCACTAAAGCGAACAATATGGAGTGAAGATATAGCACTAAAGCGCACAATATAGAGTGAAGATATAGCACTAAAGCGAACAATATGGAGTGAAGATATAGCACTAAAGCGCACAATATGGAGTGAAGATATAGCACTAACTAAAGCGAACAATATGGAGTGAAGATATAGCACTAAAGCGCACAATATAGAGTGAAGATATAGCACTAAAGCGCACAATATGGAGTGAAGATATAGCACTAACTAAAGCGAACAATATGGAGTGAAGATATAGCACTAAAGCGCACAATATGGAGTGAAGATATAGCACTAAAGCGCACAATATGGAGTGAAGATATAGCACTAACTAAAGCGAACAATATGGAGTGAAGATATAGCACTAAAGCGCACAATATGGAGTGAAGATATAGCACTAAAGCGCACAATATAGAGTGAAGATATAGCACTAAAGCGCACAATATAGAGTGAAGATATAGCACTAAAGCGCACAATATAGAGTGAAGATATAGCACTAAAGCGCACAATATAGAGTGAAGATATAGCACTAAAGCGCACAATATAGAGTGAAGATAGAGAGAAGATATAGCACTAAAGCGAACAATATAGAGTGAAGATATAGCACTAAAGCGCACAATATAGAGTGAAGATAGAGAGAAGATATAGCACTAAAGCGCACAATATAGAGAGAAGATATAGCACTAAAGCGCACAATATAGAGTGAAGATAGAGAGAAGATATAGCACTAAAGCGCACAATATAGAGTGAAGATAGAGAGAAGATATAGCACTAAAGCGCACAATATGGAGAAAAGTAACTAAACAACAAACCCGGGCAGGCAGCGGTCATCTCAGCCGACAAAGTAAAAAACCAAAACAAACAAAATAGGCTTGCTAGTAAAAGACCCTACCTCCGCATAAAAGCGAATAGTTATAAAATTGACACAGGAATTTGAGAAATAATTACTAAATACAAAGAATGGTTCAACCCTCCAAGTAAGATGTAAAGTTAAATCAACTGCCTACTATTAATTATTTTTGGTCAGACCTATCACTTCATACACTCTCCCAAGTCTCAGATTAGTGAATTTCAAGGAGGCGTAGCTTCAAAGACACCGATTTCAATAGAACAAATCTCCCCTTCTCAACAATATGTTTCCGGTATTGTCGTGTCTTTTCGGATTGGTTCAAGTGTTCCCCTGATAAACAGTTTCATTTACTCAACGGTCAACGGCTGGCGTTAATTCGCCTTGACGTCATTGGCGGTTTATTTGATTGGTTATCTTGCCCTAACACAGGGCTGGCTGGAGCTGATACATTGTCAGCTAAGAGGAATGGTCACAGGCTGGGCACTAGGTCTTACAATACACGAAGTTGGTCACTCGATGTGGACGTATTTGGCAGTTCTGGTCAGTTTATTTGTTTTAACTGGTCAGTTTATTTGTTTTTAAGTCCAGTTGACTTAACACAGTGATTGTACATTCTCACTAAGAGTCACAGCGTGAGAGAAAGTTATCTAGAAATAAACAAAGCAAAGTGTTATCGTGTTAGCCCAGTCTTGAGCCTAGTAGACATCTACAGGCTCACAATCTCAAGAAAATACTTCATGCTTGACTTGACTTTCAGATTGTCTCCTCCAGTTAGGGCTCTCCCAAGCTCACAAAGAACAAGGAGCTAACAAAAGTTGTTGTTTCAATTGATACGTACTTTATGAAGCTGATGATGGTCTATCTTTTCTAAGTGCATTTCTTGTATTTCTGAATTATTTCAAAAGAGTCATTGACTTTTGTACAATCAAATTCTTCTATTAACAGTCCAGCTCATGATATCTGCAGAAGAAATTGCGCAAAAGAAATATTCAAAATAAAAAGACTTTAACCAAATTCAAGGCGGCACGGTGGCTGAGCGGTAAGGCGCTTGGTTTCCAAATCGGGCTCCGGAGTTCGAATCCTGGTGAAGACTGATATTTTTAATTTTGCCTCTGAGTCCACCCAGCTCTAATGGTACCTGACATTAGTTGGGGAAAAGTAAAGGTCGTTGTGCTGGCTACATGTCACACTAGTTAACCGTTGGCCAAAGAAACAGATGCCCTTTACATCATCTGCCCTATAGACCGCAAGGTCTGAAAGGGAAACTTTACTTTTTTTTATCCAAATTCAAGGTGATTATATTTTGAACAATTACAAGGATCAAATCAGAGTTTTTCTGTGTGACCAAATAAGCTACTTATTTTTTTCCACAAAGATATACATGAACTGTATATCTTCTAGGAAAAATCAAAATACCGGTCCAGCCACTCTCCCAGTGTCCACCCATGAATAGTTTGCAAGCTAATAGGAGGAACCTTTATAACAAAATTACGTTCAGATCCCAGGTCTACATGTAACACTGAGTGCAACAACAATACGTTGCCTAGGAAACATGCATGGGTAATTCTAGTTGATAAAATGTCTAAGACAATAATCCCATTCAAAGACGTTTTATCATTCCGCTCATGAACATCAAGACGACAGTAAAATCCAAAGATTTCGTGCATTAAAAGGTCGCGCGAGAGATGTGTGGCCTCAGTTTCATCATAGGGAGGGCCACAGAATACAATTAACGTGACAAGCCAACCGAGAGTTAAACACCCATTTTCTTTCTCACACTGGAAAGCAGAGCGTAGAAGAAGAAGAAAAAAAAAAGCACTGCGTCATCTTATGCCCTAGCCTAAAGGTTCAAAACTTAAACGGTTGTCTTAGTAACAATCTAATGTTTGAAATACGTGTTCGCTCTCAAAGTTGTGCAGGACTCCTCGAGAGTCTATTGAAACGTGAAATCAATGAGCCACGTCACGGTTCAATTAAAAAGATTTTTTCCACACTAGATTTTGAATTCAAAGCAATGGCTATACCGTTGAAAGCAGGGGGGAAAAAGTAGTTCAGTGATTAAATGTATTACTGAGCTCATTTTAGCTAGCTTTATTGTATGAACAAGTATTTTGAGTTATATTGTGACCAAGTATTTTATGCTAGATTCTGACCAAGTATTTTATGTTATATTCTAATGCCGTTAAAGTTATATTTTATATTAAGTGCACGTTTCAGATGTCCATCAAAAGGGAACAAAGAACATGGAATCAATAATTTCATGTTTCTTCTCTTCACCCTCACATGCACCTTCCCCGCACCCCACTAAACACACACGCACACACACACAAACATTACGTTTTCAGATAATTTAGGCAGCGTTGAAGCGAGTAAAAATGTAATCAACTCCGTGAGAACTCTTTAACCCCCCCCCCCGCCTCTAGCATATTATTGACCCAGCCCTAGGAACCAGAGGGCGTATACGTGTGAGGACATCATGCCGTTTGGGAAGGTGCTGACATGGAAGGAAGGCGGACACCAAGAAAGTTAGGGCAGCTCTAATGATGCAATTGGATTCGCCCCACCCCTCCTAAGTCTGCAAAAGTAGAGATGCACTTAATGGGGTTCACTTCCCAGTTAGACCCTGGTCTTGTGTTCATTGAAAGCTTGATCATCTTATGAAATCAAAGTTTAATGTCCCGGCATCGCAAGGAGAAGGACAGAAATATTACCCTGAGGAATAATGATGATTAACAACCAGATAGAGAGAATGCTGAACTCTTGAGATAGAATATTACAGCCCAAGGAAAGAGATGCCAATATTCTAGCATCCGAATTTTTTTCCTTCTCCTTTTTATGTATGATTGCAATATGGCATCTGACTGGAATAATCATAATCATTGTATATAGTTCATATGGTGGTTCGAGATTTCTTTTAATGATGCGGAGGAGTGGCAGTCCTGCACATTAACAGAATGTTTATAAGTACGACATTTCAACGTTTTTGGTTTGGTTTACATATGGAAGAATATATAGAACATTTTCATTTATAAATAATTGGCCTACACCTCAAAATTATTATAATTACCTCTTTTTATATATAAGCAGATATTAAAACAATAATATAACAATAATCTAACGAATAATAGGCTTATATCTAAATAAAAAAACAACTTAATTGTCCCTTTCTATATATAAGCCAAAGTTCTTACTCAATCACCTATATGGCCATACTGTCATTTTATAGAAATAAAAGATGTAGTACTTGGATTTTGGATATTATTTTTTTTAGTCACTAAAAAACTGTAGGGGCCGAAGGGCTAATTTAAACCTTGTGTGCGCTACGAACTACTCTCTATTTGAAGACGTAGGGCCTAGTTCGGTAGAAAAAAGGACTCCAAATCCTTTGTTAAAATGTGAATAATTAAATAATAAAAATGTTTCTTTTGCATTTCTAATATGACTTCAATACACAATGTAAGGATTGGCTTGTTTAGTGAAAACATTTTTTTAAAGTGATTTGAGAAACCAATATAATTTAAGATCAACATTAAATATTTTAGATGTTAACAATTTTCACTTCATTCCAGCAGTAACATGAACGTCAGAACTCTAGAGGTATCTAATGGTTAGTTACAGTGTAGAGTAAATCAAAACAAGTTTGATTTGCCTGACGTCGTCTGACAATGGGAAACCCCTCACGTCTAACATTTCATTAGAGTGAAGACATACAAATGCTCGATGCTAATGTCTGCAAATGAGAAACCCGAATAGTGATGGGGCATTGGAACAAGACGTCAACTTGATGTGCATGTTCTATTAATTCATTGAATTAATGACAACATTTAATACTATTCAAATCTTAGAAACCAGTCTGTGCCATATAACGACACGAAAGAGCAGCTACTCTCACTACAAGATGAACAAAGAATATAGACCAGTCACATAGAAAGGCCGCACTATAGCTAGTTTGTACATAAGCAAAATTCGACTGTTCTCTTAATTTAAAAAAAAAATAGTCATACTTTGAGTTGTTTGTTTCCTAAATATGTTGCCTAATAGTGAATTTTTTTTTAGCGATGTTTCAAGGCAGACCTTTAATACAGATACATTATCTGCGTCAGTGCAAGTCTCACAAGGTCATCTCGCGTGAATTGTCAACTGTTGGGAATTCTTAGTGACATGCGCTAATGCAGATGTGGGTGCCTTTAGCCACGGGCTAATGGATGGGAAGAAACACGTTCGTGCAGAAGGAAGGACCGTGAAAGAAAGAGGGTCAAGAATCCACTCAGGACCTGGCTGCTATCCGCAGGACCCACATGTTACCGGACAAATTGAAGAGGGGAAAGGGGCGCGAGAGCAAGGGATGGGTGTAGAACTAGGAAACAGCGTTGAAATGTATTTCTCGTTTAATGTGCTTGTCACACTTGTCTGAGGGCTGAGACAAAAAGTGGTGTCATTTGATGTGTGTCTGTTCCCTGGAGAAATGTAGGAACTTAACGAGATAGTTTGAGTAATGTTTGCAGTTCATGTTTTTTTTTTTTTCTTTGTTATTGAAATGTTTAAAAACATTGGACATTAAAGTGACAATGTTTGTGTGAGAAAAGAACATACGGAGAGATAGCTTCGTGTTTCACCCTCCACAAGTCCTGGAGCTGTTTTGATTCAGGTGTACATACAAATTGATTGCTTATGTGTTTATAACAAATCAGTAATGAGCTAACGTTAGGAATAGGACCAAAATTGAAAATGAACAATTGTTGATGGACCAAAAAAAAATTGTTATACCTATTAAGCGAGTAAGACATTCTTATGAATATTAAAATTCAACAAATGCGATGTTTGAAGCTGCGAATGTTTTGACAATAATTCGTCATAACTTTGTTGAAATTTAGACAGGTTCTTCAAGAGAGTAAATTGAGATGTTCTTCAGACTTTCTATTTCCTGTCAACTTTTTGTTACTTTCATTATTAAAAACTAGCTGCTCACAAATATACGAAGCTGCCAAATAGTGCACAAGTTCTTTGAGTACCAGGGATTACTATGGAAAATTTTGTTTCAGACAAATCACTGTGGAGCATTAATGTTGTTTAATATTTCGAAATAATTATTTGAGATAATAAATAAATTTCGGCTCAATGGCTGGTTTCATTATTTTACTGTAGACTTGAATGGCTGAAAATTGAAAAGATCTTTTCGCGATAAAGCAAAAGTAATGCTTACACAAGTCATGTGACCACTATACCAATAACTAGAGACATCATTCATTACAATTGAGCTGCGAGCTTGTAAGGTGAGATATTTGAAGGCAATATTTGATAGTATTCACAGGCTGACTGACCACACTGGCCAACGATAGCCCGTCGCAATGATCACTGAGCTAGACCAATTCGCTGCGTAGTGTTTACATAGACTTAGAATAGTATAATACAATTGGCGATCGTCCTCCAAACGTCCAGTTATTCTGGATGTTTCCGTCGTATGTTTTTTGTTCCCTTTTGGATTTTGACCGCTTCAGCCAGGTCATTAACTGGACCACCTGTACGTCACACGATCTTCTCTGGTCTTCCCAAGCCAATGTTTGAAATCTCGTTACCAGTCTCAGTCATACCTGGATCCGGTTTGGGAGCCCGTTGAAGCCCGAGTAAAATTGATCAAATAAAAGAATGCCACTATATGACCAGTCACGAGGCTTGTGTATGGGATTGGCTACTGCAATAAAAGCACAACAGACTAAATTTAGATTTTTTCAATGAACTAAAACATCTTTTTCTTGTTACTATGGTAGGAAATTAAAAAGAAAGGGACTAAATAGGAAGGGAGGCATTTGATCTGAAGAAGACAGTCCCGTACGCGTACTTGATTTATACTGGAGTTATAAAGAAATTGTTCAATTTTCATTTATCTTATACCACTGTTAGCCCCAGTACCATTAAATATACACAATTTTATGAGTAGCTAGCCGGATATGACCCGCGGCCTGTGGGTCTTAGTTTTGTGTATTACTGATCTAGTGGATTGGATTTAGATCTGTCAAACATTAACATTTTTTAAAAATATTTTGCCACAAAAAAAAACAAAAAAACTAGAGTGATATCAAGTAAAAAATACTGTGAAAACGGGTTTACGAGATTTGTTAAAAAGTTTCGTTCATCGTGATAAATTTAGTGGGTTTTTTTTTTAATTATTTTTAGGGCCTTCCGGTTTTGATAGGGATATTAAACACATACAACGGTCTCCGCCTTGATCTAAGGAATATTTATGTCAAGTTTTATCAAAATTGGTCAAAAGATTTTGACGTCTATGAGGGACATATCTACTCCTTATTAGATAATTATTAAAAAGATGCCGAACTTATACCAAGATGATATAAAATCAAAATGATTATTTTAAATTAATCTATTTATGAAAAATGGTCTATTAGAACTGTTAATAAAATACAAAAATAAAAAAGGCAATGAGAAAATTAAGCGAAAAAGAATGTTTAACAAATAGATTTTTGGCCTATATGAAAAAAATAATTATAAATTGTAAAGCAGTCTTCCTCCTCCGTTTCTGCTGTAAAATCGCGACAATGAAATGCATACCTGCCTTCAATCCATAGTAGAAATGTGCAGTGATTCTATGCTACAATTATTAACTTAAAACGGTCTAAGTCTATATAAACAGACAGGGGGGAACAAGGGATTAGCTGTGGACTAGAGTTATGTCAATAGTTTTCCTGTTTAGAAGACTCTCTTTGTCTTCCTGATTTTTGAACGAATGTTTTCTTGTTGCACTAGAAGTGAGAAGTTTTCAAACAAGAAACAACTAGAAGTTGACTATCTAACATTGAACACACATTAGGAACACTAAATGTTCTCTTCTAAAGTTAGGTTCGTGTCTAACGCTAGCAGCGTTTAAGGTCTTGGTTACAGTTGAGTGCTGAAATTAATTGCTGGACTGGACACGCTACATTGACGCTACCACAACAAAGATTAGTTGGTGATTGGTCTCCTTGTTCGTGACAAAATTGAAATTAAGCTAAACTACCTGCGTCCCCCCCCCCTTTTTTTTTACCATCAAACTAGAAATTAAGTGGGAAATTACCCGCGTATACACGCCAGTAACAAAGAACTCTTACAGGTGACTAATGATGAAATAACCCACACTATACATTGAAGTCTTAACTACATTAGAACTATATAACATTCAAGGTTTAGGGTAACTTTAGGGTAGGCCTTTTCAGTGTCATCAAGATATTCATGTCAAGTAAATATAGCCCGGAAATAGATTGAAGTCTTTCAAAAATCAAAGGGCTTCATCGTGTTCTCACGTTGTATACATAAACATAAACTCCCTTTGCTGAGCTCTGCGTCTTCTGATCAGCCCTGGGATTGTTAATACCATGTGTTTCTTTATACTATGTGAGCCAAAGCTACTGCATTTTGGTTGACAAAGTGTTTTACAGGCCACATGACACCTTAGTAAATCTTAGAAACAAAAGAGATAAACTTTATATCTTGTGCTTAATACAGAACTTGGTTGTTGTGGTTTTTTTTTATTCACTTTTAAAAGCAGAGAAGTTAAAAAAAAAACGGCATACAATTTTCACCAAGTTTTATCTAGGGGGAAAAAAAACTTTGAAAAATCTGTAAATCATGATGATTACAAATAAGATTTGCTCGCTTTTTAGCAGCCACAGAGCGTGGTAAAGCAACCATTAGAATGGTATGTCCGTCCGTCTGTCTGTCCCATTTAGATCTCAAAAACTAGAAAAGATATTGAAAATCTGATATCATGATGTTTCAGATCTTTCAAAGTTCTGATGCGACGGCTACTTTTTTCTTTTCTGAAATAAAAAATTTCAATTTTCAAAATTAACTATGCAAGTAATCTTTTTCATTCAAATAATCCATTTTTACAAGTATTCACTAATACTAGTTTAAAAAAACGGGAGACTTCTTAGTAAGAAAGGACAGTGTTCAGCACTTTTTTTTTTTTACACATTCATGTAAATGTTGTTGTTTTTTTTTTGTTTTTTTCAAAATAAGTTGTTGCTTTTTTAAATAGTTTTTTTTTATTTGTATTACATACAAGCTACTTAAATTTTAAACAAATAATGTTAACTTTTGTTTTAACAGTGAGACAATCTATTCATATGCATGTAAGTCAAATATAATTGAAAATAACAATTAGTAGTGTTTTAGACTACACACGTAAGGTACAATCGATACTATCTTATCTTATCTTATATGATACAGACGTTACTTCAAAAAAGAAGATAATTACGTCCTACGCGTCATGCTTTTAGTCATGCATATAAACCAATGACTTAAATAAATGTTTTTTAAATTGTGGTTTTTATTTAATCCTACTTTTTTGTTTAACCAAAGGGTAAAGTTACTTCCTAATACTAAAACTAATAATTTAAATGTCTTCTATTGTACGATCTAGTAAAGATTAGCCAAAAACTATTTTAGAAGTAAAAACGCATAGTGTATGGTTTTGAAATGTACAGATTTTTTTGAAACATTATCTAATAAGAAGTTACTTGAATAAGCTATGGCCAATGTCTAACAAAAGACAATTAGACAGTGTACCAAAGGGAAAGATTTCTTCCAGAGACCAAGAAATTGGCCATTCATAAAACCCTTTGTCCGAAAGTTCAGCAAATCAACTAGAAAATCATTTTTAAAAAATTATCGCTTCCGATTGGCGTGGACCTACATACACTTTCAAATATTGACACATGTTCATGTTTAAATATGCAAATGAAAAGCATTATAAATTAAAACTAGCAAATATAAATACAAGATTACAAAGACAGTTTGTGTGGAAACACAAACTCAAATTTGTCTCCCAAAGTGGCCAACCCAGGCAGGTAAAAAGGCAGGTTTCAAAAATAATATCAGAATGGAATTTTATCAAAGGCTAATGACAGAGAAGAATCGAGAAAGAAGGTTGACAGATCTTGTGTGATGCCCCAAGGGTTCAGTAGACCAAGAAATTGAAAATAAATGCCTAATTGGGTATGAACATGGCCTAACTGTTGTCTTATAATGATTATCTAATTGTTTTGTAAAGGGTCAATCTTTTATTGAAAGCCTCATTGGATAAAAAAAATTCCATTAGTTGGGTTTGTTGCTGTACTGTTTCACAGTTCCGCAACATACGTGATAATACGAAAAACTACTTATTAATTGTTGTTTTAAATTATGTTACACTTATATGCGTACTAAATAAATTTTTTTCTTAAAAAAATTTTTTTTTTTATGAAATAGTTATTATGATAGAACTTACTAATTTTAACAATACAATTGTAAAAAAAAAATTGATTAAAAAATCTTAAATCGTTTACATAATTGTGTTAACAATGTGGTAATTGGTCATCTCCCTTAATAAATAGCTACAAAGTATTTGTTACTATTAATAGTTAATAGTTGTAAAAATGGTGTAGGCCTATTTTTATGAAAACACTGCTTGCATAATTGATTTAAAAATGAGACTTTTCGCTTTTCAGATAAGAAAAAAAGTAGCTGTTGCATCAGAACTTTGAATGGTCTAAAATATTATGATGTCGGATTTTTCCTATCTTTTCTAGTTTACGAGATCTAAACGGGACGGACGAACAGACATTCCACACAAAACTAATAGCGGCTTTTCCCTTTTCGGGGGCCGCTAAAAAAAAAGACAATTCCTGCTTTATGACGCTGATGAATGTTTTGAAAGAGCGAATACTTTACTCTTAATAATTAATGAAGGAAAGATTTAAACAAAAATAAAATATTCTTTATCCCGCCACGATTTCACCTCCCCATAAAAAATAAAATCCTTGTTAAGCGTCTATATAAATCTACTCAGACTCCAAGTATAAATAATAGAATGATAGGTCTGTAGATCTAGATTTGAGGGTTGGCCAAATGTTGCTTAACGTCTTTTAATGTATTCAACTCTTAAATGAATAGGGAATACCCGAAGTTAAAGTCTGCTCAACATAGAAAGATTTTCTAGTTCTCTAGCCAAATTTTTTTTTTTTTATACTTTGAAAAATTATAACGGTCATACTAGAGTTTTCCCAGATGGGCCTAATGGCTAGTAATTCTTTGTCCAAACATATACATCAACTTTCCAATGTTCCATTTTCCTTTTTTTTTAATCTAACATTTATTAGTTATTAAATCACCTTAGAATGTATAAGGGAGTTGTTTTTTTTAATATTATTTATGTTTTTCTTGTTATATTAAGTCTTAGAGATTAATGGGACCGCCTAATACTTTAATACGGCCCTAATAGTAACTCAAATTAGAAGCGAAATATTTTCTTTTCAATCTTTGTTATCGTTAAGCTCATTTCTATCCCCACTGATGGAAGTTTTAATTTGTATTCAGAGAGTATACTGATTATTTGTACTCTTAGTTTTACAACACATCAAATGGAGAGGCTACCAAAACCAAGTCCCCACATGCCATGTGGTAGATCTAGTACATCCAACAAAGTGCAGAGGAGTCTCCACACATCCACACGGTAGATCTAGTACATCCAACAAAGTGCAGAGGAGTCTCCACACATCCACACGGTAGATCTAGTACATCCAACAAAGTGCAGAGGAGTCTCCACACATCCACACGGTAGATCTAGTACATCCAACAAAGTGCAGAGGAGTCTCCACACATCCACACGGTAGATCTAGTACATCCAACAAAGTCCCCAGAAAAGACATCGCGGAAATCTTGCGGGACCTAATGGGTGAACACTAAGTGGAACTAGCAGTCCACCAAAGCCCCTAATTATTAGACACGACACGAGTTTTACGAGCCATCACCTACGATACCCGTCACTAGGTCATCTTTTAGTCAAGGAAGGTGCGAGGCTGGTTTTGTGTGTTGGTGAAAGGATAATCACAGCATAGAGGAGAAGAGGTCGTCCGAGCAGGTAGGGATACATAATCATACATTCCACTCTAGTTCACTGGAGTCTGTGTCTTGATAACGGGGTGGGCTTTTTAAAAGGTACTTGTCGTTTCTTTTTAAATATCTGTGATCATCGGCCACAATGCTGGATGATAGACTGGTCAAGTCTTCCGGGTGTTTGATTAATGGTTCCCTTACTGCCATTTCAAGTGAACATTACAAAGAAAAGATCCTAATACCTGTTCAAGCCAAGAGTGTGTTACTAGAGATTAGATGTAAATCTTGTTCCGGTAGTCAGTTGTGAGAATTAAGAAGGCAGGGGAAAGAAACTAGTAAAACTATGATGGGGAGAAGGTCAGAGGTAAGACATTCTATACAATTGATTTTGTTCTATATCAGAAACTCACTACATCAATAGACATTTACGAATTTTAAGAAACAAAGAATTAACTAACAAAACTAAATGTCCATCATCAATTATAGCATAAAGTATAAACATTTTACACGGCTATAGTCTTTCAACACCAAATTTCGTTCTATTGTGCATTCAGTATTAAGTATTTCAAGTAAAGTAATGAACAAGGAAAAAAAAACGCAATAAAAATGAGAACATTAAAAAAAAATTTTTTTAACAAGTCAATAGTAAAATTTAGTTTAAATTGAATTTTGGTATTAAAAAGAACTCATAACCTTTAGTTACAAAATAAAATGTAGTTCTTTATTTAGATCTAAGATTCTTACCAGACAGATTTCTTGACTTAGTCACCGCATCTTTCACCTGGCACAGTTTACACTAAAACATACATTGGACCCTTCCGTGACGATGTCAATTTAGATTTTAGAACTCTATTAAGGCTCGATTGCAGGGTTGACACCATCTGGAACAGAAAAGAAACTCGTGTTGAATGAGTTGAATCAACTACGTGAAACCCATCGGTTCTAGAGCGAAACGGTGTTGCGGTTTAATTGCCTTAGTGAAGGAATTGAAGACCTTTATTTTTCTTTCTAAAGACATTATCAGAAATAAGATAGTGGGGATCAATACATATGTTTGTCACTATGCTCTGCTCACCAATATTTACAAAGTATATCTTGCGCACCATCACACCGTTCAGAAAAGGCATAGAGCAAAAAAGAGACGCACCTTTTTTAAGAGAAAAGTCTTAAGGTTAGAGTTCTTACATGAGTTGGTCGCCGTTAAGAAGTTACGTATTAGGAGTTCAAGAAGAGCGTGTCGCTGTATTTGGAAAGTCAGTCCATGGGAGAGCAACACTTTAATCGGTGTGTAACGTGTAGCAGTGAGGGTCAACCGTCAACAACAAGCTTTCATGGGAAGACCACCTTGGAACTCTGATAAAGAAAACAGCTCAGCGACTCTTTTTTTCTATACAAACTCAATAGCTTTAAACTAAAGAAGAAGATCCTTGATACTTTTTACAGCGCGACTATACAAAATCTGCTAACATACGGAATAACTTGGCAAGGCAACGCCTCATCTAAACTGTTGCGACGTCTAGAAAACATCCTTAAAAAAGCATCAACAATGACACACACACCATGACACTCACACCATGACACACACACCATGACACTCACACCATGACACTCACACCATGACACTCACACCATGACCACATTTAAAGGAACTTTCTGAACAAACGTGCCTAAGAAAAGTCGAAAAAACTCTTGGAAGACAACGGCCACCCGCTCCATCAGAACTACGTCTTGGAAGACAACGGCCACCCGCTCCATCAGAACTACGTCTTGGAAGACAACGGCCACCCGCTCCATCAGAACTACGTCTTGGAAGACAACGGCCACCCGCTCCATCAGAACTACGTCTTGGAAGACAACGGCCACCCGCTCCATCAGAACTACGTCTTGGAAGACAACGGCCACCCGCTCCATCAGAACTACGTCTTGGAAGACAACGGCCACCCGCTCCATCAGAACTACGTCTTGGAAGACAACGGCCACCCGCTCCATCAGAACTACGTCTTGGAAGACAACGGCCACCCGCTCCATCAGAACTACGTCTTGGAAGACAACGGCCACCCGCTCCATCAGAACTACGTCTTGGAAGACATCGGCCACCCGCTCCATCAGAACTACGTCTTGGAAGACAACGGCCACCCGCTCCATCAGAACTACGTCTTGGAAGACAACGGCCACCCGCTCCATCAGAACTATGTCTTGGAAGACATCGGCCACCCGCTCCATCAGAACTACGTCTTGGAAGACAACGGCCACCCGCTCCATCAGAACTACGTCTTGGAAGACAACGGCCACCCGCTCCATCAGAACTACGTCTTGGAAGACAACGGCCACCCGCTCCATCAGAACTACGTCTTGGAAGACAACGGCCACCCGCTCCATCAGAACTACGTCTTGGAAGACAACGGCCACCCGCTCCATCAGAACTACGTCTTGGAAGACAACGGCCACCCGCTCCATCAGAACTACGTCTTGGAAGACAACGGCCACCCGCTCCATCAGAACTACGTCTTGGAAGACAACGGCCACCCGCTCCATCAGAACTACGTCTTGGAAGACAACGGCCACCCGCTCCATCAGAACTACGTCAGGTCGTCGCGAAGTGGGCGACTGCTGTCAATCAAAACAAGAACGGAGCGGTACAAAAACTCGTTCGTACCTCACTCGGTCAGACTCTAACACCGCCACTCATTGATCAGGGAACATGAAATGCACCAAGATACCTGTGTGTAGTCGCTGAATGAACTCTTTATGTTGTCTGTTGTTTTTATGTGTATTTTTCTGTTGGAGAGTCCTTGTAATCACAACACATTTCCGTAAGGATTAATAAAGCAGTCTTAGTCTTAGACAACTGCTCAACCAGCAGATAATTGTGACCTGGAGTTAGTCCAAGACTACATCAGATTGGGGTTCGGGCGTGGAAACGAAAGGACCAGACGACTTGTGTGTGTGTTTGTCATCTCATCCCAATTCTCATTGTATAAATAAACATCCACATTCATCTCGGCACCTCGTCGTTGATATGCTTGCCTAGATTCACAATAATATAGTTTACGTGAATTATTGTAGTAACCCTTGCACACTACCATCATGCACGATATAGCGCACCATTAAGATTGGGACATGAACACATTGATTAGAGACAGAGCTTGTTCCTCTGGGCGCTGACTGTTTTTTTATGTTTGTGTATTCAACGTTTTGTTTTCATTAGGTCCTCATCGTCTTTAGCTCTCTTTCGTTGATTGCCCTTGAATGATTACAATACGACTACTCTCTGGGTCACTTCAAAAACAACTCTCATAAAAACCGTTCTTTCCTACACGACAGTAGCAAGATATCGGAGACTTACGTGAATTATGAGGCATCGCAACATTCTAAATAGACATTGAATCTTTGTTTCATTTTTTTTTATTTTAGATGTAATATCTTAGAACCTCTCTCTGTCTGTCTCTCTCTCTCTCTGTGTGTGTGTGTGTGTCTCACACAAACTCTCTTGTCGATTTCTCCATTACTTTAAATCCAAAAGTTAAAACAGTAGCCTGACATAGATGCGCATTTAAATTCATTTTTTATACAGTTTTTCTAAAAGCCCCCTAAGCCTAATATTATACCCTGTGTTGCTCCTCTAATTCCAGTTTTAAGAAGTTAATTCTCTCCGCTATCGTCTAGAGAAGAAATTCATCCACTAAATGCAATCAACGTTGAACAAGTCACGTCCAATATAAAACATGTTTTTTTAACACACTTTGTTTTGCTTCCGTGTCTGTTGCTCCGTCAAAAAATAATTAAAAGTGTAAAGGTTATAGACATTAGAGTCCAACCCACGACAAGACAGGCTCTGGAGCTTCCATTAGTGCCAAGGGTGAGCTATACAAAAATATTTGTATGGTCAATAAATCGCGTGACTGTTTTAGGCTAAGATAAAAAAAGTATCAAATACTAATAAGTATATATCGTTTAAACCTTCTTTTAGTTGAGTATTTTAAAAATGAAAAAAAAGCAAACAAGCTATAAATTGTTAAGGAGAGAGAAAAGTTAAGGGCATTGAGCCCCTCACACTTCTGTTCATTCATTCCAAATAATTTGTACATTTTACTTTTCCACTTTTTTAAGTGCTATCAAACGTTTATCAATTGTTGTTTGTTTTTTTCGTAAATTATTTCAAAGTTTTTTTTATTGTTGTTGTTTTTTTTTTAACAAATAATTTCTAATCTTTTCCCATAGTCTGAGTCTTTCAGGAACAAAGTGTAGTATTTGTGAAGCTGACATCTTGGTTTGCAAGCCAAACCAATGAAGTGCAGCCCGCTATGACTTGCATACAGTTCAAATCAAAGTTCGACTTTGTTTAGATACACTTCTAACCTTTAACCTCATTGGAGTTTCATATCCAGGAAAAGTGCTACGTTTGTTTACTTAGTCAGTTAGTGAAACGTACGGAGCAAATACAATGTTCTGAATAAAACATGAAGTTAGTTACACTATAGAAAACACCAGAGGTTCTGATTTTCTTTTAGGAAGATTCTACAAAGGAGGGGTAGCTTATATCAAGAGGAGGAGCAGGGCCGGCCTTGGTTAGGTGAAGTGAATAGGAAGGACCTAGGCGAAGTAACTAGGGTGGTCCCAAATGAAAGGAAAAAAAAAGGACCAAAACAATTAGCTAAGAACTATAAACCGTCCTGTCTCTAAATCAGTTCAATTCACAGAGCGCCGATAGCAGGATTGTGCTTCATGGACGATTAATCATCACCAGACTAGAAATAACGTTTTGACATTTCACCAAAAGGAAGAAACAATGGTCTTCTTACATTTTAGGCATAGTACCAGGTGACACTGATATTTATAGGAGTGACAGCGAGAATTCATTTTACAGAAATTTAAAGTCAAAATTTATTTTAAGATAAACGAAACATGTTTAAACCAATATAACGGTCGACCTGAATTTTCTCTATGTGGCCAATAAGTTGAGAATTTATACATATATCTTGAACTTTTTTTAGCAGTATACTAGAGGAAGCCGAGAGGACCGGAAAGAGCTGGGAAACCATCTAAAAACTAGCAAGAGACCGTGGAGAGTGGCGTGTTTTTGCTGAGGCCATATGTTCCATGAGGAACGCAAAGGAAAGATGATGATGATGACCTTGAAATTTCAATGAAAATCTTTTGAGCCATTTTCGAAATAAAATTTACTTCTTTACTTTATATATAGATATACATAGAAGATACATAGGATATACATAGAAGAATCATGGTAGAGACTTGGAGCTAGGCTAGTAGACATAGAGGTCTGCTATCTTGTAGAATTGATTCATGTCCTCTGCAAGGCCCCCACCAATCGGAGGCCCTAGGCAGCTGCCTAGTTTGCTTATGCCTAAGGCCGAAACTGTGAAGATACTGGTCGGGGCAAAGTAACAGGTTGGACTTTTTAAGATATGAGGTCTTATTGATTTTCAAACTCAGTTTTTTTTAATTGAGTGTAACTTGTCTTAATCTCCCAATTGACCTTTGATGTGAAGGACCAGCACTGGTATCCATTCATCATTTATTAAAACAGACTTTATAGTATAGGGTTCTTAAAGAATAAAAAGTCAAAGGAAAAAAAGGTCGTACAATAGTATGTTTATTATAGACATCTCATTACAAAGAACGACATAGGTTTTTTATCGTGTATCTGTTTCGGCTAGCTTTCTCCCAATTTTAACTAACTTTTTAATGACATAAATATTTGTAAACAAGTTTTTTAATTGAACTTTTAAAAAATCAATTCCTACTATATGTTCATATGCCATCGGATAGGATCGGATCGAATTTGTTTGGAGCGGCATTGATCAAATTGGATCTGATCAAATAGTCATTGAAAAAAAAAAAGATAAGTATGGAGATTGAACCCACACATTCGCGTTATTAGCGCGACACACTATCTACTTCGTTGCCAGTTTCGGAAATGTTCCTACTTCCCCATAGCCAACTTTTTCTAGAACACATTAAGAGAGTGTAAGCTGATAGGAGACATTCTAAAGGTGAATGAAAACAAGTTTTAGAAAAGTTTTTGTTATTAGAATTTCTATTATCAGGTTGCAAATTCTTCATTAGAAAAAAAAAGGTCGGAAACAAAACCTGCGTGGACACGATTCTCGAAATGGGCTAGAACGATTTTCCTAGAAATTTGATAGTTAATAAATATATCTTTTGGAATTAATTAGCCACACTGGGAAATATCTAATTGGACCGCTGTATTCTTCGAAATATTATCTTCTAAAATTAAATTTGGTCTTATCTTCAACTCAGACATATTATTCCCGTGTCTTCATTAAAGAATGAAAGAAAGAAACAGACGTTCAAGAGCCTTTATTAGTCTTGTAAGTCTAGATCACCTATAGGCCTAGAATCAAGCTAGAATAGACTCTCATAAAGTCTTGTAAGTCTAGATCACCTATAGGCCTAGAATCAAGCTAGAATAGACTCTCATAAAGTCTTGTAAGTCTAGATCACCTATAGGCCTAGAATCAAGCTAGAATAGACTCTCATAAAGTCTTGTAAGTCTAGATCACCTATAGGCCTAGAATCAAGCTAGAATAGACTCTCATAAAGTCTTGTAAGTCTAGATCACCTATAGGCCTAGAATCAAGCTATAATAGACTCTCATAAAGTCTTGTAAGTCTAGATCACCTATAGGCCTAGAATCAAGCTAGAATAGACTCTCATAAAGTCTTGTAAGTCTAGATCATCTATAGGCCTAGAATCAAGCTAGAATAAACTCTCATAAAGTCTTGTAAGTCTAAATCATCTATAGGCCTAGAATCAAACTAGAATCTCCTAAACCATAGATGTAAATCTAGAAATTTTGGTCTACACTGCCTAGACTACTGTCTTATAATGTTGTCATTGTTGGATCTGGATCACCAAACAACATTGTATATAGGTGCCTACCCTCAATAGATTGACCTGGATATTTTTTTCGGGGGTGGGGGGTAAAAGAATTAAATTTTTTTCTCTTTCATTCACTGGTTAATAAGAGTCGAGTCATTGCTCTTACAAACAGTTATCGTCTCAATAAAGGAGGAATTGTTGGTTAATTTTATATTTTTTATGTGACTTCTTTTAAATAAATTCTTACTATATGTTCAAATAATTTTGTTATAATTATTAAACTAACCCATGAGTCCATCTCTTGAATTGTTGAGATTAATGAATGTTCAGTGACCAGTACATATAATTGTCAGTCCCTCCAGTTGGAATGGCCGTGAGGTACTTAACGTACAGCGATTACCGCGCAAACTAGAAGTCAAATGTCAGCACTTAACCGGTTGAGCCTTCAGGCCATATTTCACCACAATTCAGTGTTCGTACTGTGTGGGAGTATGACCACTGGCTAGTGTCATTCACTTTGATTTATTCTTCAGTTCCCCGGATGGTAATAGCGCACCGGATGACAGAGATGAAGACAGTGTTGCGTTGACCTGGGTCTTTGTTATGAACCTTCTCGTCAAGAAATAACTCTAGCACGTCACCAAGAACTGTATAGGCCAGTGTTCTAGGCCTTTAGCTGAGCATGTATTGACTAGAAACTTTATAGCAACTCACTACGCCTGTCTAGTACAAGTTTTGTACACCTTATTTCTCCCACTTCACATTTTCGAATCATGTTCAAACTTTGCACAATCATTGATTAATCCTAACAAAGTATGAATGAATAAAGAAAAATTAACCAATTAATTAATTAATAAGAGGTAGTTAAGTAATCTAGTTTGTTGCTCATCAAGGGAAAGAAATCTCAGAGTTATGATCTATATATATATATATACATATATTTACCTTTTACCTATCCCTTAGTCTATTGGACCGTTGGGGCACCATGCAAGATTCGTCGACCGTCTTTCACCAATCCTCTCTGTCTTTTGTCTTAGTTAGAACCTCTTTCGATGGCCGGCCCTCCATTCTTTTATGTTGTCCTTTCATTGCTTTCTCTGTCTGCCTCTTCTCCTTTTTCCTGTTACTGTTCCCTGAAGGACCCGGGCATGCTACCCTGCCTCATAGTGGCACCCGGGTGGAAACGATCGTAGGAGGAAACGATTAGGCTAAAGGGTAGCTAAACAAGACTTCCGTGGGAGTGCCTAAGGGGGTGCGAGAGCATCCTCATTGCACTGTGCGCAGTTGTAAAAAAGCTCCCACAACCTTGTCACAATCCAGGCGCCGTTCCTCAAGGAGCCGTTACATAAATGGCGTGTCCTGCACGGTTAGCCTGGTATAGAAAAAGGAAAATGGCAGGGGTCCCGGTGCACGCGGTTTCTGGCCGTGAGTTTGACACCCCGCCAGACAGAACAGTGTACACTGTTCCCATTGAGGCCGGTGAAAGGGAGCTCTTGTTCACTTTTGCTGGCCTGGAGTTCCAAGAGCCGAAGGCTCAACTCTACCTGACAGTTTCAAGAAGAAGAAGAAGAAGTTCCCTGAAGGTAGGTCTTTGAGAGCACCGAAGATCTTGTAATATGGCCATAGATTTTTAGCTTGCGTGTTTTTACGATAGTTAGCAGGTCATCATGGGGTCCAATCGCTACAGTAACCCTGTCTCTAATCTCTTGGTTTGTGATGTGGTCTTCAAATGTGATACATTGGATCCTTCTGTAGTATCTCAATCCCATTGCTAGGATCTTCCTCTCAAGCAGTCAGCCTCCAAGACTCACAAGCATATAAAAATGTGGCCATGACCAGTCTGATTTTGGTGCCGAGGGATAAGCCTTTGTCTTTCCATATTATTTTAAGTTTTGAAAGGGCTACACAGTTCTTCCCTTTGATAAGCTTTGTTATTATTTTTTTTTTATTTTGCCTGTGTCATGATTTAGTTACAGTGAGCTACTACCGTTTGATTTCTGTTTGTTCTTTATCTTAAAACGTTTATTTGAGTGTTTTTCATATGCTCTCTGCAACAGTGCACACTCCTTCAATTGTGACGTAATTACTTGAGAGCTGGATAACTTTATCTCCTTTTGTAGTTGTAGTCTCTTGAGGAAGATTTCCATAACACTCCAGAACACATCTTGCAGTTAGCTTATTTATTCATTGAAAAGTATAACTTTGTAATCACACAGAATTATGTCCATTATTTTTAACGTCGGTACTATAGGCTAGTAGTTGTCATTCCACTCCGAGCAGTTAGATATATAGGCTTATTACTTTATATTTAATTATTAATTTTTAATGATATGTTAAGCACTAGCGAATCCAGAACTTTTGAGTTGGGGGGGGGGCGATTTTTTTCCAAACCCTAACTCTAAAGCCTAGTAAACCCTAACCCTAAGCATAAACGCGCGCATTTATATATATATATATATATATATATATATATATATATATATATATATATATATATATATATATATATATATATATATATATATATTAGAATTTTTTTAAAGCAGTGGTTCTCAACCTTTGTCGAAAAAACAAAAACAAAAAAAAACAAAAAAACAGCCATGTTAAGGCCTTTCTCTTGACAGCTAGGGGCTCTGGGGAGCACTGTAAGCTTCCCCAGTGGGGTCCGCGGCGAAGCCCCAGCGCCAAAAGCGTTTTCTTGCTTTCTTCACTGCAGAAACGCATTCTCCTGACATCTACAGCTCATTATTCATTGAACATTGAATAATGTTTTAATTAAAAAATATTCTAATATGAATTTACAGGCCCTTACTACATTGCAAATACAACGGATTTGTTCCTTGAAAAGATAAGATACCCCACATATGTAGATTAAGACTTTAAGGACTTTATGGATCACCGCCGCACAAACTTATTCGAAAAAAAATATTTTTAAAAAAAGCTCATTTGTAAGTGATACATTTTGTTCAATCGGCATGTAAGTGATACATTTTGTTCAATCGGCATGTTTGTAACTTTGTTTTGTTACAGAACTACAATTCAAAGCTCTAAACAAAAAATTTCGGAAATAGAAGGAGAAATTAAGTGGGCCAATTAGATTCTACTCTAAATTTTTTGCATTTTTAGGATTTAAGTATATATTGTGAGTTATAGTCTCGAATTTTTTTTATATAATACAAAAATATCAGGTTGGAAAATGTGACTAGGAAAATAATATATGGGTTCCGAACTCATCTCAATTGTTACTCTTATATTAAATCTTAAATTTCGTATGATTTTTAAATTTTCCGAAACAAAGTATTTCTTCTTCACTAAAATACAAAAAGAAAGAAGTATTCGTTTGTCCGATGGGCGGAAGGCGATTGCATGTATCGCTCCTCCCACCTGGTATAACCCTTTTTCATTTTATATTTACTAAAGATTTGAGATCAGAGTCTGTGTGCGACATATTGTACAAATGGGTTAAAACATCAATATGTAGCTTATATTATATAGATATTCAACTAATTTTGTTCACAATCTATAATTTCTCCATAAAAATAGGACCGCTCCCCCCCCATACAGAGGGCTAGGGTGGGAAGGGCAGTAGAAGCAATCACCCCCCCCCCCAACCTAACCGAATCAGCTAAGATACCAGAAGTGTAGCGATATAATAAAAAAATCTGTATATATATAATTCTCTTTATGGCTCAAGAGTTTGGACACGCAAGCAAGAAGTAAAGGAAAGATCACTCTTTTATTTCTGCAAGTCGGAAGAACTAGAGTTATCCTACGAAAAAAAAGAGGGGGGGGGAGAACAAGTAGTATTCACCCGTCACAAAGTAAATGGGCCGAACTGTTGTGACCAAGAAAGATCACTCTTTTTTTTATTTCTACCTCAAGAGCTACGAAAAAAGAGGGAGGGGGGAGAACAAGTAATCTACTCTGTATTCACCCGTCACTAAAAAGCAGGTCCTGACTCAACCGTTGTGGAGCCCAATGCGAAACGGATTTCGCGGGGCCAAGTTTGGGCAGGGATACGGATAATAAGTGAAATTTAAGAGTTTGTATTAGAAAATAAATTCGTCTTTGCATTTTATTCATTCTTTACTACGTACTAAACTACTTTACGAGCCTTGCGTGTAGCGAAGTCATAAGTATATCATAAAAATTTTATTTCCTACATAGATCACACTCAATAGCAGGAATTGTCAAATGTTTCAATCTAGCTACGAGAATTATTGACCTCAAATAATTCTTCATTAGTTTGAGGCGTGAGAAGCTTCTTTCACCAGATTACACAATTACGGCTAATGCATAATGCAGTTTTTATTCATCGAGCGTAGGATTGGCGTTTTCCATATTCTTCTTCTTCTTCTTCTTCTAGCCAGCTTTATTGCTGCTGAGCTGTGAGCTCTTTTGCAGACTGTGCCAAGGAAAAAAAGTGTGCTGTTTTCTTCAGCTGTTCAGCACTGCCGTAAAGGGTGTTGGTTATGTTGGGCTGTAGTGGAAGTAGGGTCTGCCTAAGGTGGATTAGGGAGGGGCATTCAAAGAGGATATGGTTTACGGTTTCAAAGGGGTGGGCGCAATGTCTGCAAAGGGGTAGTTGTGTGGAGTTTATTTTGTTCAGGTGGTAATTTAATAGTGGTGTGTGCCCTGTTCTTAGTTGGAAGATTGTAGATTGTTCTTTGCGGGGGAGGAAGTTAATACTGTCCAGTTTGTTAGGCGTAGTCATTTCTCTGTACATGGCTCTGCCTGTGTTTCCTGATGCCCATTGGTTGAGCCACTCCTCTTTGTGATTGTTGACTAACATTGACCTTAGGGTGAGGTAGCTAACAGGTCTATCTGGTTGTTCCATAGATGAACCTGCCTTTGATAGCTTATCTGCATTTCATTTCCCATGATGCCAATGTGTCCAAGGATCCACTGGAGTGTAATATTGATATTTAATTTTGATATCATCTGGTGGATTATCACAATGAGTGTTGTCAACTCTCTTGGGCTGTTTGAGGTGCTGCTGTTAAGTGCTTGCAGAGTAGATTGGGAGTCTGTAAAGACAACAATATCTGATGGTGGTTGCACTCCTTCATATAATTTGTTTTCCACTGTCTGGAGTGCTATGGTAATTGCCTCAATTTCGGCTTGGAAGTTTGAGCAGTAATCACCACAGGGTGCGCTTATATCAAAGTGTTTATTTTTAGGGAAGACCAGGAAGGCACCAAGACCAGCATTGATGGTAGCTTTGAAAGCCGATCCGTCTGTATAAATATGGATAGCTGTTTTTTGATAGCTTTCGATTGTTTCAAGCGTGCCTACTTTGAGCTCCAGTGGATTTGATTCTTTTGTTAAGGTGTTATTTAGTAAATGTGTTTTGATGGTTGGTTGTTTGTAGTTTAGTCCGGGTGTAATGTTTGAAAACCTGGTAATTTTTTCTCTGTTATTGGGTAGGTGGTGTTTTAGGGCTAGTTCGTCAGTAAGCTGGATCAGAGTCCTTTGCTTTCTTTGGTTGTGTTTCCTATTTCTCTGTGTTAGTAATTTATTTGGATGATCGTCCTCCAACCTTCTGTATCTCTCAATAGCTTCTAATGTTGCTCTGTTGCGCCTTAACTTAAGAGGTTCAATATTGGAGTCTATTTCACAGGCTGCTGTGGGAGTAGTTCTCATACCTCCACTAATTAACCGCAAGGCTTGGTTTTGGATTGTATCTAATGATGATTGATAGGTTTTGTTGGCAGCTACTTGTATGGAGAGACAGTTATCCATTACAGATCTGACATATCCAGTGTATAACTGTCTTAAGGTTTTCTTTTCAGCTCCCCAGGATGTTCCTGCTAGGTGTTTTATTATGTTTAATCTTTGTGATGCCTTTTCTTTTAAATCTGCCATAAAGTGTTTTAGAGACAGTCTTTGGTCTAGTTTTACACCAAGATATGTTGGATTTTCTTCTTTATTTATTGGCTGAGAGTCTATTTTTAGGATGTAGTTTCTTTTTGCTGTTTTGTTGCTGTGGCTAAAGATTGAATAAACTGACTTTTCTTTGTTTATTTCCATTTTCCATAATTTTGAATATGTGGAGATAGTTGTGAGGGCTCTATTTAGTTTGGATCTAGTCAGCACTGGATATTTCTCTGTAGTCCAAATTAAAAGGTCGTCTGCGTAAAGTGCCTTATTGACCGAAATGAGGTCCGGGAGGTCATTCATGAAGATTAGAAAGAGAGTGCAGCTAAGGGCTGAACCTTGTGGTAGTCCTTCTTCCAAACTTTTTTTTACTAGAGATGGCACCTTCGAATCGGGTTTGGATGGTTCTATTTTTTAAGAATGCCCTGATCCAGCTGTACATTTTTCCATGGATGCCCATTTTTTTCATCTTCAAAAATAGACCTTTTCTCCACACTCTATCATACTGCTGTAGTGTGCTTGTTTTCATGAAACCCTTCTACTGTGTCCTGGATAAAACGAAAGAGGTGGTCTTCTGTTCTACTTGCTTTCCTGAAGCCAGCTTGTGCATTGTGGAGTGAGCAAGTACTTTCTAGCCACCAATAAAATCGGTTATTGAACATTTTTTCTGCCATTTTGCCAATGTTGGATGTTAGAGATATTGGTCTATAACTTTTTGGGTCTCCAGGTGGTTTATTTTTCTTTAAGATGGGTATTATGTTTGCGGTTCTCCATTCCCGTGGTATGTCTCCAGTTTTCCATGTATGGTTGACAAAGTTAAGTATACAGTTTTGGGCCTGTGGTCCTAGTCCCCGAATCATTTCATTTGTTATTTTATCGGGTCCAGGGGATTTTCTTGACTTGAGGCTTTTTAGGGCAGTATTGAGCTCATGTAGAGTTGACTGTTGGAGCTTTTTCTTCTTTCTTTAAGATATTACTGAAGGCCTGGTCCAGTTGTTTTCTTGGCTTTGACTTGTTAATGTTTTCCATATTTAATGACACCCCAAAATGAGAATTTTTGTCTATATATTTCATGAGATTTGTATGAGATTTTAAAAGATTTTTAATAATTTCCGGAGATTTCGATGACTTTTTCATGTATTTTGCAATTTCAGGAGATTTCCAGGAGCTCCTGGTAAATCGACAGGAGGCCGCGAAAAATCTATTATAAGTTATACAACGGTTTAATTTAATAATTTATACATCTAGATTTAGCGCGGGTCCTATGAAAGTGCGGGGCCCACTGCGGTCGCATAAGTTCGGTTACCTAATGCCAGCCCTGCAAAATAGTGGCGTATGCTACGCCGCCGGTCGACTAGTTATTTAGTAATTCAACTAATTTTTTTTCACATACTATGATTTCTAAATAAAAGTAGGACCGCCCCCGCACTCAAAGGGTTTAGGTGGAAAGGGCAGTAGATGTATTCGCCCCACCCCCAACCCCACCCAATCGGCTAACAGGGGAGCGACATAATATAAAGATCGGTTAAAATATCAATAACAAGTTTTAATTACCGTACATAGATATTTAATTTATTCTGTTAACAAACTGTGATTTCTACAAATAAATTTGACCGCCCCCCCCCCACTCGCCACTCCCCATCCCACCAACTCGGCTAACATGCTATAGGGGCGGGGGGGGAATAATCTAAAAATAGGTTTAAATATAAATAATTAGTATATATATTGTATATATTATTACAATAACTAATAAATTCGTATACAAATAGTGTGATTTCTTTACTAAAATTCGTCCGCCCCGCCTTTCGGGGGGTGGGGGTAGGCCGAGGAGGGGGGGGGCGAACGCCCCTACTGCCCATACCCCCGGATCCGCCAGTGATGATAAGGCATTTGTAGTGGCATTATAATAAGTACTAATGTAGACATAGTTTCCATAGAGTTTTGTAGCCAACATAATTGTATTTCTGTTTCTATGTCCGACGGTTAACGAAAGTGTCATGTGGCCAGCACAATGACAACGTTTTAACTTTCCTCAATTAATGTCAGGTACCCATTAGAGATTGCTAGACAAGGGCGTCGTAAAAATCCCGAAGTTTAAGTGTACTTGGCGGCTTTCCACTACTACTAGATCTAGAACAAGTTTGTCACAAGCACATTGGAACAGGCTAGTAAATCAACAACAAAAAAAAATACTTTTTTTTAAACAAAACTTATACTTGTAACTGTATCAATTAGTTTGGATCAGTCATGTAATTACATTTGTAATAGATACCCATCAACAGCAATAAATCTGTACTATTAATAATATTTTTATCACTTGTTTTTGTTTAGCTCTATTTCATGCTTTTTGCATTCTCAATACGCTATGATTCTTTCACTTATATGGACCAGGAAAAGGAGGGGCAGGAAACAAAGGGATATCTAGGTGGATTTTACCGTAACTGGTTTTTAAAAGCATTTACGACAAAACCAAAATAGGGGAACGATCTTAATTTGAACGCTTCCTCGGGCCGACGGGCTAACCACTCTGTTAGTAAGGTACTTATGACTAGAGAAGATTGTATACATTGTTTCAATTTAGAGCGACCTATAAAGGGGACTAATTAAGCTTATACTACCACTTCAGTCCAGTACAATTTGTTTCCTAGTTGGAGATAACAAACAAAATAAGTAATAACCATAAGTTACTAATCAAATTGTTGCTTTTTTTTGTTTTTAATTGATTCTTGTATTGTCAGGTAAAAGAAATAATTGTGCAAAATTTCATCTTGATCCGAGTTTGGGTGTGGAAGAAATAAAGTGTACAAACTTTTGACCAGACAGACAGACTTACTGTAAGTTTTGTACATAAAACCTGTATAATAATGTTTCCAAAAGACGAAGCTGAAACGGATTGAAGGTATTTGATTGGTTTAAAATTTTCAACAAGACAGATTGGAAGGTCAAGGAGAAAGTATTAATTAGTGGCAATAATTGTTTGTGGGGACAAGGAAACAGACCAAAGAATAATACACAGCTGGATCAGGATTCGGTCAAAACATAATGTCTGTAACAACATCTTCAAAGTAGAGTTTCTCTTTAGCAAGTTCAATAAAGTAAGCAATGGGATGGTCGCAAATGTGTTATCTCGTTTAACACGTACTTGTTGACTAACTTGACTACCAACCAATGCACTACCCAGAAAGACGTAGAAATTTGACACTATGTTGGAGCCAGTAGTATAATTGCAATATGAGCTAAGTGCGACTGTGTGTCCATCCCTATGAACATTTTTTGAGCAAATAATTATCTGCCTCTGATAAGAGACACCCAACACTAAGAAATATTTGATAACTTGATTGATGGGGCATTGGTTTGAGTAGTGAGATAGAGGTATCAGACATATATTGCTTAATGCCAGATACGAATTCTTTATCCGAACAGTGGATTTTTATGTGCTTTCGAACACCTGCCAATTTTCAAATCCATGATTCCATTTCCAATTTATTCTCAAACTAATGGTTAATGGGGCGAGACAGTGCATTCAGACGTCATACTAGGGATAGGTCAGTTCACAAAACGGATGGTGTTCTAGTAAGAAAGAAGTCCGTTATTTTCTTGTAGGATATTGACTTAACACAAGAACCAACCTTCATACAATGTGAGAAAAAAAAGAACCCAGCACACAATGAGACTAGCAGCTCCTCGAACTCTCCCTCTACCGGAGTCTACCCTCCTCCCTCACTTGTATTACTCCTCTCCTCTCTCTACTTAATTATTCTGCGTGAGTCCTGGCCCAAAGTCTTGTACTGAACTGAAAGAAAAGCGTGACTTTGGTGATCTGTCCAAACTTAGTAGATTCGTCATCGCAGACTAGTATCAGCTACATGCCAGATCACAAGAGGGATGGAGGGGGGAGGGAGGTAAGGATCTATGCAGATAAGTTCTCTTATGACAAGGACTAGAAGTCCATTAAAATGAATAGGCCGGCTAGTGAGCTGTAGGCCATTTAAAAGGAGTGCTCTGGTCTTCGCAAGACAGAGATGGAGATATGGAGTGTCACTACTTGTTTCTCTTCAATGTTATAGATAGAGGCAGATGTTGCTGTGTTATAACGGCATGATAGTGTGTGTGTGTGTGTAATAGAGTCACCTTTTTAGTAGCTAGTCAATTTGAAATTGATATGCTTTGTATTTTAATTGCAAAATTAACATAATGATAAAATTGGTAAGAAGGGACAGGTATAATTAACTCTTTCTCTCCTAACTGACGATACCAGCGTTGTTTCCACCAGAATGTGGTAAATAATTACGGTGAGAAAGAGTTAAAGAGAGATTTCTTCGTCAAAAAGAAACTATTGTTTGAATATAGAGTTTTGTTCTTTACCCCCCTCTTATCGTCACTGAAACAACCAAGGAGTGCTAGAAGTGACTTCCTCTAATATGAAGTAGCCCAAGTTGCCTTCATTCGTTTCTATTTCATGACTAACAGATCAGAACTTTTTCTTTCCAAGTGACATTCGAATATATAACAGGAATCTACTGACTTGAAAATTAGATTAATAAATATATTTATATAAAGTAATGCACTTTCTTATTGGAACGTTTATATAAGATTTAAAATAAACAAATAAAATCATGTTATATTTGTGAGTGAATTTCAATTAGCTATGTTTGTAATTACAAATAGACTTCTATGGGCTGTACATTATTAATAAGTTAACCATGGCTATAATATAATTCAAATGAATACATTGGACAAGCAAGTATTTAGTTCAACTTGCGATACAGGATTTGTAGTCATTACAATAGGACCATCAAGGTAGAAAATTGTTTCCACATGAAGTTTCACTAACGGAATGTAGGGATCAAGTTTTCTCTTGAGCACTTTTCATTGTATAAGCAGGAAAAAAGACAAATAATTGATGCTTGGGGTTACATTGGTAGAGTTTTTCTTTCAAGCTTCTATGTATTTTAATGCCATCAGAAATGGTAACAATTTTATGATCAATTGGTATTAGTTTTCAAAGAAACTTATGTGTACATTTAAAGAGTTTGTTATCTGTGAATGTCCATTTGTCATGACCATTACAACTCTTTATTCAGTTTGTTCTAATTTTGTTTTTCTTGATTTGAGGGAATCCACCAAAGTAACATTGTCATTGTAGGTTTTGTTCGATTAATATATGTCTTGTTTGTGATTTTGTTATTTAGACACTTTATCAATATGGTGGGGGGTGGGATGTTTCCTAGTTGTTTCATTTATTTTAACATCGAATTATTTTATTTTATATTGTTACATATCATTCTATCTAACGCCCACACTATTACATCTACTATTAAGCGTGACCAGTGGTGTTCGAGATCAGTACATGTGTCAACAGTTGTTGTCATGGTGAACTAATTGTGTTTGTGACTGACTTAATTAACTTCAGTGTCGTCGTAAAGAGGGGCGATGGGGCATTGCCATTGTTAACAAACATTTGCTCACATTTATTGGAGACATTCGTTGTGTAGTTGTGTTCTAGTCAAAGACTGGAAGTGAATATCTCTCCCTATTATGTTTCCACCAACAACAGATTTAAGCAAAAAAAAATGTATTTATTATGGAAAGGAATGAGGCGGAGGGGACACCAATATAAGCAAATCTCACCAGGTGGCACCATCGCAAACGATCATCTACTGCTTATACAGAAAGTAGCGTCAAACATGAATATATATATATATATATATATATATATATATATATATATATATATATATATATATATATATATATATATATATATATATATATATATATATGAAAATACTTTTTAAAAACTAAAATCAAAGCTTATATTAAGCGTAGTTGTATCAATTACTTTGGATCAGTCATGTAATTAAATGTGTATAAATCTAAAATAACAATAATAAATCTGTGTCACCAGTCAAGTACAATTTCTTTCTCTTGTTCGTTACCAAACAAAATAATTAATTACCAAATGGAACTGATTGGTGAATTTTTTAAATTGATTTTTGTTTTGTCAGGTAAAAGAATTAAGTGTGCGAAATGTCAGCTTGATCCGAGATTGGGTGTGGGAGAAATAACGCCTACAAACTTTTTAGCAGACAGAGTGAGCTTTGTAAAAATGACTGAGTAATAAAGTAACCTATGTAGTTACACAGGTATTTGGCTATTAGCCCAATTAAATACAGCTTACAGCCTACAACTAGCATTCATTTCTTTTTTCATAACAATGCAGAGTAGAAGTTGATGCATGAATGAAGAAACATTATAGATATATATAAGTACAAAATAGCATTTCATTGTACGTTGTGACGTTGTTGTTTTTTTTTATCTACCAGTACATCAATTGAAAAAAAAATTACCTTCAGATAATGTTCTCCTATTTCCTACATGACGGAATCCTAAATTTTGGTTACTAAAGATAGGGTCTAATATTAACACAGTTCACTCTGATGAGCTATATAGAAACATCTATTTTGAGTGACGAGTTTTCAATGCTAAAACCTTGAAACCAATTCCCTTAGCACTGGGGCCTGCGTGAGACAGTTTCCGGTGCAATGTTTGCACACCACTTTCTTTTCCGTTACCTTTTTTTTACACTTCCATGTCTCCAGGCCTCGCCCAGGATGGAGCAAACTTACACATGTCTTAGTGTCTCGCGCTACCTTCATTGCTATTGGATAGACGCGCGCTAAACAGAATGGACGAGGGGCGGTGCTCTGCATTTTTCAAGCGTACTCAAAGCTCGTTGAATCGATGCACATACATAATGGGATCTCATTAAAACGGCCAACAGAATGATATTGTTCCGTGTGACCTCAATATCACCGGATTATATCTCGCTACTTCTGATTGCTACACACTACAACGTGAGAATAAATAGAGGGTTTTGTTTTCTTGGAACCACACGTGCACATGGTATTTCTTTGTAGACGAAACTATCTCTGATTGTAAATCCTAAATCCTAAACGAACAGACTTCAATCCTACGAAACAATAAATCTGTGCATTTGTACACTTTTTAATGTACAGTTATTTTCAATTGCATTTAGTTATTTCAACTGCGCTTAGTTATGTTAAAAGTTAGTGTTATTTCTCTTTTATAAAAAGTATCACAGACCTATATAGACCTACATATTATAGCTAGACTGGAAAACGGAAACACATTCTTATCCGATAATGATCAGGGACATATATCTATATGTATATCTCTATAAATATAAATATATATATCATGGGCGTAGCCAGTATTTTTTTCGGGGGGGTTTGGGGGGGGATTTTTTTTCTCCCCCACCTCGCGAAAAAAATTTTTTATATAAGACGTTTATTGTGCCCTAGAATAGGTTCATTCTGGAGTTAGTGGGAAAATTATGGATTCCCCGACAATGCCAGCAAAGGGGTCTACTCCCCCAGCGCGTGGCGAGCCCCGCCGCCAACTACTATTTCTGTTATTGAAAGCCAACAAAATGCATATTCTGAGGTATCAACAGTGCATTTTCCTGCTATTAAAAAGTTTTATTTCAGAAAACTAATGACTTAGACCCTCCGCGCCGTCAAGCTGTTTCCTCAAAAATCTGTCACTGGTAATGTCTGAAGCCTCTTCCCACCTGCTCTGAGGACCTCCATGAATGTGTTGCGCCAAGTTGTACTAGGATGTCATCCCAACCCTCATGCTACGCTCTGTCACAATCTTACTAAGGGGTCGACTCCCATTTCGACATAGGATTTCCTTGATTTAGACCCGATCTCTATAACTGACTCCTAAAATCTATCTTAGCCATCTTTGTTGAGCCACATTTAGTGTTTTTCAATTTCGGCAGATGACTATTCACTGCACTTTATTAATGGAGCCCCGCCACTGGTAGAAATGTGTAACCTCTCTTGAATACGCTCTTGGAATTAAGTGACAGTAGTTTGCTTTAGATTTTATATCGAAAACGAAAGTTTTATCGTCAAAATCATCTGTTGGGGAGTTTTAAACTAAAAAATCTCTGGAGTTGTTTTTTCTTTTAAATTCAAAACCCCATTTAGCTACGGTAAGATAATTTAGTAACTGTAGTTTGCTTAAGAATAATATTGAAGATAGAGGATATCCACCTCAAAACGTTCTGTAGGGGGATTTTAAACTCAAAACCATCTGGAGGGGTTTTAAACTTTAAAAAAAAAAGCCTTCTGTAGGAGAGGGGCTTAAACTCAATACCCCCAATTGGATTGGCTACGCTAAAATAATTTTAGTGTGAAATTAGCTTTATTTATATTCAAGAGGTATTTTTTTAGCATCAAACCCCTCTGAAGGAAAGTTTAAACACAAAACCCTTTTTGGCAAAGCTCATAGCATTTTGAGTGCGTAATTTGCTTTTTTTCTTACACTGAAGATGTATTTTTTAGCTTCAAGTCCCGCTGGCGGGGGGTTTAAACTTGAAACTTCTTTGGCTACGCTCATAGATTTTAGAGTGAGTAATTTGCTTTTTTTATATTGAAGAGGTTATGTTTTAGCTTCAAACTCCACTGGAGGGGAGTTTAATCTCAAAACCCCTTTGACTACACTAATAACATTTTGAGTGTATAATTTGTTTTTTTTTTTATTATTATCCGCTGCCGAGGACAAACGCAGACGGCAAAAAGAAAATCTAAATCAAATACCTGCGGACAATAGTTATGCTTGCCATGGATGTGGCAAATTATGTAGGTCACAGCTGGGTCTGCGCAGCCACATGAAATACTGCACTCGTCTCTAATCTTCGGACTCGAAGACAAGCCTTATTATTATTACTATTATTAAAGAGGTATTTTTTTACCTTCAAACCCCGCTGAAGGGTGGTTTAAACTCAAAACTGAGTCAAAACCCATTTAGCTACGCTCATAACATTTTGAGTGCGTAATTTGCTTTTTTTTTTATATTGAAGAGGTATTTTTTTTAGCTTCAAACCCTACTGAAGGGGGGGGGGTAAACTCAAAACCCCTTTAGCTACGCTCATAGAATTTTGAGTGTGAAATTTGCTTTTTTTATATTATCGTAAATTTTGGAGGGGGTTTTAAAATAAAAAATCTTCCTTAACTGTGCTCTTGGAATTTGGGGATTGTCGTTTGCATTTTTTTTTGTTTTATAGAAGAGAGGGATTTAAACTCAAACACACCTGGTAGGGGGTTTTAAAATCAAAATCCCCTGGTAGGGGGTTTTAAACTCAAAACCCTATTTGGTTGTGCTGGGGCAAGTGATGGTTTAGTATTAAAATCTCATCTAAAATAAACAAAATCAAAGCAAAAAAATTAGTCACTAAATTCCAACCCCCCCCCTCGACTCGAGTTGAGCTGTGTTTACTGGGCACCTAAAGGCAGCACGGAAACAAGTGTGGATGGACAATAGCGCTCTGAGCATTCTATACGCATTAAAGTAGCACTATATAAAAGTTATAGTAATAATTACAAACAATTAAGCAAAATAATAATGTTATAAGTAAAGCGAATGCGTGAATGTAAAAATAGTAAGAATAGTGCTATTAAAATAGGTAATCGACCTAAATCCATTTTTGTTACAAAATATTTGCTTGCAAATATATTAAGATCTCTGATCTAGAGTCTAATATAGTTTTTGAGCTAGATTAAACTTAGATTCATTTGTTTAAATTAAGTAAAATACATCTACTTTCACTAAACATTCTTGATTTGTCAGTTTAAGGTTGAATTTAAGGTTCAATAAGCTTATTATTTTATGTTAGTATATAAATATCATCTAAATAGAGCCTTATTTTTCCTGTCCAATGACAGCGTGTTTTCACTGCGCATGTAAGGTTTGCGCGACACATGAATGAAAATATTAAAATGTCTACATTCAATGGATTAATAATAATAATACACTGTCGTAAAGTATTTAGTGGACAATCGAAGAGCAGGACCATGTGTTCATAATTGCAAGGTTAGCAGATGCTACAGATTTAAAGGTTATACAAGATAATTTTCTTTTAATTAGGAATTACATTTTGATGGCAATAAAAGAAAAGGGAAATGAAATAATTCTAACTTCTATTAAAAGAAGCTTTTTGGTCACCATTATTTGTTGAATAATATAAAATGACAATCTTTCTCAAATGGCATTAGGTGTAACCTAAAACAAACAACAGATGGCAGTTATAATGTGAAAACCTTTAGTTACTAAAGAAGAATATTTTTTGTAAATAACATTAGATGTAACCAAAATGTAAAAAAACAGAGCAATTGTATAGTATAAAAGCTTAAATGATTTTAATTCATTGAGGAACGTTAAATATATTGAATATAAATATTTATAGAATATTTTTATTTCTACCATTTTACTTTCACTTCAAGACATTAACTTGTATAGAAACTTGCTTACACAAATTCATCTCATTGTGAGACAGACACACTAACAAAATATAATGTCAGCTATGTAGTCATCAATTTATAAAGTACAATTATATTAAGCATGGGCGTAGCCAGGATTTTTTTTGGGGGGGGGGATTTTTTTCTCGCCCCCCCCCCCACCGCAAAAAATATATTTATATATATGTATGTGTGTGCGTGTGTGTACATAATTTTTATTACATTCTGACCCTTCATTCTTTCGTGCCCTAGAATATGTTCTTCCTGGAGTTAGTGGAAAAATTATATTCCCCGCCCTTGCCAACAAGGGGGTCTGGGGGAGCGCTGGGAGCCCCGAAACACTATTTCTGGTATTGAAAGACAAAAAAATGCATATTTTGAGGTATCTACAGTGCATTTTTCTTGCTATTAAAAACTTTCAGAAACCTAATGCGCTATTCTTTCTGACTTAGACCCTCCCGTGCCGTTCAGCGCATTTGCCGTCAAGCTGTTTCCACAAAAATCTGTCACTGGTATTGTCTGAAGCTTCTTCCCACCTGCTCTGAAGACCTCCATGAATGTGTGGCGCCAAGTTGTACTTAATAGGATGTCATCGCAACTCTTATTATGCGTAATTCATATTGTCGGAGACCATGTCCCGCAATTCTCATGCGACGCTCTGTCATATCTTATCTTATATAATACAGACGTTAATTCAAAAAAAGAATATGATTACGTCCTACGCGTCATGCATTTAGTCATGCATATTAACCAATGACTTAAATTCAGCCAAGTCACTGGTTTTCCTGGCTAGCTCAGGCAACCCATTCCATGCTCTAATAGCACTAGGGAAGGAGTATTTGTACAAATTTGTCCTAGCATATGGGACGAGGAATGTGCCTTTATCTTTGTGTCTTTCAGAGTATTTTATTAAATTTTGTTTTTGTACTTGAAGATTATTGTTCAGTGTTTTATGTATGATTGCTACTTTACTTTTGAGCCTTCTGTCCTGAAGGCTTTCTAAATTTAGTGATTTTACTAAAGGTGTTACTCTGGTCAAATGTGAATATTCGTTTGTTATGAATCTCACTGTTCTATTTTGTGTCTGTTCCAGTTTCTTAATATTTTCTTGAGTTGAGGGATCCCAAACGGAGGATGCATATTCTATTATTGGTTAAATCTTATAATATTATGGGGATTGGAGTTTAAGCCCCTCTCCTCCTGATGGTTTTGAGTTTAAAATCCCCTTACAGAGCGTTTTGAGGTGGAAAACCTCTATCTTCAATCATAATCTTACTAAGCAGTCGACTCCCAGTTCGGCAAAGGATTTCCTCGATTTAGACCCGATCTCTATAACTGACTCCTAAAATCTGTCATAGCCATCTTTGTTGAGCCACATTTAGTGTTTTTACAATTTCGGCAGATGACTATTCACTGCACTTTATTAATGGAGCCCAGCCACTGGTAGAAATATGTTATCTCTCTCTTGAATACGCTCTTGGAAGTGACTGTAGTTTGCTTTAGATGTTATATCGAAAAGAGAAGTTTTATTGTCAAAATCATCTGTTGGGGGTTTTAAACTAAAAAAATCTCTCGAGTTTGTTTTTTTTTAAATTCAGAACCCCATTTAGCTACGGTCATCGAATTTGGTAACTCTAGTTTGCTTTAGAATAATATTGAAGATAGAGGTTTTCCACCTCAAAACGCTCTGTAAGGGGATTTATACCAGACTGTTCTTATTTAATGATTTGATTGCCAGGGGAACAAAAGAGTATTTGTGTCTGTTTGTCTTTGCTATCGGTGTCTTGTATCTCTTTTGTGATGGTAAAATCACAAAATCCTGACACAAAGGGTGATTCTTTATTTCGAGGATCTTGTTAGCTTTTTTATAGATGTTTGTCTCAAACAACTGCCCAAATGGGATTTGTTTTTTGCCAATGACTACATTCATAGAATTTTGAGTATATAATTAACTTTGTTTTTCATATTAAAGAGATTTTTTACCTTCAAACCCCGCTGAAGGGGGGTTTAAACTCAAAACTGAGTCAAAACCCATTTAGGTACGCTCATAACATTTTGAGTGTGTAATTTGCTTTTTTTATATTGAAGAGGGGGTTTATCGTAAATTTTGGAGGGGGGGGGGGTTAAAATCAAAATCTTCCTTAACTGTGCTCTTGGCATTTTGGGATAGTCGTTTGCATTTTTTTTTTTTTGGTTTTGGTTTATAGAAGAGGGGGATTTAACTGCTAAAACCCCTGGTAGGTAGTTTTGAGCTCAAAACCCCCTGGTACGGTGTTTTAAACTCAAACCCCCCTGGTAGGGGTTTTAAACTCAAAACGATTTCATTTCGGGGGGGGGTAGAACCCCAACCCCCCCCCCGGCTACGCCCATGATATTAAGCATTACTGTAAAAGTCCTAATGATATTACTCACACATTTGACTACTTTATACAATGTTTAGAATTTAGCCCTTTAGTAATAGTGAATATAAGCCTAGAAAAAGAACTGAACTTGCACAGCTTAAGATTTTTTTTTTCTATATTTAAATGACATTTCATTTCTTTACTTAGAAATGCTAGCAATCTACTGGATTGCTTAACTTTTATCTCATTCCCATTACTTAATAAAAATCAGTTAATGCATGATCAATGCCTTTCAAACAAATATCATAAATAACATTTTTTTGTGGCTAAGAAGGCAAAAGAACTAATGGCACAAAGAGATACATAGCATTATTAAAAAGAACATATAATAAATGTAATAGTCATACATAAACCATTTTTTCTTTTCTTTTCGTCGTCTGCGTTTGTCCTCGGCAGCAGATTTTCTTTTGGTCTCAAATGTGTATCCCGCGGCCTTCGTGAGTGACCTCCAACTGTCTCCGACGCAGCATGCAGCCAGGTGCTCTCTTCTATGTCAGCCAAGGAAAGTTGACGCCTAAGCTGGTCTTGGAAGCGTTTCCGTGGGGCGCCTCACCAAAAAAACTGCCTTTGGCATACGTTCGTCTCCCATACGGGATACGTGCCCTGCCCAGCGTAGTTGTCGGACCATAAGAAGTCCCACTATACTGTACATACCGGCGTTCGCAAGGACATCGTTGTTTGTATGCTTTTTAGGTGTGGTATGGTAATGAGAACTGCAGTTCACGCGGTAATATGAAAAACACTTATTAATTGTTGTTATAAATTATGTCCAACTTATATGCATACAAAATAGATTTTTTCGCTTTAAAAAAATAAAACATTTTTAACTTATTTAACTTAACAATACATTTTAAAAAATAATTTTTGGACAAAAAATCTAAAACCATATGCGTAAATGTGTTAAAAATAGGGTATATAGGTGCCACCCCTACTAAAGAGACTCCAATCTTTGTTACTATTAATAGTGAATAGTTGTAAAAGTGGTGTATTTTTATGGAAAAACTGTTTGCATAAGTGATTTTAAAAATTAGATATTTAGCTTTCAGAAAAGAAAAAAGTAGCCGTTGCGTCAGAACTTTGAATGGTCTAAAATATTATGATGTCGGATTTTCACTATCTTTTCTAGTTTCTGAGATCTAAACCGGACAGACGGAGGGACAGACAGGCCACACAAAACTAATAGCGTCTTTTCCCCTTTTCGGAGCCGCTAAAAAACTGAAGCTTGGAGATTAATGGACTCTAACTAAAGTAATAATGTACCCTGAATATCAGCTGAGGGAATAGTGACTACTGAACATGCCTCAGTCTCGTCACCTGTCAGAAGGCAGTTCTGCTGCAGACCTACCTCATCACTAGAAAATTCCTCAGTGGACACTGTTAAGGCATAGAGCTATATATTGCGCATATCTTCTTTAATACAGACGTTAATTAAAATAAAAAAGTACGTCCTACGCGACACTATGGGTAAGGGGAGACTACTATGAATATGTTTCACTCTTACTAATCTCGACCCTGACAGTGCCAGAGAAGGAATATCAGTATTAGTATTATTACTATTATTATTAATGAAAATGCACAATTAACTCCGCACAACTTAAATCTGCTACAAACAATAAAGAAAACGTCTGTGATTCAGCTTTCCCAACGACCTCGCTAAGTAAGACTACTTGTTGATTTTTGTACACATTTAAGTTTCAATATATCATCTAGTATATAAATTCTCATTGGCAATCGCACACAGATTTTCATCAATTTGATAGCTCTGAGTGAACACGGCAATGATACAATCTATTCACTGTATAATGTATACAGAGTTATTTTTCTATTCGTCCATTGAAAAGGTTCGCTTCTTAAGTGGAAACTTACTTTTCAAGTGAAGAATCTAGTCTACAAGTGGAGAACTGAACCAAAAGCTCCCAATAATGAACTTGTCCGCACGACACTCACGTTGAATCAGATAACGGTGCGTGCGCCCAGTGGCTTGTGACACGATACATGGCTGCGTGACAATGTTCCAGTCCTGTGACAAGTCAAACGTACAGCTACGAGCTATTCACAACTCTCTTTGTGGCTTCTCTGAACAAGGCAAGCGGAGTGGAACGGAGATATGAATATAGACATTTTTAGCCCCCCCCCCCTTACACACCATTCCACACACACTGGAACTCCTACAAAGGGGATACACACTTAAAAGTCTATAGAAAACATGGACCGAATACACTCACTGGCTACAATGGTCAATAGCTCTTTTATGGGAATTTTTATAACTGCTAGAAATACAATGTAATAGTTAACAACATTAAAGTCGATTCGATTATCATAACTTTATGTATTCAAAGACATTCAAAGACCAGCAGTGCATAAAAGACGCTGGTTTTAATGTCAAGCTGACATTTCAAGTTGAAATATTGACCAAAATCAATCTGGTCTCTAATAAGACATTATTATTGTATTTTTTTAAATGTCGTCTTGAATGTATTATTATACATAAACAATTATCTGGACTATAGAACACAATTATTTTTATTTTATAATGTGATCGTTACATAATCATGTCATCATGATATATATATTAAGTTATAATTTGTGAATATATTTATATATAATAATATATATATATGAGCAGGTCAGGAGGCGTTGAGTGAGACCTTTTCTCTGCTCAACATTAAATTATTAACAGTAGGCAGATGTTAGCACTACTGGGTGGGTTTCATCTGTGACACCTCAGTCTACGACCAAGGGGCTAGAGTCGCCTAAGTCAGGGGTCGGCAACCTTTTGAGTCGGAAGAGCCAAAAATTACAATTTACAAAATTTGAACGTTTTTAAAGAGCCACAGGATTTTTATCTTCCAAACAATAAATAGTAGGCCTACTCGCACTAATAAAGTTTTTAGATTCAAAAAACGAATCTATTTATTCATAAGAAAAAATTTTAATTTATCTTTATATAAATGCACAACAAATTAGATTGTATATAGGACCTATATATGGTATTATTAGATAATTACTAATTATTTAATTATAACATTTAAACATTTAAATACAACACTAACTTGTACTTCAATAACAATTAATTGAGCAAACGAATTCGGTGGTAACTGTAGCTATTTGCATGGTTTTAGAGAGTTTAGATAAATTTTGCTCATAGTTTGTTTTTAGTTTCAAACCCAACTCTAAATTTTCATTTGTTTGTTGGCTTCTTACTTTACTTTTAATTATATTCATGCAAGAGAACACTTGCTCGCATCCGACGATAGTCAGCCTTCCAAATGCAAACTTTTTCACCTGACTGTAGCAATCTGGAAGGCTATTCCATGCGTCGAAGATAATGCCTAATCTCGCGTCATTTCTTTCAAAGCTGTCCACTTTTGTTACTTACATACATTTCTGGACCTTCAACTCTTCCAACCTGATTTTCAACTCTGTACATTTTCCACTACACAAAGCTTTACTTTTTAAGTCGATCAATTGCATGTCTAGAGATCCAGTATCAATTCCTAATAGCTCATGTGGATTTCGGTACTATTAGTGTTGAGAAGATTTTTTTTATAAATGCTACTATCGTTTTGTTTGTTTTGAATTGCTCAAATTGTCAATAAATTAATCTTTAATTTTTCTTTCTAACTGTGCTGAATTAACTTGTGTAAACAGTTGTACTGGTTTTATCGCAATATTGCTTTACAAATTGAAAATGAAATAATTGGCTTCTCCGAATAATTTCTGCAAATGAATATTTTCTTTCTTCAAAACAAACTAATTCTTCTACCAAAACATAGACTAGGTATCCCTTTCCTTGCAGTTTTAGATTCAGCTCATTTAATTTCACTGTTATTTACATCATAAAGTAAAATGCTTGCAACCATTTGTCGATCTCTAATTGAGGGGATTAATGCCTTTATCATTTGGAATGTATTTAATGTATTAAAAGCAAAACGTTTCCAACACCTTTGGAAAGCCATCGTACTTTGTTCTAAAGAAGGAGCTCGGAATACTGAGTCTCCCTTTCGTTAAGAATTCTTTAAACTGAGGATGGTAAGGTGCTTTTGGCAAGATGCTTTTAAAAATCAACTATTTCGGCCCGAAAAATTTTGGACATAAAACGCTTCTTGGTGTATTATACAGGGAAACGTAAGAATTTCGTGGTTTATTTTGCGCCAAAGAATCGTAGTTGTCCCTTTATTTTTTCCTGTCATACTTCTGGCTCCATCAGTTGCTATTGAAACGATTTTATTTATATCGATTATATTGTCTTTAAAATATTTTTGCAAGACATTAGCTGTATCTTCTCCTCTGGTTGTCACGAGAGCGGTAGCAATCCTAGAAGCTCTTCTTTTAGACCTTGAGAAGACATATCTGACAAAAAGATCAAATTGTGCCGTGTCTTTTTGTGAATCATATATCGAGTGAATTGAATATCTTCCACCTGCAAATATGTTACATTTCAAAACATGGGGGAGGGGGTGCGCTGAAAAGCGAGTACAAGTGGCTGAGTGATAGAATCGAATCATTACGATTTTTAAATGTTTTTTTTTTTAGATAAAATAAGTAATATTTGCAAATGGAACGAAAGCTTAGCATCCAATGAGCCGCAGGTTGCCGACCCCTAGCCTAAGTAACCAGACATACTAACCTAAACTAACCTAAACTAAATGAAAGCACCAACGAAACTTTACTTGAAATTAAATGATAAAATGAAACTTTATTTACATATACAAAACCATTAATCAATAATAAAATATAATATCTATATTATAAAGTAGAATGTGAGGTGTATGTATGTATGTATGTATGTATGTATGGATGGATGTATGTTACTTATAGACATCAAAACCGCTTGACCAATCTTGATAAAACTAGGCAGGAATGTTCCTTGGGTACCAACTTAGACCGTAGTGTATGTATTGTAGCCCTAAAACAAACTTAAGACCCTCAAAAAAAATAAAGTTGTCCGACTCTATTAAAGCTATAGTATTTTATGGATCTAGGCCATGTCTACAATGTTGACATGAGAAAAGATAGAAAGGATTTAGACCTAGATCTAATTTTAAGAAATACACTTTGCGCAGATAGTTTTTTACTTTGACACATGAAAATACAAAAGAAGATCCATTGATTTCATTATATAATAAAATTAACCTTCAATTTTGTGTTTCAAAAGCATTTTTTACATTAATTAGTTCCTTATATCTGTGACTACAGATTTCCTGACGAACATTCTTTCATTAGACAATACCGTAATGAATCGCGTACTAAATATTAATTCGTTTAATTGTTTACTTTATAATCCCATCCCTAGATCTAAAACTCTAAGATGATAAAACTTATCTTCGCACAGATAGTTTTAACTTTATCACATTAACATATTAATTAAAGTCCATTCATTTCATATTTTGATCAAATAAACATTCAAATTTGGTTTTCTAAAGCTACATTTGTTTATAAAAGCTGCGAAGCCGAGTTGAGATAAGCCTAGATCTCTATTCATTCACGAATCGCGTATTAAAAATTATTTCGTTTAATTGTTCACTTTATAATCCCATTCATTTAACAAAGCTATCGCTCTTTTCGTTTTTAATAGATAAGAATGTATCGACTTCGGGTAAACCGATTTTCGCAAAACTAATTTTATTTTCGTAGCGAAAGAGAAATAACGTGAAAGGATCATTAGCTACGTTTAACATACATCTAAATCCAATCCACTAGATTATTCAAAAGCATTTTTTACATAAATTAGTTCCTGATATCTGTGACTACAGATTTCCTGGCGAACATTCTTTCATTAGACATTACCAAATGGTTACAATATAACACATCTCTCTACTGAGTCTATTCCTAGGCCTAGGTCTAAAACTCTTATTGAACTCTAAGATGATAAAACTTCTTTTCGCAAAGATAGTTTTATGCTTTAACACATAAACATACTAATTATTGTCCATTCATTTCATATTTTAATCAAATTAACATTCAAATTTGTTTTTCTAAAGCATTTTTAATACATTCGTTCGCTGTTCGTTAAAGCTGCGTAGCCGTGTTGAGATAGGTCTATATTCATTCATGAAAAAAGTTCACGCATGCACAGCACAGAATGAACTCTATAAAAGCCAATTTTTAACTCTAGATTAGTGTAGATTTAGATCTATGTCTACCTCAAGATCTACTTTATACTTTTTACACATGAACATACAAAATTTAGTCTATTCATCTCAAATTTTAATCAAATATATGTAGGCCTACATGCACATGTTTTAATTTGAAAAAAAAATGGGTTTAAGCCTATTAGCTATTTTGATTTGATAGCTTCATTCACACTATTTTTACATTGACACATTCGCTTTACTTATTACATTATTATTTCGTTTAATTGTGAGTATATCGACAGTAATGCGCAAATAAAGACCCGCGGGTCGCGGGTAACATATGTCTAGTATATATATATACACTAACCACTACAACTGAACCCAGCTACTAACTAAAACCCTCTAAAACTACGCCACTACAAACTAACCAAACAACTAAAGCAAACTGATAAAACCAACTATCTAACTAAATCACTACAACTACTACACTAGACCTAGATCTACACAAACACACTACAATAAACTAGTCTAGGTCTACAATATTCTACTACTACAACCAACCCATAACTAAAACTAAAACAAGAACACCTTAGTACCTTACTATTCACTAAGAACAGATTAAGCCACTAGATCTAAGCCGACTAAGGCAACACTACAAAAACAAAATAGCACTAGTCTAGATCTACAGCAACAGCTTAAAGCAGCAATATTAGATACAGCAGAGTAATAGCAGTAAAAATAGCAGCATGTATTTCAGCAGCTATCTTCAGCAGTAACACAGCAGTAAAAATAGCCTGCAATACATAAATGCAAAACTATAAATACAAAATCATATTTTCTATTAGATCTAGAACATGAACAACATATTCATATGGGCGCCGCCATGTTCAATACAGCAAGTTGGACACAACTGTCAACTCTTTTGAAAAATATTCCAAAAAACTCAATTAAGATATATCTAGCATATTTACACATAGAGTGACAATAGATCTAGTAAAAGAAAATATAAAATAGTTATAAACTTACAGATAGTCCCAGGTACAGAAATATAGAAATGATCAATTGTCACACAGACAGCGATATACTTTACCGACCGCTGGTCAACTGTACAGGATGTAGCATGGGTTTAACTATTTATACTACCTGCCCTAACCCATATAAAAATATGCGGAAGTACAATTAAAAAATCTGACACTAACCTATAAAAATAAAATATATAAAAATAGCTCTATCCTATACAACAAATATACATATAAAAATAGCTTCGGGAGCGCAAGCTCACATATATATATATATATATATATATATATATATATATATATATATATATATATATTTAAAGAGAGAGTGAGAGAGAGAGAGAGAGAATACAGTCAAATAATCCAACGATAGAAATACTCTGATGTTTTGAAAATGCAAGTGGAATCCTTACCTTGACTTTCTTGCCAGATTGGACACTAAGATAACTTTATTCAAGACTCAAATATCCAGCAGAGTTCTCCCCCTCACCATTGACTCAAACGTACAGCAAGAGAACAGTAAAGAATAAATTGTCTCTTGTATTATATAAAGCAGAATGTTTGGCGTATGTATGTATGTATGTATGTATGTATGTATGTATGTATGTATGTATGTATGTATGTATGTATATATGTATATATGTATGTATGTATATCCCCGTATAGAAATAAAAACCGCTTGACCAATCTTGATAAAACTTGGCAGAAATGTTCCTTGGGTACCAACTTAGACCGTAGTGTATGTATTGTGGCCCTAAAAGAAACTTAAGACCCTAAAAAAAAAGACCAACTCTATTACAGCTATAGTATTTTATAGATCTAGGCCATGTTTACAATGTTGACATGAGAAAAGATCGAAAGGATTTATATCTAGATCTAATTTTAAAAACTAAACTTATAGTTTATTTTTTTTGACACATGAAAATACAAAATATAGTTTATTGTTTTCATTATTTAATAAAATTAACCTTCAAATGTGTGTTTCAAAAGCATTTTTACATTAATTCGTTATTTATATCTGCGAATTTAGATATCCCGATGCACATTCTTTCATAGGACATTAACAAATGGTTACACATTAACGCATCTCTCTACTTAGTCTATTCCTAGGCCTAGGTCTAAAACTCTAATTGAACTCTAAGATGATAAATCTTCTTTTCGCAAAGATAGTTCTATGCTTGAACACATGACATACTAACTATAGTCCATTCATTTCATATTTTAATCAAATTAACATTCAATTTTTTTTTCTAAAGCATTTTAAATACATTCGTTCGCTGTTCGCTAAAGATGCGTAGCCGTATTGAGATAGGCCTATATTCATTCGTGAAAAAAGGTCACGCATGCGCAGAGCAAAGCCTTTACGCAGCACAGAATGAACTCTATAAAAGCCAATATTTAACTGTAGATTTGTCTAAATCTAGATCTATGTCTACCTCAAGATCTACTTTATCCTTTAACACATGAACACACAAAATTGAGTCTATTCATTTCAAATTATAATCAAATTTATGTAGGCTTACAAGCAAATGTTTTTATTTGAAAAAATGGATTTAAGTAGATTAGCTATTTTGATTTGATGGCTTCATTCATACTATTTTTACATTTACACATTCGCTTTATTTATTACATTATTATTTCGTTTAAATGTTTTAAAAACTCTCTCAGTGACTATATCGACAGTAATACGCAAATAAAGACCCGCGGGTCGCGTGTAAAATATGTCTAGTATATCTAGTATATGTATATATATATATATATATCATGGGCGTAGCCAGGATTTTTTTCGGGGGTGTGTGTTGCGGGGGGGGGGGGGCTTTTTCTCCCCCCCCCTTAAAAATTATATATATATATATATATATATATATATATATATATATATATATATATATATATATATATATATATATATATATATATATATTTGTATGCATGGATGTGTGTGTGTATGTATATATATATATATATATATATATATATATATATATATATATATATATATATATATCATGGGCGTAGCCAGGATTTTTTTCGGGGGGGGGGGGCTTGGGGGGGGGGGCTTTTTAATATATATACTTTAAAGTAGAATTGAGGTGTATGTATGTTACATATATACATCAAAACTGCTTGACCAATCTTGATAAAACTTGGCAGGAATGTTTCTTAGGTACCATCTTAGACCTTAGTGTATGTATTGTAGCCCTAAAAAAAACTTAAGACCCTAAAAAAAATAAAGTTGTCCGACTCTATTATGGATCTAGGCCACTGGCGGATCCAGGGGGGTCGGGGGCGGTAGGGGTTATCGCCCCCCCCCCCCAACTCGGCCGACACCCCCCCCCCAGGGGCGAATATTAGTAAAGAAGTCACACAATTTGTATATGAATTTATTACTTATGTTAATAATATATACTAATTATTTATATTTCAAACTATTTTTAGATTATTTCGCCCCCCCCCTCTAGTATGTTGGTTGATTTGGTGGGGGTCGGGAGGGGGCGATAGCATCAATCCGCCCCCCCCCCAACCATAAACTTTTGAGTGGGGGGGGCGGTCCAATTTATTTGTAGAAATCAGAGCTTGCTAACAGAATCAATTAAATATCTATATGATTAAAACTTGTTATTGATATTTTAACCGATCTTTATATTATGTCGTTCCCCTGTTGTCCGATTGGTGGGGTGGGGGGCGGCGGCGATCCTCAAAGCCTTAATCTGAATATGTGGGGTATCTGATCTTTTCAAGGAACAATCGGTTTTATTTGCAAGGTATCAGGGGCCTATAAATTCATATTAGAATATTTTTCAAGTACAATATTATTCAAAAGGTCCTTTTTTAATAGGATGAATAATGAGCTTTAGGTAAGGAGAATGCGTTTCTTTAGTGCAGAATGCAGGAAAACACTTTTAGCGTCGGGGATTCGCCCCGAAACTCACTGATGAATAGTGAGCTTTAGTTGTCAGAAGCAGGCGTTTCTGCATTGAAGAATGCAAGAAAACGCTTTTGGCGTCGGGGCTACGCCCCGAAATCCACTGATGAATAATGAGCTGTAGATGTCAGGAGAATGCGTTTCTTCAGTGCAGAATGCAAGAAAACGCTTTTAGCGTCGGGGCTTCGCCCCGAAACTCACTGATGAATAGTGAGCTGTAGTTGTATGGAGCAGGCGTTTCTGCAGTGAAAAATGCAAGTAAACGCTTTTGGCGTGGTGTATATATATATATATATGCTGTACGCGCACGTTTATGCATAGGGTTAGGGTTTACTGGGTGTTAGGTTAGGGTTTGGAAAAAAATCGCCCCCCCCCCACTCCAAAGTTCTGGAAACTTTACTTGAAATTAAATGATAAAATGAAACTTTATTTACATATACAAAACCATTAATCAATAATAAAATATAATATCTATATTATAAAGTAGAATGTGAGGTGTATGTATGTATGTATGTATGTATGTATGTATGTATGTATGTATGGATGGATGGATGGATGTTACTTATAGACATCAAAACCGCTTGACCAATCTTGATAAAACTAGGCAGGAATGTTCCTTGGGTACCAACTTAGACCGTAGTGTATGTATTGTAGCCCTAAAACAAACTTAAGACCCTCAAAAAAAAATAAAGTTGTCCGACTCTATTAAAGCTATAGTATTTTATGGATCTAGGCCATGTCTACAATGTTGACATAGAAAAGATCGAAAGGATTTAGACCTAGATCTAATTTTTAGAAATACACTTTGCGCAAATAGTTTTTTACTTTGACACATGAAAATACAAAAGAAGATCCATTGATTTTATTATATAATAAAATTAACCTTCAATTTTGTGTTTCAAAAGCATTTTTTTGAATTAATTAGTTCGTTATATCTGTGACTGCAAATTTCCTGACAAACATTCTTTCATTAGACAATACCGTAATGAATCGCTTACAAAAAAATTAATTCGTTTAATGGGGTTTGTTGGACTAGTCCGTTTCGTTTCTTTGATTAAAAAGTATTGGGCCGGAAGTCGCTTTTTTCCCTATATATCTTTGTATTTATCAGTTTTCTTTTTAAATTAAACTGACATTATTATGCTATAATTTTAAGTGTACCTGATAGAGAAAAAAATTCTGCACAAAAATACGGGTAGTTGGGATAAAACCCGATAGAGGCTATAAAAAGAAAAGACCTGAAACTAGCGCGTGAAACTACACATTTACAGTACTTTATTTGATGAGTATTTTACCCAAGATCTGTGTTATTTTTTTAGGACTAGCTTATTTCATGTACCCGGCATTTTCCGATACACAATTTCATGCACAAAATAATTGTTGAAAAAATTGTAATGATTTTTAACTTTAAATGATTACTTAAAAAGGTGTTACTCTAATCAATTTGAATATTCTTTTGTTATGAATGTCACTGTTTATTTTGTGTCTGTTCTAGTTTTTTAAATTTTTCTTGAGTAAAGGGGTCGTTTTTCTCCTAATGGGTATACCTGATTTCTCCAAGCAGCCTTTGTAAAATATTGGTCCTAAATAATGCTATGTTTAAAAACGAAAAATCGCATGGCTGCATTATGATGAATGTACGTGTTAGTTAAATATATTTTATATTACTAGGTAACTATAAATAACCGCATAAATAGACGTAAGTTTAATTTTTTTTTCTATTAGATAAAGTCATATGGCAAATTTTTGTTTATATCCTAATTCTAAAAAGGAATAATAATAGAATTATACAGTAAAAATAATCACTAAGCTTTTCTTTTAATAGTTTTGAAAGTCTAACTGAGTTTGTGTTTTTGCAGATGTACACAAGCTACACTATGAGTCAGTCCATCTCTTCTAATTGTTTAGAAATGAGTGTAAAAATTTAGGCTTCGATATTTTTAGCCTTAATTTAAGAAATTACAATCTTCAAACAACTAATATATTGCCTCTTCCATAAAACTTTGTACTTAGAAAATAAATTTATCCAATGCTCGAAATCCTGCTTGTATACTTAGGCCCTATTTAAATCGATCCGGTATCAATGTATTAAGTAGCAATAACCCCGCAAAAAATTAAATGAAAGAAGATTGAGATATACATATATTTTTATGACGTACGCACCGGTACGGGGTACCGGCACCTTTTTTCAATGTCGGGAAAAATGATTACTTTTCTTGTAATTCAACGTTAATTGTTAATTTATTATTAGTTGAAAGTTAGGCAATCTATCACTGAGTACCGGAGCCTCCTTTTTATTTTTACAAAAAAAAAGCACTTTATATACTTTCAGCCGACATGCCGTATTATTAAAAACACCTCTATGTGAACTTCTCAATCATCTAGAGTCTTAGACAGTCATTATCTTAGACTAGATTTAAGTAGAGTCTAGACCTAGATTTAGTAGGCCTATTATTATAAAAAAATAATAATAATCAGTCATTATAGACATCATTAGCAATTTTATTATTAGGTCTAGGCATTGAAAAGTAAATCTATTAATAAACTATAATAGATCTAAGTCTAAGTACTAACTTATTAAATAAGTCATTATAAGTAGAAGTATTATAATGAATATTGTATAGATCTAGATTGACTAGATTATAGATAGATAGATCTCTAGTTTAGTAGATTAAGTATAGAGTATAGAAAACGTATTACAGTATTATTAGATCTATGTCTTATGTCTATATCTAATAATCTAATAATTAAAAAAAAACTTGAGTCTTTATTAATATCTAGACTTTTTTCTAATAAAAACTGACTATAGGCATAGCATAGGCTAGACTCGGCAATGTAGTCTCAAGATAGAATCTATACTATTACTAGATCTATTCGATTTTTATATATAGATCTAGAATAGAATTAGATTATAGATCTAAATATAGCCTACTAATGGAGAGATGATATGAGGTGTTAGCTAATAGCGTTGCACAAGAAACAAACCTGGGTTTTTCTAAACTCTAATACTTGCTATGTAATAGTAAAACAGCACCTACCTGAATAAATCGTAACTAGCAATCAAAAACCTATATTTATTGTAGTATATATAGGTCTGTGGTTGTATTTTATATAGCCTTAGTAACTTCTTCTATAGAGAAATGACTTTTTGTAATTTCTTTTACTGAAAATTGGGCTATTCGCGTCAGACACATATAATTTTTATGTTCAGCAACAAACCCTATGGTTTACTTTATAATCCCATCCCTAGATCTAAAACTCTTATTCAACTCTAAGATGATAAAACTTCTCTTCGCACAGATAGTTTTATACTTTAACACATGAACATACTAATTATAGTCCATTCATTTCATATTTTGATCAAATAAACATTCAAATTTGGTTTTCTAAAGCATTATTTTTAAGAGACTACATTCGTTTACAAAAGCTGCGAAGCCGAGTTGAGATAGGTCTAGATCAGGGGTGGGCAACCTTTTTGTATCGAGGGCCGCATTTTAAAAAAATTGGGAATGGCGGGCCGCATATGTATATACAATTTAGATACTCTACCTAACTGTGTAGAAAGTCTTTTAATTCATATTTAAGCTGTATTATATTTACGTTTCTTTTTTTTTCCACACTCCACGTTAAGGAATTACAACAATTTTTGAAACCGATTTTGCGATTTTCTTTTCAAATTACTGTTGTCTTTTTATATTAAAATATCCTCACATATATACAGTTGTACTTAATGAGCAGTATTTTATTTTTTATACTCGTGCATAATGTTCCGGAACTGTGGAACTAGCATACTAGTTGTTATCCTTGTGACTGCTGTCAAATTACAGTCAGTCAAAATCGACCAGTAATAATATTTGTTTAGTTTTCACACACAAAAAATGCTTGTTCACTGAATGAGACAATATATGTTCCGGAAGTTAAATGTCGGGACGAGGGAAACTTGCCTTTTTGGAGCATCACCAGAGAATGCTGACTATGTCCTTCAATGGTGCGTTCTAAATCAAGAGACCCGAACATAGAACCAAAACTATTCAGATATAGGATTACTGATCTGAACCCTCCAACATGTAAAAGAAGAACGAAGAAGAAGAAAAACAGATGTATGTGTACACAAATAGTGTGAACAGCAGCATTTTTTTTAAAGTGTGGAAATACAGCTTCTGGCACCCATAAGACTCCCGTGGCAGTACTGACTGGAACTTCTCTTTGCTTGGAGATATGTCCTCTGGAGATGAATCAGCTTCTGCGTTAAATGGTGAGCTGACGGTTCTTGACGTTTTAAAATTTGCTTTTATAAATTGCACAATAAAGGAATCTTTATAAGTGTTGTACTTTTAATCATTTCACTAGAAATAATTTCACCTTTCAGCAAAGGAAAATGACAAAACCTGTTATATTTTGCTTGCTTGTAGAAATGGGAAAGCTTTGTTAGATAAGATTTAATATGCATTTACATTTCATATGCAAAAAAAAAAAAAAAAAATTAAAAAAACAACAACATAACAATTGCAATTATAAAACACATGAATAATCTGTCTTCATTATAAATATTGGTAACAAAGTCACAGTCAATGTCCTTTAAGAAACTTTCCCATGCTAATATAGCGGATACATTGGATTATTTTGTTCCTAAATCAGAATTACCTGTGGTTAAAAACCTTAGCTCTAATAAATTTGATTAATATTTTATTTTGAACAATTACTTGTTGAAATTTTATGCAGCTTTGTGCAAACTTTCTTGTTTAGAGTTTATGGTTGGGGTGTTTTTTTATTTAAAAAAAAAAAAAAAAAACTATTTTACTCAGTCAAAGATCGAGCTCCATCAGTTATTACACTTGCCCTCTTGTTCCAAGCCTACCCAACATTCAACACAGTTCTTCATAGCGTTGAATAAATACTGATTAGAGATTGTTTCTTGAATTGAGTGTATTGATGTATAGCCAATAAGCATAATCTTCGTTTACTTGAAACTTTTTATAATAGACAGTTTCAATAATTTATATAGATATTATTTTTAATATATTTGCTTTTTAATCTGTATATACTGTGGGCACACCTGATTTCTCTATGTGTCGGCGGGCCGCATAAAACACTCCGGCGGCCCGCATGTGGCCCGCGTTCCGTAATTTGCCCACCCCATGTCTAGATCTATATTCATTCATGAATCGCCTACTAAAAATTATTTCGTTTAATTGTTCACTTTATAATCCCATTCATTTAACAAAGCTATCGCTCTTTTCTTTTTTAATAGATAAGAATGTATCGACTTCGGGTAAACCCATTTTCGCCAAATAATTTTATGTTCGTAGCGAAAGAGAAATAACGTGAAAGGATCATTAGCTAAATTAAACATACATCTAAATCCAATCCATTACATTAGTAAACACAAACTTAGACTTAGACTTAGGCCGCGGGTAATGCCAGGCTAGTATATATATATATATATATATATATTTCTATGCATGGATGTGTGTGTGTGTACATAATTACTTTCTATTACATTCTGACCCTACATTCTTTTGGAAGACGTTTATTGTGCCCTAGAATAGGTTCTTCCTGGAGTTAGTGGAAAAAATTGTAGCCTCCTCGCCCTTGTCAGCAAGTTGTCTGGGGGAGCGCTAAGAGCTTTTTCTGGTATTGACAGCCAACTAAATGCATTTTCTGAGGTACCTACAGTGCATTATTTTGCTATTAAAAAGTTTTATTTCAAAAACCTAATGTGCTATTCTTACTGACTTAGACCCTTCCACGCCTTTCGACGCATTTGCTGGCAAACTGTTTCCACAAAAATCTGGTAATGTCTGAAGCCTCTTCCCACCTGCTCTGAGGACCTCCATGAAAGTGTGGCGCAAAGTTGTACTAGGATGTCATCGCAACTCTTATTATGCGTAATTCATTTTGTCGGAGAACATGTCCCACAAACCTCATGCGACGCTCTGTCAGAACCTTACTAAGGGGTCGACTCCCGATTCGGCAAAATCATCTGTTGGGGGGATTTAAACCAAAATATATCTGGAGTTTTTTTGTTGTTGTTTTTTTTTATTCAAGACCACATTTAGCTACGGTCATAGAATTTGGTGACTGTAGTTTGCTTTAGGAATAATATTGAAGAGAGAGGATTTCAACCTTCAAACGCTCTGTACGGGGATTTTAAACTCAAAACTATCTTGAGGGGTTTTAAACTTTTAAAAAGCCATTTGGAGGAGAGGGATTGAAACTCTAAACCCACCATTGGCTTGGCTACGCTCAAAGAATTCTATGTGTAATTTGCTATTTTTTCTATACTGAAGAGGTATTTTTTAGCATCAAAGCCCTCTGAAGGGAAATTTAAACTCAAAACACCTAATAGGCTTGGCTACGCTCATACCATTTTGATTGCGAAATTTATTTTTTTTTATTTTGAAGTTTATTTTTTAGCTTCAAAACCCGCTGGCGGGGGTTTAAACTAAAAACCCCTTTGGCAATGTTCATAGCATTTTGAGTGCGTAATTTGCTTTTTTTTATATTGAAGAGGCATTTTTAGCTTCAAACCCAGCTGAAGAGGGGTTTAAACTCAAAACCCCTTTGGCTACGCTCATACAATTTTGAGTGTGTAATTTGCTTTTTTGTATTGAAGAGGGGTTTATCGTAAATTTTGGAGAGGGGTTTAAAATCAAAATCTTTAGTAATAAAAATTCACCTAAAATAAACAAAATTAAAGCAAAAAATCAGTCACTAAACTCCCTGGCTACGCCCATGAAATATATATATATATATATATATATATATATATATATATATATATATATATATATATATATATATATATATATATATATATATATATATTAATTTCCGGTATTGAAAGCCAACAAAATGCATATTCTGATGTATCTACAGTGCATTATCCTGCTATTAAAAGTTTTATTTAAAAAAAAACTTGTGTGATATGCTTACTGCATTGGATCCTCCCGCGTCGTTCGGCGCTTTCCTCGCAACTATTATTACGCGTAATTCATTTTGTTGGAGAACATGTCCCGCAAACCTCATGCGACGCTCTGTCACAACCTTACTAAGGGGTCGACTCCCAGTTCGGCATAGGATTTCCTTGATTGAGACCCGATCTCTATAACTGACTTCTAAAATCAGTCTAAGACATCTTTGTTGAGCTACATTTAGTCTTTTTCATTTTCGGCAGATGACTATTAACTGCACTTTATTAATTGAGCCCAGCCAATGGTAGAAATGTGTAACCTCTCTTGGCTACGTTCTTGGAATTAGGTGACTGTAGTTGCTTTAGATTTTATATCGAAAAGGGAAGTTGTATTGTCAAAATCAAAATCTCTGGAAATGTTTTTTTTTAAACAAATTTATAACCCCTTTAGCTACGTTCATAGAATTTGGTGACTGTAGTTTGCTTTAGAATAAAATTGAAGAGAGAGGTTTTCAACCTCAAAACTCTCTGTATGTGGGTATTTAAACTAAACCATCTGGAGGGGTTTTGAACTTTTAAAAAAAGCCCTCTGGAGAAGAGGGGTTTAAACTCAAAATCACCCTTGGCTTGGTTACGCTCATATAATTTTGAGTGCATAATTTGCTATCCTTTTATATTGAAGAGTGTTTTTTTTAGCTTCAAAACCCGCTGAAGGGGAGTTTAAACTAAAGAATCCCTTTGGCTACGGTCATAGAATTTTGAGGGTGTAATTTGCTTTTTTATATATTGAAGAGGTATTTTTTAGATTCAAACCCCGCTGGAGGGGGTTTAAACTCAAAACCCCCTTTGGCTACGATCATAACATTTTGAGTAATTTTCTTTTTTTTTTTGTTATATTTAAGAAGTATTTTTTTACCTTCAAACCCCGCTGAAGGGGAGGGGGATTTAAACTCAAAACCCCTCTGGTTACGCTCATAGCATTTTAAATGCTTAATTTGCTTTTTTTAAATTTTAAAGTTTTTTTTTTAGTTTCAAACCTGCTGAATGGGGGTTTAAACTTAACAATTCCTTTGGCTACGCTCATTGAATTTTGAGTGTGTAATTTGCTTTTTTTTTTATATTGAAGAGGTAGTTCTTAGCTGCAAACCCCGCTGGAAGGGGGGGGGGTAAACAGAAAACTCCTCTTGGCTAGAATCTGGTGGCTGATGTATGGATAGTCTTATATTGAAAAAGGAATTTTTATCGTAGATTTCGGAGGGGGGTTTTAAATCAAAATCTTCCTTAGCTATGCTCTTGGAATTTGGGGATTGTCGTTTGCATTTTTTTTGTTTTGTTTTATAGAAGAGGGGGTTTTGACTGCAGAACCCCCCTGTTAGGGGTTTTATAATCAAAACCCCGTTGGCTGCGCTGTGGCAAGTGATGGTTGAGTATTAAATTATCAACTAAAATAAACAAAATCAATATCAACACCAACATTGCATTTGAAAGGCATCGAAGAACTGAACTCTGCCTCCCTTTATAAATATCTTGGAATAAACCAGAATGTCAAAATAAACCATACAAAATTAAAAGAGGACTTTCTTGGAAAATACAAGCAGAGAGTAAATAAAATTCTCAACACAAAACTGTCTGGCAGTAGCCTCATCACGGCAATAAATAGCTGGGCCATCCCAGTGCTCCTTTACATAATCAGCATCATCAAATGGACACACACCGACCTACAAGACATTGACAGACTCACAAGGAAATTATTAACCAAATTTTGATGTTTACACCCCAAGTCCTCCACCTGCCCCGGAAGGATGGAGGCCGTGGATTGCAGAACATCTTCAAACTGTGTAAGACGCAAGTTTCAAAAATACGATCAAAACTGCACGCCTCCAGCAATGAACTAGTTTCCTTCCTACGCAAATACGACTATGATGCAACCCCTCTGAACCTAAACAATGTTGATGTTAATGTCGGTTTGGACGTCGTAGGGCATGAGATTCGCCAATGGGAAGAAAAAACACTCCACGGAAACTTCCCGGCTTTATTAGATGGGGACAACATTGACAAGGCTTCTTCCTTAACATGGCTCAAAGCAGGTCATCTCTACCCTGAAACTGAAGGTTTTGTCACAGCAATACATGACAGAGTAATTGGGACAAAAAATTACGAGAAACATATCCTAAAACTCAATATTGTTGACAAATGCCGAAAATGTGGAAATTTGGGTGAGTCAATAGAACACATAATGTCAGGATGTTCAGCCCTATCGGAATCTGCCTACCTAGGTCGCCATAACCAAGTTGCAAAGCTAATACACCAACAATTGGCTTTGACACACAATTTGATCGGTAAGGAAACTCCTCCTTATTACAAATACTCACCACAAGAGGTTCTCGAATCTACGGATCATCTACTGTACAGGGATATGCCTATTTTGACCGACAAAACGGTAGATTTTAATCGCCCTGATTTGCTGCTCATCGATAAAAAAGAAAAGACGCTACCATTATTGACATCGCCGTAACACTATCTCATAATAAAACAAGATTACAAAGAGAGTTTGTGTTGCCACACAAACTCAGAGGCGGCCCCCGTGGGAGACGGATCCCTGTCGGATCCGCATATTCACTGGTCGACTGAGGATGGCATCGAGCAGGGTATGAAGCCGAGACCGTAGAGATAATCAGTCCTGCGCGCTAACCGCACGACAAGGCATTGCTCTTAATCTAATGACAAACTGGTTACAAACTAATAGCCTACTATTGATAATATATCTACACATTACGGAATGACAACTACCGGATATGTACAATATGTCAGAAGAGCGATTTTAGATAATCTTTTGGTATTGAGCATTTTCCTTTAAATGGAACTAGAATGAGGATGTAAATCTACCTAAATTAAACTACTAATTTAGCACTCTCAATATCTATATCTACTAGATCTAGATCTAAAATATATATTTGGGATAATGTAGATGTAATGTAGATAAGATTTTTATTTAAAAAAACACTAGATAATTAATTAATAGACTAATTGCGATATGAAATATTAAAATAGTAGATTAGTTTTAGTATTTTATAACATTGTAATATTGACATATTGACAATCTAGACTTTAGAAATAAAAATCTACACTTTAAGCCTAGAAATTAAAATTATAGATCTTGATCTAGTCTAAATCATGGCTGTCTGGTAGTGTGGTTTGAGCGCTGGACTGTCGTTTGGATTCATCGATGGTCCCAGGTTCAAACCCTGCCCGCTCCCATCCCCCGTCGTCCTACGAAGGTTTGGACTACAACTCTGAAGGAACATCCGAAACATGTAAAACAACAAACAGGCGCAAGTGGGAGGACCTATTCTCTGCTGCTCAACATTAAAATTTACCAACAGTAGGCAGATGTTAGCGCTACTGGTGGGCTCAATCTGTGACACCTCAGTCTACGACCAAGGGGCTAGAGTCGCCTAAGCAACCAGACATACTAAACTATACTAACTAACTAAGAAGAAGCAATAACAAAACTTTACTTCAAATTAAATAAAACAAAAAGATACTTTATTTACATAAAAATAAATCAATCAAGAATAAAATATAATATATACACTAACTTGACTAACCACTACTACTGAAACAAACTGACACTAGATTCACTAAGATTCCCTAACTCTACAGCAGCAATTATAGCAAGGCAGCAATAACAATAGCATCTATAGCAGTTTAAAACAGCAGTGTAATTGCAGCAACTAAAAGCAGTAACAATAGCCTGCAAAACATAAATGCAAAACTATATTATATTCTATTAGGACTGATGGACGCCGCCATCTTTAATACAGCATGTTGCAACTATTATGACAAATAGTCCAAGTAGAAAATAAAATAACTACCTTACACATAGTGTGACATAGATCTAGTAAAAAAATAAATAGTTACAAACTTACAGGCCGTCCCAGGTACAGAATAAAAATATAATTAGACGATAGACCACAAAGATCTTCAGATGTCACACAGACAGATATGGTACTGACCACTGGTCAAATGTACATTCAACTGTTTTAAGACAGCATGTAGTACATCCCTTTTATACTATCCCGCACTAACCTATATAAATATGCGGAAGTACAATTATAAAATCTAACACTAACCTATAAAAATAAAATATATAAAAATAGCTCTAACCTATACAACACAAATACATTTAAAAAATAGCTAAAATTGCATATAAAACTAGCTCTGGTAGCGCAAGCTCACACTAGATTCTATAATGATTTTAATTAGAACTTAAATCTAAATCTTGTTTTAAAAATCAAGCTCTTGTGTAAGAAAAAAAATCTAGATCTAGTGTAAAAAAAAAATCTAGATCTAGTGTAAAAAAAATCTAGATCTAGTGTAAAAAATCTAGATTAGATCTAAATCTAGCTATTATGTCTTTTTAAAATGCGAGTCACATTATGAGGTTTAATAAACAATATCAGGTGGCCGAGCCTCACTCGGTAAATAATTTACTAAGAAAGGTTATGCCTGAAGTCATTTTGGGAATATTTTTGTAAATACAAAAATGAACGATCAGATAAAGACTACTAATCTGAAGAGTTCTGTTAGTTCTAAATGTAATTGTACATGGTGATTAAATATAAAGTCTCTTAAGTCCTCCTACAGTCTAGACAAACCACAGCTCACGTCCGTATTATAGTTTTGCAATCCATTTTTTGAATAAAACTAGTTTAGGGCTACTATTATTGGCTTGGAAGAAAGTCTTTGCAGTGTAACTTCTCAGATGGTTACGTTCAGACATTATATTATGGAATTAGTATATTCATAATGGCTTTAGGACGAAACATCAAGTGACGCAAATCTCTACTTTATATGATAAAACAGGCACTTTGTGACAAAGTAAAATGGTGCATTTTTTTAACAGACTTAAATCATTGCATTAGTTTTCTAAAGAAACGTTTCCGTGGGGCACCTCTCTTACGCCAAACAAAATGTTCGTTACCCATACGTGATACGTGCCCTGCCCAGCCTGACTGTCGGACTATAAGAAGTTCATACCGGCTTTTGTCATCCATTTATCCCAGTGGTGCTACAGCCCGTGGAGGGATATGGCCTGCTTTTACACATCCCTCCATTCAGATCTCTCCTAGGCCTTTCGTCAACACGCCCTAACCCTAAGCTTTTTACCGACGTTTATAGTTACATCAAAAGAGGCTGAAGCGTACGCAAACTCAATAACCGCTAGCTAGATATCATGTTTAGTGTGAGCAACTAAGGCGTAGAGAAGCTGTGTTATGACCATTTCCTTTGATTTAGTACGGGACAGTACACACCGAAGCATGAACACATGGTAATAATTCAGCAGCAAAATAATAATAATTTTAAGGTTTGTCTTCGAGTCCGAAGATTAATAAGGATTGCAGTATTTCCCGTGGATACGCAGCCCCAGCTGTGACCTATATATTTTGCCACATCCAGGGCAAGCATAACCATTGTCCGCAGGTGGTCGATTATGATTTTCTTTTGGTCTCAAATGTGTATCCGCGGCCTTTGTATAGATGGAATACTTTAAGTAATAACTTAATAGGTAATAACAATAACTAATCATACATAAAGATATTTAATTTCATTATTTTTCTTCCATAGTTTCATAATGGATCAATGTACAATAAGATGGTGCGCAAATGTTTAATTACGCCAATAGAATCATTAAAACTTTTTCTTGTTTACGAAGAAATGTCTTAGTGTACTGCTGTGAGCCTAGTGACGTAAGCAGTGTCAAGTTTTTTCCCCATTGACGTCATATAGAAAATTTCATCCATAAAACATTCTAGCCAAAATTATGTTTTTGATAATGAGGCATTTTCAAACCGATATAACGGTCGACTTAGTTAGACTAAAAAATATCATCTATACGAGCAGCTTGTTGAGGGTTCATAGACATTGGTGCACCGAGTGATTTCTTTTAGTATTTCATTTAAAGAATTAACTCCATATGACGTCAAAGGAAAAAAAATCCACTACGTCAGACTAAAAAATGTCATCTATACGAGCAGCTTCTCGAGGATTCATAGACATTGGTGCACCGAGTGAGTTCTTTTAGCGTTTCATTTGATGGGCTAGTTAGACTTAATATATAAATACAAGGATTAAAGACGCTTTTTTTTTGTTTTGTCTGTCAGTCTGTCTGTTCTTCATGTTAGTAGCGAAAAAAAAAAGACTAAAAGCTATTGAAAATCTGATTAAAATTTAATTTCCCTTCCGAAACATCGCATTAGCTTTAAGTTTCTATAATAGATTGTACCGGATGTTTATATATTTATAGTGAGAGAAAAGAAGAATTCCAGATTAATCAAACGCCGTTAATTAAATTTGTGGGATGAACTGTTATGAAAATTAGATGGACCATAGCCTTATGGAGATTTTTTCAAACCATACTTTGATGTTAGGAAGTTGTTTTCCTTAAAAAATCGGAGCATAATATTAACGATAATTAGATTTTCTAACGTTTTAGCTAGAAAGTTAAATGTAGTGTAAGAGAGAAGTGCGATTTTACATAAATAGAGTTAAATATTTTTTTATAAAAAATCCGGAACAACCAATTTTCGTAAATGAGAAAAGTATTTGTTTTATTTATTAGAAGAGGGATTTCAAACATTTATTAGCGTTATTAGATTTTTCATATAAAATTTGGATCTTTTTTGGCGACCATTTGAAAGAAAATTAAGATAATGTAGGTCGATTTCTTTTTCGAAACAAAATCCGGAACATCTTTACCGATTAAATCAATATAGATATTTTTATTTAGCATTTATATGCTATTTACATTAAAAACCGGAACAATATATAAAAGATCATGTGTTTCTTACAACGTTTAAGCAAGGAAATAAAATCTAATATAAGTTAGAAGAGCAAACAAATATTCATTGGCATTGATTTGTTTTTCACAAAACATCCGGAACAATCTATTATAGATACTTAAAACTTTTGCAATATTTCTGAATGAAAAATTAAAGGTTAAATCAGATTTACAATAGCCTCTAGTCTTATTTGTTAATCTAATCGTGACGGACAGACCGACCAACAGACAAAACGCATAAAAATAATTTTGTTTTATTCAGGTGGGGGGCACTAAACAAAATATAAATAAAATGTGATTTTTAAAAAAGTTTAAGGAATTGGTTTAGCACCGTTGCATGTTGCGATGTTACGCTACTGCACGAAAGTCGCTGCATAAAAAGTCCATTTTAAAAAATGTGCGTGATATTTACATACAAAGTGCATTATTAGCCTTTATAAACAAAAAGAAATGTTTTCTTTTAATTTTAGCAGCTAGTTGGCCAGAAAAAACATCTTTAACTATTATTTATATTTGTTGTAAACATTTCTTGTACATTTTATAAATATATTTGACTTATGAAAATACACAAAAGCTGGACACCCTTGTTAGCATATTGTAACATTGCATCCCTTATATTTATGTAATTGTTTTAGAATTGGTGTATTTTTATGAAAAAATCGCTTGCATAATTAATTTTATAAATTAAACGGTTTGCTTTTAGAAAACCAAAAGTAGCAGTTGCACCTAAACTTTTCAAGCCACATTTAATGATGAAATAATATTTTTCATATCTCTTCTAGTTTTCGAGATCTGAGTGTGACAGACGGACAGACGGACATACGGACATTTTGCACAAACCTAATAGCGGCTTTTTCTCCTTACGGGGGCCGCTAAAAAAACTGAGCTGGAAAAACAACGAAAATATGGGAACCTTAGCTTGGAGATTAAGCGTTTATGTACCCCATTGTTATATCAACCGAGGGGATAATAACAACTGACCTCACAGATACCTTCAAGGCCCTTGGCATTTCAAGAAACATTCTCGTTGCCTGTCAGAGGGCGGTACTTCTGCAGACCTGCCACATTACCAGAAAATTCCTCGGTGGAAACTGATAAAGGGACTACGATTAATTTTGTTTCGACCTTGGCTTCGCCAGAGAATGAATACTCGTTCTTTTCTAAAATAATAATAAGGCGTGTCTTCAAGTCCGAAAATTAGTGTGGAATGCAGTATTTCCCGTGGCTGCGCAGCCCCAGCTGTGAGCTACATATTTTATAATATATATATATGTATATATATAAACTTTTGTAAAGCCATTTTAACAAATATAATGTAGCCTCAAAGCCAACAATCCATCTTCACGATCGAAACCACAGCGGTAAAATTTACCGGAAACTCCAATACCTCTATAGAAGTCGGTAGTTTGGGTTAGGTCCAGGAACCTGGACAGCTGATTTTAAAAACGCCTTTAACGATTTCCCTTGAAATTTATTGATGCATATCGCTGAGAACAGAATTACTAGCTCGTTAGCAACACGGGGAAAACTCTAGTTTGTCAGAAGTAAAAAGATATAAATCTAAATTTGGCTTGACTAGACAGAAAATAAAAGCAGGGCATAGTCTGCCATAGTGTTCCAAAGTTATGCTATTGAAAGAAAAACTAAACGTTACTAATATTTTTTACATAAATCTAATATAGAAAATATTTAGAGTTTGGGTTTAGAACTCACTACGACGTTTAGATGTAAGTATTTTATTTCTTCTATACGTCTGTATGCAAAGCTTTTAGGCTCTAAAAAAAGTTGTGGAGAAGGAATAAAACGAACCAGGGCCCATTACTCTTTTCTGCATTTTAAGCATAAACTGATAAGTGGGTTATAAACCCAAACTTCTTTAAAAAAAATAGATGCATTTAGGGTCTATATATTCATATTTTAATATTTATTAAGTAAAAACATTATTTAAAAGGTTCTTATAAATTATGCAATGTAATATGTACCCGCTAACCGCTAAACACATTCAACCGGTTTTGAGCGCATTAAAACGGTCAAACTTCCCCATCGTTCTACTACAACAGGTAATGCTGAAAGTAAAGATAATAGAGTCATACTTACTCTACTTGGAGGCGTGGTGGCCGAGCGGTAAAGCGCTTGGCTTCTGAACCGGGGGTCTGTCACAGTCTTAGTTGACATTGCATGATCTAAAGTTCACGTCTTGTTAAGAGCTTAAAAGACACGTGGAATTCATGATGTAGAAAAACAGGAAGTAGAATGAATAAAGTTGACTTTGAGTTCAGTCAAGTCACGTTAGTAAGGTCTTGCTCCCGGTCCAGGAAGGTTGGACGTTGCTTCCTGGACTGGTGTATATATATGTATATAGCATGAAAGTCGATGGACTAATGATTGTTGATTAATTATATTTGAGAGTTGATTTCATCATGTGCTTATTGAATATTAAAGTATTATTCGTATTTCAATGGGTATCTATAGTTGGAGCTCCAGTGTCACTAGTAGTAATTGTTCTTATTGTTATCGGCTGAGATGCGGACGTGATTAGTAACTAACATATTGGATACTTTTGATACCGCTGTTATGCGGATAGGATTGTTTATTATTTCTTGACTTGTAGCACTAACAAGGAGTGCAGTGTATTATTATTATTATTATTATTATTGTAGTAAAATAAACTTCATGTTTGTCTGCTGAACGGACTTGAGTCAGTCATATAGTGTTTGTCTTGTCACGTGTCTAGAGTACTTCAGGAAGCAAGAACCCAGTATTACACCATTCAACGTTCATTGACAGGGTCCCGGGTTCGAATCTTGGTGAAGATTGGGATTTTTAATTTCGGGATCTTTGGGCGCCTCTGAGTCCACCCATCTCTAATGGGTACCTGACATTAGTTGGGGAAAAATAAAGGCTGTTGGTTGTTGTGCTGGCCACATGACACCATGGCCACAAGACACGCGTAGTCACAAAATAGCAACCAAGAAATAGCACTCTTTTTTAAATTTATTTCTACCTCCGTTTAAAAAAAAAAAGGGGGGGGGGAGTAATCCACTCTGTTGTAACTAAAAAGGGGAGGGGGCCGAAAAGCACGGCTCAGGAAAAAAAAAGAGGGCCGGGAGGGGGGAAAGAACAACAAATCTTTCTCTTTATACATTCTATACACTTGACTATATTTATGTGTGTATTTTTTTTACACACGTCAATATCTGGTGTCAAAATAGTAGATTTTTTTTCTGTACCTTTGTTTTGATTTTTCTCCTTCGTATTGCCTTTAATTCCTAACCTGGCCACCGCTTCACATATATTACGTGGAGTCAAAAGGTCTTTCAATGTAGTCGAATATATATAATTCACTTTTTCCCTCAACATTTTATACGAGAAGTAAAGGAAAGATCACTCTCATATTTCTGCGGATAGTCACCCCACGAAAAAAAACAAGCCGGGGGGGGGGGGGGGAGGGGGAGAACACGTTTTCACAGCTCGCTACGGATAGCTGCGCGATGGACTGTCAAACCATGCCCGCTCCCATCCCCCTTCGTCTTGCGGGAGGTTTGGACTAGGAAGTAAACTATCGTCAACTCTGAAGTAACATCCGAAACATGTAAAACATTTTACAAACAAACATTTTACAAACACTAAATAGAAAGGCCGGACTTAAGCATTGTGGGGTCCTATTCGAAACGGATTTCGCGGGGCCAAGTTTTGGTAGGGAAGCGGATAATAAGTGAAATTTAAGAGTTTGTATTAGAAAATATGCATTTTACTACGTACAGAATTACTTTACGAGCCTTGCGCGTAGCAAAGTCATACAGTATATCATAATAATTCAGTTTCCTACATAGACCACGCTCAATAGCAAGAATTACCAAATGTTTCAATCTGTTTTTGTGAATTGTTGACCTCAAGTAATTCTTCATTAGTTTGAGGCAAGAAGCTTCTTTCACCAGATTACACAATTACGGCTAATGCATAATGCCTTTTTTATGTATCGCGCGTAGGATTGGCGTTTTTCATATTAAATGACACCCCAAAATGAAAATTTTTGTCTAAATATTTCCGAATATTTTAAGGATTTTTTCGTGTATTTTGTAATTTCTGGAGATTCCAGGAGCTCCTGGTAAATCGACAGGAGGGCGCGGGAAATCTGTTTTAAGTTAAAATACGGTTTAATTTAATAATTTATACACCTTGAATTAGAGCGGGTCCTATGAAAGTGCGGGGACACCTGCGGTCGCATAGGTTGCAGTAGCCTAAGGCCGGCTCTTCAAAATCGCGGCGTATGCTACGCCGCCGGTCGACTAGTATATATATATAATTCTCTTCTTCCCTCAACGGTTTAAACAAGTAGTAAGGAGTAAAGGAAAGATCACTCTGCGGATAGTCCACGAGAAAACAAGAGGGGGGAAAGAACACGTAGTCACAACATAGCAGGGCAGGACCGTTGCAATATCACTCTTTTGTTTTATTTCTACCTCACGTTAAAATAAAAAGGGGGAGGGAGGGAGTAATCTACTCTGTAGTAACTATCGAAGCGACAGAGCACTCTCAAGAGTTTAGACACAATGGAAAGATCACTCTTTTATTTTTGCAACTCGGACGGAGGGAGTTATCCTATGTAATTTAAGAGTGAAACAAAAAGACAATTTTCGTCTGTATATTTCAGGAGATTGGTATGAGTTTTCAAAATATTTCAATAATTTCCGGATATTTCCAGGACTTTTTCGTATATTTTGCAATTTCAGGAGATTTTCAGGACCTCCTGTTAAATCGACAGGAGGCCGCAGGAAATCTGTTATAAGTTATAGAATGGTTTAATTTAATAATTTATGCACCTAAAATTAGCGCGGGTCCTATAAAAGTGCTGGGTCCACTGCAGTCGCATAGGTTGCAGTGGCCTAAGGTTGGCCCTGCAAAATAGCGGCGTATGCTACGCCGCCGGTCGACTAGCATTTTATATTTATGATGTTTTAAATGAACGAGCCACATTTTAACGGTCAACCTAATAGGGCCTATACTTTTTTTAGCCCGTGAATGAGTTTGTATCTGTTAGCAAGAAATTTCAAGTCTTGCTTTCTCTTTCCTGAACACCCCTTTCTTGTCTTTTTTTTGAATATTATTAATTTTTTAAATTTTAATTAACGGGCCTTATTTTAACGTTCAAAATGCGCCCCCAACACATACACGCTCTCATATTTTGGACTTGTTCATTCTAGTAGCACTTTCACTTATACGCTCCCCCCCCCCCCCCGGACAAAACAAAAAATTATTCCTCCATACACTCTTATGTTTTTTTCTTCGTCTTATCAATTTAATCTCTCTCTGTCTAAATATAGATTGCAACCTATATCTTAACGCAGGCAATGTAGGGTATTTAACACGCATACATTTCTTTATACCATCAGTTTCAGGCCTAGAAAGAACAAGATTACAAAGAGAGTTTGTGTTGCCACACAAACTCAGAGGCGGCCCCCGTGGGAGACGGATCCCTGTCGGATCCGCATATTCACTGGTCGACTGAGGATGGCATCGAGCAGGGTATGAAACCGAGACCGTAGAGATAATCAGTCCTGCGCGCTACCGGCACGATCAGGCATTGCTCTTAATCTAATGACAAACTGGTTACAAACTAATAGCCTACTATTGATAATATACCTACACATTACGGAATGACAACTACCGGATATGTACAATATGTCAGAAGAGCGATTTTAGATAATTGAGCATTTTCATTGAAATGGAACTAGAATGAGGATAAAGATCTACCTAAATTAAACTACTAATTTAACACTCTTAATATCTATATCTACTAGATCTAGATCTAAAATATATGTTTGGGATAATGTAGATGTAATTTAGATAAGATTTATATAAAAAAAAACACTAGATAATCAATTAATAGACTAATTGCAATATGAAATATTAAAATAGTAGATTAGTTTTAGTATTTTATAACATTGCAATATTAACATATTGACAATCTAGACTTTAGAAATAAAAATCTACACTTTAAGCCTAGAAATTAAAATTATAGATCTTGATCTAGTCTAAATCATGGCTGTCTGGTAGTGCGGTTTGCGCGCTGGACTGTCGTTTGGATTCATCGATGGTTCCAGGTTCAAACCCTGCCCGTTCCTATCCCCCGTCGTCCATGTAAAACAACAAACATTCTAAACTAGACCAAGAAATTCTAGATCTAGATTCTATAATGATTTTAATTAGAACTTAAATCTAAATCTAGTTTTAAAAATCTAGCTCTAGTGTAAAAAGAAATCTAGATCTAGTGCAAAAAATCTAGATTAGATCTAAATCTAGCTATTATCTCTTTAAAATGCGAGTCACATTACGAGGTTTAATAAACATTACTATACCGAGTTGTTTTAGCATTAAAAGCATTTAGCATTTATTCCATATGACGTCAAAGGGAAAAAATCCACTACGTCACACGGCCTAGTTAGATTAAAAAATGTCATCTATACGAGCAGCTTGTCGAGTGTTCATAGACATTGGTGCACCGAGTGAGATCTTTTAGCATTTCATTTAAAGAATTAACTCCATACGACGTCAAAGGAAAAAAATTCCATTACGTCACACGTCCTAGTTAGACTAAAAAATGTCATCTTTACGAGCAGTTTGTCGAGTGTTTATAGACATTGGTGCACCGAGTTTGTTCTTTTAGCATTTCATTTGATGGGCTAGTTAGGCTTAATATATATATATATATATATATATATATATATATAATGATTAAAGACGCTTTTTTTTTGTTTTGTCTGTCAGTCTGTATGTCCGTTATGTTAATTGCGAGAGAAAAAAAAGACTAAAAGCTATTCAAAATCTGATTAAAATTTAATTTCCTTTCCGAAACATCGCATTAGTTTTAAGTTTCTATAATAGATTGTTCCGGATGTTTATATATTTATAGTGAGAGAAAATAAGAATTCCAGATTAATCAAATGCCGTTAATTAAATTTGTGGGATGGTCTGTTATGAAAATTAGATGTACCATAGTCTTATAGAGATTTTTTCAAACAAAACTTTGGTGTTAGGAAGTTGTTTTCCTTTAAAATCGGAGCATAATATTAACGATAATTAGATTTTCTAACGTTTTAGTTAGAAAGTTAAATGTAGTGTAAGAGAGAAGTGCGATTTTACATAAATAGAGTTAAACTATTTTTTCATAAAAAATCCGGAACAACCAATTTTCGTAAATGAGAAAATTATTTGTTTTATTTATTAGAAGATGGATTTCAAACATTATTAGCGTTATTAGATTTTTCATATAAAATTCGGATCGTTTTTGGCGACGATTTGTAAGAAAATTAAGGTAATGTAGGTCGATTTCTTTTTCGAAACAAAATCCGGAACATGCTTTACCGATTAAACAACTTTTATTATGTTTAGGCAAGAAAATTAACTTTAAAATAAGTCTAAAAATTGATTTTCAATAATCGTTTCTAGTAAATTACTTCCTTATTTTAAAATCCTGAATAACCTATTGTCGATATTTTTGAAAAAAATAAAATTATTTGACATACATTTGTTTTAAGTTAAAAATTCGGAACAATTGATATTGATACATAAACTATAGTGACGTAGTGTCAAAGAATATAAGTGTAATAGTCAATTATGCGATTTCAAACAATCATTTGACATAATTTATTTTTTATTAAACAAGATCCGGAACAACTTTATAGTTAATGAAATATAAATCAGCATAGATATTTTTATTTAGTATTTATATGCTATTTACATTAAAAAACCGGAACGATATATTAAAGATCATGTTTTTCTTGCAACGTTTAAGCATGGAAATAAAATCTAATATAAGTTAGAAGAGCAAACAAATATTCATTGGCATTGATTTGTTTTTCACAAAACATCCGGAACAATCTATTATAGATACTTAAAACTATTGCAATATTTCTGAATTAAAAAGTAAAGGTTAAACAGATTTACAATAGCCTCTAGTTTTATTTGTTAATCTAATCATGACGGACAGACCGACTAACAGACAAAACGCACAAAATAATCTTCTTTTATTCGGATGGGGGCACTAAACAAAAAATACATAAAATCTGATTTTTTAAAAAAGCTTAAGAAATTGGTTTAGCACCTGATCATGTTGCGACGTTACGCTACTGCACGAAAATCGCTACATACAAAGTCCATTTAAAAAAATGTGCGTGATATTTACATACAAAGTGCATTATTAGCCTTTATAAACAAACAGAAATGTTTTCTTTTAATTTTAGCAGCTAGTTGACCAGAAAAAACATCTTTAACTATTATTTATATTTGTTGTAAACATTTCCTGTACATTTTTAAAATATATTTGACTTAGTGATACTGAAAATACACAAAATTTGTCCATCTTTGTTAGCATATTGTAACATTGCCTCCCTTACATTTACGTAATTGTTTTAGAATTGGTGTATTTTTATGAAAAAAATCGCTTGCATAATTAATTTTATAAATTAAACAGTTTGCTTTTAGAAAACCAAAAGTAGCCGTTGCACCTAAACTTTTCAAGCCGCATTTAATGATGAAATAATATTTTTCATATCTCTTCTAGTTTTCGAGATCTGAGTGTGACAGACGGACAGACGGACATACGGACATTTTGCACAAACCTAATAGCGGCTTTTTCCCCTTACGGGGGCCGCTAAAAATGCAATTTCCAAAGGCCCAAATGAATGCCGAATTTCCGTTCTCCTTTCTTCAATTATTTTGATACTTTGTTCTCTAAATAAAAAGAAAAAATCAATTCGGTTTTATTAACTGTAATCGTTTATCACACTCCTTTTGTAGGAAGCGACATGACAATAGATCTAGGTTTATCATTTTAAAACTATAAGGATTTAGTTGTTTTTTTTTTTTGTTGTATCTCTCTCTATATATATCTATGTATCTATGTATCTATGTATCTAAGTATCTATCCATCTATCTATCTATCTATCTATCTATCTATCTATCTATCTATCTATCTATCTATCTATCCATCTATCCATCTATCTATCTATCTATCTATCTATCTATCTATCTATCTATCTATCTATCTATCTCGAAAAAAAAAACCAGAAACACTAGGTCATCTTTTCATACTATTAGGATTGGTTTTTGTTTTTATTTTTGCCGCGTCTGAAAGGAAGTAGAAATGACGTTAGGAATATTAAAAATACGTCGACTCAGGGGGAAAATACGAAAAAAAAAGAAAGTTTTTAGATCATAGACTTGTATATTATACTAGACTAGAAACTGGAAATAAATTCTTATCTGCGATTGATCGATTCACAGACCTATATATAGATTTTTATGTACGTAAACACTTTTTCAAGCTCTAAGGGGAGTCGCCCCAATCAATCTTTTCTGTCCTAGAAAAGTAATGATCTTTAGTTTTCAAAATTTAAAAATAATGCAAAATCATTTCTCGGATATTCACTCAAGTATATGAAACAAAGCCATTTCTTGTTGTTTCCATTGAGATAATGTTTCAAAAATGCTGGATCGAAATAATTCATGTTAATTTAAATCAGTGATGCCCAAAATACGGCCCACGGGCCAGATCCGGCCCGTGACATGGTTTCATCCAGCCCGTCGTCGGTACAAAGTGTTGAAAATCCCCCCCCCCTTTTTTTTTAGGGCCCTGACTTTTTTTTCTGATGGATTGGTACCATGATATTTAAAATTTGTAAGTTTATGAAATGGAAGAGCCGAAGAAACTAAAAGTGGACTCCGAATTCGGAATCTATCAGGAAAATTTAACGGATCTTTACCTTTTGTGGAACATAATAAGCCAACATATTTGTTTTGTAAAGTGTGTCTGTTATAAATCACAACAGCATATAAACGGAATATAAAACATTCTAAGTTTGGGCCGTGAATTAAAGATTATTAGACTACGCCTGAAGGATCGATGGGAATATTTAACAACAAGAGACAAGAAAGTGAGTCGTTTGGCAGGTATCTACAATGTTGGTCACATTGTAAGTAGAAAAATGAAGCCAGTTTCCGACACGTAGCCCATTAATTAATTTAATTACTAGATCCACGAGTTTCTAATAAAATTGTTTCAGGTCAATTTCGTTTGGTTTTGTACATTTATGGTCATGTGGCTCGCGACACGAGTGTCAGAAATTAAAATGGCCCGCAGGTTGAATTAGGTTGGGCATCACTGATTTAAATCATCTTATGTACATTTAAATAGATTGATTACCTAGATCTTTCTAGATTATGTATGTAAAAATTACAAAATAATAATTATGAGACGAGAGTACTTTTATTTTTTATGTTCAGTTACTAGATCTAGATCTAAAAATTAAATTAATGTTACATAGGTTAGGGTTGAAAAAAAAAAAAAAAAAAGAAAAAGAACTTTACTTCTTTTAACTACTTTACAAAACAACGCCTTGATCCAACTTTCTAAAAAAAATTCACATTTTTTGTAGTGTTAAAAAATCTCCATGTCCAGTCTCGAGTAGTATATATAAGTCTATGTTTTAGATATTTTTAATTTATGCTTTCTATATAGACTGCGGCCTTTTGGGGAAATACCGAAAATAAAATACAAAAGTTTGATAGAGATTGCGGTTTTTCACGAATAGCGAATGTCAAAAAGCGTTCTCAGCACCTAGGACCTAGGAGGTAAAAGGAACCTGTGTACGACATTTGATGTGGATACGTGCGATAGTTTATAGAGATCTCGTGATCAGTCAGTCAGTGGTATTGTATAACCCTATACTAGATTAGACCGGGGTGTCTGGACGTGGAAATGAAAATAAAACTTGACGCAAGGCAAATACAAAACAAGAAATACATACAAAAATACTTTAAAAAAAAACCTTAGGGCCTATACGAAGTGTAATTGTACCAATTAGTTTGGATCAGTCATGTAATTAAATTTTTAATAGAAATATTTTTACCAATTGTTTTTGTATAGCGCCTTTAGCTTTCTCAATGTCTGAAAATTGAAAAGGGAAGGGGGAGAGAATGGGATATCTGAGTTAATTTTACCGTAATTTATTTTTAAAAGCATTTATACATTTAAAAAAAAAAAGGGGGGGGGGAGGAATGACCTGAATTCTAGCTCATGGCTCACGCCTCCACAAGCCGACATACTAACCTCTCTGCTAGTGAGATGATTATGATAATAGAGCATTGTATAGTTATGTATTGTTTGTCTCAAATTTACTTTAAAGCGGCGATCTATAAAGGGGACCATCACTTCAGTAAAGTACAATTTCTCTCCTTTGTTCGAGATACCAAACAAAATAATTAATTACCAATAGTTAATTAAATAATTGGTTAATTTTTAAAATTGATTCTTGTGTTGTCAGGTAAAAAAAAATAATTGTGCAAAATTTTAGCTTGATCGGAGAAATAACGTGTACAAACTTTTTACCAGACAGAATGAGTTGATAGAAGCTTTGTAATAAGATCAAGTGCTTCACCACTCAGCCACCGCGCCTCCAATCTTTCAAGGAAGAAAAAAAATGACTTTCCCAAAATCATATCATTGACGAATAAGATTTAATTATAATTTTTACTTTGTCTCTTTAAATTTAAATCAATGTTTCGAGCTTTTGTAGTAGCTAGTTCCGTGCTTTAAGTTGCAGTGGGCAGTCGGCCAGTTCTAAAGTTTACAGTCTGCCATGCTCGTCCTAATCAAAGTTTACAGTCTGCCATGCTCGTCCTAATCAAAGGTTACAGTCTGCCATGCTCGTCCTAATCAAAGGTTACAAGTGATCGGGCGATGACAGTTTCTCGAGGAAACTATCAAAAGTTTGGGAGGCGTGGTCGAGAGGCTAAGTACGCTTGAACTTGGCTTGTCTTGACTACCTATGAAGGGGACTCGAGGTACGACACCCGACTTCAGCAGAGTTTTATTTACTGACCCAGATACCCCCCCCCCAGACACACACAAACACACGCTGGTCCACAACTGAGATTGGCCAATAACACTCTGAGCATGCTATAAGCATAAAAGTAGCGCTAAATAAAAGCTATAATAATAATTATTATTTCTTATTTGTCCTATAATCTATTATGATTTGTCTGCTACATTTTAAAGTGTTCCATGATGAAGATATTTCTGCTAGATAAAGTGTTCCATGATGAAGACATTTCTGCTAGATAAAGTGCTCCATGAGAAGCTCTATTCTTTATTGAGATTGGTCTGCTGCGATTAAAGAAGAGTTCCATGTTGACCTAAGTGTCTGTTGTCATAATGTTGACATGTTTTCTTTTACACCGCCCACTGTCTGACGATCTCAAACGCTAATATTTGGAACTTTGTTTTTTTATGGATCAGTTCTGGCTATGTCAATATTAGCACAATGGACCGCAATAGCAGCACTGATCCTTTCACACACACGCACGCGTTCACACGGCTGCACACAGACTCCTTGAAGAAAATTGTTAGCCAATGAAAACTTTGCATATTTACTTTTTTAAAAAGTTTCCTTTTGTAAGGTAAACATAACCAATGTTTATTTGAAGATCTCCATTTAATCTTTTCTTGAAAATATTTCATAACATTTTTTTCATGAGTCTGTGTTTGTGATGTCATTTTAATAAAGACATGTCCTCGTTGAGTTACCTCCATTATATTGGTGTCCAAGTGAGATTATAGCCAACTCAACGAGAGGAGGTAGGATTTTCCATGACATCTGTGAAACTGGTTGATGAGCTGGAATGGTAGGAGCTGAAAGAAGATCTCCGTTGGCGTGGATTACATGTTTCGGATGTTCTTTCAAAATTAAAGATAATTAGCTTCCTTGTCCAAATCTCCCGCTGGACGACGAGGGATGGCAGCGAGCTGGGTATGAGCCCGGGATGGTCGAGATAATCGGTCCACAACGCTAACTGCACGACCAGGCATTGCTGTTAACTTAATAACAAACTGGTTACAAACTAATAGCCTGACTAGTTCCCCTTTCGGACCTTGTGGTCTATAGGGCAGATGATGTAAAGTTCTTTTGTTTTTGTGGTCTACGGTTAACGAGGGTGTAATGTAGCCAGCTAAACGACACAGTATTCACCAGGATTCGAACCCGGGACCCTCGGTTCGGAAGCCGAGCGCTTTTCCGCTCAGCTACCGCGCCTCTCCTGACAGTAGTGTTGTATGCTGCAACATAAGTTCAGGAAAATGGAGTTTACAAGATTACTATTCGTTTTAAATTAGGTCTAACTTATAATGCATACTAATTAGCTTTTTCTCTTTAAAAAACTGCTTGCATAACTGATTTTAAAAATTAGATTTTTCGCTTCAGGAAAAAAAAAGTAGCCGTTGCATCAGAACTTTGAATGGTCTGAAATATTGTGATGTCGGATTTTCAAAGAATATAAGTGTAATATTAGTCAATTATGCAATTTCAAACAATTATTTGACATAATTCATTTTTTATAAAACAATATTCGGAACATTTCTACAGTTAATTTTACAGTCAGTCAATATAGAGATTTTGATTTAGCATTTATATGCTATTTACATTTTAAAAAAAACAACGGAACAACATATTATTGATAATGTGTTTTTGCAACGTTTAAGCATGGAAATTAAATGTAATATAGGTTAGAAGAGCAAACAAACATTCGTTGACATTGATTAGTTTTGCACAAAAACATCCGGAAAAATCAATTATAGATACTTAAAACTATTGAGATGTTACGGGAGGAACATTAAAGGGTAAATCAGATTTTCAATAGTTCAGAGAGTTATTGTTTTTTATTTAAACGTGACGGACAGACGGACCGACCGACCGACAAAACGTTCAAAAATGAACCTCTTTTATTCTGATGGGGGCATTAAACAAAAAATAAATAAAATGTGATTATTTTTTAAATTTTGAGCACTATTTCTAGCAGATGCTTGTCACGCTACTGTACGAAAGTCGCTGTATAAAAAGTCCATTTTAAAAAAATGTGCGTTATATTTACATACAAAGTGCATTCTTAGCCTTTATAAACAAACATAAATGTATTCTTTTAATTTTAGCAGCTAGTTGACCAGAAAAAAACACTTTTAACTAATATTTTTATTTGTTGAAAACATTTCTTGTACATTTTATAAATATATTTGACTTTGTGATACTGAAAATGTAAAAATAAACTGTCTTTCTTTGTTAGCATATTGTAAAATTGCCTCTCTTACATTTACGTAATTGTTTTAGAATAGGTGTATTTTTATGAAAAAATTGCTTGCATAATTAATTTTATTAACTAAACAGTTTACATTTAGAAAACCAAAAGTAACCATTGCACCTAAACTTTTCAAGTCGCATCGCATGATAAAATAATAATTTTAATTTCTCTTCTACTTTTCAAGATCTGAGTGTGACAGACGGACAAACGGACATTTTGCACAAACTTAATAGCGGCTTTTCTCCTTACAGGGGTCGCTAAAAATGACAACTGAAATGGAAAGTACATTCATATACTGTCACATTTAATTACAGGACCGGTTTTACTTCCTTTAAATGTTGGGCCCCCATAGTTCAAACAAGTTTTTAACAAAATATCTATACTTATAACAACATTAAAAGTAGATAGATAGATAGATAGATAGATAGATAAGATAGATAAGATAGATAGATAGATAGATAGATAGATAGATAGATAGATAGATAGATAGATAGATAAGATAGATAAGATAGATAAGATAGATAAGATAGATAGATAGATAGATAGATAAGATAGATAAGATTAGATAGACAGATAGATAGATAGATAGATAGATAGATAGATAGATAGATAGATAGATAGATAGATAGATAGATAGATAGATAGATAGATAAATAGAAACATTATTTTGATAAATAACAAGGCTTTTAGCTTTTGAGATATAAGCGTGACGAACGCAAGGACATACAGAACACACAGAACTAAGAGCTGCTATTCCACTTTCGGAGTCTCTGTTATCGGATACCGATCTTTTCATTAGTTCCACAGATACTTCATCTATTCCAGAACTAGTGTCATCGTTTTCATCTTATATTTGTATAACAAAAACTCATTGTCTCCTTGTCATGTTAATCATTTAGTTCATATAATCCGCTTTAAGGAAACCGACTAATCCCGACAACGTGTTTACTTTTATGCTTTGCTTGTCCAGGAATAGACGATTATTTGCGGAAGCCACAGAAGACGAAGGAGAGAAAGGCCCCAATGTTTTAAAACAAAGGTTTTGTTTCCAAAAATTTGGTTCTGTCAAACATAGGGAGGGATTGCTGGGAGAGCAAGTCGAATGGTTTGAGCTGTTCAACTAAAGATTATTTACTTTCACAGGATCTTGAGTTGCTTCGTCTCCCCCTCCCCCAAGTCTAAAGAGCAAGAAAAGAGTAGTGCAGATACTGTAAGATACTTAACAGATAGACAGGAGGTGTTCTAATTGCCTTTCTTGGAGTATTGGGTGGATGCATTGAGTAAGTAGACACACATCGTGTGAGATAATAACTGCAGCTGGTTACATCAAGATAATAACTGTAGCTGGTAACATCAAGATAATAATTGAAGCTGGTTACATCAAGATAATAATTGCAGCAGGTTACATCAAGATAATAATTGCAGCTGGTTACATCAAGATAATAATTGCAGCAGGTTACATCAAGATAATAACTGCAGCAGGTTACATCAAGATAATAATTGCAGCTGGTTACATCAAGATAATAACTGTAGCTGGTTACATCAAGATAATAACTGTAGCTGGTTACATCAAGATAATAACTGTAGCTGGTTACATCAAGATAATAATTGAAGCTGGTTACATCAAGATAATAACTGTAGCTGGTTACATCAAGATAATAACTGTAGCTGGTAACATCAAGATAATAACTGTAGCTGGTTACATCAAGATAATAACTGTAGCTGGTTACATCAAGATCAATAACTGCCGATCAGAGACGTAGTTAGCCATGTGTGAGTGGTGCGGGCCGCACAAGCATCAAGTGGGGAGGGGCATTAAACTAAAGATAAACTTTCTCAGTAAAAATAACACATTATACAAACATGAACAAATACATTCTACTACTATTCTGCTACATTGTTAATCTCCTATATCCTTTCTTTAATGAAATGAAATGTAAGCTGCAGACCCGCTCAATCAACTGTATTAAGATTTGTTTACACGTTCTTCTGAAGCATTTATTGTTCAATGTCCTGGAGGAACAAAGTAATGATGGTGTTTTTTTTTTAAATTACTTAATTAGTTCATTGTAATTGTTAAGGCTCTTCCGCTGTGTCGAATACAACCAAGGAAATAAACAGTAACACCGGCGAAAGGCCGAAACAATCAATATAGGTAGTCGACGGCGACGCTAGTGTTGAACATCAAACACGTTTATTACTCAAGAAGGGAACAGTCGAATGTCATCTACTTCTAGCCGTCTATATAATGCTTCTTATTCCTACTGTGAAGTCTTGTTTATGGCGTCTCCTAGAGTGTTCATACTTTTTAAAGTTATATCACGTCATCGTCACTAAGTAAAAACTTTACCCTATTCTTGAAACAAATAACCAATTCCTAATCGTGTCATGCTGCAATGTAAACAAAGGATCAGCCAAAGCAAAGGCGAGCAAGCTTTCTAAAGTTTGATTCTTGGATAAGTGGTAATTAAATTTGTAATTGATCTAGATCTAGACTAACAATAATAAATTAATTATAATTTGAAAAAAAAAATTACCAATTGTTTTTGCTTAGCGACATTTTATGCTTTCTCAATACGCTATGATCCTATCACTTGTCTGGACAGTTGAAAGGGCTAGGGGAAGAAAGAACGGGGTATCTGGGTGATCAATTTTTAAATGTATTTTTTTAAAGGGGAACGACCTGAATTCTAACTTGTGGGCTAAAGCCTTCTCAGGCTTCTCAAGCCAACGCGGTAACCACTCTGCTAGCGAAGTGGACATGGAATAGTGTATTGTTTCTATTTGTTTGTGTTCACTAAAAGCCTCAAATGACGACCTAAAAAGGGGAGTAATTCAGCTTATATCATCACTTCAGTCAAGTGCAATTTCTTTCTCTTGTTAGAGATACCAAACAAATAATTAATTAACAATAGTTAATTAACTAATTGGTAAATTTTTTTTTTATAATGATTCTTGTGTTGTCAGCTAAAAGAAATAAATGTGCAAAATTTCAGCTTGATCCGAGATTGGGTGTTGTAGAAATAACGTGTGCAAACTTTTGACTAGACAGAGTGAGTTGATATAATCTTTGTAAAAATCAAGGACTGTCTGAGTCTGCGCATTCAAATTGATAAAAATATATATTCACAAATACTAATCAGGAGGACTTCGCAGAAGCCGGTATTATTTTGTTATACTTGTATTTAATTGAGGAGTCAAAAAGTGACAACTTAGTCGGACTAACAGTAGAGCACGGTGACAGAATAGATGGCTACAATGCTATTCAATCAAAGATCATTAACACAGAACATTTGGCTACATAACATTCAAAGGACATGATCTCAGCCTGCTACCAAGATGTCTAAAGAACATGAATACAATATAATGCATCCATGGTCATCAAAACAGTTCGCATCGATACTCTCTAATAGCATGTGTGCCATGATCTGAAAACAAATCAAGTTGGTCCATAAACTCACTGGCAAGGTTAAGCGCTTTGGTTGTGGAGGGGTACTCAAAAGTCGCACAGGTCACACCCAATTTATCATTTCTAGGCCGGAAGGGGTACTGACTGGCTTGAGTCGATCCTAATTTATCACTGGCCACAACGTGGTTGTCGATATTTGTCCATCTTTGTTTGCTTGTAAGAATTTGGACAGATTTTTCCACCGCCAGGCGTTGATTGCAGTGTCCGCGTAGTTTGAGGTTTGACCTTCAGTTGAACCGCAATTAGACTGGATTGATTTCCCTTGACTGACGACCCAAACATTTTTAAAAAATCCAAAGAAATGACGCCAGAATGAAAAAAAATAAGATTATTATTAGAGTTCACAATGAATCACTCTGAGTCTAAAGTCTTTTGTATAAGTCATCATCAGTTATGAGAATCAAATGTAGCTTGGTAAAACAATGTTATCAAAGTATGAAAAACAAAATGAGCCGATTTTTTGCTCAATGGAAGAGCCTCATTATAGACTCTTAGAGTCTACTATATGCATTGTGAATGTATAGGAGTTGAGATCAAATTCATTATTGTAATTATTCATAGCTAATACAACTGTTACTACTGACTAGGTTGTTATGGTGAATTCGGTTCTTTCGTCCATTAATAGTTAGCTTATCTCATCAGGTTTAACATAATGTGTAAGGTCAGCTTATCTCATCAGGTTTAACAAAATGTGTAAGGTCAGCTTATCTCATCAGGTTTAACAAAATGTGTAAGGTCAGCTTATCTCATCAGGTTTAACAAAATGTGTAAGGTCAGCTTATCTCATCAGGTTTAACAAAATGTGTAAGGTCAGCTTATCTCATCAGGTTTAACAAAATGTGTAAGGTCAGCTTATCTCATCAGGTTTAACAAAATGTGTAAGGTCAGCTTATCTCATCAGGTTTAACAAAATGTGTAAGGTCAGCTTATCTCATCAGGTTTAACAAAATGTGTAAGGTCAGCTTATCTCATCAGGTTTAACAAAATGTGTAAGGTCAGCTTATCTCATCAGGTTTAACAAAATGTGTAAGGTCAGCTTATCTCATCAGGTTTAACAAAATGTGTAAGGTCAGCTTATCTCATCAGGTTTAACAAAATGTGTAAGGTCAGCTTATCTCATCAGGTTTAACAAAATGTGTAAGGTCAGCTTATCTCATCAGGTTTAACAAAATGTGTAAGGTCAGCTTATCTCATCAGGTTTAACAAAATGTGTAAGGTCAGCTTATCTCATCAGGTTTAACAAAATGTGTAGGGTCAGCTTATCTCATCAGGTTTAACAAAATGTGTAAGGTCAGCTTATCTCATCAGGTTTAACAAAATGTGTAAGGTCAGCTTATCTCATCAGGTTTAACAAAATATGTAAGGTCAGCTTATCTCATCAGGTTTAACAAAATGTGTAGGGTCAGCTTATCTCATCAGGTTTAAATAATGTGTAAGGTCAGCTTATCTCATCAGATTTTAAAAAATGTGTACGGTCAGCTTATTTCATCAGGTTTAACAAAATGTGTAAGGTCAGCTTATCTCATCAGGTTTAACAAAAAGTGCAAGGTCAACTTAATTCAGTCAGATTTAACAAAAATTTAAATTAAAATAACTCCAAAAAAATAGATTTTAGATCTAGATCTAGGGTTAATATTTTATGTGGTTAAAGGGCCATTTAACTATCCTACGGTCTCCTCAATGACCTAAGAAACATTCATGCTGCTTCACCAAGATTAGTCAAAGGTGTTGATTTCTGCGAAAGACTATATATATATATATACTAGCCTGGCATTACCCGCGGCCTGCGGGTCTAAGTTTGTGTTTACTAATGTAGTGGATTGGATTTAGATGTATGTTAAACTTAGCTAATGATCCTTTCACGTTATTTCTCTTTCGCTACGAAAATAAAATTAGTTTTGCGAAAATGGGTTTACCCGAAGTCGATACATTCATATATATTAAAAACGAAAAGAGCGATAGCTTTGTTAAATGAATGGAATTATAAAGTGAACAATTAAACGAAATAATTTTTAGTACGCGATTCATGAATGAATATAGATCTAGACCTATCTCAACTCGGCTTCGCAGCTTTCGTAAACGAATGTAGTCTCTTAAAAATAATGCTTTAGAAAACCAAATTTGAATGTTTATTTGATCAATTATGAAATGAATGGACTATAATTAGTATGTTCATGTGTTAAAGTATAAAACTATCTGTGCGAAAAGAAGTTTTATCATCTTAGAGTTGAATTAGAGTTTTAGATCTAGGGATGGGATTATAAAGTAAATATTGTCTAATGAAAGAATGTTCGTCAGGAAATCTGTAGTTACAGATATAAGGAACTAATTAATATAAAAAATGCTTTTGAAACACAAAATTGAAGGTTAATTTTATTATATAATGAAATCAATGGATCTTCTTTTGTATTTTCATGTGTCAAAGTAAAAAACTATGTGCGCAAAGTGTATTTCTTAAAACTAGATCTAGGTCTAAATCCTTTCGATCTTTTCTCATGTCAACATCCTACTAAGTTTTATCAAGATTGGTCAAGCGGTTTTGATGTCTATAAGTAACATACATACACCTCACATTCTACTTTATAGTATAGACTAGACATATGTTACCCGCGACCAGCGGGTCTTTATTTGCGCATTACTGTCGATATACTCACAATTAAACGAAATAATAATGTAATAAGTAAAGCAAATGTGTCAATGTAAAAATAGTGTGAATGAAGCTATCAAATAAAAATAGCTAGACTTACTTACTTAGACTTAGGTCCTCCCGCGCCGTTCGGCGCATTGGGCGGCAAGCTGTCTCCATAATGATCTGTCACTGGCAATGTCTGAAGCCTCTTCCCATCTTGTGTCCACTGTTCTGAGGTCCTCCATGAAGGTGTGTCGCCAGGTAATACGAGGACGTCCCTGTTTGCGCTTTCCTCGTTTTGGCTTCCATGTTATCGCAACTCTTGGTGTGCGTAATTCATTTTGACGTAGAACATGTCCCGCAAACCTCATGCGACGCTCAGTCACAACCTCACTAAGTGTTCGACTCCCAGTTCGGCAAAGGATTTCCTTGTTTGAGATCCGGTCTGTGTATCTGACTCTTAAAATCCGTCTCAGCCATCTCTGTTGAGCCACATTTAGTCTTTTCTCAATTTTGACAGATGACTTCCACGTCTCACATGCATATGTAGCAGTTGGAATGACGATTGTGTTGAGAAGGTGTATTTTTGTCTCGAGTCCAATGGCTTGGCTAGTCCAAATAGGCTGCAGCCTTTGGAAAATGCTCCCTGCCTTTCCTATTCGGCACGCTACATCATGGTAAGCGTCTCCATCATTTGTTATGATGCTGCCAAGGTACGTGAACTTGTCCAGCTCTTCAAGCTTTGACTCGCCAAGTCTGACGGGGACACCCTTTGCCTTATATCCCACTCGCATAATTTTAGTCTTATCCAAGTTTATGCGGAGGCCAATTTTGGGTGCCTCTCTGTCTAGGCTCTCCGTCATTTCTTGAATGCATTTATTTGTAGCCCCGAGTAGTGCAACATCATCAGCAAAGTCCAAGTCCGTCAATCGGAGTTGTTCATGCCATGGAATACCAAAGGCAGTCTGGTTCATTGCTCTCCTCATTATGTAGTCGATGGCTAGGAGGAAAAGGAAGGGAGATAAGATGCACCCCTGTCTCACACCTGTCTCGATTGTAAAAAACTCTGTTGTTCCCTCTTCTGTTTTAATGCAGCAACTAGACTGACTGTAAAGGTGTCGTAGGATCTGGACGAATTTTTCTGGTATACCGTATTCTCTAACTATTTTCCATAGTGATTCTCGGTGGACACTATCAAACGCTTTTTTGAAGTCCACGAAACTGATCGTTAGCCGTTGTTGGTACTCAAAACTTTGTTCTATGATATTTCGTAAAACGAAAATCTGCTCTGTACATGATCTGCCTCTTCGGAAACCTGCTTGTTCTTCTCTGAGCCTTTCATCTACAGACTGTTGAAGCCGTCTCAACAAAACAGTGCTGAAAACTTTGCCTGGGACAGAGAGGAGAGTAATGCCCCTCCAGTTGTTACAGTCTGCCAAGTTGCCCTTTTTTGGAAGCTTTACAATCACTCCCTTTTGCCAGTCCTCTGGGACTTTTGAAGTTCGCCAACAGAGATTTAAGAGATCAGTCATTCTGTTAACAATGCACTGTCCCCCATATTTTAGCATTTCTGCTGATATCATGTCTAGTCCTGGTGCTTTGTTATTATTTAGCACTGCAATGGCCATGGTAACCTCCTCAGCAGTTATTGGGTCTGTCTTGACCTTGAGATCATTGTCTGGAGAGGGGTCCTTGAATATGTAAGTTATGTCTGGCGACAGTTGGTTAAGGGTCTCTTTAAAGTGCTCTACCCATCTTGCATCCTGTTCTTCTTTCGTTAACAAAGTTTTGCCTTGCTTGTCTTTTATTGGTGCCCCATGTCCACTCTTTGCTCCAGTGAGATCTCGGACAATACGATGGAGGATTTTTGTGTCATTTCTGCTTGCAGCTGCTTGTGCCTCTTGTCCTTTCTGCTCAATCCAGTCCCGTTTATCTTGCCGACAGCTTCTCTTTACTTTCAGATCTGCTTCCCTATAGGCTTCTTCCGCTAGGCTGCGATCCTGTGTTTCATTTTTCTGATCTCGTCTACGTTTGGCCTCTTTCCTCTCATCTATCAATTTCCATGTTCTGTCTTGTATCCACCGTTCCTTGTATGAACCTCGCCTCCTTCCGATAACTTCTTCTGCGCACCCAATAGTGGTATCTTTGAAGTTGGCCCACTCTTCTTCAAGGGTCAATATATCTGCAAGAGCCTCAAAGCGGTTCGTTAGTTTCAATTGGAACTGTGCTGCAGTATTGCCGTCTTTAAGCTTCTCTACATTAAATGGGCGGGGTCGTGTGGCTCGTTTTGGTTGGCGTTTCAATCGGAGCTTACATTTGCCACTGACAAGGTCCTGACACTGACAACTCCGCCGTATGCCGGTCCCAAGCCCGGGTGAGAAAGGAGGAGGGTTTGGCGTGGGGCTAGCGACCCCACCCTGTAAAACCACTATTGCTACAGAAACGGCAAACTCGACACATAATGAAAACTATACATGCGGCGAGGGCGGCCAAACCCTGATGACGGTGTTGGATCAAAGCCAACTGGAAGTCCAATACCCGATACATGGCAAGCCTTTCAACGCAAGGAAACCGACTCTTATAGGCACGTGGAATGTAAGAACCCTGAATCAATGCGGTAAACTGGCCCAACTTTTAAGAGAGTTTGACTCTTATCGGCTGGACATCCTTGGGATCTGCGAGATGCGGTGGACGTCAAGTGGAAAAATTATCAATGATGGCAAGACAATAATATATTCAGGACATGACAAGGAGCACATTGGTGGTGTAGGAATCATCATGTCTAAAATAGCAGCTTCAGCGCTAATTGCTTGGAAGCCGATCAGTGACCGCATCATTACAGCTCGACTCCAAACAAAGCAAATTAAAGTCACTACCATCCAAGCTTATGCCCCTACAGAGGATGCAGAAGATACCATCAAAGATCAGTTCTATAATCAACTACAAACCACTCTTGATGAAACACCTACTCACGACCTAATTCTACTGATGGGAGATTTTAATGCCAAAATCAATCCCAACCGAACTGGCTTTGAATATGTAATGGGACCATATGGCTCTGCAGAAAACATCAGTGATAATGGCGAGCGTTTGATTTCTCTCTGCGCATCCAACAGCCTTTCAATTGGAAACACATATTTTAAGCACAAACAAATAAAAATAGCTAATAGGCTTAAATCCATTTTTCCAAATTAAAACATTTGCTTGTAGGCCTACATATATTTGATCAAAATTTGAGATGAATAGACTTAATTTTGTATGTTCATGTGTTAAAGTATAAAGTAGATCTTGAGGTAGACATAGATCTGAATCTACACTAATCTAGAGTTAAAAAATTGGCTTTTATAGAGTTCATTCTATGTTGCGCATGCGTGACCTTTTTTCATGAATGAATATAGGCCTATCTCAACACGGCTACGCAACTTTAGCGAACAGCGAACGAATGTATTAAAAATGCTTTAGAAAAACAAATTTGAATGTTAAATTGATTAGAATATCAAATGAATGGACAATAATTAGTATGTTTATGTGTTAAGCACAAAACTATCTTTGCGAAAAGAAGTTTTATCATCTTAGAGTTCAATAGGAGTTTTAGACCTAGACCTAGGAATAGACTCAGTAGAGAGATGTGTTAATGTGTAACCAATTGGTAATGTATAATGAAAGAATGTTCGCCAGGAAATCTGTAGTCACAGATATCATGAACTAATTTATGTAAAAAATGCTTTTGAAACACAAAATTGAAGGTTAATTTTATTATATAATGAAATCAATGGATCTTCTTTTGTATTTTCATGTGTCAAAGTAAAAAACTATGTGCGCAAAGTGTATTTCTTAAAATTAGATCTAGGTCTAAATCCTTTCGATCTTTTCTCATATCAACATTGTTAACCATGGCCTAGATCCATAAATACTATAGCTATAATAGAGTCGGATAACTTTATTTTTTTGAGGGTCTTAAGTTTGTTTTAGGGCTACAATACATACACTACGGTCTAAGTTAGTACCCAAGGAACATTCCTGCCTAGTTTTATCAAGATTGGTCAAGCGGTTTTGATGTCTATAAGTAACATACATACATACACCTCACATTCTATTTATAATATATATATATATATATATATATATATATATATATATATATATATATATATATATATATATAGTAGCGAAATGCCTATGGACCATCTCATAGATATGAGATGAAAGCCTGGGCATTAGGTCTGATGTTTTAACCACACAACGGTTCCCCCTTCCCTTTCACGCACCTGATGTATCAAACAAAAACAACTGATACAGTTTGGCGTCGCACGCTCTGCAAGGGTGTAGCACTGTGTGCTATAAACTGCCAAAGGATCACCGGCTCCTGATTTTTCCTCAGGGTTGACCCCCGAAGCCTTTCCCATGATTGGGTATAGTTGCAAAGTAGCAGAGTTTTGAATTCAGAATTTTCATTCTCCTGGTGGATAGTCAACCAAGGCTGACGAACCTGAAGTTTTCTTATTTAGGCGCCAGATTCTCAGTTCGTGAAAACAGTTTCGACAGACTCAATATCTGAGCCACAAGTGAAGGCCAGGAGTTGGGTATATAAATATCTGCCGGTCCCAAGCCCGGGTTAGAAAGGATGAGGGTTTGGCGTGGGGCTAGCGACCCCACCCTGTAAAACCTCAATTGCTACAGAAATGGCGAACTTTAATAATAATAATACAAATAATCTTTATTGTAAGGAAATTTGTCTTAGAATTTGTGCATTACACTTAACAAAACATAACTAATAAAAAATGTACATTCACTCCAGACTCACTCATAATTTACATGTGAAAAGTTTATATCAGATTTTTTTCTATTTGAGGATTTGATAGCCAGGGAACAAAAGAGTTTTTGTGTGTCTTTCCTATCGGTTTCTTGTATCTATTTTGGGAACTTTGAACATAGATATAATTTGAGATATAGATTTAAACATAGATATAATTGTACATGTGGCGATTTAATGTCAAGAAGCCGATTCCTAATAGATACATGGAACGTAAGAACCCTATACCATTGTGGTAAATTGGCTTAACTTTTAAAAGAGTTGGACACCTACCGGCTGGACATCCTTGGGATCCGCGAGATGCGGTGGACATGAAGTGGACAAATAATCAATCATGGCAAGACCATAATATACTCAGGACACGATACGGAACACACTGTTGGTGTAGGCATCATCATGTCTAAAATAGCAGCCTCAGCGCCTCATCATTCTACTGATGGGAGACTTTAACGCCAAAATCAGTGCACATGCACATGTGGCTCTGCAGAAAACATCAGTGATAATGATGAGCGTTTGCTTTCTTTCTGCGCATCCAGCAACCTTTCAATTGGAAACATATATTTTAAGCACAAACAAATACGCAAGAAAACATGGCGATCACCCAATGTAGAAACCTGAACGAGATAGATTCTATCTCCAAACAATGGAGGTGGGACGTGCACACCGACAGAGGAGCGGTATAGCAGCAAAGCTTTTGACCTACACAAATTCTAAAAAAAAACAGCTAGTAGCGTCGTTATACGCCAACTTTAAGAGAACAACATAAGCAAGAAATGGAATCAAATCCAGCAGGTTCAAGTGGCTCTCAGTATGGTTAGATTAATGCGTTGCTAGGATATCGGCGCATCACTCCAGATAACGAAGTTGCTTAAATGCAATTTAACTGACCGCTTGTCCACTTCAGGGATAAACCAAGAAGTATGTTAATTTTAACGCACAAACCTTGCCAAAGTAATGCATTCATATAAAGTATCCTTTGATCCTATATCAAAAACTTAAGACTTGGAAACTAACAATCAAAGTACTTATTACTGAAAAAAAATTGATAAAAATGTATGTATCTGTATGTATCTGTAGTTATGTTTATTGCAGGTGAGATTTTAATGTTAAACCATCACTTGCTCAAGCGCAGCCGGGAGGGGGGTTGAGTTTAAAACCCCCTTCAAAGGACCATTGAAAACATCGCCATCGTATTTTGAAGTTAAAAACCACATCTTCAATATAAAATTAAAGCAAACTAGTTATCAAACTCCATGAGCGTAACCAAGAGGGGCCCTGAGTTTTAAATCCCCTTCCAGAGAATCTTACGTTTAAAACCTCCCAAAAGAGAGTTTTGAGGTTAAATACCCTCTCCTCAATATTAAATTAAAGCAAACTACAATTATCGAATTCTATGAGCGTAGCCAAGGGGAGTTTCGAGTTTAAAAAACCACTCCAGATGGTTTTAAGTTTAAAACCCCCAACAGGTATTTTTTACAATAAAACTCCCCTTTTCGATAAAAAAAATATATAAAGCAAACTAAAATTGCCAAATTCCATGAGCGTAGCTTACAGGAGCTTTGAGGTTACCTCCTTCCTAGAAAATGAAAAGCAAAGCAACAATTACAGAAATTCATGAGCGTAGCCAAAAGGGGCTTCATGGTTACCCACCCACTCCAATAAAAATAACCAATGAATTAATAAAGTGAAGTGAATAACAGATTTGGTTTTTGACATATACATTTTTTAATAGAAGAGAAGCAGGATAGTGCTTTGTAGATACCTAAGAATATGCATTTTTTTTTAGTTTTTAAATACCTATGCCTATGCGACCGCAGTGGGCCCGGCACTTTCATAGGACCCGCGCTAATTTAAGGTGTATAAATTATTAAATTAAACCATTTTATAACTTAAAATTGATTTTCCGCACCCTCCTGTCGATTTACCAGGAGCTCCTGGAAATCTCCCGAAATTGCAAAATATACGAAAAAGTCCTTAAAATATATGGAAATATATAGACAAAAATTGTCATTTTGTGGTGTCATTCAATATGGAAAACGCCAATCCTACGCGCGATAAATAAAAACGCAATATGCATTAGCCGTAATTGTGTAATCTGGTGAAAGAAGCTTCTCGCGCCTCAAACTAATGAAGAACTACTTGAGGTCAACAATTCTCAAAGATAGATTGAAACATTGGGTGATTCTTGCTATATAGCGTGATCTATGTAGGAAACATAATTATTTTGATAATACTGTATGACTTTGCTACACGCAAGGCTCGTAAAGTAATTCTGTACGTAGTAAAGAATGAATAAAATGCAAAGACGAATTTAGTTTCTTATACAACTCTTAAATTTCACTTATTATCCGATTCCCAATGCAAACTTGACCTCTTTCCATGACTTCTTGGTCACAATGGTTAAATCCAGCGCTGCTATTTAGTGTTTGTAAAATGTTTTTTTTTGGAAAATGTTTTACATGTTTTGGATGTTCCTTCAGAATTGAAGATAATTTACTTCCTAGATATATTGCTATATCTCAAGAGATGAAAGTATTTTAGTCTCTTTTTAAACATAGGACCCTAACTTGGCCCGAAGACTCGTATTTTAAAAAAATATACGTTTAACAATCTGTTATGTAAATCCCAAATTGGTCCTTGATTCTGTTTGAGGAAAGATGATATTGAAGAACAAATAATTATATCACTACTTTTAGTTGATTATTGAAAGTAATATCTGGATCCAATAACCGATTGGCTGTGGGAAAAGGCTAAACACTTACAGGCTCGATTTGCAAAAAATGTTCCGTAAAAAATGTTTTTCATAAATTATTAGATCCGTCAGTTCACCACTAAAAGTCAAACTAAAATAACAGTCATTCTAACGTCTGAAGTGGTGCATTAATCCTTCACTATCGTTGGTTGACTATTTCACTTTATCGGACAGATTATTCTCTATCTCCAAACCAGCCTGATATGTTCGCTCAAGCTCTACTTGTTATCTGCCAGTCTACCGGTTTAAGATTTCAGTAATCCCCGGTCACTCACTGACCAGGACTTCAACCCCTGCAAAGGGGATATCGTCACTTCAATTGGATCAAACTGCCAAGCTCAAGTATGTCAGACGCTGATCACAGCTGCCCAGAAAGAGAATGAGAAAAATGTTTCTTAATGTGTAGATGTGGCCACTGGATCTACTCATTACTTGCACTATAGGCTTACTATAACATTGTGTGAACAATAAATGTTTTTTTTTGTAAGGTGACTATATCGTCAGTTGAGTGGTTGAGAGGGTAAGTGGTTGAGAGGGTAAGCGGTTAAGTGGGCTCTGGATGAATCATTGTGCCTTTTTTAAGTATCAGAAATAGTTTGTATAAAGTACTGAAAAAAAAACAATAACAGAAATTGGATGAAATTAAAGTCTTTTTGGCGCCCCACATTCTGAAATAGGAAAATCCATTCATCACATTTATATCATAATGACTAGCAAATAATATTAAAAGTGACTAATTTTATTACAGAAATTATGGGATATGGCTACAAAAAATCGCCTAACACCACCTATGGTATGGAGTGGAGGTAGAGGGGAACTGCCAATGGTGACAGGTCACGTGATGTAAGGAGCTAAATATTCATTTGATTCACAGTACGGTGTAATGAGAGTCGAAGTCAGAAAGTGACAAACATATAGCTGGAAGACTGTAGCATGGGATAAAGTGACTTGTGACAGTGTCATTTTTTCATTACAAACTCATAAAACGTCAACCTGAACACTTCTGACGCTTGCTACTAAGTCAATAATTTATAATTTCCTAAACAAAGTTTCCAAATGTTTAGCTTATACAATTAACAAATGTTTACCTTATACAGTCAACAAATGCTAAGCTTATCCAATCAACAAATGTTAAGCTTATCCGATCAGTAAATGTTTAGCTTATACAGTCAACAAATGTTTACTTTATACAGTCAACTTTCCAAAGCGCGATCTCGCTTTATAATAAAGTACTAGCATTACCCACCGGTTACGTCCATTGATGTGTTCCCGGGAAACATCCCTATACTTTTTAGCAGCTCCCCTATTAGGTTTGTGTAAAATATCAGTTTGGCCGTCTGTCACACTCAGATCTCAAAAACTAGAAGAGAAATATAAAATTTTATTTCACCATGCGATGCGGCTTGAAAAGTTTAGGTGCAACGGCTACTTTTGGTTTTCTAAAAGCAAACCGTTTTGTTTTTTAAATTAATTATGCAAGCGATTTTTTCATAAAAATACACCAATTCTAAAACAATACATAAATGTAAGGGAAATTATGTTAACGATATGTTCACAAAGAAAGATAATGTTTGTGTATTTATTGTATCATTTATCCTGTATATCTGTATAATGTAAAGAACTGTTACAACAAATATAAATATTAATAAACTGTGTTTTTTCTGTTCTACTACCTACTACAAGTCAAACGTAATCTTAATATTTGTTTATAAAGGCTAAATATGCACTTTGTATGTAAATGTTACGCATATTTTATAAATCCACGTTTTCGTGCAGGAGCGTAGGGCCTCGGCCACATAGTATAGCAATAATCCAATCAAAAAGTTTTAAATATTAGATTTTTTTAGTGCCACCGTCGGGATAAAAGCCGCCCACTTTTTTGCATTGTGTCTGTTGGACTGTCGTCATATTTTAACCGCAAAATAAAGAATAAAAGGCTATTGAAAATCTGATTTCACCATTAATTTTCTTTTCAAAACATCACATCATATCTATAATAGATTGTTCCGCATGTTTTGTGAAAAACAAATTTACACCAAAGTATGTCTGGTATTGCTCTTCTAATATATATTACATTTAATTTTCTTCTTTCTTAAGCGTCGCAAAAACTCATGATCAATAATAAGTTAATCTGAATAGTCACCAAATTCCCCTCTTCTAAAGACTTAGACCTGGATCCAAATGTAACGAGCAGTAAATTTATTTTCATTTAATAAAAAAAAAATAATTGTGTTATAAAACTATAAAATTGAATTATAATTGCGACTTATTGACGAAGAATATGCAAAAACAAAAGAAAATATTGCTTAAGCATTCAAATGAAATAGAAAATTCAACTTAGTAACCAACCATTTTAAAGACGTTTATCAAATGTAATAAATAGATGAAGGCCTTGCACATTAGGTATGAGGATAATGTAATAAATAGACGAAGGCCTTGCACATTAGGTATGAGAATAATGTAATAAATAGACGAAGGCCTTGCACATTAGGTATGAGAATAATGTAATAAATAGATGAAGGCCTTGCACATTAGGTATGAGGATAATGTAATAAATAGATGAAGGCCTTGCACATTAGGTATGAGAATAATGTAATAGTAGATGAAGGCTTTGCACATTAGGTATGAGAATAATGTAATAAATAGATGAAGGCCTTGCACATTAGGTATGAGAATAATGTAATAGTAGATGAAGGCTTTGCACATAAGGTATGAGAATAATGTAATAGTAGATGAAGGCCTTGCACATTAGGTATGAGAATAATGTAATAAATAGATGAAGGCCTTGCACATTAGGTATGAGAATAATGTAATAGTAGATGAAGGCTTTGCACATAAGGTATGAGAATAATGTAATAATAGATGAAGGCCTTGCACATTAGGTATGAGAATAATGTAATAGTAGATGAAGGCTTTGCACATTAGGTATGAGAGTAATGTAATAGTAGATGAAGGCCTTGCACATTAGGTATGAGAATAATGTAATAGTAGATGAAGGCCTTGAACATTAGGTATGAGAATAATGTAATAGTAGATGAAGGCTTTGCACATTAGGTATGAGAGTAATGTAATAGTAGATGAAGGCCTTGCACATTAGGTATGAGAATAATGTAATAGTAGATGAAGGCCTTGCACATTAGGTATGAGAATAATGTAATAGTAGATGAAGGCCTTGCACATTAGGTATGAGAGTAATGTAATAGTAGATGAAGGCCTTGCACATTAGGTATGAGAATAATGTAATAGTAGATGAAGGCTTTGCACATTAGGTATGAGAGTAATGTAATAGTAGATGAAGGCCTTGCACATTAGGTATGAGAATAATGTAATAGTAGATGAAGGCCTTGCACATTAGGTATGAGAATAATGTAATAGTAGATGAAGGCCTTGCACATTAGGTATGAGAATAATGTAATAGTAGATGAAGGCCTTGCACATTAGGTATGAGAGTAATGTAATAGTAGATGAAGGCCTTGCACATTAGGTATGAGAATAATGTAATAGTAGATGAAGGCTTTGCACATTAGGTATGAGAGTAATGTAATAGTAGATGAAGGCCTTGCACATTAGGTATGAGAATAATGTAATAGTAGATGAAGGCCTTGCACATTAGGTATGAGAGTAATGTAATAGTAGATGAAGGCCTTGCACATTAGGTATGAGAATAATGTAAGAACTTCAAAGCAGGAAAACAAAGTTCATATATTAATTTATATTTGTATTGAAATTTCCTGTAATTATTACATGCGTACGTCTATTTGTCATGGAATTTTGAGTTATTACATTTGCATGGCTGCTTATATTTATTTTAAATCAGTGTTTCTATATTTAATTCTTTAAAATACTCAATTACTTACAGCTAGTCATATAAAAAAAATTCATATACATATTTTCACCAATCTACTACTACTAGCAGTCTCGGAAATGGCATTGTACCATTTCCATGTGTGTGTGTGTATTTTTTTTTTCTCACAAATATTGTAACTTCTTAGACCTTTGTAGATCTAAAAGACTGGATTTACCCATTTGTAAAATTAGTTTTGCACCATTCAGTTGATACAACAATTTGATAAGTACATCTAACGTATACAGCCTTAAAAAAACAATAGGATTATCTGGATCCTTAAAACAAAACCTTCAACTTTCGAGCACATCTATTCATGTGTATAGATAATACAAAACTGCACTTTTATCCATCACTATTTAATGAATTCTTTAATACTCTAAGTTGTAGGTTCTGTGTATAGAAATACATTGAGTACTTGTTGGAACAGAAAAACAAAGCGACACAACTTTTGTTTATAAATTGAAAGAAATTCAATATTGGTTGCCTCCCTTTTAATATTTTTTTCTCAGTAAATTAAATGAAGTTAATTATTGATCAAAAATCAAAATCAAAAGAATGAAAAAGAAAGAAAGAAAACTTGGCTCTTAATAACATTAAATATATGAATGTATCAAATATTTAGTTACAGTCAACATACAAGTCAGTTGCACGAGATCTACAACTGTTCAGTTGATTCTCTCCCTTGGTCAAGTAGGCAGTGATTCTGAAAGATAATAATTGTTACTTTGAGACCACTGGAAATATAACAGACGTTTGTAGGCCTATATATGTAGGTACAAGCTAAATTTAATATTATAGTTACATAAAGTGTAAATTGTGGTTGTGTCAGTGTGCGTGAGACAGTGTGAGTGGCTTTATGTGCAGGTGCAGCACATGTCTGACAGAAAATGTACTGATCTGGTATGTCTGGTGAAGACAGTCCCCAGTTAAAAAACGACAATCATAAAGTTGATGACCTTAACAATTTCACTTCGCTGGTAGCGTTACACGGTGCGACCAGCACTCCTCCAGTGAGGACAACAATTGTGGCCAATATTTCCACATATTTTAATATTACATTTTATTTTGGTAACTTAGCTATACCTCTCTGAAACAAGTCAATATGTAACATTTACTAAGCTATACCTCTCTGAAACAAGTCAATATGTAACATTTACTAAGCTATACCTCTCTGAAACAAGTCAATATGTAACATTTACTAAGCTATACCTCTCTGAAACAAGTCAATATGTAACATTTAAAAATGTTTTACATGTTTCGGATGTTCCTTCAGAGTTGAAGATAATTACTTCCTAGTCCAAACCTCCCGCATTTTACTAAGCTAAACCTCTCTGAAACAAGTCAATATGTAACATTTACTAAGCTATACCTCTCTGAAACAAGTCAATATGTAACATTTACTAAGCTATACCTCTCTGAAACAATTCATATGTAACATTTACTAAGCTATACCTCTCTGAAACAAGTCAATATGTAACATTTAAAAATGTTTTACATGTTTCGGATGTTCCTTCAGAGTTGAAGATAATTACTTCCTAGTCCAAACCTCCCGCATTTTACTAAGCTAAACCTGTCTGAAACAAGTCAATATGTAACATTTACTAATCTATACCTCTCTGAAACAAGTCAATATGTAACATTTACTAAGCTATACCTCTCTGAAACAATTCAATATGTAACATTTACTAAGCTATACCTCTCTGAAACAAGTCAATATGTAACATTTAAAAATGTTTTACATGTTTCGGATGTTCCTTCAGAGTTGAAGATAATTACTTCCTAGTCCAAACCTCCCGCATTTTACTAAGCTATACCTCTCTGAAACAAGTCAATATGTAACATTAACTAAGCTATACCTCTCTGAAACAAGTCAATATGTAACATTAACTAAGCTATACCTCTCTGAAACAAGTCAATATGTAACATTAACTAAGCTATACCTCTCTGAAACAAGTCAATATGTAACATTAACTAAGCTATACCTCTCTGAAACAAGTCAATATGTAACATTAACAGTTCTGGTTTTTATATGACTCAGTAGTGTACTTCCTATTACCATTTAAAAGCAAATCTCTTGTTTACTTACATGAGTACACGATAGGGTTATTTAAAACTAATCTTATCACCATGACAACTAATATTCGTAAAATTGTATAGTTCTATTTATTATTTATCTATTATTAGACTAGTCCAGGGATGTCCATTTGCTTTTCATAAATAGGATGACCTAAACACATGTGGATGTACTTTTTTCTAGTACAATCATCTTATCCTATCAGATTATATTCACTTAGATTATCTCCTCTTCTCAACATATAGATCAATGTACATATGAACTTATTTCTCGTATACCATTGCATTATTTCAGCATAGTGGCTTAGTTGTGTTTGTATCTCACTGTTCCCCTAGGAATTTTCATCTGTTGAAGTGCAGGACTACCTCAAACTTTGATATATAGGACCTGGTGACTGAGCTTTGCTCAATAGAATGATTAGTCTAGGAAACATTTTTGTAATGACGAAATTGAGTTCTCGGGAAGCGACTTCCAATCCTAAGGATGGCTAATATGTTCATTTAGTTCTAAATGTCATTGTACATGGGGATTTGAATTGAAAGTTTCTTAGTGCCCCTACAGTCTAAAAATCAACCATTGCTCACTTTGAATCGTTTTCCACTGCAGCCTTTGAGTAAAAAAATTGGGCTATTATTGGCTTGGAAGAAAGACTTTGCAGTGTAACTTCTCAAATGGTTACGTTCAGACGTTTAATATTGTAGTCAGTGCATGAAATCAAGGAATATTTAGGCAGAACATTTGTTATGCTTCGTATTCATAATGGCTTTAGCGCCAAACATCAAGTGATGCAAATCTCTAGGTTATAGAATCAAGCATGGGCTTTATAACTAAATTTCCCTCATTCCCTTTTCCCTAATAAACTTTAGAAAAAAAAAGCGAGATAGTATTCTAACGATGGTTACATCAAATCCATTTTCGGACATGAAAGTCTAAGCAGAATAGTGTTAATAATAAAAGCTATCTAAATTTTTGATGAGAAAAGATTTGATTTGATTTTGATTTTAGGCACATCGGCACAATTTAGGCCATGTCGTGCCCGCAGTCCCTCAAGGACCACTTTCTCTCTAAACAACAAGCGCCAAATTCTATACAGTCCTATCATTAAATCAAGGTCTATTCACAGTTAACATAGTAAAGGTAGTAAAAATTTAATTATTTGGTAAAAATCTAATGTAAATAGTACATATTCACAAATTCATAAATCAGATCTTCGTAGACAACCCCACTTCCCGGATAAAGCCCAGTACCTCTCCCTGACATCCTGGTATGGGGGGTAATCGACGAGGATATGTTCCACGGTGAGGCGAGAGTCACAGTACTCACAAAGTGGGGGCTCGTCTCTCTTCAGCACAAACGAGTGCGTGATGTAGGTGTGGCCATGGTCGTGCTACCACGCCTTGTCAGACCCTTAGATGTGGGCCGCCACCTGACATCCGCCACAATCTGCCTGAGTTTACTGTGAGTCTCAGCCTCCCATCGGTTCTGCCACTCTCGATAGGTGGCAGAGGCAATACTTTGTCTCAGGTCCGAGCAGGGAACCTGGGTTCCTGACACCGCATGATTTAGGACTCTCTTTGCTTCTCTGTCTGCGGCTTCGTTTCCCAACAATGCCAACATGCCAGATGAAGGTGACATCCCTACGGTCGGCTGTTATTTGGTCCAACAGCTTCAGGCTCTTATGTACCAATGGGATGTCAGTCTTCATCCGCCCCAAAGCTTGCAATGCAGATTTGGAGTCGGAGCAGATTATAAATTTCATCCTTTCTGATGCTTTAACGGCCATAAGTGCAAGCGATATTGCATGCAATTCGGCCGTAAAAATGAAGCAGCCATCGGGGAGTCTACGGGAGATTGTTTTGTTCCGAAAGGAGCAGACACACGCGACCTTTCCATCCATTTTGGATCCGTCTGTGTAGATGGTGCCACAATCTCCATAGCTCTCCTGCAGTTCCCTAAAGTGGACTTGTAGTATGCTTGGGGTCTGTATTTTCTTTTTTGAAATTAAGGAGGGATAAATTTAATTTGGGTTTATTCATAGCCAAGGAGGAATCTGAGGAGTTTCTATTTTAGAGATTTGGTCAATGGGTGGGGTTAAATTTTGGATGGGTTCTCTCATTCGAAAGCCCAACGGCTGTATGACGTTAGGCCTTCGATTGTATAATTCTACCTCTGTGGGGTTAAATATGGAGTCGAAAGCAGGGATTAAATTTGGAATCTAGGGTGAGGCCTAAAAATTGTGTAGTTTTCACGACAGGGATCTTCTTTTTGTGCATAAATAGTTCAGGGTCTGGGTGGAGTCCCCTTAGATTACAAAAATGCATACTAACTGTTTTGGAGTCTGAAAATTTAAAACCATTGTCGTTTGCCCAACCCTGAATTTTGTTTAAACATAACTGTAATTTTCTTTCTAAGGTGTTCATGTTTTTCCCATAAGTAAAAATGACAAAGTCATCAACATACAAAGAGCACTCTATGCCAGGGGACAGCGCATTTATGATGCTATTTATTTTAATGTTGAACAGGGTGACTGACAGAATGCTGCCCTGGGGTACACCCATTTCCTGGTCATGAGTGTCAGAAGCGGAGTTGCCCACTCGAACCTGAAATTTTCGATCTTTCAGGAATTCCCCCACAAAACGGGGGAGGTGTCCCTTAAGCCCCATAAGCTCCAGATCACGTAGAATGCCATGTTTCCAGGTTGTGTCATAGGCCTTTTCTATATCGAAGAATACAGCTACTAGATGTTCTCTTCTGAGTAGTGCATTTCTAATATAAGCTTCCAGCCTTACCAGGTGGTCAGTTGTTGTCCGCTCCTGCCGGAATCCGCACTGGTAGTTGGAGATCACTTTATTTAGGTTTAGGTATCGGTATAACTGTGGCTTTCCTCCAGCTGTTTGGGAAAGCGCCTGTTTGCCACACACAGTTATAGACCCCTAGCAGGACTGCCAATGAGGGTTCGGGAAGGTGCTTGAGGAACTGGTAATGGATTTCGTCTTCTCCAGGCGCTGTGTCATGTGACTTGTCCAGCGATTCCCTCAGTTCCTCAAGCGAGAACGGTTTGTTGTAGTCTTCATTGTTCTCTGACCTGAAATCAATGGGGTGTCTTTCCTCCCTGGTTTTGACTTTTTGGAACTCTGGCGTGTAGTGTGCAGTGGATGATTTTTCTGCTATTGAGGATGCAAGGCAGTCAGCTATTTCTCTGGGGGACGTGACAGTTCGCCCTTGGTTTTTCAAATGCCCTATTGCATTTGATTCTTTCCCTTTGATTCACCTTACTGCCTTCCAAACCACTCTAGCAGAAGTTTTGGCATCCAGACTGCCGACAAAACTTCTCCAGGAATTTCTTTTGGCTGACCGTATGGTTTGTCTAGCCTTTGCTCTAGCTATCCTGAATAGCTTTAGGTTTTCCTGGGAAGGATTCTTTATAAATGCAGCCAGTCGTTTTTTCCTATCGCCAATAGCACTTTTGCAAGCTGTATCAAACCATGGTTTGCTAGGCCGTTTTGGATTTGCGGAGGTTAGGTGTACAACTTTCCTGGCTATACTTAGTAGCTTGCTAGCAAAGGTATCAGCTGGGTTCTGTTCATCGAGGATATTTTCTGTGATATCCTTGAAGCACCTTTTTGGAATTGTTCCCAATCGGCCTTATTCAGTTTCCACCGCTGAGGTCGTCCCAATGAGGGGAGATTGTTAGTAATGATGATTTGGAAGTGATCACTTCCTCTAAGATTGTTGCTAACTGACCATTTAAAGCCGTCCAGGGACGCATACGGTGAGGTCAATGCATGTGAGAGATCCAGTTCCTGGGTGCAAGTAGGTCGGTGATGCATCATTAAGTATGCATAAATCATGTTGGAGGAAGATATCCTCCAGCATACGACCTCTTGTGTCGGTATTGTTGGATCCCCACATGGTGTTATGGGCATTGAAATCCCCAAGGATTATATAAGGCCGGGGGAGTTGTTTCAATAGGTCCTCCATGTCTGTTTGGTTTAATGGAGCGCCTGGTGGTAGATACAGGCTGCAGCAAGTGATAACCTTGTGAAGGGTTATCCTAGCTGCTACGGCCTGTAGTGTGGTCTGTAGTTCTACCCTCTCATGGGGGATGCTATCCTTCACAAGGATACAGACTCCACCTGATGCTCTCTCTGCATCCTCAACATTCTTGCTGTAAACACTGTAGCTTCGGAAGCTGATGCTATCTTTCAGAAAAGTTTCCTGTAAGCAGACAGCTACAGGAGTCTCAGAGTCCATCAGTAGCTGCATTTCCTCGTAATTTGGCCTTGAGGCCTCTACAATTCCACTGTACAATTCTGGAATCCATGGCTTATTCTAGATGACCTACTTGGAGCTATTTGGCCTTGGGAGGCCCCCGGAGGGGTTTCCCTTTATTCCAGTGACCTTGGTATTTTTATTCTTGGGTTTGGATGGAGAGGAGGACAACCCCCTTTTGGGGGAAGTCTTTCTCTCTGGAGAGGGGAGATCCCTCTGAATAGAGCGTAGGTTATTTCCTCCTCTCTCACCTCGGGCATCCTCTCCGCTTTGATTTCTCCCCTTAGGGAGTTGGTCAACCTCTAATTCGGTAGAGGTTGGGGTGTCTGGCTGGGTTCTCTGAGGAGAACCTGTGTCAGTCATGATGTCTCCGGGTTCTCCCGGAGTATTGGTTTTGACATGCTGCTCAGTCTCCATGCTCTCATCAGCGAGCACAGAGAACCTGTTCTTTAGCATGACAACAGGGCTTTCTTGTTTCTTCAGAGGTGTGTTCTTTGGCGGTGTTTTCTTCTGAGTTGGAGGAGGAGGAGGGGGTGGTGGGGTCAATGTGTCCGTCTGTGTGGCTATGGATCTTCCTATCCTAGCAACAGCCTGGGCGTAGGTCTTTGTCAAGCCGAATGGGCTCTTGGGTAGGGCCAATACAGCCGATTTCGCCTGGCTGAAGGTACATCCATTTCTTGCCTTGTACTCCTGCACGGCAACCTCCTGTTTCCACACAGGGCAGTCCTTGGAGTAGGCTGAGTGGCCAGCATGACAGTTTTGGCATTTGAACTGGGCTGTGCAGCCCTTGTCCTCATGACCCTCTCCAGCACATCTGGCACACACAGTGTTCCTCTTGCAGACTGCCGCGCCGTGTCCATAACCCTGGCACTTGAAGCACCTCATGGGGTTAGGTATGTAGGGCCTCACTGGAACTCGTAGGTATCCTGCCTTCACATACTCTGGCGGTGTCCTAGTTCCGAATGTGAGGATAATAGTGGCGGTTTTGACCTCCTCACCATCCCTGCGCCTGGTAATGCGCCGGGCATGGGTGACTCCTTCAATGCCCTCCACTATTTCCTTCTCGGAACATTCCAGTAGGTCCCTAGAGCTGATTACACCTCTGCTGGTGTTCAGACTCTTGTGTGGCATGACTTCCACTTGGAGATCACAGAGTCTTCTGCATCTTAAAAGCCCATCAGATTGTGTCTTGCCATCTACTTCTACAAGAAGTTCCATTGATTTGTGTAGCTTAGACACACACTTGGGCTCTCCAACTACTGACTTGAGTCCCTTATAGATAAGAAAAGGGCTCAGCTTTGTCAGGCTTTTCCCCTCCTCTGTGCACCTGACCACCAAAAATGATGGCCAGGTAGTACAGCTTTTTGTGGCCTCCTCCTTTTTAGCCTCAATACGGCGTCTCTTGGCCAGACTTAAATCTGGGGCAAGTAGTTTATTGGGTTTTTTTTATCCATATATATTTTCTTGTTAGTTCGGCACCTGTGCTCCCCACCCGCAACATGTGTCCGATACAGCAGCTCCCTGATTGACCCTCCAGCCACCGCCCTCCAGCATAGGTCGACGACCTATGCTGGTAGCTCGGCATGACCAGCCGGTTGATCCAGAGCGGGCCATCTGGGCCTAAGGTCTATGGGAACTTTGAGCCAAAGTATTGTGTTGTTGTGGTTTATCCTCAGATAGCCACCACTCAAACACCAGGATCTCTTTATCCCCCCTTACCCGTCGCAGTCCACGGCAAACGGACATGTCTAGGACCTAGTGAGAATTTAAAGTTAAGGAGACAGTGTGATGATCAATGAAGGCAGACTTAGGAAAAGAGGAGGCAGACACAATGATAGAAAAGAAGTAGGGCACTTTTGAGCTCCAAAAGTGCTAAGGAAAGAGGAGCGCAGTTTAACGTCATGTCTCGGGACGTTGATGAGAAAAGAATCTTTGATCTATTTACTATTGACATTCATATGTGTACGAGATCATATTAAATTCTGATAAGGGCTTATACACACGTGAAACGTTTATTGGCTGCATTGGGTGGTTTGTGGTGTCCCGACAAAATAGCGCGGACAAAATAGCACCGACAAAATAGCGCGAAATTTCCCGACAAAATAGCGCAAGACAAAAAAAGGGCGAACTTATATATGATGTGTATAAAGTACTGGATTTTAATGAAGGTCCTGAGCAGCATTTTTCGTTGAGGCAGAGAAAGAGAGTACTTAAAAAAAAAATTTTTTAAGCAATGTTTAAATTGCATAACAATTATTTTGAAATGTAGGTATACGATGATGTTTTTGTTACACATGTGTGTTATAGTACAATCAGAAATCTTGATTATCTGCGGCATCTCTCTTTGATCAAACTAGGTCGTCCCTTGCCGCAACATTGGAAAACTTAGGTGTGTCGGGATTAGTTCAGCTGGTATCACTATTCTTATCTGTAAATACTGGCTTCGAGGAGCTTAATGATGCTCTGATAGATGTTGTATGACTAGTGAGAGGACAATTCTATTGGTCGCTAGATACGAGACCGCAGAGTGACTCCAAGATTTCCGATAGAGTAGAATGCTAGAGAACGAATACAGAACAATCTACTACGAAGAAACAATTCAGTGGAGGGATGGCACCATGCATTTCAGCTGTCTATTGACGGTCATCACCTGAATGTCAACAAGTTAAACTCTCACTTCCTCAGAGAGAGGAGAACACTGAGAACAACATTCTGAGTTACAATGCTGGAGAACTAAGTAAATTTGCAAGCAAGACAAAGTACCTCCTATCTTAACAGACGTTTTGGAGCTAAATAGCCAATATATGGAAACAAACCACGGATAGATTTTCTATGTGACATTGCATACAATTTAACTTTGTGAACGTGTGCATTTGTATGTATGTGTAAATCTGACAAGTATAGAAGTAAATTAGCGTTTTTTATGAGGTGCATTTTGGGAATATAAATAAATGATATATTTAGGAACTATTCATTTTAGCTTTATATAATTTTTGCATATGTTGCATATTAATATTTTACGATATCGAAAGAAGTTTTTGCAAATGAATGAAAAAAATATTTTTCCGCGCTATTTTGTTCGCGCTATTTTGTCTGCGCTATTTTGTCGGGGAACCGTAGTTCGTACATAAAGGTGAAGGGAGTCATCAATTATCACATTTTAAAACCATTTAAATCAAAAACAAGACTTTGCACCTTGCACCAGTGCTTGTGGTGCGTACGAGCTGACTATAGGACAAGGACATGGATAGAAGAGAGAACATCGGCATCAAGAGATTTGGAAGAGTCGGAATTGTTCGGAACTAAGGAGCCGTCCTTTGTGCTTGGAATATAGAAGGCTGTAATGTGTTTGTCCTGGTGAATAAACACCAGTATATACTTCGTTGAGTTGCCTGCACTATTCATATAGTTTATGACTTCTAATGTTGACTATTTTCAAAGTAAAACTACAAGGCAAACGTTTAAAGAAACAGCTCCTCATAATAAGAACTAGGTTTTGGACAAGGAAAATAAAACTTGTCGATGTTTGATAATTTAGCTTAGGATTAGGTTTAGGGGTATCATGGGCGTAGCCAGGATTTTTTTTCGGGGAGGGTTTTGGGGGGGGGTGAATTTCCCTACCCGACCCCCCCCCCACGCGAAAAAAAAATTATATGTATTTATGTGTGTGTGTGTGTGTGTGTGTGTGTGTGTACATAATCTTTATTACATTCTGACCCTTCATTCTTTCGGAAGACGTTTATTGTGCCCTAGAATAGGTTCTTCCATGAGTTAGTGAAAAAATTGTAGATTCCCCGACATTACTAGCAAAGGGGTCTGGGGGAGCCAAGCACTATTTCTGATATTGAAAACCTACAAAATGCATATTCTGAGGTATCTACAGTGCATTTTCCTGCTATTAAAAAGTTTTATTTCAAAAACCTAATGTGCTATTCTTACTGACTTAGACCCTCCCTGGTCGTTCGGCGCATTTGCCATCAAGCTGTTTCCATAAAAATCTGTCACTGGTAATGTCTGAAGCCTCTTCCCACCTACCATGAGGACCTCCATGAATGATTGGCGTCAAGTTGTACTAGGTTATCATTGCAACTCTTCTTATGCGTAATTCATTTTGTCGGAGAACATGTCCCGCAAAAAAGTTTTATCGTCAAAATCTTCTGTTGGGGGTTTTCCACCTCAAAATGGGGTTTTATGGGGTTTAAACTCAAAACTGAGTCAAAACCCATTTAGCTACGCTCATAACATTTTGAGTGCGTAATTAGCTCTTTTTATATTAAAGAGGGGGCTTATCGTAAATTTTAGACGGGGTTTTAAAATCAAAATCTTCCTTAACTGTGCTCTTGGAATTAAGGGATTTTCATTTTCATTTTTTTTTTGTTTTGTTTTATAGAAGAGGGGGAGTTATATTAACTGCAAAAACCCGTGGTAGGGGGTTTAAAACTCAAAACCCCTGGTAGGGGGTTTTAAACTCAAAACCCCTAGTAGGGGTTTTTAAACTCGAACCGCTCTGGTAGGGGTTTTAAACTCGAACCCCCCTGGTAGGGGTTTTTAAACTCGAACCGCTCTGGTAGGGGTTTTAAACTCGAACCCCCCTGGTAGGGGTTTTTAAACTCGAACCCCCCCTGGTAGGGGGTTTTAAACTCAAAACCCTTTGGTTGTGCTAGGGCAAGTGAAGGTTTATTATTAAAATCTCACCTAAAATAAACAAAATCAAAGCAAAAAATCAGTCACTTAATTCCGATCCCCCCCCCCAAGGGGGGGGGATTTCATTTCGGGGGGGGGGGTTGAACCCCAAGAACCCCCCCTGGCTACGCCCATGAGGGGTATGATTAGGGTTAAAGTCTGTGGTAATGACGTAATAATCGCTACTGATATGTATAGGTCTGTGCTATCGTCTCGGTTGCTAAATGGTTAAAGTGACCAATCATACGTTAGACAGCACCTTATTTAGCAGTTTGTGACGTTGTTTGAAGCGACAAAGAGACTAAAACCTTCTACATTGCTCATGCAAGTTCCCATACAATAGTGGTTCAAATTACTTAAACTATAGCGGAATGGCTCATTTTTTCCTGACTGTTGAGTCAATAAGACAATGGAAGGATGTCTTACAATAAACGAGTCGTATTACCAATGTTCCTAGTTACTTTGAAGGAAGTCATATAGATTCTTGATGAGTGCAGGGGTAAATTGGAGTGGGGGCTGCAGCCAAATACCATTGAACAGAGAGGAACTATACAATGATGTTTCAATGTCCCTAATAGAGATCTAGTTCTTCAGATTTTTTCTTTGAGTTGATCTTCTTGAATGTTCTATAATTTTTATTTTTTAACTTCAAGGATTAACTCTTACACCTGGCAGTTGCAGGTAGTTTTTGTTTCTGACACCATTAGAATAATTCATGATGGAGAGAAAAAAAGACAATCAAGTCTATCTAAAGAGAGCCATTATTAGGTTGTCGACATAACTTGAGAGGTTCTTGTGCATTGGCAGAACAATAACAATTATATTTGCTGCTGTCAGTAAGCATATTTTCTTAGGCGCTTCATGGTGGCTGACATCAATAAGAGACAGAAAGGGAAAACATTTCTTAAAATTGATCTTCAATTAAAATGAGTTTGTGTGTCTGATCGGCATGTTTTCGTTTTACAATATTGGATATAAAACAACAACTACAAGGTTAAAATGCAATGTAGCTGGAGTACTTCACACACCTAATTGCCAGGACTAGAAATGTATTACAGGACTATGCAGGACAGACCTAGCTACGTTATCAATGGAAGTGTGCAAGGAACACAAACAGATGAACATTTCATGATCCAAACAGAATGCTAATGAACTGAAATGCATTGATACAAAGGGACAATAGACGGTAATGACTAGCAATTTATACAAAATTCTAAATAAAAGCTACAAATCTTATATAAAGGAAAGAACTGCACAATATATGCCATTTCTATCAGTACTGCAAGATTCATCTCCCTTCTATATAAAACAAAATTATATGTCTCTCACAGTTTAGTATTAAAATGTCCCAAACGTTCGAAATTTAATTCTATTTGATTTGTAATCTTCCTATTAGGAGAATAATAATACGTTGTAGACGCCAGAAGAAAGAGTTTCCGAAGCTCAGAAATGTAGAAAATCGCTTGGCGCCTGGGGCTTCGCCCCGGACAAATCTGAGTGTACTTAATTCAAGTCGGTTTGGTATACGCCATGGGAACCCGAATGCAGCCTGTTTAATGTATTTCTATGACGTCATCGATGGGTACACGAAAGAAAAATGGGTATAAGATAAATCCTAGTCTCGGTGTTGAAGAGTTCCAGCGTCTGTTGTGACAACAGCTTGCTTTGCTTTAGAAATTTCGCTAAATCTAGACAAATTGTTGCAAGATGCCTTATTCTCTTGCTAATTTCCAGAGCTATTAAATTTCTTTTTTTAATCTACAAAACCCTAATGACGCGACTGGCTGGAACTTCCTTTCTTTTCCACGCATTTTAACGCTCGCCCTAATATACGTTTTAGCCCGTGAATTCTAGCATCTGTTACGTTGAATTGAAACGGTTTATTCACCCTCTTTCTCATTCTCTTTTGATGTTCATTATAATAATTATGAACTGTGATTTCTAATACTCTTTTACTTACTTTTATTTTTATTATTACTATACTATTATTTTCATTATTAGTTTGAGTATTTTGAATATTTATGTATCGTTATTATTTGTCACTTTGTATCACTAGTGCTTTGTGGCAAAGTCTAATACAATTGTTTCAATAATTTAAATTATTTGTTTTTATTTCTTTCCGAATCCCTCCCCCCCTATTTATAATATGCGCATCAACACGCTTTCCCACATAGAGTTTTGACTTGAGGCGGGGTAAAAATGTTTTGTTTTTTTAAACTAAGTTATTAAGAGCAAAATAATTGCTCTATAAGTTGTATAAAGAAAGTATTGTTTTCTTTTTAAGTCGTTTTTTATATTTAGCGTAATATATCTCTTTATCAATTATAGGCTATTAATTTGTTACCAGTTTGTTATTATTAAGTAAACAGCAATGCCTGGTCGTGCGGCCTAGCGTGCTGAGCTGAGTATCTCGACGGTCCCGGCTTGTTTTGTTTTAATGTTTCGGATGTTCCTTCAGAGTTGAAGATAGTTTACTTCCTAGTCCAAACCTCTGGCAGGACGACGGTAGATGGGAGCAGGCAGGGTTTGAGCCTGGGACCATCGATAAATCCGAGGGACAGTCCAGCGCGCATACTGCACGACCGGCAGAGTTCAGACCCTGCTCGCAGCCATCCTCCGTCGTCCAGCGAGATTAATTATTTTTAACTTAGAAGAACATCCGAAACATGTAAAACATAGGCAAATGAATCTTTGAAACATTATTACTATTGACAATCAAAATTAAATATCGTCTTGAATATTCCTTGCGAATAGGCGGATCCGACAGGGATCCGACTCTGACGGGGGCCGCCTCTGAGTTTGTGTGTTAACACAACTCTCTTTGTAATCTTGTTTTCTTTTTTAATTCCGAATTTTCTTGCTTACCAAATATACTTTTGGGCATGAAATTCTAGAATCTGTTACGTTCAATGAAAACGATCCAATTTATATCGCTCCCGCTCCACACACATACATCTGGCCTGTGACTTCTTGTATCACTTTTCTCCTCCTCGTTTGGACCTCGTTGTGACACATGAATTGCAAGTCACTGAATTTAAACGTGCTTGTTGCAGGTTTAAAAAGCCTTCAGTCTGAGAGGGAAACCACGAGGTATGGGCAGTAGTTGTAACTTGGTCCTTCTAGAGGAAGGACATATATCGTGTACTATTTAGTAGTTGTAACTTGGTCCTTAGAGAGGAAGGACATATATCGTGTACTATTTAGTAGTTGTAACTTGTGTATTTTATGTACATGTGCATGGTTCATTATTTATTCTAATAAAACTTCATGTCTACTACCTTGGACTTAAAGTGATTACTGGCTGTTTCGTCATGTACGTGTGTTCGTAGTCTAGACACAGCGCAAGCTAGAACCCACGACATTGGCATTAACAGTTACCAAGTATCTTATATCAATTGATCTCACATTAATTGGTGATTCGTATATCATAATAGCAATAAATAACACATTTACACCTCCTCGCTAATGTTATGGATACGTCTAGTAGGCACATCGTTTAGCATGAACTCTAAAAGATCGTTTCTACGCTCCAGGGATAAAAACCTGCCAGCCCACGCCTACAAGTTACGTCATACACTTCCAGGCGCTTTGGGCTTGGCTGTAATAATTTTTAGTTCTGAATGTTCAAAACATGCAAAAGATGTTAGTCCATGTTATGCCTATTGATATTTCAAGGACTATCTATTCATGTTAGTCCATGTTATGCCTATTGATATTTCAAGGACTATCTATTCATGTTAGTCCATGCTATGCCTATTGATATTTCAACGACTATCTATTCATGTTAGTCCATGCTATGCCTATTGATATTTCAAGGAATATCTATTCATGTTAGTCCATGCTATGCCTATTGATATTTCAACGACTATCTATTCATGTTAGTCCATGCTATGCCTATTGATATTTCAAGGACTATCTATTCATGTTAGTCCATGCTATGCCTATTGATATTTCAAGGACTATCTATTCATGTTAGTCCATGCTATGCCTATTGATATTTCAAGGAATATCTATTCATGTTAGTCCATGCTATGCCTATTGATATTTCAAGGACTATCTATTCATGTTAGTCCATGCTATGCCTATTGATATTTCAAGGAATATCTATTCATGTTAGTCCATGCTATACCTATTGATATTTCAAGGACTATCTATTCATGTTAGTCCATGCTATGCCTATTGATATTTCAAGGACTATCTATTCATGTTAGTCCATGCTATGCCTATTGATATTTCAAGGACTATCCATGTTAGTCCATGCTATGCCTATTGATATTTCAAGGAATATCTATTCATGTTAGTCCATGCTATGCCTATTGATATTTCAAGGACTATCTATTCATGTTAGTCCATGCTATGCCTATTGATATTTCAAGGACTATCTATTCACGTTAGTCCATGTTATGCCTATTGATATTTCAAGGAATATATATTCATATTAGTCCATGCTATGCCTATTGATATTTCAAGGAATATCTATTCACGTTAGTCCATGCTATGCCTATTAATATTTCAAGGACTATCTATTCACGTTAGTCCATGCTATGCCTATTGATATTTCAAGGACTATCTATTCACGTTAGTCCATGCTATGCCTATTGATATTTCAAGGACTATCTATTCACGTTAGTCCATGCTATGCCTATTGATATTTCAAGGACTATCTATTCATGTTAGTCCATGCAATGCCTATTGATATTTCAAGGAATATCTATTCATGTTAGTCCATGCTATGCCTATTGATATTTCAAGGAATATCTATTCATGTTAGTCCATGCTATGCCTATTGATATTTCAAGGAATATCTATTCATGTTAGTCCATGCTATGGCCTATTGATATTTCAAGGAATATCTATTCACGTTAGTCCTAATTATGCCTATTAATATTTCAAGGACTATCTATTCACGTTAGTCCATGCTATGCCTATTGATATTTCAAGGACTATCTATTCACGTTAGTCCATGCTATGCCTATTGATATTTCAAGGACTATCTATTCATGTTAGTCCATGCTATGCCTATTGATATTTCAAGGAATATCTATTCATGTTAGTCCATGCTATGCCTATTGATATTTCAAGGAATATCTATTCATGTTAGTCCATGCTATGCCTATTGATATTTCAAGGAATATCTATTCATGTTAGTCCATGCTATGGCCTATTGATATTTCAAGGAATATCTATTCACGTTAGTCCTAATTATGCCTATTAATATTTCAAGGACTATCTATTCACGTTAGTCCATGCTATGCCTATTGATATTTCAAGGAATATCTATTCACGTTAGTCCATGCTATGCCTATTGATATTTCAAGGACTATCTATTCACGTTAGTCCATGCTATGCCTATTGATATTTCAAGGACTATCTATTCCTCTAACCAAACAAACCCAAATGGGGTGCTTGATAATAACGTAATAATAATTTAAAAAAAAAAACAATGCTCCCCACAAAAAAAAAAAACATAGTCCTGAATACAATTTCTGACTATTCTAATTTTCTCAAGTCAATTTTGAAATATTTTATAATCTCTGTGTTGCTTTTTTTCGAAATGTATTTAGTTATTCCACCAGTTTTTGTTGGAGTAGACCTCTGGTAAGAAATAACTGGTGTTTTTTAACCATTTATAAAAAAAAAAGGAAAGAACCTGAATTTGAACTCACTCCTCCTAAAACCAACACTCTGCTAGCGAAATGGACTATAAAAGATTGTATTGTTATGTATTGTTTGTTTCGAATTTACTTTAAAGCGGTGACCTATAAAGGAAACTAATTCAACTTATACCACCACTTCAGTCAAGTACATTTCTTAACCTTGTTTGAGATACCAAACAAAATATTTAATTACTAATACTTAATTAACTAAATGGTTATTTTTTTATATTGATTATTGTGTTGTCCGGTAAAAGAAATAATTGTGCAAAATTTCAACTTGACCCGAGATTGGGTATGGGAGAAATAATATGTATACACTTTTGACCAGACAGACAGAGTGAGTTGATATTAGCTTTGTAAAAAAAAATATTTCAGATGCTTAAGACTCATACAGATATTCAGCGATCTCGCAATAATATCTCAATTTGGTTTTATTAATTGCTTTGCTTATTTCGACGTTGTCTAGATGTAAATGGTAACAGAGGAAATGTGAAGAAATAATAATAGGCATATACTCTGGAGCGAACAGGAAATATATGTGTTTTTTTTAGCTTTTAAAATAAAAAGGAAGTCCAATGTTGGTTTGGTCGAAATTGCGAATTTAAAAAATCGTTTTTGGTAAATGTATCCGCTTTCAGGGCGATCATGAAAATATCTTTTTTGCTCTACACCCAAGGTAAGTAATTACAGATTGAATTTGCGTATTTTTTCGTCCACGAAAAGAGGATGTATCAGTACTAGGTGAGTCCTTAGGGATATATATATATATATATATATAAGATAAAAATAAAGCGATGTTTAGCATAAAATTTCATAATATTTAGTTTAAGCTCCACCCAATGTCCTTGTCTTGTCATATCCCAACAAAAAATTACGATCTCAAGTTGTTTTTTTGCCCTAAAGAGACCTAGAATTATCGATCAAATCCAACAAAATAAAACAATACACAATTCGGGAAGAAACTGATTTTAAAAGACAACACTCACCCAACCTCCAGAAAATTGAACCTGTGGACCAAGGGCAGACAACAGATTCTGTTAACACCATTCTATGAGAGAGGACAAATCTTGGTTCTCGTTCTTTAGTCTCCTTTGAATCAGGAACTGACAGAAATAAAACAATGTCACTATGTTCTCTTCTACGTTGCCACTAATCAATGAGGACAATGCTACGGATAGTTCCATGTGAGTTGGGTTGGATGCCAACTGCGAATTTGGTGAAATAAAAAAAATAGATCAAGTTATTAACGATAGGCCAAGTTTCAATATTTAGCATGTTATATTCAATAAACAATGTTAATGATAAAAAATTGATTTTGGTTTTAAAAAATGATACAATGTCAAACCAACTTTATAGCATCTAAAGTCCATAGATACTAAATGACATAGAAAAAAAGTCAAACTAAATGAGTCAGTGGCAGATTGAGTGCATAGATACACTATGTCGTTATGACATGAAAAAAGTCAGACTAAACGAGTCAGGTTAAATTGAGTGCATAGATACACTATGTCAGTGATGCCCGAAATACGGCCCGCGAGCCAGATCCGGCCCCCAACGTACTTCCATCTGGCCCGCCGAAACATTGGCACAAAATATAGACCCCCCCCCCCCCAAAAAAAAAAATTTTAAATGTATCTTTACCTACGTTAGGACTGTCATTTTTTTCTAATGGATTACTACCAAGGCATTTAACATTAGTGTGTTCATGAAATAGGACTATAGAATCTACTAGGAGAAGTGAACGGATCTTTACTATTTTGTAGCACATGATACCATTGCTAGCCAACATGTTTGTTTTTGTAAAGAAAGTCTGTGGCTGTTTTTAAACAACAAGAACTACAAAATATAAACAGAACTTACATTTTTTTGAAGTGTAAAGAGAAAATTCAAATATCCCAATAATTCAATGTAAGTACTAGATCCTAGGGTTTGAAATAAAATAGTTGTAGGTCTATTTCATTAAGTTTTTGTATCTTTTCCATCATGTGGTCCGCGACACTAGTGTTGAAAATTTAAATGGCCCGCAGATTGAATTAGGTTGGGCATCACTGCACTATGTCATATAAAAAAATAAAAGTGGTTGTGAAGAAACAAGTCTCTTTAAGTATAAAGTGCCTTTTAATTGTGAAGCATTTCAACGTCACATATACACAAGGCTAACATTATAGACAGAACAACTCCACTAGTTGACTTCCTTCTTCTTGTTTACAACACACTCGTCACTTCATTCAAGTCCCCTAGCTCCTCGGTACCCAATACTTGACCGTGTGTCACGGTTGATCACACATAGCAACGTGTCATCATTGTGGCAGATTGACGGATGCCTTGAGGTTTGAATAAATACACGAGATGTTTTAATTTTAGTTGGTTACACTTAGATTGATATAAATATGGTTTATGATAGACGTTAATTGAATTAAGATATTAAGAAGCAGGGCCGCCGCGAGGGTTTTTGGCCGCCTGCCTGCGAAATTAAAAATGCCGCCCCCCCCCCTTTTTTTGTTTTCTTTTCTAAAAAAGAAATTCCATTAAGACTGAGCTGGACGCTGTTACAAAAGTGGCCTTGATTTAAATCCATTTTTTGTAGACCATTCCATTTTAACCTTGCACCGCTGTTGTATCCCTCAAGTACAACTATGAGCCATGCACTAGGAACAATTTTGAATATACGTGCCTACAGAAATCTGAATTATTAATTCTTTGTAATTAACATTAAAAACTGATCTCGTTATATGACTACTAACTTATCCTCCTGTATTTGCGACGATTATAATTGATGAGCTGCGGCGGGTATATTACGATGAACAGCGGAAATGATCATGATCTATATACAATTTCTTGATAACTTTGACTGCTCACAGTGTTACATTGTCTGGACGTTGGTATGTTCATGTGTTTGTTATTGTAAGTTAAAGTATAATAATAAATAAAAGCTTGAAATACAAAAGCCATCAGAACTTTTTCAACGTACTTAAACTTTCATAATAATTATCACTATTGTATTTTGGAGAGATGTGCATTGTATCCACAATCATCTGACATACACGGATTCAGAGTTGCCTACAAATTTATCCAACAACTGAAGCAACTCAGCCCTGAATATTTTTCATGAGTTTAATACAAAGTAAATAATCCAAAGTAAAAGTCACTTAAACAATGGTTTGAAATAAAACATAGCATGCCAGTGTTTCTCACATTCCCGGGTGGCGACTCCCTAGATAACAATATTTTCGTTTGAGCCCCTTTTAGAAGCTGTAACCCAGGGAGCGATGTAGGCTCCAATAGTGAGGTCCGTGAGTGGTTTTTTTTTAGAATGTAGTAAAAAAAAGAAACTTAGTCACAACTTTTAGGTTTTATTTTTCATTTAGCCTTCTTTAATTGAACACTGTGTATAGAAATGATAGAAACCAAGTTAACGTCTTGTTTACATAATTTGTAAGCCTTGTAATAAGTTCCGCCTGAAGGTAGAACTGAAGATACGGCAGGTTTCCACTCAAGTCGGCGAGGGGTCTGAACCTTTTTTTTCGCCGCCCCACCCCTTTCCGTTGTTGGTTGGTTGTCGGCTTGCAGTTCAAGACAGCTAGTACAACTGAACCGTTGTAGGCGTTTTATATTTGTTAATAACTAAAGTTTAGAAAACTTGAACAAACTTCTTTGTGAAAAAAAACTCAATAAAATTGTTATTCTTCACGATTTCACTTGAGACGAGATATAGATCTAATAGTAATAAAATAAACTGATATTTAAACAAAATCTAACTCACAAAAAAAAGTCTTTACTCTTTCATGTCTTAAGATCGTCTCACATTTGCACTAGGCACGCTAATTTTATCATCGTCACTGCATAACCACCTATCAATCGCTTAACCTATTATTACCGCCGCCTAGAAAATACACACTTCATAACACCCCTTTTTTGACTTTTTAATTACCGGTAATAGATCTACCTATAGTGATGGCTATTCGACTCAAACAAATATTACAACATCCGCGAAAATTCAAGGCCAGAAATAAGTAGGTGCCTATAGAAAAACCCGTGGGATTTCCTCGTACACTGCTCTATTTTTTGGTTCTAGTTTCTTATGTACGAATATCGTTTATATTTTCAAAGGATAATGGAATAATTAGAATTTATATAAAATATTTAATAACATTTTTTATTTAACTAATTTTTTATAAAAAGTCACCTTGGAAGAATGATTTGGCCGCCCCCTAAAGTCGGCCGCCTGCGTGCAATGCCCACATTGCACAATAGGTAGCGGCGGCCCTGTTAAGAAGAGAATATAATTCTCCATATAGGTCAGGGGTTTTCTCTCAACTGCAATGCAAGCCACCTGTTCTGAACAGTGATTTGTCAAATCATGGATATTTCCAGAAATTGGTTGGTTCGAAAGATGTCGTTGAATTTCAACGTCACATATAGGCCTATTGTTTGACGTTGAAAATCGAGGCTCTGTATGGATTTAGGCTTATTATTAAGGAGAACGTTATTTATAAAGCTATTGTGTGATGGATAGGATCTAGGATTTCTTTAGAAGCTTTAGGTTTAGAGTTATACTATCCCATGGATACAATATATTTTTTTTTGAAAAAGCTTCCTTTTCTCGGTTACCCGACAAAATAGCACGGAAAATAATATATTTCAGTCATTTTGCAAGAATTTTTTTTATAAATTGTAAAATTTAATAGAGCCAATATTTTTTAACATTTTGATGTTATTCAATCTTTTTGCAGGAAACACTTTGGATATCTTGAAATATAAATATGCAAACATAATGCAAGAATTATACTAAGCTAAAATGAATAATATCAAAATATATCATTTATTTAAATTCCAAAAAAATGCACTTCAAAAGCAGGCAAAGATACTTCCATACTTGTCAGATTTACACACAGTTGAAGAAAAACAACAACTGCTGAATTTTGTGTCATGGAAACGTAACGAGAGGAAGGGGCGAGGTTTATAATTCTTGTCTCATTAAACGTGTGCTTGGGAGAGAAGGGAACTTGATTGAGACCTACAATCCACATTAGCACAATCACATTGATATCAAAGTTCAGGAGTGTCAGACAAAGACGGACAGGAAATAGCAAAATTAATGATTGAATTAGTCAGTCGCTGCCTGAGATTAAACAAACATATGGCGGTATAAGAAATGTGATCGCAACCCTAACTAACCCTCACACACTTAACGTTTGCCAATGTTGCGTCCGGAAACGCCCTGGTTTGATCAAAGAGATAATCAAGATTTCTGATTAGACTATTACACACATGTGTAACACACAATCATCTTATACCTAACCCATGAACGGGGTTACCACATTTCAAAAACATTTTTTGTGTGCAAATTATCCATTTTAAACATTGGTAAAAAGAGGAGAATGACGTAAAATGTTAAAGTACTCTCTTTGTCTGCAAATATGGCATACTTTTAGATCTATTAGTACTGAAGAAATTAGAGATCTCAACAAAAATGCTGCCCAGGATTTTCACCTATTAAAATCCGGTAATTTTACACACATCATATATAAGTATGCGCTATTATGTATTGCGTCATCTTGTTAAGAAATTTCGCGCTATTTTGTCGGCGCTATTTTGTCCACAGTCCACGCTATTTTGTCCACGCTATTTTGTCGGGTCACCTTTTATTTCTGTTTCTAGACTTATATTTATAGAGAGTTTCAGTTTTTACACCTAAAGAATACTTTTGTTTACCTTCAAAGCTATTTCTTGAAGTCTGTGCCTTTTCTCTGATTGTGCTAAAGCGGCAACCAGACGAAATAGTCGACTTGATGAAAGTAATTCTGGAGAACTGGATAGTAAAACAATCATTGTTAAGTACTAAGTAGTATCAGGAGTATTTGTAACGCTAGTGTCATTTATTAAATGTATCAATTAGGCTATGTATTTATTTATGGATGGCCCTGCTACGTCTAGAGGTTTTATCAGAGAACCATAGACCATACTTGGGACATACAAATAGAGACAAAACACGCTGAGAGAAGGAAATGTAAGGGGAGAGGTAACGAAAGTAGAAAACAAAAACAAAAAACAAAAAAAACAATTCTGTGAGTATAAATAAGTAGATTAATAAAAAAAAACTTGATAGTATGAATATGTGTGTTCTATGTGTGTTCTATGTGTGTTCTTTGTGTGCCCTATGTGTGCCCTTATTGTTTTTGTGTGACTTCGCTGTGTGTTCCAATATTCAATGAAGCATTAACTTCGAATCTTACTCCTGCGTTGAGTGTCTTGATTTGTTTACCACATTCGACTGCATTTAAAAAGTCAAGTAACTCCTCACTATCACTCGTAAGAGTAGGCCTACTTAGGCACTAGACGCCAAAACCAGAAGCAATCCGTGACCTTTAAAACACCAGCGTGATGGTCTGAACTACACGTACATATACATCTACCTAAAGTGAAATGGGAAGGACCAACAAAAAATGAGATTCTATCAATGACCACCGCCTGGTATTCTAAATTGAAATTTAAAGGACCAACAAAAAATGAGATTCTATCAACGACCACCGCCTGGTATTCTAAATTGAAATTTAAAGGACCAACAAAAATGAGATTCTATCAATGACCACCGCCTGTATTCTAAATTGAAATTTAAAGGACCAACAAAAAATGAGATTCTTATGCCTAATTTCGATGGGCCTATTCTGCCCATCCAAGATAGAGTGATTGAATGATTGATTTGTGTGAAAAATGTTTGCTTAATCTACATCGGACTAACCAGATAGATGCAACGGGTACAATGGCTGCTCGTGACATATCTTTTATTTGGCCTATTGCATTGAAAACTCTTAAAAGAATAATGGCAGAATGAAAAAAAAAGTTTTAAATCAGTATTTTTATTGTCTTAATTTTTTCTTAAGCTGGTAAAACATTGTAATACATTACAATATAGGCCTAATGGTTCAAAAATATTTACCTGGCAAACAGAAAGCCCCATGAAGAAGGCTTCAACACATTACTTTGAACAGTCTCCAAGATAAAATGCTCAAAGAGTTGCTTTACTTCTTGCAAGATAACTGGGTCAACAAAATCCAATATTACTTTCAAGTCCTCACTCGACGACGTCATGTCAACAGACGAACCCAAGTATTGTCTAAAAATAGAACACCAACTTAAGACTTCGATTACTATAAAAAAAATTCTCTTAATATAGTATAAAGTATTAATTTGTAATTTTGACCAGTACCCTATTCCTTTTTTTAAACAAAAATGTCGATACCCCCCTCCCCCCCACACACACACTTTAAAAAAACAGAGTGAAAATAAAACTTATATCTTGCCAATTGAATTTGACAGTCGAACTACAATGGTGATTTCTAACAAAGAACATTTGCACAAGAGTGTGCGTGAAATTTCACCCAACTTTCAGATCTAAATGGCATCCTGTTTACACTTTCTAGAGGTCAAAGTTGAGGATGTTCCGAGACAGAAAGAGTTTATTAAGCTCATTAAAAGCGATGCAGCTAAAATGATTGCTTTTCAATCATTGTCAGTTCAACAATTCTGGATCACGTGTTTGCAGACATATCCCATATTGAGATTGTGTTGCGTCTTCTTCGTCCAGTTCCAACTGTAGGCTTATATCTTGACAAAGCAAGGTTCTCCAGCATATTAGTTATTAAGTCTAAATAAATAAGTAGATGATGTTGAAAATGACATTCATTGTGATCTTACAAAGACTTCCACAAGAATCCAACCTTCGCACTAACGATTGTCACACAAGTATGCACAAGAATAGGCCGAAAACGCAATAGAAAAGTTAATAAATGCAAGTTAAAAAATACAGTTGAGGGTCGCTGTCTAGTGAGAAATCGCATTGGAGGTCGCGGTAACAAAAAGATTGAGAACCACTGTCCTAGACATAATCGCTAACTGATCACCGCTAAGAGCGAAAAATAGCAAGATCAAATCTTTGTATTTATTTTTTTTATTTTCGTAAAATAATGCTTGTAATTGAAGGATTACAAGATTACAAAGAGAGTTTGTGTCATCACACCAACTAAGAGGCGGCACCCATCAAGTGGACCAGTTATATTCAAACCATAGTCCTGTTTTGATCGTTGAAAGTAATAAATTAAAAAAAAACATTAAGCACTAAAATAATAATAATAAAAATATTAAATTAAATTAATTTATACAATTTTGAAGTTTAAATCTTTCAAAATGAATTTGTATCAAACATAAGTACTTTTTCAATTACAAGTTGTTGTTTTAAAGTTCCCCTTTCAGACCTAGTGATCTATGGGGCAGATGATGTAAAGGTGATCGGTTTCTAGGGTCCATGGTTAACGAAGGTGTCCTGTGGCCAGCATAACGACCAACCATCTTTACTTTTCCCCATTAGAGCTGAAGATCCCGAAGATTCGAACCCAGGACCTCCAGTTCGGAAGCCTAGCACTTAACTACTCAGCCATCGCGCCTCCATATATTCATTTAGAGTATTCTTATATTTTTTTAAAATAATAATCATTAACCTTATCCATACATTCAAAATTAATAACATGTTACTTGTAATAAAAAGAAAGTAAAAAAGATTTATTCTTCTTACAAAATTAAATAAATTGGCAACACGAAAAAAAAATATTCTTGACCTACTTTAGATAGTGAACTAGAAACGACTTAGATAGTGAACTAGAAACGACTTAGGTCACACAAACTAAGGCTTTTCCCCTCGCAAATAAAAATTAATATCTCCCCTTCCATTTGTCATACAAACTAGATCTAGATCTAGAACTAACTAGTTTTATTTTTATTATTTAAATTATAAATATATTTAGTGTCACGAGTCGATACTGTGACCTATTTCGACCAGTCTCTAGAAGCCCATGTCAAGGCAGTGCTGACCAGAGTAAACAAGTTAATTTTAGTCATCCAATCAAAGAAAGAGGTTAAGGAATAAAATAGCATAGGTCAGCTTCTAAAAGGTCACAGTTAATAAAATAATTAGGGGAGAAGTTTCCATGATTCTGGAAAGTACAATTGAGAAAAGTATAAATTAGGGGAAAGTCAGTTAGTCGGGGTCCTCGCATTGTAACGGTGTTTGCTTAGTAACGGTCTTGTGTTAGTATGAGTTTAAACATTTGCGGGTCCATTAGTTGAAGTTGCATTAGTTGAAGTTATATTTGTTGTAGTTTTGTTGTATCTTTAAGTTTTTATTTTATGAAGAATCAAGTGAAGTTGTTATTGAATTGAGAAGTTAGTTGTATATGTAATCTGAGAAGTTAATTAAAGAAAGGTTTGAGAGAATATAGATGTTTCTTCAGTGAATTATCAAATTATTAATATAATCTGCGGCGTGTGATGAAATCTGTTTCAGCAACAATTAATATAAGAAACATTACTAAGAAATAAATAAACAGTAATCTTCACATTTAGATCTGGGCTCTTTTTAGTCTTATCTATGAAAGTAGTTTTTTTTTAACTTACAAACTAAAACGAAGTTCGTATCAAAATTCTTTTTTAAAAACAACATTTCAATCACTATTTCATTCAATGAGTTAGTTATTAAATGGAAAATATATTTTATAATAATACATTAATACTTTTTCTATTGTAACCTTAGATGCACATTTTTTTGTACCAATGCGCAAATCTATGAATAAAGCTTGATTTATTAATGAAGAAGTCTGTGACCATTTTAAGACCTGCCTCCCCTGAAGTTTTCCATTTGAAAGTGGTGTAATTTTATTTTGAAAAATCTGCTTATATAATTTAAAAAATTAGATGGTTCCCTTTCGGAAAAGAAAAAAGTAGCCGTTGCATCAAAAATTTGAATGATCTAAAATATCATGATGTTTGATTTTCATTTTCTCTTCTAGTTTCTGAGATCTAAACGGGACAGACGGACGGACAGGCAGGCCACACAAAACTAATAGCCTCTATTCCCCTTTTGGGGGACGCTAAAAATGATAGCACGAAACTAGGACTTCTTGTATATTATTTCTTTTTTCCTAAGTGACCTCTTTAAACTTACCTTACGTCACTTCCGCTTTCCCTTAAGAGACGCTGACTAAAAAAAAAATTATCCTAATAGCATAAAAAGCTAGGTCTAGACCATAGACTTATATACTACTCTAGACTGGACATGGAGATTTTTTAACACTACAAAAAATATCGTGAAAATATTTTAGAAAGTTCGATCAAGGCGATGTTTTGTAAAGTAGTTAGCCAAGGTAAAGTCTGTGTTTTTTTTCAACCCTAACCTATGTAACATTTAGTTTAATTTTTAGATCTAGATCTAGTAATTCAACATAAAAAGAGTACTCTCGTCTCACAATTATTATTTTGCAATTTTTAGATACATAATCTAGAAAGATCTATGTAATCAATCTATTTAGATCAAAATGTGCATAAGATGATTTAAATCAACATGAAATATTTCGATCTAGGATTTTTGAAACATTATCTCAATGGAAACAATCAGGAAATGGCTTTGTTTCATAGATCTATATTTACGTGTATATCCAAGAAATGATTCTGCATTATTTCTAAACTTTGAAAACTAAAGATCATTACTTTTCTAAGACAGAAAAGATTGATTGGGGCGACTCCCCTTAGAGCTGAAAAAAGAGTTTACGTACATAAAAAACTTTATATGTATAGGTCTGTGAATCGATCAATCGCGGATAAGAATTTATTTCCGGTTCCCAGTCTTATCTTATCTTATATAATACAGACGTTACTTCAAAAAAGAAGACGTTACTTCAAAAAAGAAGATGATTACGTCCTACGCGTCATGCATTTAGTAATGCATATTAACCAATGACAAGTCACTGGTTTTACTGGCTAGCTCAGGCAACCCATTCCATGCTCTAATAGCACTAGGGAAGAAGGAGTATTTGTACAAATTTGTCCTAGCTTATGGGACGAGGAATGTGCCTTTATCTTTGTGTCTTTCAGAGTATTTTATTAAATTTTGTTTTGTATTTTGAAGATTATGGTTCAGTGTTTTATGTATAATTGCTACTTTACTTTTGAGTCTTCTGTCCTGAAGGCTTTCTAAATTTAGTGATTTTACTAAAGGTGTTACTCTAGTAAAATGTGAATATTCGTTTGTTATGAATCTCACTGCTCTATTTTGTGTCTGTTCCAGTTTCTTAATGCTTTCTTAAGTTGAGGGGTCCCAAACGGAGGATGCATATTCTATTATTGGCCTAACCAAGGTTAAATAACATTTTAGTTTTATGTTCTTATTGGATTTATAGAAATTTCTTTTAATAAACCCTAATGCTTTGTTTGATTTTTTTTGTAGTTTCATTAATATGTGGATTCCACGACAGTTTTTCATTTATTATAACACCTAGGTATTTTGCGTTTTTAGTCTGTGTTTCTTGTTTGACATGAATAAGATAAGTGGAATTAATTTGTTTAAGTTTTTTTTTGTTACTCTTAACAACTGACACTTTTCTGGGTGGAAAGACATGCTCCAATTTAATTTCCATTTCTGTAATTTATCTAATTCTCTTTGTAAAATATCTGTATCCTGTGTTGTTTTTATTGTTCTATATTTTATGCAATCGTCTGCAAATAATCTGACTTTTGTTTCTGAAGTAATGCTATTTAGTAAATCATTTATGTAAATTAAAAATAGTAAAGGTAAACCTTGAGGTAAACCTGAGTTTACCGTTATTTGTGTTGATTTAGAGCCATTTATTATTACGGTTTGTTCTCTCCCTATCAGAAAATCTTTAATTCACTAATGCAGTGGACCATTAATGCCGAAATATTTTAATTTTTTAAGCAAACCATGGCGGTGAACTTTGTCAAAAGCCTTGGAAAAATCTAGTAAAATAGCATCTATTTGTTCACTATTTTCTAAACCTTTTGAAAAATCATCAATTAGTCCTATTAGTTGTGTTTCACATGATCTATATTTCCTAAAGCCATGTTGGTATGGGGTGAGGACATTATGTTTGTCTAAGTGGTTTATGATGTTACTTCATATTATATGTTCTAGCATTTTACATGTGATGCTGGTAAATGATACTGGTCTGTAGTTTCCTGGGTCAGATTTTTCTCCTTTTTTGAATGGGGTGACATTAGCTTCTTTCCAGTCCTTTGGTACTCTGCCCTGGTTAAGCGATGCCTGAAAGAGTATTTTGAACACTGGGGCTAGCTCATTGCTTAGTTCTTTGAGTAATCTAGCTGGAATACCATCAGGTCCAGAAGCTTTATTTAGTTTGATTTTGGCTAATAGTTTTTGGATTACATTTTCTTGTACTACTATATCTTCTATGTTGTCTACTTGGTTCAAATTAAGTAATATGTCTTTGTCTCCTGGGGCTGAGAATGCTGATGCAAAGTATTTGTTTAGGATGTTTGCTTTAGTTTCATTATCATTATGTATTATGTTATGCTCATCTTTTAATGGCGCTATGCCTGTTGTTTCCATTTTCTTAGACTTAATGTATGACCATAGGTTTTTGTTGTTATCTTTAGATATTACATTGTTTATGTATTCACTCTAGTATAATAAATAAGTCTATGATCTAGACCTATTGTCATTTCGCTACATTTAAAAGCAGTAAAAAAAAAAACAGCAACCAAATTGATATTTCTTTTTATTTGGAGAACAAAATACCAAAATAAATGTCCAGTGGGAACAGGAATGTAGCATTTAATTGGAGCCTTCGGAAAAAGCATTTTTTCCCTCTAGGCGGAACGGCCATAATAAAGAATATAGGGCCCAGGAAAAAATCAACGGGAGTAGCCGGTACTACTAGTCGACTCATATTCTCACACAGATACAATAATAAGAAGACAGAATAACATAACCCAGTTATATTGTTGATTTTTTTTTTTTTTTTTTTTTTTTTTTTTTTTACAAAACTTATATCAACTCAGTCTGTAGGTTTGTAAAAGTTTGTACACGTTATTTCTCCCACACCCAATCTCGGATCAAGCTGAAGTATTACACAATTATTTGTTTTACTTGATAACACAAGAATCAATTTTTAAAAATGTAACAATTAGTTAATTAACAATCGGTGATTAATTATTTTGTTTGGTATTTTAAACTAGGGAATGAAATTGTACTTGACTGATGTGGTGGTATAAGATGAATTAGTCCCCTTTATTAAAAAACACAAAATGAACAACACAATTTCTTAAGACAAGAAATAGATTTGTACGCCCACAGGCCTTAGCCTATATTAAGTGTTCTTTAAATCAATAAGTCAATATAAACTAGTTTCTTCGAACTAGTCTACAATGAAAACTCAAAAGAGAAAGAAATATTCTGCATATTGAACGTTTAAACTGTCTACAGGCAACTGCTATAGAAGATCAAAGTAATTCATAATGCTCTTCAAGGCGTCTCATTATTTAAAGTATTTTTTTAAAATTCAAATAGTTACTAATACAATATAATAATGTTCCAATCAGTTGTCTAATTTATATAATAATAATATAGTAAAAACAAGCAAAATTAAAAAAAAAAACTTTTTTGAAAAACAAATGTTATAGGCCTATTAATGTGTATCAATCATTCATGTCATTAAATTTGGAATAGATTTAGACTAACATTCGCAGATCTGTGCGATTAGAAATATTTTTTACTAATTGTTTTTGTCCTGGGTGAGAGTGCAGGTCGGGGAAGGGTAATTAAACTGATATGTTTATTTACGGCCGAAAAGTTTGTTTGCGTGTGTATCGGGAAAAGGGGGGGGGGGCATTGTGAAACTGGTTGTTCCAATTCATGTCAAAAGTCAAAGAACTTTATAATGCGCAGAAAGAAAAAAAAAAGGAAGTCCAAGAGAGAAGAGAGAAAAGGAGAGAAAAGGAGAGAGAGAGAAGGAAAGAAAGTAAGAGGGGTCGTTTCAATTCAGTGTCATAGATACGAGAGAGAGAGAGAGATCACGGGCTAAAAAAGTAGGTCAGGGGATAGTTCGACTCGTTTATTTGAAATTCAATAACAAAAAAAAATGATGTTCCTTCCTAAATAAAAAAAATATATTGCTTGGAAACAAATCAACTGGCGTACCCGGTGTATAATGCTTTTTTATTTATATTTTATTTACAAATATTTGTCTAAATAAGACATTTTCTACGTTGTGTTTTATAGATGCCTAGACAAAGTAGGTTATGGAGAATCATTTCGCAGTTTGCCAGATAATGCCAGAATAGAATGCCCGCATTTCTCACTTTGCCAGATAATGCCAGAATAGAATGCTTGCATTTCTCACTTTGCCAGATAATGCCAGAATAGAATGCCTGCATTTCTCACTTTACCAGATAATGCCAGGATAGAATGCCTGCATTTCTCACTTTGCCGGTAACATATAAGTTACGTTTATGTTTTAAACAGTGCATACTTTAAAGCTAAATTGCATAAGGCAGATGTTGTAAAATCCGTTTCTGTGGCCATCAGTTAATAAAGGTGTCTTGACGACACAATAATTAATAAACAGGAATTTTTAACTTAAAAAAATCACAAGACCACGGGAATTCAAACTCAATACCTTAGCTTCGACAATTAAACACTTTACCAATTAACCAAGTGGCATAGCATGGCTAGGGAAAGGAGGGGGGTTCTAATTCAAAAGTCCCCCAGGCCCCTGTTTGAGAGGGGGCCCCGAATGGAGTGAAATTTTTTTTTACGTTAAATATTCAATAGCTCTTCTTGAACACCTGTTGAAGTCTATGGATGATGACGCGCTGATGAATAACTATTACTAGTTCCTATTTGTATGATGATATACAGGCAAGTAGCTTGTTCAATGTTGTATTGAGTACTTTAAATCAATACTACAATCACCAACTGACATATTGAGGAATCTGGCTTCATATGGTAATGAAGTGCAAACCTTGCAACCTCCATCCGAATGCTATTAACTTAGCCCACTTTCATTGTAACATGTGAGAGATCAGTCTCAAAGCTCAAAACTATTACAGGAGCACAATGACGTAAGATAGCAGCAGTGGAGTCAAAACTACTATAAAGCATTGATAGAAATTCTAAATTCTAAATGATGTTATAGATGACCTTTGCTGCACAGAAAAGCACGTGAGAAGATATGGATTTAGATTTGTCACTTGTGCATTATCTTGCCAATAAACAACGGTATCATTCATTAAAAGAGTCTTAATGATTTTTTTTTTAATTTTACTGATAAACTTTAACGAACAGGGTGTCATATGGCCAGCAGAACGACGCACCGCCTTTACTTTCCTCAACTAAAGACAGGTACCCATTAGAGTTGGGTGGACTCAGGGACACTAAAAGTCCCGAAATTCAAAGTACCAGACTTCATCGAGATTCAAACCAAGGACCCTAGGTCCAAAATCCAAGCGCTTACCACTCAGCTACCGCGCCCCCAATATACAATTTAAGGAAGGTAAACCTCATTGTCATGAATGGGGCGCATAGTGGACAGACATTGTACTGAATGTATAACTTGTTGGAACAAATAGTGTATGCCTGTAGGCATATACACACAAAAACAACTTACTTTTTGAGATTCAGCAACGACATGTTTCTGTTGACATTAGCTTCAGTGAAGTCAATCGTTTAAAATAGTCCAAAATGAAATGACAATACAAAAAATGAAACTATAATACAAATATGTTGAAGATATACAAGTACAGCATGAACACAGGTCACTGGATTTCACGGTTTAGTTTGTGTGTTGAAACTTCTAAAGACTTGTTTTCCTTGTCCCCCCCCCCCTTTATTTCAATAAAATAAAATGGATAAATAAATTCATGGCACTGACATTTACCAAATATTGCTATTTGTAGTGTGGTCTTGCCACAGGCACACATACACACCACATAAATATATACATGTATATATATTAAAAAAGCGATGAATTTTGTAATGGACAATGTAGAATTACAGCTCAATGTTCAGAGCATCAATCATGGGGAAAACCGTATGCCAAATCTTTTTTATTAGCTTAAAGGATTACTGCGCAACACAGGTGCCCACAGGCAGGGCCACCGCGATGGTTGTGGCCACCTGCGTGCGAAATTAAAAATGACTTTTTCAACGTTTCTTGAACTTTAATAATGATTATCACGATTTTATTTTGGAGAGATGTGCATTGTGTCCACAATCATCTAACATTTGCGGATTCAGAGGTGCTACAAAATTATCCAACACACCACTAGCACAAAATGAAGCAACTCAACACTGAATATTTTTCGTGAATAAATACAAAATAAATAATCCAATATTCAAATCACATATACAATGACTTAAAATAAAACGCATTAAGGCAGTGTTTCTCAAACATTTCCGGGTAGCGACCCCCTAAGTGAAAATTTTTTTATTCGAGCCCCTCCTTAGAAGCTGGGGATCTAGAGGAGACCTAAAACGAGTCCGTTGAAGTTTTTTTTTTAAAATAGTGTTCCCTACGTAATTTTTAAGCACTATTAAAAGTTCTTTTTGGAGACAGAATTGAATATTTGGCGGGTTTCCACTCAAGTTAGCAAGGGCACTGATTTCGGGGCTGGGCCCGTCGCTGAGCGTATTCTGGCGTTATCAACTTCAAAAAATCTTTCTCCTGGCATTTACACCTTTTCCTCGTAATAAGAAGAAATGATGTAAAAAAAGGCCAATATCAATGAGGTTTTTTTTTAGAACGCACTTTTCATTCTAGTAAAAATAAAATCTAGTAATAAAGAGGCCAATAGTCAATAGTAGTGTAATAACATAAGAGAGGCAACTCAAAGTTATACAGCTGTTTATTCACGGGACATCACAAATATATACATAGAACAACGTCTGCCTCGAGCACAGCCTCTTCATGAGTTCTAAACTTGGGAGGGACTTCGTTATCTTCTCTCTAATGTCAACATCCTTCTCTGTCTAGTCTAGAATAGTGCGCACCTTCTGCACTATCTTGGATGGCGGTGTGCATTTCTAGGTTATCCTATACTCTTAAGCGAGCAATTCTTGTATATATATCAATAACATTTGCCATTTAAAAAAAATGTAGATTAGTGACTGATTATCTGATTCATCTAGGCCAATAAAGTCATTTATCTGAATGTATAATGATCCTTTACACTTTACTGTACTTAAGAGTAGATTTGTTGAACTTAAGTCGGAGGTTAGGCCCTACACCTTGAGTTTTACTGTGATCTAGATCTAGAAGTATGCCTAGATCTCACTGTGTAAAGTGTTGAACATGTTTATTTTTGTTTGCAAGACACTCAAAACAAAAAGTAAGTGATAGAAGTATTAAAAGGTCCAGACAGTCTAGATCTAGAATATAGAGATCTACTCATCTAGGATTCTACACTAGAGGTATCTGTCATATCGTGATTAGAAAAGTAGACGGCTGTAGATCTATTCCTTGACAAAGACCCTGGCTAGATTTATATCTAGGCTACTGGTATAGTATAGACATATATTAGATCAACTAGAATTAAACTGGAAAACTAGATTAGAGGAGTAGCTTTTTGGATCTTAATCTAGAATAGTTGCGGAAACATTTAATTTTTGGTTGTTGTTTTTAATAAATGCATATAAAATACATTGTATATTGGCACTAAAGAATATCCAGTTGGGAGTCTAGTAATTCTAATACGTTATTAAAGAATGACTCCAATAGTATTTGTTTATCTAGTTATCTGTATCATAATAATCATATGATTTATACTTATTTATTTTATATCAAAGAAAATCTAGCTCTAGATTTTTTTGATTTTAGATTAGGCTATAGTTTTTTTGTTGTTTTTTTTTTTTGTTTAGTCATTTTATTTACAATATTACCGAGATGAACTTTTTCTTTGTTTCCCACGAGACGTGTATAGTCGTTTCGATAATAATAATAAAGATTACAAAGAGAGTTTGTGTTACACAAACTCAGAGGCGGCCCCCGTCGAAGTCGGATCCCTGTCGGATCTGCATATTCGCAAATAATATTCAAGAGGTGATTTAATTTTGATGGTCAAAAGTAATAATATTTCAAAGATTCATTTGCCGTAAATTTAAATTTAAATTAAATAAAAAATAGTAGATTAGTTTTAGTATATTAAAACATTGCAATATTGATCAAAACGTTTGGAAATGAAAATCTACACTTTTTTTTACACTTTAAGTTTAGAAATTGAAATTCTACATCTTAATCTAGTCTATTTTAGTCTAAACTAGATCTAGAAATTCTAGATATAGACTCTAAAATAATTTTAATTAGAATATAAATCCAGATCTAGATATACTGTAATAAAAATCTAGATCTAGTTTAAAAAATCTAGATTAGATCTAAATCAAGATATCATTCCTTTTTAAAACGCGAGTCACATAAAGAGGCTTAATAAACATTACTATACCGAGTTCTTTTTTTCATTTCATTTGAAGAATTCATTCCATATGACGTCAAAGGAAAAAAAAACACTACGTCACAAGGCCTAGCTAGACTAAAAATCACCTTCATCAATACGAGCCATTTATCGAGTGTTCATAGACATTGGTGCATCGAGTGCGTTCTTTTAGCATTACATTTAAAGAAACCATTCATATGACGTCAAAGAAAAAAAATTCCATTACCTCACAATAGGCTAGTACCGGTACCATAAAAAATGTCTTTATTTACACGAGATTTTTAACGAGGGTTCATAGACATTGGTGCACTGAGTTCTAATAGAATTTATTTAAAGAGGATCAAAGCCGCATTGTTTTTGCGTTTTGTCTGTCATTCGGTCTGTACGTCATCTTGATATAAAAAAAACAACAACTAAAAGTTATTAAAAATTAATTAACATTTATTTTACGTTTCAAAACATCGCAATAATTTTTAGGTATGAACACAATTGAAAAGTTTATATAATAGATTGTTCCGGATGTTTGTATAAATAGTAAAAGAAAAAGAGAATTTCAGATAAATGTAATACCGTTAATTAAATTTTTTGGATGGTCTCGTATAAAAATTAGATGTACTACAGCCATGTGGAGAGATTTTCATACCTTACTTTGGTGTTTGGATTCTGTTTTCCTTAAAAATCGGAACATAATATTAACGATAATTAGATTTTTTAATGTTTTAGGTAGAAAGTTAAATGTACTGTAAGAGAGTAGTGAGTTAAAATATTTTTCATAAAAATCCGTAAAAACATTATTTCGTAAATGAGAAAATTATTTGTTTATTAATTAGAAGAGGGAGTTCAAACAATTATTTGGCGTTAGTAGATTTTTAAATAAATTCGGAACTTTCTGGCGACGATTTGTAAGAAACAAAATCCGGAACTTTCTTTATCGATTACAAAACTTCTATGTTATGTTTCAGCAAGAAAATTAAATGTCTAAAAAGTAATGTTCAGTAATCAATTAGTAAATTACTTTTTTTTAAGCCCTGAACAACCTATTGTCGATATTTTAAAAATTTGTTTAAAGATGAAAATACGGAACAATTTGATATTGATAACCAAATTATAGTGACGCATTGTCAAAAAATATAAGTGTAATATTAGTAAATTATGCGATTTCAAACAATCATTAGGCATAATTCATGTTTTATAAAATAATATCCGGAACATTTTTACACTTAATGAAATATAAGTCAGTATAGAGATTTTGATTTAGCATTAATATGCTATTTACATAAAAACGGAACAACATATTATGATAATGTGTTTTTGCAACGTTTAAGCATGGAAATTGAATGTAATATAAATTAGAAGAGCAAACAAACATTTGTTGGGGTTGATTAGTTTTGCACACAAAAAATCCGGAACAATAAATTTTTAGATACATAAAACTATTGAGATGTTACGGGAGGAACATTAAAGGGTAAATCAAATTTTCAATTGCTTTTAGATTTCTTGTTTTTTTATCTAATCGTGACGGACAGACCGACCAACAGACAAAACGCACAAAAATAATCTTCTTTTATTCGGATGGGGGCACTAAACAAAAAATAAATAAAATCTTATTTTTAAAAAAAGTTTAAGGAATTGGTTTAGCACCTGATCATGTTGCGACGTTACGCTACTGCACGAAAATCGCTGCATACAAAGTCCATTTTAAAAAAATGTGCGTGATATTTACATACAAAGTGCATTATTAGCCTTTATAAACAAACAGAAATGTTTTCTTTTTAATTTTAGCAGCTAGTAGACCAGAAAAAACATCTCTAACTATTATTTATATTTGTTGTAAACATTTCCTGTACATTTTAAAAATATATTTGACTTAGTGATACTGAAAATACACATAAATTGTCCATCTTTGTTAGCATATTGTAACATTGCCTCCCTTACATTTACGTAATTGTTTTAGAATTGGTGTATTTTTATGAAAAAATCGCTTGCATAATTAATTTTATAAATTAAACGGTTTGCTTTTAAGAAAACCAAAAGTAGCCGTTGCACCTAAACTTTTCAAGCCGCATTTAATGATGAAATAATATTTTTCAAATCTCTTCTAGTTTTCGAGATCTGAGTGTGACAGACGGACAGACGGACATTTTGCACAAACCTAATAGCGGCTTTTTCCCCTTACGGGGGCCGCTAAAAACGAGTAGAAATGCGTAGCTTGGAGTGTCAAAACCGTATATAGGCTTTCTATTTTTATTTCTTGCAATTTTGTATATCGTAACAAATACGCATTTTGCGGAATGTTAAACATGCCTTCATCCAGATTTAGTGGAAATAAACCGAACACAGAAGCACTGAAAGATTCTAGTTTTGGAATTCAGATTCTATTTTTTGGGGAAAAAAAGGGCATTTTATAGGGTGATCGAAAACAAAAATTTTGTGACTATCTCTTATTCGGGAAAATGTTATGTATTATATCAGATAGTCAGAAAATGGATGAAGTTTTTACACATCTAATCATGAAACTATACTAATGGAACACCAGCTTCGAGATTTTATGATCAGAGTGCCGTCGCGCATCTTTTTTCGCGCACCGTACCATTTGAAAAATCGATGATGATGCCAAAGAAGAAATTTACTCCGAGAGCCACTTGGATCGACCTGCATTGAGAGTAAAACTTCCTTACACTATATTTTATATAATGCGTGTGTTTGAATGTGACAAAAGTAAATTATATATCATCAAGGCTATTTAAGTCACAGTTGTTTCTTTTTATCTTGTTTAGTAGAGTACAATTTAAGTGGCTATTAATTTCATTGACCATGCCCTCTTAGCTGAAAAGCCAGCGTTGTCTCTTTGAAACCTAAGCTTATTTTCTTGGTTACTGGAAGTCCAGAAATTTGGATTTTCCTTTAAAGACCTATGCTTTAAACACCTATACTTTCCGAAATGGCCGTCCTGTAGGAAAATCTTTTTGCTTAGCATGTCATATGTACTTGACACCACTTTTTTATGTAACTTCGGAAAATTCTCGAACACTCGTCACAAATGAGACAAGTCCCTTGTGAGTTTGATGGCTTATAAGCATCTTATTTCATTGCCTTATGTTAAATGGTCCTTCTCTCTGTTCTACTGAGTGCTTACATTCATTCAAATATCATATTGTAACATGTCATTGCCTAGAAAATCAAAGCGAGGATCGTTGCAACTTGTGTACTAGGCAGAAGTCATCAATAAGCACATGCAATTTAAAAAATGAATTCGGATCAGTCATTGTTTAGTCGATTTATTTATATATGTGAATGGATAATGATACTTTAGAGTAGACTTCTTGAACTAAAGTCAGAAGGTTTCTGTGGCATTTTACGTCTCGAGAGACGATCTTTTCCCTTTGCAACTTCTTGTGGGACTATAGACAAAGAGGCCAATCCTTGATACACAGCTGCGATCGCAGGTTGGGCATTTGTCCGAAGATTACACCTTTACTAAAGGCTTTAGTTTTTTCTGTGATCTAGATCTAGACATTCTATAAGTTACTATGCCTGGATCTCACTGTGTAAGCGTTAAACATGTTTTATTTTTTATTGCAAGACACTCGAAACAAGTACTGAAGTAGGCCTAGTTAGTAGTGAGTGTAGTAGTGATCAAACAATCTAGATCTACTACTAGAATTAGTAGGATTCTACTAGATATAGAATTCTAGATCTAAAAAAATCATAATCTTTATACTATAGTATATATTGATCAGAAGAGTAGGTGGCTGTAGACCTTTAGATCCAAACCATGACAGAGACCCATGCTAGATTTACATTTACTGGTCTAGAGATCTAGATCTAAACAGAATTAAACTAAAAATCTACAAAAGAGTTTCGATAAATAACTTAATGGTCATTATGGATCTGGAAACTAGATAGAATAGTTGCGGCAAACACTTAATTTTTGGTTGTTGTTTTTAATAAATGGATTTAAAATACGATGTATTTTGGCACTAAAAAAAAATACCCAGATTGTAGCAATTCTAGCATTCTATTAAAGAATGACTCAATAGTAATAATAAAATAATAAAAATGCGTAGCTTGGAGTGTCAAAACCGCATGTAGGCCTCCTACTTTCTTTTATTTCTTGCGATTTAGCATATCGTAACAAATACGTATTTATCAGAACGTTAGACATGACTGCATCTTGATTTTGTGTAAATAACTCAAATGAAGAAGCACTGAAAAATCTATTTTTGAAAAAAAAAAGTGGCATTTTATAGAGTGATTGAAAAAAATATCTTTTGTGACGATCTCTTATTCAGGGTGTGAGCTTGCGCTCCCATAGCTATTTTTATATGTATTTTTGTTGTATAGGTTAGAGCTATTTTTATATATTTTATTTTTATAGGTTAGTGTCAGATTTTATAATTGTACTTCCGCATATTTTTATATAGGTTAGTGCGGGATGGTATAAAAGTGATGTACATGCTGTCTTAAAACAGTTGAGTGTACATTTGACCGGTGGTCAGTACAGTATCTCTTTGTAGTCTATCGTGTAATTATTTTATTCCTTGTAGCTGGGACGGCCTGTATGTTTGTAACTATTTTATATTTTCTTTTACTAGATCTATGTCACACTATTTGTAAATATACTTTACATTTTAAAGTAGTTATTTTGTTTTCTACCTGGACTATTTGTCATAATAGTTGTCTACATGCTGTATTAAAGATGGCGGCACCCATTGGTCCCTTATGAGTGTTCTAGATGTAATAGAATATGATTTTGTATTTATAGTTTTGCATTTATGTATTGCAGGCTATTATTACTGCTGAAATACATGCTGCTGTATCTAATATTGCTGCTTTAAGCTGCTGCTGTAGATCTAGATTCTAGTTTATTTTGGGTACTTAGACGCCTTAGTGGCTTAGTCTGTTCTTAGTGAAGTAATACTAATAGTAAGGTCTGTTCTTAGTGAAGTAATACTAACAGTAAGTAACTAAGGTGTTCTTGTTTTAGTTTTAGTTATGGGTTGGTTGTAGTAGTAGAATATTGTAGATCTAGTCTAGTTTATTGTAGTGTGTTAGTGTAGATCTAGGTCTAGTGTAGTAGTTGTAGTGATTCAGTTAGATGGTTAGTTTGTAGTGGTGTAGATTTAGAGGGTTTTAGTTAGTTGCTGGGTTCAGTTGTAGTGGTTAGTGTATATATTATATTTTATTATTGATTTATTTTTAGGTAAATAAAGTTTCATTTTGTCTTATTTAATTTCAAGTAATTTTTCGTTGGTGTTTTAATTTAGTTTAAGTTAGTATGTCTGGTTACTTAGGCGACTCTAGCCCCTTGGTCGTAGACAGAGGTGTCACAGATTGAGCCCACCCAGTAGCGCTAAAATCTGCCTACTGTTAATTGTTGATATGGTGCGCAATGGTGCACGTGTTCAATATAATAACGTATCATTCTCCGCCATGACACTAATGGTTGTTGTTTGTTTATTGCTGACTGTGAACCTAGATCATAATTAACATAATAATAAATAGGCAACAATTCAAGGCTACGCCGTGCAATGGCAGCTAGAAATTTCCTTCCTGTACCCGAGCCGCTCGAGGTAGAAGGAAACATGGCCGCTAATTGGAAAAAGTTTCACCGGAGCTGGCGAAACTATGAGTTAGCCACTAAATTGTCGGAAGAATCAGAGGAGGTCAGAGTGGCCACCTTTCTAACAATTATAGGGACAAAAGCGTTGGACATATATGAAGGTCTTGAAATTGAGAAGGGAAAAGAAAGAAAGATGGAAGAAATAGTGAACAAATTTGAAAGTTTTTGCATTGGAAAAACGAATGAAACTTATGAGCGCTATGTTTTCAATACTCGTGAACAGCAAGAAGGCGAGGACATTGAAAAGTACATAACAAATTTGAGAAGACTTGCAAAAACGTGTAGTTTCGAACGCCTGGAAGATAGCTTGATAAGAGACAGAGTAGTTCTTGGTATTAGACATGAATGCCTCAAAATGAAATTGTTACAAGATAGTAGTCTCACATTGGAAAGGTGCAGAGACATTTGCAGAGCATACGAGACCGCCAACAAACAGTTGAGACAAATACAAGCCGACCCTCCAATCATTGAGAAAGTATCAACACCCTCAAGAACAAACATTCAGAAAGGTAAATGCAGGTATTGTGGAAGGATTCACGAATACATTAAAGAAAAGTGCCCTGCATGGGGTAAAATGTGCCTAGCATGCAAGGGGAGACATCATTTTGCTGTGATGTGCAAAAAGAAAGTTCAGCAGGTATCAGATGATATGTCTAACGATGAAAGACAGCTGCAGTCGGACACAAGAGATGATGTCATGATGGTAAAAAATGAATGGGTGATGTCTTTGGAGAACCACAAAACGAAAAGGATGACAGCAGTTATGACAGTAAATGGTCACCGTGTAAGGTTTCAAATGGATAGTGGAGCTGATGTAAATACCATCCAGGAAAAATACGTAAATAAGAATCAGATAGAAAAGGCAACGCAAAGATTACTAATGTGGAATAAGACTGAAATGGGACCCATAGGGAAAGCCACTCTAACGACGAGAAATGAGAAAACTAACGAAACATTTGAGGTGGAATATATAGTTGTACCAAATAATCTAGCATGCCTTCTAGGTCATGAAACTTTAACAAGAATGAAGTTAATCAAAGTCAATAAAGATAGGTTCATAGCATCAGTAGTGAATAACCAAGAAGAAGACTGTAGTCCAAAGTTTACTGGTGATTTGGGTGACTTAGGAGAAGTGTCTTTAAAGATTGATAGCAGCATTAAGCCCAAGGTTCTGCCGTGTAGAAAGATCCCTATTGCTTTACAAGAAAGAGTTAAGGAGGAGTTAAAGACCCTAGTGCAGAGAGGAATCATAGTCACAGATTAATAATAAATTACTGTAGACGTTACTATTTAATAATGATAATAACGAGACTGTCTTTATCAAGGTAGACATATATAACTAACTTTTATTTCCGTCCGATTCTTTGCTTTCGCATAAAACATAAACAACAAACAATGACGTAATATCTCTAATATTAGCACATCCTTCCTTTTGAAGCTACAATCACATCATTCCTTTTAAAGTTCTTAATACTTATATTTACAAGGAATTTTGACAACTCGACCACTTCTCTAGATGTTGGTTTATAATTGTCTGTTTCTTTTGTTCTAACAGTTTGCTGTTCATTGTCTTCGTCGGTGTCATAGTACCCAGAGATGTCTTCTTCGTAGCTCTTGTTTAAAAACCGTTGATTTCGTCTGTATGTTTTCCCATCATTTGTCTTTATGATGTAAGATCTGGGTGATGGATGTTTCTTAATGACGACTGCTTTCTGCCATGTTTGTCCTAGACGAACTCTCACCTTCTCCCCGACATAGTAGTCTTTAGGTAACCTTGCTTTTGCATCGTACCTCACTTTCCTTTTCCTCTGTCTTTCGTTGAGTAATGTCTCTGCATTTTCAGCTACCGATGGTTTCAATAGTTTGGGATCAGTTGGAATGATGTCCCTGAGTCTTCTACTCATCAGCAGTTGTGATGGCGAATAAAGCAGTCCGCTTATCGGAGTATTTCTATACTCGAGCATAGCGAGATATGGATCTTTCCCACTTTTGTATGCTTTGTTGAATATCTGCTTTACGATACCAACATACACCTCACTTTGTCCATTTGATTGAGGGTATCTGGGACTTGATGTTGTTATCTTGAAACCCCATTCAGAAGCAAACTCTCTATATTGATAGCTATTGAATGGCATATTGTCGCTCACTATTTCTTCTGGTATGCCATGTCTAGCAAAAATACCTTTCATTGCCCTGATAACACATTCTGCTGTTTTGTTCTCTAGTCGTTTTATTTCAGGATATTTGGAGAAATAGTCCACAACTAGCAAATAGTCATTGTTTCGCCATTCAAACAAATCTGTCGCAACCTTTTTCCATCTTTTGCTGCAATCAGCATGTCATCTGACATGATATGTACACCTGGGATGTCTCCGAATACTTGATAAGCACGTTTCTGTAATACTTCACTAGCTGAGGATATACCAAAAGGCATTCTCAAGAATCTGTATCTTCCAAACGGAGTATTGAATGTACATAAATAAGAGCTTGGTTCATCCAACTCAACTTGCCAATATGCATCCTTTTGATCAAGTATACTAAACACTTTTGCTGCTCCCAGTGAACTATTGATTTGATCAAATGTTGGTATAGTGAAATGTTCTCTCATTATATATTTGTTAAGTTCTCGGGGATCTAAACACAACATCAAAGAATTATCTTTCTTCTTTGCTATAACCAAGTTATGAACCCATTCTGTTGGTTCATCAACTTCTGTGATCACTCCATCTTGTTGCATTTGTGTGAGTTTTCTTTTTAATTCTTCATAGAGTGATGGTGCAACTCTGCGCGCACATTGAATAACTGGTTTTGCATCTGACGTCAGTTTAATGTGATATTTCATTTTGTATGTACCGAGTCCTTCGAATACTTGAGTATATTTTTTCATCAACACTTGTGGAACTTCATTTTGTTGCTTGACATCGTGTACTTCGACATTTCTCTTTGCCTCAATTAGTTTTAAAGCAATAGATGTCTTCAGTCCTAGTATAGGATTTATACTTTTCTTGATCACGTACAGATCATCTTTAACTTCTACATCGCCGTAATGTTGAGAAGAGAAAAGGTCCTCTCCAGCGGCTCCTGACCTGCTCACAAGGGAAATTTTATCTATTTTATCAGAAAGTCAGAAAATGGATAAAGTTTTTACAGATCTAATAAAATATAGTGTAAGGAAGTTTTACTCTCAATGCAGGTCGATCCAAGTGGCTCGCCGAGTAATTTCTTCTTTGGTATCATCATTGATTTTTCAAATGGTAGGATGCGCGAAAAAAAGATGCGCGACGGCACTTCGACTCTCTTTGCCTTTGTAAAAAACTCGAAGCTGGTGTTCCATTAGTATAGTTCCATGACTTAATCAAATAGAGTGTACTAAAGTTTTACACCCAATGCAGGTCTATCCAAGTGTCTGGCGGAGTAAATTTCTTCTTTGGCATCATCATGGATTTCTCCACATTGCACCATGCGCGAAAAAAGATGCGCGACGGCACTTCGACTCTCTTTCTCGAAGCTGGTGTTCCATTAGTATAGTTCCATGGATTACCTAGATCTTTCTAGTTTATGTATCTAAAAATTGCTAAACAATAATTATGAGACGATAGTGCTCTTATTTTCGATGTTCAATTACTCTGACTACAAGATATAGATCTAAACATTAAATTATACGTTCTATAAGTTAGGGTTGAAAAAACAACAACTGCACTTATTATTACTATTTACTTATTACTTATTACGTTTTGGCAACAAAATCAATTGTTATATATGTAGTGGGGAGGACATGATATACCGGTAGGCTAAGATTGACCAAGCACCGGTCCACGATTGACCTCTGCCCAGGAAACCGCCAAAACAACCGATTTAAAAGGCACAACCAAGGTGGTCATTTCCTTTTCCTGCTGGCGTCTTTCATTGAAACTTGCTGGTACGCACCTACTCCAATACCACACTGTGTAATCCTGTTGAGTTGTTCATAAGTCCATTGTGTTGCTCGAGACTGCAGGTTTTTTATTGCTAATAAAACCCTTATATTAGCCCAAGAGTTGCCTCCATTGTGTTACATTCTGTGCTAAACCCACCACAGAATTTTGGTGTCAGAAGTGGGATCTTAAGAAAGACACAGTCTACTAGACCTCCCTTTCAGCCTTCGGACCCCTTCCAATCAAGTTAGAAGTTAGACAAGTACTTTTTTTTTATATAGTGTACCATTTCTAGATATTCCTGTTGTTTCTTCTATTGTTTCAGGATAGTTAGATTAATTTTAGTTATTTTAAGATAATTTGCCTGTAATCTCTAATTCTGATTGTATTTAGCTTGAAAAAGGTTTGTATAGAATTATAGCTAGTTGTATTAGGTATCCCAAAAAAAAACAGCAGCCAATGGAGAAGAACAGGTGTGAGGTGATGTCGATCCTTTGGGCGGCGAAGGAGAGCCAGAAGGAGCGGGAGTGGACCAAACCAAAATCGCCGCCGTCAGTTAGAGGCCCTGAAACTTGCCTGCCAACGGCCTCTCATTATCTCGGAACAGACGAAGCGGATACGCCAGTTCAGCTGTAGGGGCACTGCCGATGAGCCAACGGCTGAGGAGTTTGCAAGAAGATAAGAGAGGCATGGGAGCTCAAGCCTTATTCTGCACAGGAAAAGGTGGCAGTCATTACGAGCAATGTCAGCGGCCCTGCCAGAAAGGAGATAGATTTGCAGACCTTAGGAACGAAAAGTGACCCGGAAGCCTTGATGGAAACACTCCTCGAGGCGTTCGCCCAGACTATGCCAGTTCGGGAAGCTGAGGTGGTGTTCCTTAGATCGCGGCAGCGAGGAGCAGAGTCACTTCGAGAATTCTCCCACCGGCTTTTCGGCGAACACTGTGTGGCGGTGAACCAACAAAGGCGTGGGAGGGTGGAGTGCTTCAGCGAGGCAAGGCTGAGGGACCAATTCATCCACGGGCTGAACGACTCTGCCCTACGTAGGGAACTGATGAAACTGGTGGAGGAGGAACCAGCAATAACATTCATTGAAGTTAGAAACCAGGCCCTCAAATGGAAAAGCCAGGACCGAGGAAACTTCCAACCACAAAATCAGTGGTGCGAACTGGTAAGTTCCCAACTGAACAGGTTCGGTGAATTATTGGAGGCTTTGCAGTACACCCAATGAGCAAATGGGCGGAGCAGCCTATATTCCGACCAGCCTCTCCACCAAACACAGGCAAGTCACCAAGTTCAGTGGGCAGTTAACCGCCCCACAGCACCTGCAGGACTGATTTGGGCGCAAACAAGTAGGGGATTCTTCCCATACGCTGAGGATGGAACACCGGTCTGCATCAACTGTTGGGAGCCTGGACATGTGACGCGTCAATGTCTGGAATCGCCACAAACCGAAACTCAGATTCACTCAAGTGCTATAAGTTGTTCTATCAATGATACATTGCCCCTGTTTCAGAAAATCCACTCAAGATATCAAAAAGGCAGAAGTTGAGAAAATGGTGTAACTTTCACAACAGCCGCTCACACAATTTGCATGAATGCAGATCACAGCCAATCCACACAGTGGCCGCTATTTTCCCTGGATATATGAACAACCCATCTTTATCTGGACGTAATCCGCAAGTTGAAGAGGAAGTAGTTATCAATGGACTTCATGCTAAATGTCTATTAGACTCTGGCTGCTCATTTGATGCCATCGTCAGTAGATCTTTTGTAAGACCAGAGGACATTATGGATGCATCAGTGACCCTTCAATCCCTTGACTTAGACATCCCAACCAAAACAGTACCTCTCGCTAAAGTGCACATTAAATCCCGCTTTGTTTATGGTACTATTACAGCTGCTGTTTTAGAATCTTCATTGTATGAAATTGTACTTGGATCAAGGTTTATAAAACCGGAAATGCCCCAAAACTCCCATTTTTAAAAGGCACAACCAAGGTGGTCATTTCCTTTTCCTGCTGGCGTCTTTCATTGAAACTTGCTGGTACGCACCTACTCCAATACCACACTGTGTAATCCTGTTTAGTTGTTCATAAGTCCATTGTGTTGTTCGAGGCTGCAGTTTTATTTATTGCTAATAAAACCCTTAAATTAGCCCAAGAGTTGCCTCCATTGTGTTACATTCTGTGCCAAACCCACCACAGAATCTTTTGTTCATAGAACACCTTTTCAGGCCTCTCGGAACACTAGGGTTCCTCGGAACACAGTTCGGAAATCACTGCTTTAACGAATACATGCGGGAGTACTCATACACCCTGACGTACGAATGTCTAGACCTCCAGACTAAATTTAATTTCAAAGAAGATAATAATCATAACTGTCAAACCAGAGTTTTCAATGTGAAGTAATTTTGTTCCCAAAGATATCTTGACATAAACTGTCAAATTTCTATGGAAATCGTTAGGGCCGTTTTCGACTTCCGTGTTCGCCCTAAAAACGTCAATTGTTAAAGGAGGACTAAAAAAGCAGCGTTCTATTTTTAGCATGCTACAGAATATGATTAAATCGGATTTTCAACAGCTTTTTTATACATTTAAAATGACAGACGGTCAAAACAAAACTAATAACTTTTTTTTTTCATTTGGGTACAGCTCAAAACAAACCCTATATACACGTATTACTTTGGAGGCACAGATAAAATAATTAACAAGAACACGTTTTAAAATGTTTGATTCTCTGAAACTATTTTTTTGTTTACTTATTCACGTCACGTAAAACAAAAATCCTTGGACGTCATACAGTTATTATTCTATATTATAAAGTAGAATGTGTGGAGTATGTATGTATGTATGTTACTTATAGACATCAAAACCGCTTGACCAATCTTGATAAAACTAGGCAGGAATGTTCCTTGGGTACCAACTTAGACCGTAGTGTATGTATTGTAGCCCTAAAACAAACTTAAGACCCTCAAAAAAAAAAAAAGTTGTCCGACCCTATTACAGCTATAGTATTTTATGGATCTAGGCCATGTCTACAATGTTGACATGAGAAAAGATAGAAAGGATTTAGACCTAGATCTAATTTTAAGAAATACACTTTGCGCAGATAGTTTTTTACTTTGACACATGAAAAGACAAAAGAAGATCAATTGATTTCATTATATAATAAAATTAACCTTCAATTTTGTGTTTCAAAAGCATTTTTTACATTAATTAGTTCATGATATCTGTGATTACAGATTTCCTGACGAACATTCTTTCATTAGACAATTCCGTAATGAATCGCGTACTAAATATTAATTCGTTTAATTGTTTACTTTATAATCCCATCCCTAGATCTAAAACTCTAATTCAACTCTAAGATGATAAAACTTCTCTTCGCACAGATAGTTTTATACTTTAACACATAAACATATTAATTAAAGTCCATTCATTTCATATTTTGATAAAATAAACATTCAAATTTGGTTTTCTAAAGCTACATTCGTTCACGACAGCTGCGGAGCCGAGTTGAGATAGGCCTAGATCTATATTCATTCATGAATCGCGTACTAAAAATTATTTCGTTTAATTGTTCACTTTATAATCCCATTCATTTAACAAAGCTATCGCTCTTTTCGTTTTTAATAGATAAGAATGTATCGACTTCGGGTAAACCATTTTCGCAAAACTAATTTTATTTTCGTAGCGAAAGAGAAATAACGTGAAAGGATCATTAGCTACGTTTAACATACATCTAAATCCAATCCACTAGATTATTCAAAAGCAAATGTTTTAATTTTTAAAAAAATGGATTTTCCCCTATTAGCTATTTTGATCTGATAGCTTCATCATAGTTCCATGGCTTCATTCACACTATTTTTACATTGACACATTCGCTTTACTTATTACATTATTATTTCGTTTAATTGTTTACAAACACTCTCAGTGACTATATCGACAGTAATGCGCAAATAAAGACCCGCGGGTCGCGGGTAACATATGTCTAGTATATATATATAAACGGATTAAAGACGCTTTTTTTTTGTTTTGTCTGTCAGTCTGTCTGTCCGTTATGTTAATAGCGAGAAAAAAAAAGACTAAAAGCTATTGAAAATCTGATTAAAATTTAATTTCCCTTCCGAAACATCGCATTAGTTTTAAGTTTCTATAATAGATTGTTCCGGATGTTTATATATTTATAGTGAGAGAAAATAAGAATTCCAGATTAATCAAATGCCGTTAATTAAATTTGTGGGATGGTCTGTTATGAAAATTACATGTACCATAGTCTTATGGAGGTTTTTTTAAACCATACTTTGGTGTTAGGAAGTTGTTTTCCTTAAAAATCGGAGCATAATATTAACAATAATTAGATTTTCTAACGCTTTAGCTAGAAAGTTAAATGTTAAACTATTTTTCATAAAAAATCCGGAACAACCAATTTTCGTAAATGAGAAAATTATTTGTTTTATTTATTACAAGAGGGATTTCAAACATTTATTAGCGTTATTAGATTTTTCATATAAAATTCGGATCATTTTTGGCGACGATTTGTAAGAAAATTAAGGTAATGTTGCTCGATTTCTTTTTCGAAACAAAATCCGGAACATTATTTACCGATTAAACAACTTTTATTATATTTCGACAAGAAAATTAACTGTAAAATAAGTCTAAAAATTGATTTTCAATAGTCGTTTCTAGTAAGCTATATTATAAACACTGAACTACTGCACAGTGATTCTGATGGAACTTCAGGATTTCAACGTTAATCGTTTTTATATCAAACAAGTGTAGGCAAAATAACACAGGGTTTTCTACTGAAAGATAATGATGCGAACTGAAAAATTGTTTTTTTTTTATAATAAAGTAATAACATCAAAATATTGTAAATGTATTAGAGAACCTAGTGGCACATAAAGGTACTTCTCTGTGGTCTAAGGGATAGCTAAAGTTTAGTACTTTTGTGTGGTCCATTATTTACGAGGGTATTAAGTGATCAACACAATCATCCAGCGCCATTTTATTAGCGCCCTTCACATGCCTGGTACTTATTGAAGTATCTAAGTGCTCTACCACTAGGCCACTTCGAGATCTTTATTAAAGTATCTAAGTGCTCTACCACTAGGCCACCTCGAGATCTTTATTGAAGTATCTAAGTGCTCTACCACTAGGCCACTTCGAGATCTTTATTGAAGTATCTAAGTGCTCTACCACTAGGCCACCTCGAGATCTTTATTGAAGTATCTAAGTGCTCTACCACTAGGCTACCTCGAGATCTTTATTGAAGTATCTAAGTGCTCTACCACTAGGCCACTTCGAGATCTTTATTGAAGTATCTAAGTGCTCTACCACTAGGCTACCTCGAGATCTTTATTGAAGTATCTAAGTGCTCTACCACTAGGCCACTTCGAGATCTTTATTGAAGTATCTAAGTGCTCTACCACTAGGTCACCTCGAGATCTTTATTGAAGTATCTAAGTGCTCTACCACTAGGCCACCTCGAGATCTTTATTGAAGTATCTAAGTGCTCTACCACTAGGCCACTTCGAGATCTTTATTGAAGTATCTAAGTGCTCTACCACTAGGTCACCTCGAGATCTTTATTGAAGTATCTAAGTGCTCTACCACTAGGCTACCTCGAGATCTTTATTGAAGTATCTAAGTGCTCTACCACTAGGTCACCTCGAGATCTTTATTGAAGTATCTAAGTGCTCTACCACTAGGCCACTTCGAGATCTTTATTGAAGTATCTAAGTGCTCTACCACTAGGCCACTTCAAGATCTTTATTGAAGTATCTAAGTGCTCTACCACTAGGCCACCTCGAGATCTTTATTGAAGTATCTAAGTGCTCTACCACTAGGCCACTTCGAGATCTTTATTGAAGTATCTAAGTGCTCTACCACTAGGTCACCTCGAGATCTTTATTGAAGTATCTAAGTGCTCTACCACTAGGCCACTTCGAGATCTTTATTGAAGTATCTAAGTGCTCTACCACTAGGCCACTTCGAGATCTTTATTGAAGTATCTAAGTGCTCTACCACTAGGCCACTTCGAGATCTTTATTGAAGTATCTAAGTGCTCTACCACTAGGTCACCTCGAGATCTTTATTGAAGTATCTAAGTGCTCTACCACTAGGCCACTTCGAGATCTTTATTGAAGTATCTAAGTGCTCTACCACTAGGCCACCTCGAGATCTTTATCGAGTGCTCAACCACTAGGCTACCAAGTCTCATATGTCTAGGTGTAGAAACAAGAAATACTTCTGAACATGTAGTAGTTTTGACTTTTCACAAATAGTTTATATACCATTACAACATATCCAGAAAAGTGTATACGTGACAAAACTACTATAAACTGTTAACCAAAGTTCAAATCTTCACAAGCTCAATTGACTAATTCAACATTTCTTCAGAAAAAATATTAACATAATAATATTCCTAATGGAAATAGAAAAATATGTTTTTAAACATGAAAGTAGAAAATAAAAAAACAAAAAAAAAGTTGTTGAAACTTCAAACAGTTATTTATTGTACTTAACAACATGAATCAATTAAAAAGTTACCAATTATTCCCTCAATTATTGGTAAATAATTATCGATGAAGGGAAATAACTTTTTCATTATTGAGAAATAGTTTGTAAGAATAGATTTATTTTTTAAAAAACATTTTTCTTGTTTTTTTTTTATTTAACTCTTTAATAAAGGCAAATGGGAATACCCTCTGACGTATGTCTGTAAGATTGTCTAAACCAAATTTAATTTTAGAAGATATAATTTCGAAAAATTAGTTTTCCCAGTGTGGCCACTTAGCTAGAAATTCTTTCCCCCAAGATATACATTAACCTCTAAATATTCACATCTCTACACTCTCTTCTGGAAATGGGGAAAAAAAAAAGAAGTGTCGCCAGAGTGTAAAGAAGGGTACTTCATCATACTCCTCAAGAAAGGCTAACACTGTTGTCCTTTCTGGAAAGGAATTTAGCCGCATCCTGTTGAATGAAAGATGCTGTAGATTCACAACACTTGACCAACAAGCCGGTTTTTTTAAGGAGATCAGATCGCAATGCTAATTTAAACTACCCATAAATAATGACAGAATATGGAATGGAACTCTCTACGTCAGTGTCATATACTACGGAGGGCGTTCGACGGCTTGGACAGACAAATGAGACACTGAAGTGCCTGAAAAAAATACAAACATCACCAGGAAGTCATATGAGGGAATGACTTGCAGAATACTACATGGCAGACAACTAACAGATACATTCGATGTCCGAACAGAAGAGAGACAAGGCTGTCTACTCTCTCCCTTCCTTCTATAGATTGTGTCATGAAGCAGAAGCCTGGGGAATCATCGCTACCACCATGAAAAAAATCCAGGTATTACTCAATACCTGCATCAGGAAGATTCTTATGATCCGCTGGCCAGACAAGATCACTGCTGTAAAGAACAAAGCAGCAGCCTATTGACAAAGATATCCTTCAGAGAAGCAGGCGATGAATAGGCCACACCCTTCGCAAACCTGCATACAAACCTGCATCCAACAACACATCGCAATATACGTAAGCTTTTACCTGCAACACTGAAGGCAAAAGGAAGAGGGGACGGCCCAGAAATAAGTGTGTACATCTTTTGTACATGAGACAGTCACTAGCATATTCTCTTGATAAATTCTACTTCATTTAGAAATATATTGTTCGCATCTAGACAAAAATGTGTACATGATATGATTAATCTAAATACCACATTGGACTTCAAAGACATCTTTGAGTTCATAGGATTTAAATACAATACAAATAATAATACAAAGTATATTTCAAGTAATACTGAAGGATGACATCATTCAATGTAAGACCTAGTATAAACAAATTACACAGGAAACAATATATTATGGCACACTAGCATTATTCTGGTTCAAAAAGAATAGCTAATGAATAGCTTATGAATGGCTTAAGATTTAGTTTGGTGTTTAAGAAGTTGCCAATATATACAAAGTTTAACATCAAATAATTATAATTCATCCATCAAATAGCATTTCTATGAGAATAACATTTAATGTCAGTAATACTTGTATGACTATACAAATACAAAAAAATAAATATTTTTTTAAAGTTTGATTCTATGTCTTGGGAAAATTTAAATTAATACTAAAACATGCATAAGAAAGTGTTTATACAGAGACTTTGGACTAACAATTGTGTTAGCTATAGAGACTTTGGACTAACAATTTTCACTTCTGAGGTTAAAAAACTGGAAATAAATCAATCTATTAAATACGACAATACAATTACCAAGATTTATGTTCACAAAAAAAAGAAGAAAAAAAAATATACCATTAAACATCAACCTATTAATTATACAGCACTAAACATCAACCTATTAAGTATACAGCACTAAACATCAACCTATTAAGTATGCTTGGTAACTCTTTGGCACAACCAACAAAAAAGAAAATTACAAATTAGATTTGTCAAAGGGAGCTAATAATGTATAAATGAAGAACAAAATAAATTATTTTTAATTAAACTATTTTTTTTTTAAATGTTTGTATTCTCTGACATTGATCTGATTGCTGCCCTAACACTTAAAAGACATGTACACAACACAGACAAAAATAAATAAATAAAAGTACCATGAGATAGAAATGAGACTCTGGACTAGAATCCGGTACAAATAACCTACTTTAAAACTATAAGACTTTATTTACATAATGGCAATATGCAATAACAAATCAATGGCAAGCATGTAACTAAGAAAGATAAACAGTTACAGTGATTTAATAATTAATTAACTAAATAAAGTCATCGAGACACACAAAACAACAGGTTGTAAAGTTTTCTATGTACTTCTTTACAACTTTGCCGAAATCCACCATGTCTCCATTTCCTGTCCTGTTTTTCCCTCCTTAGTGTGGAACATTGTGCTGGCATGCACCATATATTTGAGCGCGGGAACAGATTTACAACACTATTCTATTCTCTTACTAAAAAGAACTATCGAAACAATCAAGTAGAATTGATCTCAGTGTTTTTTAAATCTACAGCTACCAATTTAAGAAATACAAGAGATGATCTAAAGTAATAGAAACTTATATAAATTGATTGAACTGAATGAAATGATAACATAAGATTTTTTTTTTTAAAGTGTTTGAAACAGAATAAATAACAAAATTGGACATTAAAGAAGAAAAAAAGATATTTAAAAAATTACCAGCAGATAAATAGATGATAGATATATAGATAGATATATATATAGATAGATAGATAGATAGATAGATAGATAGATAGATAGATAGATAGAGATAGATAGAGATATAGATAGATAGATAGATAGATAGATAGATAGATAGATAGATAGATAGATAGATAGATAGATAGATAGATAGATAGATAGATAGATAGATAGATAGATAGATAGATAGATAGAGATGATTGATAGATAAATAGATAAATAGATAGATAGACAGACAGACAGACAGATAGATAGAGATATTTTTAAAATACATTTTGTTCTAGTTCTAAAATGAAATATAATGGAGTTTGAATTTGAGATTTATAGCTCTTGGTAGGAATAAAATATGGAGAGCTTTCAATGATAATGATAACGTAAGCCTGGAAGTGGCATTAAGAGGATGAATATTAGCAAAATGTCAATGTTTAGCTATATTTTGTTCTCAATTACATAATGTATAATTTTTTATATTAAAACTTATAAAAAAAACTTTAAAATATATGATAATAGGTAAAATCAATAATTTAAGAAATAAATAAGTTAAAATATATTTACATGCTCAATTTCTTTTATCATAAGGTGGGCCTAAATAGATAAACTTAAAATTTCATAGAAAGTCACTGTAACATATTCCACAGATCACATCATTAAACAGCTTTTACTAAATCATATAAAGTATACAATTAAATTTGTATTTGATACAATTCTTTTTTTGAAAATTTCTTTCCATTTTGTTACTTAGTTTAAAATTTTGTAAAATGAACAAAAATGCTTCATACATTTGCTTTAAAAAATATTTGAAAGACAAAATTAACAAACATTTAACAAAATTATTTGCAGATCTTTTTATTCAACAGTTTAGGATGGAATGTCATTGGGTTTTGATGTCCATTTAGCTTTAGATACATTTCTTACTATTTAGATGTTCTATAAGAGAAAACATTAAACAATTATAACCAATATTTAAAGAATTTCTGCTAGTTCTTTTGTAGTACTAATATTTGACTTTGTTCACTTATTCAAACAGAAAGATATCTAATTTTTTGGAATAAACACAACTGAGGATTCATCTGAGTCTCCCATACTTATTGAGTAGCTTCTACATTCCATACTTCCATTGATTGAAACTTTCTTGGTCTTTTCTAACTCTTGAATGTAACGTAAATGATCTTCAGGCCGAGATGGTCCCCATGATGGATCTGGTCTCAACAACTTTTTGAGACGCTGTGAAAATGTAAAAAAAATTATTATCATTTCTCTTGCATGCATTCCATAATAAAACAAAGATTTTATTAGGCTAAAACTCTGGGGTTAATTTGGATATTATACAAGATAAAGATCAATATAAAGGTGTGCAATGACACACCCGAGTCCAAGGCAGGGTGCTGAAAGAGATAGAAAGCTTCACATAACTTAGCAGTATCCAAGAAAATAAGCACCACCACCAAGATCAAGCACTTCAACACCATTGCTAAGTCAAAACTGCTTTATGAAAAAGAAACCTGGAGAGGAGCCACCATCAACGCAATGAACGAAAATTCAGTAAGATTCTTATGATCTGCTAGCTTGACAAGATCATTAATCCGGACTGTGGCAAAGAACAAATAGGGTGCCCATTGAAGATATCCTTCAGCGACACTGTTTCTACTTACATTTCTGAATGATCCTCTAATAGATGAAATTTTGTAAAGCGCAACAACTGGAGTAGGCAGAACAGATATGACAGCCAACAGCCAGTCTAATATGATAGCCCAGTAAGGGTAAATAAATAAATGCATTTCATTTTTTAAGGAGTCATGATGGTGTCTAACCACAAATTTTCAGATACCTATTAAAGCTATATGGCCACATCACAAGGTCCTCAGGGCTAACAAAGGCTACCTTCAGGGGACAGACAGTGCCAGGAGAAGAAGAAGAAGAGGAAAACAGAGGAAGCGATGGGAAGACAACATCAAAGAATGAACAGGCCTGTCAGTGAATGGAATTCTAAACAAGGCAAAGGACAAAGAAGAATGAAGAATGGCGGTTGACAGATCTTGTGTGGTGCCCCAATTGTTAAACAGAGTAAGGGCTAGGTGAATGTGAAGGATACAGAAATATTTTCAAATAGGTCCAATGTACATGACAGATACTGTTACTATACCTAATTTTTGAAAGGTACATGAATACATCTAATGATAGCAATAATATCTTTTGCATGAAATCACAAATGTAGTATTTTTTGTTTTGTTTCTACTTACATTTCTGAATGATCCTCTAATAGATGAAATTTTGTAAAGCGCAACAACTGGAATAGGCAGAACAGATATGACAGCCAACAGCCAGCCTAATATGATAGCCCAGTAAGGGTATTTGTAATTTGGTCCATATGTTACAGGGCCAAGTGTTATAACACTGAAGGTCCAAATAAACTGAAACACAGAATGAAAAATATCAAATAATATTAAATATTAATGAAGTATTCAGTCTACCAATGAGCCTACCAAGTCTATTAGTGAATATCTACCAAAGAGCCTACCAAGTCTATTATGAATATCTGCCAAAAAGCCAACCAAGTCTATTTATGAATATCTGCCAAAGAGCCTACCTAATCTATTTATGAATATCTACCAAACAGCCTACCAAGTCTATTATGAATATCTGCCAAAAAGCCAACCAAGTCTATTTATGAATATCTGCCAAAGAGCCTACCTAATCTATTTATGAATATCTACCAAACAGCCTACCAACTCTATTATGAATATCTGCCAAAAAGCCAACCAAGTCTATTTATGAATATCTGCCAAAGAGCCTACCTAATCTATTTGTGAATATCTGCCAAAGAGCCTACCAAGTCTGTTTATGAATATCTACGAAAGAGCTTACCAAAATTAAGTCTATTTATGAATATCTACCAAAGAGCCTACCAAAATTAAGTCTATTTATGAATATCTACGAAAGAGCTTACCAAAATTAAGTCTATTTATGAATATCTACCTAAGAGCCTACCAAATCTATTTATGAATATCTACCAAAGAGCCTACCAAGTCTATTTATGAATATCTACCAAAGAGCCTACCTAGTCTATTTGTGAATATCTACCAAAGAGCCTACCAAGTCTATTTATGAATACCTACCAAAGAGCCTACCTAGTCTATTTATGAATATCTACCAAATTAAGAGTCTATTTATAAACAATCAGTTCTACATTTAAAACCTACCAATAGAACAACATAGTTACCATTGATCTACTAAGACTAAGTCTATCACTAATGAATCTAAGATGAGACTGAGTATTTATTTATAAAGACATGTCTCTCACTATGATCACAGTTGGTGTGACAAATTTCCACATATACCTCCACCAGAAGTGGGGTTTCTTGCCAGTCATCAGAATGATATCTCGATATAAGTTATCAACGCCTACATGATATAAAAAAAAATTAAGTCAATAATAATGCCATATGTAGAATGAAATGAATTTAATAATTAAGATTTTTAAGAAATAATTTTTGTTTATGAAACGATATTTTAAAAATGTTTACCTTATATTATATGTTATATATGTAAACATATAGTATGATATAGTCTAGTATGATATACTCATATAGACTATAGTAATATAGATAGTCTCTAGATGTAACAAATTAACCCACTTTAGGCCTACTCGTCTTTAGTGACTTTATAGATAATAATAATTTACAAAATAAAATTAAATATTAAACACTAGCTATGTTTTAAAAAATGTTGAAATGTATGTTTAATAATTGTAGGCGTACGCTTATAAAATAATTGCATAGCTTCAATACAAACTATTCAAGTGTAGCTTACTTACCATAAGCCCATGCAAGAGCAAGACATTCCGTCAGCGAAATGAGCATGAGAGAAAAACTTGCACTATACCAGTCCAAAATTTGAAGGACATAGATGCCCCCCTAAAAAAATAAACAAAACAGAGAAACTAATCATTCAGACGTTAAACTTAGAACTACTTAGATGGAAACTGGAACTAGGGAGAAATAGGTCGTCGTTTGAAGGGGGAAGGCGGGCAAATTTTAGTTGAAAAATCGCACTATTTATATACGTATTCTAATTATTGATATTTTAACCTATTTTTAACTTTTCTAGTATGTTTGCCGATTTGGTGGGGTGGGGAGTGGCGATTGCATAAATCCGCTCCCCCCTCAACCCCTAAGTTCGAGTGGGGGGGGGGCGGTCTAATTTTTTTTCAGAAATCATAATTTGTTAACATTAGTTACAAGTCTATATGATAGAAGCTACTAATAGATATATATTTTAAACAATCTTTATATAAAGTCGTTCTCCTTCTGGTATCTTGGCCACTTCTGTGGCGGTGGGGGGCGATTGTATCTACTGCCCTCCCCACTCTACACTTTTGAAAAGGTGGGGCGGGAGCGGTCCAATTTTTAAGCAGAAACCATCGTATGTGAACAAAATTAGTTGAATAACTTTATAATATAAGCTACTTATTGATATTTGAACTCATTTGTATAATCTCAAATTAAATCATTAGTAAATATAAAATGAAAAAGAGTTGTACCAGGTGGTAGGGGCGATAGATGCAATCTCTCCCCTTCCCAATCGGAAAGACCAAATACTTTTTCTTCAGTATTATACTTTAAAAAATATCTTTTTTTTTAAATCGGTCACTATATAACTTATATATGCTATAAATTACATTTTTATATCAAGTCGCCCCACCCCCATTCATCATGCCATTAGTAATAATTATAAAAAGGAGACAGGACTCTTACATGATAATTGTTTCAATTGTACCGCCCCTGAAGAAAACATGACTCTTAAGCGAGTAATCCTATACTCTTAAGCGAGCAATTCTTGTGTGTATATATATAAATTGTATTTCGAAAACGGCTCTAACGATTTTCTTTAAAATTTCAAGGTATATGTAAATAAATGAGAAATAAATTCTCAACTCCTTGGCCACAAGGCCTGAGCTAGCCTGGAAAACCAGTGACTTGGCAGAATTTAAGTCATTGGTTAATATGCATGACTAAATGCATGACGCGTAGGACGTAATCATCTTTTTTGAAGTAACGTCTGTATTATATAAGATAAGATATCGGTTTGAAAATGTTTCATTATCGAAAAATTAATTTTGGCTCGAATGTTTTATAAATGAACATTTTCCATGACGTCAAAGAGAAAAAAAAAACTTGACACCACTTACGTCACTAGGCTTACAGCAGTAAACTAAAACCATAACTTCAAATACAAAAACAAATCTAACAAGATTACAAAGAGAGTTTGTGAGAAACACAAACTCAAAATCGGCCCCCGAAGTGGTCCACCCAGGCAGGCTTCAATATTTTCAGAAAGAACATCCAAATGAAATTATATCAAAGACAAATGAGAGATAAGAATGGAGAAAGAAGGTTGACAGATCTTGTGTAGTGCCCCAACGGTACAGCAGATCAAAGGATAGGTGCAAGTGAATGCAAAGTTAGATGTGAACCTGGCCTAACTAGTTCCCATTTCAGACCTTGTGGTCTATAGGGGCAGATGATGTAAAGTTCATCTGTTTTTGTGGCCTACGGTTAACGAGGGTGTCATGTAGCCAGCACAACGACCAACCGCCTTTACTTTTCCCCAACTAATATCAGGTACCCATTGGAGCTGGGTGGACTCAGAGGCGCCTAAATATTCCGAAGTTGAAAATCCCAGTCTTCACCAGGATTCGAACCCGGACCCCCGGTTCAGAAGCCAAGCGCTTTACCGCTCAGCTACCGCGCCTCTCCTGGCCTAACTGAAGTCTTATAATTGATGTAATTGTTTTGAAAAGGCCCAATCTCTTATTCGAATGCTCAAAAAGAAAAAAAAAAATTCGCAATAAAGAAAAAGTTCACGAAAATGACGTTTACAAGATTACTAGTGGTTTTAATTTAGGTCTAACTTATAATGCATACTAATTAGCTTTTTCTCTTTAAAAAAACTGCTTGCATAACTGATTTTAAAAATTAGATTTTTCGCTTTCAAAAAAAAAAAAAGTAGCCGTTGCATCAGAACTTTGAATAGTCTAAAATATTGTGATGTCGGATTTTCAATATCTTTTCTAGTTTACGAGATCTAAACGGGACGGACGGACAGACGGTCAGACGGACAGACATTTCGCACAAAACTAATAGCGTCTTTTCCCCTTTCGGGGGCCGCTAATAAAATACTCAGAAAGACACAAAGATAAAGGCACATTTCTCATTCCATATGCTAGGATAAATTTGTACAAATTCTTCTTCCCTAGTGCTATTAGATCATGGAATGGGTTGCTGAGCCAGCCAGAAAAACCAGTGAGTTGCCAGAATTTAAGTTGGTTAACATGTATGACTAGATGCATTACGCGTATGACGTAATCATCTTCTTTTTTGAAGTACCGTCTGTATTAGATAAGATAAGAAATCATTTATTATTGTTTTCATTAATTTCAAATGTATATATACACTTTCTCTCTCTCGAAACAGAGTTAGAATAATGGACAAAATAGCCCAGAAGAAAAATATGTACTGACTATGCCAATAGCTTACCTGAGTAATACAAGATATACCAAGGAGGAATTCAATGAAACATGCTAAAGCTGTGATAACTGTCTTTCTGTGTCTAAGTTTTTCTGGAAATTCATCAATTATGCTACTAATGATAGTTTCAAACATTCCAAACTGAAAGAAAATTGCATTGTAATTTAGTTATAGGAGATTATTTTTTAATGCAACCTCCAGAATAAAAGAAATAAAGAATGTTAAGCAATCAATATACAAATATTTTTTTTGAAGCAGATGGAGATAATGATAGACTTAGTAGAGGATCCTTTTATTGACTACTAAAGAAGGTAACAAAACAGTTCAGATATAACTCATTGAACCAATTACTGATAGTTTTGTTACACTTAGGAATAGCAGTCATATCATGAAATAACGTATGAAAATATTATAAAAAGTTTTCTATATAAGCACTGACCTGGCTATCTAATCCAACAGTAAATAGCATAAGGAAAAACAAAACTGACCATAATGGCGCTAAAGGCATTGTAGCGATAGCCTGTGGGTAGGCTACAAATGTTAGACCTGGTCCTGTGTAATAAAAGAACACTAATAATAATGGTATTTATATTTATAATATTTTTCATGAGTTATTTATTTGTGACAAGCTTTATCACAAATTTTCATAATTTATTGTTATGAATTTCACAAATTATCAAAAAAAATATTCGCATTTATTTTTCACAATGCCATTCTTCGATTTAAAGTTATGTGAGTTAACAAAAATTTTTATCATGTGTGAGTCACTTGTTTTTAGATGTTGAATATAATGTTATGTTTTCAGATGTTGAATACAATGTTATGTTTCCAGATGTTGAATAGAATGTTATGTTTTCAGATGTCGAATAGAATGTTATGTTTTCAAATGTTGAATAGAATGTTATGTTTTCAGGTGTAGAAAAGAGTGTTATGTTTTCATATGTTAAATAGAATTTTATATTTTTATGTGTTGATTCAGACTCGACAAGAAATGACACAGGGTATCCTGGTTGTATCATCCTGTACCGGATGGTATGGTGGATCGCTCAGACAGGGCTTGGGGTGAAGAGCCCTTGGTGCATGCCTGTTTGCCGGATAAAATCCTTTCCGACGGTCTATCGGGTGTTAGGCACTTAGCAGAGAGACGCACTAATGTTGGCGGACTTTAAATGCGACATTTAGTGACATCATGGATAGTGATGTTTATCGTTTATTTTAATAGTACCAGGTGACCGAGCCTCCCTCGGTTAAATAATTTCTTAAGGAAGGATATATATCCGTAGTGGTTTTGGAAATATTTGTGTAATTACGAAAATGAACGATCGGGTAAAGACTACTAGTCTGAAGTTGCTTTTTTGTTCTGTTCACAGAGGTACAACATTGCTCCCTCCTTTATGAATATTCGTCATCGAACACTGAAGCGGTGGAGGTTTGTCAGTTCAGGTGGAGGTCGATCAGTGTGTACGACAGACGACAGGGGCGAATTCCCCACGAAGCCATCTGCACAGTTTTCTGCGACCGTCGCTTTCTCGTCCTCCAATTGGCCAGCCAGTTCTTGACACGATGACGTGATCGTTTGACACATAGAGAGTGTCATTGTTTGTCTGTTTCAGCAGACCCTCCCGACAGACGCCTCTCAAGGGAGCTGTAGGTTTACATGCAGCCATGTTGCAGACGACGTCCAATGCGCCGCAGTCATCATCAGCTAACAGTCTCACGTCCAGGAAATAGATCTCTTCAAGTCCAAGTTGCAGATGTCATCCTTTTGCCAGCTCAGATGACAGAAGTACAAATACTTTGTAGGCGGTTTTTTCTTGGCATCCACATTCTCTGTGTGATGTGCCGAACAAACAGTTCATCCTAAACTTCTGGACGAGCTTCGAATTTCACTCGAAAGCACCGGCAGATAGGCAGAGGTCTTTAAGGTCCACAGCAACAGGCTTGGAGGCAGACCCAAGGTTCTCTTGATCTTTCAGGCTCAATGAGGTACTCGTAGCAGGTAGATCAAGAACAAAAGCTTCAGGCATATAGTTTCTTCATTTGTATCTTTTCATCACAGCAAGCGTTGTCACGTTTCTCGTCACATCCGCAAGACTTGCCCACAACACAGCTACATACAGCGCACCAATCCCCAGCGCCTCCGTCACTATTGTTTGTACAGTCACAGTCCTGACCAAGCAACTTCTCCTTTACCAATGGCTAAAGGCAACTGCTCCTTCACCAACGAGTCTACTCCTTGCAACACCATTTTATCAATGATCTATTGAGCCTTTCTTTTCAATACAATTTCATTCACCTTGTTCCCATCATGTTCCCAATCATGTTGATTTATTCACTCATAGAATCTATATATTCCTGAAGCCTACCAAGGTGCTCAGCAATCTCCGGCTCAATTTACAATAGGTAGGTCTCCGGATCTTCTTCATCGATCAGGGTTTGCCGGAGACGAGCTGTAAGTGTCTCCTTGCTACCACCAAGCTTCAGACGTCGATACCTACTTAACCTTTTTAATTAAGAGTTGCCATTGAGATCGAATCCTACCTCCTCTCGTTAAGTTGCCTATTATTTCACTTCCAGACACCAATGTAATAGCTATGCAATATACAGATGTTTATTCACAGGAGGATATCACAAACACATAGTAACAATGTCTGCCTTAAGCACAGCTTCTTTTTAAGTCCTAGACCTGGGTGGAACTTCATTATCTTGTCTAATAATCTCAACATTACTTTCTAGTTAAAACAATATCCCTTATTAAATAGTATCCGTATTTTTTATTTAGTAACTAGCTGTAAAAATTTTGTATTTATGAAAAAAAATGCTTGCTTAGTTGATTTTGAAAATTAAATTTTTCGTTTTCAGAATTTTGGAAGATCTAAAGTATCGTGATATCAGATTTTCAATATCTTTTCTAGTTTATGATATCTAAACGTGACGAGTGGACGGACGGACAGGCAGAGTACAAAAAATCGAATAGCTGCTATTCCCCTTTTGGGGCCGCTAAAACTTACGCAATTAGCTATTGGTAACTATGTGGTGGCATAAGTTAAGTTAGTCCCTTGATACTTTGCGTAGGTCGTGGCTTAAAGGTTTGAAACTAATACTAGATAACTATAAAACCTTCTATTTTCTGAAGCACTTGACTAGCACAATGATAATATTGTACCAGCCAGAGTCCTCGAGTTCGAACTCAAGACGCAGAACTTTTTTTTTAATTCATAAAATATATTTACAAAGCAGTTACGGTAACACACAGATACACCATCTTTCTTCCCCTCTCCCCTTCCCATCTGGTCCTGACAAGAGATAGGGTCATAGAGCAGAGAGAAAGCTAAAAGCATGCAATCGCGCTAAATTGGTAAAAAAAATATTTCTAATCGCACAGATTAATAATTGTTAGTTATTAATTATTGCAGCACGGGACATCTCCCCCCCCCCCCAGATACTCCCCACACACAAACGCCCCAAACTGGTCCACAAATTGATTGGACCATAGCGCACTAAGCATTCTTAAAGCATGAAAGTTCCGTTAAGTAAAAACAATAAATTATTTCCAATCGCAAAAAATTTTCATTGTTAGTCTAGATCTATTAAAAATTAATTGGTTGTTTCGAAATTATTGATGCATTTTTACTCAATATAAGCTTTGTTGTTAACAAGAAAAGAATGAAAAATTATTTTAAAAATGCAATACCTCCTTTGTACAACTTACAACAAGGCTTGACTTCGAGTCTGAAGATTACTGACAAGTGGAACTTATAGAGCTGAACATCAAAATTACTACATAGTCTTTATTTCTCGTAGAGCGATTATTTTACTTATAATAGCAAATGAATGATTTTAAAAAAAATGAACATTTTCACTCCGCCCCTTTCTTCCTTCTCCTCTCCCCGGAGAAAAAATCCTTGTTAAGTGAATGTATAGATCTAGTAGTCTCTTGGTGTTGAAGTTATTTCTCACGGAGTATTCTGAGGTTTAGAATTTGTGCTGTTGGAGAATATCCCGTTACCCGGTGTGTTTGTAGGCGAAGGAGCTTCCCTTTCACTTCCAGGGCTGTATCTATGACTGCTGTATTTAGCATATTGACTTGTGTGTCGATATCCTGGTCATTGGAGTCCAAGATATTGAGGGCTGCAAAGTGTCCTCCTACTTGTGCCTCGAATATGGAAGCTATTTGGGGGTCTTTCAGCTTGTCCATGTCCTGGTAGGTCCTTGTTTTGTTAAATTTTTTAGGTGTAATTTGAAGGTCATCATAACAAGGTCATGGTCGCTTCCAATGTCAGCTCCATGAAAACTTCTTGTTTTAACCGTAAGGATGATTTCCTTAAAGCGCTGTTGTACCATGATATAGTCGATCTGGTTGTGGTGCTCTCCGTTCGGACTGTGCCATGTGGTTATTTGTGACTTTTTGTGGCATCTTAATGTGTTAGCCAGTAAGAGATTGTTGTATTTAGAAAACTCTAATAGTCGCAGACCTAATTTTTTAGTTGAGAGGTTACTGTATCTTCCACATGTGCCTTTCAAGGAGGTTTGGTAGGAGTCGCTTCATATTTGAGCATTCCAGTCTCCTTGTACAACAAGGATGTCCTTTTTCGGGACCTTATTGACCACTTCCTGTAATTGCTCATCATAGGTTAATGTAGGGGCGTAGGCTTGAATGATAGTGATGTTGAAGGGTGATGCCTTGAACTGTATGGGGAGGAGTTGACTTGATATAGGGTAACTGTTCACAACACACTTGATCTAAGTTCTGTGTACAAGAAAACCCAATCCTTGTTCGTGAACATCTTGTCGTCCACGTAGTACAGTTTATGGCCCTCACCTGTTGTTAATTCGCCTATGTTTTTCCAGCACGTTTCACAGTTCTATGATGTATGAGTCTGTTCAGTTTGCGTGTGAGCTCTTCAACTTTTCCTTCGTCTCTTAATGATCTCACATTCCATGTTCCTCTGGTGATTCTATTTCTGGCATTTATTTTATTTTTGCATGGACCAGTAATATACTTCTCACAACCGCCCTGGTCTGTGACGGCAGGCTCGGCCCTTGGTAACCCGGGCGACGGCCAAGCTAGTATGAATTTATTTACGGTCATGATCTCATTTGGCGTAAAGAGGGCTAGAAATCTGCATGGCGGCGCCCATCCCTCTCCATGCCTGACCACAGCCGGGTACCTCCAATTAGGTGGTTCTCCTTGGTCCTGAACATACGGCCATTGTGGTCCATCTTGGGACTCTTCCATCCAGGCCGGTGACCTTAGTCAAGAAAGCCTTTAGCCCAGTGGTGCCATATTATTACCACCCCGTCACATTGTTTACTACGCACGATGAAGCGGTTTTCCAGGGCATGGCGTTCGGAGTCACTTCTTAAAGATTTAGGGGTTGGAATTACTTTTTACAATATCTCTATTCAAATCGTAACTTCGTGGAAACTTAAGGGTGTGTGGATGACTGGAACCTTGGTGGACACTGATCTCGAAAACGGCTCTAACAATTTTTCTAGAAATTAGACAGTTGCTGTATATCGTTAGCCAAACTTGACCATTATAATTTTTCAAAGAAAAAAAAAATATGGCTAGAGAACGAGAAATTCTTTATTTTGAACGGACTTCAATGGTCTTCAATTATCTCCGCCTTCATTGAAGAGTTTAATAAATTAATGTTCAGGACAAATCCTCTTCTAAATCTAGATCTAAAGGTCAGGTTTTAGAGACCCAAGTAGCCGTCGCACATATTCGTGTCACTCTACAGGGAGTCAAAACGTGCTTTTAGTTTTTGAGCTCTAAAAGTGACAGACAGAGTAACGGACAGATAGATTCACACAACCATGGGCGTAGCCAGAGGGGTGGAATCTTGTGATTGATTTTTTGCTATGATTTTGTTTATTTTAGGTGAAATTTTAATATTAAACGATCACTTGCCCCAGCGCAGCCAAGAGGGTTTTGAGTTCAAAACCTCTTTCCAGCAGGGGGTTTAGCAAAATGAAATTTGCATAGGCCTATGAACGAAATACATTTTACAGTTAGGGTTCAACGCCTAGTGGAGAATCGTATTGGGGGTCGCCGAGCAAAAAAGGTTGAGAACCGCTGCTATAGAAGAAAGAGTCACACTTTAGGTAAAGCTTATTTACATAACTACATAGAATCAGGTGACCGAGCCTCGCTCGCTCGGTTAAATAATTTCATAAGGAAGTATATATGCCCGAAGTCATTTTGGGTAAAAACTTCTAATCTGAAGAGTTGCTTTTGTGTTATATTAGTTCTTAATGTAATTTTACATGACGATTAATAAGAAAGTCTCTTAAGTTCTCCTTCAGTCTAGAAAAACCACAGCTCCCGTCGTGTCGTTTTACATTGCATCTTTTGTGTAAAACTATTTGGCTATTATTGGCTTGGAAGAAAATCTTTGCATTGTAACTTCTCAAATGATTAAGTTCAGACATTTAATATTGCTATTAGTATATTCATTATGGCTTTAGTACGAAACATCAAGTGACGCAAAATCTATACGTTATTAGGTAAAACATGCATTTTGTAACAAGATAAAATGGAGCTTTTTTTCCTAAGAGACTTAAAAACATGTGTTAGTTTTCTAAAGAAGCGTTTCCGTGGGGCATCTCTGTTACGCCGACCATCTTTCAGCTTACTAAAAAAGATTGCCTTTGGCATATGTTCGTCCCTCATACGAGATACGTGCCCTGCTTAGCGTGACTGTTGGACTTTAAGAAGCTCATAACGGCGTTGAAATTTTATAGAAAATCCTTAGAGCCGTTTTCAAAATAAAATTTATATATAAATATATTGTTATAAACCTGGTGGTTGCACAGATGGGGGTAGTGGTGTGTGTGTGTAGTCAGCCGACGAAAATCGCCCCAGGCCAGCGCTAGACGAGCGGTCAACCGTGACGAGTTACGACGGACAGCCGAGACGAGTGTCAACATGACGGTTCGAGAAGGATCGGCATCGTGAACATAGCTCAGGAGCGTCACGAGAGATGTAGTCATCTGACCACCCAGAATGGTCGAGCGACGTTCTGTCCGGTTCTAGAAGGCCAGCAGGGACCCTATATAAAGAGCAGAGGTATCAGAGATCAGTCAGTCACAACTTCCCGATCTACAGTTCGTTACAACGGCTCAGTACAAGTCCGAGACGAGACAGAGAGACCAGTGCAAGAGTTGATACGGCGGAAGATATTTGTACAGTCTTGTATCACGTGCTGCCAATTGTACAGTATTGGCTGTTATTTATTGACATTAAACTATTACGTTATTTTGAAGCCCAGAGTTGTCAAATTCTTTAAGTTGGTGGTGTCGTGTGGTGCAGTTTGCAGCGAGCCTGGATAGGGAGATTCGTAACAATATATACATACAAGAATTACTCGCTTAAGAGTATAGGATTTCCTATTTCGATGAATCATCATGTTTACATGGTGACTTGGATGTACTCACAATAAACGAAATGGGTCTTTGGTGAGAAATAGTTCTGCTACTCAAGAAATAGTCAATAGTGTGTCTACTACTAGCCTTTATCTTTTTATTTTCTTCCAACAAGACAAGTTGGAGAAAGGAAACGGGAAAACGGCACAAATTCGTGGGCAGATTTTAATTCTTTTCAGTTGGAGATTTGTGAGTGAGGGGAAGACCAGGGACTAGTTTTTTTTTTCGGGGAGGGGGGGGGGATTTTTCTCCCCCCCCCCCAGCGCAAAAAAAAAATATGTGTGTGTGTACATAATTAATCTTCATTACCTTATGGCCCTTCATTCTTTCGGTTGTTCCTGGAGTTAGTGGGAAAATTGTAGACTCCCCGCCATTGCTAGCAAGGGGTTATGGGACCTGGGGGATCGCTGTAAGCTCTCCAGCGTGGGGCGGAGCCCCGCCGCCTAGCACTATTTCCGGTATTGAAAGCCAACAAAATGCATATTCTGAGGTATCTACAGTGCATTATCCTGCTATTAAAAAGTTTTATTTCAAAAATCTAATCTGCTATTCTTACTGACTTACGTCTTCGGCGCATTGGGTGGCAAGCTGCTTACACAAAAATCTATCAATGGCAATGTCTGAAGCCTCTTCCAACCTGCTCTGAGGACCTACATGAAAGTGTGGCGCCAAGTTGTACTAGGATGTCACTGTTTGCGCTTTCCTCGTAATACCCTTCATGTCATCGAAACTCTTATTGTGCGTAATTCATTTTGTCGGAGAACATGTCCCACAAACCTCATGCGACGCTCTGTCACAACCTTACTAAGGGGTCGACTCCCAGATCGGAATATGATTTGCTTGATTGAGATTAAATCTTTATAACTGACTCCTAAAATCTGTCTAAGCCATCTCTGTTGAGCCACATTTAGTCTTTTTCGATTCCGGTAGATGACCGACCATTCACTGCACTTATTAATGGAAATTAATAGAAATTTTTAACCTCTCTTGGCTACGCTGTTGGAATTAGGTGATTTTAGTTTGCTTTAGATTTTATATCGATAGGGAAGTTTTTATCGTCAAAATAATTTTTTTGGGAGGTTTTAAATTTAAAAAATTGTGGAGTTGTTTTTTTTTTTAATTCAAAGCCCCGCTATTATAATTTGGTGACTGTAGTTTGCTTTAGAATAAAATTGAAGACAGAGGTTTTCAACCTCAAAAATCTCTGTATGGAGGTATTTAAACCTGAAATCATCAGGAGGGGTTTTAAACTTTTAAAAAAGCCCTCTGGAGGAGGGGGGTTTAAACTCAAAACCCCCCATTGGCTTGGCTACGCTCATAGAATTTTGAGTCTAAAATTTGCTTTTTTTTTATATTGAAGAGGTATTTTTTAGCTTCAAACCTCGCTGAAAGGGGTTTTAAACTCAAAACCCCCTATGGCTACGATCATAGCATTTTAAGTTTGTAATTTTTTTTAAATGAAGAGGTGATTTTAGCTTCAAATCCCGCCGAAAAGGGTTATAAACTCAAAACCCCTTTGGCTACACTCATAGAATTTTGAGTGTGTAATTTGCTTTTTTTTTTTTTATATTGAAGAGGTGGTTTTTAGCTCTAAACCAGTCCCTTTACTGCGCTGGGGCAAGTGATGGTTTAATGTTAAAATCTCATCTAAAATAAACAGAAGCAAAAAATCAGTCCCCGATCAATCCGATCCCCCCTCGGGGGGGGTGAACCCCAACCTCCCCCCCCCCAGGCTACGCCCATGGGCTAGAGTATCACATTTTAAATATATCGAACATTAAAATAAAGCGTAAAAAAACAAAAATCTCTATATATAATTCTCTTCTTCGCTCAAGAGTTTGGACGAGAAGAAGAAGTAAAGGAAAGATCACTCTCTTATTTCTGCAAGTCGGACGAACTAAAGTTACGCCACGGATAATACGTGAAATTCAAGAGTTTGTATTAGAAAATACATAAGTCTTTTCATTTTATTCATTCTTTCTACGCTCTACGTACTTCACGAGCCTTGCGTGTAGCAAAGTCAAACAGTCTATCATAAAAATTATATTTCCTACATAGTGTCGTGCGCATCTTGTAGGGTATTTTCGTTTGAGCACCATAAGGTCTTATTAGTTCTGTTCCTAAGGATGCGCTATATTAGTGTCATTGTTCTCTTGTTGTGCCTTGAGATGAGTCTCTTTGTGTTCTCTTGGTGTGCCTTGAGATTGAGTTATCTGTGTGGTGGTATTCCCCAGTATTGGGTAAGTTAGTTTATTTTACTATCTTCTACATGTCGTAGATCTAAAATCGTTTCTTTTATAATCGTGAGAATGGCGGTATCAAAGGAGTGTGTATTTTTCTTATCTAGGGACGCATTCTTGGGACTCTGCTGGAGTCAAGTCTGAGTTGTAGGCTTGGTAGTTGACTATTGCCCGTGGCGTTGGGTTGGCGTTGTGAGGCCTGATTGACTATGGCACTGAGATTAAGGTGTGCTATAGTCCTTTGAATGTAATTTGTAATTGCTATTGATATTTATTCATAATGTATGTCTCATATATCATTAACTCATGAAACCTTTGTTGTTATATGCAATATTGTTATTCACTAGTATACGTTAATATTTGGTTTATTCGTTCCTGGATATTTATTGCATAAATTGATTGCTAGACTGTTAGGGGTGCCCAGGCAGACGAGCCAAGGCTAAATTATAACCCCGCATAAAGTTAATAAACACTGCTCAGGTGGGGAGCCCGGCGGAGTACATCATACCCTAGATGAGCGCGAGGACAAAACCCACCTGACACATAGGTCACGCTCAATAGCAAGAATTAACAAATGTTTCAATCTATCTACGAGAATTATTGAACTAAAGTAATTCTTTATTAGTTTGAGGCGCGAGAAGCTTCTTTAACCAGATTCCAAAATTACGGGATAATACCGTTTTTTTTTTATAGCGCGTAGGATTGGCATTTTCCATATCGAATGACATCCCAAAATGACAATTTTTGTCTATATATTACAGGAGATGCGTATGGCGTTCGGAGTCACTTCTTAAAGATTTAGGGGTTGGAATTACTTTTTACAATATGTCTATTCAAATCGTAACTTCCTGGAAACTTAAGGCTAAATTATAACCCCGGCATAAAGTTAATAAACACTGCTCAGGTGGGGAGCCCGGCGGAGTACATCATACCCTAGATGAGCGCGAGGACAAAACCCACCTGACACATAGGTCACGCTCAATAGCAAGAATTAACAAATGTTTCAATCTATCTACGAGAATTATTGAACTAAAGTAATTCTTTATTAGTTTGAGGCGCGAGAAGCTTCTTTAACCAGATTCCAAAATTACGGGATAATACCGTTTTTTTTTTATAGCGCGTAGGATTGGCATTTTCCATATTGAATGACATCCCAAAATGACAATTTTTGTCTATATATTACAGGAGATGCGTATGGCGTTCGGAGTCACTTCTTAAAGATTTAGGGGTTGGAATTACTTTTTACAATATCTCTATTCAAATCGTAACTTCGTGGAAACTTAAGGCTAAATTATAACCCCGGCATAAAGTTAATAAACACTGCTCAGGTGGGGAGCCCGGCGGAGTACATCATACCCTAGATGAGCGCGAGGACAAAACCCACCTGACACATAGGTCACGCTCAATAGCAAGAATTAACAAATGTTTCAATCTATCTACGAGAATTGTTGAACTAAAGTAATTCTTCATTAGTTTGAGGCGCGAGAAGCTTCTTTAACCAGATTCCAAAATTACGGGATAATACCGTTTTTTTTTTATAGCGCGTAGGATTGGCATTTTCCATATTGAATGACATCCCAAAATGACAATTTTTGTCTATATATTACAGGAGATGCGTATGAGTTTTCTAAAGATTTTAATAATTTCCGGATATTTCCAGGACTTTTTTCGTATAATTTGCAAATTCAGGAGATTTCCAGAAGCTCCTGGTAACCGCGGGAATTTTGTTATAAGTTAGACAATGGTTTTATTTGATAATTTATACACTTAGAATTAGCGCGGGTCCTATGAAAGCGCGGGGCCCACTGCGGTCGCATAATGATTAAAGAAGCTAGTTTATTCAGGAGTAACATTTAATTATTTATGCGCTGCCTAATTAAATAATGTCTGTTTTCTACTTTGCATCTGTTGAAGACTTTAGAAATTCCAAAGTAATAGTGAAACTATTGTTACTTTTACTAAGTGGCTGCTTTTGCTATCAACTAACATTTTTGTAATACGTTTACTGTATCTGCATCTTAATTACCATAATTAAGAATATGATTTAAAGATGTAAATATCAAATTTATAGTAAGATTGTAATTTTGAATTAAAAATAAATACAGTGCGCTCGGAAAATTATTCATCTTTTTGTAATTTTCGATATCCAGTCACTAATGGACCATGGACCACTTATGGATACATGTATAAGCTCAAAAGTTTTTTCAAGTGATTACCTTGAGTTACAATTTCATCTACACTGGTGTTGAGTTCATGTGCCATATAGCCTAACACTGAGAAAATGACAAAGCCGGCAAACAGACTTGTTCCACAATTAATTACAGGCACCAACATAGAGTCTCTGGAGACAAAAAAAAACTAAAATATTAAAACATTTTCTGAAATACTAAATTTTTTATTTCATAAACATCAAATACTAACTTTTAAACATTTCTAAAGTAAAACTGCAGTCACCAAATTCCATGAATAAAAGAGGGGGGCTGTTTTAAATTACCCCCCCCCCCTTTTTTTCAATAAAAGTCAAAATCAAAACTACCACTACATTACTCTTGGAAAATACGAACTACTGCAAACTAAAAGGTACAAATGCAATGTCTTCTTAGGAAATGTTATGTATTAACTCTACCAATAGTTAGCCATATTGACGTGTTGTTTTTTTATTACAATACCGTACTTGAGATTCTTACTTATGGGGAACCTTAGATTACATTTTTGCAAAGTTTATATCAACTCTGTCTGTTTGTCTGTCGGTCTGTATGACCAAAGGTTTGTACACGTTATTTCTCCGACACCCAATCTCGCTTCAAGCTGAAATTTTGCACAATTATTTATTGTACCTGACAACATAAGAATCAATAAAAACAAAATTACCAATTGTGATAACCCATTTTAGCTCACTCAAGGTATCACTCAGGTCCAAGCATTTAATTATTTTAATTACTCTATTATTAATTTTATTAAATTTAGCCAATCAAGCGCTAAAAACACAACCACCACCCCTCCAATCCAACCCCACCCCTTTGACAATGATGTCACATTTTACCTTCCCCATCTTGACACGTGGCACACTAGACTTTTGACAAGAGTACACTCCCTCTACCTATCTTGTCAGTCATCCGTTGACCCCCCTCCCTCTGGAGCGGCTGGCCCACTTCAAAGAGCCCAGTCAACTCAAACGCCTCTGGCAACGTTGATCGGCTGGCGCTAGCCAATGTCCAGGAGTAATCTATCTTGCCCTGGCCACCTCCATTCATCTCCCCTCTCGTTCTTTAACCACCTGGGCAGAAGACAAAGGGACGCGAGCCGACCGATTTCATGGTCTTTCGATTCGCGCCTTCACGCAATGTCTATCCCCGGAAACTTTCTTCTCGGTCAAGACGCCAGATAGTCTACACCAACGCCCATATCCCACCTCCTATCCATCTTTAAATGGACAAGCCTCTCAGTCCAAGATTTCATTCAAGACCTGCTGGAGAGCGCATCGATCTCTTGCTCGAGCTCTGGATTATTTTCATCCCCTTTTCTTATTTTGGATTGGTGGTATGTAGCTTAGTCAAGTGCTTGAGAACCATTTTACTTAGTTGTGTATTTATGTATTTGTGCATTTATTTACTGCATTATTTGTGTACATATTTGTGTATTTCTTATCATGGATAATGTAAGTAGATTAAGTTTATATTTTATATCATGACTATTGTGGCTAAATATTCAAGACATCTGGACTATTAATTATTACTAATTCACATGCATTTAGCTCCTTAGATACACCGACTCTCGGCAGGGAGCCTTATAGTATTATTACAGATTGATTCCTTGGCAGAGAATTATCATAACATTTCTGTAAACATGTAATAATACTTAATATGTATTTGCTCTCATTCCTTTGTAAGGAATCCGGTACTTATTTATGCATTCTATTTTACCAGCCAAATTGGCCAAAATGTATTACTTAGGTAAAATCATGTTTATTTACTTATACTCCATATTTACTTACCTGAAAGCATGGGCGAGTATCAGTCGTTGACCTCCCCTTCCCTTTCATCTCATTTATCTGGCAATATAAGTAATTGCTATTCACTGTGACTGGTGAACCTTACCTTATCCCTTCTTGTTGTTCCCCTTTATAGGACTTCCCATAATTATGTTTATCTCCCTTGATGGGATGCAATATTTATTGTAAGCTCCCTTTGTTATTTATGAAATTAGTTTATTGTTTCTCTACATCATTCTGAAGATGTCCTTCACGAAAGGCATCTACTCTCCAGTGGTATCATTATGGCTAAACCGATTTGTACATCATGTCGTTGCAGCTTTTATTTATAGGCAACCTTCACTTGGAGACCTAGCAACCTAACGCTGATACCAGATTTGTTGGCACCATATCTGTTGATACCAGCTATACTTACTCTTCACAAGTGCTCAATCAACAACGCTAACCACAGCTTGAGAAAGAATCAATTTAAAAAAATAGTTAATTATTTTGTTCGGTATCTCAAACTATTGTAGGCCTACTTGTCTGAGCCTGCTGGTATATGCTGAAAAAGTAAACTTTATAGGTTGCCAATTGAAAGTATGTTTGGAACAAACAATTGGAAACTTTACAATCATCTGTATTCATGAGCTATTCACTTGCAGAGTGGCATGAATGTCGGCTTGAGACGTGAGTTTGAATTCAGGTCGTTCCTTTTTTTTTTTAAAGTGATTAAGGTCAAATTCACCCAGATCTTCCTTTCTTCTTCCCCTTTTCGATTTTCCCAACTGGTTTAGACAAGTGATAGGATCATAGCGTATTAAGAAAGCTAAAAGCATTAAATATCGCTAAACAAAAACAATTAGTAGATATGTCCCTAATCGCAGAGATTTATTGTTATTGGTCTATATCTATTACAAAGTTAATGACGTCACTGGTCCAAACTAATTGGAATAAACTTTTTTAAAAATGTTTTTCTTGTTTATCTTTTTTAAAGTACATTTTCTTTCTTTTCCCTAAAATAGCTAATAGCTGCGTCAAAGCGTGTTACAAAAATATCTATAAAAAAAAACTAATCAATAATTCTTTGGTGTGTTAAAAATTAATAGTTTCAGTTTTATTGTCGAAAACATCAGATATAATTTAAGGCCATATTAAAAGTGTTTCGAGAGTGTTACATTTGGTTAATTACGGTTTTGGGGGGGGGGACGAAATAGAGCCTTTTAAATATTTCAATATTGAATTGAGAAGTTAAAGAGAAGTCAGAGATTTATTTTGAAGTTGTTGGTATGTGTTTGGGAGGAGGGGATACTAGAATTTACAAGTAATGCGTGTGGGGGGCGGCGTTGTAAAGCGATCCGTTCTTATTCTTTGTGAAAGACCACTACGACAAACAGGGTCAGAAAAAGGGTCGGGTCAAGAAAGGGAGAGAAGGTAAGAGAGTGAGAGGGAAAGCACGAGACTATATAGGCGAGCATTACGATGCACATGGTCCAAAAACATGGGGCTCAAGAGAGAAGGAGAGTGAAAGAGATAAGGAGAAAAAATATGAAGAGAAAGAGAGAAATAGCTAACCGAAAAAATATGAAGAGAAAGAGAGAAATAGCTAACCGAAAAAATATGAAGAGAAAGAGAGAAATAGCTAACCGAAAAAAATATGAAGAGAAAGAGAGAAATAGCTAACCGAAAAAATATGAAGAGAAAGAGAGAAATAGCTAACCGAAAAAATATGAAGAGAAAGAGAGAAATAGCTAACCGAAAAAATATGAAGAGAAAGAGAGAAATAGCTAACCGAAAAAATATGAAGAGAAAGAGAGAAATAGCTAACCGAAAAAATATGAAGAGAAAGAGAGAAATAGCTAACCGAAAAAATATGAAGAGAAAGAGAGAAATAGCTAACCGAAAAAATATGAAGAGAAAGAGAGAAATAGCTAACCGAAAAAATATGAAGAGAAAGAGAGAAATAGCTAACCGAAAAAATATGAAGAGAAAGAGAGAAATAGCTAACCGAAAAAATATGAAGAGAAAGAGAGAAATAGCTAACCGAAAAAATATGAAGAGAAAGAGAGAAATAGCTAACCGAAAAAATATGAAGAGAAAGAGAGAAATAGATTACCGAAAAAATATGAAGAGAAAGAGAGAAATAGCTAACTGATCTAATGCAAGTGAAAAGTCGAAAAGGGATTGCATAACGATGCGCAGGGCGTTCAAGAGAGAGAGACGGAGAGAGAGAGAGAAGGCGAGAAAGAGAAGGAGAGAGAGAGAGAGAAGGCGAGAAAGAGGAGAGAGAGAGAAGGCGAGAAGGAGAGAGAGAGAGAGAGAAGGCGAGAAAGAGAAGGCGAGAGAGAGAAGGAGAGAGAGAGAGAGAAGGCGAGAAAGAGGAGGAGAGAGAGAGAAGGCGAGAAAGAGAAGGAGAGAGCGAGAAGGCGAGAAAGAGAAGGCGAGAGAGGGAAGGAGAGAGAGAGAGAAGGCGAGAAAGAGAAGGAGAGAGAGAGAGAGAGAGAAGGCGAGAAAGAGGAGAGAGAGAGAAGGAGAGAAAGAGAAGGAGAGAGAGAGAAGGCGAGAAAGAGAGCAGAAGACAGAGAGAAGGCGAGAGAGAGAAGGCGAGAGAGAGAAGGCGAGAAAGAGAGAAGGAGAGAGAGAGAGAAGGAGAGAGAGAGAAGGAGAGAGAGAGAAGGCGAGAAAGAGAAGGAGAGAGAGAGAAGGCGAGAAAGAGAGCAGAAGACAGAGAGAAGGCGAGAAAGAGAAGGAGAGAGAGAGAGAAGGCGAGAAAGAGAGCAGAAGACAGAGAGAAGGGGAGAGAGAGAGAAAGCGAGAAAGAGAGCAGAAGACGGAGAGAAAGAGAGAAGGCGAGAAAGAGAGCAGAAGACGGAGAGAAAGAGAGAGGAAATAAAAAAAATATACATCCTAGGAACAAATCAACGGGCGTAGTCGGCGTGAAATGCTAGGCAGTGTTAAGATTTATCGTTTGTTTTTTGTTTTTTTTTTGTTTTAAGGTTTTGTAAAAAGAAATCTCCGCCCAAACTCAAAAAAGTTCTGGATATGTCCTTAATTAGAATACTTGTTTTATTTTATAATAATAATAATTAGGGGTGCACCGGATAGTACTTTTTGATATCCGACCGGAGCCGGATATGACCGGATAGTAAAATTTGATATTCGGCCGGGGCCGGAGCCGGATACCTAAGTGTCTTGTTAATAGCTTGTGTTGCTGAACATTTTACGAAACTGTTAAATAACATACCTATATTGGTTGGTTTTATTTTTTTTCCTTTTATATACCTTATTGTTTTAAACTCTGTTACTGATTGATTTATTCAAACTTAACAGTATTTCTAAAAATCTGTGTAGCATGAGTGTGTCTGTATGTACGATACCACCAACTGTAAAGGATGTGTAGGAAGGTCAATGTAAATAATGTTAGTATATATTTAACTAATTACTAATGTAAATCTCTCATAAGTCAAGTGCAATCTGCCTTATATAGTGGTCGGATGTATGTGTTCATGCATTTCAGAGCAACAACCTGGTCAGATATACCTAGTGAGTCTACACATGTAGTCCTAGAGTAGTGTGTATAGTTGTTTGTGTTAACCATCAAGCATTGTTTTTTCCTTGAGCATACGCACGCAATAGAGTTGGGTGTCAGTCAAAAAAGACAACACATTGGCATGGTCAGTCAAGCATATAGATACATTATACCCGTCCACTAGTTAGATGTTAAGGTTTTTTTTGTTGTTTTTTTACACTCCAGCATATTGTTTCTTTGTTTGCTAGATCTAACTGCGGTACTATTGTTCAATTTATTTTATGCGATTTAAAAATTTACTGTAAGGTTTTCCGTTATTTATTAAGTCAAAAGAATTAAATAATGAAATTAGCTTTCTTTCTAGAGGTTTTAATACAAGGCAAAAATACACACACGCAAACATGCACATCTTTGTTTTATTTTAAAGTGCAAAGAACTTACGTAAGAAACATTAAATGCAAAGATCGTATGTTTGAAACATCTTTCTTAATTAATACTTATTAATTATTTTATTCTTGGTTTCAGTAACTGTTACAAAAGGGAACGATATTAATCCTATGAATGTCAGGTGTGTAAAAGTCGTCCTCGCCTGATACACAGTAGCTAAGTACGCATCTTAAGTAAAAAAAAAATAATAACAAGGAGTTAATTGACTGTCACAAATTATTAAGAATATTGTTATCAAATCAAGACACTTAACTGCAGGAGTAATATTCAAGTTAACACGTTAGAAAAATTATTTAACGTTAATATTTATTGACAGTGTAATATCCTTTGTTAGCAAGTTGCGTTTTTTCATTCTGGCTTAAAATGGTCAATGTCTATCAATAAATTGGGTGTCAATGACCAAAGAAATAAAATAAAGAGTAGGGGGTGTTTAGCTCTCCATTTAAAGATAGCCCTGTTCGTGTCTTCTACAAAATAACTAGTTACTGGCTTACTGGGCTATATAATCTCGCGGTTTGTGTTCTGTGTAGCTAAATGTCACTCGTTTAGGTGCGTGTGATCTTTAGTCCAGCTTACTAATTGAGATTTATGTTCAAGTAACGTAGCACACTTGAAAAGGTGTGGCCTCTAGACCAACCAAGTGATTAAGATTTTTCTCCAAATAAGCAAACTCTTTGTCCGGATACCCGTGTAGATGTTTTGCTTTAAGTCCAGTCCACCCCCCCCCCACCCCCACCCCAATTAAGATTAACTACTAAGTAAACAAACATAGTTCCCTCGTGTGACCTCTAGAGAGTGCTTACGTCCATCGTATCTGACTTGGGGTCACCTGTCAATCAATGAACTCAATGTGATGGACTAAACAAATAAAAGGGGGAGGGAGTTCATCTGGAAATATACCTAGTTACCTTAGAGGTGTGGCTCTTGTAGTCCAGCCCCCCTAATATAGATTAACTACTAAATAAACAAACTCAGTTCCCTAGAAAGGTGTGACCTCTAGAGAGTGTCAATACGCTGACATTAAACCTAAGTCCATCGTATTTAACTTGTGGTCAACTGCCTATAAAAAAAACTCAATGTGATGGACTAAACAAATAAAAAGGGGTGGGAGTTGTTCATCTCTACCTCTGGAGATATACTCGCACAGCTAGACAGACGTAGTCAGCATGACGTAGTCAAGGAATGTAGCATTTTAACATGTTAACTAACCTACTCAAAGGTCAAGACAAATTGAAAAAAGTGTCAGCCATTGCTGCTCTGTATGTAAAGCGCATTTATGATGTAAAGTTTCATTTCTATTTATATTAAGTTATTAACACGCCTTGTCTTTATAATAAACGATGTTTGGTGCATATTCATAATGGCTCTATTTTTAAGCACATTATTTTGTTTTAATATAAACATTAATACATTCTACAACAGACATTAATGGAACGAGGTCCACTTTATGCATATTAAATAGGTGTATTTTTTACTATCCGGTTTACTATCCGGTAGTGATATCCGACCGGAGCCGAATAGCACCGGATAGTAAAAAATGCCGGATATTCGGCAGAAGCCGGAGCCGGAGGGACTATCCGGTGCACCCCTAATAATAATAATCTTTATTATCCGTAAGGAAAACAGAGATATCCACACGTATGGCCTGGTCGTAGGGTATGCGCACTTCACTGTCGTTAGATGTTTCCGGGTTCCTACCCTGCCCGCTGCCATCCCCCGTCAGCCCGCGAGAGGTTTGGTCTAGGAATTAGATTATCTTCAGCTCTGAAGGAACAACTGAAAAATGTAAAACATTTATCTAATTTCTTTATTAAAATTTACATAATATAAACAGTTTTTTTTTCTAAATCTAATTACCTATACACGTTGTGGTTAAATTTGTTATAAGACGCCATGGTGATGATGCCTCCCCAAGCCATTCCAACAGAGTAAAATATTTGCAAAGCAGCATCGCCCCAAACCTGATGAGAACAACATGTGGTTACATTTATTTTCATGCAATAAGGTATTTAATTATTCAGTATACATTTCAGTTAGTTAAAACCAGTTTTAAGATATACTAATGACTAATTATTAGCATATATTTGTTTCTATTTACACTATATACAATATCGAACAAATTGCATATTTTTGCTGGCAAAGATGCTTTATCAAAGTACTAACATTAAAATCTGTCAACTTCTCCCAGCGAGGTACGATGTAAAACAGAAGTCCTTTGGTAGCACCTGGCAACGTACATCCTCGTATTAGCAGTATTGTCAGAACTAAATAAGGAAAAGGAGCTGCAAAGTGCATCACCTTTGGGTGAATGTTAAAACAAAATGTAAAACATGTAAAGCAGACGTGAAACTAGTTTACAAGAACAATATTCACAAGCTCTTTCAGCTGTTGTTTAAAATTACATAGACAATTATAAATCATACGTAACGTCATTCATTTACATATAATAATACTTTTATTTATAAAGCGCTGTTAACAAACAAAATGTAGGCTCAAGGCGCTGTAACAACATTACAAACAAAAACACGAGAGTTAAAACTACAGTTAATCTAAAAAGGTTTTAAACAGATAGGTCTTAATGTTCTTCTTAAAAGTGGTGTAGCATGTTGTCTGTCTGAGATCAATGGGGAGTGAGTTCCAAACCTTTGGTCCGTGAACTGAAAAAGCACGCAGACCGTAGCTTTTGAGGGAGAAACGTGGCACTACTAAAAGCGTTGAGTCCATTGAGCGCAGGGCTCTCTGGGGGACATATGGAGTTATCAGTTCGCTAAGGTACAAGGGCATCTCATTGTTATACATACACTGATGACAAAGTGTGGCGACCATGTAATCGATTCTCGCTTTTACGGGAAGCCAATGGAGCGTGCGCAAGAGCGTAGTAGCAGAATCTTGTCTAGTTTTTTTAAGGACTATTCGAGCGGCGTTGTTCTGTATACGTTGCAGCTTGGCTATTTTGTCATCAGGTATACCTGCTAGCACGGCGTTGCAGTAGTCAAGGCGGGAGAGTATGAATGCCACAGCTAGCGTTTTTGTTGACTCTGTTGTTAAATATGGTCGGATCTGGCCTAATCTGCGCAGCTGCAGATAAAGACCTTTGCAGAGCTGACTTATGTGTGGGTCGAAAGATAGTGTTGAGTCGAAGAAAACTCCAAGATTCCGCACTACATGGACAAAAGGAACATGGCAGTTCGTGATAAAGAGAGAATCTGTGCTTTCAACTTTTGAGACATTGTTCCTAGTGCCAATCTTAATTATTTCTGTCTTGTCTTCGTTCATCTTGAGTTTATTTTCAACCATCCAATCGCTCACCCTTGCAACGGTACTACTGATTTTCTCTAGCAGATGCGACACCTCTGAGGGTACTGATGAATTGTATAACTGTGAGTCATCGGCAAAGAAATGGTAGGATCCAAGCCACTTTAGGACGACTCCTGCTAAACCAAAAGTTGCAGAGAATCTGGCCATCATAATTTCATGGTCTAGCGTATCAAAGGCTGCGGACAAGTCCAGCATGGAAAGAATTGATATGTGGGCTTTGTCGGAATTGTGAAGTAAGTCGTTTAGTACCCTGACCACTGCTGTCTCTGTGCTACGGCACTTCCTATATGCAGATTGAAATTCTTCCAAGAGACAGTACTGTTCAAGATGAGAAAGAATTGCGCTAACACGATGCGCTCCAGAAGCTTTGACAGGAAGGGAAGATTTGATACCGGGCGATAGTTTTTTAGACATTCCGGGTCAAGACTGGATTTCTTTAATTAGGGCCTGACAAGTGCATGCTTAAATTGCTGTGGTACAATGCCTGAAGTCAGTGAAGTGTTCACAATGATAGTAATTGTAGCTACAAGCTCATCTAAACATTCAAGGAGCAAGGAAGTTGGAATAGGATCAAGGTCACATGACTTATTTGGCATCTTTAAAATAGTACTTTTGACATAGTCTTCAGATACACGCTGAAACTCGCAAAAAGGAGTATTTTGAAAAATTGGAGAGTGGTCAAGCTGTGATGAGAGGGATGGCATGTCATTTCTAATCTGCTCAATCTTCCCAATGAAGAATCTATTGAAGGAATCAGGAAGTTCAGATACTGGGATAGATGACGGCAAACGTTCGTTATTTGTTCCCCCTAACATTTCAGCGGTGATCCTAAATAGCTCCTTTGAAGAATCAGAAGTTTCGATTTTTTGTCGAATATGACTAGCTTTTGCGTCTCTAATCATACGGTTTACCTTGTTTTTTTCTAGTATGTATATTTGTCGATGTATCGTCAGACCTGTCTTTTGAAATGTACGTTCGGCACGTCGTCGAATAAGTTTGGCACTCTTTATGTCTTCCGTCATCACATATGTATACTTATACAAACTTGTTCACTGATCGCTACATCTACCGTATGTCAACATTTGAGTGTGTGTGTGTGTGTCAAAGGAAATTTTAGGTTTAATTAAAAAGTAACATTCAAATTCAAATGGAGCGAGATTTAAGCTACAATGTCACTTTAGTTGTTCAGAGCTCTAGACAAGTGTACTCACCTTGCCAAGTATCTTGACTCCTTTAAAAAGACACATAAAAACACAGAGCCATGAGACCGCTAGACAAATGAAAAGATGCCATCTGATATTCCCTGGGCTGTCAATACCCCGACTCATGTCTAGGACATAACGCCTGCAAATTAATTTATTAAAAGGTTTTTTTTTTGTTTTTTTTTGTTTGTACAGACAATAGAAATAAAATATCAGCAGTTGAAGGCCTTAAGGACGAGCGTGGTTTGGAGTAAAGTTGGGCCTAGAGAATACGTTTACAATGGTTGAATGTCTTGAGCTCAAATAATGAATACGTTACAAATGTAATAGAAATGTTTTGTAGCATACGCCACACAAGAACTCCATTGAGAAACCAAGCAAGTCATGGTTCAAGAATGTACATAACTTACTTTATAAATCAACTTGAAGCCTTTATATAGATCCTAGTTCTACATATTTATAACACATATCTCATTCAAATATCAAAATCCAGATCAACTAATGCTTATCAAATACTCCAGACAGTCAGCATGTTAACACTACAGATCACTAAGATAAAATAAACAGCTGTATGTCTTATATATCAATACTGTTACATCTCTCTTCTTTAAATAATCAAAATACATGTATTAAAATTGTACGATATTACAATAAAAACTTTTAACACTAATGACTTAAGGGTTTGCATCATGTACTATTAACAGATAGCATGTGGCTGACAAACATTAACGGTAGAAATTCAAATTCAGATGTTGATCCGGATGGTTAGGCTCATCATATGTTTCAGACACTTGTGGTCTTACTTGTCTGCAATGTCAATGATTTTATATTACCTCGTTCTGAATGCTGCAAAGCATATGATCTACAGCTCTTAATTAGCTTCTGGCACCCGATTGTAACGGCGGCTTTGGGCTCTAAATTCTTGTTTCCGACTTCTGCAACGCTTCTAGCCTCTGTTACTTAATTTGACTCTGGCCTCTGTTGTTTTTCTTGGCTCCTGCCTATGACTTCTGCACATCTAGCCTCTGTTACTTAATCTGAACCCGTCCCGAGTCACGATTTTAAATTGTGCTGCTCTTTGTCTGGTACTTTTGGAACACAAAAGTGCCCTATTTCTTTAGTCATTATGTTCGCCTCCTCTTTTCCTCAGTCTGACTTCATTATCTATCATTCTGTCTCCTTTATTACTTATTATGGAGTGTAGATGCACTGGCGGATCCAGGGGGGCGGTAGGGCCGACCCACCCCCACCCCCGAAGGGAGGGGCGAACGAATTTTTGTAGAGAAATTACACAATTTATATGCAAATTCTATACTTATGTTAATAATATATACAAATTATTTATATTTTAACCTATTTTTGGATTATATCGCCCCCTACCTCTAGTATGGTATCTTGGCCGCTTCTATGGACTGCCTTTTTAAATAGAATGAATAATGAGCTGTGGATGTCAGGAGAATGTGTCTGTGGCAGTGAAGAATGCCAGAAGACGCTTGGCGTCGGGGCTCCGTCCCGAAACCCGCTGGGGGGGGGGAGCTTACAGCGCTTCTCCAGACCCCCTAGCTGACAAGGGAAAGGCCACCAACGTGACTTTTTTGTTTTTGGCGAAGGTTTGAGAAATACTGCTATATATATATATATATATATATATATATATATATATATATATATATAAAAGCAATAATCTAAATATGTGGAATATCTTATCTTTTCAAGGAAAAATGGGTTGCATTTGCAGTTTAGTAAGGGCCTTTAAATTAGAATATTTTTTAAGTAAAACATTATTCAAAAGGTCCTTTTTTAATAGGATAAATAATAAGCTGTAGACGTCAGGAGAATGCGTTTCTGCAGTGAAGAATGCAAGAAAACGATGCAAAATATGTGACATTGGCGACATTTCGTCTTACTCAGGAGAGACGACTTGTAGTGAGTTAAATTTTGTTAATTATAATTACTAAAGTCTAATGTTTTATCTTAGATTAACTTGATTTTGTCTATATTAGTTTTATTAGTAAAGATATATTACATCTTCAACGGTTTAGTTGTCTACCAGCTGTTTGGTGCTACAGGTCAACGACTGGTAACAACATATTGGTATCAGAAGAAAGAAAAAGAAATAATTCTAAAACATACTGATGTTAAAAGAAACAAAAAGAAAGAATTCTACAACACATTGGTGTCAGACGAAACAGGACGAATTTAATAACATATTGTGTCAGAGTGAAGGAAAACAACCTACTGTTATCAGAAGTGGAACTCAATTATCAAAATGGCGTCTCAAAAGTGAACAAACATAACATACTGATGTCATTATAAGAAATAAAGTCAGAAACGTCAAGTTGTAGTAATACATAAGAATGTCATTTGCTGTGAAACGTTTAAGAAATATCAGAATACTAGTCGACCGGCAGCCTACCATACGCCGCTATTTTGCAGGGCCAGCCTAAGGCCACTGCAACCTATGCGACCGCAGTGGGCCCCGCACTTTCATAGGACCCGCACTAATTCTAGGTGAATAAATTATTAAATTAGGCCATTTTATAACTTTTAACAGATTTCTCGCGGCCTGCTGTCGATTTACCAAGAGCTCCTGGAAATCTCCTGAAATTATTAAAATCTTTAGAAAACTCATAAAAATCTCCTGAAATATATAGACATTATCCCGTAATTTTGGAATCTGGTGAAAGAAGCTTCTCGCGCCTCAAACTAATGAAGAATTACTTGAGGTCTACAATTCTCGTAGATGGATTGAAAAATTTGGTAATTCTTGCTATTGAGCGTGATCTATGTAGGAAATAGAATGTTTATGATATACTGCATGACTTCGTTACACACAAGGCTCGTAAGTAATTCTGATACGTAGTAAAAAATGAATAAAATGCAAAGACGAATGTATTTTCTAATATAAACTCTTAATTTTCACTTATAATCCGTATCCCTGCCCAAACTGGGCCCCGCGAATTCCGTTTCGCATAGGGCCCCACAATGGACACGTCCGGCCCTGCTATTTAGTGATGGGTGAATACAGAGTAGATTACTTGTTCTCCCCCCCCCCCCCCCCATTTTTTCGCTTCTAATTTTACGTGAGGTAGAAATAAAAAAAAGTGATCTTTCTTGGTCACAACGGTCCGGCCCAGCTATTTTGTGACGGGTGAATACTACTTGTTCTTCCCCTTCTTTTTTTTCGTAGGGTAACTATAGTTCTTCCAACTTGTGTCCAAACTCTTGAGCCATGAAGAGAATTATATATATAGTGTTAAAGTGAAAGAAAGAATAAAAACGTCTGTCTCAAGTATTAAATATAGATCTATGTGTACTAGCTTGTCTCCAAGAAGAAAAGAAGTCACTCACTACTATAAGTTGATCTATAAATTAGTGACATTGTAAGTTATATATTGTGTGCCTGTGGACGTTACCGTACTAAGAATGAATTCAGTGCAAAGAACAAAAAAAAATTCTCTTCTCTAATAATATACAAGAGAGTGGCACACAGATGGCTACACAGTCACAGTCAAATCGAGAGACAAAATTTGACTTCATTTCATCATTTGAGGACAGGAGCTGTACTAAGCTTAAAACCATGTTTAAAACATTGTCCCATTTCTTGAGGAGAGTACTATTTTGAGATGTGTTTATACTCTCAACTCCATAACATTGAATAATTAACTCTTCACTTGTAAAAGATTGACTTTGTTAACTTCATTACAACATTCAAAAAAGAGGCTGGTAACAAAGGTAAAAATAGCCCACGTCATCTTGTTTGGAACTCTTGGGGAAAACATTAGTTGCACACTGAACTTCTTGTGTGTTTGACTGTTCCATAAATAGCTCTTGATTTAGATCTAGTGACCAAGTCAGTTATTTGTAAAAAAAAAAAAAAAAAAAAAATTGGAAAGATTTAAGTAGAACTAAATATAATTTTTTAAATTTATTTTATTGCAGTGATGCAGTCTTTGTAAGTGACATCTAGGATTTAACAATATCTTCTTAACCACCAATTCATTAAATACATATTGAATATTAACAATGCACTAATATAAGCATTAATTAATCTCCATATCCTGTGATATCAAGTCGTTAGTCGAACAATAGGTCTACAACTGTATCGATAACACTTTCAACCAGAGCACGTCTCTTCTTTTTGTATCTTTTTGTAGTTGTTGATATTTTGTAGTTCATAGTTTCTGATATTCTTTCTAAAAATGTTGAAACCTGCCTTTTTAACTGCTTGAGCGGAACTTTTCGGGCGGGTTTACTTTTAGTTTGTGCTTCCTTGTAACCAAAAATGTAAACGCACTATCCACTCACATAAAAAGCGATCAAGCCACTTAGGCATTGTAACATTTTGCGCTGTTATGCTTTAGAGAAAGAAACATTTCAGCACCTGTAGTTGAGATGTGTGTCTGGTGGTTTGATTCTCAGAGCGAAATAAATTATTTCAATTGTACCAAAAGTCTAATATTAAGTCATTTTCTGAAAAAGACTACATAAACTGATTGAATGATCTACAGATCCATTGAAAATAACTTTGATTGGATGTTTAATACCTGTACTCTTAGAGACGCTATAACTCCACTGTCATACCCCTCCGCTCAACATATCATATGGTCAACATCATCCCTTTCGATGCAGTTTAAGATATCAGAATTGATTTTATCAGTTTGTTCCTTTTTTTTTTAATTGTATAACTTTTAAGTTCGGACATATGATCAGTCAGGTGTGGCGTCAAAGTTAATATCAAAGTATCTTGGTGCCATAATGTCTCTGAGAAGTATATATCCTTTACGACATTACGTGGTTTGCTAAATTATATTTAGAAACTCATTCTGAGTTGTTTATGCAACGCTGCTTAAATGCTTTTCAGCATTATACGTGTTTTTTCATTATCTCATATTTTGCATTTCTTGTATTTCTGAATTATTCCAAAGAGTCTTTTCAGTGAGTTTTGTACAATCAAATTCTTCTATTAACAGTCCAGCTCATGATATCTGCAGAAGAAATTGCGCAAAAAAATGTTCAGAATAAAAAGACGTTAACCAAATTCAAGGAGGCGCAGTGGCTGAGCGGTAAAGCGCTTGGCTTCCGAACCGGGGACCGTGGTTCGAATCCTGGTGAAGATGGGATTTTTAATTTCGGGATCTTCGGGCGCCTCTGAGTCCACCCATCTCTAATGGGTACCTGACGTTAGTTGGGGAAAAGTAAAGGCGGTTGGTCGTTGTGCTGGCCAAATGACATCCTCGTTAACGGTAGGCCTCAAATGCAGATGATCTTTACATCATCTACCCTATAGACCTCAAGACCTATATACTTTGATATTAACTTTGACGCCACACCTGACTGCCCTTTAGATCTCTAAAAGGGAAACTTTACTTTTACTTTCCATATTTTGATAACACATAATATATATATTACGGAAGTGTTGTAATGGGGTTCGGGGGTTTCCGAAAAATGCGTAGGAAGCAATATTAAAAAGGTTCATGCCGAAAAGCATCAGAGAGCCTTTGAATATTTCGATAAAGAACTAAAAAGTCGATGTACACGACTATTCCTAAGGTGGAGGGAGGGGGGAATAAGTTATACCGGTAATCGAATTCATGGGTAAAAAGTAGACATTTATGGTTGGGAGGGGTAGCGTTATAAAGCGGGCCGTGCCTACCAGGTGTAGTCGATGCCATCCTAAATATTTTAAATTGTGTCTACAAACATCTGGACTTACCGAACACTTATGTAAGATTGTTCTTTATTGATTTCTCATCAATTTTTAACACTATACAACTTCATTTACTCATTGAAAAGATGAAAGCGTTGAAGATTAGTCCATACATAATACTGTTACGATCTTCTCAATCAGGCGTTCTGCAAACACTGCTAAACACAACACAGCACATCTAACACAAGAACTTGACAAGAGCCTCAAGTAACAATGTGGCGGTTTATTTACAAATTAACACAATTGGCGACACTAAACTGCCTAACTAATCACAACAAGTCTTTCTAACTCGTACAGCTACATTTTCGAGGACCACAGTACTTATGCCTTGCGTTTCTGGACTGAACTGTTTTCTTACACATTGTCTCTCGACCGTAAAGGCTTTTGGTCACATGACCACAGCACGGGCCATAGTTGCGTGCACTAGCATTACTGTCCCTTGTCTATCGACAGCCGTTGACCTGTGTGATTGGCCTGAGTCGTGTGTATCAGTAGGCCGCACACATATTAACCCTTTCAGTCCGCCACTGGAGTTACAACAATACTATGGGCTAATGAATTTTTGACCCAGAGACCTCAGAGATTTAGGCACCGGATATTTAGGCACCCGGAAATTTAGGCACCCCGATATTTAGGCACCCCGATATTTAGGCACCCGGATAATTAGGCACCCGGAAATTTAGGCACCCGGATATTTAGGCACTTTCGACAAGGCGGAAATTTAGGCACCGGATAATTAGGCACTCTTTAATAAGCGACCTTAATTTTGAAAATAATTTTAAAATGTTAAGGTATATTTTATCCTTAGGCTATGAGCTATCGGTGACTTTATAATAAATAGCAACTATAACGATTCTAGCTAAAGAAAAGCTGACAAAATGGGAAAAAAATGACAATCATGAGAATGTGTGGAAAAATGACTCCTAAGTCATTATATAATATAGACATCACAGAATTCAGGGGAGGGGAGGTAGAGATGATTCTCCGCTCATTGCTTCAGTCCATCACCAGCCCCTATAATGTTGACTGGTGATTTTTTTTTTAATTTTGATTTATGCAATCTGTGCGGGCCACCTGGTTGCAGAAAGAACTCAGGAAAAACACTCTTGTAGTCTATATCAAAAGCTTTCGAACATTGAGACTTAGTAGTCACAGAAGCAGCTTTTATACAGTGGCTTGCTGAAAGAGGCCACTAACACTGGACTACAAATTGACTTTGATGTAGCTGGATAAAAACGTTTATAACATCGGCATGATATTTCGCATGTCGCGGAAAAGACTCGATACATTTCGAACCCAGTAGTCTCATAAGATCAACAGGTGGACCGATTTCTTTTGAGATACCCGCCAGTGTAAAGGAGCCTGATCTATTGTTTTATCATAAACTGTCAACATTGTCATTATATTAAGAACTTCAAAGATGTTCATCTGTTATAAGCAGAATGAGTATTCTGTTTATAACAGACGAAAAGAGACCAATATTCTAAAATTAATATAGAAATTTTCAACTCATCTGTCTTTTCCATAAACTCTTTATTTTTTAAATTTCAAAACATATTTTATCGCGATTTCTAGCCATTTTGCAATGTCCAACCATATATATTTTATATAAATATTATAGATCATAAATTTGCATATATTGAATATATCATAATATATGCGTAGTTAAAGGTAAAAATTAATTACCACAAAAAACATTTGAAGGAGGTAACACACCTATATATAATATATATATATATATATATATATATATATATATATATATATATATATATATATATATATATATATATATATATATATATATATATATATATATATATATATATATATATATATATATAATATAGATTAATTCCGATATAAAAAAAATGAATACTAACATATCTAATCCCTATAAGTAACGCGAGCAAAGCCTCCTTCTCATTCCCATACCCTTTTGAAGGAGACAAGTTTCTCCAGACTTCCAATTTAGCACCCATGCTGTTCCATACCCTTGACCCCCAGTGAATAGCCTTAAGATTCACTAAGTAACTTTTACGACCAAGTTTACATCTATCTGCGAGAAATCCTCTCCCTTAAGTGGGAGTGTGTGCCCCCCACCCCCGCCTATCCCATTTTAAAAGTACGATCCCTCCCTTTCCCACAAGCAGAGGGCGATTGCGATTATATTTATCGCCAACACTCCCCGACATAATAAAAATATTTTATAATACTTTTTAATCTAAAGTATTTAAATTAGTAACTAAATATTTACACAAGTTGCATAATCATCAATTAAAAAAACTCACCAGTCAACCTTAGGGATTGGTGATGGAGGGAAGCAATGAGCGGAGAATCATCTCTACCTCCCCTCCCCTGAATCCTGTGATGTCTATATTATATAATGACTCAGGAGTCATTTTTTTTCCACACATTCTCATGATTGTCATTTTTCCCATTTTTTCAGCATTTCTTTAGTTAGAATCGTTATAGTTGCCATGTATTATAACGTCACCGATAGCCCATAGCCAAAGGATAAAATATACGTTAACATTTTAAAATTATTTTCAAAATTAAGGTCGCTAATTAAAGAGTGCCTAATTATCCGGTGCCTAAATTTCCGGGTGCCTAAATTTCCGAGAGCCTAAATATCCGGGTGCCTAAATTTCCGGGTGCCTAAATATTCGTAAATATGTTGTGCCTAAATATCCGGTGCCTAAATTTCCTAAATTCGTACACATAGACGCCGCAGGCTGCTGTGACATCGCCATTGTGGTTCATATAGTACACCAATGATTTTCAATCCAATCGTCCTTTTTGCTCCTTCACAAAGTTCGCTGATGATACGGCTATTCTTGCTCTGCTCTCAGAGAGCTCACACGTAAATGAGTATTTCAGAGAAATAGAACACATTGAAAAAACTGTAAAGATAATTTTTTATTATTAAATGTAAAAAATAAAACAACAAAGAAATGATAATCGATTTTCGTAGGGAAAAGATGGAAAATGATATTGTTTCTGTAGCTGGAGAGACTATTGAAATAGTGCAAACTTTTAAATACCTTGGTACTATCCTAGACAATAAACTAAATTTTACTGCAAATACTGATTATATCAGCAAAAAAGGGCAGCAAAGATTACGATTACTAAGAAAACTGTCCTCGTTTAATGTTCGTGAAAAGGCATTGACTATGTTTTATCACGCTCACATCTGCAATATTTTAAGTTTTAACATCACTGCCTGGCATGGGCTTAGCCAGAATTCTTTTTCGGGGGGGGGGGGATTTTTTTCTATCCCCCTTCCCCCGCGAAAAAAAATGTATGTTTGAATAATGGATGGATGTGTGTGTGTGTGTGTACATAATTAATATCTATTACATTCTGACCCTTCATTTTTTTGGAAGTCGTTTATTGTGCCCTAGAATAGCTTCTTCCTGGAGTTAGTGGGTTAACTAACATGTCCCGCCGCCAAGCACTATTTCTGGTATTGAAAGCCAACTAAATGCATATTCTGAGGTATCTACAGTGAATTATTTTGCTATTAAAAAGTTTTATTTCAAAAACCTAATGTGCTATTCTTACTGACCTACACCCTCCGGCTCCGTTCGGCGCATTTGCTGGCAAGCTGTTTCCACAAAAATCTGACACTGGCAATGTATGAAGCCTATTCCCACCTGCTCTGAGGACCTCCATGAAAGTGTGGCGCCAAGTTGTACTAGGATGTCATCGCAACTCTTATTATGCGTAATTCTTTTGTCGGAGAACATGTCCCGCAAACCTCATGCGACGCTCTGTCACAACCTTACTAAGGGGTGGACTCCCATTTCGGCATAGGATTTCCTTGATTTTGACCCGCTCTATAACTGACTCCTAAAATCCGTCTTAGCCATGTTTGTAGAGCCACATTTAGTGCTTTTCAATTTCATTGCACTTTATTAATGGAGCCCAGCCACTGGTAGACATGTGTAACTTCTCTTGACTACGATCTTGGAATTTGGTGACTATTTTGCTTTAGGTGTTATATCGAAAAGGGAAGTTTTATCGTCAAAATCATCTGTTGGGGGGTTTTAAACTAAAATATATCTGGATTTTTTCAAAACCACATTTAGCTACGGTCATAGAATTTCATTTCGGGGGGGGGGGGGTGAACCCCAAAAACCTTCCCTTGGCTACGCCTATGCTGCCTGGTATGGCAATCTGAGCATCAAAAATTAAAATGAACTCCACAGAATTCTTAATGCTGCTGGTAAAGTCATTCACAAAAAACAAAACCCATTTGGGCAGCTGTTTAACACAAACATCCATCAAAAAGCTAAAAAGATACTAGAAATAAAAATCACCCTTTGGGTCATGATTTTGTGATTTTACCATCATAAAAGAAATACAAGACACCGATAGCAAAGACAAACAGACACAAACATTTTTTTGTTCCCCTGGCAATTAAATCATTAAATAGAATCAATTTGATATAACCTTTTCACATGTAAATTATGAGTGAGTCAGGTGTGCATGTACATTTTGTTTTTTTATATTAACAATATTTTGATTGGTGTAATGAACAAATTGTAAGACAAATTTCCTTAAGGACAATAAAGATTATTATTATTATTACTATATTAAAGGGGGCAGGCGGAGCAGGAAGTAAAAAATATTTTTTAAAAAGACCAGCATAAAATAACACACAGTTTATCAACTATTTTCAAAGTAATTGAAAAGCAGAAGTACAGTCTGGGACAGGGTTAAACAGACTTTTTGTTAAGACGGAGAGTTGTAGTGGGAAGAGAAAAGTGATACTCGAATTTACCAGCCGGTCCAACTTATAAAAGCAAAGCAAAGTAACCAATATAGCCGGTGGGCAATGATTGTAATTATTATACAGAATGCGGACTTTTGGGGAATGCCGAACCGAAAATAATAATATACAAAGGTTTGATAGAAAGCTTGCGATTGTTTGCAAATTGCGGTGATCATGTATATATATATATATATATATATATATATATATATATATATTACCTTTACCTATCCCTTAGTCTGTTGGACAGTTGGGGCACCAGGCAAGACTTGTCGACCGTCTTTCTCCATTCCTCCCTTTTTTTTTTGTCTTGTTTAGAACCTCTCTCAATGGCAGGCCCGTCCATTCTTTAATGTTGTCCTCCCATCGCTTTTTCTGTCTGCCTCTTCTCCTTCCCCTGGCACTTTTCCCTGAAGGAAGGTCTTTGCGAGCCCCGTAGATCTTGTATATATATGATTAGTCGCAACAGAGTCGATAAAATGATACCTCTCAAAGTCGCCTGCTGGAATATTCGCACACTGCAGGACAGCAACAAAAGTGAATGCCCCCAACGGAAGTCTGCACTGGTGGTATTATAGTTGACTCGGCTAGATATAGACATAGATGCCCTTGTATATAAATTCTTTTTTAAAATACCTCTATTCAAATCACACTTTCTGAGAAAGTGGAATGGTCACATCCTGGATCCAGGCTCCTTCACGCTATCACAATCATCAATTTAAAAAAAATATAACGATGGTTTACATCTATATTAGAGTAGTGCATTCCAGACCTACGTTAAAAAGCACCAGAGAAGGGGGAATGTCCAGTTCTCTTCACGGTATTCACCTTAGCGAAAGGCAAGTGGAAATGGCAGTGGGGTTATTTTACCCTTGGTCATTTCCAAGACCCCGGTACAACCACGGGGGAATCGTCACAAAATGGAGGTTAGGAGTCAGAGATTTCCTTCTCCTAGAAAGTTGCATTATTAAGGTTGACGTGTCCCATCAACACAAGGCTAAACTGCTTTTGAGGCGCCAGTAGTCCGCTTTCGTCCCTTCTCCTCAGTTTGTAAACAACGAGTTCCGGCGGATTTATGAGAAAATCACGTGTGAAGGCCAAAAGCTGGATTTTGACTGTCAGAGGCATTTAGAGACGCAAGCCTTGGGAGCATTTCTTGAAAGTGGGAACTTATTCTTTGATTTGCTGCATTGTCACAGCGAGGTACTTTGACTTTACTGCTGCAAAATGGCCTAATTGACGTTTAACCTCTGAGTTTTTATCTATAACAAGTTTGTCCAAGATACAGCTTTCTTATTCACGTTATTGGTCTCAGTCACTCAAAACAGCCACCCATTATTTTTTTGTCGAATGAATTAATAAACAGAAGCTAAAAAAGACACTCACGAACTGTTCAAAGTATTGTTCACAGTATCAGTCTCACTATATGCACGGTTCGAATTTTGAACCAAAGTGACGTGCTACAAGCACTAGGCGTGAGACCTCTTACTAAGAAGTTCCCATTAGCAACGCTCGCAGTGGACCACTCTTTTTACAAAAAAAAAAAAAGATTTCTCACTATTTAAAAAGAAAAGTTAAGGAAATTTCAAGACGCCTGCCTTGTACTAACGTTAGTTCATTTGCTGACTCTACGAACAGTGTAAATCCATAACTTAAATGTGTAATTATTGCGATATTTTTAAACCTAAAATATATTTTGAGCTTTCGTGGAAATTGGTAAGGAATAAATGTCGGGAAAAGTTACTGGAGAATTGATTTTAAAATTCTGCTTTTTGAGAACTGTAAGAACGGCTTTTGTAAGAGCTCTCCAAATGTCTCTTTCTGAGGCTATCTGATGCCAACTAGTTTCCTCTTTATCAGTGAGGGCGAAATGGCGCCTGGGTTGATCTTTAAAGCACTTACCGGAGGGGGGCATTTCCTCGTGACTTCTTTTAAGCTTGACAAAGAAGATCGCATGATATAAATTATTTTAAAACTATAAAGCCGTACAATTTTATAGATCAGGCATGTCAAACTCATTAAGGTGTATGGGCCACATAGAAAATTTACTATGACCTGAGGGGCCGCAGCAAAAAAAAATCAGTTGCAAAACAGACTACTAGTTTTTTTGTAAATTAGAAATAATGCAATACAATAATTAATGGCATACCTGTCCCTTAGCTAAATTTGTAGTACTATTGACTAATTAAAAAATACTTTGATTACGCATTATTTTCTTTGTCCTGATGCTTTGACATCTTTTCCGGGATACCATTTTATTAATGTCAGGTTGAAATTTGTTTGCCACTGACGCTTTCATCACAGATGACAAAATTTTGATCAGATAATCTCGAACGGTGAGGTGTTTTTTGTAGCTTTTATTATGGAAAAGAGCTGCTCACATAGACCAGTGCATGCAAACATAGCTAGAATTCTGGCTGCCAATTTCCGCAATTCAACATACCGTTCAGGGTAAATAACTGTACAGTTTTGGCACAGCCATTTCAATATACTTCGATTTCAACTAAGAATCTGACTGCTATTATATCAGCTCTAGTTGCACATTTCCAGCAGCCTTTTCAGAATCAAATGAGAACGGAGATACAAAACACGAAAACTCTTGCTTTTATGTAACGAAGTCACGAAAACGGTCATTGAAAGCATCTACTAACGATTCCAGGTGTAGGACTTATTTACCAAATGTCGCAACAGTATTTAATCTTTTTAGTTCCTTACACGTTAAGAAGTGAACAAGATTTTCACTTCATATTTGGTTTATCCACAGTCGTAATTTTGCTTGAAAGCACTTCACATGATTACACGCAGTTGTGACAATTTTGTCTTTACTTTGAAGTTTCAAATTTAAGTCTTGCAGGTGACCAATGATACCAACTGCCAATGCAAATCCTGAACACATTCGTCAGTTTGGAAAAGTTCAACAGGTTCAACTTTCATGTTCATAAACAATGCGATTTTCTCACGTAGTGCAAACAATCTCTTCAATATTATGTCATGAGAGCCAGCGGACTTTAGTGTAGTAGGGAACACAATCAAATTCATGTCCAATGTCATCCAGAAACATTAAACATTGGCGAGCATTAAAACCACGGGAACGAATAAAATTGAGAAGCGACTGAAAACGGTCTTATGACATGTTGAAACTGTAATTGCTGTGCGCAGAATGTTTCTTGGTGAATGATGCACTGAAATTTAAAGTAGCAAGTCTCTCTTATTTTTGCAAGTAACTTTGCATCAAAACCATTTCATTTCTTGGTTGGTGCGCCATACCTTGTTAGACTAGAAAGCTTTATCAAAGATAAATTGTACTGCATTATCACCTCCTGTGATTTCTCAAAAACATCCTCACTTGTTGTGGTGTATAGAACAGAACTCAAGTAGTTCCTCGTGTATGTCAAAATTCCTGTCACAGGTCCTTATGAATATTACCAACTTTGCTACACCCTTTACATCAGTTGACTCATGGAGAGCCAATGAAAATAATTCAAATCTTTAATTGTTCACGCAACCTGACTGACATGTCATTTATTATATCTGCCACAGTGTCACTAGTTAAGGCTATTTCTTTGAATGCTTTCACCTTTTCTGGACAAATTACTACGGCTTTAACGACACCCTTCTTCATAAAATCACATTTATTAAATGATTTGCAATGGCTTACAATGAAGTTTGACAAAATGTAGCTTGCTTTCACTGCAGACTCACCCTCGTTGTTCAGTTTAATAAATACTATTTTTCAATTCAAGTAGCTTGTCATCTTTTGTTTTCCAGCATAATAGTTTAACATTATTTTTATAATTTTTTAGGTGGCCAAGGGGGCCGCATGCAAGGTGGTCGCGGTCACAGAACATGCCTGTTATAGATGGTAAGGTAATTACTTTTAATATTAATTTTCTATTTGCAAACTTGATCTAGAAAAATCTATTTAAATGTACAATCGAAAATCATAAGATGATTAAAATCAACAGGTTTGAAATATTTAGATCTAGGACTGTCAAAAAGGCTACCTAGTCATATGTTGTGTTATCTTCATGTAAACTAAAAGGAAATAAGCTTTTATCAGATTTGCGTGAATATATAGTTCTGTGATATTGATAGCCTCTTCTATTTAAAGTCTGCGAAATAAGATGCATTTCTTAATTTTCTGAGACAAGAACGATTTCCGAAATTCCGTAGGCGAATTCCTTTACAGCTTGTAGAAAAGTTACGTACATAATTATCTGACACTACAATATATATATATATATATATATATATATATATATATATATATATATATATATATAGGTCTGTGATTCAATTTTAAATGCTTATTACTTACTCCCAGAACTCTTCACTGGCTGAAACATACTTCTCACTTTGATTGTTTTCGTATCCGGATTTGTTCATAACCATCTGATTGAGATTGCTTAGCAAATCTGTGTTACTGGTAAGATTCCTAAAGCCGCTGTCATCCTTGCAATGAATTGTGTTCCAATCGTTACCGCAGTGAGACCAAGGCAGTGCAGCTCGAAATGAAAGAAATAGGTAGTAGAGAGTCCAAGCTATGATGACATTGTAATAAATGCAAACAATACCAGAAATCATATTCATGCCAATGCCAACTCCTGTAAAAGAAAAAAGATTGCATTCAGGCACAATAGATATTTTTGTTTATCATTTATATTTTTACATTTTTAAATTGTAGGACTATTAAAATACAAAACTACAACGACAAATTGAGTGGAAACACAAACTCAAAATCGGTCGCGTAAATGGTCCGCTCAGGCAGGTAAAAAGGCAGGTTTCAATATTTTCTGCAAGAATATCAGAAACTATGAACTACAAACTATCAACAACCATATCTCTATACATATAAGTATAAAAAATGTTGCCGATAATATCTTTTTAAAATACAGACATTACTTCAAACAAGGTTACAAAGACAGTTTGTGTAGAAACACAAACTCAAAATCGGCTCCGAAGTGGTCTACCCAGACAGGTAAAAAGGCAGGTTTTATTATTTTCAGTAAGAACATCAGAATGAAATTCTATCAAAGACAAATGACAGAGAAGAATAGAGAAAGAAGGTTGACAGATCTTGTGTGGTACCCCAGCGGTCCAGCAGATCAAACGATAGGTGAAAATGGATGTAAAGTTAGATGTGAACCTGGCCTAACTTATGTCTTATAATGAATAGGTAATTGATCTAATTGTTTTTGTAAACAAATCTCTTTACAAATCCTCAAATTATCACACAAACTCAGAGGCGGCCCCCGTCGGATCCGCCTGTTCGCAAGGAATATTCAAGACGTGATTTTATTTTGACTGTCAAAAGTAGGCTAATAATGTTTCAAAGATTTATATGCCATTGTAAAATTTTTTTTTTCTGTCTTACATGTTTCGGATGTTCTTTCAAACTTAAAGATAATTAACTTCCTTGTCCAAATCTCCCGCTGGACGACGGGGGAAGGCAGCGAACTGGGTATGAACCCCGGACCGTCGAGATAATCAGTCTAGCACGCTAACCGCACGACCAGGCATTGCTGTTAACTTAAGAAACTAGTTACAAACTAATAGCCTATTATTGATAAATAGATATATTACACATTACGGCATGACATCTACCGGATATATACAATATGTCAGACGAGCGATTTTAGATAATCTTTCAGCATTGATTTGTAATTTTAAAAAAAAGAAGAAGAAAAGAATAGATATCTTGCTTGTAGGCCTACATCGATGTCTCAGCACAGTTAACAATAGAGCTATTGGCATTTTCATTTAAATGGAACTAGAATGAGGATGTAGATCTAACTAAACTAAACTTCTGATTTAGCACTTTTGAGATCTATATCTACTAGATCTAAATGAAAAATATAAATTTGGAATAATTTAGATGTAATTAAGATTTATGAAAATAAAAAGCCTAGATAATCTATCAATAGACTCAATGCAACATTAAATTTAAAAATAGTTGATTAGTTTTAGTATATTAGGCTATAGCATTGAGATATTGATCTAGACGTTTGGAAATCAAAATCTACACTATAAGTCTAGAAATTGAAAATTATATATCTTGATCTAGTCTATATCATTTTAAACTATACCTAGAATGATTTTAATTAGAATATATATTATAAATATAGATCTACTTTTAAAAAATCTAGATATACTGTAAAAAAAATCTACATATACTGTAAAAAATCTAGATCTAGTTTAAAAAATCTAGATAGGATCTTAATCTGGCTATTATGTCTTTATAAAATACGAGTCAGATAACGAGGTTTAATAAACATTACTATACCGAGTTGATTGAGCATTTCATTTAAAAAATTAATTCCATATGACATCAAAGGAAAAAAATACACTAGGTCACACGGCCTAGTTAGACACAAAAAATGCCTTCATCTATACGAGCCAGTTATCGAGTGTTCATAGACATTGGTGCACCGAGTGAGTTCTTTTAGCATTTCATTTAAAGAATTAATTCCATATGACGTCAAATGAAAAGAATCCACTACGTTACACGGCCTAGTTAGACTAAAAAAATGCCTTCATCAATACAAGCAATTTTTCGAGGTTTCATAGACATTGGTGCACCGAGTTTTTTAGCATTATATTTAAAGAATCCAAGCATATAACGTCAAAGGAAAAAAATTCCATTACGTCACAATGGGCTAGTACCAAAAAAGTCTTTATTTACACGAGATATTTAACGACATTGATGCACTGAGTTCTATTAGAATTCATTTAAAGAGAATTATTAAAGCTGCAATTTTTTGTGCGTTTTGTCTGTCAGTCTGTCTGTCCGTCAAGGTAATATAAAAAAAATAAAGCTATTGAAAATTTGATTAACCTTTAATTTTCGTTTCGAAACATAGCAATAGTTTTAAGTATGAACGCAATAGATTTAAGTATATATAATAGATTGTTCCAGATATAAATATCTAGGCGTTATCATCAACAACAAGCTTTCATGGGAAGACCTTGGAACTCTGACAAAGAAAAGAGCCCAGCGACTCTTTTTTCTATACAAACTCAATAGCTTTAAACTAAGCAAGAAGATCCTTGATACATTTTACGGCGCGACTATACAAAATCTGCTAACATACGGAATAACTTGTTGGCAAGGCAACGCCTCATCTAAACTGTTGAGACGTCTAGAAAACATCATTAAAAAAGCATCAAAAATTACACTCACAACATTACCACATTTAAAGGAACTTTTTGAACAAAAGTGCCTAAGAAAAATCGAAAAAATCTTGGAAGACAACGGCCACCCGCTCCATCAGAACTACGCCAGGTCGTCGCGAAGTGGGCGACTGCTGTCAATCAAAACAAGAACGGAGCGGTACAAAAACTCGTTCGTAACTCATTCGGTCAGACTCTATCACCGCCACTCATTGATCAGGGAATATGAAATGCACCAAGATGCCTGTGTGTAGTCGCTGAATGAACTCTTTATGTTGTCTGTTGTATTTATGTGTATTTTTCTGTTGTGTTGTCTTTATATGAGAAAAGAGTCCTTGTAATCACAACAAATTTCCGTAAGGATCAATAAAGCAGTCTTAGTCTTAGTCAGATGTTTGTATAAATAGTAAGAGAAAAAGAGAATTTCAGATAATGAAATACCGTTAATTAAGTTTTTGGGATGGTCTCGTATAAAAATTAGATGTACCACAGCCTTGTGGAGAGATTTTCATACCATACTTTGGTGTTTAGAAGTTGTTTCCTTAAAAATCGGAACATAATATTAACGACAATTAGATTTTGTAACGTTTTAGCTAGAAAATTAAATGTACTGTAAGAGAGAAGTGAGATTTTACATAAAAATAGAATTAAAATATTTTTCATAAAAAATCAGGAACAACATTTTTTCGTAAATGCAAAGATTATTTGTTTTATTAATTAGAAGAGGAATTTCAAACAGTTATTTGGCGTTAGTAGATTTTTCATATAAAATTCGGAAATTTTTTGCGACGATTTGTAAGAAAATGTAAGTAATGTATGTCGATTTCTTTTCAAAACAAAATCCGGAACATTCTTTATCGATTAAAAATCTTTTGTTTATGTTTCAGCAAGAAAATTAAATGTAAAAAAAAGTCTAAAAAGTGATTTTCAATAATCGTTTCTAGTAAATTAATTTCTTTTTTTTTTTAAATCTGAACAACCTATTGTCGATATTTTTGAAATTTCTTTAAGGATGAAAATACGAAACCATTTAATACCGATAATTAAACTATAGTAACGTATTGTCAAAGAATATAAGTGCAATATTAGTCAATTATGCGATTTAAAACAATCGTTTGACATGCTTCATTTTTTATAAAAGAATATCCGGAACATTTTTACAGTCAATTTTACTGTCAGTATAGAGATTTTGATTTAGCATTTATATGCTATTTACATAAAAAAACAACAACATATTATTGATATATTTTTGGCTACGTTGAAGCATGGAAATTAAATGTAATATAGGTTAGGAGATCGAGTTGTACCGTGGATCCATGGTGATTGTACTTCAATGGATAATATGAAAAAAAACTACATATTAATTGTTGTTTTAAATTATGTCCAACTTATATGCATGCAAAATGGATTTTTTCTCTTTAAAAAAAAAGGAAAAAATTTGTGTGTGTAAATATAGTAGTTAGAATGACAGAACGTACATAACGTACAAATGTAAAAGAAAATTATTTTTGACAAAAAAACTAAAAATGAATTAAAAATATGGTAAATGGTTAACTCCCCTACTAATGATCCAGAATTTGTTACTATAAATAGTGAATAGTTGCAAAAGTGGTGCATTTTGATGAAAAATTGCTTGCATAAGTGATTAAAAAATTAGATTTTTCGCTTTCAAGAAACGAAAAAAGTAGCCGATGCATCATAAATTTGAATGGTCTAAAATATATGATGTCGAATTTTCACTATCTTTTCTAGTTTACAAGATCTAAACGGAACGGACCGACGGACGGACGGACAGATATTCAATACAAAACTAATAGAGTCTTTTCTCCTTTCAGGGGCCGCTAAAAAGAAGATGATTACGTTTTACGCGTGTTCCTTGGTCAATCTAGTCATGCATGTTAACCAATTCTGCCAAGCTTTGTTGGCTGACTCAGGAAACCCATTCCATGCTCTAAAAGCACTAGGGAAGAAGAAGCATTTGTATGTATCTTTCTAGTATTTGGAACAAGAAATGTGCCTTTATCTTTGTGTCTTTCTGAGTATTTTATGAGGTTCAATGTTTTATGTATAATTGCTACTTTACATGTAAGTCTTCTGCTGAAAGCTTTCTAAATTTAGTGATTTTACTAAAGGTGTTACTCTAGTTAAATGTGAATATTCGTTTGTCATGAATCACACTGCTCTATTTTGTGTCTGTTCCAGTTTCTTAATGTTTTCTTGAATTGAGGGGTCCCAAACAGAGGATGCATATTCTATTATTGGCCTTTATGTTAAATAACATTTTACTTTAATGTTCTTATTTGATTTATAGAAATTTCTTTTAATAATCCCTAATGCTTTGTTGGATTTTTAAATACTTTAATCAATATGTGTGGATTCCATGACAGTTTTTCATTTATTATAACACCTAGGTATTTTGTGCTTTTAGACTGTGAGACTGGCTTACTATGAATAAGATAAGTGGAATTAATTTATTTTAGTTCTTTTGTTACTCTTAATAACTGACATTTTTATAGGTAGAAAGAAAGACATGCTCCAATTTGATTACCATTTCTCCGATTCATCTAATTCTCTTTGTAAAATTTCTGCATCTTGTGTTGTTTTTATTGTTCTATATATTATGCAATCGTCTGCAAATAATCTGACTTTTGTTCCTGATCTAATGCAATTTGATAAATCATTTATGTAAATTAAAAATAGTATGGACCTACGACTGTTTCTTGAGGTACACCTGAGTTTACTGTATTGGTCTTGATTTAGAGCCATTTATTATTACAGTTTGTTCTCTCCCTATCAGAAAATCCTTAATCCACTGATCCTATTGGCCATCAATGCCAAAATATTTGTTTTTTAAGCTAACATTGCAGGTACTTTGTCAAAAGCCTTGGAAAAATACTAATAAGAATGCATCTATTTGCGCACTATTATCTAAACCAGTGATGCCCAAGATCCGTCCCGCGGGCCGAATCCGGCCCGCCGAAACATTCGCACAAAGAGTAGAAGATCCCCCTCTTTTCCAAAACACACACAAACACCAATATTACCTCATTCTTAGTTTGTACGCGAATAAAAATATTTTTAAACTACTCCTAGAAAATGGAGGATCGATGGGAGTATTTACCAAAAGGATTAAGTAGAGAAATGAAACCATTATCCGACGCAAAAAAAAATATATCTTTTAGATATCCCATTAATTAATGTAAGCACAGTAAGTAGTAACTACTAGATCAACCGGTTTCTATTAATTTTTTTTTTAGGTTTTAGGTCAATTTCTTTTCGTTTTTTGTGACTTTTCAGTTATGTGACCCGCGACACGAGTGTCGGAAATATATTTGGCCTGCTGATTGAATTAGGTTGGCACCACTGATCTAAACCTTTTGAATAACGACCAATTAGTCCTATTAGTTGTGTTTCACATGATCTAAATTTCCTAAAGCCATGTTGGAATGGAGTAAGGACATTATGTTTGTCTAAGTGGTTTATGATGTTGCTACATGTGTTCTACGATTTTACATGTGATGCTCCTTAACGTAAGGTCCTTACTCCATATCAGCATGTCTTTAAAAAATGTAGGTCATATGAAACACATCAGATAGGTCTGATTAGTTCAAAGGGCTTAGATAATTTTGAGCAAATAGATACGATTTTTTAAATAGATTTTTCTAAAGCATTCAATAAAGTTAACTATCGCAGCTTGCTATAAATGATTCAAATATGTTGGCCTTACTGGTCCTGTACACCTATGATTTCTTGATATCTTATCTTATACATCACAGATAATTACGTCCTACGCATTTCATGAGTCAATCTAGTCATGTATGTTAATCAGTGACTTAAACTCTGCTAATTCGTCGGTTTTACTGGCTGATTCATGCAACCCATTCCATTATCTAATTGCACTAGGGAAGAAGGAGCACTTGTATGAAATTGTTCTATTATAAAGAATAAGAAATGTGCTTCTAACTTGGTGTCTTTGAGTATTTCATTAGTTTTTTTTTTCTATTTGTAAATTATGGTTTGGCGTTTTATATTTTACTAGTCGACCGGCGGCGTAGCATACGCCGCTATTTTGCGGGGCCGGCCTTAGGCCACTGCAACCTATGCGACCGCATTGGGCCCAGCACTTTCATAAGACCCGCGCTAATTCTAGGTGTATACATTATTAAATTAAACCATATTATAACTTAAAACAGATTTCAAACTAATGAAGAATTACTTGAGGTCAACAATTGTCAAAGATAGATCGAAACATTAGTTAATTCTTGCTATTGAGCGTGATCTATGTAGGAAACAGAATTATTATGATATACTGTATGACTTTGCTATACGCAAGGCTCGTAAAGTAATTCTGTACGTAGTAAAGAATGAAAAAAAATGCATAGACGAATTTATTTTCTAATATAACAAACTCTTAAATTTCACTTATTATCCGCTTCCGTACCCAAACTTGGCCCCATTTCGCATAGGGCCCCACAATTGTTAAGTCCGGCCCTGCTGGCCCTGCTCTTTAGTGACCTGTAAATATGCATAGTAGATTACTTGTTCTTTTTCCAAGACTTCTTGGTAACAATGGTTAGGTCCGGCGCTGCTATTTAGTGTTTGTAAAATGTTTGCTTGTAATATGTTTTACATGTTTCAGATGTTCCTTCAGAGTTGACGATAGTTTACTTCCTATTCCAAACCTCCGGCAGGACGAAGGAGGATGGGACATTCCAGCGCGCAGACCGCACGACCAGGCAGCCATCCGCAGCGAAGGGTGAAAAAATACTTGTCCCCCCCCCCCCTCTTTTTATGGAGCCGTGCTCTCTGTCGCCACGATAGTTCCTACAGAGTAGATTACTTGTTCTCCCCCCCCCCCCCTCTTTTTACGTGAGGTAGAAATTAAAAAAAAGAGTGATCTTTCTTGGTTACAACGGTCCGGCCTTGTTATCTTGGTTTTTTCGTGGGGTGACTATCCGATGAAATAAGAGAGTGATCTTTCCTTTACTTCTTCATCGTCCAAACTGTTGAGCGAAGAAGAGAATTATATATATAGATAGCTACTTTACTTTTTATTTTATTTGTCCTGAAGTGTTGATTGTGATAGAAAAAACATTTTTTGTTTGGTTTTGTTAACATGAACGTTTTTGTCATAGAAACAAATAATTTTATACCATTATCGTAAGCACAAAAGGTATGTAATAGTGAATATGACTTGTCTTTAATTTATCTATTTAAATAAAATTTTAATATTCTTAACTATTCTATATTTTTAGCTCCTTCTGTCTCTGAGGTAACGGATGCGCCAAGATGAGTCACTGGTTTTGATTTCATCTTGAGACGTGGCAAAATCTGGAGTGACTGGCCAAGCCAATTCTGGAGCGACAGAGTTTGCCACAATTTGTGCATGTATATGCATCTGTTTTAGGGCTAGCTGATAGGGCAGCTTTCTTTTTCTTTCTTTTGACTAAGGCATTATCGTTTCCTTTGCTCTCGGCGAGTTTCGTACCAGCACGCACACGATGTCCGGTCTTGGACTATCTCCTCCCACATACTTTCGTTGATGTCTGTGGTTCTCATGTCTCGCTTGCAGATATCTCTTATCTCTGCAGGTTAGTCTTGGGCGGCCCTTGGTCTGACTCCCTCTGCAAGCTCAGCGTATAGAATGTCTTTAGTCTTAAGGGATTCTTCCATTTGGCATACGGGTGACAAGTCCGAGCTAAGCGTAGTCAAAAGAGCATAGAAGCTGTGCATATTGGCCAGTTTCAAAACGTCCTGGTAGGACACATGATCCCTCCAGGAGATGCACATTATGCGTCCCAGGCAGTGTGAGTGGAAGTTACTCGATCTATGCTCTTGGCACATGTAAGTTGCCCAGCTATCACTACCATAAAGAAGTGTGCTCAGAACGCAGGCATTGTTGACTAGGATTTTGGTTGCCTTAGCCAATTTGGTATTTTCCCAGACCCGCTTGGAGAGTTTTGCCATGCTGCAGAAACCTTTCCTATTCTTTTTGTCAGCTCAGTGTCTAAATCTAGGTTGCTAGCTATTGTTGTTCCCAAGTAGGTGAATTCCTGCACCACTGTAAGTGTGTGATTTACATTATGTATCGCTGGTATTTCTGCGACGTCTTGTGCCAGGATTTCGGTCTTGGAGAAACTTATTGTAAGGTTAAACTCTTGATAAGTAGCTGCCAAAGCATTCACAAGCCTTAGCCCTCTTGTAGTTTAGCATGGCTACAACTCTCTTGTTTCTAGTGGCAGTTTTCATTTCTGGCAGACTTGCTTCAATTTAGTCCTCGTTTTTCTTTATTTTGTTCCTAAGACCAGTGATGATATTAGATACATTGCATCACGTATGAACGTACAGCTTTTTTGTACCTCAGTCACGGAAAAGTTTTTAAAAGCTTCCTCTAATGTGTTCGTAATTCGATGCGAAGATTAGGATTGTTTGTGCTTGCAGTATTCAGGCGTTTTTTTTCCAGTATCACAGTCCGAGCTTTGATAGATATTTATCAGCAGTATGTTTACAATATCCCTTTTCTATTATTGTATCATATCCAGCTGGTGCCAGTAACCAGACCTAGGATGCCTCCATGAGACACAGTACTGTGGTTTAGTCTTGAAGTATGTGTTGGTAATGCAGAACTTATAGTATGCGCAGAATTCAAGCAGTCTTTGTCCGTTCTCATTCATCCTGCCGATTCCAAAAAGCCTAAGACTATCTGGCCAGGTAGTGTGGTCTGATCCTACTCTTGCATTCAAGTCACCTAGAAGGACCATGTACTCTTTTTGAGGAATGATCTCAATGGCTTCCTTGAGGTCTTCATAGAACTTTTTTTTGTCCTCCTAAAGGGAGCTTAGTGTGAGGGCATAGGCACTAATTAAAGTGACTTTTCCAGATGTTATCTGAGCCACCAACTGGAGGGACTATTGTGGGAAATCAGCAAAGCCCACGCCATGCATTCGCGTCTCATCCTGTTTTTTTTTTCTTTCCTTTTCAAAAGAAAAGGAGCATGCCGTCTTCGGCCAGTCAATTTGTAGTCTTTTCAGCTCATTGTTTATGTCTGCCGTCTTCCTAAAATCATAAACCTGCTGTTGGTCATCTGAGAGACCAGGACACTTTGTCCTGACATTCGATCTGGCCAGTCGCACGACAGGAATTTTCTTTCTGATTAAAATTTTTCTTCTTTTGTTGCTTGGTGCAAGTTTTCGACCTACTTGTCGTCTTAAACTAAGCTCTAAGCACCCATTAGATCAGGCAGGCTGTGGCAAATAAACACTTAACTTACTCAGGAAAGACAAACAGTCGTAGTACGTATATTTTGCATAGAACCCGCGGTAATTCTCGGTGTATAAATTATTAAATTTAACCATTTTATAACTTATAACAGATTTCCCGCGGCATCCTATCGATTTACCAGGAGCTCCTTGAAATCTCCTGAAATTGCAAAATATACGAAAAAGTCCTGGAAATATCCGGAAATTATTAAAATCTTTTGAAAACTTATACAAAAATTGTCATATGGAAAACTTCAATTCATTATGTAATACCCGTAATTGTGGAATCTAGTGAAAGAAGCTTCTCGCGCCTCAAACTAATGAAGAATTACTTGAGGTCAACAATTCTCAAAGATAGATTGAAACATTTGATAATTCTTGCTATTGAACTAAGTAACTTTTAGTTTAACTAAAAAATAATAATTAAAGCCATTGTTTAACAAGAAAAAAAAGTTAAAATCGTAGTTTAATTATATTTTTTAGTTACTAACTAAAAAGTATAACAACTTTTCAATATGTGGTCAGGGTTAAAACACACATCCGTGTTTTCTGGTCATGTGATATTAATAACTTTGAATATCAAAAAAAAATGATGCAGTTAACAACTATTTAGTGATTGATTTGATTTTTTTTTTTGATTTTTGATTTGAGGCACATCGGCACAATTTAGGCCATGTCGTGCCTGCAGTCCCTTAAGGACTACTCTCTCTCTAAACAACAAGGGTCAGATTCTATACAGTCATATAATTAAAATCAAGGTCTATTCAAAGTTAAAATAGTAAAGGTAGTAAAAATTTAAATATTTGGTAAAAATCTAATGTAAATAGTGCATGTTCACAAATTCAGAAATCACATCTTCGTAGATAGCCCCACTTCCCGAATAAAGCCCAGTACCTTCCCAGGGTCGACATTATTAAATAGTGTTTTTAGATTAGTGGCTCTAAAATATTTCGCCCTGACATCCTGGTATCTGGGGCAATCAACGAGGATATGTTCCACGGTGAGGCGAGAGTCACAGTACTCGCAAAGTGGGGGCTCCTCTCTTCAGTACAAAAGAGTGCGTGATGTAGGTGTGGCCAATCCTAAGTCTGGACATGGTTGTGCTACCACGCCTTGTCAGACCCTTAGATGTGGGCCGCCACCTGACATCCGCCACAATCTGCCTGAGTTTACTGTGAGTCTCAGCCTCCCATCGGTTCTGCCACTCTCGATAGGTGGCAGAGGCAATACTTTGTCTCAGGTCCGAGTAGGGAATTTGGGTTCCTGACACCGCATGATTTAGGGCTCTCTTTGCTTCTCTGTCTGCGGCTTCGTTTCCCTCAATGCCAACATGGGAGGGGACCCAGATGAAGGTGACATCCCTACGGTCGGCTGTTATTTGGTCCAACAGCTTCAGGCTCTTATGTACCAATGGGATGTCAGTCTTCATCCGCGCCAAAGCTTGCAATGCAGATTTGGAGTCGGAGCAGATTATAAATTTCCTCCTTTCTGATGCTTTTACGACCATAAGTGCAAGCAATATTGCGTGCAATTCGGCCGTAAAGATGGAGCAGCCATCGGGGAGTCTACGGGAGATTGTTTTGTTCCGAAAGGAGCAGGCACACGCGACCTTTCCCTCCATTTTGGATCCGTCTGTGTAGATGGTGCCACAATCTCCGTAGCTCTCCTGCAGTTCCCTAAAGTGGACTTGTAGTATGCTTGGGTCTGTATTTTCTTTTTTGAAATTAAGGAGGGATAAATTTAATTTGGGTTTATTCATTAGCCAAGGAGGATTCTGAGGGGTTTCTATTTTAGAGATTTGGTCAATGGGTGGGGTTAAATTTTGAATGGGTTCTCTCATTCGAAGGCCCAACGGCTGTATGACGTTAGGCCTTCGATTGTATAATTCTACCTCTGTGGGGTTAAATATGGAGTCAAAAGCAGGGTTCGTGGGGTTGGATTTTAGCTTGACTGCATTGCAAGCTTTTTCATTCTTATATCCATGGGGAGTTCTCCAGCCTCCACATGGAGACTTGGGATAGGTGATGTACGAAACGCGCCGAGACAGAGACGCAGGGCAGCATTTTGTATTGGTTCCAGTATTTTTAGGTACGACTTCCTTGCTGCTCCATATATTATGGATCCGTAGTCTAGCTTGGATCGAATTAGACTCCGATAGAGCAGCAGCAAGGTATCTCTGTCAACTCCCCAGTCCGTATGGCTGAGTACTCTTAGTATGTTTGATGACTTTTGGCATTTCTTCTTAAGTTCCTTAATGTGGGGGAGAAAATTAAATTTGGAGTCTAAGGTGAGGCCTAAAAATTTTGTAGTTTTCACGACAGGGATCTTCTTTTTGTGTATAAATAGTTCAGGGTCTGGGTGGAGTCCCCTTAGATTACAAAAATGCATACTAACTGTTTTGGAGTCTGAGAATTTGAAACCATTATAGTTTGCCCAACCCTGAATTTTGTTTAAACATAACTGTAATTTTCTTTCTAAGGTGTTCATATTTTTCCCATAAGTAAGAATGACAAAGTCATCAACATACAAAGAGCACTCTATGCCAGGGGACAGCGCATTTATGATGCTATTTATTTTAATGTTGAACAGGGTGACTGACAGAATGCTGCCCTGGGGTACACCCATTTCCTGGTCATGAGTGTCAGAAGCGGAGTTGCCCACTCGAACCTGAAATTTTCGATCTTTCAGAAATTCCTCCACAAAACGGGGGAGGTGTCCCTTAAGCCCCATAAGCGCCAGGTCACGTAGAATGCCATGTTTCCAGGTTGTGTCATAGGCCTTTTCTATATCGAAGAATACAGCTACTAGATGTTCTCTTCTGAGTAATGCATTTCTAATATAAGCTTCCAGCCTTACCAGCTGGTCAGTTGTTGTCCGTCCCTGCCGGAATCCGCACTGGTAGTTTGAGATCACTTTATTCCATTCCAGGTACCAGACCAGCCTACTGTTAATCATTCTTTCCATGGTTTTGCAGATGCAGCTTGTTAGTGCTATTGGTCGATAGTTAGCTGGGTCAGAGCCGTCTTTTCCCGGTTTAGGTATCGGTATAACTGTGGCTTTCCTCCAGCTGTTTGGGAAAGCGCCTGTTTGCCACACACAGTTATAGACCCCTAGCAGGACTGCCAATGAGGGTTCGGGAAGGTGCTTGAGGAACTGGCAATGGATTTTGTCTTCTCCAGGCGCTGTGTCATGTGACTTGTCCAGCGATTCCCTCAGTTCCTCAAGCGAGGACGGTTTGTTGTAGTCTTCATTGTTCTCTGACCTGAAATCAATGGGGTGTCTTTCCTCCCTGGTTTTGACTTTTTGGAACTCTGGCGTGTAGTGTGCAGTGGATGATTTTTCTGCTATTGAGGATGCAAGGCAGTCAGCTATTTCTCTGGGGGACGTGACAGTTCGTCCTTGGTTTTTCAAATGCCCTATTGCATTTGATTCTTTCCCTTTGATTCGCCTTACTGCCTTCCAAACCGCTCTAGCAGAAGTTTTGGCATCCAGACTGCCGACAAAACTTCTCCAGGAATTCCTTTTGGCTGACCGTATGGTTTGTCTAGCCTTTGCTCTAGCTATCCTGAATAGCTTTAGGTTTTCCTGGGAAGGATTCTTTATAAATGCAGCCAGTCGTTTTTTCCTATCACCAATAGCACTTTTGCAAGCTGTATTAAACCATGGTTTGCTAGGCCGTTTTGGATTTGCAGAGGTTAGGGGTACAACTTTCCTGGCTATACTTAGTAGCTTGCTAGCAAAGGTATCAGCTGGTTTCTGTTCATGGAGGATATTTTCTGTGATATCCTCAGAGCATCTTTTTTGGAATTGTTCCCAATCGGCCTTATTCAGTTTCCACCGCTGAGGTCGTCCCACTGAAGGGAGATTGTTAGTAATGATGATTGGGAAGTGATCACTTCCCCGTAGATCATTGCTAACTGACCATTTAAAATCGTCCAGAAGTCCGGGGACGCATACGGTGAGGTCAATGCATGTGAATGATCCAGTTCCTGGGTGCAAGTAGGTCGGTGATGCATCATTAAGTATGCATAAATCATGTTGGAGGAAGATATCCTCCAGCATACGACCTCTTGTGTCGGTATTGTTGGATCCCCACATGGTGTTATGGGCATTGAAATCCCCAAGGATTAAATAAGGCCGGGGGAGTTGTTTCAATAGGTCCTCCATGTCTGTTCGGTTTAATGGAGCGCCTGGTGGTAGATACAGGCTGCAGCAAGTGATAACCTTGTGAAGGGTTATCCTAGCTGCTACGGCCTGTAGTGTGGTCTGTAGTTCTACCCTCTCATGGGGGATGCTATCCTTCACAAGGATACAGACTCCACCTGATGCTCTCTCTGCATCCTCAACATTCTTGGTGTAAGCACGGTAGCTTCGGAAGCTGATGCAATCTTTCAGAAATGTTTCCTGTAAGCAGACAGCTACAGGAGTCCCAGAGTCCATCAGTAGCTGCATTTCCTCGTAATTGGCCTTGAGGCCTCTACAATTCCACTGTACAATTCTGGAATCCATGGCTTATTCTAGATGACATACTTGGAGCTATTTGGCCTTGGGAGGCCCCCGGAGGGGTTTCCCTTTATTCCAGTGACCTTGGTATTTTTATTCTTGGGTTTGGATGGAGAGGAGGACAACCCCCTTTTGGGGGAAGTCTTTCTCTCTGGAGAGGGGAGATCCCTCTGTTAGAGCGGAGGTTATTTCCTCCTCTCTCACCTCGGGCATCCTCTCCGCTTTGATTTCTCCCCTTAGGGAGTTGGTCAACCTCTAACTCGGTAGAGGTTGGGGTGTCTGGCTGGGTTCTCTGAGGAGAACCTGTGTCAGACATGATGTCTCCGGGTTCTCCCGGAGTATTGGTTTTGACATGCTGCTCAGTCTCCATGCTCTCATCAGCGAGCACAGAGAACCTGTTCTTTAGCATGACAACAGGGCTTTCTTGTTTCTTCAGAGGTGTGTTCTTTGGCGGTGTTTTCTTCTGAGTTGGGGGAGGAGGAGGGGGTGGTGGGGTCAATGTGTCCGTCTTGGATCTTCCTTTCTTAGCAACAGCCTGGGCGTAGGTCTTTGTCAAGCCGAATTGGCCCTTGGGTAGGGCCAGTACAGCCGATTTCGCCTGGCTAAAGGTACATCCGTTTCTTGCCTTGTACTCCTGCACGGCAACCTCCTGTTTCCACACAGGGCAGTCCTTGGAGTAGGCTGAGTGGCCAGCTTGACAGTTTGGGCATTTGAACTGGGCTGTGCAGCCCTTGTCCTCATGACCCTCTCCAGCACATCTGGCACACACAGTGTTCCTCTTGCAGACTGCCGCGCCGTGTCCATAACCCTGGCACTTGAAGCACCTCATGGGGTTAGGTATGTAGGGCCTCACTGGAACTCGTAGGTATCCTGCCTTCACATACTCTGGCGGTGTCCTAGTTCCGAATGTGAGGATAATAGTGGCGGTTTTGACCTCCTCACCCACCCTGGTAATGCGCCGGGCATGTGTGACTCCTTCAATGCCCTCCACTATTTCCTTCTCAGAACATTCCAGTAGGTCCCTAGAGCTGATTACACCTCTGCTGGTGTTCAGACTCTTGTGTGGCATGACTTCCACTTGGAGATCACAGAGTCTTCTGCATCTTAAAAGCCCATCAGAGTGTGTCTTGCTGTCTACTTCTACAAGGAGTTCCATTGTTTTGTGTAGCTTAGACACACTCTTGGGCTCTCCCACTACTGACTTGAGTCCCTTATAGATAATAAAAGGGCTCAACTTTGTCAGGCTTTTTCCCTCCTCTGTGCATCTAACCACCAGAAATGATGGCCAGGTGGCACAGCTTTTTGGGACCTCCTCTTTTTTATCGTCAATTCGACGTTTCTTGCCCAGACATAGGTCTGGGGCAAGTAGTTTTGTGTGTGTTTTTTTGTCCATATATATTTTGGTTAATTCGGCACCTGTGCTACCCACCCGCCATCGAGTCCAACAAGGGGACGGGCCATTCGGATGTCCAGAATGAGCCCGCCAGGGCTACACAGGTGCTATACTCAGTCAGCTGCTACATCGGACCTGTGTCCGATACAGCAGCTCCCTGATTGACCCTCCAGCCACCGCCCTCCAGCATAGATCGACGACCTATGCTGGTAGCTCGGCATGACCAGCCGGTTGACCCAGAGCGGGCCATCTGGGTCTCAGGTCTAGGGGAACTTGGAGCCAAAGTATTGTGTTGTTGTGGTTTATCCTCAGATAGCCACCACTCAAACACCAGGATCTCTTTATCCCCCCTTACCCGTCGCAGTCCACAGCAAACGGACTGGTCTAGGACGTAGTGAGAATTTAAAGTTAAGGAGACAGTGTGATGATCAATGAAGGCAGACTTAGGAGAAGAGGAGGCAGACACAATGATAGAAAAGAAGTAGGGCACTTTTGAGCTCCAAAAGTGCTAAGGAAAGAGGAGCGCAGTTTAACGTCATGTCTCGGGACGACAAGTATTTAGTCAGTCTGCATTTGAAGAAGATAAAGTAAGGTACTAGTAGAAGTTATGGGAGTAAATATTTGCACTTGAAAGTAGCAGCATTATAAAATGTTAAACATTTTTTCCAAAAGCTTCTATGCAAGATTATGAATAGGATTGTTCTGAATGGGGTAGTTCCAGAGGGGGGGGGCGGTAGGGGCGATCGCCCCCAACATTCGACCTCCCCCCCCCCCCACGAAAGGGAAGGAAGGACGAATTTTACTAAAGAAATCACACAATTTGTATACGAGTTTATTAGTTATGTTAATAATATATACACATTATTTATATTTCATCATATTTTTAGATTATTTCGCCCCCACCCCTCTCTAGTATGTTAACCGATTTGGTGGGATGGGGAGGTGGCAATGGCATCAATCTCGCCCCTCCCACCATAAACTTTCGAGTGGGGGCGGGGCGGTCCAATTTATTAGTAGAAATCACAGCTTGTTAACGGAATCAATATTATAAAAATCTATATAATTAAAACTTGTTATTGATATTTTAACCGATCTTTATATTATGTCGTTCATTGTTAGTCGATAGGGTGGAGTGGGGTGGGGGGCGAATGGTATCTGGAAATTTAGGCACCGGATATTTAGGCACACGGAAATTTAGGCACCCGGATAATTAGGCACCTGGAAATTTAAGCACCGGATAATTAGGCCCTTTTGACAAGGCGGAAAATTAGGCACCGGATAATTAGGCACTCTTTAATTAGCGACCTTAATTTTGTTTTGTTACTGAACTATAATTCAAATCTCTAATTTAAAAATTTCGAAAGTGGGAGGAGAAATTAAGTGAACCAATTAGATACTACTCAAAATTTTTTTATCATTTTTAGGATTTAAGTAGACCTCCACTCTTTGTGAGCTATAGTCCCAAAATCTATATATATAATTCTCTTCTTCACTCAACAGTTTAAACAAGAAGTAAAGGAAAGATCACTCTCTTATTTCTGCTGAGTCACCCCACGAAATAACAAGAGGGGGGGGGGAGAATACGTGGGATTCACACGTCGCTACGGATGTCAAACCCTGCCCGCTCCCATCCCCCTTCGTTTTGCGGGAGGTTTGGACTAAAAAGTAAACTATCTTCAACTCTGAAGAAACATCTAAAACATTTTACAAACACTAAATAGCAAGGCCGGACTTACGCATTGTGAGATCTATTCGAAACGGATTTCGCGGGGCCAAGTTTGGGTAGGGAAGCGGACAATAAGTGAAATTTAAGAGTTTGTATTAGAAAATAAATTCGTCTATGCATTTTATTCATTCTTTACTATGTACAGAATTACTTTACGTATAGCAAAGTCATTCAGTATATCATCAGAATTCTGTTTCCTACACAGATCCCGCTCAATAGCAAAAATTACCAAATGTTTCAATCTATCTTTGAGAATTGTTGATCTCCTGGTAAATCGACACGAGGGCGCGAGATATCTGTTTTAAGTTAAAAATGGTTTAATTTAATAATTTATAGACATTGAATTAGCGCGGGTCCTATGAAAGTGCGGGTCCTTTGAAAGTGGGGGCCCACTGCGGTCGCATAGGTTGCAATGGCCTAATACCGGCTATGCAAAATAGAGGCGTATGCTACGCCGCCGGTCGACTACTTTTTTAATACAACTGAAAAATATCAGCATGAGTAAAGGTTGGAAAAATATCACTAGGAAAATAATAGTTGGGTTCAGAACTCATCTCATTTGTTAATCTTATAATGAAAATTTTCGTATGAATTCTAAATTTTCAAAAAAAAAAATCTTTCTTAAAATAACTTAGATAAATTCGTGTGCAATTACATAAACTGTGTCGTCACATTTAAAACGTCATGTTTTCGTCTGGAAAAAGGGGGGGGGGGGTAGAGTGAAAACGTTAATCCTCGCTCCTTTTTATAATTTCTGCTAACGATTGCGTTTGACATTAAAGAAAAGGAGTCGGGCGAATCGATAAAACAATTTAATTTATAGCATATATAAATTATATTCGTGACAATTTTTTATTTTGTAATTTGTTAATTAACTAAAATACAAAAAGAAAAAGTATTGGTTTGTCCGATGGGTGGAAGGCGACTGCATGTATTGCCCCTCCCACCTCGTACAACCCTTTTTCATTAATTTACTAATGATAAAATTTGACTTAGGGGTTGGTGATGGAGGGAAGCAATGAGCGGAGAATCATCTCTACCTCCCCTCCCCTGAATCCTGTGATGTCTATATTATATAATGACTCAGGAATAATTTTTTCCACACATTCTCATGATTGTCATTTTTTCCCCATTTTGTCAGGTTTTCTTTAGTTAGAATCTTTATAGTTGCTATTTTTTATAACGTCACAGATATGCCATACCCTAAGGATAAAATATACGTTAATACCGTTGAATTATTTTCAAAATTAAGGTCGCTAATTAAAGAGTGCCTAATTAGTAACTAAATACAAGCACACATATTTATTTAGACATCTTTTTTTATTTTATTGCGCATTAACGTTTATGTAAGAAAAATATTCCTTAATACTGATTTTATTATGGATAAATATTTCTACAATGTTAAAAGAATAAGATCGAACCGTAGGCATACAGTCGGATGATTATGGGGCATCCATTGGAGTAAAGGGCCTTTTCTAATTTTTATGCGAATGCTTTTTGGATGATAAAAATTAAGACTTGCTGAGATACTTTACATCCGGCCATTGATTGCACGTTGAGCATCTTGTAATTCCTTGTTTATTTTTCATCAGATATCGGATATCGATTTGAATTTTGGACCCATCCCACTATAAGGTAAGAATCCTTTTGTTTGTCTATATTTTTATTATGCGTTATTTTATCCTTAATTAATAATATTGTGGAACCATTTACATGATCTTTGCAGCAAGGCAGCTCCAGGAAAAATGCCAAGAACAAAATGCTGACCTGCTCTCAATATATGTCGACTTAACAAAGGCATTTGACACTGTTAGCAGAGAAGGACTCTGGAAGATTGTGTCAAAGTATGGCTGTCCACGAAAATTCATAACCATGGTGAGACAATTTCATGATGGCATGAAGGCTCGCGTCCAAGAAAGTGGAGAACCATCAGAGCCCTTCGAAGTATCAAACGGGGTAAAACAAGGCTTTGTCCTAGCACCTACACTCTTCAGTATCGTGTTCTCCGCTATGCTGACAGATGCATTCACAAATAGAGAAAACAACGGGATAAATATATCATACAGATTTGATGGTGGCCTATTCAACCCGAGGCGGCTTAAAGCAAAATCAAAAACAAATTCAGCACTAATCAGAGCCTTGCTATTTGCTGACGACTTTTCCCTAAATGCCTGCTCTAAAAAAATCTGCAGAGCATCGTCAGTGATTTCTCAAGAGCATGCTCAGACTTTGGCCTTACCATTAACATAAACACGACTGAAGTCTTATATTTACCTGCTCCTGCGAAAGCCTACTCGGATCCAAGCATCACTATAAATGGACAGGATATAAACGCAGTGGACAAATTCACATTTCTTGGCAGCACACTCTCCAGAAACGGAAAAATCGATATTGAAATCGACCTGCGTATCGCCAAGGCCAGTGCATCCTATGGCAAACTGTCTAAAAATGTCTGGAACAGACGTGGTATCACCACAAATACAAAGCTAGGAGTCTATAGAGCCGTCATCCTCCCTACATTGCTCTATGCCTCAGTAACATGGACAGTGTACAGAAAACATGCAAAGAAACTGAACCACTTCCACATGACATGTCTGAGAAAAATACTAAATGTCAAATGGCAAGACAAAATACCAGACACTGAAGTCCTTCGAAGAGCGGGTCTGCAAAGCATCCACACAATCCTGATGCAGTCCCAGCTGCGATGGGCAGGACACGTCTGCAGAATGGAAGACCACCGCATCCCTAAACGACTCTTGTATGGCCAACTAAGCGAAGAAAAGCGCACGCAAGGTGGTCAAAGAAAGCGCTTCTTTGAAGGCGTTCAGCATAGATCCAGGCACCTGGGAGACAGATGCACTGAGGCACATGACAGAGCATCATGGCGTCGCGCTGTGAAAACTGGCGCACAGGTTGCTGAGGAAAATAGAACCACACTGGCAGAAGAAAAACGCCAGAGAAGAAAAGCAAAGCAAACGACACTAGCTCCAGCTGGAATAACCTGCCCAGTGTGCGGCCGAACATTCCGGGCTCCCATAGGTCTCACCAGCCACATGAGGAGGCATAAAACCCCAGTGCAAAGTCCTCAGCCCCCTGGATGACAAAGTGGTCATCATCAAACCACGATGGACAAACTAATAATATTGTTTGCAAATGTTTTTCAATTTAAATCATTATAGATGTTGTTAGGCTCTGAAAGCGACATGGTAAAAGTTTATATTATTTGATCGTTTTAACATCACCCAGATCTATATTGGGGTAAAGTGCCCACTCCTGTTAGGGGCAAGGGGCTCTCCTTATCGAATTCTGGACATAAAGGAAAAACTACTAGATCTATATATCTATTATTTTTATAGATCCCCCTGAATCTAATTAAAAAATGAATAGACAATATTGTCTATATGTTATAAAGAAAATTATAGATCTACATACCAATATGTGTCTAGAGTTACATTTAGATCTACTGTAGACTAGAATATTTATCGATTTAGAAATCTAAACATTTTGTTTAGCTATATGGTTGGCTGGCTGGTCGTGCGGTTTGCGCGCTGGACTGTCGTTCGGACTTATCGATGGTCCCGGGTTTAAACCTGCCCACTCCCATACCCCGTCGTCCTGCAGGAGGTTTGGAATGTTGGTTGCTATGTTTGTTAAGGAATTATTATTATACATCTTTACCTTTTGAGATCTATCTAGATTTGATAGATCTATAAACTTTTAAAATTTAAAATGTACTCATTTTAATTTTTTTTTCATTTCAGAAAATGATAAAAAATTACCAGAGAAAAATGCAAAGGGACTCATATGGACAACAGAGACTAGCAGAAGCTTTAGCAGTGGGAAACAGTCTCACAAAACTTCAACATTCCACCCAAAACATGAAGGCGACACATAAACGCCAACGTTCAAAAGCCTGGATCTATTCTACTTGGCCGTTTTAGAAGTAACTTTAGCGAAGACCAGGAATTGGACTAAGTGAAAATCATTAAGCGAATAAAATGGGGCAATCCCTTTTTTCCATTTTAAAACTTGTCGGTTTCAACAGACCACAAGTGAATGCTTTCTTCAATACATATATACGAATCTTTTAAATTCTCATAATTTTAATCCAGAAAAAAATCTGTAATATGAAAGAAACTGTGATTTCAACGGTTCAAAAACTAGTGGTTGGACAGACAGCGGGTGCTTTTTAAAATGGTTGAAGCATTTGTAAAACCCAACCCTAATTACAGGCACATAACTTTGTTGGCTGGGTACCATAGCCGCAAAATTTTAGAAGCTTTGTTACTCCTTGTAATAGCTGCTTTTAGACCTACTATGAAGAAACTATAGCGGACAAAGTTGGATTCAATATCAAAATTGTCATCTTTGGTTCCATAATAGCAGCTAACGCTTAGAAGAAAAATGTGTGGGATCATTTTTTTTTTTTTTTTTTTTTTTTTTGCAGCAGCAGCTGTGAAGATAAATAACTAACTTTGATTATATGTATAATTATTAAATATTTCACTTATACTTTCAAATTAGTTTGTTACATTTATTATGTTTTTATCAATTATCATTTACTACATTTGTTTACTACAAGCTGAATTTATTTGAAAACACAATTCATATATATATAATTGCATACACAAATACATTGATTCATTCAGGTGAAAAAAATTTTAAAACAAAATAACATGTATAAATATATACACAGTAACATAAAAAGCATCTATGAGGTTAAAAAAAACTTTATTTTCCATAATTTTGCTCTTGGGGGATGAAGCCTAATGGAGGGGCTTTTTGCCCCAGGTGTGGGGGAGACCCTTTTTCAATTTCTTACATTTTATGCAATAATTTTTAAATGCCTTGACACAAAATCATTTTTAAAACTTATTTGTAAAGTAGACATATTGCACTACTTGAAAAATAAATTTAAGCTACAGACATATTAATAACCTAGCTTTAACAGGCCATAGAAGCTTAGAGGGGGCTTTATGCCCCACATTACCCCATCGTCTATATAGGTCTAGTTCAACCCTGCCCCACCCCAAAAAGAAAAAAAAAGTTATGAAAAGTTTAATTAATTTTCTTTAGTTTAGTTTAAAACTAGTTTTAATTTAACTTTTAAAAGTTAGTTTAGTTCCCATCATTAGCTACTATACATACGTCACGGTTTCAGTTAGTACCCAGGGAGCATTTGTGCAAAGTTTAATCAAGATTGGTCAAACAGTTTTGATTTCTATTTGGGACATACATACTCCTTACGTTCTACTTTATAGTATAGATACATACAGTGCTTTTTTATGAAGGTACGCACCGGTACGGCGTACCGGCACCGTTTTGAATGTGGGGGGAAAATATTACTTTTCTTGTATTTTAACGTTTATTATTAATTTATTAGTAGTTAAAAGTTAGGCAATCCATTACTGAGTACCGGTACCTTTTTTTTTTTACAAAAAGGACTGTAATATAGATCTATACATAGTTGTTATTAACGATCCGTCAATGGCAATCTGTTTTGTCATTATCTCTCCTATTTGTGCTCGAAAGCCATTGTATCAATCTGATGAATGCACGTCAGTCGAGGCCATCAATAAGATGCATGAGAGAAAATTGTGTCCTAACTTGTTTATGCTTAATCCGCAGCTTTCCTAGGTGTCTGCCTACTTAATTCGTATACGCCCTTGAATACTAGCCACTACTACTACTTGATAGTGCTATCACTACTGAGCAATACCTGTTACTTGATACTACTTGCTTTGTATACTGGCCACAACCGCCAATGCGATATTGCTCACTGCAGATACTACTGCCACACCTACAATTGCAACTTTACTGCTTCCTATTGATAATACTGCCCATGGTAGATCAGGCCCGCCTGCAGCACTCTTCGTGCCCACTGTAACCTGCCATTCATATTACTGTGCCCACCACCGACCCTAGCGTCTTGGGATTGACACTCCTCAAACACTTAGTCACCGGCGACCCTGTGTCCACTATGGAGAATTTTTAACATTACAAAAAAATGTCGTGATTTTTTTTTTTAAATTGAAACAAGGCGCTGTTTTGTAAAGTAGTCATAAGAAGTAAAGTTGTTGTTTTTTTCAACATAACCTATGTAACATATAGATCTAGATATAGTAATTGAACATTGAAAAAAAAAAGAGCAGTCTCGTCTCATAATTATTATTTTGCAATTTTTAGATACATAATCTACAAAGATCTAGGTAATCCACTCTCGTCTCATAATTTATTTTTTTTTGCAATTTTTAGATACATAATCTAAAAAAGATGTAGGTAATCAATCTATTAAATGTACATAAGATGACTAAAAATCAATAGATGTGAATTTTTTCGATTTAGGATTTTCGAAATAATATTGTAATTAATGGAAACTAACAGGAAATGGCTTTATTTCATGAATTTGCGTGAATATATACTTATGTGATTAATACATAACAATCTATATAAATATAAGTCTGTAATTTGATCAATCGAGGATAAAAATTTGTTTCCGTTTTCCAGTCTAGATATATCTATATCTATCTATATCTATCTATCTATCTATCTATCTATATATATATATATATATATATATATATATATATATGACTGTGGATTAATTATTGTATCTTTCTCTATTGTCTGTCTGTTGAATGCCTGCTTCCGATCTATCTTTGATGCCCCAGCATATTGCACATTCGAACATACATCCCCTAAACACCAAACAAGCCACACATACATGCAAATACGCGTACTGTCACACTAGCTCTTATACCTAACGTTCTGATATCGATTTATAGGTGCGATGTTTATACTAAAGTCTATTCATAGCGCAGACTATGAAAATAAAAATACAACTAACTGACCTAGATTAGCAAATACCATTTGGTTATGTTAAGTAGTTTTATTGCGCTGCTAGACGATAAATAACTTTATTTAGTAAGAAGAGACGCATGCTATTTTTTGTTACGTATATGTAGCGAAATACAAGGACAATATTATAAAATTCAGAGGTCACTTTAAAGTTAACAAAAAGTCTTAATTGGTCAAAAATAATTTAATTAATTAAAAAAAAACACTTGCATGAATAAAAAAAAATACTAATATTTAATTTCCAAAACGCAGTCTCTTATCCGATATATTAAAAAGAGATATCTCGCAGAAAGTTTGTATAGAGTTCAATTGTATAGTACAGCGATGCCCAAACTACGGCCCGCGGGCCAGATCCGGCCCGCGACGTGCTTCTAACCGGCCCGCCAAAGCATTGGAACAGAATGTAAAAAAAAAAAAGACAAAAATGAAAAAAATAATTTATTTTTCTTTTTAAATTAAAAAATTAGAATGTTGAAAAAATATTCTCTTTCATTTAGGATTCTCACTCATTCTTTAATGAATTCCATCTTTATGTTTGGTATTTTAATATTCATAGTAAATATTTTTTGTATTGTAAGAAAACAAGTGTTGTTTTTTTTCAATGGCGATAAAACTAGACAGCTATTTTTACTTCTTGGAAAATTCCGCTACTGTCTTGAGCTAGCCGTGTCCTTGACACCTAGTGTGTGCAACAAAGAGCATCATCGATGCATCATTTTGGGTTGCGTACTTTTGATGTCAAAGCGATTGGTACCGTAGTGTTTAACGTTTGTGAATTAATGAAATGGCAGAGCGTAAGAAACGAAAAGTGGACTCTGAATGTAGAAACTTTCAAGAAAAGTGGACAGAGCTTTACTTTTTTGTGGACTAGGATAGTAAGCCAACATGTTTGATTTGTAAAGAAAGTGTGGCTGTTTTAAAAGAACTAAAAGGCATTATGAAGCCAAACACATAAACACATATGGTGGCATTCTTGGTTTGAGCCGCGAAGACAAGATTGGCAAGTTACGACTAGAGATTGGGGGATTGACAAGAATATTTAACAAAAAAAGACAAGAAAAAGAGTGCGATAAGGGCCAGCTAAAGAGTTGCTCACATCTTAAGTAGAGTAATGAAGCCTTTTTCCGATGGCGAATGTGTAAAAAAGTGCTTGCTAGCAGTGATGGAAGAAATATGTCCTGAAAAGAAGAATACAGTAGAAGCTGTCAGCATTTCTCGCATGACAATTACAAGGCGAGTGGAAAATATGGGGGTTAATCTTCATTTACAATTAAAAGACAGAGCAGCAGAATTCGAAATGTTTTCTATTGTTGCTGACGAGTCCACTGACATAACTGATACTGCGCAACTCTTGGTATTTATTCGCGGTAAAAACATCAATTTTGATATAACAGAAGAGTAAGCAGCTATGCGGAGCATTCATGGTACTACAACTGGAGAAGACCTGTTCAAAGAAGTGTCAACCATCATAGAGGACCTTGCTCTTCCTTGGAATAAATTAGTTGGAGTGACTTCTGATGGTGCTAGAAATATGGTTGGATGTCACAGCGGGCTGACAGCATGAGTTATTTAAAAAGTTGTTGAGTCAAATGGAACTGAACCCCTGCGGCTTCACTGCATCATTCACCAACAAAATCTCTGTGGAAAGGTTTTGAATCTGGACCATGTGATGATGATTGTGCTCAACACTGTAAATTTCATCAAATCACAGGCGTTGAATCACAGAACTTTCAACGATTTTTTGACAGAAATAGAGTCCGAATATGAAAACGTTCTATTTCACAGTGAAGTGCGGGGCTGGTTAAGCCGAGGAAAGGTGTTAAAACGTTTTGTTTTTTTTATTTGAGACACGAAATTGAAATATTTATGACCGATAAATCAAAACAAGTGCCACAACTGAACGACCCCTCATGGTTCTGGGATTTGGCTATTTTATACTACATCACATCAAATCTAAATGAACTCAACACCAAACTTAAAGGGAAACACAAATTGATTTCGCATGTGTATGCAAACATATGTGCTTTCCAAAAAAATTGCATCTCTTCATTCAACAGGCGGAAAAGGTGCATCTTGTCCACTTTCCAAATTGTACCACTCTACAAAATGATAAGCAGCTAAATATGTCTTCCCCTAAAGAAAGAATGATCCAACTTCTGAGGCTCTTGATGAATAATTTCAGTAAAAGATTTGTGGATTTTCAGAATTTAAAAAATGAAATCCGTCTTTTTGAAAATCCGTTTGCTGCCGATGTGTCAAGTGTCCCGACAGATCTGCAACTGGAACTGATTGACTTACAAAGCCAGACATCCCTGCTTGACAAATTTCAAGTGATGCAGACCATTGACTTCTACTCTATGTTACCTGCAGAAACTTTTTCCAAATCTTCGAAATAAGCGCTAAGGATGATCACAATGTTTTCAAGCACTTATTTGTGTGAACAAATTTATTCAATGATGAAACAGGCGAAAACTAAGTTACGTAATCGCCTCACTGGACTGATGAACATTTAGATTCAGTGCTCTGACTAGGTGTTTCATCTATGCAGCCAGATATTCAGAAGATGGTTTTGGATAAACTTCACGCATCACAATAATTTATGTAAGTAGGTCCACAAATAAAACTTTAAAAAGCTTATTGTATTGTTTTTTCTTTTTGGTGTTATGGCCCGCGACACGAATGTCGAAAATTAAAATGGCCCGCAGACCGGATAAGGTTGGGCATCACTGGACCGAGCCTCGCTGGGTTGAATAATTTCTTAAGGAAGTATATATATGCCTGCTCGACGTCATTTTGGGAATAGTTTTGTAATAACGACAAAGAACGATCAGGTAATGACTACCAATCTGAAGAGTTGCTTTTGTATTTTGTTAGTTCTAAATGTAATTGTACGTGGCGATTAGAAGAGAAAGTCTCTTAAGTCCCCCAACATTGTAGAAAAACCACAGTTCACATCGTGTCGATAATGAGGGGTAAAGTACTTGGAACCGGAAGTCCCGTGTTCAAATCCTGGTGAAGACTCTAGCTGGACCACTTCGGGGCCTATTTTGAGTTTGTGTCTCCACATAAGCTGTCTTTGTAACCTTGTTATTTTGTAATATAGTTTAGATTTAAAAACAAAAATTTGACAAAATTCTGTCACTAATATAAGTCATATATGCTATAAATTACATTCTTATATGGAGTCCCCTCAACTCCTATTCATTAATGCCAACTCCAATCATTAGCATAAATTATAAATAGGAGAGAGAACTCTTACATGATAACTGTTTCCACTCTACCGCCCCGACGAAAACATGACGTTTTAAAACAGAGTAGTCTAATATGGCGTCAGAGTCTAAGTAATTGCGCATGAATTTAAAATAATTATTTAAAGAAAATGTTTTGGTAAATTTAGAATTGATAACAATTTTTTTAAGTATAAGAGTAACAAATGAGATGAGATCTGAAACCAAATATTTTTTCTATTCACCTTTTCTCAACCTTTACTCAATCTGAGATTTTTCTATCCTATAAATGATATCTGGGTTTTTGGCATATCGGCACAACTAAGGCAATGTCGTGTATTGTATAAATAACTTTGGGACAATAACTCAAAATTGTATATTTGAATCCTAAAAATAAAAAAAAATTAAAAAAATGAAAAGAAGAAGAATAGAATAGAATCCAATTGATCTACTTGATTTCTTCTCCGTCTTCCGAATTATTATTTTTTGTTCAGAGCTTTGTATTATAGTTCTGTATCAAAACGAAATTACAAACAGGCGTATTCATCATCAACATCATCATTTCCTTGGGTTCCTCATGGAACATAGGGCATCGACAAAAACACGCCACTCTCCACTGTCTCTTGCTAGTTTTTTTATGGTTTCCCAGCTCTTCCCGGTCCTCTCGGCTTCTTTTAGTACATTGCGTCGCCATGTTCTTTTTGGTCTTCCTCTACGCCTTGTTCCCTGGGGGTTCCACTCTAAGGCCTGTCTAGCTCTGTTGCTGGTATCTTTTCTAAGGGTGTGACCAATCCATCTCCACTTCCTCTCTAAGATCTGCACTTCTATATTTTTCTGTACACTCATCTCCCACAGTTTGGTGTTTTCTACTTTGTCGTACCAGTGTATTTTTAGGATATTTCTCAGGCATTCCTGTTGATGAACAGGCGTATTGAACAAAATTAATAACATTAATGACATTGTCCTCTGGTCAACAGGGAATCAAGCTGACCAAATTCAGGTAGCATTACAAGCAGACCTCCACATCATCTCCTCATATTGTGACAAATGGCAGATTCAGATAAACAGTGCCAAAACGCCCTGGTCCTTTGTTCAGCCTGGGAATCGACATTATGAAGGCTCCATATGAACTTCGTCTCGGCGGCCTACTGCTCAATCGCGAAAACACGCCCAAATACCTAGGGGTGACCCTGGATAGAAAACTGGCACTGCACTTGTACATCCAGGATATTGGTGTATTAACTACTAATCTTTAACTGAAAAAAACAATGCAACTTAAAACAAATACTTAATAGGCAGTGGTTCATTTTATTTGTTTAGTAGTAAACAAACTTATCGATCTTCAAGTGTTTCAACTACCAGGAAAGATTTCTTCCAGGGGCCAAAGCTTCTGTCGGAAGGTCACCATTAATTAGATGATTATTTCGCAAATTGCGAAATCACTGCTCCTTGAGCCATTGCCAGGGCTTCACATTCCGTTAATAAGTCGGAGACCGATACCAACGATCGAGGCCCTGGCATTCATATAATAACCGTGCCAATGCCTCTACCATTGTTTGCAATACCCGCAAGAATAGGCGTGGCAGATGGAACATTACTAAGAGCAATACGCTCTTTACTTCTGGAGCTCTGAAGGTTATGGTTCCTTACCCCATTTTGCCTATATTTATAAAAACTTTTCCACGAGGCTGCCGCAATGACGAAGAAAAAGAATATAAATTATTTTGCCAGTGATATACACAGATGTTGTCATCAATTTGATTTAACAAGATTAATTAGGCAGTGGTTTGTGTTGTTTAAAATATTTACACACAACACCAGGCCTCCGTCAATTGTTTATCTTGTTGTCTACATTTACATATGGAGGGAGCTAGGGTATTAGTTTGTACTTGAAAGCTTCTGATATTCGTGAAGAAAATATCAAAACCTGTCTATTATCTATGTTGAAGACACATATGCCGCCAATGAGTGTTGTTTTTTTAAATTTTAAAATTATGTCTAGAAGCAGATTATTTAGTTAATTTAAAAAAAAAATAGCCTACCTTTAAATAAAGGTGTTACTTTCCATATAGCCACTGGACTTAAACTGGAGAACTGACCATATGTGACCTCCAGAAAAAAAAGCGGTAGACCACACAAAATAAGAAATAGTGAATAAGGAATCAAAAACGCTCCTGTGAATTATAAAAATACAAATTATTATTGTCTTGAAATGTTGTTAACTCATTGGAGAATACAAATTATTATTTTCTTGAAATGTTGTTGACTCATTAGAGAATACAAATTATTATTGTCTTGAAATGTTGTTAACTCATTGGAGAATACAAATTATTATTTTCTTGAAATGTTGTTGACTCATTAGAGAATACAAATTATTATTGTCTTGAAATGTTGTTAACTCATTAGAGAATACAAATTATTATTGTCTTGAAATATTGTTAACTCATTAGAGTTCTAGAATAATTCCTTTTCAAGTCTATTCATTGAAAACAGCAAACCTTGTAGCTAAGTGCATGGCTACCTGATCGAGGTGTCCCTGGTTTAAATCCTGGTGAAGACTTGGATTTTTAATTTCGGAATCTTTAGGGCCAGTCTGAGTCAACCCGCACTAATAGCTAGCTACATGACATTAGTTGGGGGAAATTAATGCGGCTGGTCATTCTGCTGGCCCCATGACACCCTCGTTAACCTTGGGCCACAAAAACAATAATATTCTTTAACCCAGCTTTTAATAAAATAATAAAAACTGTGTTAATGCTTTTTTTTTTATATCAACATCAACCAATTAGTTAATTAATTACTAGTAATTACCAGCATCACATGTAAAATCCTAGAACACATAATATGTAGCAACATCATAAACCACTTAGACAAACATAATGTCCTCACACCATACCAACATGGCTTTAGGAAATATAGATCATGTGAAACACAACTAATAGGACTAATTGATGATTTTTCAAAAGGTTTAGATAATAGTGAACAAATAGATGCTATCTTACTAGATTTTTCTAAGGCTTTTGACAAAGTTCACCACCATAGTTTGCTTAAAAAATTAAAATATTTCGGCATTAATGGTCCACTGCATCAGTGGATTAAAGACTTTCTGATAGGGAGAGAACAAACTGTAATAATAAATGGCTCTAAAGCAACACCGATAACAGTTAACTCAAGTGTACCTCAAGGAACAGTCTTGGGTCCACTACTATTTTTAATTTACATAAATGATTTACCAAATTGCATTACTTCAGGAACAAAAGTCAGATTATTTGCAGACGATTGCATAATATATAGAACAATAAAAACAACACAAGACACAGATATTTTACAAAGAGAATTAGATGAATTACAGAAATGGGAATCAAATTGGAGCATGTCTTTCCACCCAGAAAAATGTCAGTTGTTAAGAGTAACAAAAAAACTAAAACAAATTAATTCCACTTATCTTATTCATGGCAAACCAGTAACACAGACTAAAAACGCAAAATACCTAGGTGTTATAATAAATGAAAAACTGTCATGGAATCCACATATTGATGAAACTACAAAAAAATCAAACAAAGCATTAGGATTTATTAAAAGAAATTTCTATAAATCAAATAAGAAAATAAAACTAAAATGTTATTTAACCTTGGTTAGGCCAATAATAGAATATGCATCCTCTGTTTGGGACCCCTCAACTCAAGAAAACATTAAGAAACTAGAACAGACACAAAATAGAGCAGTGCGATTCATAACAAATGAATATTCACATTTGACTAGAGTAACACCTTTAGTAAAATCACTAAATTTAGAAAGCCTTCAGGACAGAAGGCTCAAAAGTAAAGTAGTAATAATACATAAAACACTGAACCATAATCTTCAAATACAAAAACAAAATTTAATAAAATACTCTGAAAGACACAAAGATAAAGGCACATTCCTCGTCCCATATGCTAGGACAAATTTGTACAAATACTCCTTCTTCCCTAGTGCTATTAGAGCATGGAATGGGTTGCCTGAGCTAGCCAGGAAAACCAGTGACTTGGCAGAATTTAAGTCATTGGTTAATATGCATGACTAAATGCATGACGCGTAGGACGTAATCATCTTCTTTTTTGAAGTAACGTCTGTATTATATAAGATAAGATAACGTCAATGACCAGGTGGTAGTGCGGTTAGCGTGCTGGACTGATTATCTCGACGGTCCCGGGTTCATGCCCTGCTCGCTGCCATCCCCCGTCTTCCAGCGGGAGGTTTGACAAGGAAGTTAATTATGTTTAACTTTGAAGGAACATCCAAAACTTGTAAAACTGAAAAAAACAACATTTTTTTACAACGGCAATTGAATCTTTGAATCATTATTACTTTTGACAATCAAAATAAAATCACGTCTTGAATATTCCTTGCGAATAGGCGGATCCGACGGGGCCGCCTCTGAGTTTGTGTGATAACATAAACTCTCTTTGTAATCTTGTTTTCTATTTTGCTTGTTTAAGTACATAAGAGACAAATGACAATAAAATACAAAGCGACACTTCTAATTCTAATTTATAGTGATATTAATTCAAAGAGGACAAATACAAGGAGTGACTTCGAATTAGAAAAAAACTTGAATTGCGCATCGAGAGAAATGAGAAAAAAGAGAATAATAAATGTTACAGTCTGCACACATTTTTTCAAAGCTTATCTCACTTCACAGTCTGTGTGGTTAAAGTTCTCAAACTTTCTTTCTCCGACACCCAATCTCGGATCCAGCTGAAATTTTGCTCAATTATTTCTTTTATCTGACGTAAAAAAAAAGACTCAATTTTAACAATTGACCAGTTTGTTTTATTTGGGATCGAACAAGGGAAAGTAATTGTACTTGAAAGATGTGGTGGTATAAGCTGAATTAGTCCCCTTTATACTTTGCTTTAAAGTTTGCAACTAACAATAGATAAGTATAAAACCTTTTATGTTCATAAGCACTTCTCTGGTACAGTGGTTAGTGTGTTGGCTTGAGAAGGCTACAGCCCTCGAGTTCGAATCTGTCTCGTTCAACATTTTTTTTTACAAAGTTTTTTTTTACAAAGATGGTGCTTTGTAACACTGTCAAACAAAAAAACAACAACACCAAATCTTAATAGCATTGAAAATCTCAAGTCTAGATCTATTGTCATTTCACTATATTCAGCTTCACTACATAGTTTCACTTACTTCCATTGTGTCTAAATTTTTAGAGAAATTGGTTAAAATGTTTCTTCTGAATGATCTTTGTAGTAAGTTAGACCCTTTACAATTTGCTTACCAAAAGGGTAAAGGTGTAGACGATGCCATCCTAAATATTTTAAATTGTGTCTTAAAACATCTGGACTTACCGAACACGTATGTAAGATTGTTCTTTATTGATTTCTCATCAGCTTTTAACACTATACAACTTCATTTACTTATTGAAAAGATGACAGCGTTGAAGATTAGTCCATACATAATACTATGGGCTAATGAATTTTTGACCCAGAGATCTCAGAGGATTAGGGTAAACAATGTTATATCAAATGCACGCATAGTTAACACAGGGGCGCCCCAGGGGGCTGTGACATCGCCATTGTGGTTCATTTTGTACACCAAAGATTTTCAATCCGATAGTTCTTGTTGCTCCTTCACAAAATTCGCTGATGGTGCGGCTCTTCTTGCCCTGCTCTCAGAGAGCTCAGACGTAAATGAGTATTTCAGAGAAATAGAACACATTGAAAAATACTGTAAAGATAAATTTTTATTATTAAATGTAAAAAAAAACAACAAAGAAATGATAATCGATTTTCGTAGGGAAAAGAAGGAAAATTATATTGTTTCTGTAGCTGGAGAGACTATTGAAATAGTGCAAACTTTTAAATACCTTGGTACTATCCTAGACAATAAACTATATTTTACTGCAAATACTGATTATATTAGCAAAAAAGGGCAGCAAAGATTACGATTACTAAGAAAACTGTCCTCGTTTAATGTTAGCGAAAAGGCCTTGGTTATGTTTTAATATCACTGCCTGGTATGGCAATCTGAGCATTAAAAATAAAAATAAATTTTATAGAATCCTAAATGCTGTTGGTAAAATCATTGGCAAAAAACAAACAACATTTGGGCAGCTGTTTGAGACAAACATCTATAAAAAAAAAAAGCTAGCAAGATCCTAGAAATAAAGAATCACCCTTTGTGTCAGGATTTTGTGATTTCAAAATCACAAAAGAAATAGAAGACACCGATAGCAAAGAAAAACAGACACAAACACTCTTTTGTTCCCCTGGCAATCAAATAATTAAATAGGAACAATCTGATATAAACCTGGTGTGAATGTACAATTTGGTTTCTTATAGTTATAATGTTTTTTGTTTGGTGTAATGCACAAATTGTAGAACAAATTTCCATACGGAGAATAAAGATTACTAGTCGACCGGCGGCGTAGCATACGCCGCTATTTTGCAGGGCCGGCCATAGGCGCCTGCAACCTATGCGACCGCAGTGGGCACCGCACTTTCATAGGACCCGCACTTTCACAGGGGCCGCTTTAATTCCAGGTGTAGATATTATTAAATTAAACCATTTTATAACTTAAAAGAGATTTCTCGCGCCCTCCTGTCGATTTACTAGGAGCACTTTCATAGGACCCGCACTTTCATAGGACCCGCACTAATTCAAGGAGCATAAATTAATTAATTAAATCATTTTATAACTTAAAACAGATTTCCCGCGCCCACCTGGAAATCTCCCAAAATCGCCAAAGATACGAAAAAGTTCTTAAAATATACGGAAATATATACACGAAAATTGTCTTTTTGTGTGTCATTCAATATGGAAAACGCCAATCTTACGCGCGACATTATGCATCAGCCGTAATCTGGTGAAAGAAGCTTCTCGCGTCTCAAACTAATGAAGAATTACTTGAGGTCAACAATTCTCAAAGATAGATTGAAACATTTGGTAATTCTTGCTATTGAGCGTGATCTATGTAGGAAACAGAATTATTATGATATACTGTATGACTTTGCTACACGCAAGGCTCGTAAAGTATTTCTGTACGTAGTAAAGAATGAATAAAATGCATAGATGAATTTATTTTCTAATACAAACTCTTAAATTTCATTTATTATCTGCTTCCTTACTCAAACTTGGCCCCGCCAAATCCGTTTTGCATAGGGCCCCACAATGGGTAAGTCAGGCCCTGCTATTTACATGCTATTTACAATCGGCTGCCCAAATAAGTTAAGAAAACTAGTGTCAGCTTTTCACGAAAATATGCAGGGCACCGTTCAGTTTGAAAGTTCTTCCTCCAGGCCATTCTCCATTAAGAGCGGTGTAAAACAATGCCCCTACACTATTTGGCATCTTCTTCTCAGTCGTACTATCCAGTGCTTTTAAATCCCTGGAAGACGGAATATACATCCATAGCAGATCCGATGGAAGGCTCTTTAACCTGGCACGTCTTAAAGCCAAAACGAAAAGGCGTCGTATCTTGATAAGGGAACTGCTGTTTGCCGATGACGCGGCACTCGTATCTCACTCACAAGGAGGTCTACAGAAGCTAGTGAACGCCTTAACAGCTGCTTGTCAAGAGTTTAGCCTTACTATAAGTCTCTCCAAGACCGAAATCCTGGCACAAGACGTCGCAGAAATACCTATAATACAAATTGGGAACCACACCCTTTCAGTGGTGCAGGAATTTACCTACTTGGGTTCAACAATTGTCAGTAACCTAGACTTAGACATCGAGCTGACAAAAAGGATAGGAAAAGCTACCACAGCATTGGCAAAACTCTCCAAGCGCGTCTGGGAAAATGGTAAATTGACCACAGCGACCAAAATCCTGGTCTACAACGCCTGTGTTGTGAGCACTCTCCTTTATGGCAGTGAAAGCTGGTCAACATACATGTACCAAGAGCACAGATTGAATAGTTTCCACTTGCGCTGCCTGAGACGCATAATGGGCATCTCTTGGAGGGACCATGTCTCCAATCAGGAAGTTTTGAGATTGGCCAATATGAACAGCATGTATGCTCTCCTGACACAAAGAAGATTACGCTGGCTCGGACATGTCACCCGCATGCCAGATGGTAGAATCCCGAAAGATATCTTATATGCTGAGCTTGTGGAAGGAGTCAGACCCAAGGGCCGCCCAAGATTAACATATAGAGATGTCTGCAAGCGAGACATGAGAGCCTCAGGCATCAGTGAAAGTATGTGGGAAAACATAGCCAAAGACCGGAGTGCATGGAGACAGACTGTGCGTGCTGGGACAACCCTTGCTGAGAACAAAAGAATTGAAGCGGCTTTAATCAAGAGGGAAAAAAAGAAAGCTGCCCTGTCTGCTAGCCCTAAATCAGAGGCATACACATGTACGAATTGTGGCAAAGTCTGCCGTTCTAGAATTGGCTTGATTAGCCACACCAGATTCTGCCCCGTCTCAAGATTAAGCCAAAACCAGTGACTCACTTGGGCGCATCCATTGCCTTTCGAGACAAAAGGAGCCATATATATATACATAGATAGATAGATAGATAGATAGATAGATAGATAGATAGATAGATAGATAGATAGATAGATAGATAGATAGATAGATAGATAGATAGATAGATAGATAGATAGATAGATAGATAGATAGATAGATAGATAGATAGATAGATAGATAGATAGATAGATAGATAGATAGATAGATAGATAGATAGATAGATAGATAGATAGATAGATAGATAGATAGATAGATAGATAGATAGATAGATAGATAGATAGATAGATAGATAGATAGATAGATAGATAGATAGATAGATAGATAGATAGATAGATAGATAGATAGATAGATAGATAGATAGATAGATAGATAGATTAGATTACTTAGATTAGTTCCTAGTCCAAACTTTCCGCAGAACAAAGAGGGATGGGAGCGGGCAGGGTTTGATAAATTTAAACGACAGTCCAGCTCTCAGGCAGCCATCCGTAGTGTGAACACTACTCTTGTGTTTTGTCGTGGACTATCCGCAGAAATAAGAGAGTGATCTTTCCTTTACTTCTTGTTTAAACTTTTGAGTGAAGAAGAGAATAATATATATAGATTATTATTATTATAAAAGAATGAGTAGGCCTATTCATTCTCTGGCAAAGCCAGGGTCGAGTTTCGTTAAAGATTAACAAGATTCATCGTAGTCCCTTTATCAGTTTCCATCGAGGAATTTTCTGGTGATGTGGCAGGTCTGCAGAAGTATCGCCCTCTGACAGGCAACGAGAATGTTCCTAGGAATGCCAAGGGCCTTGAAGGTATCTGTGAGGTCAGTTGTTATTATCCCCTCGGTTGATATGACAATGGGGTATATTGTTGTTTTAGATAATTTCCATAAACGCTTAATCTCCAAGCCAAGGTTCCCATATTTTCTTTGTTTTTCCAGCATAGTTTTTTTTTAAATTACGAGATAGTGGTACGGCAATGTCAATAATTGTAGCGGCCTTTTCTTTTTTATCGATGAGCAGCAAATCAGGGCGATTAAAATCTCCCGTTTTTTCAGTCAAAATATGCCTATCCCAGTACAGTAGATGATCCGTAGACTCGAGAACCTCTTGTGGTGAGTATTTGTAATACGGAGGAGTATCCTTACCGATCAAATTAGTGTCAAAGCCAAGTGCTGGTGTATTAGCTTTGCAACTTGGTTATGGCGACCTTGGTAGGCAGATTCCGATAGGGCTGAACATCCTGCCATTATTATTATTATTATATTCAAAAGGTCTGTGATAAATATTACAACTTATAAAACCAAAATACCAAGGTAAATGTAAAATCGGAACGGGAATGTGTAAGAATGACTAATTTTTTGTTGTTGGTGGTGGAGGGGGATTAGTAAAAGTGTTACAAAAATTAAATATGAGAGAGTGCATATGTGGTGCACATTACGAAGCGGGTCTTTCCAAATCAAGTCTATGTAGGAGAAATTACGATGCGCAGGTACAAAAACAAAATTGGGTTCAGGAAAGCGAAAAAAATGAGAGAAAAAGAAAGAGAAGAAAAGAGTGCTGGCCGTGAAATTTCATTCTAACAGATACACAAAATAACGGGCTAAAAATGTAAACTGTGGCCCGTTTATAAAAGTTCAACAAGAAAAAAATAAATAAATAAAAGAAGGTGGCGTTCCGGCCATAATAAACAATATAAAACTTAGGAGCAAATCAACGGGCGTAGCCGGTGTGCACTGCGAGTAATACATAAACACTGAACCATAATTTACAAATACAAAAACAAAACCTAACAAGATTACAAGATTGTGTGATAACACAAACTCAGAGGCGGCCTCCGTCGGATTCCTATCGGAATTGCCTATTCGCAAGAAATATTCAAGCCGTAATTTTATTTTGATTGTCAAAAGTAATAATGTTTCAAAGATTCCTTTGTCGTTGTAATTTTTTTTCTGTTTTACATGTTTCGGATGTTCATTCAAAATTAAAGATAATTAACTTCCTTGTCCAAACCTCCCGATGGACGACGGGGGATGGCGCAACTAGGCATTGCTGTTAACTTGATAACAAACTGGTTACAAACTAATAGCCTATTATTGATAAAGAGATATAACACAATATGTCAGACAAGCGATTGTAGAAAATCTTTTAGCATTGATTTGTAATTTTAAAAAAAAAAGAAGAAATGAACAGATATCAAGCTTGTACTTCGATGTCTCAGCACAGTTAACAGAGCTATAGGTATTTTCATTTAAATGGAACTATAATGAGGATGTAGATCTACCTAAACTAAACATCTGATTTAGCACTCTTAAGTTCTATATCTACTAGATCTATATCTAAAATATAATTTTGGAACAATTTATATGTAATTTAGATTAGATTTATGAAAAAAAAATAATCTATCAATAGACTGAGTGCAAAATTAAATTTAAAAATAGTAGATAAGTTTTAGTATATTACAACATTGCAATATTGATCTAGACGTTTGAAAATCAAAATTTACACTTGAAGTCTAGAAATTGAAATTCTATATCTTGATCTAGTATATATCATTCTAAACTAGACCTAGAAATTCTAGATCTAAAATCCACATTGATTTTAATTATAATAGAAATATAGATCTAATTTTAAAAATGTAGATATACTGTAAAAAATCTAGATCTAGTTTTAAAAATCTAGATAAAATCTAAATCTAGTTATTATGTCTTTTTTAAATACGAGTCAGATAACGAGGTTTAATAAACATTACTATACCGAGTTGTTTTAGCATTTCATTTGAAGAATTCATTCCATATGACATCAAAGGAAAAAATCCTCTCCGTCACGCGGCTTCTTAAATTAAAAAATGTCTTTATCAATACGAGCAAGATGTCGAGGGTTCATAGACACTGGTGCACCAAGTGGGTTCTTTTAGCATTTTATTTAAAGAATTTATTCATATGAAGTCAAGGGGGGGAAAATCCATTACGTCACGATGGGCTAGTACCAAAAGAATGTCTTTATAAACACGAGAGATTTAACGAGGGTTCGTAGACATTGGTGCACTTTCTATTAGAATCCATTTAAAGAGGATTATTAAAGCCGCATTTTTTTTTTGCGTTTTATGTTAATATAAAAAACAACTAAAAGCTATTGAAAATTTGAATACCATTAATTTTCCATCCGAAACATCGCAATAGTTTTAAGTATCTATAAAGATTGTTCCGGATGTTTGTATATATAGTAAGAGAAAAAGATAATTCCAGATAAATCTAATACCGTTAATTAAATTTATGGGATGGTCTCGTATGAAAATAAGATGTACCATAGACTTGTAGAGAGATTTTCATACCATACTTTGGTGTAAATCGGAACATAATATTGTTACGTATTTCTGAATTTTCTGGCTAGATGTATTAGTTGGCACACAAATAAAAACACTGTAAAGAACTTGACGACTAAACTTTCAGTTTCATATAACTTTAATGACTATTAACTCTAACAATTCGTTACTTGAACATGTAGCGTAGAAGACTGTACAATATCTGTCAGTTTACAGTTAGCTATACTTCGTTGCAATACATCTCTTCACTTCGTTGCAATTCATCTCTTCTCAACTTTCCTCGAGCCGTATTACACAGAACAGACCAACGACACACTTCCCAGTGTCGCTCCAGGTCTCCTAAAGCTGAACCAAGTCGTACTCAAGTCTACCGAATCAGAGCCGCACACGTCTTACATCGACTGTATCGACTGTAACGGCTCAAGTCCACTGTAGTTCGCTGTATAGACTTTAACTTTAACGACAGTAGTCCACTTCAGTTAACTCTACCCTAGTTAACTTGCATCGAGTCGTACACATTTCTCTTCCACAGAGCCGCACACGTCTTACACCGTCTGTATCGACTGTAACGGCTCACTCACGACTCCATACGACTTCATACGACTCCATACGACTGACTTTAATATTAACTCTCTGGCTTATATAGAGTCCCTAATCGCTTGTCCAAAGTTGCACAAACACGGCTAGTATCCTCTGAAATAACACGTGAGGAAACGTCACATCCTGTCTTTGTTTATACATGTAGATTCCAGAAAACATCGGCTGCAGTGTCATCAAGTTGGGGTCACACGTAGTGACCTCTATCTGTCACTGTTCATTAGTAACTGTCCCCCTACTTAGATCTGTTCGTCCCCTGGAACAACACGTGAGGGCACGTCACATCCTGTCTTTGTTTGTACATGTAGATTCCAGAGGACATTCGCTGCTGTGTCATCTCGCCGGGGTCATACGTTGACCTCTACCTATCACTGTTCATTTGTAACACTGCCCCCTTCTTAGATCTGTTCGTCCCGAGAAAATTCATCAGCATTCTAACGAGTTCGTGCTTCACTGGCTGAGTTTTACATTCTCCAGCATCTTTTTACAGAGCTTCTTCAGAGATACACAGGTTCATCACAGTACAGCAATATTCACATGTTCTTCTTACAACAGCAACTGACTTTGGGTTTGTACGATGTCTGTTGGGTTGATCTTCTTGTACAGTTCTGTCACAGATGGTTACTCACTACAGTTCTGACATCTTTAAACTACTTCTTTTCTGTCCTTCTTGCTTCTGACTTAATTAGCGTTCTTCTAAAACCTTTGTTATACTTCATCAAGCTATTCTCATGAGGAATGTTCTTAAATTATTCTTTAGTGGCTTCACACTTTCAACTGATAGGAAGGCTTTCTTCTTTGGTCTGATGGTTCCGGACAGAATCTTTCTAAAAACATGGGCTGTGGAGTTTCATCAGTGCAGGTTGGGGTCTATCAGTGGGAGAAGTGGTGGGCTTGTTTTCTAACAACATGGGCTATGGAGTTTCATAAATGCAGGTGGGGGTCTATCAGTGGGAGAAGGGGTGGGTTTGTATCTTGATCTTGTTGGAGCCATCCACGTTGCACTCTGCATATGTCGCTTTCTCCGCCTCCTCAATTTGATATTTCTTTGGTTGCGTTGATGTCGTTGTCGTTGTCTTGCTTTCCTGTCGATCAATGCTGATGGCAGCGACTTAGCACATAGGAAGGCATTGTATTTCATAGCTGTAGTCATCAAGACTGTTGATCTAACAAGTTGCTTCAGCATTATTCTTTGATGGGTGCTTTGCGAATGAGCTGCAAGTCCACTTGAAGGCAAGTTGTCAAACACGTCATCACCTTCATCCGAGTCTGGAGGACTCGACTGTGGGGCAGGTTGATAACATTCAACGTGCAAAGGTCCATCAACTTCAGCATCAGTTTCTATTGTAATTCCTTGACTATCACCAGGGCTTCTCGCGCCTACCTTGATAGCTGTACAAGCTTCTGTTAGGTCTAGAGCTTGTTGGTGTATTTCTTGGCATTCACAGTCTTCTTGCATAGCTACGTACGTACAGTTCTTGTCAAACGCATGAGTGCAATAATCAAGCTTCGAGTTCCTCTCGTAGACACTGGCAGATAGACAGAAGTCTTTAAGGCCCACAGCAACAGGCTTGGACGCAGACCCAACGTTGTCTTGATCTGTTTGGCTAGTTGCGGTACTCATATCAGGTATATCTATAGCTAAAGCTTCGGTCAAACTATAGGTCTCTTCTATTGTTTCTTCAGCGGTCTCATTCTGCTTCTCGTTGAAATAGTAACAGCTACCGTCTCTTTTCATCTCTTGTGGGCCACATTCATTTGGTTTGCTATCACAGTCAAAGACAGCACAACCATCACCAACATGCCTATCGTAATTGTCTGTATCGCCACATCCTTGGTTGGACAATTGTTCGCTGTTCATCAATGGTGTAGTTCTTTCATCTGTCGACTCAATCTGATACTGTTGGGTGTTCAGCTCGTTAATCATGATTCTAGTTTGATCTTTTATTGTATCTGTTTGTTCTTCTGTCTTGTTGGGCGTGGTAGCTATTTGTTCATTTTCATTCATGGCTTTGGTCAACTGGTTAAATGAAGAAAATCTGGTGTTGATTTCTGATTCTATCTCCTTAATGCTCTCGTTCACCGAGTTCATTTTGTATTGCAAAGTTCTCAGGAGCTCCATCGTATTAGGTTTGATTTCAAATTGACAAGTGTCTGGATTCTCATCTTCCTCCAACAGGGCTTGTCTGAGACGTGCTGTTAGCGTTTCCTTATTTCCGTTAAGCTGTAGACCTCTTTCTCGAAGCTCTTGTCTAAGTTCTTTCATGTCAAGTTCATTAAGAAGTTTGATGGAACACATTCTAGCCAGAAAGATCCCACTTCTGACACCAATTGTTACGTATTTCTGAATTTTCTGGCTAGATGTATTAGTTGGCACACAAATAAAAACACTGTAAAGAACTTGACGACTAAACTTTCAGTTTCATATAACTTTAATGACTATTAACTCTAACAATTCGTTACTTGAACATGTAGCGTAGAAGACTGTACAATATCTGTCAGTTTACAGTTAGCTATACTTCGTTGCAATACATCTCTTCACTTCGTTGCAATTCATCTCTTCTCAACTTTCCTCGAGCCGTATTACACAGAACAGACCAACGACACACTTCCCAGTGTCGCTCCAGGTCTCCTAAAGCTGAACCAAGTCGTACTCAAGTCTACCGAATCAGAGCCGCACACGTCTTACATCGACTGTATCGACTGTAACGGCTCAAGTCCACTGTAGTTCGCTGTATAGACTTTAACTTTAACGACAGTAGTCCACTTCAGTTAACTCTACCCTAGTTAACTTGCATCGAGTCGTACACATTTCTCTTCCACAGAGCCGCACACGTCTTACACCGTCTGTATCGACTGTAACGGCTCACTCACGACTCCATACGACTTCATACGACTCCATACGACTGACTTTAATATTAACTCTCTGGCTTATATAGAGTCCCTAATCGCTTGTCCAAAGTTGCACAAACACGGCTAGTATCCTCTGAAATAACACGTGAGGAAACGTCACATCCTGTCTTTGTTTATACATGTAGATTCCAGAAAACATCGGCTGCAGTGTCATCAAGTTGGGGTCACACGTAGTGACCTCTATCTGTCACTGTTCATTAGTAACTGTCCCCCTACTTAGATCTGTTCGTCCCCTGGAACAACACGTGAGGGCACGTCACATCCTGTCTTTGTTTGTACATGTAGATTCCAGAGGACATTCGCTGCTGTGTCATCTCGCCGGGGTCATACGTTGACCTCTACCTATCACTGTTCATTTGTAACAATATTAACGATAGATTTTGTAACGTTTTAGCTAGAAAATTAAATATAGTGTGAGAGAGAGGTGAGATTTTAGATAAATAGAGTTAAAATATTTTTCATAAAAAATCCGGAACAACCTATTTTCGTAAAAAAGAAAAAGATTATTTGTTTTATTTAGTAGAAGAGGGATTTGAAACAGTTATTTGACGTTAATAGATTTTTTTATATAAAATTCGGAAATTTTTGGAGACGATTTGTAAGAAAATTAAAGTAATGTAGGTCAATGTTTTCTTTTCAAAACAAAATCCGGAACATTCTTTACCGAGTAAAAAAAAAAATTATGTTTCATCAAAAAAATTAAATTTGACGTAAATTTGTGTCAAGATGAAAATACGGAACAATTTGATATCGATAATTAAACTATAGTGACGTATTGTCAAAGAATGAGATTGGACCAAAGCGCTCTGAGCATGCTATAAGCATGAAAGTAGCGCTATATAAAAGATATAATAATAATATAATAATAATATAAGTGTAATATAAGTCAATTATGAGGGTTCAAACAATCATTTGACATAATTTATTTTTTATAAAACAATATTTGGAACAACTTTATGTTTAATAGTTAATGAAGTATAAGTCAGTATAGAGATTTTCATTTAGCATTTTTATGCTATTTAAATTAAAAAACCGGAACAACATATTAGTGGTCATGTGTTTTTCAACGTTTAAGCATGGAAATTAAATGTAATATTTCAACGTTTAAGCATGGAAATTAAATGTAATATAAGTTAGAAGAGCAAACAAACATTCGTTGGCATTGATTTGGTTTTCTTCAAATCATCCGGAACAATATATTATAGATACTTAAAACTATTGAGATATTTAGGAAGGAACATTAAAGGTTAAATCAGATTTTTAATCGCTTTTAGAGTTGTTGTTTTTTTTATCTAAACATGACGGACAGACCGACCGACAAACTAAACGCTCAAAATAAGCCTCTTTTATTATGATGAGGGCACTAAACAAAAAATAAATAAAATCTGATTATTTAAAAAATTTTGAGGGAACTGATTAGTACCTTTACTTGTCACGCTACTGCACGAACGTCGCTGCATTAAAAATCCATTTAAAAAAAATGTGCGTGATATTTACATACAAATTGCATATTTAGCTTTTATAAACAAACATAAATGTTTTCTTTTAATTTTAGCAGCTAGTTGACCAGAAAAAAAACACCTTTTACTAATATTTATTTTTGTTGTGAACATTTCTTGTTCATGCAAACACTATATTAGACTTAATGATACCGAAAATACACAGATAATCATCTTTTCTTATTAACATATTGTAATATTATCACACATTTATGTATTGTTTTAGAATTGGTATATTTTTATGAAAAAATCGCTTGCATAATTAATTGTATAAATTAAACGGTTTGCTTTTAGAAAATTAAATGTAGCCGTTGCACCTAAAGTTTTCAAGCCGCATCGCATGGTGAAATAATATTTTTCATTTCTCTTCTAGTTTTCGAGATCTAAGTGTGACAGACGGACAGTTTGCATAAATCTAATAGCTGCTTTTCCCCTTACGGTGGCCGCTAATTAAATACTCGGGAAGACACTAAGATAAATGCACACTTCTTATTCCATATGCTAAGACAAATTGCTTTCTTCCCTAGTGCAGTTAGAGCATGAATCAACCTGGAAAAAACAACGACTTTGCAGAGTTTAACTCACTGATTAACATGCATGACTAGATTGCAGGGGCGGACTGGCTATATGGGCAAGCGGGCAAATGCCCGGTGGGCCGGTACCAAATGGGCCGGTCTGGTCGCGACCAAAGAAAAAAAAATTCCATGAAGACAACTTAAAAAAAAAGTGACAGCAGCAAGACACAAAGGCTCGAACACGTTTTCTTGTTTTTTTTTAATTCTTATTACAATTAATTTTGTTTGAAATTCAACAAGAATTTAAAAAAATACACTATAGGCCTACACTGTACGTATTACCATTTGCAAAACGTTGGACCGCACGAGCGGCATGGACTGCTCTGATGTCTTCGAGGTTGTGTTTGGCCTAATCATTTTGCTGGTCGGCATGGGCCTTTGATCGCACTCCCATTTTTTTTTGCTCCTTCCCTCCCCCGTCTTTTAATGGTTCCAATGAAATTTAACCAAAAAGAGGGATGAGTGAGGTTAAGTAAGAAAACGCAACAAAAAATAATTAAAAATTTAAAAAAAAATTAAAAATAAAAAAAAAAAAAAAATAATAATAATAAAAAAAAGGCGCGACAATTAGCTCTTTAACAATACTTAATAGAAATTAACTTTAACACATACACATTACACACAGCCGCGAAATTGCAAACCACCCAACTTATTCACAGCTCAATATGGGTATAAAGCTCTACTTTCTGCGATTTGAAAAGATGAAGTAGATTTCATTTTGTTTATTTTTAATAACACAGATATAAAAATACTACACTTAAGGGTTACAAAAAAAAATTATTAAATTAAAAAATAAATCTAGATCTAAACGAATCTCTATACTATTATAATTAGTGGCAAACTTATGCTTAGTATAAAGTCATTAATGATGAAAAGTTTTACAATAATTTATATAGCGCTGTCACATCCAATATTTAATGAATGGAGATTTACATTTTATATCCATATACAAATCGCGTTTTTGAGAATGTACTAGGAGGAATCAAGAGCTTTTCACACTAAGTAAATGCCTCTGTAACCGTTCTTCTTTCTATTATCTTTTAATGGAATGGGTTGCCTGTGTCAGCCAGGAAAACCAATGATTTAGCAAATTTTAAGTCACAGATCAATATGCATGACGAGATTGACACATGAAATGCGTAAGACTTAACAATCTTATTTTTTAAAGAATCGTCTGTAATCTATAAGTAATACCAAAAAGCTTCAAACTCATTAGGCTGCTATTGTATTGTTTATAGTTTTCAGACTAGATACATGTATAAATAGAATACATTATGTAATCCTACGAATGCATACATCCAGTTTTCGATGCGTTATCAAACTTTATATATTTTATAGAGAATTAGGCTTACACCTATAATATAACACAAGGGCGTAGCCGGAAGGGGAGGGTCTTCAAACCATCACTTGCCCCAGACCTCATTGTCTGAAAGGGAAACTTTACTTACTGCCCCAGTGCAGCCAACTTAAGCAAACTACAGTCACCAAATTTCATGACCGTAGCCAAAAGAGGTTTTGTGGTTTCCCTTTCCCCTCCAATACAAAAACTAAAGCATTTTACCATTGTCTACCAGTCGCTAAACTCCACTGAATAGTAGATTTGGTTTTTCGAAATTTTTTAGCGTAAGAGTAGCAGGCTAATTGCACTGTAAATACCTCAGAATATGCATTTTTAAAGCTTAAAATAACGGAAATAATGCTTGGATCCGGGGCTTCGGACCCCACTGGGGGGAGCTCACAGCGCTCCCCCGGACTTCCATGCTGCCCTTTGGCGGTGTGTACTGTCTTTCCACTAATTATAGGAAAGGAGTATTCTAGGGTAAAAAAAACGTTTGAAAGAATGAAAAATCAGAATGTAATGAAGATTAATTACATACACACACACACACTAATATATATATATAAATTGCGGAGTGGGGTAAAAATCCTCACCCCCCACCGAAAATAAAAAATGACATGCCATTTATGGGCTGGTTGATATGGTAATGCCCGGGCCGATTTTGATACCCAGTCCGCCCCTTCTAGATTGTCACATGAAATGCGTATGGCGTAATTATCTTCTCTTTTAATGTAACGTCTGTAATTTCTAGGACAAGATAAGGCCTAGCACAAATATAGGTACTGGTTTACAGAGAAAAACAATTGCTTTGTCTCTTCACTTTTGGGCCACAATGAGTCAAGGTCAGGCATGGCTATTGATTATCGATTACCGTAAATTGTACTACTAATCCATAAAGAAAATTTCCTGTTGTCATTTTTGTATTTAAAGTTTTAAATGTCTACATTCGTTCATTCCTACTCCGTTTTTTTTTGTAATCGAAATAATGTCAATCAAAAAAAAACAATTGCTGAGTTGATTAGTTTTTTGTTTTTTTTTTTGTAATGGAAATTTTTATCCCACGTGTCAGCGTGACACACAGAGCCGGGAAAATGTTATATTTCTTGTGAGAAAGAGACAGTAACTTTCCACTTTTCTTTCCAACCTCATACTTACAGAGGGGGAAAAACGCTTATGAACCATGGGTTCTTTTACTTTTTTTTTTTGTTACAGCTTGGTTCTTACTACATTTCAATAAAGTATTGTAATTTCAACATGTAAAGTATACTTTTTTATTTATCTTTTAATGAATGATTCTCTAGATTCGAATTCAAATCTCTACTTGAGCGATTGGACCATATCACAATGAGTATGCAATAGCATGAAGGATGCGCATCATTCACTATAAAAAAAAATAAAAAAATTTATAAAGTCTATATTATATTTATATCTAGAAAAAAATTTACCTACATTCTATTATAGGTACCTGACATCGTAAAATATCTGTATTTCTAGATCCAGTCTAGATGAAGTAGAACTACTCTATCAATTAATTCCCAATTAGTATGAAAACTTCATGTAAAATAAAAAATTGAGAGGAACTTTGCTTTATTTTGATCAGTTTAAGATCTAGTGAAGATTGAAATGTTCGCTCGTTAGCGCACACGAAAAAAAACAACATATTATCTCGTAGCAGATCTAATAGGAATAACTAGTCGACCGTCGGCATAGCATACACGGCTATTTTGCAGGGCTGGTCTTAGGCCAATGTAACCTATGCGACCGAAGGATCCGCACTTTAATGGAACCCGCGCTAATTCAAGGTGTATAAATTATTATATTAAACCATTTTATAACTTAAAACAGATTTCCCGCGCCCTCCTGTCGATTTACCAGGAGCTCCTGGAAATCTCCCGAAATTGCAAAATATACGAAAAAGTCCTTAAAATATACGGAAATATATAGAAAAATATTGTCATTTTGGGGTGTCATTCAATATGGAAAACGCCAATCCTACGCGCTATTAATAAAAACGGCATTATGCATTAGCTGTAATAGTGTAATGAGGTGAAAGAAGCTTCTCGCGCTTCAAACTAATGAAGAATTAGTTGAGTTCAACAATTCTCAAAGATAGATTGAAACATTTGGTAATTCTTGCTATTGAGCGGGATCTATGTAGGAAACAGAATTATTATGATATACTGAATGACTTTGCTACACGCAAGGCTCGTAAAGTAATTCTGTACGTAGTAAAGAATGAATAAAATGCATAGACGAATTTATTTTCTAATACAAACTCTTAAATTTCCCTTATTATCCGATTCCCTACCCAAACTTGGCCCCGGGAAATCCGTTTCGAATAGGGCCCCACAATGCTTAAGTCCGGCCCTGCTATTTAGTGTTTGTAAAATGTTTGTTTGTAAAATGTTTTACATGTTTCGGATGTTCCTTTAGAGTTGACGATAGTTTACTTCCTAGTTCAAACATTCCGCAAGACGAAGGGGGATGGGAGCGGGCAGGGTTTGACAGTCCAGCGCGCAGTCATCCGTAGCGAGCTGTGAAAACGTGTTCTCTCCCCCCCCCCTTCTTGTTTTTTTTTTTCGTGGGGTGACTATCCGCAGAAATAAGAGAGTGATCTTTCCTTTACATCTTCTCGTTTAAACTGTTGAGGGAAGAAGAGAATTATATCTATAGATCCATTTCAAGGCATTGAGGCACTGATCTATATCTCTATGATTAGCAAGAACTGCTTTTTTTTTTTTTTTTTTTTTTTTGGGGGGGGGGGGCTTTTTTTTAAGGGTATGCGTATTTTCAGATGATAAACCGTACTCGCGTATTTTCGTGCCCATTTGCGTACAAAATACGCAAGATGCGTACTTGTAGGCAACTCTGCGTAAGGCATACTAAAAATAAGTAGACTAAGGGGGCAAAAAAAAGAAAGCTTTTAAAATACGGAATTTGTGACATATTTCTATTTATGCTTTCTAATTAGACTGCGGCCTATAGGGGAAATACCGAAAATACAATACAAAGGTTTGATAGAAAGCTTGCGCTTGCGGTCCACTGCTGTTCTCTATATAAGAAGGAATATAGATTTGGTTTTATTTACTGTAATAGTTTATCTCACCCCTTTTGAAAGTAGCAAAATGACAATAGATCTATTCCTTGCCCTCTCTCTCTCGAAAAAAAAACAAAAACAAACTCTAGATCTATCTTTTTAATGCTATTACGATTGGTTTTCTTTTTATTTAGTGGCAGTGGAAATGACGTAAGGCAAGTGTTTAAAAATTCACTTAGAAGAAAAGAAATAATAGGCTATACAGGAAGTCCTTTTTTTTTTTTTTTACGGAAATGGTTTTAGCGGCTCCCGAAAGGGCAACAGACGCTATTAGTTTTGTGTAGTATGTCTGTACGTCCGTCCGTCCACTTTAGATCCCAGAAACTAGAAGAGAAAATTATAATCGGACATCATGATATTTTATATCATTCAAAGTTCTAATGCAACGGCTACTTTTTTCTTTTCTGAAAGCGAAAAATCAATTATGCAAGCAGTTTTTCTTTTTTTTAATTCACCATTTTTACAACTATTCACTATTAGTAGTAATAAACACTGAAGGCTTTTTTGAACACGTTAAACCAGATGGTCTTCGATATTTGGTCAAAAAATATATTTTTTTACAATAGCATTGCTAAGTTATGTAAGTTCTGTCATACTAAATACTACATTTACAAAAAAAAAGTTAACTTTTTTAAAGAGAAAAAATCTATTTGCTATGTAAATAAGTTGAACATAATTTAAAACAACAATTAATAAGTAGTTTTCATATTATCGCGTGAACTGCAGAGCTTATGTGTTCCTGTGGAACTCAGAACTAAAGGAATTTTTATTTACGGAAATGTTTTTTAGCGGCCCCCGAAAGGGGAAAAGACGATATTAGCTTTGTGTGGAAAGTCTGTTCGTACGTCCCGTTTAGGTCTCGTAAACTAGAAAAGATAGTGAAAATCTGACACCATAATATTTTAGACTATTCAAAGTTCTGATGCAACGGCTACTTTTTTCATTAGTTTTTTTTGTTCATAAAAATGCCCCTCTTTTCACTTTTACAACACTATTAATTGAAAGACTGACTATCGTCGGATCGGTATATTCGTGCGAGTAAGCGTTCTCTTGCATGAATATAATTAAAAGTAAAGTAAGAAGCCAACTAACAAATGAAAATTTAGAGTCATGTTTGAAACTAAAAACAAGCTATGAGCCAATTTTATCCAAACTTTCTAAAACCGTGCAAAGCCATAGATACTGCTGAATTTGTTTGCTCAATTACTTCTTATTGAAGTACAAGTTTGTGTTGTATAAAATACACACATATATATATATATATATATATATATATATATATATATATATATATATATATATATATATATATATATATATATATATATATATATATATATATATATATATATATATATATATTAACAGAACTCACATAACTTAGCAATACAAATGTGAAAAAAAAATTGTCAAAAAATCTAATACCGTTTGCATAAATGTGTTACAATTATGGTAAATAGTCATCTCCCCAACTAAGGAGCCTCACTATTAATATATATATATAGTTCGTCCATCGTGGTTCGATGATGAATACTTTGTCATCCAGGGGGCTGAGGGCTTCGCACTGGGGTTTTATGCCTCCTCATGTGGCTGGTGAGACCTATGTGAGCCCGGAATGTTTGGCCGCACACTGGTCAGGTTATTCCAGCTGGAGCTAGTGTCGTTTGCCTTGCTTTTCTTTTCTGGCGTTTTTCTTCTGCCAGCGTTGTTCTTTTTTCCTCAGCAACCTGTGCGCCAGTTTTCACAGCGCGACGCTATGATGCTCTGTCATGTGCCTGTGTCTCCCAGGTGCCCGATTCTATGCTGAACGCCTTCAGAGAAACTTTGAGGGTGTCCCTGAAGCGCTTTCTTTGACCACCTTGCGAGCACTTTCCTTGGCTTAGTTGGCCATACAAGAGTCGTTTAGGGATGCGGTGGTCTTCCATTCTGTAGACGTGACCTGCCCATCGCAACTGGGACTGCATCAGGATTGTGTGGATGCTTTGCAGACACGCTCTTCGAAGGACTTCAGTGTCTGGTATTTTGTCTTGCCATTTGACATTTAGTATTTTTCTCAGACATGTCATGTGGATGTGGTTCAGTTTCTTTGCATGTTTACTGCACAATCCATGTTTCTGAGGCATAGAGCAATGTAAGGAGGATGACGGCTCTATAGACTCCTAGCTTTTGTGGTGATACCACGTCTGTTCTAGACATTTTTTGACAGTTTGCCATAGGATGCACTGGCCTTGGCGATACGCAGGTCGATTTCACTATCGATTTTTCCGTTTCTGGAGAGTGTGCTGCCAAGAAATGTGAATTTGTCCACTGCGTTTATATCCTGTCCATTTATAGTGATGCTTGGATCCGAGTAGGCTTTCGCAGGAGCAGGTAAATATAAGACTTCAGTCGTGTTTATGTTAATGGTAAGGCCAAAGTCTGAGCATGCTCTTGAGAAATCACTGACGATGCTCTGCAAATGTTTTTAGAGCAGGCATTTAGGGCACAGTCGTCAGCAAATAGCAAGGCTCTGATTACTGCTGAATTTGTTTTTGACTTTGCTTTAAGCCGCCTCGGGTTGAATAGTCCACCATCAAATCTGTATGATATATTTATCCCGTTGTTTTCTCTATTTGTGAATGCATCTGTCAGCATAGCGGAGAACATGATACTGAACTATTAATATAGCCGTAGAAACAGATGACATTTACATCACCTGCCCCATAGATCGCAAGATCTGAAAGGGAAACTTTACTTTTTAGCTTAATTATCAATATCCAATAGTTCCGTATTTTAAACTTAAAACAAATTTATGTCAAATGACTTTTTAAAAACAAAAATTTCGACAATAGGTTGTTTAGGATTTTAAAATAAGAAAGTAATTTACTAGAAACGATTTTTGAAAATCACTTTTTAGACTTATTTTCAATTCAACATTCTTGCTGAAACATAACAGATTTATTTTTTTTCCGTAAAGAATGTTCCGCATTTTGTTTTGAAAAAGAAATCGACCTACATTACTTTAATTTTCTTACAAATTGTCGCCAAAAATTTCCGAATTTTATATGAAAAATATTTTAACGCCACATAACTGTGGCTACTAAATAAAACAAATAATCTTTTTCTCATTTACGAAAATAGGTTGTTCCGAATTTTTTATGAAAAATATTTTAACTCTATCTAAAATCTCACCTCTCTCTCACACTACATTTAATTTTCTAGCTAAAACGTTACAAAATCTATCGTTAATATTATGTTCCATTTTTTAAGGAAAACAACTTCCTAACACCAAAGTATGGTATGAAAATCTCTCCACAAGGCTATGGTACATCTAATTTTCACACGAGACCATTCTTTAAAATGTAATTAACGGTATTAGATTTATCTAGAATTCTCTTTTTCTCTCACCATATATACAAACATCCGGAACAATCTATTATAGATACTTAAAATTATTACGATGTTTCGGAAGGAAAATTAAAGATTAATGAAATGTACAATAGCTTTTATGTTGTTGTTTTTTATATTAACATGACGGACAAACAGACTGACAGACAAAACGCACAAAAATGCAGCTTTAATCCTAATATATATATATATATAATATATATATATATATATATATATATATATATATATATATATATTTAATATATATAATATCTTTAAATGAATTCTATTAGAACTCAGTACATAGAAGACTATGAACCTTTGTTAAATCTCTCGTGTTAATAAAAACATTTGCTACTAGCCCACTGTGATGTAATGGATTTTTTTTCCTTTGAAATGAATGTATTCTTTAAATGTAATGCTAAAAAAAAACTCGGTGCACCAATGTCTATGAACGCTCGACAATTTGCTTGTATTGATGAAGACATTTTTAGTCTAACTAGGCCGTGTGACGTAGTGGAGTTTTTCCCTTTGACGTCAAATGGAATTAATTCATTAAATGAAATGCTAAAACAACTCACTCAGTACAAGTACAATACATCTGTTCTTTTTTTTTTCAATTACATATCAATTCTGAAAGATTATCTAAAATCGCTCGTCTGACATATTGTACATATCCGGTAGAGATGCCATGCCGTAATGTGTAATATATCTCTTTATCAATAATAGGCTACTAGTTTGTAACAAGTTTGTTATTAAGTCAAGAGCAATACCTAGTCGTGCGGTTAGCGTGCTGAACTGATTAAGAATAACACTTAAAGGTTGTGATTCAGAGGAAGAATGCAAAACTCACCTCCGCCACTTTTATAACAAAGGTAAGGAAATCTCCAAATATTTCCAAGTCCAACGGCGTATCCAATACAGGTCAAAATAAAGTCTAGCTTTCCAACCCAGCCCTCACGATCAGTCATATTTTGAGGTTTCATGAACCTCTGGACAGATCTAGAGGGGATCTTTTCCTGAAAATAAAAAAAATAAAATCAACTAATATTCACATATTAATCAGTAATTAGTTTATTTTTTACATTAAAATTTAGAACTTCATACTACTGTTATAAATCTAAGGCAAGCACTCAAAGAAAGGAAGTAATAATAGATGATATATGTATTTACTGTTATCAAACCCACCGACATAGACTTCAACTATCAATTCACAAGGAGACTTGTCTTAAGCTCCACTAGTCCTGCCCTGGTGCGCACCATCATTGTCGGAGAGGGAGCAGGGTTATATTCTTAGATCTGTTCATCTCGAACAGATTCAAATGCACTACAAGGTAGTGGAGGTTTCTCTTTCTGCAGTGATAGTTGCTTTGACTTCTATCTTACCGTTGTCCCTGACGCCAGCCAATTAACACATATAGAGGAAGTGGCGCGCCCGTTAGATGTCATCAGGGCAGTTGGTCCTGCACGCCGCTTCAGCAGATCTTCCCTATCATAGTTGTAAGCCCATAGGTAGCCATGGTTTCATTATCATTCTCAGCCGCGTCACTAAGGTATGCTAATGAAGCATCCTTACAATGTTCCATGTGTAAATGTACATTAAGTGCTGCATCGGGTCCAGCTGAAATTGGTTCACCATCGTTCATGTTACTCTCACTAGTGAAAACAGAAGTATAGAAGTACACTGGTTTCAGACCAAGTTGGTGAGTTTCTTGACAGTTGCATCTTCTTCGTGAATCGACGCATTTACATTTCTTGTTTACCGACTGAATGCAGTAATTAAAATTTGAGTTCCCCTCGTACCCACTGGCAGAGTTTTTTAAAGTCCAAAGCGACGGGCTTGGACACAGGCCCAAAGTTGTCTTGATCTGCCCTGCTCGTTGTGGTACTCAAAGCAGGTACATCAAAAGCTTCAGTTGCATAGCCAATTTCTCCTATTTCTTCTACTGTTTCTTTCTTTTCATTAGTGTACTTGTTGTTACGATAGTCGCAGCAATTGTCACATTTCTCGTCTTGAAAACCATAATGGTAGAACATGTGATCACTGTCACAGACAGCACCAACCCATTCTTTGTAACTACCAGTACACCCACAGTCTTCAATGAGTAATGGTTTGTTGTTAAATAATGTTGGACTTCTCTCTCTCAAAGGTTCGATCTGGCCTTGAATGGTATCTATCAGTTTGTCCTGTAAGGTACTTGTTTGTACGCTTCGTTCACGTAACAGGTCCTGCATTGTGTTCAGGAGCTCGCCAATATATATCTATCTACCTCAAGCAATTAGGTCTTGGGATCCTCTCCTTCATAAATCATTTCTTGCCGATTACGTCGGATATGGACATGTAATCATCCAGAAAAGACGAGCAATGTTCCGTCGGTTACGAGAAGGCTTTCTGTGACCCTACATAAAGAGCAAAGGTGTTCGCTTCGGATTCAGAGTCAATTAACGAGTAGGAGACGAAGTCATGATTCAAATCACGTCCGGTACAGTGATTCCAGTTTGAAGTCGGTTCGGCACTGTTTAACTCAGTGCAAGTACAGGACGAGACGGAGAGTCCAGTAGAGTTTAGTACTGTAGTACAGTATAAAGTAGTACATTTTTTGTTCAAAGTGAAGCATTAATAAAGCTTTACATGTTGCCTATTGGATGTGATTTATTAGAAATTATTTGGAGCCCTATGTTGTCAACTTCTATGAGTTGGTAGTGTCGTTTGGTGCAGTGTTTGCAAAGAGCCAAGCTAGAGTCATTGCAACTGGTGTCAGAAGTGGGATTTTCTATGGTTTCTTCGAAACTGCTGAATGAACTTGAATTGAAAAAAAATGAAACAAGAGCTCAGATGGCAAGGACTGAAATGCTTCGAAAGAAACAAGGAAACTTTTTTAAAGTAAGAAGATGAGGATCCGGACACATATATGTTTGAAATAAAACCAGATAGTAACATCATTCAATTTGATTTACAAATTTACGCACTTAAAAAATTAACTCGAGATTTTTTCAATCGAACTATACTGCCGGCAAGATTATTTTCGCCAGACAGACGCATGAGGGGGCGGGAGTTCCCCGTCAAATTCTAAGGACAACAGTAAATAGAAACAAGGTGCTAAGACGATTCAAAGTCATCAATCTATCTGTCATGTCTTAAAAATTGTTAAAGTAGTGCAGCCTTGGTGGCGGCTAAAACATTTTCGTGAATAGTGTCTATATTTTAACATTTTTTCAAATAATTATTATGAATATAAATAATGTCATAATATTGTTACGTATTTCTGATCTTCTGGCTAAATGTACTATTAGGCACACAAATAAAAACACTGCCAAAGAACTTGACGACTCAACTTTCAACTTCATATAACTTTATTGACTATTAACTTAACAATTCGTCACTGTAACATGTAGCGTAGAGTTCTGTACAATATCTGTCAGTTTACAGTTAGATATACTTCGTTGCAATTCATTTCTTCACTTCGTTGCAATTCATCTCTTCTCAACTTGCATCGAGCCGTATTCCACAGAACAGACCACCGACACACTTCCCAGTGTCGCTCCAGGTCTCCCTATGCTGAACCAAGTCGTACTCAAGTCTACCGAATCAGAGCCGTACACGTCTTACATCGACTGTAACGGCTCAAGTCCACTGTAGTTCGCTGTATAAACTTTAACGACAGTAGTTCACTCCAGTTAACTCTACCCTAGTTAACTTGCATCGAGACGTACACATCTCTCTGTTACTGTCTCGCAAAGTAGACAACAGTAGCGACGACTGTACCGACGACTCTAAACTCTACAGACGACTGACTCACGACTGACTTTCACATTAACTCTCTGGCTTAAATAGAGTCCCTAATCGCTCCTCCAAAGTTGCACAAACACTGCTAGTATCTTCTGGAACAACACTAGAGGAAACGTCACATCCTGTCTTTGTTTATACATGTAGATTCCAGAGAACACCCGCTGCAGTGTCACCTTGCCAGGGTCACACGTAGTGACCTCTATCTGTCACTGTTCATTTGTAACACTGCCCCCTTCTTAGATCTGTTCGTCCCCTGGAACAACACGTGAGGACACGTCACATCCTGTCTTTGTTTCTACGCGTAGATTCCAGAGAACACCCGCTGCTGTGTCATCTCGCCGGGGTCACACATTGACCTCTACCTATCACTGTTCATTTGTAACAATATTAACAAAGTCATCCGAGTAAACTATTCAATGAAGTCGGCAACACTTTCGACCCAATCACGTCTATAATGTGTCCAATAAATCCTCTATCTCTAAAAAAAAAAAAAAGAACAGCCTAATTCTCTCTTAAAATCGAAGAAAGAAATATCTCCTCTACATACTACTTGTGTATCCGTATGAGTTATTTATGCTATTCAATGCACTTTATTAAAGGAGCCCAGCGACTGGTAGAAATGTGTAACCTCTCTTGGCTACACTATGTAGTTTTCTTTTGATTTTATATCGGAAAGGGACGTTTTATCGTCAAAATAATCTGTTGGAGGGTTTTTAAACTATAAAATCTTAGGAGTTTTGTTTTTTAAAAAAAAAATAGAATTTGGTGACTGTAGTTTGCTTTATAATAATATTGAAGATGGGGTTTTCAACCACAAAACTATCTGTTTTGCGGGGGGGGGGGGATTTTAAACTAAAAATCCTTCTGGAGGGGTTTTAAACTTACAGCCTTCTTGAGGAGGAGGGTTTAAACTCAAAACCCCCTATTATTATTATTATTATTTTGTATTGAAGAGGTGGTTTTTAGCTTCAAACCCCGATGGAGAGATTTAAACTCACCCCCGCCCGACTACGCTCATAGAATTTTTAGTGCGTAATTTGCTTTTTTTTTACATTGAAGAGGTGGTTTTTAGTTTCAAACCCGCTGGAGGTTTTTTTTTTTTAACTCAAAACCATCTGGAGTGATTTTGAACTTAAAGCCCTCTTGAGGAGGAGGGTTTAAACTCAAAACCCCTATTACTATTATTATTATTTTGTATTGAAGAGGTGGTTTTTAGCTTCAAACCCTGCTGGAGGGGTTTAAACTCCCCCCCCCCCGACTACGCTCATAGAATTTTTAGTGTGTAATTTGCTTTTTTTTACATTGAAGAGATGGTTTTTAGCTTCAAACCCCGGTGGAGTTTTTTTTTTTTTTTTTAACTCAAAACCATTTGGAGGGATTTTAAACTTAAAGCCCTCTGGAGGATGGTGGTTTAAACTCAAACTCCCCCCCCCCCTTTTGGCTATGTTCATGGAGTTTTGAGTGTGTAATTTGCGGGGTTTTTTTTTCGTATTGAAGAGGTGGTTTTTAGCTTCAAAACCCGCTGGAAGGGGTTTTAAACACAAAACCCCTCTTGGTTACGCTCATAGAATCTTGTGACTGATGTATGCTTTAGTCTTATATTGAAGAGGGGGGGGGGTTTATCGTAAAAAAAAGAATTCTGAGGGGGGGGTAAAAATCCAAATCCCCCCTAGCTAAGCTCTTGGAATTTGTCGTTTGCAATATTTTTTTTTGTTTTAAAGAAGAGAAGGGGGGGGGGTAATCGCAAAAACCTTGAAAGTGGATTTTAAACTCAAAACCCCCGTTGGCTGCGCTGGGACAAATGATGGTTTGATATTAAAATGTCATAAAAAATAAACAAAATGAAAGCAAAAAAATCAGTAAAAAAACCTCCACCCCCCACATTTGCGGGGGGGGGGGGTCATTTCGGGAAGGGGTGAAACCCCCCCTTCCCGATAACGCCCATTATTTAAGTAAACCAGTAGGCCTAATTGTGAAGAATTTAAAACGTTTGTGGATTCATTCAGCTGAATGCTAAATATTCATTTTCTGATTAACTGATTGATAATATCATATTTCATAAGACATGTCAACTATTCTCCAGTGAACAGTGTCATTACACATGGAAATTGCATTAATTTTATAAACGAATTCGGCTCCAATCATAACTCATGCAATAGGCCCCTATGTATTTGGCCGCTTACAATAATTTCTTAGAAAATGTGTGAGGCTTCATAGCTCTGGTAATTCTGAAAGCCACCAAATAAGAACTTCAAGGGCTGCTATGTTTTAATTATGGTAGGCTACTTGCCACCTGAGTCAAGTCTGAATCTCTAGACTCTATATATCAGCCTTTAAAACTAAAATACACGATGTCCTTATCGGCAAAGCTCGGACGTTTCTTAGCTTTATACATTGGACAGAGAGGACTACGGTACGGCATTACAAATATAAATGTAAATCGACATAAGTACAAATAAAGAAATGAAATTAAAAAAAAAACTTCCGACGAAAAAAAAAAAGTCGCGACCCACAGGCTGAGAACCCCTGGGTCACTAAATAAATACATGTAATTAATCTGCAGGCTTTATACTTACTTGCCGGTATTAGAAAAAGAAATCCGCAACTGTAGTAAGTGAAGTTAACTAATATGCAAAATATAATCTAGATCTAGATCTTTAAGTAGAACTAGAAATCCATTTTTTCCCAAAACGCAGTTCTCGATTTGGGTCTAGATCTGTTTATTGCATCACTGTTTAAAAGAATTTAAAAAAAAAAATCTCCTTTTAAGATCACCAGATAGATTTAGATCTATATAGCCTATATTATTTTTAAAGAGATATTTTCTTACTTTTCATTCGTCGAAAGATATGGGTCAGACTTAGGAGAATGAGAGGTACAATGCAGTGGTGTATTTTTGTTTTTGTTTTGATAGTATTAACCACGGGATTTGGGCTAATATAGATCTAGGTCGCAGGGCGGAGTAAAGGAAGGGAAATAAGATTAAAGGAAACTATACAGCGAATAGCCAGCCACTGCCGAGTGGAAAATTTTAGACATCCTTGAAATTCCAAGTGTTACATGGCAATTTTCCATAAAACTAGAGCGAGGTCGATAGTATTTATAGATCTAGGCCCTATAAGTCCAAGTACAAAATGTCTATATTTATCTAGATGTAGAATAAAATTTAAATCTATCTAGTTGTTATTAATTTTGTTATAGTATCGTATCTTGCTAGTTGCTAATAAATATTATAGAGAATAACTGAGAAGTCTAATTTCATCAACAATAAATGTTAATTTAATTTAAAAATTAGATATAAAACTAGATCGAGTCTACATTTTTGATGCTTCGTTTTTTTAAAGTAAATTTATTATAAATAAGTTTATTAGTTCATAATAACATCCTTAGAGACAGCTTGCCGCCCAATGGGCCAAACGGCGAGGGAGATCTATATTTATAATCTAGTCTAGATATAAGCCTAAGATACCTAGATCTAGATGTAGATCATATTTTTTTAATGTTATATTTTGTTTCGTTGCGTTTTTTTTTTAACTTTAAAAAAACTGGAATGTCCCAGTTACGAGGTCGAGAGTAACAAGCGAGAAGTAAACAATAGCAATCAGAATAATGATTCAGATCTAGACTCGATCATCTCATACTGTATCTATAGATTTGATTAATCATTATAGATCTAGATCTAACTATCAAACATAGACCTAAAGTCGATAAAATTAAAACCTTTTAGAGTAAGTTATATTAACTTATGTTACAACTTGTATTGAAGTTACTAATAGTTAGTAAAGACTAAAGTTAGTTTAAATTAGTTAGTCTACTCTAACTCTAAGTTTAATAAGTTAATAACTCTAGACATTCTAGTAAACTAAAGTCTAGTTAGTATTATGATATTATGATTATCCGAATAATTATCAGATTTGAGTATTATTCTATTACTCTTCTATTACTATATTCAGGGTTCGTAGCCACCTTGAAAACCTGGAAAACACCTTGAATTTCATATTAAATTCAAGGCCTTGAAAAAGCCTTGAATTTCGTAAAAAACTGTGAAAAAACCTTGAATTTTAAAACTGGACCTTGAGTTCTTTCCCTCCCCATAGCTGGTGTTTATTTTCCTTTTTTTTTCCCGGTTACATTGAGCTGACCAGTGACGACGCGTCTACACCGCCTTTCGCCCACTTGTGAAGCGCGACCTCGTGATTGAAAACGACCTTGGCTCAAGCAAGCATTTCACTTAGCACTATTTTCCTTTCACTGTTACGACTGAAGACGCGCTAGATCTAGTCTGTAGTGACTATTGTCTATAACTAGAGCAATTAGCAGCCTAATGTGAAGGCTACACCCCTCCGGGCCCTCCCTCGCCGAAAATCTTCTTGTTGTAACAGTAAGAGTGATTTCGCTTGGAAAGTCCGTATATCATCTTATCTTTGTGTCTTTCTGAGTATTTTATTAGATTTGTATTTGGAGATTATGATTCAGTGTTTAAGTATAAATGCTACCGGTACTTTACTTTTGAGTCTTCTCACGATCCATCCTTCTCATCTAGCTAGAAATAGTATCTAGATTTAGATCTAAGTTAGATCTAGTGAACATAATTCGCGCTTAACCTGAAAACTCCGTGAATTTTAGTTAATTTAAGGATCTAGATTCAGGTACATCTAATGTCTAGATTGCTCTAGAAATACGCTAGATTCTAGATTTACGCTAAATCACTAGAATCTTTTGAAGATAATTCTCTCACATCCGTTAAAAGTCCGCGAAGTTTAGTGACATTGAGTTAGAACCTACAATCTCTAGATCTACGATAGATTCAGTGAAGATAATTCGCACACAGCCGTGAAAAGTCCGCCAATTTAGTGACTTAGATCTAGACTGTAGAAGCAGTGACAGCCGTGAAAAGTCCGCGAAGTTAGTGACTTAGATCTAGACTCTAGATTTACAGTAGATTCAGTGAAAATAATTCGCAAACAGCTGTGAAAAGTCCGCGAATTTTAGGGACTAGATTTACGGTGATTCAGTGAAGATAATTCGAAAAAAGTCCCCGAATAGAATAGAATAGAGTGAAGATAATTCTCTCACAGCTGTGAAAAGTCCGCGAATTTAGTGACTTAGATATAGACTGTAGATTTACAGTAGATTCAGTGAAAATAATTCGCAAACAGCTGTGAAAAGTCCGCGAATTTTAGGGACTAGATTTACGGTGATTCAGTGAAGTCCGCGAATATAGTGACTTAGACTTAGATCTAGACTTAATTTACGCTAATCCGTGAAAAGTCCGCGAATTTAGTGACTTAAATTAGAGTCTAGATCTACTGTAGATTTAACGAAAATATTTCGTAGCCCGTAGAGTTATTTTGGTTGTAATTTACTTAAAACTGATGGAAAGCAAGTCAACTGCTATAGTAAGAATGAAATATTATTTTTACAAATCTATGTCAATTTAAGAAAATTTTCAACTTCAGATTGCGACAGTTTTAGCTGAATTACATCTTTTTTTAAAAAAGTTATTCTTCTGTAGTGCAAGCTTGTGTGTGTTTTCTAATCTATTAAAAAGTTGCATTTAAATGCTTAGGAAACACTAGAGATGAATTCATTTTTTTTTTTTGAGGTATGATTTCAACTTATCAGCATACATTTTAATGAATGTTTTTAAATTTAATATTTATATATATATATATATATATTATTCTTTTTACATATTTATGTCATATGTATGTAAATATATATACATATATATTGCTTGCTATGGCGCGATGCATACCTTGAAAATCTAAAACTCTACCTTGAAAACCTGGAAAATACCTGGAAAATCATTAATGAAATTGGCTATGAACCCTGTATATTATAATATTGACTATTGTAAAAACTGAAGGGAGGCAAACTCAACGAGACATAGATGTTTATTTACAGGACATCACAAATACATGTAGAACAACATTGAACATGTCTTGGCAATATCCGCATTTAGCGTCAGTATTTACACTCCTGGCCATTTATCCGCGTTGTCAAGGAGCAGGAGCAAGACCAAAAGCATTATCAAAAGGGGGAATAACCCAGTTGTTTTTTTAAATACAGACTGTAATCACAGATAGGAAGAGAGAGAAAATAAACTATTTGATATCTATTAGGCCTATAGACTAGGTTTAGATTTGTGTGTGTGTGCGTGAAAGAAAAAAAAGAATTTAAATAGAACATCTAGATCTATATAGACTAATGATTACATTTTAAATAGATCTATTTAGTAATATTTTGATTATGATTTAAATGAAATAAAGTTGAGATCTAAATTGGCCTACTAGCCTATTCTTATCTACATCTATCTGAAACTATTGATTGTTGTGCCATGCAGTAACTGTTGGCACAAGTCTTCTATACTGTACTCTTGTAAAGAAAAAAAAAATCCAATTTTAATAATAAACATACCAGTACCAGTGTACCATACACACGTTCACGTGCTAATGAAATAATGCATCAACATATAACAGAAATAAGAAAAACAAAACACAAAGACAGATCCATAACATTTTATTAAGACATATTAATTCTTAAGAGTAAAGACAAAAAAAAAAATCATTACAAAAAAAAAGTTAGATCTATAAATAATCTGAATTTGCTCTATAATTTGCACTAGATCTAGTAAATGTATGGGTTGTTTAAATAAAATACATCTACATTTTCAAACGCTATCGAACTTTTTCAGACCTATATTTTATAGTTGGCAACAAAAGTCTTGTAGTGCAAACCTTCTTTCTGCACTAGCCTGGATTGCAGTGCGCATGGCAGAGTTATAACAATATTATTATTATATAATATACTAGATCTAGACTATATAGTATAACTACTATAATAATAGTATTACTATTATTACCATGCAGATGTGCTATTTTCTTGTGTGACCACTAAAACTAAAAACACAACTAACACTATTGCATAACCGGGTAAGGGAAAAAAGGGTGGTCTTGTCATTATGGACTGCACAGTTAGTACATCTATCTCAGTATCTTGTCAGGTTGTTAAAATCAGTTGGACACACCCTCTATTTACTTTCTGGGCACAGAGGGTGTGAAACTATTTTAGTGTGAAGATATATCTACGAACATGCTTGACTAGCCACGCCAGTGTGTTATTTCCTTGTCTGACCACTCCACATTAAGCAAACACTATTGCATAACGCGTAAACATCTATTTCACGACATGGCCTAAATTGTGCCGTTGTGACAAAAACTCAAACTCATGGTCTATTTACTTTATTGTCAAAGAGGGTGTGGATGAGGATTTTTTTTTCTAGAGTTGGTTATCCTAATGCTTTTAGATCTATATAGGCTTAGCTGTCGATTTAGACTTAGATCTCAATAATAAGTCTTAAGACTATAAAAGGGTGTACTTGATGTTCCTGCAGTTAAAAAATTATTGTTTGTTGCAAACGAATTGATTAAAATCATTAAATATTGACCTAACTCACTTATCAGATTCCCATTATAAACAGAAATTAAACACTGCCACGTGGCTCACAAAAAAGTTCGGAACAACTCCATTCATAATATTGCATATAGAAGCTTTTGGCAAAAAATGTTTAACATTTTATAATACTGCTACTTTCAGTTGCAAATATTTACTCCCATAACTTCTACCAGCATCTTACTTTATTCTCTTCAAATGCAGACTGACTAAATAGTTGTTTACTGGATCATTTTTTTGATAATCAAAGTTATTGATATCATATGACCAGAAAACATAGATGTGTGTTTCAACCCTGACCACATGTTGAAAAGTTGTACAAATTTTAATTAAACTTTTTAGTTAGTAACAAAAAAAATTAATTAAACTACGATTTTAACTAGACTTTTATTTTTAGTTAAACAATGGCTGAATGGCCTTAATTAATTTTTTTTAGTTAAACTAAATGTTTCTAACTTTTTAGTTAACTTTTGCCCATCACTAATTATTATACTTGATTTAGTTGATTCAGTCAATTTAGTTTATTAGATAAAATAGTTACTAATACTTTGTTGGTGAATCTAGATCTAGTATAGTACTTTACTTAGTCAAACTTAGTATTATTTTAAGTACCTATTCTAATCTAGATATCTATCAAATAAAGAATATTTTAGAATATATATAGACAATATAGTCTAGTAGATATAGAATCTATTATAAACATCTATATTATGCATAAATCTAGTAGAGATCTAGACTAGAAGTTTAGTTGATTTGATAGATTTTAAATAGACTTATATAGATAAGTTAATTAAGATATTGTCTTTTTTAATCTAGAATAATCATAATCTCTAGATCTAGACTCAATCCAAAAAAGTGGGCTTTATTAGAATTAGAGTAGAGTCTACTTCAAAGAATCACAAGTCAAGAATTAATGACAGTGTCAAAGAAAATTGAGAGTACTCCTTGACTTGAATTCATTTGAAGTCAATTGTCAGTTCCAGACAGGTCAAGTCTTAATTTAACAACTATAGAATACCTAGATTTAGAATGGATAGCCTTAGCTCTTCTTATTTATTAATATTATTATTCATGTGTTAAAGCAGGGGTGCTCAGTCTGTGGGTCGAATGACCATTCGCTAGCCTAAGACCATCGCAAATAGTGTTGTTTTTTTTTTTTATTTGCTATTTTTCATATGAAGTTTTTTTTTGTCTCTAGCTTGTTGTAACAAGCGTACTTTTAGGGGGCCTACTATAGTCGATATATACATTTATATTTGTAATGCTGCAGCAATAGAAGATTACTCAGATTACATTATTACTATACAAATAATGAAACTATCGTCAAGTATCAATAGGTGTTTTAATTCAATAATTCAAGCAGGAATTGAAATACCCTGATACATCATTTGTAATGAAGTTCTTTCTGCAAATTTATGAGGTTGAACAAACGTCAGAGCTTTGATGATAAGGACATCCAGTATTTTAGTTTTAAAGACTGGTAGAGTCAAGAAATTTATACTAAAATTAAAACATGGAAGTCCTTGAAGCTTCAAATTTGCTAGATCTCATGAATTGCCAGAGCTGTGAAATCTCATACCAATCTCATAGCGTTACCAAGGAGTTCTTGTCAACGACCAAGTACATTGCATGAGTTATGATTGTAGCCAAATTTGTTTATAAATTTAGTGCAACTTCCATATCTAATGACACTGTTGACTAGAGAATAGTTGAAATGTCTTCTGACATTATCTATCAGGTAATTCCAGAAATGATGTCTGCTCCTTTACCAATAATGGCTTGATGAGTCCACAGACGTTTTAAATTGCTCACAATTACTGGTTTACTTGAGATATATAGTTTCAATGCAAACCTCTTGAAACGACCTGTACAGCACGTGATATACATGTAATTGACAAAGCTGGTTAATTTCTGGAAAATTAAAAGACCTCTTGGAAAAATATTTGTAGTGGCTGCACAGAATGTGATTTCTATTCAATGTCAGTCACACAATTCTGGATCAATTGTTTGCAGTTATTCTGTTCTATTAGCAATTTTTTTTCACAACTTCCTTTTCCATTTCCAAAACATATCTTTGCGAAACTTGATTTTTTGCCTGTTAAGGTTAAAACAGAAATAAACTTGATGCAAAAGTTGTGAATTTCTTATAAAGTGAAATAAAAACAAGCTCAACCTTCGCACTAACTTTGGCATGTTTGAAAATACTGTCACAACAATTTTGTAGCAATGTAGTTTACTGTATTGAAGACTCTACGTTTTCCATGCTTAGCAATATGCCTACTTTTTAAATTGTCATTTATGTTGGCCAAGTGAATATTTGTTTTTGTTTTTAAAGCGCACATTTATTTTACACTAAATAAAGCTTTTGTTATCTTCAGTTTCTAACAATGGAATTAACATTATGGATATGATGACAATGGTAGTGTTTGCAGAGACCATGGCAGTCTGTGAAGTCTTAAAAGTCATTGACTCTTAACTTGGCAAGGGACATTTTAGGGCAACACTGATTGTTGTGTCATTAACTCAAAACCTGTACTACAGGCTTTGCAAAGCCCTGGACCATGGCCCCCCAATATCGACACTGCCATCATGGCTTCACACAACATAAAGCAACGCTATGGCACCCATGTAATAATGCAGTGGGTACCGAGTCACATATGTGTGACTGGTAATACTATTGCTGACTCCTTAGCCAAACAGGCTGTAAGTTTTCATCATGCTCTAACTATAAATAAAAAAACTGGGCTTTTGCAAGAGAGGCTTTGAGCCTATCAAGCCCTCACTCAAATGGAGTTTGATGATGATGATTTGTATCACATATGAAGAGGTTAAAGAGACAGTGTCTATGCATGCCATTCTAAAAAGTCTAAAATAAACAAAGATTATTCTAATTGGCAATATTTTGAAACATTCAGTCAAAGACAACCTCAAGTCAGTATTTATTAAGTGCTATGGGGAACTGTTGACAATGTTGGGTTGGCTTGGAACAAGATGGCAAGTGTAACAACTGATGGTTCCCGTGCTTTGACTGAGAAAAACAGTTGTTGTTTTTTTTTAATAAATTAAAGAACAATCAATCCCAACCATAAACTCTAAACATGAAAGTTTGCACAAAACTGTATTAAATATCAAACATGTTATTGATCCATTAATCTCAGTAATCAAACTTATCAGAGCTACAGGTCTTAACCTCTAGCAGTTCCAACAAGTACTTGAAGATATGGAACAAAATATTCTGATGTTTTGTATATGGCAGTATCTGCTGGCTTAGCATGGGCAAGATATTAAGAAGAATATGGGATTTCAAGGAAAAAATTGTTATTTTCCTTGAAGGACATTGACTGTGACTTGGTAATATTTCTAATGAAAAGTGGAAGACAGACTTCATGTTTCTCATTAGGAGTATTACAATGGGTTGCTTGCACATGAATTGTACATACTTCTTAAGTTAAATTTGTTCAAAGTTCTCCCATTTCTCCAGGCCAGCAAGGGAAAACAGGTTTTATTATTTTCCCTTGCTGAAAGGTGAAACTATTTCTAGTGAAATGGTTGAAAAGTAGAAGACATTTGGATTTGTTAATTGTGGTATGTGAAAGCAAAAGAACAAGTTTTCAATACCCATAGCTGACCATTTAGTGCAGAAACTGATTCAGCTCAAAAAGAAAATAATAAAAAAAAAAAAAAAGCTAATTATGACCTTAAAGAAATTCTAGTCATTTCTTCCGCAGAAGTTTTATGGGTGCCAGAAGCTGTATTTCCACACTTTAAACAAAATTACTTATTTGTGTAAGAAAAGGTCGATGCTGACTGTCATTTAAAGTAGACATGTGGATAACAACTAGTAAGCTAGTTACAGATTTCTGGAACATTATGCATGAGTGGAAAGACTACTAAAGATCTTAATACTTCACATTTGTGGTGAATTTTTTTGCTATGTTTAAGGACAATAACAAAATTTAAAAAAATAATTGGTACAATTAGTTTCAGAAATTGCTAACCCTTGTTGTAATTCATCAGTTGGAAGTGTAATAAAATATAAAATGCTAGTATACAATATTGTATAAATGTGAATGAAAATAGATATTATACAAAATTAGCTAGTGTATTTTTTTAAGATGTAGGTACATATTTTATATATGTGACCCCACATTCCCAAAAATCTTTTAATGCGTCCCTCGATAGAAAAGGGTTGCCCAACTCTGACCTAGATCCATGAAATATTAGAGTTGTGCAACTTGTTGTTTTAAATGAGGATCTGGGGTTTGTTTATGGATATTTTTACATATATGTTACTTTTCCAATTAGTATGCAAGGAATTATGCCATGTTTTATCAAGATTGGTCAAATGGTTTTGATTTCAATTCTAGGTCATATATATATATATATATATATATATATATAGTTTGTCCATCATTGTTTGATGATGACCACTTTGTCATCCAGGGGGCTGAGGGCTTTGCACTGGGATTTTATGCCTCCTCATGTGGCTGGTGAGACCTATGTGAGCTCGGAATGTTCGGCTGCACACTGGGCAGATTATTCCAGCTGGCGTTAGTGTCATTGGCCTTGCTTTTCTTCTCTGGCGTTCTCTTTTCCTCAGCAACTTGTGCGCCAGTTTTCACAGCGCGACGCCTTGATGCTCTGTCATGTGCCTCTTTGTGTCTCCCAGGTGGCTGGGTCTGTGCTGAACGCCTTCAGAGAAGCTTTGAGGGTGTCCCTAAAGCGTTTTCTTTGACCACCTTGCGAGCGCTTTCCTTCACTTAGTTGGCCATACAAAAGTCGTTTAGGGATGCGGTGGTCTCCCATTCTGCAGACGTGTTCTGCCCATCGCAGCTGGGACTTCATCAGGGTTGTGTGGATGCTTTGCAGACCAGCTCTTTGAAGGACTTCAGTATCTGGTATTTTGTCTTGCCATTTGACATTCAGTATTTTTCTTAGACATGTGTCATGTGGAAGTGGTTCAGTTTTTTTGCATGTTTTCTGTACACTGTCTACGTCTCTGAGGCATTTGAGCAATGTAGGGAGGATGACAGCTTGATAGATCCCTAGTTAGTCAATCCATCACTGAGTACCGGCACCTATTTTTGTTACAAAAAAAGCATTGTATATATATATATATATATATATATATATATATATTTGTTTATTTATTTTTTTCAAAAATGGCAATTTTCTTTTAAATTTCAAGGTATATGTATATAAATGAGAAACAAATTCTAAACTTGTTAGCCAAATTGCAAAAAACTGAAGTTTCTTTGCAAACAAGTACAACTTTTGATGAATCAATTGGCCTAATTAAACATTTGCACACCATCTTATTTAAGCTCTATTAGCCTTTTCACCAAAGTAAAAGTCACCTTTATGGCTCTCTGCAATTAAAGTGTAAACAATTTATAAATTAACAATAACCATAAATAGACTTCAGCAAATATTATTAATTTTTTTCTTCTCTAATAAATCAATTGGTTAATATGCATGACTAAATGCATGACGCGTAGGACGTAATCATCTTCTTTTTTGAAGTAACGTCTGTATTATATAAGAAGATACATAAGTGTTTGTAAGAGTGGTGCTCATTTAATAGGACCAAATTTACAATGCTTATATATATTTCAAGAGCGAAAATAAAATAAATGTAGAAAAAAATATGTTAGTAGATTTTGGTTTAGAAATTGAATTTTTTTTTTTTTTTCCAGATTTGAGGAAGTGGGTATCTGTGACAAGGATTTCCTTGCTGCCTTTAGGACTTTAGCTAACACAACTCTGCCCGAGAAGGGATTGGAACTTGAGCCCACTTAATAGGTTGCCAAGCGACTCTTGTTAGACACACGTCTGACATTGTATACCTTATAGTAAGAATGATGCATAAAATGTTACATAAAAGTGTTTTTTTTTTTCCAGTATCACTAAATAATGAAAAAATTTGAAGAAAAAAAAAAGATTTGTTTAGACACAAAAGATATAAAAATTTAATTACCAATCCGAAGAGTTGCTTTCGCTTTCTGTTAGTTCTAAATGTCACTGTACATAATGATTTGGATAGAAATTATGTGCCCCTACAGTCTAGAAAAAAAACGTAGCTGACATTGCACTTTTGTGTAAAACTATTGGCCTATTAGATATTATTGTCTTGGTCTTTGCAGTGTAGCAATGAAAATGAAAGCAACTCTTCGGATTGGTAGTCGTTTTCATTCGCTTGATAATTTTTGTTATTACAAAAATGTTTCCAAAATGAATTCAGATAATATCTTTTCCAATTCATTCTACAGAGCGAGGCTTGGTCATCTGATACATTATTAATATTAGGAGAAATCTTAATTCAAATCTCTGCGTGTTCGCTACTATATCCAAACATGAGAAAGGCTTCTGAAGTCATTCCTGAGGAAAAATCAGAAGCCAGTGACTCTTAAGCAGAGTGTGTGATGTAGCTTTTCCCAAACTGTATCAGCACTTGCCGTTTCTTTGGATAGATCAGCTGGGAGGAGAGGGGGGAACTGCTGTATGGGTGACATTGCTCTGACCATAGCTAATGCCCAGACATTCATCTGATTTCCGTGAAATGATCTATAGTCATTTTGTGACTGAAGGAAAACATATTAATTATAATATTATTATAAAGAACTGGTCAACATTCCTAATTATGAGTAGAATTATGAGTAGTATAGAGAACGAAGAGGTAGAAGAAATAGTATAGTACCTCATCACCTGAAGCTAATTTGAAACTAGATATAGATATGATGATGTAGGTCTCATTTATTATTTTTATTTAACTTTAAGTCAGCGTTTCTCAAACTTATACCTGTGGTGCCCCCCCCCCCCCCACCTAAAAAAAGGGGAAAATAATTGTGTTCACGCCCCCTTCTCATACTACTCGTTGCCAAATAGAAGATCTGAGGTTTGCTGTAAGTCACCCCAGTAGGGTTCTAGAGTGATTTTAAAATGTAATTTAGAGACTTCTAAGATCTGTAATCATACCGGTAGCTTAATTTTTTTTGTTTTTCTTCTAATGTGATCGTTGTGACAAAGTCTAAATGCTTGATTGACGCCCTCATCTGAGTTATCATCTGTCTAATAATTTCACCCTGTCTCACCCTTTCTTTTCCTTTACTGTACACCACAAGGATAAGTTAGCCTTTTCTGCCATCTTAGCTGATAAAATACATCCAAGAAACGTTATCACCCTTAAGCATGGCCTCCCTCCCCAAGGCTCCATCCTGTAATGTAATGATCTCTTTTCACAGCCTTCATAGCTGACCTACTGGCCCAGCTAAAATGCCAAAAGCTGCTATATGCTAATGATATTGTTCTTAGGAAAACTAAGGATTGCAGCTACTATACAAAAAGTGTTGCAAAAAAACTTGTATACGCACTGCTCATACACTAAAAAATGGAGACCAAGACAGTCTATTCCCTGTTCACACTCAGGATTGGTATTCTCATGTGGCCTTTCGGACTCTCCCTCTGCATAATGGCTCAGAATGTGTGAGCACCTCCAGGAAGTTGCAAGAAAGGCTCTGCCCTTACACTAAAAAATGGAGGCTAGAGATAAACACCTCCAAGACAGATTATTCCCTGTTCGCACTCAAAATTGATATACTCAAACAGCTTTTCAGACTCCTCCTCAACAAAGTGGCTCTCTGAGGCTCTCAGCACAGAGAAACTACCCACATAACTTGGTGTAACTTAAAATCACAAATTAAAATTGTGAGCACCTCTAGGAAGTTGCAAGAAAGGCCTCTGGGAAGCTGGCATCCATGAAGTGGGGAACTCAAGCAGACATGGCTGCCTGGTCATGTGGTTTGCACACTGGACTGGGTTCAAACCCCTTTCTCTCCCATCCTCCTTTGTCCTGCAGGAGGTTTGGACTAGGAAGTAAATTATCTTTAACTCTGAAGGAATATCCGAAACATGTAAAACATTTTCATGCTACGATCACTTTATTTAGGAGCAGTCTGAAAAGGTCGACTTTAATCTACCTGTTCAAATCTATGACTCTAGGACAGCTCTTGTACATCTTGATAAGATAGTCCCAAGCACTAAGATTTGTCTGTGGAACCTTTCAGACAAGTTGAGTTATTGTTAAATGGCTAATGTATGGCCACTAAATCTTAGGTGGGACAGTCAGTACTTGTTTTGAGGGATAAAAAAAAAACTGAACAACTAGTAGATGGATGGGGCTGCAGAAGACATATTTGTTTGCATTCTTTTATGCATCATGCCACTAGACTTGCTGATAAAGCTGGCCTCCACCAACAGGCAAAACATTCAACATTTCCTTACCCTCCCCCTTGGTCACCCTACAGCATTTGCTTAAAACTAGTGAAAAATAAATTCTGATTTAGTAAAAATCTTTGGATCATGTATTAGTGTTTGCAATTTTGATGTAGAGGGCATGTCAATCTGTGAAGCTATTACTGGCATGAAACCTTAGCTAAGCCCTGGACAGTGGCCCCCCAATATCAACAATGTCAGTATGGCTTCACACAATATAAACCAACACTATGGCACCCTGACTTATTACTAGAATCCCCATATAGCAGCACAATCTCTAATGAAATACTTAAATTAATTAAATTTAATTACACCAGCATCACCATGACAATGTACTGCACACAGAATTTTCCTAGGAGACTTGTAAAACACATTTAATCAGTTAACCATGATTTATCATTTTTATTGTCTTCAGTGTTTCACTGCCATACATTGCAATGGGGATTATGACATTCTTCATTCATGTAGGAATGTCACAAATTTGTACATGCTTGCTCAAAATATCCCAGCTAAGGTATTTAGGTCTAGTAATTAAGTAATGGCTGTAAAACTATTTTGATGCTAGCTCATTGCTTAGGTCCAGATGCTATATTTGGTTTCTTGTTGTTAGCTAATAGTTTTGGATCCTTTTTTCTAGTATATCTATATCTCATATGTTTTTGTCTTGGTTTAAATTAAGCAAAATGTCTCCTGTGGCTGTGAGTTAAGTTATCTTTTATTTTTAAATGGAATACTCATCATGGGAATTGTTATCTTTGGTCGATGTATTTGATGTCCTTAGCTCATTGATTTTTTTTTTTCATTACCACAATGCAAACACTTTAGGCAAGACAATAATTCAATACTGATCATTTGTTCCTTTATTTCACCAACCTGTTTATTGGCCAGTTGCAGATGACCTTTCCAAATGTCAAAGTCCTTTTTTTCCATATCTTTTGTCTGTCATTCTAGATCTAGAGTGACTATTTTTTTATTGTAAACCCACACTTGTAACCCTCCATGATACATTGAACCTATATAATACTATACATTTGACTTTATCATCTTTTGACATTTCATCTTGAGACTCAGGACTCAGAAGGGTACATTCTTAAAACTATATCTATTGTATATCATTTTACTCTTTTCTGACTTAGTTCATTGTTTACTGGTTGCTACCTCTGCGCTTCCTGAAGAAAGACCTGGTGGTTCTTATCCAGTTTTAACGTTTCTTTTGCTCAGCCTACTGGAAGCACAGGTCTGGTTTACTAGTTTGCTAAGTCTACACTTCTGAATGCAAGAACCCTGGTTTCTGGTTCTTAGTTTCTCCATACTATTTGAAAGAACCCAGTTTCTACTCTGTGTCTGTAGAAACATATCATTGATGTATGATATATGTAAGTTATAGCCCTTGGTCATTGTGAGTTATGTGTCTTTTGTTGTGAACATGTAGTTCCTGCCTAAGATTAGCAATCAGTGTTGAATGAATAAAAGTGTTCGGCCCAACTACCACAATAGTTGCCTTAATTCATGACTACCTACTTAACACATATTTCTTTACATCTAGATGTAGTAGTTGAATGGTTAGCCTACTCATGGCAGAAAAAAAAAAGCTGAATGTCTTCCACCTCCGATGTCTAAGGCGGATCTTAAAAATAAGTTGGCAAGATAAAATAACCAATGAAGAAGTGCTACAAAGAGCAGGGTGCCAGGACATCCTCTGTGTTATTAGCAGCAGCAAGCCCAGGCTTGCTGGGCCACGTTCGTAAAATGCCAGTAGGTCAACTTCGACAAGACATTCTGTATGGCGATTTAACAGAAGGCAGGAGAACCTCTGGTCACCCACTTTTATGGTATACAGAAATATGCAAATGCGACATGAAGCTAAATTGACACTAGCAGCTGGGAAAAGTGGCACTGGATAGATCCACATGGAGATAGAGCATAAAGGAAGGGTCTTGGATTGCAGATGCCATACACAACACCAGCAGAAAAAAAGGTGAAAATGCAACGGTGCCTGGTGATTACATATGCTCAACCTGTGACTGCAGCTGTGTATCAAGGATTGGCCTCTTTAGTCACACAAGAAGTTTCAAAGGGAAAATATTATCCCTTGAGATGTAAAATGCTACAGTAGTTGAATCCTGGTCTTCTAAATCTGCACCTACGTTTCAATCCTAGTTGTCAATAACTGCAATTATTTAGTGGAGGTATGACCTGCCACATCATTGACATAGCATGAAAGGTTATCTTTTGTAGTCACAGTTTCAGTCTCTTCATACAAAAGACTTAGTGACTAACTAGTACTCATCAAATTGAGTCAGCTCACATCTTACTTAGTAACATTCAGTGTATAAAAACCACTAAAGTTGCCTACAACCTAACCCCATTAAATCCACTAATAGGCTTGACAGGCCTACAATATCTACTTCAAGAGGAACCACTGCTAGAGAGCATCAACTAGTATGAATCAAGACAAGTAAAAAAAATAAATACAAAACAAACAAAAAAACACAGTAGGAACACTTAGTAGTGGTATGACAGCACTCAAACAAGAAAAACTTTGTACTTACAGTTACTTATTGTTCCCCTCCCCTTTTTTTGGTATCCCTCCACTTTTTATCTTTTCACTCATTAAATCTTTTATTATACTCCTATACAGTGTTTTTTTTTTCGTGAGAGTACGCACCGGTACGGCATACCGCCACCTTTTTCAGTGTGGGGAAAAAATTATTACTTTTCATGTATTTTAACTTTTATTATTAATTTATTATATTATTAATTTGTTAAAATTGATTTTAAAAAAATTGGGAAAATAAGAATTAAAATATAAAATGCGAAACTGCTTAATAAAGTAATAATAAAACAATTTAAGTTGGTTCATTATAAAATAAAATTGTTTTAGACGTTTAGTATCTTTGCAGTTGTGATTTAGGTGGCATCGAGGTGCGAACTGGTAGTTAAACGTTAGGCAATACATCACAGAGTACCTGCAACTTTTGCATAATAACCTGTAAACCCCTAACTAATATCTAATTAATTAAGTTAAACACGCCAGGTTTTTTAATGGTATTTTATTAGTCTGAATCTTTTAATTTTTTTTATTAAAAGGTTTTATTTGTAATACTGTTACGTCTTTCAATCTGGCTCTGCTAACACTGGACAACTAACTCAAGAACTTGACAGCTAAATTTTGGATTGCTTGTTACTTTATTAACTGTGACTGATTAAAAAGCCAACACCGAAAAATGTACAATCACTTTACTGTAGAGAGCTGTACATTGTACTGGTGTACTGAACTCTTGTACTTGTACTGAATCGTCTTGACTCTCTCTTTATATAGGATCCCTGAAGTCCTTTTCGAAAATATCAGAAACACAATGGCCTGCTGCCAGTCCTTTCTAAGTGATATGATATGATGGCACACCCAGTATCTGATATAGGCTACCTTTGTAACCGTGTGGTCCTCTATTAGTACATTGGGGAACAGGCTAGATAGAGCTTAACTCATGAATGCAGCCCACATGCCACTTCTGCCAAGTCTGTGCATCTTTGTCCATCATGGAGACCCATAAATTATTTGTAACTGATTGATAACCAAACAATGTAAAATTGCCAGCTTGAACCACTGCACAGTCGCTTTACTGTAGAGAACTGTAGGAAACTATAACATACTGCTGTTCTAAACTCAACTGCATTCTCTGTCTTGCACTGGACTGTACCAGACTGTCTTGATTCTGCCACATTCTCTTTCAATAGGGTCCCAAAAGGTCTTTTAGAAAATGACTCCTTGGGCATGTCACCAGTCCTTTCTGGCAGTGGATCACATGTGTTCTCACACATTTGAAAACCCATACTTGCCGTGCCAGTTCTACTATTATGATACATTTATCAACCTATTTAATCTCTGTATATCATTCTAGTATTACTGAATTGAATATTTGAAACTGTAAGTTATATTTTCTATTACTAAAAATGCATAAAATTTATCTACAGATGAAACAAGCCACAAGGTTCCATAAAACCAGATCACATGGAATGTCTAATATGCCAGTCATTGAAGATGGTAAGAAAGGCTGCGTAATTGAATTAGAAAGGATAATTCTTAATAACTTTACTTGGGTTACTTACTATCACCATTTAAATACCATGTTTATGTTTTTTGGCAATCCCACCCATCCTTAGTTCTAATGTTTGAACTAATAATAACTTGCTGTTAGTAAAATGGTTGCGATATGCTGTGATTTCATAATGTACTTAAAATATTTTTTCTAAATGCTAGGATTACTTATATTAGAATTTTTTTGCTGTATACAAATTTTTAAAAAGTAAATTTCAACAATAAAAGTTTGAATTTAAAAAAAAATGTTCTTCTATAACAATACAACTTTGAAGTTTGTTAAATAAATATTATTTTTATGGTACAAAACATTTCATTTATTTTGTTGATAGGTCATACTGATACCATCTTGTCTTGATGTAATACTTTATCCATTTTGTCTAAAAATAGTTTTGACAAACTATAACAATACTGATTGACTGAAGTAAAACTGAATAAATTATAAACGCTGTTTTACCTATCTATTCAGCCAAAGGTTCTTGTGTGGAGTTGTTGATTTTCCACCATCCCGAGACATGACGTTAAACTGCGCTCCTCTTTCCTTAGCACTTTTGGAGCTCAAAAGTGCCCTACTTCTTTTCTATCATTGTGTCTGCCTCCTCTTTTCCTCAGTCTGCCTTCATTGATCATCACTCTGTCTCCTTATCTCTAAATATCTCACTACGTCCTAGACCAGTCCGTTTGCCGTGGACTGCGACGGGTAAGGGGGGATAAAGAGATCCTGGTGTTTGAGTGGTGGCTATCTGAGGATAAACCACCACAACACAATACTTTGGCTCCAAGTTCCCCTAGACCTGAGGCCCAGATGGCCCGCTCTGGGTCAATCGGCTGGTCATGCCGAGCTACCAGCATAGGTCGAAGATTCGACCTATGCTGGAGGGCGGTGGCTGGAGGGTCAATCAGGGAGCTGCTGTATCGGACACATGTCCGATGCAGCAGCTGACTGAGTATAGCACCTGTGTAGCCCTGGCGGGCTCATTCTGGACTTCCGAATGGCCCGTCCCCTTGTTGGAGCACAGGTGCCGAATTAACAAGAATATATATGGACAAAAAAAAACCCAACAAACTACTTGCCCCAGATTTAAGTCTGGGCAAGAGACGCCGTATTGAGGCAAAAAAGGAGAAGGCCACAAAAAGCTGTACTACCTGGCCATCATTTTTGGTGGTCAGGTGCACAGAGGAGGGGAAAAGTCTGACAAAGCTGAGCCCTTTCCTTATCTATAAGGGACTCAAGTCAGTAGTGGGAGAGCCCAAGAGTGTGTCTAAGCTACACAAATCAATGGAACTTCTTGTAGAAGTAGATGGCAAGACACACTCTGATGGGCTTTTAAGATGCAGAAGACTCTGTGATCTCCAAGTGGAAGTCATGCCACACCAGAGTCTGAACACCAGCAGAGGTGTATTCAGCTCTAGGGACCTACTGGAATGTTCCCAGAAGGAAATAGTGGAGGGCATTGAAGGAGTCACACATGCCCGGCGCATTACCAGGCGCAGGGATGGTGAGGAGGTCAAAACCGCCACTATTATCCTCACATTCGGAACTAGGACACCGCCAGAGTATGTGAAGGCAGGATACCTACGAGTTCCAGTGAGGCCCTACATACCTAACCCCATGAGGTGCATCAGCTTCCGAAGCCACCATGCTTATAGCAAGAATGTTGAGGATGCAGAGAGAGCATCAGGTGGAGTCTGTATCCTTGTGAAGGATAGCATCCCCCATGAGAGGGTAGAACTACAGACCACACTACAGGCCGTAGCAGCTAGGATAACCCTTCACTAGGTTATCACTTGCTGCAGCCTGTATCTACCACCAGGCGCTCCATTAAACCGAACAGACATAGAGGACCTATTGAAACAACTCCCCCGGCCTTATTTAATCTTTGGGAATTTCAATGCCCATAACACCATGTGGGGATCCAACAATACCGACACAAGAGGTCGTATGCTGGAGGATATCTTCCTCCAACATGATTTATGCATACTTAATGATGCATCACCGACCTACTTGCACCCAGGAACTGGATCACTCACATGCATTGACCTCACTGTATGTGTCCCCGGACTTCTGGACGATTTTAAATGGCCAGTTAGCAATGATCTACGGGGAAGTGATCACTTCCCAATCATCATTACTAACTATCTCCCTTCATTGGGACGACCTCAGCGGTGGAAACTGAATAAGGCCGACTGGGAACAATTCCAAAAAAGATGCTCCGAGGATATCACAGAAAATATCCTCCATGAACAGAACCCAGCTGATACCTTTGCTAGCAAGCTACTAAGTATAGCCAGGAAAGTTGTACCCCTAACCTCTGCAAATCCAAAACGGCCTAGCAAACCATGGTTTCATACAGCTTGCAAAAGTGCTATTGGCGATAGGAAAAAACGACTGGCTGCATTTATAAAGAATCCTTCCCAGGAAAACCTAAAGCTATTCAGGATAGCTAGAGCAAAGGCTAGACAAACCATACAGTCAGCCAAAAGGAATTCCTGGAGAAGTTTTGTCGGCAGTCTGGATGCCAAAACTTCTGCTAGAGCGGTTTGGAAGGCAGTAAGGCGAATCAAAGGGAAAGAATCAAATGCAGTAGGGCATTTGAAAAACCAAGGACAAACTGTCACGTCCCCCAGAGAAATAGCTGACTGTCTTGCATCCTCAATAGCAGAAAAATCATCCACTGCACACTACACGCCAGAGTTCCAAAAAGTCAAAACCAGGGAGGAAAGACACCCCATTGATTTCAGGTCAGAGAACAATGAAGACTACAACAAATCGTTCTCGCTTGAGGAACTGAGGGAATCGCTGGACAAGTCACATGACACAGCGCCTGGAGAAGACGAAATCCATCACCAGTTCCTCAAGCACCTTCCCGAACCCTCATTGGCAGTCCTGCTAGGGGTCTATAACTGTGTGTGGCAAACAGGCGCTTTCCCAAACAGCTGGAGGAAAGCCACAGTTATACCGATACCTAAACCGGGAAGAGACGGCTCTGACCCAGCTAACTATCGACCAATAGCACTAACAAGCTGCATCTGCAAAACCATGGAAAGAATGATTAACAGTAGGCTGGTCTGGTACCTGGAAAGGAATAAAGTGATCTCAAACTACCAGTGCAGATTCCGGCAGGGGCGGACAACAACTGACCACCTGGTAAGGCTGGAAGCTTATATTAGAAATGCATTACTCAGAAGAGAACATCTAGTAGCTGTATTCTTCGATATAGAAAAGGCCTATGACACAACCTGGAAACATGGCATTCTACGTGACCTGGCGCTTATGGGGCTTAAGGGACACCTCCCCCGTTTTGTGGAGGAATTCCTGAAAGATCGAAAATTTCAGGTTCGAGTGGGCAACTCCGCTTCTGACACTCATGACCAGGAAATGGGTGTACCCCAGGGCAGCATTCTGTCAGTCAGTTCAACATTAAAAAAAATAGCATCATAAATGCGCTGTCCCCTGGCATAGAGTGCTCTTTGTATGTTGATGACTTTGTCATTTTTACTTACGGGAAAAACATGAACACCTTAGAAAGAAAATTACAGTTATGTTTAAACAAAATTCAGGGTTGGGCAAACTATAATGGTTTCAAATTCTCAGACTCCAAAACAGTTATTATGCATTTTTATAATCTAAGGGGACTGCACCCAGACCCTGAACTATTTATACACAAAAAGAAGATCCCTGTCGTGAAAACTACAAAATTTTTAGGCCTCACCTTAGATTCCAAATTTAATTTTCTCCCCCACATTAAGGAACTTAAGAAGAAATGCCAAAAGTCATGAAACATACTAAGAGTACTCAGCCGTACGGACTGGGGAGCTGACAGAGATACCTTGCTGCTGCTTTATCGGAGTCTAATTTGATCCAAGCTAGACTACGGATCCATAATATTTGGAGCAGCAAGGAAGTCGTACCTAAAAATACTGGAACCAATACAAAATGCTGCCCTGCGTCTCTGTCTCGGCGCGTTTCGTACATCACCTATCCCAAGTCTCCATGTGGAGGCTGGAGAACTCCCCATGGATATAAGAATGAAAAAGCTTGCAATGCAGTATATAGTCAAGCTAAAATCCAACCCCACGAACCCTGCTTTTGACTCCATATTTAACCCCACAGAGGTAGAATTATACAATCGAAGGCCTAACGTCATACAGCCGTTGGGCCTTCGAATGAGAGAACCCATTCAAAATTTAACCCCACCCATTGACCAAATCTCTAAAATAGAAACCCCTCAGAATCCTCCTTGGCTAATGAATAAACCCAAATTAAATTTATCCCTCCTTAATTTCAAAAAAGAAAATACAGACCCAAGCATACTACAAGTCCACTTTAGGGAACTGCAGGAGAGCTACGGAGATTGTGGCCTCATCTACACAGACGGATCCAAAATGGAGGGAAAGGTCGCGCGTGCCTGCTCCTTTCGGAACAAAACAATCTCCCGTAGACTCCCCGATGGCTGCTCCATCTTTACGGCCGAATTGCATGCAATATTGCTTGCACTTATGGCCATAAAAGCATCAGAAAGGAGGAAATTTATAATCTGCTCCGACTCCAAATCTGCATTGCAAGCTTTGGGGCGGATGAAGACTGACATCCCATTGGTACATAAGAGCCTGAAGCTGTTGGTCCAAATAACAGCTGACTGTAGGGATGTCACCTTCATCTGGGTCCCCTCCCATGTTGGCATTGAGGGAAACGAAGCCGCAGACAGAGAAGCAAAGAGAGCCCTAAATCATGCGGTGTCAGGAACCCAAATTCCCTACTCGGACCTGAGACAAAGTATTGCCTCTGCCACCTATCGAGAGTGGCAGAACCGATGGGAGGCTGAGACTCACAGTAAACTCAGGCAGATTGTGGCGGATGTCAGGTGGCGGCCCACATCTAAGGGTCTGACAAGGCGTGGTAGCACGACCATGTCCAGACTTAGGATCGGCAACACCTACATCACGCACTCTTTTGTACTGAAGAGAGATGAGCCCCCACTTTGTGAGTACTGTGACTCTCGCCTCACTGTGGAACATATCCTCGTTGATTGCCCCAGATACCAGGATGTCAGGGCGAAATATTTTAGAGCCACTAATTTAAAAACACTATTTGATAATGTCGACCCTGGTAAGGTACTGGGCTTTATCCGGGAAGTGGGGCTATCTACGAAGATCTGATTTATGAATTTGTGAACATGCACTATTTACATTAGATTTTTACCAAATATTTAAATTTTTACTACTTTTACTATTTTAACTGTGAATAGACCTTGATTTTAATGATATGACTGTATAGAATCTGGCCCTTGTTGTTTAGAGAGAGAGTAGTCCTTAAGGGACTGCAGGCACGACATGGCCTAAATTGTGCCGATGTGCCTCAAATCAAAAAAAAAAATAAATAAATAAAATCATTGTTGATTTTCCATCAAATGTCTCCCTTGACGGATAGGGGAATGCCCTCCATATATGGCAGGTACCCGAAAAATAAAATATCCATGGTGGACCAAAATCCAACCTGCTGCAGGAAGTGGAGGGATCCACAAAGTCAGATCCAGAGAGCTGAAAGAGAACCCCCAAATGGTTATGCACAGGGCTAACAACCCAGTTTTATAAAAAATATTGTCACGAAAGCTGAAACACACAAAATAACGGACATATCAAAACAGAAAACGATCTATGCCTTAAAATGGACATGACTATTGTTTTGTGACATGGAATGTGCTAAGCCTGTTTGGAGCTGGATGTTTTGAAGAAATACAAGATAGCACTCGTAGCACTACAGGAAATCAGGTGGAAGGACATTCTCAGAACTAAGTAATACACAATATTTTATTGTAGTAGCACCAACAACTTAAGCACAGGTTTTACTGTTAAAAAGGAAATTGTAGGTAATGTTATTGAATTTAAACCTATAAATGATAGACTCTGCCAAACTAAGTGCAAGGGGAAAAAAATTTCTACCAAACTAAGTGTAAGGGGAAAAAAAATTTCTACCAAACTTCGTGTAAGAGGGAAAAAAATTCTACCTATCATTTATATGCCCCCACTGAAGATGCAGAATGATAACACTAAAAAAGCCTTCTACAATGGACTGGAAAGAATTTAGAATAAGTACTCTATACAATTACATTAATTTGGTTCCCAAAAACTTACAAAAGACGCACTTGCGGATGAAACTTATAGAATCGGTCCCAAAACACTACTAACAACATTGGAAAAGGACATTAAAAATTTTAACATAAATGACCAATAAGACAAAATAAAACATACTATTAAAAAAAACAGCAAAAGAGATAGTCTGATTTAAGCAGAACAGTAGACTCAGATGGTGTGATGATGAAAGAGAAAAACAATTCTTGGATGATATTGCTACAGCGAGAAAGCAGAACCACCAGACAGCAATACAATGAAACAAGAAGGCCACAAAAGTTGTCAGAAAGAAAACAGCAGGGTTATCAAGAGATGGGCTGAATACTTTGAGGAGTTCTTAAATTCAGCTGATAATGAAGACAATGGAGAATATGAACTCAGGGAGAACAAGATCCCTTAGTAAACCCACCAACATTGGGTGAAACAAATAATTTGGCCATGAAGAACCTCGAAGCACCAGTAGAAGACCAAATTACTGCTAACTAATTATATATGGAGGAAGACTTGCATTCCCAAATAGATGTACTAATACTAATAATTTGGAAAGAAGAAGTAATTCCAACAGAATGGGAAACAGCACTTCTAACCTCAGTACACAAAAAATGATCCAAAATAAAGTGTTGTAATTACAGAGGAATCTTATGAACATAACGTATAAGATCCTAACTAAGCTTATTACTAAGAGACTTGCAAAGAATGCGAAAAAATTGTAGTTGACTACAATGTGGTTTCATGCTTAATAGATCCACAATTGATCTCAATTTCACCCTAAGAAGTATGCTATAGATACAGTATATCAGTTTTATGTAGACTATAAAATGGCCTATGACAATATCAAAAGGAAATATCTACATCAAACAGTACAGGATTTTGGAATACCCGACAAATTGATAAGGGTTATGCTATAACATTCAACAAATCAAAAAGAGTAAAGTCATAATACAGGGAGAACAATCACAGGAATTTAGGATTAAATGAAGACTTAGACAAGCAAACTCACTTTCATGCTTGCTTTTCAATCTGACTTTAGAAAAAGTAATAGTAGTATACACATAAACACAAGGGGAATAATTACTAATACTTCAGAAGAGTAAACATAGGTCCGCAACCAACAGGAACACAGTTAACCTCTACAATATCTTGCATATGCAGATAACATCGCCTTCTTGGGCAAATACACCTCTGACATTGCTAGAGCTTTCGCACAACTGGAAGAAGCATCTTGAAAAGCAGGACTTGAAATAAATAAAAAATAAATAAAAAGTATGTATGTTATATTGACAAGAGCTTATCAAGCAGAAGAACAATATATCAAAATTAGTAACCACAAGTTTGAAAATGTAGTAACCTTTAAATATTTAGGGAGTATGAAAAATTCTAAAAACGGCCTCTTGCCAGAAATATAGGAACAGATAGCGGCAGGCAATAAAGCTTTCTGTAACACACAAAACATACCTAAAAGCAAATGAATCACTGATCATAAGACTAAGACCAGTAGCCTTTTATGCAAGTGAAACAAAAAAAAAACATCAGAAAATCTGCTAAATATCCAGTATTTGGGAAAGGAAAATCCTCAGAAAAATGTATGGTGCCATACTGATACATGATAAAATGGGATGGGGACTCACTCAAATCAGGAGATATACCAGCTATATGAAGATCCCTCCATAGTGACAAATACAAAAGTACAGATTGCATTTGGCATGTCACAAGGGTTAGCATCCCGTGACATGACATTAAACTGTGCTTCTCTTTGCTTAGCACTTTTGGAGGGCAAAATTGCCCTACTTCTTTTCTATCATTGTGTCTGTCTCCTCTTTTCCTCAGTCTGCCTTCATTACCCATTACTCTGTCTCCTTATCTTAAAAATCTCTATACATCTTAGACCAGTCTGTTTGCCATGGACTGCGATGGGTAAAAGGGGGATAAAGTGATTCTGGTATTTAAGTAGGTGCCTTTACAAGGATAAGTTACTACAACACAGTACTTTGGCTCTAAGTTTCTCTAGACCTGAGACATAGATGGCCCTCTCTGGGTCAACGGCTGGTCACGCTGAGCTACCAGCATAGGTCATTGACCTAGAAGGTCAATCAGGGAGTTGCTGTATCTGACACATGCCCGATGCAGCAGCTGTCTGAGTATAGCACCTGTGTAGCCCTGGCGAGCTCATTCTGGACATCCGAGTTACTCGTCCCCTTGTTGGACTCATTGGAGGGTGGGGATCACAGGTGTTGTTGTAATTGTCTATGGATAGTAAAAAGACCCCCCCCCCTCTCCCCCCCCCCAAAAAAAAAAAAAAAAAAAGAAGAGGCCACAAGAAGCTGTGCTACCTGGCCATCATGTCTGGTGGTCAGGTGCACAGAGGAAGGGAAAAGCCTGATGATTAGCTCTTTTCTCAAGGGACTTAATGCTGTAGTGGGAGAGTCCAAGAGTGTATCAAAGCTAAACAAAGCATCGGAACTTCTCTTAGAAGTTGATAGCAAGATACACTCTGATGGGCTTCTACGATGCAGTAGAATCTGTGATCTGCATGTGGAAGTCATGCCACACAAGAGTTTGAACACCAGCAGAGGTGTTATCATCTCTAGAGACTTGCTGGAATGTTCCGAGAAGGAAATAGTGGAGGGAATTGAATGAGTCACCCATGCCCGGCGCATTACCAGGGTATTGAGGAGGTCAAAACTGCCAATATTATCCTCACATTCAAAACTAGGACACCGCCAGAGTATGTGAAGGCAGGATACCTACGAGTTCCAGTGAAGCCCTACATACCTAACCCCATGAGGTACAATAGGGCCTATGTGCCAGGGTTATGGACACACTTGGCAGTTTGCAAGAGGAAAACTGTGTGTGCCAGATGTGCTGGGGAGGGTCATGAGGACAAAAGCTGCAAGAGGAATACAAGGCAAGAAATGGATGTACCTTCAGCCAGACAAAATTTGCTGTATTTGCTCTCCCCAAGAGCCTATTCAGCTTGACAAAGAGCTACGCACAGGCTATGGTTAAGATAGGATAGTTAATAGCTACACATCGACCTTACCACCACCTCCTCCAACTCAGAAGAAAACACTGCCACGAAGAACACCTTCAAAGCGGAATGAGAGCACTGTTGTGAAAGTCATGCTAAAGAACAGATTCTATGTGTTCGCTGATGAGGGCATGGAGACTGAGCAGCTTGAGAAAGCCATCACTCCAGAAGAACCCGGAGACAGTAGGGCATTTGAAAAACCAAGGACAAACTGTTACGTCCCCCAGAAATATAACAGACTGCCTTGCATCCTCAATAGCTGATAAATCATCCACTGCACACTACATGCCAGAATTCCATAAAGTTGAAGTCAGGGAGGAGAGACATCCCAGTTATTTCAGATCAGAGAACAATGAAGACTACAACAAGCTGTTCTCACTTGAAGAACTGAGGGACTCACTGGACGAACCACATGACACAGCGTCAGGAGAAGATAAAATCCATTATCAGTTCCTCAAGCATCTTCCTGAACCCTTTTTGACAACCCCGCTAAATATCTATAACTGTGTATGGCAATCAGGCGCTTTCCCAAACAGTTGGAGGAAAGTCACTAATACCTAAACCAGGAAGAGATGGGTCTGACCCAGCTAACTATCGCCCAATAGCACTAACAAGCTGCATCTGCAAAACCATGAAAAACAATGATAAATAATAGGCTGGTCTGGTTCCTTGAAAGAAAAAAAATTAATCTCTAACTACCAGGTTTGATTCCTGGTCAGGCTGGAATCTTTTATCAGTAATGCATTTATTAGATGTGAATATCTTTTTGCTGCTGAGCTGTGAGCCCTTTTGCAGACTGTGCCAAGGAAAAATAGTGTTCTGTTCTCTTCAGCTGTTCAGCACTGCTGTACAGGGTGTTGGTTATGTTGGGCTTTAGTGGTAGTAGGTTCTGCCTAAGGTGGATTAGGAAGGGGCATTCCAAGAGGATATGGTTTACGGTTTCATAAGGGTTTCATGGGGGTTAGGGTTAGTGTCTAGGTGTCTACAAAAGGGGAGTTTTGTGGGATTTATTTTGTTAAGATGTTAAGGTGTGTGTCCTGTTTCTTAGTTGGAAGATTGTAGATAGCTCTTTGCGGGGGAGGAAGTTGACACTGTCCAGTTTGTTTGGCATAGTCATTTCTAAGGCCTATGATACAACCTAGAAACATGGCATTCTATGGGACCTGAAGCTTATGGACTTTAGAAAGAAAATTACAATTATGTTTAAATAAAATTCAAAATTGGGCAAACAATAATGGCTTTAAATTTTCAGACTCCAAAATTGTTGGCATGCATTTTTGTAATTTAAGGGGAATCCATCCAGACCCTAATTTATTTTTGGATGAAAAGAAGAGCCCTGTTGTTAAAACTACTGAATTTTTAGGCCTTACCCTAGATTCAAAATGTAATTTTCTCCCCCATATTAAAGAAGTGAAGAAGAAATGTCACAAGTCATTAAACATACTCAGAGTACTATGAAATACGGACTGGGGAGCTGACAGAAATACCTTGCTGCTGCTATATCGGAGTCTGATCCGATCCAAGTTAGACGATAGATCCATAATATATGGAGCAGCTAAGAAATCGTATCTAAAAATACTGGAGCCCATATAAAATGCTGCCCTGCGTTTCTGTCTCTGCGCATTTCTTACATCACCAATCCCAAGTCTCCACATGGACAGCAGAATGAAAAAGTTTGCAATGTAGTATATAGTCAAGCTAAAATCAAACCCTACGAACCCTGCTTTCGACTTCATATTTAACCCTACAGATGTAGAACTATACAATCGAAGGCCTAACATCATACAGCTGTTGGACCTTTGAATGAGAGTATCCATCAAAATTTAACTTCACCCATTGACCAAGTCTCTAATGTAAAACAGAACCCTCCTTGGTTGATGAATAAACCTAAATTAAATTTATCCCTTCTTAATGTTAAAAAAAAAATACAGACCCAAACACACAAGTCCACTTGAGGGAACTACAGGAGAGCTACGGAGATTGTGGCACCATTTACACTGATGGATCCAAGGTGAATGAAAGGTCTCATATGCCTGCTCTTATCAGAACAAAACTATCTCCCGTAGACTTCCCAGTGGATTTTCCATCTTTACGGCCGAGTTACTTGCAATCTCACTTGCACATATGGCTGTAAAAGTATCAGACAGGAGAAAATTCATCATATGCTCTGAGTCCAAATCTGCATTGCAAGCTTTGGGGCGTTCATCCATTCCATTGGTACAAAAAAGCCTAAAGCTTTTAGGCAAAATAACATCTGACCATAGGGATGTTACCTTCATCTGGATCCCTTCCCATGTGGGTATAGAGGGAAACGAAATGACAGACAGAGAAGCAAAGAGAGTCCTAAATCAAGCGGTGTCAGGAATCCAAATTCCCTGCTCGGACTGAGACAGTATTGCCTCTGCTACCTACCGAGAGTGGCAGGATCGGTGGGAGGCTGAGACCCATAAGAAGTTAAGACGGGTTGTGGCGGACGTCAGGTGGCGGTCCACATCTAAATGTCTGACAAGGCATGGAAGCATGACCATGTCCAGATTTAGGATTGGCTCCACCTACATCACACACTCCTTTGTGCTAAAGAGAGAAGAAATCTCATTGTGTGAGTACTGTGACTCTTATCTCACCATGGAATATATCCTCCTTGATTGCCACAGATACTGAGATATTAGACGGAAAAATTTTGGAGCAGTCAACTTAAAAACACTGTTTGGTTATGTTGACCCTGGGAAAATAATGGGCTTTATCTTTAGCTTTATTTTGTTGACTTCAAAAATTTGATTTGAGATAGGGCAAAGTAATTGTAATATATACATATTTACAACAGATTTTTTTTAAAGTACTGAGTACTGAGATCAGAAAACGGTATTAGCTTACTTGACTAGAAACACTAAATCAGGTTTCTCTTATATTTTAAGAATATGCAGAAAAAATGCAGATTGCAAATATGTAATTTGATTTCCTCGGAGATAAATAGTTTTTAAAATATATATTTTTAAGTTTTATTTCTTATTACCATATATTGTCATTGGAAATATGCCATTTTGGTTTTAAGGCTTAATACTAGACTATTTTCCTTTTTCTGTTGCTGTTTTGTCTTTCTTTCTAGCAGCTATCAGATCTAATATTAAAATTAATTTAAAATGATAGCATAAGAACAAAAAACTCTCTTTAAAAAAAAGTTATTGAAAAAAAGAAGAAACAACTTCATCAATTTATTTTTAACATTTTTTTTAGACCTTCATTTCTGTAAATGACACTTAAAAATTCATAAGTTGACAGCATAAGAACAAAAATCTCTTTAAAAAAAGTTATTGAAAGTTTAATATAGATTAGGGAGATAAATATGCTTAAAAATAACATGGTGGTCAGTAAAGGTTTCCGGACATCTAAACTATTACCCAGAAAACTATTAGATGAAAAGCACAAGCTCCATAAATTGTATCTGAACAACCCAAACTTTCAGTCCACTAAAGATGCATTCAGAAACATGCACAAAAATGTGCAAAAAATAGTTACGCCAAACGCAAGATACCTGGCTTAGCAAGAAAGTGGAAACAATACAGGAATTTGCTAACAAGCACGATATGAAGAACTTCTTCCATGCCATAAAGAGTTCTATGGACCCACAAAGACAGGCTCATCTCCTCTACTAAATGCTGATGGGATAATCTTATTGACAGATAAGGAAGAAATCCTAAAATGCTGGGCCGAGCACTTTGAAAAGGTTCTCAATACACCTTCCATTATAAATGAAGCCGCCATAGACATGCTTCAGCAAGTACCAATAAATGAAAAAAATGTATGACCCCCCTACGGTAAAGGAAACCAATCTTGCCATTCAACAGCTCGCAAGCGGAAAAGCCCCAGGAGCTGACTCCATTCCCGCAGAGGTCTACAAAAGGTGGATTAGCCGAAAGACTTCATGAGCTGTTCTTAATTATGTGGGACCAAGAGTCAATACCACAAGACTTTAAAGATGCCACAATTGTCCATGTATACAAGCGAAAAGAAAACCGTCAAATCTGCGACAACCACAGAGGGATATCTCTTCTCTCTATTGCTGGGAAAATCCTCGCACGCATCCTACTAAGTCGGCTCATGCAACACCTAGAACATGGTCTACTTCCAGAAAGCCAGTGCGACTTTAGAAAAGAGCGTGGAACCATTGACATGATCTTTGCGGCAAGGCAGCTCCAGGGAAAAAGCCAAGAACAAAATGCTGACCTCTTCTCAATTTGTTGACCTAACAAAAGCATTCGACACTGTTAGCAAAGAAGGTTGTCCACAAAAATTCATAACCATGGTGAGACTCATGTCCAGGAAAGTGGAGAACCATCAGAGCCCTTTGAAGTATCAAACAGGGTAAAACAAGGCTGTGTCCTAGCACCTACAGTGTTTAGTATCATGTTCTCTGCTATGCTGACAGATGCATTCACAAATAAAGAAACCAATGGGATAAATATAACATAAAGATTTGGTGGCCTATTCAATCCGAGTCGGCTCAAAGCAAAATAAAAAAAAAAATCAGCAATAATCAGGGACTTGCTATTTGCTGATGACTGTACCCTAAATGTCTGCTCTGAAAATGATCTGCAGAGCATCGTCAGTGACTTCTCAAGAGCATGCTCAGACTTTGGCCTTACCATTAACAGAAAAAAGACTGAAGTCTTATATTTGCCTGCTCCAGGTAAAGCTTACTCGGTTCCAAGCATCAAGATAAATGGACATGATATAAACGCAGTGGACAGATTCATCTATCTTGGCAGCACACTCTCCAGAAACGGAAAGATTGATAATGAAATTGACCTGTGTATCGCCAAGGCCAGTGCATTCTATGGCAGACTGTCTAAAAACGTCTGGAACAGCCGAGGTATCACTACAAATACAAAGCTAGGTATCTATCGAGCTGTCATCCTCCCTACATTGCTCTTTGCCTCAGAAACATTGACAGTGTACAGAAAACATGCAAAGAAACTGATCCACTTCCACATGACACATCTAAAAAAAATACTGAAAGTCAAATGGCAGGACAAAATACCAGATACTGAAATCCTTCGAAGAGCGGGTGAGCAGAGCATCCACACAATCCTGATGCAGTCCCAGCTGCGATGGACAGAACACGTCTCCAGAATGGAAGACGAGCGCATCCCTAAAGGACTCTTGTATGGCCAGCTAAGCGAATTAAAGTACTCACAAGGCGGTCAAAGAAAATGTTCAGGGACACCCTCAAAACTTCTCTGAAGGCTTTCAGCATAGACCTAACCACCTGGGAGACAGAGGCACATGACAGAGCATCATGGCGTCGCGCTGTGAAAACTAGCGCACAGGTTGCTGAGGAAAAGAGAACAAAGCTGGCAGAAGAAAAACGCCAGAGAAGAAAAGCAAGGCCAATGACACTTGCTCCAGCTGGAATAACCTGCCAAGTATGCAGCCAAACATTCTGGGCTCACATAGGTCTCACCAGCCACATGAGGAGGCACAAAACCCCAGTGCAAAGCCCTCATCCCCCTGGATGACAAAGTGGTTGGTCATCATCAAACCCCGATGGACGAACTATATTAAATTATATAAATTGTAATTATTTGAGCTATGAATGAACCTTATTTTTAATAACTTAGCTGTATAACATTTAGCTCTTGAAATATAAAGGGGAAGTAATCCTTGAGGAATTACGGGCACGACATGGCCTAAATTGTGCTGATGTGCCAAAGACCTAAAATATCAAATACCACAAGGGCTTACCACGAGGTCTTATTTCTTTCAGAGGCTATCTGATGCCAGCTACTTTCCTCTATGCCAGTGATGACAAAGTGGTGCTTGAGTTGATCTTTACTTCACTTTATGGGAGAGGGGGAGAGGGCAGCTCTGTTAGGCCATCCTCCTTTAAGCTCGCTAAAAAAGATTGCTTTTGGCATGTAGTCATCCGCAATGTGGGTTAAGTGTCAGACCCAGTGCTTGTATTCTGTCCACACCAGCCTCCTTCATAATAGAGTTTTTTGTATGGTAGTCCTTCCAGCTTATATGCTCCATTGTGGAGCAGAGGCATCTTTGATTGAAACATTCAAAGGTGCCTCAGATAACTTCTTTAGAGTAACCTATTTAAGAACCAAAAGCTTGGTGAGAACCCCTGCTTGGTAGACACTTACTTTTTTAGGGAGCTGGAGCGATTTATTCTACTTACCTTATAAACTTCTCTTGAAAGTGATGGGTCATTGGATACCATGCTTCCCAAATATGGGGGGTGTCCATTTACTGTGATTGTTGGGGCTGAGTAAGTTTTATTAGGTGCCTTGTGAAATTCGACTTCTGTTTTTCTGACGTTTATTGTAAAACCAAAGGAAGTGGCAGCGTATGCAAATTCTTTGACAGTGAGCTAGAGCTCATGTTCTGTGTACGCATAATCATGGGCATAGAGAAGCTCCGTTGTTCTTACAGAACCGGTCTCTGTTGGCTTACTGCAATAGCCTACTGCCCTGGCTGTTGTGTCTTGGAAAGTCTTTTTTAGCTGGCTTCTATTGGCCTCTGGATCTATTTCATGGGGCTTTCTGAGCTTTACCTCAGGCATGGCTCTAAATTAGCTCTGTGCATCCATCAACTTGTCACCATTAAGCTTCGTTATTTTTTTTCTTTGGAGCCTTGATAGAAATGGTGAGGCAATGTCATGTTGGTGAAGTAATACACACCAGAGTTATGCAGAGTGCTGATTGCAATACAAATCACCACCTTGAGTACTGATTGTTATACAAATCACCACCTTCTTCATGTCATTTTGTAAAGAGAATTGAAATAACGCATACTAGTAAGCTAAGAAATTAAAACTCTCATTTTATTCTGTCTTTGCACTTACCATTATAAATGGTTTTTAAGGACAGAACATTGTTATTTTATAAGGGATTAGTTTGCATTTACAAAAAATGAAAAATATATTTTCTTAAAATATTTAATGCAGAAATCATATAGAACAAAAAAACTCTTGAATTATATTTTTACAAAGCTTATATCAACTCAGTCTATCTGTCTTAACAAAAGTTTGTTCACATTTCTCCTACACCCAATCTTGAATCAAGCTGAAATTATGCGCAATTATTTCTTTTACCTGACAACACAAGAATAAATATTTAAAAAATTAAAATTAACAAATTAGTTTTAAAATTAAACAATTAGTTAATTAACTACCGTATTGCTAATAAATTACTTTTTTTGGTATCCGGTATCTCAAACAAGGGAAAGAAATAGTACTTGACTGAAGTGGTGGTATAAGCTGAATTAGACCCCTTTATATTTGGCTGCCATCTGAGGCTTAGTGAACACAAACATGAAATAGAAACAAGATAATTATACAATATTTCATGTTCATGGACTCTTCGCTAGTAGAGTGGTTACTGCATTGGCTTGAGAAGCCCGAGAAGGCTTAAGCCATGAGTTTAAATTCAGGTCATGCTTTTTTTTATTGTTAGTCTAGATCTATTACATATTTAATTACACGACTGATCCAAACTGATACAAGTACGCTTAATATATGCTTTGTTGTTTTGTTTTTTTAAAGTATTTTTTAATATTTTTCTTGTTTAAATTAGTAATTTTGACCAGCTGGGTGATTAAGCTAAAAATTAAAGTTGAAGCTTATGGTTTCCAAAGCAGTGATGGATAAGGGGGTACCCTTTTTTGCATTTTAGGTGCATCACTGTGACACCATTGATGATTGAAGTACAACTATTTATTTATTTGTTTCTATATTTGAATGTTTTTATTGTTTTAAGCAGCTAGATAAAAAATTGAAGTTTCTAAGCAGTAAGTTACATTTAGGCTCAGTTTTTAAGAAATGGGACATCATAATACTATTGGTAAAAGTTTTTTTAAATAAATAAGATTTTTTGTATACATCTGTATGCATTATAGCTATATAATATAGGCTATTATTTGCTGCAATATCTATTATATCACAAGATGTTGCGGGTGTTACAAAGGGTTACCAATTTTAAAAGTATAGCTTTATTTTCAATACAAGCAGAAATATATCTTTTTTTTTTAGTCTGTAAATACATTAATAGTTATTCCTTTATTAGTGATTCACAAATTTGTTTTCTTTAACCACAAATAGATCTAAAAGGCCTTTGTTTTTTGTGTGTGTTCAGCAATCTTTAAAAAATATAGTAGACATAATTGCCTTAAACAGGACCTTATCATTCATTGACTCTTTCTCTCCTAACCGACGATACCATCATTGATTTGACCTCATTAAATTAAATTAATATTTAATTTTAAAAACTTTTCTTTATGTTATATAGAAGGAGCATGCATTCCCCTTTAATCCTGTACCAAATAAAACATTTTCTGATCACAACAAACAAAGTTATTGAAGCTTAATCATAATACCGTAGTGAAATACTAATGAGCAAAATGAAGAATTCCATCTGAATGTGAAAAAATAATTACAGAGGGAAAGAGTTAAGGTGGATTACCTTAGCTTTAATTTTTGTCAAATTTCTAGCTATTTTTTAATTTTCCAGATAAACATAAACTGTATTTCTTTTTATAAGCTTTATTTCTATTAATTATATATACACATTTTTTTAAAACTCTTTTTATAGATACCGCTGAAATTTCAAAAGAAGAAATGAAAGAAATTTATCGAGAGTTACAGGCTATCAGTGACAAATTAAGAGTAATTCTTTTATTTTTACTATTATTTGTATTATTATATTATAATTATTATTATTATTAGAATGATAAAGAATAACAAAGCACCAAGAGAGAACCAAATCACAGGAGAACTAATTATATCTGGAGGAAGACCTACATTCCCAAATACACAGACTGATATTAAGAGTTTGGAAAGAAGTAATATCTTCAGAATTCGAAAAAGCATTTATAACACCAAAATGCATAAAAGGATCCAAACTAAAGTGTTGCAGTTACAGAGAAATCTCTCTCTCTTGAATGTAACGTACAAGATACTAACTAAGCCTATTACTAAGAGACCTGGAAAGTATGCAGAAGAAATCCTAGGTTACTACCAATGTAGTTTCAGACCTAATAGATCCATAATTGATCACATTTTCACCCTAAGCTAGAAATACTATGAATACATTGTACCAGTACACCAACTCTACGTAGACTATTAAATGGAAATATCTATATCAAATTTAAACACAGGATTTTGGAATACCCAACAAACTGACACCCTTTGCAAGCCTGTATCCAACATAACAAGGCAAGCCCTAACCTGGAACCACCAAGGAAAGAGGAAGAGGGGACAGCCCAGGAATACATGGCGCCGTGATTTTGGAAGCAGATGCCAAGCAGATGGGCAAGACGTGGTACAGTTGGCGAGACTCGCCCAGAACCGAGATGCCTGGAGGAAGCTGGTTGGTCCCCAGAAGGGACCACAGGCAGAGATGAGAGATGAACAAATTGACAAGTCTTATACATATGACATTATAAACTGAAAAAGTAAAGTAATAATACAGGGAGAACATTCATGGAAATTTAGGATTAAACAAGGACTAAGACAAGGAGGCTCTCTTTCATGCTTACTTTTCAATCTGACTCTAGAAAAAGTTATATGGAGTAAACAAATAAACACAAGGGGAACAATTACGAATTTTTTTCAGAAGAGAAAACATAGGTCCCTAACCAACAGCAATAATATACAGCCAACCTCTACAATATCTTGCATCTGCAAATGACATTGCTTTATTGGGTAAAGACACGTCGGACATTGCTAGAACTTTGGAAGAAGCATTTTGACCAGCAGGACTTGAAATAAATGACAACAAAACCAAGTATGTTATAATGACAAGAGAAAATCAGGTTGATGAACAATATATTAAAATTAATAAACTCAAGTTTGAAAATGTAGAAACATTAAAATATTTAGGAAGCATAAAACATTCCAACAATGACCTAATGTCAGAAGTAAAGGAACGACTAGCAACACAAGCTTTCTATAACACGCAATACTTAAAAGCTAACTTGTATATAAGAGGACAAAGAAAACCATTTACAAAACCATCATCAGACATATATGCAAGTGAAACCTGGATGCTGACAAAAAAACACAGAAAATCTGCTAAACACTTGGGAAAGAAAAATCCTTAGAAAAATTAATGGTGCCATACCTGTGAAAACTGGATGGAGAATTCGCACCAACCAAGAAGCTATATCAATACCCCCTCCATAGTGACGGAAATAGAAGGGAATAGATTACATTGGGTATTTCAACTTGAAAGAATGCCAGAGAACAGAGGAGCAGATTGTTCACCAGCAAAAACCAAAATGCAGGCGCCCAAAGGCAGACCACGAATATGGTGGCTTGATGACATAGTGGCAGATCTACAACAGCCAAAAGTCTGGGCACAAGATAGATCAAAATGGAGAGATGTGCTAAAGCATGAGGATGGATGGATTTGTTTGAACCCTCTTTTTCCAATAAACCCAGTAACAATTCTTCTTTCTCTGTCCAAGGGCTTGTCCTAAGACATTACATTAAACTGCGCTCCTCTTTGTTTGGCACTTTTGCAGTTCAAAAGTGCCTTACTTCTTTTCTGTTATTATGTCTGTCTCCTCTTTACCTCAGTCTGCCTTCTTTACTCATCAGTCTGTTTCCTTTTCTTAAAAACTTCCCTTTGTCTAGAGCATGGTCCATTTGCTGTGAACTGCATCAGATGTAAGGGGTATACGGGTATAAAGAGATCTTGACATTTGAGTATTTGCTTTCTGAGGATTGGTTACTGCAACACAGTGCTTTGGGTCTGAGTTCCTCTAGACTGAAGGCCCCCGCTTGGTCACCTGAATGTCATGCTGAGCTACCAGAATGGGTCACGACTTTTCTATCTTGGCGCATTTAGAACATCCCTGGTACCAAGTCTGCAGGTAGAAGCTGGAGAACTTCCCAAGGCCCTCAGAATGTTAAAGCTTGCAAGTGAAGCTAAAATTTAATCCCACAAAACCTTCTTTGACTCCATTTTCCACCTTATCAATTTCATACAGCTGTTAGGCCTTTGAATGAGAGAATTTATTCAAAATTGAACCCATTCCAAGTCTCAGAAATAGAAATTTGACAAAACCCTACTTGCCTTATGAACAAACTCAAAATAAATGTATCCCTTTTATCCCTTAACCTAACCCTAACACACTTTAAGCCCACTTTAGTGAACTGCAGGAGAGCTATGGAGATTTACACTGATTTTAATTCTTAAATTACAACTTCTGTAGCTTTTAATTTCCTTCTTATAGTTACAGAGTAGAGGAAAGAATCCTTGAAAAGTTATGGGCAGGACATGGCCTAAAGTGTGCTGATGTGCCAAAAATAAAATCAAACAGTTTGAGGGAACATCCCCAATATATGTTATGCAGAAAAATTCTCTGCCCTATTTTACAAGATTCTTGCTGTTTTTATACTTCAAACAAATACTAAATATATGGTTTAAGTAGTTTAAATATTGAGGGGCTTAGTGGTAAAGTGCTTGGAATCCTGGGTTAAAATCTTGTGGAAAACTGGAATTTTGAATTTCTAATGGGTACATGACTATAGTTAGGGAAGAGTAAGGCAGTTGATCATTGCTCTGGCCATATGAAGCCTTGTTAACTGTCAGCCAAAGAGACAGATGACCTTTACATCATCTGCCCTCTAGAGGCATGTTCTGGAAAGGGTACTTTACTTTTTACTGATTAACTATTGATTAGTAAATAAGTTTTAAAGTGCCAGATGTATGTTATACTGATTCCTAATAGAATGGCTTTGGGATATAAGATACAGCAAATAATATTTGTCATATGATTAAGTGCTACTAAATATTAATCATTTGATATACTGCTAGCACTATCTTTGGCTCACAAATAAAATTCTGACTTGACATTTAGCTACTCAACAAAAAAAAATTTATACTAATGTAAATTTTATTATGTGGGTACAAATTTACTAAAAAACAATATTATATGGCAACATTAATTATTCCTTTTATATAGGAAGAAAATAACATCCTTCATGAACGTGAAGCCAAGTTAAAAGAAAGGGAGCGAATGCTTACCATTTCCCAGGAAAGCTTACAGACAGTCACAGATCATCAAATGAGATCAAAAATAAGCGCATTAGAAGAGGTAAGTATTAATAAGCTTGTAAAGTGAATTTGGATTGATTCATTGAAATGGGGATTGATTCAGTGATGTGTGATAATGCTTCCCTCTAGAAAGAGAATGGTTACACATAGTTGAATTACTGATGTAGGTTTTTTCTATTTGAATCTGGTTAGAATCTGCATTGACAAGCTGATTTTTGGATCAGCAAACTTTCCCACAATTCATGCTTAAGAATGCATCTGTTTTAGGGCACTATTGGATAAGGTAGATTTCTTTCTCAGTCCTTTTGCTCTCAGCGAGGATCGTACCAGCATGAACTTCATGTTATCCTATCTTGGGCAGTTTCCTCCCTCATACTTTCATTGATGTCTGTAGTCTTGAGATTATACTTTTAGACATCTCTGTAGGTTAGTCTTAGGCGTCCCTTGGGTCTGACTCTCCAGGCAAGCTCATATGAAGGATGTCTTTGGGAATTCTTCCATCTGGCATGTGGGTAACATTTCCAAGCCAGCATAATCTTGTCTGTTGTCATTACAGCATAGACATTGTATGTATATGCCAATTTCAAAACTTCATGATTGGAATCACAATCTCTCCAGAGTATGCACATTATGAGTCACGAGCAGCACTTTTGAAAACAAATCTATACTTTTGATGCATGTGTTTTGATCACTACAATAAGGCAAAGTGCTAAAAACACAGGCTTTGTAGACTAGCATGTTGGTTGCTGTGTCAATTAGGCATCTTCCCAGACCAACTTATAGAGTTTTTGGCATGCTTGCAGAGATTTTTTTTTAATTCTTTTTGTCACCTCAATGTCTAAATTTAGGTTACTGGTGATAGACTTAGGATTGGCCACTCCTACATCACACACTCGTTTATAGTGAGAAGAGAGGAGCCCTCACTGTGACTCACTGTAGAACACATTCTACTCGGCTACCAGGACATTAGAAGAAAATATTTTTATTCAAACAACCTTAAAACACTTTGACAGCGTAGATCCTGTGAAAGTACTGGATTTTATCCCAGAAGTAGAACTGACTGATAATATTTAAAAGAGTACAGTACTGAGATAAAAAAAAACCTATTAGATGTAAAGCACAAGCTCCATAAACTGTATCTGAACAACCCAATTTCCCAGTCCACTAAAGATTCATTCACAAACATCTGCACAAATGTGCAAAAACAGTTACGCCAAATGCAAGATTCTGCTAAGCAAGAAAGTTGAAACAATACAGGAATTTGCTGACAAGCATGACATGAAGAACTTCCATGCCATAAACGAGGTCTATTGACAGATAAGGAAGAAATCCTGAAATGCTGGGCTGAGCACTTTGAAAAGGTTCTCAGTGCCCCTTCCATTATTCATTATAAATGAAGCGGCCATAGACATGCTACAGTAAGTCACCCCAACAACTGAAAAAAAGGATGACCCCCCCCCCCCCCCCCCTTTACACTAAAAGAAAACAATCTTGCCATTCAACAGCTCACAAGCGGAAAAGCCCAGGAGCTGACTCCATTCCCGCAGAGGTCTACAAAAAGGTGGATTAGCCCTGATTGAAAGACTTCATGAGCTGTTCTTAATTATGTGGGATCAAGAGTCAATACTACAAGACTTTAAAGATGCCACAATTGTCCATGTATACAAGCGAAAAGGAAACCGCCTAATCTGCGACAACCACAGAGGGATATCTCTTCTCTCTATTGCTGGGAAAATCCTCGCACGCATTCTTCTAAATCGGCTCATGCAACACCTAGAACATGGTCTACTTCCAGAAAGCCAGTGCGGCTTCAGAAAAGAGCGTGGAACCATTGACATGATCTATGCGGCTAGGCAGCTCCAGGGAAAATGCCAAGAACAAAATGCTGACCTCTTCTCAATATATGTAGACCTAATAAAAGCACTCGACACTTTTAGCAGAGGACTCTGGATGATCATGTCAAAGTATGGTTGCCCACAAAAATTAATATCCATGAGACTATTTCATGATGGCATGAAGGTTCGTGTCCAGGAAAGTGGAGAACCATCAGAGCCCTTCAAAGTATCAAACAGGGTAAAACAAGGCTGTGTCCTAGCACTCTTCAGTATTATGTTCTCTGCTATGCTGAAAGCTGCATTCACAAATAGAAATAACAGGATAAATATAACATAAAGATTTGATGGCAGCCTATTCAACCCAAAGCGGCTCAAAGCAAAATAAAAAATAATATCAGTAGTAATCAGGGACCTTCTATTTGCTTACAACTGTGCCCTAAATGTCTTCTCTGAAAATGATCTGCAGAGCATTGTCAGTGACTTCTCAAGAGCATGTTCAGACTTTGGCCTTACCATTAACACAAAAAAGACTGAAGTCTTATATTTGCCTGCTCTAGGTAAAGCCTACTCAGATCCAAGCATCAAGATAATGGACATGATATAAATGCAGTGGACAGATTCATCTATCTTGGCAGCACACTCTCCAGAAACGGAAAGATCGATAATGAAATTGGCCTGCATATCGCAAGGTTAGTACATCCTATAGCAGACTGTCTAAAAATGTCTGAAACAGACAAGGTATCACCACAAACACAAAGGTACGGGTCTATCGAGCTGTCATCCTCCCTACATTGCTCTGTGCATCAGAAACATGGACAGTGTACAGAAAACATGCAAAGAAACTGAACCACTTCCACATGACATGTCTAAGAAAAATACTGAATGTCAAATGGCAAGACAAAATACCAGATACTGAAGTCCTTCGAAGAGCGAGTCTGCAAAGCATCCACACAATCCTGATGCAGTCCCAGCTGCGATCGGCAGAACACGTTTGCAGAATGGAAGACCGCCGTATCCCTAAACGACTCTTGTATGGCCAAATTAAGGGAAGGAAAGTGCTCACAAGGTGGACAAAGAAAATGCTTCAGGGACACCCTCAAAGCTTCTCTGAAGGTGTTCAGCATAGACCTAACCACCTTGGAGACAGAGGCACATGACTGAGTATCATGGCGTTGCGCTGTGAAAACTAGCGCACAGGTTGCTGAGGTAAAGATAACAACGCTGGCAGAGGAAAAATAACCTCTTATCTTTTATGGAATCTTAAATAAAAAAGAAAATGGCTGTTCTAACTTTATAGTCATCTTGATCTAGATGTAGTATTTCACATTCAGGACAGAAACCTAAAAAATTATATATACTGTGGCATTATTAAAATACCTCGAAATAGCCTATGTTTATTAAAACCAATCATTGTTAATGAAGCTGCCTCTAGAATTTAGATCTAGACTCGATTATTTGTAAACTACCAAGTTCTGGAGTTGAAAGTGAGAATGGCAGAGGTTATAATGGAAGAAATGGTGGTTAATCTCTCTCTTGGCATGACAAAGGGAATCAAGCTAATGTGCCCTGACTCTAAAATTTCAGAAAGTAGGCAGATTTAAAGCTACCATTACTTATGAAAGACTAAATTCAAAGAATAAATCAGGAACATTGAAGGCTAAGTTTGTTTACAAATGAAAAGCTATTGCTTATGCAGAAAAAAAAAAGCATTTAATTCATGATTCCTTGCGCCCTCCTTCAACACATCTCTTGTTGTTGTTTTTTTTTAACTTCAAGCAACTGGTTTAAGTCTAAATTCACTTCAAGCATTAAGTCCCATTCTTTTGAATGAATTTTCTGTTGGTGCTATTATGAAATCAGGAATAAAACACGAGAGGCTTTATGATCATAAAATCATTGCCCAGTATAACTTTATGCTGTGTTAATTTTTTGGATTGCTGCATTTTGTGTATGTTACATGCTTGAATGATTTAGTCTTTCTTGAGTATATTTCTTTATTGTCACGATCTAAGATGGTGCTAAATGGATGTCATGTTGAAGATTATCTTGATCTATATTGCTCGTGGTTGCAGAGGATTTAGAAATCGCCAGTTGATAAGATGATTGTTTAGAAGTTGCTAGTTGATAAGATGATCATCTAGAAGTTGCCAGTTGATAAGAGGATCATCTAGAAGTTGCTAGTTGACAAGACGATCTAAGTATATTATTATATATTCAATGAAGAAACTTCTCTTCGTCTAAAACAAATACTTTAATTCAAAACTTGGAAAAGCTATTCACAAATAAATACAATGGTTAAATGTACTTGAATAGAAGAGAATATGTATATTTCTACTGAATAAATGATCTACACAATAATATAATTATGTCTTCTTCTTTTGAGTTCTAACACGAGACTCTAGTACATCTTTTCTCTAACACGTTCCGCACGAGACTGGCGCTAATATCTAGAGTCTTCCAGAGCTTTGGGCGTTGTGACTAAAATCTTTTTGCTGCTTGGTTAATCAATCTGACCAATAAATGCAGCTCAATGTACAATAATTAATATTTCTAACCAATCACATTCACTCCAAAACATAAATTTGTTGCATGATGAAATTCCCCAAGGTGGCTGAAATTCTGCTGGCAGACCTTGGGCTAAATATAGATACAGTGCACGTGACATTTATATTTAGGAAAATAGACATTTCCATTTTGCCATATAGGCATCTCTGCATTTCTGAAATTTAAGGAGAATCCATCCATACCCTGAATTATTTCTAGACAAAGAGAATTTTTTTGTTAAAACTTCTGAATTTTTAAATTTTCTCTCTCATAAAAGAAATAAATAAGAAATGTCACAGGGCATTAAACATATAGAAGTACTCAGCAACACAGAAAAGTTAAGGGCAGTACATGGCTTTAAAAGTGCTGATGTGCCCAAAATAAAATCTTATGGGTTTAGTGTCTATGTCACATGAAGCTACCCAATAAATTAACTGTTTAAAAACTCATTAAATGTTAGAGCTGTGATTTTATATTCTAAGGTGTAAATATAATTTATGTAATAAATATTTTTTATATTATTTATGATATTTATGTCAACAGAAATTTGGCTCAGAAATTGTACAACTTGAACAGACTTTAAAAGAAAAACTTAAGGAGAATAAAAGATTGAAGGAAAATTTTGAAACTATGAAGCAAGCCAATGATGCATTAAAGAAAGAGGTTAGATTATACCTGTTCTAGTTTTTTAATCAAGACTTATAAACATTTAATACTATGTAAATGTCCAGGTGAAAATAAACATTTGATGGCATTTTAATTTTTGACTATACACATGCTACTTGGGTAGTAACTATAATGGGCTTCTTGAGTTGTCAATGCATTGGGGCATGTGGTTTTGACTACAGCAAACAAACAAGTTTTGACTATAATAAACTAACTGGGTTTTGACTGCATTGATTGATGCATTGATTACTTGGATTTTGATGTGGGATAAATTGTGATATAATCTAAAACACTTGCTAGTTCAAACAGTTCAAACCCTCATCACTGCATATAAATAATGCTTAAAAAATTTAAATTTCTTTAAAAAAAAAATGTTTATTCACTATAGTAAAATGTGTTTGTCTTTTCTTTTCTTTTTTTTTTTTTTAAATAATAACCATCTATATCCTCTCTACCCTAAAACTGTTGTCATCATTTTCTGTCTAAACATTATAACTACTTTGATAGTAGATTATGAAATACCCAATAAGTAAATCTATATACAATTCCCAGTAGCAATGAATTTTTTTTACCCAATTATTCCCTATCAAAAATTTGGAATCAGGGTCGATTGCTCCTATTGGGCCCTGCGCCTTGCAGGGGCTACCCGATTTGCATTAAGCATATCACTATCTATCTAGCCATAGGCTTTTAAAGATGTATGAGAACAAGGGTTAACATTTAGTGTAGGCCTATCCTATGATGGACAAAACTTTAATTAACCCACTGTTGCTTATTGCATTTGATTTGCTTCTTATGCATGTTGTATAACACATGTTGGTAAAATGACCTAATTAATAGTAATAGTTAGGAGGTGCAGTGGCTGAGTGGTAAAGTGCTTGGCTTACCGACTGAGGGTCCTGGGCTTGAATCCTGGTGAAAACTGGGATTTTGAATTTTGGGATCTTAAGGGCGCCTCTGATTCCACCCAGCTCTAATGGCTACCTGACATTAGTTGGGGAAAAGTAAAGATAGTTGGTCATTGTGCTGGCCACATAACACCCTCATTAACTGTGGGCTACAGAAACATATGACCTTTACATCATCTGCCCTATAGATCACAAGGTCTGAAAGGGGAACTTTACTTTTAATAGTAATAGTTACTACATGAAGGCCAGGAGTTGGTTGGACTCCCAAAGCCTTTCCTGTGATTAGGCATAGTTCAGAATAGCTGCAAGGCAGCAGAGGTTTGAATTTAAAATTTTACTTCTCCTAAGTGGGTAGCCAGCCATAGGCAAATTACCTTCGCCCCTTATCCTGTTAGTGAAAACAGTTCTGCCAGACTCAATATGCCGGACTCAATATCTTAGCCACACAGGAGTTGGTTGTGGAACACTCAGGTTGAAAATGTGGAATTTTGGGATCCAATGTGGAACATAAAAGCGTTTACATTCAGCAGCCATATTGCACACATAAAATAAAACTTCAATTATTACTTAAATAACAATGCTAGTTTGCTTCTTATACATTAGATGTAAATAGTATAATTAAAACTAAGAAAACATGTAGGTCATAAATATGTCTTTTGCTTGAAATCAATATTTCTATCTAAATCTATTGCCTTATGTCATGTATCAGTTTAAACCTAATCTAGGGTAATAAACTTAGTATATTTAGTATATTTTTATCCTAGTATGGAAAACCCCACATGCAGGCGTATAGAAAAACCCATCAGACACGCGTTAGGTAGCGCCTCCTAGGGAATGATTTGATTTGTTAAAGCAAGTGTTTGAGAGGAGTTAAGATAACAATTGGAAAAGCGGGATTTAGAGCAATTAGTTTTGGAGATGTAACTTGAAGTGACAAGTCATATATTTTATTAGTTGTGAAATTAGATCTAGTATTAATTTGAATCTATTTGTTGAGTTTGAAAGAAGATATTCATACAGTTTTATTTTTGAATATTCTGTACATTATTGTGATTCCCAGTTTTTGAATTAAAGTTCTGTATTTGAATGGACCTCATTCACCAATCGTAAACAAACAACATTTAGTCACGTGATAAAACAACGAAAAAACTGTCACGTGACAACCATCATGATTTAAACATTAGATCATAAATTATATAGAAGATACAGAGCACCACGTGGCTAAATGTTGTTTGTTTACGATTGGTGAATGAGGTCCATTAAAAGGATCTTCATTTATTGAATCTCTAAGACATAATTAGATCTAGAGGTATATCTACAGAATCCCAGGCATCACAGTTACAACATATTAGCACCTTCAGCGAATAAGCATTTTCAACAAGAAAAAACCTATAACTGTGATACCTTAATTAGATTAGATATAATGGTTAAAAAGAAATAAATGCATATTGAGTGTAATAGTGTGAAGCTGGGTAGAGAGGCCAAGTATGCTTGAACTTGGCTAGGCTTGGCTACCTATGAAGGGGGCTCGAGGTTTGACACTCGACTCGAGCAGAGTTTTGTTTACTGAGCGCCTAACACGGAACACCTCCTCCCAGATACCTTCTCCCCTCCCACTGGTCCACAAACGAGATTGGACCATAGCGCTCTAAGCATGCTATAAGCATGTAAGTAGCGCTATATAAAAGCCATAATTTATTTATTTATTTTAATAGTCATTATAGATCTAGAATCTAGATATAAAATCTATCTTACAGAAATAGATCCAGATTCACTTAGAACAGTTAAATGATTATAGATCTAGAATCTACTAAATCAGTAATACCAAAGTACCTCAAAACCCTAGTCATATACTTTTAAAGTATTATGAACAAATCAGCAGACTTAGAAATCTTATTAGAGAGATGCCAGACTTAATTGCATGAACTGAAACTTGGCTACACCCTAAAATTTATAACGCAGAAATTTTCCATAGTAATTATGAAATTTTTAGGAAAGATAGGACAGATAACGATGGATGAGTTCTTTTAGCAATAACAAACACAGAATACACTAGTAGCAGAAGAAATTACTTAACCAAACTCAAAAATATAGAAGCAACATACTGTAAAACACCACCTCAACATCCCTAATAATACGCAGCATCTACAGACCACTGAATTCTAGCATTAGAGTATTTGTAGAAAGTATGCAATCAACTTTCATTACTTAAAGAAAAACATAAAAATGCATTTTTTTCGATTATGGGTGACTTCAACCTCCCCTATATTAATTGGAGATCATTAACCATAGACTGCCATCAAAACCATAGAAACAATACACAATTTAAATTTAGATCAAATTATTAAAAAACCAACTAGACTAAACAACCATATTAGATCTATTTCTAACTAACAGACCTGGATTAATGGTAAATTATGAAATAATCCCTGGACTATCTGACCATGCTATTGTTAAAATACACAGTCACAGTAACCAATATAAAACCCAAAAAATGAATCATACTCTGGAACAAAAGCAACCTAACACAATTACACCAAGCTGCATTAAACTTTCAACAAACATTCTTATTCGCAAAAGAATTAACCTACCAGGTGATGACCTCTGGAATTTCATTACAAGGCATCTTAAAACATTATAGAAAATCAAATACCAATTCTCATCAAACAAAATAATTGAATGCTGGTTTAATAATAAATTAAAGAAACTTTGCAAACAGAAAGAAAAACTATTCAAAAAATTTAAAGAAACTAAGGCAGAAAGAGTCCATTAAAAGTATCTTAAAATCAAAGACCTTACCCAAAAAGTTAGCAGACAGCTGCAGAGTGAATACATAAATAAAGTAATATCTGAAGACAACAATAAAAACTTTTGGTTATACATTAAATCTAAAAAAATTTAAACAAAATTAAAAGGCGAAGATAACGTAACACATAACGATAATGAAATTAAAGCTAACATTTTTAATAAATATTTTGCATCAGCATTCTCAGCCCCTGGAGACACATACATATTAATAAATTTAAACCAAGTAGAAAACATAGGAGATATATTGTACAAGAAAAAGGTATCCAAAAACTATTAGCTGGCATAAAACCAAATAAAGCTTCTGGATCTGATGGTATTCCAGATAGATTGCTCAAAGAACTAAGCCATGAGCTAGCACCAGTGTTCAAAATACTTTTTCAGGCATCACTAAATCAGGGCAGGGTACCAAAGGACTGGAAAGAAGCTAATGTCACTCCCCTATTTAAAAAAGGAAAAATATTTGATCCCGGGGAACTACAAACCAGTATTATTCACCAGCATCTCATGTAAAATACTAGAACACATAATATGTAGCAACATCATAAATCACTTACATAAAACTTAATGTCATCACTTCATATCAACATGGCTTTAGGAAATATAGATCATGTGAAACTCAACTTATAGGATTAATTAATGATTTTTCAAAGGGATTAGATAAGTGAGCATTAGAATTTTTCTACAACAAAGTTCACCACCATAGGCTGCTTAAAAATAAAATAGAGCAGTGAGATTTATAACAAACGAATATTCTAATTTGATTAGAGTAACACCATTAGTAAAATCTCTAAACTTAGAGAAACAGACAGAAGAATAACAAGGTTACAAAAGACAGTTTGTGTGGAAACACAAAGCTAACACAAACTCAAAATCAGCCTCCGAAGTGGTCCACCCAGACAGGCTTCAATATTTTCAGAAAGAACATCCGAATGAAATTATATCAAAGACAAATGAGAGATAAAAATGGAGAAAGAAGGTTAACAGATCTTGTGTAGTGCCCCAACAGTCCCGCAGATCAAAGGATAGGTGAAAGTGAATGTAAAGTTAGATGTGAACCTGGCCTAACTAGTTCCCCTTTCAGACCTTGTGGTCTATAGGGCAGATGATGTAAAGTTCATCTGTTTTTTGTGGCCTACGGTTAACGAGGGTGTCATGTAGCCAGCACAACAACCAACCGCCTTTACTTTTCCGCAACTAATGTCAGGTACCCATTGGAGCTGAGTGGACTCAGAGGCGCCCAAAGATTCCAAAGTTGAAAATCCCAGTCTTCACCAGGATTCGAACCCGGGACCCCCAGTTCGGAAGCCAAGCGCTTTACCGCTCAATCTCTTATTCGAATCCTCAAAATCCTTTTCGCTTTCAGAAAAAAAAAAGTAGCCGTTGCATCAGAACTTTGAATGGTCTAAAATATTGTGATGTCGGATTTTCAATATCTTTTGTAGTTTACGAGATCTAAACGGGACAGACGGACAGACATTTCGCACAAAACTAATAGCGTCTTTTCCCCTTTCGGGGGCCGCTAAAAAGTAAAGTAACTATAATAAATAAAACATTAAACCATAATTTACAAATAGAAAAACAAAACCTAATGAAATACTCAGAAAGACACAAAGATAGAGGGACATTTCTTATTCCATATGCTAGAACAAATTCGTACAAGTTTTCCTTCTTCCCTAGTGCCATTAGAGAATGGAATGGGTTGCCTGTATCAGTCAGGAAAACCAACAACTTAGCAGAGTTTAAGTCATTGAATAACATGCATGACTAGATTGACACATGAAATGCGGTAGACATAATTATCTTCTTTTTTCTTCTTTTTTGAAGTAACATCTGTAATACCGGTATATGATGAGATAATATTCTAGAAATTATAGTCAATTAGATCATGTAGTCTGTAGATATAAATTCTACTTAATTTTAGATTTAGATGAATTTACTATTTAGAGTCTTCTCAGTCTAAACTAGTTTCCATATCTAGACTCTAGTTGGTAGATCTAGATTTTTTAGATCAATCTATTATAGTGTCCTTAAACTAAGGTCTCTTAGTCTGACATATTTTTACAAATAGAAGACAATATCAACTCACTCTGTTTGTCTGTGTGTGTGTCTGTCTGCCTGGCCATATGTTTGTACACGTTATTTCTCTGACATCCAATCTCAGATGAAGCTTAAATTTTGCACACTTATTTCTTTTACCTGACAACACAAGAATCAATATAAAAAAAATTAACCAATTAGTTGACTATTGGTAATAAATTATTTTGTATGGTATCTCAAACAAGGGAGGAATAGTCTTTGACTGAAGTGCTGGCATAAGCTGAATTAGTCCCCTTTATTTTAGCTTGTCATCTGAGTGAACACAAACATGAAATAGAAACAATAGATAACCATACAATCTTCCATGTTCATAGACTCTTCGCTAGCAGAGTGGTTACCACATTAACTTGAGAAGGCTTTAGCCCACAAGTTCAAATTCAGATCTTTCTTTTTTTTTTTAAACATTTAAAAAGCGATCACCTAGATACCGTTATTTCTCCAACTAGTCCAGATCATAGCATGAAATTACTCTTAACAAACACAATTGGTAAAAAAATATTTCTAATTGCAAAGATTTTTTTATTATTAGGCTAGATCTATTACAAATTTAATTATATGACTGAATCCTAACTAATTAATACACTTAATATAAGCTTTTTTTTTTTAAGTTTTTTTTTTTTATTTTGCTTGTTTTATTTGCTTTTGATTTTGAATTCTTAGAAACCGGTTCGATCTAGATCTGGTCTAGATCTGGATCCATTGTCAGGAAAAGAAAGGCCGCGCGTTCTATCAATTCTTCAGTAAAACGACCTGTCGACAGTTGAACCAAAGTCTTCACTGTGAGGATATTCCAGCTACCGTCGCCTCAGCATGGCGCCTCCGTGGAAACGTCCGCCAAGGGAGTCGGATAGGCCAAGAACGGTAGCACACATAGCTCTCAGTGGGCTACCACAGGTACAGTCGAGAGACTGTACACTGCACCTGGTAGGGATGTAAAAAAGGCTCACTAACCAGTCCAAACCCCTACCGATCCGTTCCCTAACGGGGGTCATACGGGTGGTGATGGACCCTCGCACAGGTTCGGTGGTGCATTATAGGCATATGAGGTACCCTTCTGTGGATCTCGGGCTTCTGGCTCGCATGAGAGGAGGAACTCAGAGCGTGGCCGTGAGGAACATGCAACATGACAAGACGGGTGTGATTACATGATCACCTAGTCGTAGAGGGGTTGGTTAAGAGCCAATTTCTCATCCTGGCCACGGGATAAAATCCTTTCCCTGGTCACATGGTTCATAAAAGGGACGGAAGTCTCAAACCATAAAGGACATCTAATTCACTGTGAATAACTGTGATGATCACTGCTATGATAGCGACTGCTGTAACAATTCATATGACTGACGTTCAGGCGTGATTACCACTTGTGCTAACGATGTACCTCAACAAAGACGTCTGGAGCCGTTCCTGTAGCAAGACCCTTAGTTTTAGCGGGGTTGCCACTGACGCCATGTGTCTAAGTTGTATTTGAAGTATTTCTAAATACCTTGATAATTCTAGATGCGTGAGTATTTTGTAAGGTGTAGTACAGATGGGGGTCCAAACAAATAATGAAAAGTAACGAACAGGATCAATGCATAGTAACTGGAGATTAAAACATAATAACAATCTTTAATGCAGAATGGGTCACAGTCGAGGCAGTCACTACAACAATGTTATCCCTTTGAGAGCCTAGCAATAACTGATCTAAAAGTCTACACTAATCTCTAACCCTAACATCTACGTAGTCACTATAAAATGTGTGTTCACAGTCAGTCTATTCAAGTGCATTCCTAACTAAACTAAGTGTCTAACAAGCATTTGGCTCATTAGCACTTACTAGATTCTAAGACAAGATCTAGTATCAGATCTACATTTAGTTAACCCAATAAATCTACATCTTCATAAATCTAGGACACAACAGGTCCGGAGGAGACGAAATGTAAACAATTAACACAGACCTATATATATTTCCATTTCCATATTAATAATTAAATAGTGCAAATAATGTGTTTTTTTTTTTGTTGGAATTCAGACTTAGTGGAACTAAAAATCACCAATGCGGAACATGTGAACTTTTTGGTTGATGATTTTGCAGGATGGTTCCCATAATGCAAGACTGTAGGCATGTCTAATACTGTTCTAGAGTCAATTTTCTCGTGTATACAAGGTTGAAAGCTGAACAATTCAGCAATCTTTTGGTCTTTGAATTTTTCAACGTCATATTTAATGCATGGATTCATATTGTTACGAATCTCTCTATCCAGGCTCTCTGTAAACTGCACCACCAACTGAAAGAACTTGACAACTCTGGGCTTCAAATAACGTAATAGTTTAATGTCAATAAATCACAGCCAATACTGTACAATTGGCAGCACGTAATACAAGACTGTACAAATATCTCTCCGTTAGCCGTTAGCCGTACCGCCGTATCAACTCTTGCACTGGTCTCTCCATCTCATCTCGGACTTGTACTGAGCCGTCGTAACGAACTGTAGATCGGAAGTTATTAATCACTCGTCTCTGATACCTTCGCTCTTTATATAGGGTCCCTGCTGGCCTTCTAGAACCGGATGGAAGATCCCTCAACCATTGAAGTTAGCACATGACTACATCCCTCGTGACGCTCCTGAGCTCTACTCACAACAGATCCTTCCCGGACAATCTTGGCTGACCTTCGTAACTTGTCACGGTTGACCGCTCGTCTAGCGCTGGCCTGGGGCGATTTGCATCAGCTGTCTACACACATACCACTACCCCCATCTGTGCCACCACCAGGTATATAACAATATGCTTGCGATTCTTTTTTAGTTTCAATTTCACAGTCATCAAAACCATGTCAGGGAAAGTTCTGGTTTTGGCTTTGTTGATGTTTGATTTAATCTTCAAAGGAAACAGTATACAGTCAATCTAGCTGTGTGTTTTGTTATATGGTGCATGCCACATAGTTGTTTTGGATGGTTTGTGTGGGACTAAGGTATTAGCTATAGTAAATTTATGGCTGCTGGCAAACTCTAAGAACCTCATTCCTCTGTTGTTAGTTTCTTCTAGTCCAAAACGTCTAGTTCCTGCCCATGGCATCCTTTCCTATCCTGGCATTCCACTCTTCCATTATAATGAGGATATCTTTTTTCAGAACTTCCTTGATGCAGTCAGCTATTTCATTGTAGAAGTTCTCTACTGCCTCAACTTCATAATTGGACATTGAGGCATACATTTGGATATATTATATATTATATTATATATATTATATTGAGAGGTCTAGCCCCAACTCAAATGGCAATTATCCTGCTATTAACAGGTTCACTGCTTATAATGGCAATTATCCTGCTGTTAACAGGTTCGACGCTTATAATGCAATTAGATTTCTCTTTGTGGATTATAAAACCAACACTGTGTTGATAGTTCTTTTTGTTGCCATTGTACCACATCTTGTGACCTTTTGTAGTGGTTTCTCCACAACCTGTCCATCTGAACTGTGAGAGGCCAAGAATGTCCCACCCATTGATATCTTTGAAGTTTGTATGTGAGTTCCTTTAGTTTTCCACATAAATAAAGAGTTCTCACATTCCATGTTTAACAACTGTGCTCAAGTTTGGTAATTTAATTGTTTTAAGGTGTGTCTCAGTAGCAAACTTTTCACTTCCAAAATGCTGTGACACCTTAGCAGGAAGCGCAGTCATTGTTAATCCGGACCTAAAACAATCGACATGGTTTTCGATGGTCTCATCTTTGTCATAGCTGTTGGTGCGTAGGTTGTGATATTCTAGCACCAATGTTTATTAGGTGCACAATTTTTGAACACACCTTCTTTGTTGCCTTGCTTTTAAGCTTATGGAGTTGTTTTGCTATTATGCTGGTGTAACATGTCTTTGAGATTCTTCTGTGTACCCCTGTTTAGGGTGAGTATTTAAGGCATTACTGCATTTTGCAGTTGTTTCGCTGCCTTAGCGTTTGGACTAGAACTTTCAATTTGTCTTTTCTTATGTCTCTACAGAGAGTTAGTTTTAGCATTGTTGAACAAATATTTAACATTAGATTGTTAAATGAAAAATGCCTTCAACACCAAAAGAAATTGGTGCACAACTTCATAGACTTCAAAAAAGGCATGTGACAAGTGATGAGGAAGTTCAAATAGATAAAAACATTTTGATGTTATCAAAGCCCTATATCAAAATGGGAATAGCTCTGCACCAAATCAGAGAAAGTTTTAGGACATCCATTATGCATTATCTTTCCAGCTCTTTTAAACTGTTTCTGGGGCATATTTATTAATGATAAAAGCTCTAGAAGGATTTACTCTAGTTAAATCATAAATGGGCGGCCTAATTCCAATCTCAGGTTTGCAGATAATATAGACCTCATTGGAGATAATGCAGACCAGGTGCAAGATCTTACCTCAAAACCAGATGCTGCAGCTAAAGCAGTTGGCTTGGACTAAAAAGAGCAAAATATTAGTTTGTGGTGGAGTTGTGAGATGTTACATACAGTTGAATGGACAAACAAAAGAAGTTGGCTCATTTAAATACTTAGGGTCAAACATACAAAGAGATCAAGGATCAATAAAAGAGATAAAAACCTGTTAAAGCGTGGCGTCTGCTGCCATGACCAAACTGTAGAAAATCCGGAAGAGTAAAATCAGCTTTTCACTAAAATTAAAACTGTATTCTTCACTATGAGTACTCTTATATGGTTGTGAAAATTGGACACTGAATGCTGAGGCTGAAAGAAGAATCCAAGCTTTTGAGAGTAATGCTACATAAAAATGCTGGAAAAGAAGAGAAACTTTGACTGGCAAGAAGAACTCATCAATACTGTGAAGAGATTTAAAGGCTAAGCTTGCTTGGGCATATTGTAAGACATGACTCACTGTCAAAAGTCATTCTTCAAGGTACAATGGAGGGAGCACAAAAAAAGGGTCGTCCAATGAAATGCTGGCTGGATAACATAAAAGAATGGATTGGCGTCTCTCTTGATATCCTGCTTAGAATAGCTGCTGATCAGGAAAAGTGGAGGGATTTGGTTACTTGAACTGTCACAGCACCCCTAGGATGAAAGTCAAGGGACAGATTAGGTGAGGAGTGCTTATATTCATTACCACTTCCAGCAATAACAACCTTGGGGAATCATATATATATATATATATATATATATATATACTGGAATGTCTGTGTGTTGGTGGTATTTATTCTTGAATAACTGCAACTGATAGGGTAGAGAAGTTTGAAGTGTGCACTAGGGGCAGTTATAAATAATAAATATATTTAAAGCCGAGATCTGGAGCTGATGAACCAAAGTGATGTTTAGGGGGCCAATACTAAATTGTGCAAAGGGGCTTTTTCTCTCCAACTTTTCCATGGGAGGTGCAAAGCTGATATGTTTTATTCTTAAGAGCTTATACATTTCATTTGCCAAAAAGAGTGGGTATTAATACCGATCACCTAGGTGCATTTTTTTAGGGCTACGGTATAATTAACTGATAGCCAAAATAAAAGGTTTAAATTATGGAAAGTGGTTGTTCCTATCAAACCTTTCCATTAGAGGAGGCAAAGTTAAGATATTCTATCCTTTCCATCTACATAAATAATGGGCCAAAGGAATGTGCATGTGTAAGAGAGAAGGACTAAATTAAATTGTAGAAAGGGTTGTCCCTTTTTGTTTCATTGGAGAAGCAAAGCATCAGTGTTTTTTCTTTACATACATTCATGGTCTGAAATGTTCTATAGCTGTATTAATCCTGTTTGTAATCTGTTTATTTGTGATGAGGTCTTTGTATCTGATACCTAGGATCTTTATATAGCATCTTAGTTCCATTGCTAGGATTGCAAGATTTGCAAGCATATAAGAATGTGGCCTTGACCAGGGAGCACATAAGTCTGATTTTAGCATCAAGGGCTATGCCTTGTCTTTCCAGATTGTTTTGATATTTGTAAAATAATACCACCTCAACATCCCTAATAATAGGCAGCATTTACAGACCACCAAATTCTAGTTTAGAATACATGCAGGAACTATGTAATCAGATTACGACACTTAAAGAGACAAATAAAAATGCAGTTTTTTGGATTATGGGTGATTTCAACCTACCTGATATAAATTGGAAAACACTAACCATAGATAAACACCAAAACCTTAAGGACATAAATGAGCTTTTCATAGAAACTTTACACAACCTAAGTTTAGATCAAATCATTAAAAAGCCAACTAGATTAAACAACACATTAGATCTCTTCTTAACCAACAGACCTGGATTAGTAGTTGATTATGATATTATCCCTGGTTTATCAGACCATGAGATCATAAAAATACACAGTCAGATAAAGGCAGTAGCCAATATAAAACCCAAAAGAAAAATCTTACTCTGGAATAAATGTAACCTAACACAACTACACCAAGCTGCATTAAACTTTCAACAAACATTCTTATTAGAAAAAGACATTAACCAACCAGTCGATGACCTCTGGAATTTCATTAAAAACCATCTTAAAAGCATTATAGAAAATCAAATACCAACTAAATACACAAACAAAATAAATAAATGCTGGTTTAATAATAGACTAAAGAAGCTTTGTAAACAGAAGGAAAACCTATATAGAAAATTTAAAGAAACTAATGCAGAAAGAGTTTACAAAAAGTATATAAAAATTAAACACTTAACCCAAAAAGTAAGCAGACAGCTGCAGAGTGAATACATAAACAATGTAATATCTAAAGACAACAACAAAAACCTATGGTCATACATTAAGTCTAAGAAAATGGAAACAACAGGCGTAGCGCCATTAAAAGATGAACATAACATAATACATAATGATAATGAAACTAAAGCAAACATTCTAAACAAATACTTTGCATCAGCATTCTCAGCCCCAGGAGACAAAGACATATTACTGAATTTGAACCAAGTAGACAACATAGAAGATATAGTAGTACAAGAAAATGGAATTCAAAAACTATTAGCCAACACCAAACCAAATAAAGCTTCTGGACCTGATGGTATTCCAGCTAGATTACTCAAAGAACTAAGTAATGAGCTAGCCCCAGTGTTCAAAATACTCTTTCAGGCTTCACTTAACCAGGGCAGAGTACCAAAGGACCGGAAAGAAGCTAATGTCACCCCCCTATTTAAAAAAGGAGAAAAATCTGACCCAGGAAACTACAGACCAATATCACTTACCAGCATCACATGTAAAATCCTAGAACACATAATATGTAGCAACATCATAAACCACTTAGACAAACATAATGTCCTCACACCATACCAACATGGCTTTAGGAAATATAGATCATGTGAAACACAACTAATAGGACTAATTGATGATTTTTCAAAAGGTTTAGATAATAGTGAACAAATAGATGCTATCTTACTAGATTTTTCTAAGGCTTTTGACAAAGTTCACCACCATAGTTTGCTTAAAAAATTAAAATATTTCGGCATTAATGGTCCACTGCATCAGTGGATTAAAGACTTTCTGATAGGGAGAGAACAAACTGTAATAATAAATGGCTCTAAAGCAACACCGATAACAGTTAACTCAAGTGTACCTCAAGGAACAGTCTTGGGTCCACTACTATTTTTAATTTACATAAATGATTTACCAAATTGCATTACTTCAGGAACAAAAGTCAGATTATTTGCAGACGATTGCATAATATATAGAACAATAAAAACAACACAAGACACAGATATTTTACAAAGAGAATTAGATGAATTACAGAAATGGGAATCAAATTGGAGCTTGTCTTTCCACCCAGAAAAATGTCAGTTGTTAAGAGTAACAAAAAAACTAAAACAAATTAATTCCACTTATCTTATTCATGGCAAACCAGTAACACAGACTAAAAACGCAAAATACCTAGGTGTTATAATAAATGAAAAACTGTCATGGAATCCACATATTGATGAAACTACAAAAAAATCAAACAAAGCATTAGGATTTATTAAAAGAAATTTCTATAAATCAAATAAGAACATAAAACTAAAATGTTATTTAACCTTGGTTAGGCCAATAATAGAATATGCATCCTCTGTTTGGGACCCCTCAACTCAAGAAAACATTAAGAAACTAGAACAGACACAAAATAGAGCAGTGCGATTCATAACAAACGAATATTCACATTTGACTAGAGTAACACCTTTAGTAAAATCACTAAATTTAGAAAGCCTTCAGGACAGAAGACTCAAAAGTAAAGTAGCAATTATACATAAAACACTGAACCATAATCTTCAAATACAAAAACAAAATTTAATAAAATACTCTGAAAGACACAAAGATAAAGGCACATTCCTCGTCCCATATGCTAGGACAAATTTGTACAAATACTCCTTCTTCCCTAGTGCTATTAGAGCATGGAATGGGTTGCCTGAGCTAGCCAGGAAAACCAGTGACTTGGCAGAATTTAAGTCATTGGTTAATATGCATGACTAAATGCATGACGCGTAGGACGTAATCATCTTCTTTTTTGAAGTAACGTCTGTATTATATAAGATAAGATAAGTGCTGCTCTGGCAGTATTTCAGGTTTGGTTCCTTCATCTGAAACAATAGCTTCAAGGTATTTAAAGCTACTGGTACGTGTCAGCTTTTTACCACCAATATTGATGTTCCTTTTAAAGCCTGTTATGCTGTTGGTCATAATTTTGTTTTATTTGTCATTGATTTGTTTACAATATGCTACGGATATCTTTTCTATGCTCATCACCAAGTCAGATAATTTTTCTTGTGTTCCTACCAGACTATCAATCTCGTCATTAAAGTGCAAGTTAGTAATTTTTCTCATATAGACTGGAGATTGTCATTGGGGGTTTACAATTTGTCTTGATAAATAAAAAAAATGGAGACATTCATTATTGAATTCTTCTGCATTGGGCAAATTATTGGAATATTCTTTACTTAATCATGCTGCTTATTCTTTTATATATTTTTGGTTCATGTTGATGACCTCACGAATAAAAAAAACAACAAATCTTGTATTTAGGACAGGGGGTTTGCAACCTGTGGGTCTAACCCCTTTAGAGGTCAAATGACTGTTTGCCAGAGGTTGCCTAAGACCATCAGAAATTGTGTTTTTTTTCGTCTATTTTTCATCTGAAGTTTTTTTTTTTTTTTTGTCGTTTCTAATGTGCAACAAGCACAGTTGTATCATAGATGGTATACATTTACATATTAGTGTATAGTGTAAATTAAGGCATTACCCAAAGAATCATGAAACAATCATGCATCATCAATTAAACCACATATCTTTCCAAATAGTGTTTTTTTTTTCAGTTTGTTTGTAATTCTAAATTCTGAAGTAGATTGATGCTGAAGATAACAATGCCCTGAGAATTCCTCATGCAGTCAAACAGAAACAACCTTAACCTTTGTAATAACATTGACCTGTTTGAAAATACTTTTGCAACAATATTTTTGTAGCAATATAGTTTACTGCATCAACCACTGTACATTGTCCATACTTATCCCTACTTTTCATTTAAATATGCAGCATGAATATAACCAAAAAAAATTTAGAGGGTTGAGGTCGCAGCCTATTGGGAAATCATATTAAGGGGTTGCCGAGCTAAAAAGGTTGATAACCGCAGATTAAGAGCATTATATACTTCTTTAGGTCTAGTCAGCTCAGCAATTAATTTTTAAATCTAATTCTGACACTGATTTCCCTGATCTGACCTCCTTTTCTTTTTTCTTGTGGTTTCTTTGTACTTAGTGTTTCCAGCCTTTACAAAAGCTCCATGTTCATAAATGTCAAACTCTTTTATACTTTGTAACATGACAATGAAAATGTCAAGTTCAGATTAATTAAGTTTTTTGTAATGAATCAGGATAGCAAGTTATCCCACAGAGTTGAAAGAATCGCTGTTTCAAACCATTTAACTTGCCAAAGGTAACCCAAATCTTCACTTCTTGTTGTCATGTTTAGGATTTATTTGTGTTGTTAACTAGCGGTACACAATTAAGGTCCCGGGGTTCAACCTGACAAGAACATCACTCACCCACAGTCGTACATAGAGTAACCAACTATTAGTTTAAATAACAAAAAAATGAATTTGTTTGATACTGATATATGTATATGTACAATGAGAGTGATAAAATGATGATAATAGATATATAAATTATATATGTGAGCAGGTCAGGAGGCGCTGAGTGAGACCTTTTCTCTGCTCAACATTAAATTTTATACAGTAGGCAGATGTTAGCGCTACTGGGTGGGCTCAGTCTGTGACACCTCAGTCTATGACCAAGGGGCTAGAGTCGCCTAAGTAACCAGACATACTAAACTAAATGAAAGCCAGAACAAATTTTAATTGAAATTAAATACTAAAAATGAAACTTTATTTACATTAAAATAAATCAATAATAAAATATATACACTAACCACTACAACTGAACCCAGCAACTAACTAAAACCCTCTAAATCTACGCCACTACAAACACCAACAAACGGTATCTGGAAATTTAGGCACCGGAAATTTAGGCACCCGGATAATTAGGCATTCGGAAATTTAGGCACCGGATAATTAGGCACTTTTTGACAAGGCGGAAAATTAGGCACTGGATAATTAGGCACTCTTTAATTAGTGACCTTAATTTTGAAAGTAGTTTTAAAATGTTAACGTATATGTTATCCTTAGGCTATGGGCTATCGGTGACGTTATCAAAAAAATAGCAACTATAACGATTCTTACTGAATTTTCATGATATAAAAGAAAAGCTGACAAAACAAGGAAAAAAATGACAATCGTGAGAATGTGTGGAAAAAATGACTCCGGATTAATAGTCATTATAAAATATAGACCTCACAGGATTCAGGAAAGGGGAGGTAGAGTTGATTCTCCTCTCATTGCTTCCTGACCTTAGCCCTTCCTCCTCTACGCACTCCCACTAAAGGAGAGGATTTGTCGCGGGTAGATGTTGAACTAGGTCGTGAAAATGACGCAATGAGTCTCAAGGCTACACACTGGAGTACAGGGCAGGGTACAGCATTGAACATAACTGCTAAAATGGAAGTCTGGAGAAAATTGTCTTCTTATAGTGGGAATAGAAATGAGCAGGGTGGATTTGTGCGCGTTACTTATAGGAATTAAATATGTTGATAAACTAAAGTAGTATACATATTTTATAATAGCATTAATATCTATTATCAACACTCCTTCTTTTATATTGTTAGGAAGATATATTGTGTGAGTGTATAGGTGTGTTTATCCTTCAAATGTGGTAATTAACTTTTATTGAATATAGATGTAAATTTATGTAACATAATATTTATATAAATTGCAATGGAAATCGCAAAACAGCTAGAAATTATGATAAAATATAATGTTTTGAAAATTTAAAAAAGGTTTCTGGAAAAGACAGATGAGTTAAAAATTTAAATATCATTTTTTTGGAATATTGGTCTCTTATTAATACTTATTCTGCTTATAGAAGATTGTTGATGTTCCAATTTAACCCCGCCTTCTCTATCATAAACCAAATATATTTACTACAATTTTCGAGAAGGTATGATTCCCCCATTCCTTTTGTGTTAAGTACCTTATACAATTCTTTTTTTCTTCAGAATGAAAAAAAAAAACAACGACAAAAAAGGTTTCATACACACATTATTAAACACACACACACACATATGATTAAAAAAAACAACAAAAAAAAACACTCGTTTCCCTAACTTTCAAAACTGCCCAATGAAATTTAACTATCTTCATTTCCCTTATATATATTATTATTTTTATTACTGTTCTTATTATTATGATGGTTTTAACAGAAATGTGTCTACCAAAGTTTTTGGAAGGCCTCTAAAATATAATCCCCAGACTTCCATTTGAACACCTTTGTGTTTCCATATCCTTTAGTCCAGTGTGTAGCCTTCAGATTCACTACGTAACTTTTACGACTAAGTTTACATCTACCTGCGAGAAATCCTCTCATTTAAGTGAGAGTGTGTGCGCCACCCGCCCCGCCCATCCCATTTTAAGAGTACGACCCCTCCCTTTCCCACAAGCAGAGGGTGATTGCGATTATATTTATCACCAACACTCCCCGACATAATAAAAATATTTTATAATACTTTTTAATCCTAAGTATTTACATTAGTAACTAAATATTTACACAATTTATATAATCATCAATTTAAAAATCTCACCAGTCAACCTTAGGGGTTGGTGATGGACGGAAGCAATGAGCGGAGAATCATCTCTACCTCCCCTCCCCTGAATGCTGTGATGTCTATATTATATAATGACTCATTTTTTTTTTTCATGATTGTCATTTTCCCCATTTTGTCAGCTTTTCTTTAGCTAGAATCGTTATAGTTGCTATTTTTTTGATAACGTCACCGATAGCCCATAGCCTAAGGATAACATATACGTTAACATTTTAAAACTACTTTCAAAATTAAGGTTGCTAATTAAAGAGTGCCTAATTTTCCGCCTTGTCAAAAAGTGCCTAATTATCCTGTGCCTAAATTTCCGGGTGCCTAAATTTCCAGGTGCCTAAATTTCCGGGTGCCTAAATATCCGGTGCCTAAATTTCCTAAATTCCCAACAAACTAACCAAACCAACTATCTAACACAAACTGATAAAACCAACTATCTAACTAAATCACTACAACTACTACACTAGACCTAGATCTACCTCTACACTAAAACAAGAACACCTTAGTACCTTACTATTCACTAAGAACAGACTATAACTTACTATAAGCCACTAAGCCTAAGGCTAAGCTGACTAACACTAAGGCCTAAGGCAACACTATAGAAACAAAATAACACTAGTCTAGATCTACAGCAGCAATTATAGCAGGGCAGCAATATTAGATACAGCAGCATGTATTTCAGAAGTTAAAAATCAATAGTAACAATAGCCTGCAATACATAAATGCAAAACTATAAATACAAAATCATATATTTTTATTTTGTGAAAAGGACCGTCTGTATGTAGACTGCAGCCTTTTGGGGAAATACCAAAAATAAAATACAAAGGTTTGATAGAATGCTTATGGTTTTTCATGAATGGGGGTCATCAGGTTGCGAAAATGTCTTAGTGAGCACCTAGGACATAAAAGGAACCTGTGTAAGACAAATAAAAATGCAGTTTTTTGGATTATGGGTGATTTCAACCTACCTGATATAAATTGGAAAACACTAACCATAGATAAACACCAAAACCTTAAGGACATAAATGAGCTTTTCATAGAAACTTAACACAACCTAAGTTTAGATCAAATCATTAAAAAGCCAACTAGATTAAACAACACATTAGATCTCTTCTTAACCAAGACCTGGATTAGTAGTTGATTATAATATTATCCCTGGTCTATCAGACCATGAGATCATAAAAATACACAGTGAGATCAAAGCAGTAGCCAATACAAAACCCAAAAGAAAAATCTTACTCTGGAATAAATGTAACCTAACACAACTACACCAAACTGAATTAAACTTTCAACAAACATTCCAAGCTGCATTAAACTTTCAACAAACATTCTTATTAGAAAAAGACATTAACCAACCAGTCGATGACCTCTGGAATTTCATTAAAAATAATCTTAAAAGCTTTATAGAAAATCAAATACCAACTAAATACACATCAAACAAAATAAATAAATGCTGGTTTAATAATAGACTAAAGAAGCTTTGTAAACAGAAGGAAAACCTATATAGAAAATTTACAGAAACTAAGGCAAAAACAAAGAGTTTACGAAAAGTATATAAAAATTAAACACCTAACCCAAAAAGTAAGCAGACAGCTGCAGAGTGAATACATAAACAATGTAATATCTAAAGATAACAACAAAAACCTATGGTCATACATTAAGTCTAAGAAAATGGAAACAACAGGCATAGCGCCATTAAAAGATGAACATAATGAAACTAAAGCAAACATCCTAAACAAATACTTTGCATCAGCATTCTCAGCCCCAGGAGACAAAGACATATTACTTAATTCGAACCAAGTAGACAACATAGAAGATAAAGTAGTACAAGAAAATGGAATCCTGTTAAAACTATTAGCCAACACCAAACCAAATAAAGCGTCTGAACCTGATGGTATTCCAGCTAGATTACTCAAGGAACTAAGCAATGAGCTAGCCCCAGTGTTCAAAATACTCTTTCAGGCATCGCTTAACCAGGGCAGAGTACCAAAGGACTGGAAAGAAGCTAATGAAGAAGCCTATTTAAAAAAGGAGAAAAATCTGACCCAGGAAACTACAGACCAATATCACTTACCAGCATCACATGTAAAATCCTAGAACACATAATATGTACCAACATCATAAACCACTTAGACAAACATAATGTCCTCACCCCATACCAACATCACTTTAGGAAATATAGATCATGTGAAACACAACTAATAGGACTAATTAATGATTTTTCAAAAGGTTTTGATAATAGTGAACAAATAGATGCTATCTTGCTAGATTTTTCCAAGGCTTTTGACAAAGTTCATCACCATAGTTTGCTTAAAAAATTAAAATATTTCGGCATTAATGGTCCATTGCATCAGTGGATTAAAGATTTTCTGATAGGGAGAGAACAAACTGTAATAATAAATGTCTCTAAATCAACACCGATAACAGTAAACTCAGGTGTACCTCAAGGAACAGTCTTAGGTCCACTACTATTTTTAATTTACATAAATGATTTACCAAATTGCATTACTTCAGGAACAAAAGTCAGATTATTTGCAGACGATTGCATAATATATATATATATATTGCATTAGGGTTTATTAAAAGAAATTTCTTTAAATCAAATAGGAACATATAACTATATGTCATTTAACCTTGGTTAGGCCAATAATAGAATATGCATCCTCCGTTTGGGACCCCTCAACTCAAGAAAACATTAAGAAACTGGAACAGACACAAAATAGAGCAGTAAGATTCTTAACAAACGAATAATATTCACATTTAACTAGAGTAACACCTTTAGTAAAATCACTAAATTTAGAAAGCCTTCAGGACAGAAGACTCAAAAGTAAAGTAGCAATTATACATAAAACACTGAACCATAATCTTCAAATACAAAAACAAAATTTAATAAAATACTCTGAAAGACACAAAGATAAAGGCACATTCCTTGTCCCATATGCTAGGACAAATTTGTACAAATACTTCTTCTTCCCTAGTGCTATTAGAGCATGGAATGGGTTGCCTGAGCTAGCCAGGAAAACCAGTGACTCGGCAGAATTTAAGTCATGACTAAATGCATGACGCGTAGGACGTAATCATCTTCTTTTTTGAAGTAACGTCTGTATTATATACGATAAGAAGATAAGATAAGAAATTTTATGCGAATCAGTATGACAATTTAAGATATTTCTTGTTTAATGAATCAATCAGTCTGTGGTATTTTACAAATATATAATAGATTAATCTGTGTCATTCTGGCAATTAATCATTAATTTAACTCTTTTAGTCTATAATGAATAACCATAGACTCAAAAAAAATGCTTCAATAATATCTGTCTCTGTGGCCAAGAGGCGCTTGATCAATCAAGGGGGCGCAAGCTGGAATCCCAATCAGGTTTTGTTTTTTTTAAATTGTTCTTATAAAGGCAACCTGTAAACCTTCTCCCCTTCCTCTTTCCCCCCCCCCTCCCCTTTCCAAGAGAGAATACACCATAGCACACTGAGCATGCTAGAAGCATGAAAATTGTACTATACAAAAGCAATTGAATTTTTAAAATTCCAAACTTACAAAATTTATCATTGTATAATAATAATAACTTTTATATAGCACTACTTAAATGTTTATAGCATGCTCAGAGCCCTATATGGTCCAATCTCATTTGTGGACCAGTGGGGGGAGGGGGTATCATGGGTATCTGGGAGAAGGGTTTTCAGTGCTGCCTTTAGGCGCTCAGTAAACACAACTCTTCTCAAGTCAGGTGTCGAACCTCGAGCCCCCTTCATAGGTAGCCAAGCCAAGTTCAAGCGTACTCAGCCTCTTGACCAAAATTTATTGCACTGTGGTATGTGCAGTATCTTGCTTTCTGTGCACACAGGGGGCTATGTTTGTCCCCAAAAAGTCTCAAATTACCTGTTGTTTTTGTTTTTTTTGTTTTTTAGAGACCCTTGTAAGATGAAACGCTACTAATAGTTTTGTGTTGCCTGTTGAAAACACTTGAAAACCTATTGAAAAGCTAATTTCTGCTTTTGGGAAAAAAATAATTTCAATGTAAGTCATTATCGATAATATGTTTTTCAGTTTGTTTTCAAGTTAAAAACAAATGATTATCTGAAATCGTTCTTCTTACCTAAAGGTCTTGAAGTGTCATTATTCAGTTTGTTTTCAATGTAAAGATGATTCTTTGACATTTTATTACTTTAGACCAGGGGTGGGCAACCTTTTTCAATCACATAAAAAAAATTTGGGAATGTGGGCCGCGTATATGTATATGAAATATGTCAGAAAAATATGCTAGCTAACTGTGTATTATACCTTTTAATACACATTTATACTGTTTAATACATTTACATTTCATTTTTTCCTCTCCTTCCCAATTGAGAAATTACAGAGTCATTTCTGAAATTAATTTTACGATTATTTTTTTTATTATTTTTCTATAGTCTTTTTACATCATTTAACCACAAATGTAAAGTTGTACTAAATGTGATGTTTTTAACTGTTTAAACTCGTACCGTTACTTAATGTTACAGAACTATGGAACAAGCTTACTAATTATTCTCTTCGTGACTGGTTTCAAATTAGTCAGTCAGCATTGACCTGTTTTTACACTTGTATATTTTCAAACAGAAAATTCTGAAATAATGTGAAAGTTTAGAAGCATCGTTTTTTTAAGTGTGAAAATACAGCTTCTGGCACCCATAAGGTTTCTTCGGAAGAACTGACTGGAGCTTCTCTTTCAGGTCGTTATTTGTTTGGAGATATGTCCTCTGGAGCTGAATCAGTTTCCGCACCAAATTGTGAGCTGAGCATATTGAAAACTGATTCCAAGCTCTTGACGTCTTAAAATTTGCTTTAAAATTCAAAATCAAGGAATCCAAATAAGTCTTGTACTGTTCAACAATTCACTTGAAATAGTTTCACCTTTCAACAAAGGAAAATGACGAAAGCCTGTTTTCAATTTTTTGCCTGGATAAATGGGAAAACTTTGTTTGAAAAGATTTAACATGCACATACATTGTATGAGGAAACAACCCACTTCAATATTCCCGATGTAAAAAATGAAGTGTCTTCCACTATTCATTAAAAATATTAGTCAAAGTCATTGTCTTTCAAGGAACATAATTTCTTCCTTGAGATAACATATTCTTCTCAATACCATCTTGCCCATGTTAGACCAGTGGATACATCAGTGGTACCAAACATCGGAATGTTTTGTTTCCAATTCTTAAGTACTTTTAGGAACTACCTGTGGTTAAGTCCCTTAGCTCTGTTGGGTTTGATCATTAATATAATTTGCTCAGTAATATGTTTGATATCCAATGCAGCTTTGTGCAAACTTTCTCGTTAAGAGTTTATGGTTGGGATATTGTTCTAATTTTCTCAGTCAGAGCACCATCAGTTGTTACACGTCATCTTGTTCCCAGACAACCCAATACTTTCAACACAGTTCTTCGTAGCATTGATTAAATACTGTCCTGAGGTTGTGTCTTTAACTGAATATTTTGATTGCCAATAAGAATAATCTTCGTTGTTTAGAGACAATGTTTCTTTAGTCTCTTCCTCATAAGTGATAAGAATCAGAACTTTCTAAAATTTATATTGATATTTAGAATTATTTATTTTTGAATATATTTGCATTTTTTTATATGTATAACCTGTGGGCACACCTCCTTTCTTTAGGTATCCGTGGGCCGCATAAAAGACTTGGGCAGGCCGCATGTGGGCCGCGGCTTGTAATTTGCCCACCCCTTGTTTTAGACAATAAAAACAAGACCATGGCTTAAATATTTCTTTCCCATGGGTGGAATCCAGTAGGGGCCACCTCTTAGTTTGTAATCTTGTTTAATGTTTGATTTGGTCTTTTGTTTTCAGATTGAGGTTTTAACTTTACGAAACAGCAAACTAGAAAAAATGTCAAACAGTTTACAAGCAAGATTTGTCAATTTACAGGTCTAGTATTTAGATTCAACTTGTAAATATCAAATTTAAATCTTAACACACACACACAAATAATAGCTATTATGTAAATAATTTTTTTTGGGTATGTTTTTAAATGTAGTAATTATAAGTTTTTATTCCTCAGCGTAAGCAAGAATATGACTTAAAATTAAAAGAATCTGATACAATGAAAGTAACTACTGAAATCAGTTCTAACCAGCAGTCAAGAGAAAATACATCTCAGAAATTAGGGGAAAAGCTAGAAAACAAGATACTAAAGAACAATACTCCACAAAATAAAGTATTTAATATATGTTTGAACAAATGGTTCCACTTTTTTTCAAATATTTTTTCAAAATATTTTCTTAACATGAAAAAGCATTATTATATATAATAACACAAATTAATTTGTGTATACATCATAAGATGTAAATTAATTTCATATATATATATATATATATATATAATGTCTCAAAAATGTTTATCTTAACAGAAAGCCACCTAAATAATCTTGTATGTGTATCATAGGCCTTATTAGTAAATTATTATCTTCTTTAGCAAAGTGTTGTTCAAGTTTATTCCACTACTGTATCAATCTTGTTTGACTGGATTTGTGAAGCACACTTGAGACAAAGTCTGACAGAGTTACCCATAAAGCCAGTCGAGACATACAAGTCACTTCCATTTATCCAAGACAAAGTGGTCAAGGTTATAATCCATAGCTCAGTAGCATACATGCAGTGTATGCAATAACCTAAATAGGAAAAGATCAAATAAGCGTTCTTAAATATAAAATATAATTTTTTAAACAAATATTTTACTTAATATAATTCTTTTTATCAATCTACATACATCATTATGTTCAATTTCAGATTCTCCCTAATCTTGTTGATATATTACGTGATAATTCTTCCAATATCCACTGTGGTCTGCCTTGCTTACAATTCATCTACTGGTCACTTCTCCATTTAGACCAAGGTCAAAGTCCGCTGGTAAAAGGTTTAACTTTTTTTAAATTTAGGATTAAAACATCAATTTAAATTTAAAAACTGTTTATCCCTGGTTTTTCAATAGAGCTTGAACATGTCAACAACAACAAGACGAATTGGTGAAGAGATATATTATCCTAAATCATCAAAAGTACCAGATGTAGAAAAGATGATTGGATCTTCAGCAACATTGAATGAAAAAATAAAAGAACCACTTTTTATGCGCAGCACTAATAATCATATAAGACTCCTGTCTACATTGATAGTCTTAAAAACTCTATCTAGAGGTAAAAATATTTTTAATAATATAGTTGTTTAAATACACCACTTTTTACTTTGCTTTGTGAAGTAGTAATCTAATTTAGCATGCACATTTAACTGAAGCAAATAAATGTCAGATTAGTCTCATTTTCAGCTGATGTTATAGCCCAAGCTTTTAATATGCTCAAGTTAGAACTAAAATCTGAACATGCTAAAGAATTATTCTTGTATTATCAAGCAACCAATGTGATACTGAATTACTTAAAGCCCATTCATAAGGTAAAAAAAAAAATTAAGGTAATGGACCTCATTCACCAATCGTAAACAAACAACATTTAGTCATGTGATCATATTGATAAAACAACAAAAAAAACTGTCACGTGACAGCCATCATGAATTAAACATGAGATCATAAATTATACAGAAGAGTTAGAGCACCATGTGGCTAAATGTTGTTTGTTTACGGTTGGTGAATGAGATCCATTACCGGTATATGTTTGTTTTTTTTACCACTTTTTGTCTTAATTTGGTGACAGTGTCTAAATGTTTATAATTACTTAGACTTAACAAGAAAGATAATGCCTATCATAAGCTATCCTGACAAGATCACCGTCTAATCTTTCGACTCAGGACCGGACACAACAGAATGAGACAACATATTTACAGGAAGCTCAAAATTGGAACCAGGGAAATCTGCCCATGTGGATTGTCACCAATGCTGACCATGTCCTTCAAAACAATTTTTTTTACTAAGAGGCCCATACAAGACACTGGCTCCAAAACACCCCAATAGAAAGAAAACTATATGGAGCATTGGGCAGCAAGCTGTCTCCACAAAGATCTGTCTCTGGCAATGTCTGAAGCCTCCTCCCACCTGATGTCCACTGTTTTGAGGTCCTCCATGAAAGTGTGGCGCCAAGTTATACAAATTTATTTGAAGAAAATTTCATTGAATTCTTTAAATTCATTTTAAGCAAATTAAAAGACTTTCACATTTGTACAAAATTAATTATTTTGGTTTAAAAATATGGATCCGTGTAGGATGTAATTATCTTCTGTTTTAAATCTGTAATTGATAAGATATATATGTATTATTACTAACTATAGCTTAAACTAGTTCTAGCCATGCTTGCTGTCATTCCCTGCTGTCCACTAGAAAGTTTCATTTCAAAACTATCTGCAAAACATATATACATATATAAAAAATATTCAGGTTTTCTTTCTATCCTAGGAGTTAATAAAAATTTCAAAAGTGTGGCATGTTTTTTTAATAATTTATTTACCTATTCTAACCAATGTTATTTTAAAAAATATAAGTGTACGCTAAATGAATATATGAAGATGCTGTGGCTCAGTGGTAAAGCACTAGGAATCAAAAGTCCTGTGTTCAAATCCTGGTGAAGACTCTAGGCAATTTTCAGTTTGTTTCCACACAAACTGTCTTTGTAACCTTGTTTATTTATTTTTTATTGTAGGCATTTACTTCAGTTGCTATGGAAATTCTACTTCAAATGGCAACAGATTCACCTTTTCAACAGATGTTTTTTGAAAGTTGCAGCAATGAAAACTTCTTTCGTTCAGCTGCATTGCTAATCAGAACACCATTGCCAGATATAAAAGTGATGGAGAGACTAAGTATTATACTACAAAAATTGTCTAAACTAAAGTAAGAAACTGTTGTTTTGTTGGGGGTTTTTTTTGTTGTTCAATAGTTCTCATTTGGCTTTTTAAATGTCTTGTTATTGCAGTGTTTCTCAAATTCTAACCATCAGGAATGCATTTATTAGACGAGAACATCTAGTAGCTGTATTTTTTTTATATAGAAAAGGACTATGATACAACCTGGAAATATGGCATTCAACGGGGCCTGGAGCTTATGTGCAGGGTTTCTGCGTCCTCCTGAAATTCCAAAATGTTCTGGAATTTAAAAAAAACTCAAAAAGTCCTGGAAATCTCCTGGAATTTTAAAATATCTCCTTGAATGTCCAACAATAGTGCAACTGATTCATATTTTTCTAGAAAAGGTATCAAAACCTTTGCAATTGAGATAAATTTCAATTTTGGCAAACAGCCCTTGAAGTGCTCAAAAGACTTCTTAGCAGTAATTTAAGACTGTATGAATTTGTTGAGTTACTGGCTTAGCTGTCGGTGTAGGACGAGTGACAGTCACTGTGACTGTGGCAGCCCTTTTGACAAACACAACTCCCCGCAGTCAGTACTGTTCTCTGCCACTTAAAGCTAGTGGGGTCCAGGAACGAGGACGGTGCGCTGTGTACGCAGCACGGTCTGATTTAGCCCAGTCAATCAGTATGGCCATCTACTGCTGGGAGCCCTCAGACAGGACACGGGATGGGGAATCCCATGTCCAGACCTGGACCTTTCTAACAATGAACTGGATAATGGCGCCCTGGTAGGCGCCGATTCCCTACTGGACTTGATTGAAGGTTTGAGTTGGCAACTCCGCTTCTGGCACTTGTGACCAAAAGATGGGTTTACCCCAGGGCAGGATTATTTCAGTAACTCTATAAAACCTCTGTCCCCTGGCATAGAGTACTCTCTGTATGTTGATGACTTTGTCATTCTTACATATGGCAAAAACATGAATACTTTAGAAAGAAAATTACTATTATGTTTAAATAAAATTCAAAATTGGGCAAACAATATTGGCTTAAAATTTTCTGATTCCAAAACTGTTAGCATGTATTTTTGTAATTTAAGGGGAATCCCTCCAGACCCTGATTTATTTTTAGACGAAAAGAAGATTCCTGTTAAAACTACTAAATTTTTAGGCCTTACCCTAGATTCAAAATTTAATTTTCTCCCCCATATTAAAGAACTAAAGAGGAAATGCCACAAGTCAGAGATACCTTGCTGCTGCTATATCGGAGTCTGATCCTATCCAAGTTAGCAACTAGGTGCCTTTGATGAGAAGTTTTACTGGAAATCATATCTAAAAATATTGGAACCCATACAAAATTCTGCCCTGCGGCTCTGTCTTGCCACATTTCGTACATCATTGATCCATGTCTCCATGTGAAGGCTGGAGAACTCCCCACGGACAACAAACTGAAAAAGCTTGCAATGCAGTCTATAGTCAACCTAAAATCCAACCTCACGAACCCTGCTTTCGACTCCATATTTATCTTATCTTATATAATACAGACGTTACTTCAAAAAAAGAAGATGATTACGTCCTACCCATCATGCATTTAGTAATGCATATTAACCAATGACTTAAATTCTGCCAAGTCACTGGTTTTCCTGACTAGCTCAGGCAACCCATTCCATGCTCTAATAGCACTAGGGAAGAAGGAGTATTTGTACAAATTTGTCCTAGCATATGGGACGAGGAATGTGCCTTTATCTTTGTGTCTTTCAGAGTATTTTATTAAATTTTGTTTTTGTATTTGAAGATTATGGTTCAGTGTTTTATGTATGATTGCTACTTTACTTTTGAGCCTTCTGTCCTGAAGGCTTTCTAAATTTAGTGATTTTACTAAAGGTGTTACTCTAGTCAAATGTGAATATTCGTTTGATATGAATCTCACTGCTCTATTTTGTGTCTGTTCCAGTTTCTTAATGTTTTCTTGAGTTGAGGGGTCCCAAACGGAGGATGCATATTCTATTATTGGCCTAACCAAGGTTAAATAACATTTTAGTTTTATGTTCTTATTTGATTTATAGAAATTTCTTTTAATAAATCCTAATGCTTTGTTTGATTTTTTTTGTAGTTTCATCAATATGTGGATTCCATGATAATTTTTCATTTATTATAACACCTAGGTATTTTGCGTTTTTAGTCTGTGTTACTGGTTTGCCATGAATAAGATAAGTGGAATTAATTTGTTTTAGTTTTTTTGTTACTCTTAACAACTGACATTTTTCTGGGTGGAAAGACATGCTCCAATTTGATTCCCATTTCTGTAATTCATCTAATTCTCTTTGTAAAATATCTGTGTCTTGTGTTGTTTTTATTGTTCTATATATTATGCAATCGTCTGCAAATAATCTGACTTTTGTTCCTGAAGTAATGCAATTTGGTAAATCATTTATGTAAATTAAAAATAGTAGTGGACCCAAGACTGTTCCTTGAGGTACACTTGAGTTTACTGTTATCGGTGTTGATTTAGAGCCATTTTTTATTACAGTTTGTTCTCTCCCTATCAGAAAATCTTTAATCCACTGATGCAGTGGACCATTAATGCCGAAATATTTTAATTTTTTAAGCAAACTATGGTGGTGAACTTTGTCAAAAGCCTTAGAAAAATCTAGTAAGATAGCATCTATTTGTTCACAATTAGTCCTATTAGTTGTGTTTCACATGATCTATATTTCCTAAAGCCATGTTGGTATGGTGTGAGGACATTATGTTTGTCTAAGTGGTTTATGATGTTGCTACATATTATGTGTTCTAGGATTTTACATGTGATGCTGGTAAGTGATACTGGTCTGTAGTTTCCTGGGTCAGATTTTTCTCCTTTTTTAAATAGGGGGGTGACATTAGCTTCTTTCCAGTCCTTTGGTACTCTGCCCTGGTTAAGTGAAGCCTGAAAGAGTATTTTGAACACTGGGGCTAGCTCATTGCTTAGTTCTTTGAGTAATCTAGCTGGAATACCATCAGGTCCAGACGCTTTATTTGGTTTGGTGTTGGCTAATAGTTTTTGAATTCCATTTTCTTGTACTACTATATCTTCTATGTTGTCTACTTGGTTCAAATTCAGTAATATGTCTTTGTCTCCTGGGGCTGAGAATGCTGATGCAAAGTATTTGTTTAGGATGTTTGCTTTAGTTTCATTATCATTATGTATTATGTTATGTTCATCTTTTAATGGCGCTATGCCTGTTGTTTCCATTTTCTTAGACTTAATGTATGACCATAGGTTTTTGTTGTTATCTTTAGATATTACATTGTTTATGTATTCACTCTGCAGCTGTCTGCTTACTTTTTGGGTTAAGTGTTTAATTTTTATATACTTTTTGTAAACTCTTTCTGCATTAGTTTCTTTAAATTTTCTATATAGGTTTTCCTTCTGTTTACAAAGCTTCTTTAGTCTATTATTAAACCAGCGTTTATTTATTTTGTTTCATGTGTATTTAGTTGGTATGTGATTTTCTATAATGCTTTTAAGATGGTTTTTAATGAAATTCCAGAGGTCATCGACTGGTTGGTTAATGTCTTTTTCTAATAAGAATGTTTGTTGAAAATTTAATGCAGCTTGGTGTAGTTGTGTTAGGTTACATTTATTCCAGAGTAAGATTTTTCTTTTGGGTTTTGTATTGGCTACTGCTTTTATCTGTGTATTTTTATGATCTCATGGTCTGATAGACCAGGGATAATATCATAATCATCTACTAATCCAGGTCTGTTGGTTAAGAAGAGATCTAATGTGTTGTTTAATCTAGTTGGCTTTTTAATGATTTGATCTAAACTTAGGTTGTGTAAAGTTTCTATGAAAAGCTCATTTATGTCCTTAAGGTTTTGGTGTTTATCTATGGTTAGTGTTTTCCAATTTATATCAGGTAGGTTGAAATCACCCATAATCCAAAAAACTGCATTTTTATTTGTCTCTTTAAGTGTAGTAATCTGATTACATAGTTCCTGCATGTATTCTAAACTAGAATTTGGTGGTCTGTAAATGCTTCCTATTATTAGGGATGTTGAGGTGGTATTAATTTTACAAAATGTTGATTCTATATTTTTTGAGTTAGGTAAAGTAATTTCTTCTGCTATAAGAGTGTTTTTTATTGCTAAAAGAACTCCTCCATGATTATCAGCCCTATCTTTTCTAAAAATTTCATAATTACTATTGAAAATTTCTGCATTATAAATTTCAGGATGTAGCCAAGTTTCTGTTCCTGCAATTATGTCTGGTTTCTCACGTTCTAATAAAATTTCTAAGTCTGCTGTTTTGTTCCTAATGCTTTGAAAATTTATTACTAAGGTTTTAAGGTATTTTGGTGTTACTTCTTTAGTAGGTTTGTTTAGTGAGGCTGTTGTATTAATTTTAGTAGATTTAGGTTTAACAGGAGTGGATCTGGCTAGTGGTTGGTGAGTTTGTTTAGGATGTTGTATGGGTTAGAAGTGTCTGCATCAAAGGAATCAAACAGTCCTGATGTAAACTGAGGTAACCCACACGGTACACAGTGCCATGATGCATCTTTGTTGCCTAAGGCATAATATGCAGGTGTATTCATATGGAGACATGATGCATGGTACCATTCATCGCAGGTGTCACATTGAATGGCTTTCTGTTTCATGGTGCATACTTTTTTGCAGATGTTGCATCTCTATCTTTAGATCTAGGGCATGGATTTGACTCTACATCTCCTGCTATTAATATTAACAGTGAAAGGTATTTATTTCTGCTGTGTCTGATTGAGAACTTCCATTTGTGATGGGTAATCTTCTTTAGTGTTATGGATGTGTATGTTAGGTTATTTTTGAAGTTGCATTGATCTAAAGTGTGATGATTGATTATGACTGTTGTTTCCTTTTTAAGTTTAGTGTTGACTATGGTAGATCTGGTTCTGTGTTCAGCTAGTGTGTATTTAGTGATTATTATGATAAATAGCCAGAGCAATTTCATGATGACTGTTGTTGATTTTAGTTTTTAAAGGGGTCTAGTCTAAGTCTAGTTTAAGATTTACAATGCCTAAGTCATGTCTAAATCTAAAGTGAAAGCTAATTTACAATGACAATTAAATCAAATGAAATGGTTTATTAAATTCAAAATATGGACCTAGTCCTAGACGATCTAGACTAGATCTAGTTCTAGATCAATATATTTACGTGTATAACTAACTATATAGAATATTACTATTAGTTATTATTAGTTATTATTAGTAGTATTAGTAGATGATTAGTAGATCTAAAGCCTTAATTAAAGTCTAAGTCAAACACTAGACTTGTGACTAGACTGACTAGATCTATGGATAATAATAAATATTTTTTTATATTTATATAGTGAATATAGTGAATATACTTTTTTATATAGTTTATATAGTCTCTAACTAGATCTAGTCCTAAGCTAAGAGTTGTTAATTTGAATTAATTAGTGTAAAAAATGCTGAATTAAGTTAAATATATAATTTAAAGATATTAGTTTATTAGTTAAATAACTTTTTTAATGAATTTGGTTTGATTTTAATACAACAAAACGAAAAATTTAACTCATCTCTGATAACAGTAAACAGGGAGCAGCCATCTTGCCAAGAGCGCGTAACTCTACATATGTAGAACTATAGGGGCCTACAATCTTTCCACAGCCTTAGCTAAACATTAATTTGTTTTTAATTTTGTTTACAGGTCAAATAGACGTTTCTTTGAAACCTACACAATCGTTGCTATTATTCAAGAGATGTTGGTGTCTGGAGGAAATGAAAATGCTTTTTTAAATTTAAATTTGAAATCTATTCTTCACAATTTGAAAATACCAGCTAAAACACTATTTTAAAATGTAAATAATATGCAATGCAAATGACATCTAAGTATTTGTGTAATATTTTTATGCTTTGCCCTGTTGGCTTAATGTCCTTATTTAAAATTGAATATTATAGATTAGCCTAACATTCCAACTTAAGCTTTTTTTTTTTTTTTTTTTTTTTTTTTTTTTTTGCTCTGTCAAACTTTCTGTTTTGTACTTATTCCTGACATCAGTGAAAAGAAAATACATTGATTTTTTATCTGTAGAATGTAATAAATTTAAATCTTTTTTAATAAATGCTTAATACAAAACATGTAGCTTTTCTGAGCTAAATGTGGGAGCACGTTCTAAACCTTTAGTATGTGTAATGAAAACACCTACAAACTGATTTTTGAGAGCTAGATGCAGTACAGTACAAAACATTGCAATTCATTTGTTTTGTAAAAGAGGTTTTGCTATTGCACTTGTCACAAACCCCTCTATCTAAGAGCTGGTTTGTGTTATAATCCATGATCCATCCAAAATGAAAATAGTTAATCTCCCATGGGAAAAACTTTCCTACTCTAACAAAACCATATCTCACAGTCTAACTCTCATAGCACTCTCTCCCATCCTAAATTACATATGGGCTTATTCTGTAAATAACTTGTCATTTCTAAAAAAAAACATTGGACCATCTCCCCCCTTGACCTGTTGACCAGGATCTCACCTCTCAGTGATAGCCATGATCAACCTTTCAATATCTCAGCGAGACCCTAAATTGGTATCATGAATATAACCCATGGGTTTAGCCAGGAAATTATTTTTTTTTGGGGGGGGGGGGGGGGGATAACCCCCGCGCTATATATATATATTTATATAAATGTTTGTGTGTGTGTATACAATTAATCTTTATTCCATTCTGACTCTTCATTCTTTCGGAAGACGTTTATTATACCCTAGAACAGGTTCTTCCTAGAGTTAGTGGAAAATTTGTAGACTGTCCGCTCTTGTCAGCAATGGGCACAGAGCTCCCCCAGCGCGGGGTTTCGCCGCCAAGCACTATTTCGGTATTGAAAGCCTAAAAAATGCATATTCTGAGGTATCTACAGTGCATTATTCTGCTATTAGAATTTTTTATTTGTGGCGCCAAGTTGTACTAGGATGTCCCTGTTTTTGCTTTCCTCGTAATGGCCTCCATGTCATTGCAACTCTTATTGCGCGTAATTCATTTTGTCGGAGAACATGTACTGCAAACCTCATGCGACGCTCTGTCACAACCTTACTAAGGGGTCAACTTCCAGATCGGAATAGGATTTCCTTGAATGAAACCCGATCTCTGTAACTGAATCATAAAATCCGTCTTAGCCATCTTTGAGCCACATTTAGTCTTTTTCAATTTCGGCACGCTACCTTCATTGCTATTGGATAGACGCGCGCTAAACAGAATGGACGAGGGGCGGTGCTCTGCATTTTTCAAGCGTACTCAAAGCTCGTTGAATCGATGCACATACATAATGGGATCTCATTAAAACGGCCAACAGAATGATATTGTTCCGTGTGACCTCAATATCACCGGATTATATCTCGCTACTTCTGATTGCTACACACTACAACGTGAGAATAAATAGAGGGTTTTGTTTTCTTGGAACCACACGTGCACATGGTATTTCTTTGTAGACGAAACTATCTCTGATTGTAAATCCTAAATCCTAAACGAACAGACTTCAATCCTACGAAACAATAAATCTGTGCATTTGTACACTTTTTAATGTACAGTTATTTTCAATTGCATTTAGTTATTTCAACTGCGCTTAGTTATGTTAAAAGTTAGTGTTATTTCTCTTTTATAAAAAGTATCACAGACCTATATAGACCTACATATTATAGCTAGACTGGAAAACGGAAACACATTCTTATCCGATAATGATCAGGGACATATATCTATATGTATATCTCTATAAATATAAATATATATATCATGGGCGTAGCCAGTATTTTTTTCGGGGGGGTTTGGGGGGGGATTTTTTTTCTCCCCCACCTCGCGAAAAAAATTTTTTATATAAGACGTTTATTGTGCCCTAGAATAGGTTCATTCTGGAGTTAGTGGGAAAATTATGGATTCCCCGACAATGCCAGCAAAGGGGTCTACTCCCCCAGCGCGTGGCGAGCCCCGCCGCCAACTACTATTTCTGTTATTGAAAGCCAACAAAATGCATATTCTGAGGTATCAACAGTGCATTTTCCTGCTATTAAAAAGTTTTATTTCAGAAAACTAATGACTTAGACCCTCCGCGCCGTCAAGCTGTTTCCTCAAAAATCTGTCACTGGTAATGTCTGAAGCCTCTTCCCACCTGCTCTGAGGACCTCCATGAATGTGTTGCGCCAAGTTGTACTAGGATGTCATCCCAACCCTCATGCTACGCTCTGTCACAATCTTACTAAGGGGTCGACTCCCATTTCGACATAGGATTTCCTTGATTTAGACCCGATCTCTATAACTGACTCCTAAAATCTATCTTAGCCATCTTTGTTGAGCCACATTTAGTGTTTTTCAATTTCGGCAGATGACTATTCACTGCACTTTATTAATGGAGCCCAGCCACTGGTAGAAATTTGTAACCTCTCTTGGCTACGCTCTTGGAATTAGGTGACTGTAGTTTGCTTTAGATTTTATATAGAAAAGGTAAGTTTTATCGTCAAATTCACCTGTTGAAGGTTTTAAACTAAAAAATCTCTGGAGTTTTTTTTAAACAAATTCAAAACCTCCTTAGCTACGCTCATAGAATTTGATGAATTTGGTTTACTGTACAATAATATTGAAGAGAGAGGTTTTCTACCTCAAAACTCTCTGTAAGAGGATTTTAAACTCAAAACCATCTGGAGGGGTTTTAAACTTTAAAGAAAAAAAAACTTTGGAGGAGGGGGTTTAAATTCAAAACCCCCCTTTAAACCCCCCCTTGGCTTGGCTATTCTCATAGAATTTTGAGTGTGTAATTTGCTTTTTTTTTTATTGAAGAAGTATTTTTAGCACTAAACCCCGCTGAAAGGGTTTAAACTCAAAATCCCCTTTGTCTACGCTGATAGCATTTTGAGTGTGTAATTTTCTTTATATATATTAATATTATTATATATATATTTAAGAAGTACTTTTTAACTTTAAACGCCGCTAAAGGGGGTTTAAACTCAAAAGGCCCTTTTGGCTATGCTTATGGAATTTTTAGTGTAATTTTTGCTTTTTTTTTTTTTTTTTTTTTTTTTTTTTAGTGACGAGGTATTTTTTAGTTTTAAACCCTGCTGGAGGGGCGTTTTAAGTCAAAACTCCCTTTGACTACGCTCATATAATTTTGAGTGTGTAATTTGTTTTTCTTTTTATATTGAAGAGGTATTTTTTAGCTTCAAAACCCAGCTGCAGGGGGTTTTAAACTCAAAACCCCTTTGGCTAAGCTCTAAGAATTTTCAGTGTGTAATTTGCTTTTTTAGCGGCCCCCGAAAGGGGAAAAGACGCTATTAGTTTTGTCGGTCCGTCAGTCCCGTTTAGATCTCAGAAACTAGAAGAGAAAATGAAAATCGGACATCATGATATTTTAGATCATTGACTGTTCTGATGTAGCCCCTATAAACATGCCCTTTATGGCCCAATATCAGTTCTGATTAAGGTTGTCCCCATTGCCCTAATGGCATCCCTAAATAGCCCCATCTGGGCCCTAATGGGAGCGGGTACCGTTTGCACATTGGCGTCATTAGGGGCCAATAGGGGCAACCGTAATTGTGCCAATATCGGCCCAGAATGGGTAAAATTACTTTCGGATTCATTGGGGATTTCCAGAATCGCACCATAATCAAGCCCATACCAGCCCCAATGGTTTAGTAACTGACATTTTTATTGGGGCTCAATTAGGGACAACCATTGTACCATTATCGGTCCGATGCTGGCTCTAATGGTTTAGTAACTGAAATATTTATTAGGGCTCAATTAAGGATAACCCTTATTGTGCCAATATCATTCCAATGCTGGCCCCAATGGTTTAGTAACTGAAATATTTATTAGGGCTCAATTGGGGATTATATATATATAGTTCGTCCATCGTGGTTCGATGATGACCACTTTGTCATCCAGGGGGCTGAGGGCTTTGCACTAGGGTTTTATGCCTCCTCGTGTGGCTGGTGAGACCTATGTGAGCCCGGAATGTTCGGCCGCACACTGGGCAGGTTATTCCAGCTGGAGCTAGTGTCGTTTGCTTTTCTTTTCTGGCGTTTTTCTTCTGCCTGCGTTGTTCTTTTTTCCTCAGCATCCTGTGCGCCAGTTTTCACAGCTCGACGCCATGATGCTCTGTCATGTGCCTCTGTCTCCAAGGTGCCTGGGTCTATGCTGAACGCCTTCAGAGAAGCTTTGAGGGTGTCCCTGAAGCGCTTTCTTTGACCACCTTGCGAGCGCTTTCCTTGGCCATACAAGAGTCGTTTAGGGATGCGGTGGTCTTCCATTCTGTAAACGTGACCTGCCCATCGCAGATGGGACTGCATCAGGATTGTGTGGATACTTTGCAGACACGCTCTTCGAAGGACTTCAGTGTTTGGTATTTTGTCTTGCCATTTGACATTTAGTATTTTTCTCAGACATGTCACGTGGAAGTGGTTCAGTTTCTTTGCATGTTTACTGTTCACTGTCCATGTTTCTGAGGCATAGAGCAATGTAGGGAGGATGACGGCTCTATAGACCCCTAGCTTTGTGTTTGAGGTGATACCACGTCTGTTCCAGACATCTTTAGACAGTCTGCTATAGGATGCACTGGCCTTGGCGATACGCAGGTCGATTTCACTATCGATTTTTCCGTTTCTGGAGAGTGTGCTGCCAAGACATGCGAATTTGTCCACTGCGTTTATATCCTGTCCATTTATAGCGATGCTTGGATCCGAGTAGGCTTTCCCAGGAGCAGGCAGATATAAGACTTCAGTCTTGTTTGTATTAATGGTAAGGCCAAAGTCTGAGCATGCTCTTGAGAAGTCACTGACTATGCTCTGCAGATCATTTTCAGAGCAGGCATTTAGGGCACAGTCGTCAGCAAATAGCAAGTCTCTGATTACTGCTGCATTTGTTTTTGATTTTGCTTTAAGCCGCATCGGGTTGAATAGGCCACCATCAAATCTGCATGATATATTTATCCCGTTGTTTTCTCTATTTGTGAATGCATCTGTTAGCATAGCGGAGAACATGATACTGAACAGTGTAGGTGCTAGGACACAGCCTTGTTTTACCCCTTTGATACTTCGAAGGGCTCTGATGGTTCTCCACTTTCTTGGACACGAGCCTTCATGCCATCATGAAATAGTCTCACCATGGTTATGAATTTTCGTGGACAGCCATACTTTGACATAATCTTCCAGAGTCCTTCTCTGCTAACAGTGTCAAATGCCTTTGTTAGGTCGACATATATTGAGAAAGGTCAGCATTTTGTTCTTGGCATTTTTCCTGTAGCTGCCTTGCTGCAAAGATCATGTCAATGGTTCCACGTTCTTTTCTGAAGCCGCACTGGCTTTCTGGTAGTAGACCACGTTCTATGTGTTGCATGAACCGATTTAGTAGGATGCGTGCAAGGATTTTCCCAGCAATAGAGAGAAGAGATATTCCTTTGTGGTTGTCGCAGATCTGGCGGTATAAATGAACAATTGTGGCATCTTTAAAGTCTTTGTGGTATTGACTCTTTTTCCCACATAATTAAGAAGAACTTATGAAGTCTTTCAATCAGGGCTAATCCACCTTTTTTGTAGACCTGTGCGGGAAAGGAGTCAGCTCCTGGGGCTTTTCCGCTTGCGAGCTGTTGAATGGCAAAATCGGTTTCCTTTAGCGTAGGGGGGTCATCCATTTTTTCATTTATTGGTACTTGCTGTAGCCTGTCTATGGCCGCTTCATTTATGATGGAAGATGTATTGAGAACCTTTTGGAAGTGCTCTGCCCAGCGTTTTAGGATTTCTTCCTTATCTGTCAATAGGATTGTCCCATCAGCATTTAATAGAGGGGATGAGCCTGACTTTGTGGGTCCATATATTTCGTTAATGGCATGGTAGAAGTTCTTCATGTCGTGCTTGTCAGCAAATTCCTGTATTGTTTCCACTTTCTTTCTAAGCCAGGTATCTTGCATTTGGCGTAACTATTTTTGCGGATGTTAGTGAATGCATCTTTAGTGGACTGGGAGTTTGGGTTTGTTCAGATACAATTTATGGAGCTTGTGCTTTTCGTCTAATAGTTTCCTGATTTCAGTACTGTTTTCATCAAACCAGTTCTGATGCTTTCTCTCCATAGGACCGAGTATGTTTAATGCTGTGCTATAGATAGCTTCTTTGAAGCATTCCCAGCTTTTATCTACATATTCAGTTAGAAGGGTGGACTTGAGGCAGTTCTTTATCGCATCTGCAAGCGACTTTTCAGTTTTGTCATCTGCTAGGCTGGCCGTGTTTAGCCTTTTTAGGGGTTTAGATTTTTGCGGACGTCTCCTTGGTTGAATACGAATGTTTAGTTTTGTGATGATGAGGCGGTGGTCTGTTCCACATTCTGCACCACAGCAAGATTTGGTGACACGAATGTCCTGACGGTCAGATTGTCTGGTGATGGCGTAATCTATGAGGTGCCAGTGTCTTGAGCGGGGATGCATCCAGGAAGTTCGCTTTCTCATTGGAAGACTGAATATTGTGTTTGATATGAGCAGCTTGTGTTCAGCACAGGTCTGGAGTAGTAATAATCCGTTGCTTTTGCATTGACCTATCCCGAATCGGCCTAAGACTCCTTTCCAGATGGAATGGTCAGAGCCGACTCTTGCGTTGAAGTCACCGAGAATGAGTAGCTTTCTGTTTTTGGAATTTTGTGGAGTTTAGTTTTTCATAGAACTTTGCTATGACATCATCTGGGTTGGTCAGGGTGGGTGCGTAACAGCTAACAATGGAAATATGTTTCTTTCCGTTTTGTAAAGGCAGCTTTAGGGTCATGAGCCTATCACTAATTCCTTTGGGAGACCCGACTAGTTTAGATACTATTGATGTTTTTATGGCAAAGCTGACTCCAGATAAACGTCGTACTTCAGTGCTTCTACCGCTCCAGATCCTCTTTCGCAGAGTTCACCTTCATCTGCAAGCCGAGTCACGCTTAGTGCTCTTATGTCTATGTTGTATCTGTGGAGCTCCCTGGCTACTAGTGCAGTTCGATTACCCTTATTGTGTCAATATCATTCCGATGCTGGCCCCAATAGTTTAGTAATGTGAATTTTATTGTTTTTTATTAGGGATGACCATCATAATGCCATTATCACGTCGATATTGGTTTAATTAATTAGGGATGACCTTTATTATTCTTCAATTCATCATGACTGATTTTTTTTGTTTATTATGCCCTTTTTGTTCAGATGCAGCTCAATGGCTTAGTAGAAATGAAGCCACATTGGTGCAATCAGTGTGTGATCTATATACATGTAGCTATAATGTCAACATATTTAAACAATAATGGACATACAGTTTTGGAAATGTACTAGACAAGACTTGCATGCTCTGTTCATTCATTCTAAAATTAAACTTACACAAAGTAGGACACATTTTTTTTTAAATCTTTATTCATGGAATAATAAACCAACAAAAAAGACAAATATGAACAAGAAATGAAGAAAGCATTTTCATTCTATCCTTTGCATCCTTTACAGGCTAACTTCAAGAGTGGTGACAATAATTTCAACATCAGTAAAGCGATCATATTTTGACTTCCATGCAGCAGCTGAAAGAAACAAAAATTAATTAATTGTCATGTAACAAAACTACCTTCATCGAGCATGAGAAGACCTACATTCATGTATGTGGACATACTATTTTACAGTGATATATCCAGCCCTTGGGCTAGAATAGGAAATCATGCTAAAAAATTAGGTTGCTTCTAAACCCTGTTAAGCAATTTAAAAATGTAACAGTATTTCAAAATTTGGAGCCCAATCTTCTTCTTAAAATACATGTTATGAATTGGTGTCAGCAAATATGGTTATGGTATTTGACTACGACTAAAAGTGCAATGGCAGACTAGATCTATCTAGGCTTCACTTCATTCAATATTATATTTTGTCCAATTTATTTATATTAATTTTATCACAGGCTCTTAATAATACAACTATATTCTGTTGTAATTATAGTTGAATGATATTTAATAAAAAAAAATTTGGCTGATAAGTTATTCTACATTCAAAACAACCGATCACAGTGAAACAAAAAAAAAAACTGTTTCAAAATTAGGATAACATTTAGTTATTTACGTTGAATTAATTCCATCTCATTAAAACTTTTTTTCGGGTTACTGATCGGTAATCTTAAAAGGAATTATAATTTTTCTTCCCTTCTTGAGCAGGCTTCCTTGTGAAAAGAACAGCATCTGTAGTGCATGCATAGATCATTCTGATCTGTAAGATATATAAAGAAAAATGTGACGTTCTGTGAAAAAAATATATTGTTTAAAGCATTCAAACAAAATAATATTACAATAGAGGCAAAACACAAAATGTTGCTGTAATGATGAGACACTATTTTTTCTTTATTAGTATCAACACAAATATAAAAAAAAAAAAAAAACTATTATACATTTTTTTATAACTAGAGCACTGACATAGCTCTTACAATAGCTTTCTATAATTAGTACCAAAAAAAAAAAACAACTAACAACATTATTTCCTTTGTCAGTGTGATTTACATTTACCTCTTACTTGAAAGCAACTTCGCACTCCTTAGAATAGGGCTGAATTGGGTTTAATACTTACTATGAACTTTTCTGTTTACTAAAAAAAGAAAATTAAAGTCAGAACAAGCCATATTTAAAATGAATTTAATTGTTGGGTGCTTTATAAAAAATTATAATTGAAATGGCTGCGTTATATTCAAATTCATCAGGATCCAGAATAATTCAGATGTATTATGAATAGTCATTAGAATAATAGAATGAATCTTAGATCAAAGTGTAAAAAATAGGCTACACTATAGTAATAACTAATAACGCGGTTCTCTATCTCTTCTATACAAATTACGTAATACACACGTACAGGCTGTCACGTGGCTAAATGTTGTTTGTTTACGATTGGTGAATGAGGTCCATTAGTATTAATAGACCTCTAGACTAGGGGTGCACCGGATAGTCGCTCCGGCTTCTGCCGAATATCCGGCATTTTTTACTATCCGGTGCTATTCGGCTCCGGTCGGATATCACTACCGGATAGTAAAAAATACACCTATTTAATATGCATAAAGTGGACCTCGTTCCATTAATGTCTGTTGTAGAATGTATTAATGTTTATATTAAAACAAAATAATGTTCTTAAAAATAGAGCCATTATGAATATGCTCCAAACATCGTTTATTATAAAGACAAGACGTGTTAATAACTTAATATAAATAGAAATGAAACTTTACATCATAAATGCGCTTTACATACAGAGCAGCAATGGCTGACACTTTTTTCAATTTGTCTTGACTTTTGAGTAGGTTAGTTAACATGTTAAAATGCTACATTCCTTGACTACGTCATGCTGACCAGACGTCTGTCTAGCTGTGCGGGTATATCTCCAGAGGTAGAGATTAACAACTCCCACCCCTTTTATTTGTTTAGTCCATCACATTAAGTTTTTTTTTATAGGCAGGTGACCACAAGTTAAATACGATGGACGTAGGTTTCATGTCAGCGTATTGACACTCTCTAGAGGTCACACCTGACACTCTCTAGAGGTCACACCTGTCGAGGGAACTGAGTTTGTTTACTTAGTAGTAAATCTTTATTAGTGGGGGCTGGACTACAAGAGCCACACCTCTAATTTAACTAGGTATATTTCCAGATGAACAACTCCCTCCCCCTTTTATTTGTTTAGTTCATCACATTGAGTTCATTGATTGACAGGTGACCCCAAGTCAAATACGATGGACGTAAGCACTCTCTAGAGGTCACACGAGGGAACTATGTTTCTTTACTTAGAAGTTAATCTTATTTGGGGGGGGGGGGGACTGGACTTCAAGCTCAACATCTACACGGGTATCCGGACAAAGAGTTTGCTTATTTGGAGAAAAATCTTAATCACGTGGTTTGGGCTAGAGGCCACACCTTTTCAAGTGTGCCGAGTTACTTGAACATAAATCTCAATTAGTAAGCTGGACTAAAGATCACACGCACCTAAACGAGTGACCTTTAGCTACACAGAACACAAACCGCGAGATTATATAGCCCAGTAAGCCAGTAACTAATTATTTTGTAGAAGACACGACAAGGGCTATCTTTAAATGGAGAGCTAAACACCCCCTACTCTTTATTTTATTTCTTTGGTCCTTGACACCCAATTTATTGATAGACATTGACCATTTTTAAGCCAGAATGAAAAAACACAACGTGCTAACAAAGGATATTACACTGTCAATAAAGAGTACGGTTAAATAATTAAATTAATTAAATAATTAAGGAAGATGTTTCTAACATACGTTCTTTGCATTTAATGTTTCTTACGTACGTTCTTTGCACAATAAAATAAAACAAAGATGTGCATGTTTGCGTGTGTGTATTTTTTTGCTTTGTATTAAAACCTTTAGAAAGAAAGCTAATTTCATTGTTTAATTCTTTTGACTTAATAAATAACGGAAAACCCTACAGTAAATTTGTAAATCGCATAAAATAAATTGAATAATAGTACCGCAGTTAGATCTAGCAAACAAAGAAACAATATGCTGGAGCGTAAAAAAAAAAACAAAAAAACCCTTGACCTCTAACTAGTGAACGGGCATAATTTATCTATATGCTTGACTGACCATGCCAATGTGTTATCTTTTTTGACTGACACCCAACTATATTGCGTGCGTATGCTCAAGGAAAAAACAATGCTTGATGGTTAACACAAACAACTATACACACTACATTAGGACTACATGTGTAGGCTCACTAGGTATATCTGACCAGGTTGTTGGTCTGAAATTCATGAACACATACATCCGACCACTATACAAGGCAGATTGCATTTTACTTATGAGATTTACATTAGTAACTAGCTAAATATATACTAACATTATTTACATTGACCTTTCTGCACACATCCTTTACAGTTGGTGGCATCCTACATACACACAGACACACTCATGCTATACAGGTTTTTAGAAATACTGTTAAGTTTAAAAAAATCAATCAGTAACAGAGTTTAAAACAATAAGGTATATAAAAGGGAAAAAAAATAAAACCAACCAATATAGGTATGTTATTTAACAGTTAAGTAAAATGTTCAGCAACACAAGCTATTAACAAGACACTTAGGTATCCGGCCCCGGCCGAATATCAAATTTTACTATCCGGTCATATCCGACCGGGGCCGGATATCAAAATGTGCTATCCGGTGCACCCCTACTCTAGACCTTCTAGCTAGATCTACATATTATATGATAATCTAGATTTGGATCTATATTATACTGTCTAGTTTATAGATATCTAGAATTTCTAACACGTATTCATGAATATAGATCTAAGGCTAAATATTATACCTGGATCTGGTTATGTGGACGATGGACTGTTTGGTGGCCTCGATGGTCTCTTCATGGTCGTCTAGTTCATGCCCTGCAACTGCCATCACTTCCCTAAGGTTCTTCATTAATAAATCAATCTTCATTCATAGATTCGGACATTGGTACAAGACATTTGCATCTAAGGTTACAATGGTAAAAGTGTCAATGGATCATTAAAAATATTTTTTCCATTTATTAACTAACTTATTGAATAGAATACTGATTTAAATGTTTTTTTTAAAAAAGAATTTTGATACGAACTTCGTTTTAGTTACAAGTTTAAAATATAACGAACTACTTTTATAGCGCAGTTTTGACATAACCTTATTATAGGGACCTGAGATGAACTCCTATTGAAAAATCAGAGCAGGAAGGACTAGTCCTCCCGTAGTGCTCTGGCAAGAAAATTAGCCGTCCGGCGTAGTGCCTCATAGCTACCATACAAGTCGAGTAACTGCTCAGACAGGTCCCCCATTAGCTCGCGGAGCTGGGGACACTCGTACAAGACGTGCGACACTGTTTCGACGCTCTCTCCACAGTGACGGCATCGGGAGTCAAAGTTCGTGCGGAACCGGGCAAAGTATGCCCCAATAGGACAGTGTTCCGTTCTGCACTGCGCAATAATGACTCATGTGCTGCCAGACACCACGTGCTCTGTCGGATTCCTCCCAGGACTTTAACCACTTCTCATGAATGAGTGCTCGGATTTGTGCCGTTACTTATAACGGTGCTTCGAGGTGTGTGGCTGCCAAAGCACCCTCCCTTGGCCCTCATGCCGCAATGTGAAGGCGCCCACTGCATGAAAACGACAGCTCCAATAGCTCGGCGGATGTTATCTGCGGCGCCGATAGCCTCTTCTATTACGGGCGACCCTCCCCCGCCGCCACCCATAGCTTGGAGACTGGAGCGAGAGTCAGTGACCAGCACCACCGTAGTGGCACTAGTCTCGCGTTGAGGCATTCGGGCCCTAATGGCCTCGAACTCCCGAGTTATCCCTGTGAGTTCGGCGTCCATGGAGCATACGGCGTAGTCGCATGGACCAGAGAGCCTGTCTGGTTCAGTCCGGTCAGGGTAGACTATAAGGGCCCCATACCCTGATCTATCGGGGTCCCTCAATACCGACCCATCGGTATAGCAGAAAATGGCATCTGATTGGTAGGATGCCAAGTTTTGGAGAATGGCAGGTGTTAGTCGCCTCTTGGTGGCTCCCTCTTGCCATATCAGGGACAGGTTTATTTGTGGGGCCTGCAATCTCCTCCACGGAGGGCACGTACTAATTCTCCTAATAGGGATTCTATCAGTGGAGAGCCCAGCTGATTTAGACAAATTGGCCGCAATGTGGAGGAACGATCGCATTTCGATGCGGTTCCTCTCTCTCCACTGTCGCACTAAAATTGAGGTGCGTAGCCTAGAGTCGCCCCTTTTGTAGCGCTCATAGGCCGTAAGTACTGCCCTCTCCCTCTTAAGATGTAAGGGTGCCACGTTTGTTAAGATTTCAGCAGCGTTTGTTGGGCTTGTCCGAAAGGTGCCACAAATGAACCGTAGGGCCTGTGCTTGTACTCGGTCGAGTGATTCGAGGGCAGTTTTACTAGCATATACTTGAACTGTACTCAATTTGTGATCTAACTGCCCCTAAGTACAATGTGCGTAGCATGTCAGCTTTGGTACCCCACTTTGTGCTGGCCAGCTTTCTTGGTAACGCTAACTTCTCCGAGGCTTTTCTTTCAACTTCCTGGACGCGCTGGAGCATTGTCAGATTTCTATCCAGGGTCACCCCTAGATATTTTGGCGTGTTTTCACGTTGGAGTCGCAGCCCACTGAGTTGAAGCTCGAATGGAGCCTTAAGAATGTCGATCCCTATGCTGAACAGGGACCAGGTCGTTTTGGCAATGTTTGTCAAAATCTGCCATTTGTCGCAATACGAGGAGATGGTATGGAGGTCTGATTGAAGTGCCGTCTGAATTTGGTCGGCTTTGACCAGAGGACAATATCATCAGCAAAAAGCAGTTTTTGGATCGTAGTGAGCTGGGCAAATCATTCAGAAAGGCCATTGAAAAGTGTACAGGACAGGGCGGAGCCCTGAGGCAGGCCATTGATTGGTTGTTTTGGCTTGCTAAGGGAGTGCTGGCATTTTGTACGTGTGCTCCTCCCAGACAGAAAGGATTGTATCCAATTGTATATCTTGCCCCGCACACCCATGGCTCTTAACTTAAGATAGAGGCCTTGCTTCCACACACGGTCGTAAGCCTGTTTTAGGTCTATGAACACTGCATACGTGCTTTCGGACCTCTGGAACCCGTCGGCCACCTCCTGTGCGAATGTTGTGACCTGGTCGATCGGGCTCAAGCCTGCCCTAAAGCCGGCCTGCTCTGGCGCCAGGATACCGGCACTCTCAAAGGACCAAACTAGCCGCTCGTTAACCATTCGCTCAGCAACTTTGCCAAGTGTTGAGGTTAGTCAAATGGGTCTGTAGGACTCCACGTTAGTCGCGTCTTTTCCATTCTTAAGGACTGGCACAATGATAGCACTCTTCCAGGCCCCGGGCAGTCTGGACTCTGCCCAGGTTTGATTCATAAACTCCAGGAGTTTACCTCTTGCAATGCCCCCAAGGTGTTTTACCATCTCAGGGGTAACCTTGTCTGGCCCCGGAGTTTTCGGTTTTTGCAGTTAGCTATCGCTCTGTCCAGCTCAGCACGACAGAAGGGCGCGTTGCACGTTGCTTGGCTTTCAGGCTCATCTGGCTCCCTCTCGAGTCTTTTACGTTCTTTGTTGAGGGCTTTGGATATGGCTGTTTTCTTTTCGGGCTTGCTGATTTTAGCAAAATGTCGATTCAACAAGCCGGCCATTTTGGTTTCTGCCTTACGCCAGGATAAGTCCGCGGGACAAACCTCTTGGCCGCACCCAACATAGCTGCTGTTATTTCGCCGTAGATGGTATCGACGTCCCTCTCCTCCACCGCTAGATTCATAAGTGCAGTGTCGACTGCTGCCTCGTACGCTGGCCAGTTCGCCTTGGTGTAACTCCACTTCCACGGAACTTTTGGGGTTACACCACTGGCCTCTGAGAGGGTAATTGTGACCAATATGGGCCTATGGTCGCTCCCAATGTCGTCTAGGACTTGGAACTGTGTGTGAGATTCTAAATTAGCTGTAATTAGAGTAAGATCTGGTCTAGATTGGCTGCCATTTCCAGTATGGTATAAAGTTGGGGGAGTATGTTTATTTTGCAGACAGAACAAATTAGAGTTATTAAGGAGTTCATGGATTTTATGTCCCGACGAGTCGGTTGAATCATAGCCCCACTGTTGAGACTTAGCATTAAAGTCTCCTGCGATGACGTTGTGAATATTGATATTGGTACAGTCATATTCGAGACTAATTTCATGCTTTGGGGGGGGTGTTGTACAGATTAGTTACCGTGAGTTTACGCCCGAGTTTATGTACCTCAAGGGTAATGGCGTCGGTACGCCCATGCACTCGTGGACCGGGGACTTGTGTAGCAACCAGATTGTTGCGTACGTATGTAATGAGCCCCCGGCAGTCTGTGCACTTGCACTTAAATGCAGTATAACCGGTGATACTGGCATTACGTTTGCCAGTTAATGTCTCTTGTAATAATGCCACATCTACTGCCCTCTCGTGGATGAGTTTTGAGAGCTCTAACATCTTGGGGATTACCCCACAGATGTTTATTTGCAAGATCAGGAGGGACCTAGTGTTTATGGGCTTAGTCCCTGGGGTGGGTTGGATCCCACTAGTGTCAGGTTGGGTTGTTTGGGAGCCCGAGGCTCCCGTCGCTATTTCGCTTCCAGTCGTATTTGCCTGCCGTGTATCTATTTCGGCAGGAGGTTGTGGCAGACTTCCATCAACCTTGTTCGAATCGGACCTCCGATGGAGGTACGAATGCAGTGTTCGTTGAGAAGAGGGCTTTGGTGGAGGAATTTTAGCTAATTTTTCACGACCTGACAAATTCCCCCTCATCGAGGTCGCGGGGCGACTAGTAGTAAACTTTTCGTGCCCAGGCCTGACGCCCACTACCCGGCGCACGGAGCCTGTTCGGGTCTGCTCGTGCCCGCTATACTTGTGTCGCCACAAAGGGCAAGGCAGAAACCTGCCCAAGCAATCACCACCACAGTTTGGCATATAATTTTCCTGCAAGGCAGGAGTGGGGCGGCGCGCGTTTCTCGACATTCCCAGTATTGGAACTACCATTTGTCGCGGCGAATTCCTCCACTAGCGCGCCAGGGAACGGGCTAGTTAGAGCCTAGCTCGTGGACGCCGACCAGTCCGCCCGACGCAGCCCGCTAAGGCCGCGCCAGTCAGTCCAGTCTTTGCCCAAAGAGAGACCCGCGAATCAGGAGAACCCGACCAACCCTCGAGTTGGTGTCCTGCGCTATCCGCTTTTCGGAGATCCCGTGAGTCTCTTACTAACCGTTGCCCCGGGGCCCCACGGGGAGGGGGGGTTGGACGTAACCCCTTTGTTTTCCTTTTACACTTGCCGGCTGCTCATTCATCAGCGGCAAGCAACCAGTACCCTTGGCCACTCCATGAGAGCGGAGTGTTCACGAGGCGACCACGATGAGGTCGTACAGGAACGCCGCGCATTATAGGGACCTACACTTGACAGTCTAAATAATACTAAATAGAGCCCAGATCTACATATGTTTTTAAAACGAGTTGTAGTCTAAATATATATATATATATGGTAGATTCTATATCAAGATTCTAGATCTAGACTGAGATATAGACTTAGATCTAGATATAGATTTAGACTTGAACTTGAATCTAGATTTAGATCTAGTCTAGTTTGTATGACAAATGACAATGGAGATATTAATTTTTATTTGCGCAAGAATATTTTTTTTCGTGTTGCCAATTTATCTAACTTTGTTAGAAGAATAAATCTTTTTTAGTTTCTCTTTATTACAATGTAACATGTTATTAATTTTGAATGTATGGATAAGGCTAATAATCATTATTTTAAAAAATTTAAGTGTACGCTAAATGAATATATTGAGATGCTGTGGCTGAGGGGTAAAGCACTTGGAACTAGAAGTCCCGTGTTCCAATCCTGGTGAAGACTCTGGTGGACCACTTCGGGGACCGATTTTGAGTTTGTTTCACACAAACTGTCTTTGTAACCTAGGCTTGTTTATATTTAAGAGGTAGTTTTTAGCTGCAAACCCCGCTTTTAAACACAAACCCCTCTTGGCTACGCTCATAGAATCTGGTGACTGATATATGGATAGTCTTATATTGTAGAGGGGGTTTTAACATCAAAACCCCCTTTAGTTATGCTCTTGGAATTTGTGAATTGTCGTTTAGATTTTTGTTTTATAGAAGAGGGTGACTTAACAGCAAAACCCCCTGTTAAGGGGTTTTAAACTCAAAGTATTAAAATCTCTCCTAAAATAAACAAAATCAAAGCAAAAAATCAGTCACTAAATTCCGATCCGCCCTCCTTGCGGGGGGGTTTCACTTCGGGGGGGGGTGAACCCCAAAAATCTTGATATAGAGATTCTTGATCTAGTCTAGATTTAGTAGATCTAGTTCTAGTCTAGTTATAGGCCTACTAATTATTTATAGGTTACTATAGATCTAGTTCTAGATTTAGAAAGATCATACGAATAACATACTAAGATAATGTTACCTATAGAGATATATTTTCCAGCACAGGCATTCGCCGTCTGATGGAAGAGGCTACTCAACGTCGATTGACATTTGTGAGACGTATCATTAGACAAGACGAACAAAGTTCACCAAAGTTAGACTAAACATGAAAGTCGAAAAAAGGAATGCCATGGCCGTCCACCTTTTTTAGTCGGAAAGTGGCTGTGAAAGTCGCTTAAGACTGATTTCTGTGGAGAGAGCTGGCAGCCCTATGCGTTGAATTGAGCGCCAGGGGTTTATGTCTATGTGTTTCTCAACATTTTACAAAAAAAAATAAAAAATGTTACATTCGCGACTCATCTGATCAGAAAAGATGTTTGATGGAGTGCTATATGCTCGCTCAGTTGTCCGGGATACTATAACAAAAAAAAAAAAAGTTGTCATATGACTCTGTCTTACAGGAATAATGAAAATTATGTCTATTTATACAAAGAGTTATTATTAGTTACGTAGTAATATAAATATATTTTTATTTAACATGTTACGCCATCATAATGCAGCCAAGTAGCGTCTGTATAATCTATATTATAAAGTAGAATGTGTGGTGTATGTATGTATGTATGTATGTTACTTATAGACATCAAAACCGCTTGACCAATCTTGATAAAACTAGGCAGGAATGTTCCTTGGGTACCAACTTAGACCGTAGTGTATGTATTGTAGCCCTAAAACAAACTTAAGACCCTCAAAAAAAATAAAGTTGTCCGACTCTATTACAGCTATAGTATTTTATGGATCTAGGCCATGTCTACAATGTTGACATGAGAAAAGATAGAAAGGATTTAGACCTAGATCTAATTTTAAGAAATACACTTTGCGCATATAAATTTTTACGTTGACACATGAAAAGACAAAAGAAGATCCATTGATTTCATTATATAATAAAATTAACCTTCAATTTTGTGTTTCAAAAGCATTTTTTACATTAATTAGTTCCTTATATCTGTGATTACAGATTTCCTGACGAACATTCTTTCATTAGACAATTCCGTAATGAATCGCGTACTAAATATTAATTCGTTTAATTGTTTACTTTATAATCCCATCCCTAGATCTAAAACTCTAATTCAACTCTAAGATGATAAAACTTCTCTTCGAACAGATAGTTTTATACTTTAACACATAAACATATTAATTAAATTCCATTCATTTCATATTTTGATCAAATAAACATTCAAATTTGGTTTTCTAAAGCTACATTCGTTTACGAAAGCTGCGAAGCCGAGTTGAGATAGGCCTAGATCTATATTCATTCATGAATCGCGTACTAAACATTATTTCGTTTAATTATTCACTTTATAATCCCATTCATTTAACAAAGCTATCGCTCTTTTCGTTTTTAATAGATAAGAATGTATCGACTTCCTTCGGGTAAACCCATTTTCTCAAAACTAATTTTATTTTCGTAGCGAAACAGAAATAACGTGAAAGGATCATTAGCTACGTTTAACATACATCTAAATCCAATCCACTAGATTATCCAAAAGCATTTTTTACATAAATTAGTTCCTGATATCTACAGATTTCCTGGCGAACATTCTTTCATTAGACATTACCAAATGGTTACACATTAACACATCTCTCTTCTGAGGTCTGAGTCTATTTCTAGGCCTAGGTCTAAAACTCTTACTGAACTCTAAGAATACAGAATTTAAGTCATTGGTTAATATGCATGACTAAATGCATGACGCGTAGGACGTAATCATCTTCTTTTTTGAAGTAACGTCTGTATTATATAAGATAAGATAAGATAAAACTTCTTTTCGCAAAGATAGTTTTATGCTTTAACACATAAACATACTAATTATTGTCCATTCATTTGATATTTTAATCAAATTAACATTCAAATTTGTTTTTCTAAAGCATTTTTAATACATTCGTTCGCTGTTCGCTAAAGCTGCGTAGCCGTGTAGAGATAGGCTTATATTCATTCATGAAAAAAAGTTCACACATGCGCAGCACAGAACTCTAGATTAGTGTAGATTTAGATCTACGTCTACCTCAAGATCTACTTTATACTTTATACACATGAACATAGAAAATTTAGTCTATTCATCTCAAATTTTAATCAAATATATGTAGGCCTACAAGCAAATGTTTTAATTTGAAAAAAAAAATGGATTTAATTAAGCCTATTAGCTATTTTGATTTAATAGCTTCATTCACACTTTTTTTACATTGACACATTCGCTTTACTTATTACATTATTATTTCGTTTAATTGTTTACAAAACAATCCCAGTGACTATATCGACAGTAATGCGCAAATAAAGACCCGCGGGTGGCGGGTAAACATATGTCTAGTATAAGATAAAACGAAGAAGGAAATAGGGAAAAGAAGAAATGCCATAAAGAATTCGCTGGTATCGTCATAACGGATGCCGTGATGAAGAATACTTTTATGTTTAGGTCTTAAGTTATATAATTAATTTTACAAATGATCTAGCTCAGTGATTCCCAAAGTGGTCTGTCTATATAGACCCCCAGGGGTCTACGAAGACTTTCAAGGGGTCTACGAAAGTGAAAAAACAAATTGGGGGTCCATGATAATAGATTTCATATAAGCAGGTCGTGACTTTAATTTTTACATTCCATTAATGTAATTCTTCACACTATATATAATTTGTAACTTAGTTAACATTTAAATATTTATCCTGCTATTCAAACGAAAAATTTTTGTATTTAATTTCAATACTTATTAAAATAATGTAATGACCATGTTCTGTAAGGACTCTATGGTTGCGCACCAGCGCACGAGGATGGACTAAATGAACGGGGAGAGAGGAAGAGGAAGTGCGAGAAGATTGAGATTGGAACGGTTCTTGTTTTTGGTGATCTATGTTGATTAAACTTTGTATTATCTTTGTTCCCATACCTCGCTGAGTTGCCTCCTTTAAATGTTGTAACATTGGTATCAGAAGTGGGATTATAGGCAACTCAACGAACGGGAGGTAAGTTAGTAATGGCTACCCCTATTATGAAACAACTAGACCAACTTTTGATTAAAGAACTAAAACAAGAGCTTCGGTATCGAGGTCTAAAGCTTGGTGGTGGCAAGGAGACACTTACAGCTCGTCTCCGGCAGGCCCTGATTGAGGAAGAAGAAGACCCGGACAGTTATCAATTCGAAGTAGGGCCAGATATAACTGAACTCCTAGGTAAGATGCAGGAAAAGATGGAACTCCTAGGTAAGATGCAGGAAAAAATGGATACACTTGATATAGGGATTAGAACCATGCAGGACAAAATAGACACACTCGATTCAGGGATCAGGACTGAATTGGTATCGGTTAACCAGAAAATAACCACGATGGAGGTCACGATGAACCAGAGAGTCGATGTGGTAGAAAAAGACTTAGAAGAACTGAAAGTTCAAGTTAGAGAAGGGCTCAGCAAGGCGCCGGTGAGTAATACAGGATCAACGTTACCCGAAGGGCTTGTAAAGATGAATACAGGATCAATGTTACCCGAAGGGCTTGTAAAGATGAAACCCCCTGTGTTTGATGGGTCCGTCTCCTGGTCAGTCTACAGAAGACAGTTTGAGGCAGCTACTAAGGTCAACAAATGGGGCAGCGAGGAGGAAAAAGCGACCGCTCTAGTACTGGCCCTTAGAGGAAAGGCTTCCGAAGTACTCCAATCCATTCCAAACCAACAGGATTATGCTGCTCTCGTCCAGGCTATAGAGCTTCGATACGGGGACGAGCACTTACAGGAAGTTTATAGGGTCCAGCTGAAGACCAGACAACAGCGGGTCAGTGAAACCCTACAAGAGCTAAAGACGGACATTGAACGACTTGCCCATCTGGCATACCCCACAGCAGCACAGGAGTTCCTCGAAGTAATCGTCACTGATGCCTTCATCGATGCCGTTCGAGATCCAGAGCTAAAAAAGGTTATTAGAGTTAGTGGCAAGCGTAAGGCCAGCGAAGCCTTTGTGTACGCTCTGTCCTATGAAGCCGCTAAGAACGCATCCATCAACAGTCATCATGGTCGGAGACTGGAAGTTCAGGAAGAAGATCTAACACAAGTACTCAGACGGATGACGGAGGTTCTTGAAGAGTATAAGCCAAGCCGGTCACAGGGAGCTCATCGTGCGACCAGGGTCCGTTGCTGGAACTGTGGTGAATCTGGGCATATACAAAGGATGTGTAGAAGAACACCTAATCAGCAAGAAGCGATTCAGCACAAGTCAGAAAGGGGTGCATGGCCTGGAGCCAATGGCTATCAGGAAAACTAACATTCGTCGGCTTCAAGGGGCAGAAACCGGCGATCCAGAAAATGGGAGCCCCTGTCAATGTCACTCGGGGGGCAATAGCTGTGCTGGGACAGAGTAGGAGTCTTATGGTAGAATGAAGGATTGGAATTTGGTATCGGTTTCTCATAGACACTGGTGCTTCACGTTCAGTCATTCGGCCAAATGTCGCAAACAGCAATAATACTACAAATGTGAGTCTTTTCTCCCTGAAAACAGCCAGTGGAGAACTGATGCCCATAAAAGGACTGGCGGACTTAGAATTTGAGCTCGGGTGTCAGTCATTCGGGCATGAATTTTTTATAACAAACATAACTGATGATTGCATTTTAGGTCTAGATTTTCTACAGAAATTTGGATTTTCCATTAACATTAGCGGAGGAACTTTGTTGTATGGAAATGTGGAGATTCCTTTGTTAGGTGATAGTGAAGAAGGAAACAATCGAATGATGAAAATACTATTGACGGAGGATACAAATCTGCCTGCACAGTCCGAATCAATTATTTGGGGAAAGTTAGAGAACGGACATGAAAAGTCGGGAACGGCGCTAATCGAAGGAACGGAAGACAATTACGACGGAGTGGCTGTAGGGAAAACGCTGGTCATGATCGGTAAAGATCATCAGAGAGTACCTGTCAGAATCATGAACCTTGGTTTGAGGGAGAAGCATCTACGAAGGGATAGTTACATTGCTAAATGCCATACAATCGACCTAATTAAGAATTGCAACATTAACAACGTTTCTTTTACGCCCACTGAATCGATCAACCCTCAAATTACCAGGCTTTTGACAGAAACCAAGGGGAACCTATCTGAAGAGCAGTATAGCAAAGCCAAAGAGTTGATAATGAAATTTGCAGACATCTTTCCATCTGATGATTCAAAATGCGGAAGAACAGACATGGTACAACATAGGATCGATACTGGAATAAATAGACCGATTCGGCAGCCACCACGCCGCCTTCCTCTCGCAAAACAACAGGAGGCTACAGACCTGATAGAACAAATGAGACAGCAGGGGGTCATAAAGCCCTCTAATGGCCCTTGGTGTTCACCAATCGTCCTAGTAAAAAAAAAAAAAAGATGGATCCATGCGATTTTGTGTAGACTACAGAGCACTTAATGAAGTCACGCATAAAGATAGCTATCCACTCCCAAGAATAGACGATACCTTGGATACGCTTGCTGGATCACATATTTTTTCTACTCTTGATCTAAAGAGCGGATACTGGCAGGTGGGAATGCATCATGAGGATAAAGAGAAAACGGCTTTCTCTGCTGGCAACGGTCTTTGGCAGTTCACTGTGATGCCTTTTGGTCTCTTTAATGCTCCCGCCACTTTTGAAAGATTGATGGAGCGCGTTTTACAGGGACTTCATTGGTACACGTGTCTTGTATACCTGGATGACATTATAGTCACTGGTAGGATTTTTGAAGAGCATCTGGCTAATCTAATGAAGTTTTTGGACGGATCAGGAATGCGGGTATGAAAATCAATCCAAAGAAGTGCCCGTTTTTCAGGAAGAGTGTCAAATATCTTGGCCACATAGTATCAGGGGACGGCATCAGCACTGATCCTGACAAGACTGAGGCAGTAAAACGTTGGCCTACACCATCCAATATTCGAGAACTAAGAAGTTTTTTTAGGACTCTGTACGTACTATAGACGGTTTGTGCCAAATTTCTCCAATATATGTGCACCCCTTCATCGATTGACAGAACAAAAGAGGTCATTCAACTGGACTCATGAGTGTCAAAGAGTCCTTTGAAATGTTAAAAGACACACTTGTCTCATCCTCCATACTTGCCTATCCGATACCAGGCATGACGTTCATTTTGGATACGGATGCAAGCAATACCGGAATAGGCGCCGTCCTTTCCCAAAAGATTGATGGAACGGAACGAGTCATCGCTTACTTCAGTCGAAGTTTGTCAAAGGCTGAAAGGAACTACTGTGTCATAAGACGTGAACTCCTGGCCGCCGTCGATGCAATAAAACATTTTCATAAGTACCTTTATGGGCAGAAATTTATTTTAAGGACAGATCACGCAGCAATACAATGGCTTCTTTCTTTTAAGTGCCCTGAAGGCCAGGTCGCTAGGTGGATCGAACGTCTGCAAACCTATGAATTTGAAATTCACCATCGAAAAGGACTAATTCACCAGAATGCTGACGCGCTATCTCGACGACCTTGCAAAACAGAATGCAAACATTGTAAGAAAGCTGAGGAAAAGGAAGAGATAATCGATTGTCAACGTTTGGACCTGAATGTTTTAGGACCTTGGTCTGATGAGAATATCCGAGAGGATAAGCTGAAAAATGAGGATCTGGCAACCGTTCTTCTTTGGAAGGAGAAGGGACAACGGCCAGATTGGCAACACATTGCTGAAAAAGGGGCTGCCATGAAGGCGTACTGGGCACAATGGGACTCAATGGTAGTGGAAAACGGTGTTCTTTGTTAGACACCTTATTTATATAGGTTAGTTATTTAGCGACGCACCATAGAAGACGCATATTGAACGGGACTAGTGACGTTTGGGATATGTTGGGTTAGAGACCGGAAAATCAGTTAGCAATAGAATACTCCAGGGTAACGACGTGTTTAGTGACAGAGACTTCTACTGTGGCCTTTTATCAGAATAAATCCATGTGAACTTGTTCATCAGAGTTTGACTACATCTCTTCACTCGTTAAAACAGGTGTTGTTTTATTCTATATGTATTGTTGTTCAACTACACGGAATACACCCGAACAATTACACCCAAACGCTTGCAGAGTAATTGGTTGACTTCAAGACAGCCTGAATAAGCAACATCACATCTTAAGCGAATGTGGGAATCTACTGATGGAGCGAATGTGGGAATCTACTGATGGGACATCAACACGATTACAAATAGTTCTCCCAAAAGTTAGAATCCAAGAAGTACTCCAAGAGTTGCACAATGGTTCCACGGGTGGTCACTTGGGTATTAACAAGACGTTGGAGAAAGTGAGACAAAGGTTTTATTGGTGTCGGTACAAGGAAGACGTAGAGGATTGGTGCAGAAGATGTGATCGATGTGCAGCAACCAAAGGCCCGCAACGTCGAACAAGGGGACCCCTAAAACAGTACAACGTAGGTGTTCCATTCGAAAGAATCGCACTGGATATAGCTGGCCCGTTTCCTGAGACACTAAAAGGCAACAGATATATTCTAGTAATAATGGACTATTTTAGTAAATGGCCTGAGGCTTTCGCGATACCAAACCAAGAAACCACAACAATAGTCGATGTTTTAGTGGAACACTGGATTAGCCGCTTTGGTGTACCTATGGAACTACATTCAGGTCAAGGACGCAACTTTGAATCCAAGCTATTCCAGGAGATTTGCAAAATCTTAAAAATTGAAAAGACTCGAACAACGCCACTTCGCCCTCAGTCAGACGGGATGGTGGAACGCTTTAATCGCACATTGATACAACACTTGGCTAAGATGACAGTAGAACAGCAAAACGATTGGGATGAATACATTCCTCTATTCCTCATGTCTTATAGAGGAGCCATTTATGCAACCACTGGTTATACGCCAGCCAAATTATTATTTGGTCGGGAACTTCGGCTGCCAGCAGACCTCTTATTCGGGTTGCCAGGAGAAAAACAAACGACAGCTAGCGAATAATTAACAGAACTTAGGGGGAGACTTGAGAGGGTTCATGCACTTGCACGGAGTAGGATAAAAGACAGTAGCGACCTCATGAAGACCAGATATGATAGAAGAGCCAATTCTACGGGGTTTGTAGAGCATGATCTCGTTTGGCTGTACAACCCAAAGAGAAGGAAGGGAAGATCGCCTAAATTACAAAAGGATTGGGAAGGTCCGTATCGTATTGTGAAGAGAATCAACGCCGTGGTATACCGTATCCAGAGGGGTCCTCGAACTAAATGCAAGGTGGTATACGTCGATCGGTTGTATCGGTATTGTGGAGAGGAGAGAGGAACAGAGTCAGTTCGGGACGAACAGACATAAGAAGGCGGCAGTGTAATGACCATGTTCTGTAGTGACTCTATGGTTGCGCACCAGCGCACGAGGATGGACTAAATGAACGGGGAGAGAGGAAGAGGAAGTGCGAGAAGATTGAGATTGGAACGGTTCTTGTTATTGGTGATCTATGTTGATTAAACTTTGTATTATCTTTGTTCCCATACCTCGTTGAGTTGCCTCCTTTAAATGTTGTAACAATAACTTAATTTTGTCTTTATGTAAATAATGTTTAACAAAAAGAAATGTAGACTGTCTAGCGTTGACTATATAAAATTGTTCATTCTTTCCTTGTCAACCAAGCGGTTACCGATTGCCTTTTTTTATGACGATATGAAACTAATTACGCTTGAGGATCATCTGCGACAATATCACCCAGATAAAAAGATATAGATTTGAAAAACTTTTGAACATTCAAAGATAAAGTTCAGAATAGACCCACAAAATCTCTATTCAACATCATGTAGAGAAGATGGTGGTTTATGAGTCTTACAATATCTGTTCACTTATAGCAAAATAAGGGTGTGGTGGTAGTGGTTAAGCGCTTGGCTTCCGTAATTGGGGTCCTGGGTTCGAATCTCTATGAATTTTGAATTTCAGGATTTTCAGGGCTCCCCTGAGTCCACCCATCTCTAATGGGTACCTGAATTATGTTAGTAAAAGTAAAGGCGGTTGGTCGTTGTTCTGCCCACATGACACCCTGCTCGTTAACCGTTGGCCAAAGAAACAGATGACCATAACATCATCACAATGTCTGAAAGGGGAAATGTATTTATTATGGCAAAATGCGAAAACACCATAGGTAAAACATTGATTTTTATCAGCCGTTGTAGTTTTAAAACCTGTTTTACACAAACCCACATCTGATATTATTAAAAGAATTTCTTTAAGCAACAATACAGTTCAAGGTTGCTTCGGTGGCATGAGTTATAAAATTAAAAGCTTCATATGTAATTCTTTGCAAACTACATATATACGTTTGGGCTCAGCAGCGTCACAGGTTCTGACAGGATGTAGTGGTGTGTGCTGCAAACTGCATTATGGTCGCCGGCTCCTTATTTTTCCTCAGGTTAACCCACAAAACCTTTCCCATGTTTGAGTTGCAAGACAGGAGAGTTTTGAATTCAGTTTTATTTCTGCTAGCCAAGACTAATGAGCCCTTCATGCTCGAAGCTTACTGGTTTAGGCGACAGTCACTCGCCTTCGCTCTTTCTCCCGATAGTGATAACATCTTCGCGCGGACACAATATTTGAGCAACTCGTGAAACGTCAACAAACACACGAGAAATTGCTCTTTGCGAAAACTCTTACAATGATACTTAAGGCCATTGTGTTTGGAGATTCCAGCAATACATATTGCTACTTTAATTGGTTTTGAATTTTATCTAAAATCTCTAATATGTAGCTTTAAATTACATTTTCACTTTTCAACTCTCTACAGATAGAAATTAGGAGGCGTTTTGGCTGAGTGGTAAAGTGCTTGGTTTCTGAACCGGGGATCCCGAGTTTGAATCCTGTTGAAGACTTGGATTTTTAATTTCGGGATCTTTTGGGCGCCTCTGAGGCCACCCAGCTCTAATGGGTACCTGACATTAGTTGGGGAAAGTTAAGGCTGTTGGTCGTTGTGCTGGCCACATGACACCCTCGATAATCGTAGGCAACAGAAACAGATGACCTTTACATCATCTGCTCTATAGACCACAAGGTCTGAGGGGAACTTTACTTTTTGTACAGATAGAAATTAGTTGTTTTTTTTTTAATGTTGAATTTGCAAAAATTTGAAAGTTATGCAGGGGGTCTACCGATAACCAGAAAACATGGCAAGGGGTCTACGAGACCAAAAAGTTTGGGAACCACTGCTAGCTAATACAGAAAATCACAACAATTTTTTTTCTCTACAATTATTTTGTGTGTAAAATTATGTATCGGAAAACGCCGGATACTTGATATGAGTCCTAAAAATACCCAGATCTTGGGTAAAAGACTCGTCAAATAAAGTAATGTGTACGTATAGTTTCGCACGTTTGTTTCAGGTCTTTTCTTTTTATAGCTTGTATCGGGTTTGATCCCAACTCCCCATATTTTTTGTGCAGAATTTTTTTCACTATCAGTTAGTCCATGGTTAGTCTTAAATTCACAGCCTAATAACGTTAGTTTAAGAAGAGAACGTGAAAATGCAAAAGATATATAGGAAAAAGGTACTTTCGGCCATTTCTAGTTTTGATGCAAGATTAGAAACGCGTCCAAGAAGTATCGACCATTGTATTTCTAATTATAAGGGGCTATAGGAAATATCAATTTGAAAGAAGAAAAACAAAAAAAAGTACTTAAAACAAAAACAACAAAGTTTATATTAAGCGTAGTTGTATCAATTAGTCTGGATCTGCTATCGGTGTCTTGTATCTTTTTTGTGATGGTAAAATCACAAAATCCTGACACAAAGGGTGATTCTTTATTACGAGGATCTTGTTAGCTTTTTTATAGATGTTTGTCTCAAACAACTGCCCAAATGGGGTTTGTTTTTTGCCAATGATTTTACCAGCAGCATTTAGGATTCTATAAAGTTTATTCTTATTTTTAATGCTCAGATTGCCATACCAGGCAGTGATATTGAAACTTAAAATATTGCAGATATGAGCCTGATAAAACATAGCCAAGGCCTTTTCGCTAACATTAAACGAGGACAGTTTTCTTAGTAATCGTAATCTTTGCTGCCCCCCAGTATTTGCAGTAAAATTTAGTTTATTGTCTAGGATAGTACCAAGGTATTTAAAGGTTTGCACAATTTCAATAGTCTCTCCAGCTACAGAAACAATATCATGTTCCTTCTTTTCCCTACGAAAATCGATTATCATTTCTTTGGGGTTTTTTTTACATTTAATAATATTTTCATTTTCATTTCATTTCATCATAAAAAAAATGTTCATTTAAATGGAGCTAGAATGATGATGTAGATCTACCTATACTAAACTTCCGATTTAGCATTCTTTCTAGATCTAGATCTAAAGTATAAATTTGGAAAAAAAATAGATGTAATTAGATTTCTGGAAAAAAAAAAAGCCTAGATAATCTATCTGAATACAACATTTAATTTAAAGATAGTAGATTAGTTTTAGTATATTATAACATTGCAATATTGATCTAGACGTTTGGAAATCAAAATCTATACTTTAAGTCTTGAAATTGAAAGTCTATATCTTGATCTAGTCTATATCATTCTTAACTAGACCTAGAAATTCTAGATCTAGAAACAATGATTTTAATTAGAATATAAATATAGATCTAGTTTTAAAAACCTAGATATACTGTAAAAAAAATCTAGAACTAATTTAAAAAATCTAGATAAGATCAAATTCTAGCTATTATGTCTTTTTTAAATTAATACAAGTCAGATAATGAGGTTTAATAAACATTACTATACCGAGTTGTTTAGCCTTTCATTTAAAGAAATCATTCCATATGAAGTCAAAGAAAAAAAAATCAACTTCGTCACACGGCCTATAGACTAGAAAATGTCTTCATCAATACGAGCAAGTTGTCAAGTGTTTTTATAGACATTTATGGATCGAGTGAGTTCTTTTAGCATTTCATTTAAAGAATTAATGCCATATGACGTCAAAGGAAAAAAATCCACTACGTCACACGGTCTAGTCAGACTAAAAAAATGTCTTCATCAATATGAGCAAGTTGTCGAGGATTCATAGACATTGGTGCATTGAATTGTTGTTGTTTTTTTTAGCATTACATTTAAAGAATTCATTCATATGACGTCAAGGGAAAAAATTCCATTACGTCACAATGGTACCAAAAAAAAATGTCTTTATTAACACGAGAGATTTAACTAGAGTTCATAGACATTTGGTGCACTGAGTTCTAATAGAATTCATTTAATGAGGATTAAAGCCGCATTTTTTGTGCGTTTTGTCTGTCTGTTTATCATGTTAATATAAAAAAAAAACTAAAAGCTATTGAATATATGATTAACCTTTAAGTTTCCTTCCGAAACTTCGCAATAGTTTTAAGTATGTATAATATATTGTTCCGGATGTTTGTATATATAGTAAGAGAAAAAGAGAATTCCAGATAAATCTAATACCGTTAATTAAATTTTTGGGATAGCCTTGCGGAGAGATTTTCATAACATACTTTGGTGTTGGAATGTTGTTTTCCTTACATATCTGAATATCATATGAACGATAATTTAATTTTGTAACGTTTTAGCCAGAAAATTAAATGTAGTGTAAGAGAGAAGTGAGATTTTACATAAACAGAGTTAAAATATTTTTCATAAAAAATCTGGAACAACCTATTTCCCTAAATGAGTAGAAAAGTATTTGTTTTATTTATTAGAAGACGGATTTCAAAAAGTTATTTGGTGTTAGTAGATTTTTCATAAAAAGTTCGGAAAGTTTTGGCTACGATTTGTAAGAAAATTAAAGTAATTGTTATGAAAATTATATGCTGTATCGGTTGTCGTTCTTATGTTTACATGTGCTTGTAACTCGTCCGTGAGAATGTGTTCACGAAATATGTGTTGTGTAGTCATTTAGTGTATTAAAGCCAGACTAAGCAGACATGGTTTTCGACTCTGTTTAATATTATTATGTTCATAACTATTTAATACACTGAATCAAAACTGTGAAGTTGTCTCTGTGGCATTTTACGTCTCGAGAGACGATCTTTTCCCTTTGCAACTTCTTGTGTGACTAAAGAGGCCAATCCTTGATACACAGCTGCGATCGCAGGTTGGGCATATATAATCACCAGGCGCCGTTGTATTTTCACCCTTCTTTCTGCTTCTGTTGTGTATGACATCTGCAATCCGTGACCCTTCCTTTATGCTCTCTCTCCATGTGGATCTATCCAGTGCCACCTCTTCCCAGTTGCCAGTGTCGATTTTGAAGAGCTTCATGTCGCGTTTGCATACATCCGTATAACGTAAAAGTGGGCGACCAGCGGCTCTCCTGCCTTCTATTAGATCGCCATACAGGATGCCCTGTGGAAGTCGACCTACTGGCATTCTACGAACGTGGCCGAGCCAGCCATTGCTCCAAAGAATTTTGCAAAGAGTGTTGAAGCAAGAACACATCCCTATTTTACACCATTCTCTATTTTATCATGGTAATCTTATATGTAAGTGTATTTTTGCTATGTTCAGGTCTTTAGTCATAATAAGGAAAAGGACAAATCTGAAATCAGCCAACAATTTGTCTTCAATTTATTATATGTACCGTACCAAAATCACCACAGAAACTTAAATAGCACGAACGGGGCTGTAAATTGAGCTTAGAAAACAATTCTATTATCTGCACCAAAACATGTTGATACGAATCTCTTGTCACGTTTTTTTTTTTTTGTAAATCTTTCATTCCGATTACTATGCTTCAATAATTTATTGAATGAAATTTATAAGAATATGAATAATAACATGGTATATAAAATTTCAGTGGAGGTCACATATAAAATTTAATGTTTTTATTAAATCACAATTCAAATTTGATCACCGGTATGACATCTGAAAAATAAGCTAGCCTGGCTAAATACAATATAATTCTCAAACTGAGCAATAACAAGTTGAAGTCGAAATGAGCAAAACAAAATTACGTTTTCAAACAACCAAACACATCAATTAGTTATGACATTATCTCTATAATGAATTAACATATGCCAATATTTTATACTTACTGTAACATTTCAAGTAAGAAAGAGATTAAAATAAGAAAGCTAAAAAACAGTAACTATATTTTTCTACATACATTTTGCCTTTGTTAAATGTGGCCGTACCTATGTCAATATCGTATTTTGTTTTGTTTTTTCATTAATTTATGAATTACGGTCACACAATCCCTTAGGCTTTCAACCGTTAAACAATTAATATTTTATAAAGCATTATGTAATAGTGCTTTTTGGTTTTGACTTTCAAACAGTCATTTAATCTAAGAATCACACAGCACACAAACGTAGCCAGGATTCTTTTTTTTTTTTTTTGGGAGGGAGTGTTCAGGGGATTTTATCCCCCCCCCTCGCCATATCTATAATATAAAGCAGAAAGTAAGGCGTATGTATGTAAGTCCCGAATAAAAATAAAAAACGTTTAACCAATCTTAATAAAACTTGGCATAAATGTTCCATAGATCATGGCGGAGACCGTAGTGTATGTTTAATGTCCCTACCACAACCGGAGGGCCCTAAAAATAGATAAAAAGTACCTAAATGTATCTCTATTAAAGAATAAAACTGTTAAATCGGGCAAACCCGTTTTCACGGTATTTTATATTAGACTAGACATATTGCCCGCGGGTCGTTATTTGCGTATCACTGTCGATAGAGTCACTGAGAGTGTTTTGTAAATAATTAAACGAAATAATAATGTTATAAGTAAAGCGAATGCGGAATGCGTGAATGTAAAAATAGTATGAATGGAGCTCTAAAAAAAGCTAATCGACTTTAATGCATTTTTTCAAATAAAAACATTTGCTTGTGGGCCTACATATATTTGATTAAAATTTGAAATAAATAGACTTGATTTTGTATGTCATGTGTTAAAGTATAAAGTAGATCTTGAGTTAGACATAGATCTAGATTATTCTATATCTAGACTAATCTAGAGTTAAATATTGGCTTGGACAGATTTCATTCTACGCGTGCGCATGCGTGACCTTTTTAATTAGATGTACGCGAATGAATGAGATATTAGAATATATCTCAACACGGCTTCGCACCTTTAGCGAACGAATGTATGAAAAATGCTTTCGAATAACAAATTTAAATGTTAATTTGATTAAAATATGAAATGAATGGACTATAATTAGTATGTTCATTTGTTTAATTATAAAACTATCTTTGCGAAGAGAAGTTCTATCATCTAAGAGTTGAATTAGAGTTTTAGACCTAGGAATAGAGAGATGTGTAACATTTAGGGTAATGTCTAATGGAATTATAAATTCGCAGATATAAGGAAAGAATTTATGTAAAAATGCTTTTGAAACACACATTTGAAGGATAATTTTATTACATAATGAACTCATAGACTATATTTTTATTTTCACGTGTCAAAGTAAAAAAAACTATCTGCGCAAAGTGGAGTTTTAAAAATTAGATCTAAATCTATTCGATCTTTTCTCATGTAAACATGGCCTAGACCGATGAAGTTATAATGCTTTCATAGAGTTGGTCAACTTTTTTTTTTTTGTGGGGGTCTTAAGTTTATTTTAGGGCTACAATGTTCCAAGGAACATTTATGCCAAGTTTTATCAAAATTGGTCAAACGGTTTTGATTTGTATTCGGGACATACATACATATGCCTTACATTCTACTTTAAAGTATAGATATGAAAATGTTGGCAGAAGGGATAAACCATTTTCACACTCTACTTTTATTTTCGAGGCAAAATTTAAAAAAATGTGAAGTAAATATTCTCCATGTTTGAGATATAAATACAATCCAGTAGATCAGTAATGCCCAAACTAAGGCACGCAGGTCATATCCGGCTAGTAAATATATGTTTGGGGTGGGGGGGGGTTGCGCGCGCATGTAATTAATATATGTTACATTCTGACCCTTCATTCTTAAGGAAGACGTTTATAGTACCCTAGCATAGGTTCTTACTGTAGTTAGTGGAAAGATTGTAGAAACCCAGTTCTTGTCAGCCAGGCGTTCTGTGGGAGGCAGTGAGCTTCCCGCGTGTTTGGGTCGGAGCCCCGCCGCCAAGCACTATTTCCGGAATTTAAAACAGAAAAAAAAACTTATTATGAGGTACCGGTATCTACAGTGCTTTATTCTGCTAGTTAAAAAATGTACCGTAGTTTAAAATTGTTGATATTTTGGTACATTGGCACAATTTAGGTCATGTAGTGCACAAAATCCCCGAAGGGTTACTTCCCCTTTAAAAAAATATATATTTAATAAAAATCTGTTGTAAATATATATATATATATATATATATATATATATATATATATATATATATATATATATATATATATATATATATATATATATATATATATATATATATATATATTGTCAATTACTTTGCCCCATCTCAACTCAAATTTTAGAAGTCAACCCCATCTCCGGGATGTCTCTCCATCCCGATTATAAACTTTTGGAATTCTGGCGCGTAGTGTGCAGTGTATGATTTATCTATTAAGGATGTAAGGCAGTCAGCTATAACTCTGGGGGACATAATAGTTCGTCCTTGTTTTTTCTAATGCCTTATTGCATTTGATTCTTTTCCTTTGATCTGCCTTACTACCTTCCAAACCGCTTCAGCAGAAGTTTTGGCATCCAGACTGCCGACAAAATTTCTCCAGGAATTCCTTTTGTCTGACCGTATGGTTAGTCTAGCCTTCGCTCTAGCTATCCTGAATAGCTTTAGATTTTCCTGGGAAAGATTCTTAAAAAATGTAGCCAGTCGTTTTTTTTTTCCTATCTCCAATAGCACTTTTGCAAGTTTGCTGGCAGTTTCGTATTTGCGGAGGTTAGGGGTAAAACTTTATAGCAAAAATATCAGCTGGACTCTGCTCATTAAGGATATTTTCTGTGATATCCTGGGAGTATCTTTTTTAAAAAGTGTTCCCAATCAGCTTTATTCAGCTTCTTGGAATGCAAGTAGATCGATGGTGCATAAATCATGGGAAGATATCCTACAGCATACGACAACTTGTGTCAGTATTGATGGATCCCCACAGTGTTATGGGCAATGAAGTCTCCAAGGATTATATAGGGCCGAGAGAGGTGTTTTATTAGTTTCTCATTCTCTGTTGGATTCAATGGAGTACCTCGAGGTAGATACAAGTTGCAACAAGTGATAACCTTGAGCAGAGATATCATAGCTGCTACGGCCTATAGAGCAGTTTGGAGTTCTACCCACTCAAGGGGGGATGCTGTCCTTCACAAGGATACAGACTCCACCTGATACTCTCCGCATCTTCACCAGTCCTGCTGTATGTGCTGTAACTGCGGGAACTAATACTGTCTGAAGTTTTCAGAAATGTTTCCTGTAGGCAGACAGCTACAGGAGTCTCCGAGTCCATCAGTAGCTTCATTTCCTCATAATTGGTCTTGAGGCTTCTACAATTCCACAGTACAATCCTGGAATCCATGGCTACTTGGAGCTATTAACCGTTGAAAAGCCCCCGAATGGGTTTTCCTTAATTCCCGTGACCTTTGTGTTTATAGACTTAGCCCTCACTTCGGATATCTTCAACTTTAGTTAGGCTATGGTGCCACAGCATGGGGCTCAGCAGCCCAAACCAACCTAAGAAAAATAGACAAGGTTCAAAATATTGGTCTAAGGATAATGACAGGATAAATCAAAACAACACCCATAAGAGCTATGGAGGAAACCACTGCCCTGATCTCTCTGGATGAAAGAAGAGAAATAAAAATCCTTTCCCAATTCACTAAATTGGAAACCTTGGAGAGGCACCCACTCAGAACAAAAATCCACAAAACTGGCACAAAAAAAACGTCTCAAAAGGACCAATTTCATGCAGGAATCTCTAAACCTAAAAAAGAAACACCAACTTGAAAAAATTACTCTGGAATCCTCGATACACTGTAATGAATCTCCACCCTGGGACGAAAGCCCACTTCCTACTATAAGGGACCATATTGAAAACATAAAAAGAAAATCTGATTACAGACCAACAGAGCTCAAGGAAATAGTGAACTATTTTCTAAAGACCAATTACCCTAGCAATCAGTGGATCAGAGTTTACACGGATGGCTCATCCCATAAAGCCACCACTCTATCCAGAAGAAATGAAGAAATTAATTGCAGATAAAATAAATGAAAAATGGACGAGCTCCCATCCAAATCACAAGAAAGATGACGCTTACTATAAGTCTAATCTTTCGACTCAGGACCGGACACAACAGAATGCGACAACACATGTACCGGAAGCTCAAAATTGGAACCAGTGAAATCTTCCCATGTGGAGTATCACCAGAAAATGCCGACCACGTCCTCCAAAACTGCTCTCTACCAAGAGGCCCGTATAAGACATTGGCCCCAAATCACCCCAATAGAAAGAAAACTATATGGAGAGCTCCCTGATTTGGAAACCACTGCGCAGTTCATCTCATGTATTGGTCTAGTCATATGAACACTCCAACATAACAATGAGAACGATGAAGAAGAAGAAGTTGGGCTTCTCCCTTTTGGGAGTTGATCCACCCCTAATTCAGTGGAGGTTGGGGTGTCTGGCTGGGTTCCTGAGGAGGATCCGAGTCAGACATCACCAGGTTCTTCCGGAGTGATGGTTTTCTCATGCTGCTCAGTCTCCATGCCCTCATCAGCCAGCAGAGAATATGCTCTTTAGCATGACTTTCACAACAGGGCTTTCATTCTGCTTTGGAGGTGTGTTTCGTGGCAGGTGTTATGAGGAGTAGGAAGGGGTGGTAAGGTCGATGTGTCCGTCTGTGTTGCTATGGACTTTCCTATCTTAATCACAGCCTGGGTGTAGGTCTTTGTTAAGCCAAATGGGCCCTTGGGGATGCAAATACAGGCGATATCGTCTGGCTGAAGGTACATACGTTTATTGTCTTGTACTCCAGCACGGCAACCTCCTGTTTCCACACAGGACAGTCCTTGGAGTAGTCTATGTGGCCAGCGTGACAGTTTGGGCATTTGAACAGGGCTGTGCAACCCTTGTCCTCATGACTCTGACAAAAACAATGTTCCTGAGACCTCTTGCCGCGCCGTGTCCGTAAACCTGGCATTTAAAGCACCTCATGGGGTTAGGTATGTAAGGCCTCACTGGAACTCGTAGGTATCCTGCCTTCACATACTCTGGCGGTGTCCTATTTCCGAATGTAAGGATAATAGTGGCGGTTTTGACCTCCTCACCATCTCTACGCCTGGTAATGTGCCGGGCATGGGCAACTCCTTCAATAATTCTTTCTCAGAATATTTCAGCAGGACTCTGGAGCTGATTACACCTCTGCTGGTGTTCAGACTCTTGTGTGGCATGACTTTCACAAGGAGATCACAGATTCTTCTGCATCGTAGGAGCCCATCAAATTGTATCTTGCTTTCAACTTCTACGATGGCTTGTGCAGCTTTGATATACTATTGGGCTCTACCACTACTGCATTAAGTCCCTTGTAGATGAGAAAACAGCTCATCTTTGTAAGGCTTTTCACATTAAAATTTTCACCTAAAATAAACAAAATCAAATTAAAAAATCTGTCCCAAATTCCCCCCCCCCCTTTTTTGCGGGGGGGGGGGTTAGTTCTGGTGCGGGTTTGTGTTGAACCCAACCCTCCTGGCTACGCCCATTATATATATATATAGTGTTTGTAGATAAAATGACCTGCTCTTACGACTTGTACAGTATCGGTATGTAAAAAAACATAAAGTCTATAAAATATAATATGCACGTGTTAGATAGATGGGGGCTTGATATGCACTAGCATGGCCATGGTGGATATATGCGGATAAATTATAAAATTTATGAAACTTAATACCGGTAAGTAAATATTAAAGATAATATAATGTGAAACACACCGCGTCAAAACTTTTTCACCATCTCGCTTCAGTGAAAAGAGAGGCAAGTTGGTTAGCATATCTATCCTTTGGAATATGCTATCATCAAAGGCCAAGTTGTAGTTATGAAAATCTTATGAGAATTAAGAACAATTAGACAAATCACGACCATATCGCTGATAAATCCAATGTAATCTTTCCGTTTATCTTAATTGCTCGTTTGCTTTTACTTTTACCCATCAAGCATAGATCTATTTTGGACGTGTAACTCTCAACCCTTGGGCACAGATGTGACTTTATGACTCAATGGATTGTCTTCTTTACTGTTACCTACGATCTTAAAGTATATGTCTTATTGATATAGGCCTACATATACCGATACCGGTACCTCGCAAACACATAGATGCAGTTTTTACTTTTTTTTATAATGAATATTTATAATGATGTTAAATTATTATAATAGTTTGATGTGTCAAACTTTGCTGTTCTGTATATGGGGGGAGGGGGGGGGAGAGAAATATTGCTGATTTAATTTTTTTTAGTTTAAATTTCTTGGATAAAATGAATGAGTAGAAGGTTGATTAATTGACGGTGGAGCCACTGGACACAATTTAGTTTGATATTATGTATGTATATTATGATCAACTAGGCACAAATTTCCAGAGCCCTTAAAATAATGTATGATGTTTTAAAAAATATTAAAGGAAACAAAATTGTTATAATAATTTTCCAAAGTATAGTATTAATTATTTGCTTATCATTAAGTTTGTTAATCTGAATTTTTTAACATGAGCATCTGTTTCAAAACATTTTTAAAAGCCACGATATAATACTACTGGTATATTGAATTATTAACAAACAACCGGGGGAAAATACTATGTACCCTGTAGTTAAATGATAAAAATTTATTTAATGTTGAGATTTATATATCTATATCTCTCTATATACCAGTAGTACATGTATTAGTAACAATACCAACAAATATTCTTAATTTTTAGGGCTCTAGCTCTCCTTGTGTTACTATAAGAAACATTTATAACAAACTATTGTTAAAACGTTGGTTTGCACAGATAATAATGTTAATTTCTTGCATAAAATTTGTGTCTTGTGACATAAAATATCACAATTTAAAATTTGTAAAAACAGGCATTTAAACAAACAAAAAAAAACTTTATACTTTACAGACGAGTAGAAGTTTTAGTGCAATATTGTGTCCAAACCTGCATTAACTCAATTCTTACAAATATCTTTCGAGCATTATTTTAGCCAAATAATTATTTCTTAATATTCCAACTCACAAAAAGTTTCAATTGCAATATTTTAAAAATAAATGTGTATACCTAGAAAAAAAGGATTATAGGGTCACAACCAATAAACTGATCAATTAAAGGTCATGCAACACACTCTGTTATACATGTTTGATTTGTTACAGTACACTAATATCCAACTTTATAGTTTCAGTTATCTATAGAATTAAAGCTAAAAATAGATTAAAAGAAAAACTTACTTTAGCCTTTATTCAAAACATAAAATGACATCGATGCTGTTAGAATACTATGGATACTTTAATAATTCTTTGATCTTTTGTTTTAGTTCACATCCTTTCAGGCAGGCTCATGATTTCTAATACTGCTTCTCAGGAAAATCGATGAAGAAAACTCATTAAATTTAAGAAATCCTTTTAAGCCATTAGGTAAGGGAAGATTATCTATATTTGTATCTATAGGTAATTTGAGCTGAGCTCGAATTGACACACGACATATGTCAGACAAAGATGGTAAAGGTGCCAATAGTTCATACAACCAAGGACTCACTTTGGCATAGCTGCTACACAATGACAAATACTTTAATTTATTGGCCAGAAGAAACAATTTAGGCCTAAATCCAGCTTTTAGTAGTAATTTCCAGCAAAGTAGCTCAGAGCTGTTTTCATCAATCACATCAGGGTTTTCAAGAAACCATTTAGAAAGACTAATAGAGAAAAGATCAGACATCTCTTCACAACTAACTATAGCACCAAAAGAAAGTAAAAGACGGATTTTATCAGCAGAGTTGTACACATATGCCGATATTATGGGCTTATTTTTTCTGCCATCTCCTATAACATCAGCTCCACTTTCTAGTAGAAGTTTAACCATATGAAATGGAATGTAAGAGGCTGAACAAGCATTTCCAAGTGGAAATCTTCTACCTTCATCCATCATATTGACATCCATTCCTTGTTCAATGAATTCTTTTACAGTGTCCATGCTGCTATACAGAACTGCAGCAGGTAGAAGAGTAGCTTCCTTTGGGTTGGCACCAGCTTTAATCAATGCTTTACATATAAGTACAGGAGGAAAATTCTCAACCTTTTGACAAGATGATTCATCATCATCACAATCTTCATTCCAGCATTCAGTATTCCAAAAGTACCATCCATCCGATGCAACTCTGCAGGCAATAATGAAAGGAGTATCACAATCATCATCTGGAATGTTGACATCACATCCAGCCTTGATTAAGAAATTCACCATATCAATCTGACTGTTCAGGCAAGCAACATGCAGTGCTGTATTGCCATAGGAATCTTTCAAATCTACATTCAAATTATGTTCAAGCAGCATTTCAGCAATTTTAACTCTGATATGTGGGAAATGTTTATTTTGACATAGGACATGTAATGGGGGCATCCCATCTTCTCCTTGAGCGTTTACATTAGTTCCCTGCTCTAGTAATAATGTTACAAGTCTAATGTTACAGGCATAGCATGCAAGGTTTAAAACAGACATGTGTGTATTCTCCAGAGTCTCAATAATAATTCTACTTTTAAGAATGATATCCAAATCACCACCATATTCTAAATGTAAAGCATTTATATGTTCACTGAGGATGTGAGCATCTACATCAGCCATTGTCAGAAAATGTTTTATAGTTTTTCTGTTCAAACTTCTTTAACAATCACACCTGAAAGATAAAAAAAATCAATGATTATAAAATAAATTTTATCTATTTATTTTTAGTGAAATTATTTTACGTATTAAATGAGTTCCTTAAGAAAAGAGGCAAAGTTAACACTCAAGACTTGAAGACTACTTTTACGTGAAATCCTAGACTGTAAGAAAAACATTTAAGTAAGATATCACACTATCTATTTATTATTTCTTAATGAATTAGCAATATTAGCACAATATGTCAGATGACATGTCCTCAGTACAATTGTTGCACACAATTTGTATACGTTTTTATTAGTTATATTAATAATATATACTAATTATTTATATTTCAACATATTTTTAGATTTTTTCGCCCCCCCCCCTCTAGTATGTTGGCCCATTTGGTGGGATGGGGAGGTGGCGATGGCATCAATCTCCCTTCCACCATAAACTTTCAAGGGGGGGGGGGTCTATTTATTTGTAGAAATCACAACTTGTTAACAGAATCAATTAATCTATATAATTAAAACTTGTTATTGATATTTTCACCGATCTTTATATTATGTCGTTCCCTTGTTAGCCGATTGGGTGGGGGTGGGCTAAAACATCTACTGCCCTTCCCACCTAAACCCTCTGAGTGGGGGGTTACTTTTATTTAGAAATCATTGTTTGTGAACAAAATTAGTTGAATTACTATGTCATTTGTATATTATATCGCTACACTTCTGGTATCTTAGCTGATTCAGTGAGGTGGGTGGGTAGGCGATTGCTTCTACTGCCCTCCACACTCTAGCTTTCTGAGTGGGGGGTGGTCCTATTTTTATGGAGAAATCATAGTTTGTTTGTTTTTTAAATTAGTTGAATATCTATATAATATAAGGTACATATTGATGTTTTAACTCATTTGTATATTATGGGCCATTACATAAATGGCGTGTCCCGCACGGTTAGCCTGGTATAGAAAAGGAAAATTGCGGGGGTCATAGTGTACGCGGCCTCTTGCCACAAGTATGACCCACACGCCAGACAGAACAGTGTACACTGTTCTCATTCAGGTCGGTGAGAGAGAGCTCTTGTTCATTTTTGCTGGCCTAGAGTTCCAAGAGCCGAAGGCTCAACTCTACCTGACAGTTTCAAGAAGAGAAGAAGATATTATGTCGCACACAGACTCTGATCTCAAATTTTATCATCAGTAAATATAAAATGAGAAAGGGTTGTACCAGGTGGGAGGGGTGATTGCCTTCCGCCCATTGGATAAACCAATACTTTTTTCTTCTTGTATTTTAGTTAAGAACTTACAAAATTAAATGAAAAATGTCACTAATATAATTTATATATATATATGTTATATATATCGAGTCGCTGACCCTTCTTCTTTAATTGCCAAATGCAATCATTAGCTGAAAAAAGGAGCGAGGATTAATGTTTTCACTCTACCGCCCTCTCCCATTTCCAGACAAAAACATGACGTTTTTAAACAGAATAGTCAAATATGGCGACAGTTTAAGTAATTGCACATGAATTTATCTTAGTTATTTTAAGAAAGACTTTGTTTTGGAAAATTTAGAATTCATACGAAATTGTTCATTATAAGAGTAACAATTGAGATGAGTTTTGAACCCAAATATTATTTTCCTAGTCACCTTTTTAAAACCTTTATTTATACTAATATTTTTCTATTGTGTTAAAAATTTTGAGACTATAACTCACAAAATAGACATGAATCATGCAAAATATTTAAGAGTAGAATTTATTTGCCCACTTAATTTCTCTTCCCACTTCCAAATTTTTTTGTTTAGAGCTTTGAATTATGGTTCTGTAACAAAACAAAGTTACAAACATGCCTATTGAACAAAATGTATCACTTACAAATGAGCTTTTTTTCAAATTATTTTTTTTCGGCGGCGACCCTCAAAGTTTTATGTTATCTTACCTTATCTTATATAATACAGACGTTACTTCAAAAAAGAAGATGATTACGTCCTACGCATCATGCATATTAACCAATGACCTTAATTCTGCCAAGTCACTGGTTTTCCTGGCTAGTTCAGGCAACCCATTCCATGCTCTAATAGCACTAGGGAAAAAGTCATAAACTAAATATGTGGGGGTATCTTATCTTTTCAAGGAATAATGTAGATCTAGTAATAATAATACAAAAAATATATAGATCTGGATTCTAGATATTTTTATTTTAGATCTAGATCTATCTGATTTTTGGTGAGCTAAAAGGTGGTCAAGGTAACAGAGGTGCCCCAAGGAAACGCTTCAAAGACCAGCTTAGGTGCCAAGAAGAGAGCACCTTGGTTGCATGCGTCCTCAGAATGAGTATGAGCCAGCTGGAGATCACTCACAAAGGCAGCGGGATACACATTTGAGACCAAAAGAAAATCCGCTGAGAGAACAGACGCAGACAACAAAAAGAAAATCTAAATCGACCACATGTGGACAATAGTTATGCTTGCCCTGGATGTGACAAAATATGTAGGTCACAGCTGGGGCTGCGCAGACATGGGAAATACTGCATTCCTCACTAATCTTCAGATGCAAAGACATTCCTTATAAATTATTATTAGATCTATGAACTAGACTAGATTGTCACTAGAACTAGATTCTAGATACCAGTACCTGTCTTAATAGTCTTATTAGTTAGGCTAACTTACCTTAGGCCTAAATAATTAATAGGCTTACTTAGTCTTACCCTTAGTATTCTTCCTTACTCTTAGGCTTAGGAGTCTTAGATCTAGACTATATTATTTATATACTTTATTAAATATAGACATAGATCTAGATAATAATATACAGATAGATATAGATATCAATTATAATATATAATCTAGTTCTAGATTCTAGAATAGATATTATCTATATATATATATATATATATACTTAAGTGAGGCAACTCAACGAGACAAAGACGTTTATTTATATGGAGACATGACAAACACACTATGTCAACATCCGACTTGTCTGGTCACTGATAGTGCGCACCTTCTTTCTGCACTATCTTGGATGGCGGTGCGCATGGCAAAGTCATAACATTGCCCCCGTCTTAGCACTTTTCGTCCCGAAAAGAAACACTGCAGCTGAGGTTTGACAGTTCAGGTGGAGGTCGATCAGTGGGAACCACAGACGGTAGGGTGTCTGTTGCCCACAAAGCCATCTGCACAGTTTTCCGCGGCCGTTGCTTTCTCTTCTTCCAGTTGGATAGTCTATGCTTGAGACGATATCGTGGTCGCTGCTTCGACTTAATGACGGTAGTCTCTGATGCCAGCCACTTAACACAAATGGAGGTTGTGGCGATCACTGTGATTCCAGGGTTGTTCCAAGACGCTGAGTCAGCGGACCTTTTCCATGGATGTCTCGTGACACAGTTGTAGGCCCACTGGTAGCCATGGTTTCAGGCACATAGTCTTTCTCAGCCTCATCTGTAAGGTATGCCCTTGAAGCATCCTTGTAATGTTCATCCACCGCTACATCAGGTTTCGCTGGAATTAATTCACAACCGTTCAAGTCACTCTCATTGATGTGGGCAGAAGTACACATTTCTGTCAAGTTCAGATCTTGTAGCTGGGTTTCTTGGCATGGGCACTGTCCCCGCAGGACGCCGCATATACAGTTCAAGTCAATCGCCTGGATGCAGCTGCCTAGCATCGAGTTCTTTCTTATGCAGCTGCCAAAGTCCAATTCGTTGTTTCTGTCTCGGCCATTGTTGGGGCCTGTATTCGTAATTTCACCCGACGACATCCAAGGCAAGGAATCAGAAACGGTCTTCAGGCTTTCATGGTTTGAATTCTCGCCAAAGGTACTGACAGATAAACAGAGGTCTTTAAGGTCCACAGCAGAAAGCTTGGACGCAGACCCAACGTTGTCTTGATCTGTCCGGCTCACCGAGATACTGGTAACAGGTGCAACAGGAACAAACACTTCAGGCACATAACAGACTTCTCTTGTTTCTTCATTTGTTTCTTTCCTTTCGATTTGAAACATACCGTTCAGATCGTCGAAGCAATCGTCGTCACGTTTCTCGCCTTGAAAGTCACCCCCGATAGACTTGCCCACAACACAGTCACAGACGGCGCTCCAATCCCCAGCGCCTCCATCACCACTGTTTGTGCAGCCACAGTCCTGACCAGGCAACTGCTCCTTCCCTAACGAGTTTATTCCTCCTTTTGCTTGCGACACAATGTTATCACTTTGGTCTATTTGGCCTTCTACTGGCAACACACTTTCATCTACTTTGTTCCACATCATGCTCCTCATCTTATTCCTAATCATGTTCAATTGTTCCTTAAATGCATCCCCACAGTCTTGGATCTTGCCCATTACATCAACAATCCCATGCTCAATTTTAAATTGATAGGTCTCCGGATCTTCCTCTTCATCGATCAGAGCTTGCTGCAGATGAGCCGTGAGCGTTTCCCTGCTACCGACAGGTTTTAAACCTCGGTCTCGAAGCTCTTGTCTTAGCTCTTTAATTAAGAGCTGATGTAATAGCTTCAGCGATGCCATAGAGATCTAATCCTACCTCCTCTCATTGAGTTGCCTATAAATCCCACTTCTGACACCAATTTTAATAACTTAAGTGAGGCAACTCAACGAGACAAAGACGTTTATTTACATGGAGACATGACAAACACAAAGGGGCATCTGCCTTGAGCACAGCATCTCCATATTCTCTCTCTACGTGGGCGGAAATCGTTAGTCTCCTATGTCAACATCCGACTTGTCTGGTCACTGATAGTGCGCACCTTCTTTCTGCACTATCTTGGATGGCGGTGCGCATCGCAAAGTCATAACAATATAATATATATTATATATAATATAATATTTATAAATTATAACTTTATTATAATTTACTAATCTAGAGTCTAGATATTATAATTTAGATCTAGATCTATATACTAGATTCTAGATCTAGTAGATCTATATAATAGTTAATATAGCCTAGTACTACTAGACTCTAGTGACTAGTACCAGAGTAGTACCACTAGTAGTGGTCTAGTCTAGATTCTAGATCTATAGAGACGAAAGAGTCTATTTAGATTCGTTTTATTCATTATAATTATATTCAATAATATACAATATTGTCATTGTTTATAATTATATGTTATGATTGTCGATGTAGATGAGTCTACTGTCTCAAATTCATTCTCATATTCATATATGATATCATATGTCATATCATACTCGCTGATACTGAGTAACTGAGTTAACTGAGTCATAGATTAGTATTGACCAATATAAAATATAAATAAGTAGTCAAATTCACAGAACTAGAAACTTTTAGGATATGTAATCTAGATTTAGATTAAGTTTAGATCTACTAGAATCTACCTAGCCTACTAAAGTAACTAATTAAATATCTTTATACTACCTACATTTCGATTATAGACTAGACTACAGGAGATGTTAAATCATCCATTATTTTCTGTGACCTAATTTCATTGACCTAAAGGGTCAGGGTTAAGTTCATGCCTAAAGCGCGTGCTGATCTTTAGTGTTTCTATACTAAGCAAATTTCAATACAACTTCTTGCTTTTGTAGACATTGAATGAATTTGTAATTTTTTTATTTTTTTTTTTTGGTCATGTGAAGCCAACATTGGTTGAATAAAACTTAGGAAGATTGGCCACATGAAATTTGACCTCCGGTAAATTTTTTAAATAGAAAAGGAAAACAATAAAGCACTATTAGAAACCCTTGGATATAGATCAAGTACTTACACCACACTAACTCATGGGGTGTAAGAAGTTTATCCTAAACCAACTTCTGAAAAAAATCCCTCTTAATGAGACATCAGGTCGAAGCAGTGGCGTAGCTACCGATGTGCGGGTGGTGAGGGCCGCACGGGGCATCAAGTGATGAGGGGCATCAAACTATGAATAAATTTTCTAAGTAAAATAACACAATTAATATTTATTTAAAAAAAAATCTCTAACAAGTTGAAGAAGATATGCATCGACAAAATCTATGTAATTTCTGGGAGTTTGTGAAATTACTATCCAAGTACGATCCACTCCTAATTTAAGAGAACAAGTAATCCAAATCAAGCTGGTTCCCCACAAAAGCTAATAAACGAACTTATTGTAATATTGAGTGATTACGAGTCAGATATTTCTAGATAATTTCCCATATTTTAAGGATACGTTGTCTTGGATAATGACGGTGTACTAATTCTTTCATTGACTGCTTGAACCATTCTCCGTTTTGGCAGGAATTCAGGTTGCTGAATCTGAAATCAAATCAGTATCACGTACACTGGACCGTTTACACACCTTTTTATCAACTTCAGAACACCGCTAGGACGTCCTCACCAAAATAACCGGAACTAGAATTAAACGTATGGTTAAAACCCACTGCAGCGCCAGAGGAGAAAGCCGTCAAAATGGTCATGGTTTAATTTTTAAAAATTACAGAAACTATTAGAGAGATTGATCAGTACAGGGGGGAAATCTTCTACTCTATCTGCAACAGGCGGTTTATTAGTTAGGCTACTATGCAGCTTACATTTATTTTCTCTCCTTGGGGTTTTGGTCGCTGTATTAACTAAAATTTTTGCGTGGTAGCTGAACGGTAAATTACTTGGCTTCCTAACCAGGGTCCCGGGTTCAAATCCTGATGAAGATTGGGATTTTTAATTTCGGGATCTTTGGGCGCCCAGCTCTAATGGGTACCTGACATTAGTCGGGGAAAGTAAAGGTGGTTGGTCGTGCTGGCCACATGACACCCTTGTTAACCATGGGCCACAGAAACAGATGACTTTTACATCATCATCGATATGTCTGAAAGGAAAAAGTTGCTTTATTTTTTAAACTAAAATAATGGATACGTAAGTCTACCTTAGAAAACATGAATTTCCAATTCGAGATTGCGCACTTAAACGGAAAACATTAAAAACATTCTTAACTAATAGTCGGGACGACATCGCTGAAGCCAGTGTTACCTTTGCCGAGAGCATGTGCACAGATCTGTAGATTTGGAGACCTCAAAAACGTATTGTCCCCCCCCCCCCAAAAAAAAAGAGGATGACAGGCGAAAAAAGTGAAGACTCTGTAGTAACAGACAAAAAAGAGCTACGGATGGAAATTTATTCTTCTTTGGACGGGATAATTTAAGAAATCACCCGATATGAGCAATATCATGATGTAGGCTAAAGTAAGCATGAATTTTTGTCGCCATCCCAAATATTGAATACTTAAATCGAATTAATTGCCAACAACGATAAAAAATTTGCGACTCAGTAATTTGGCAATGAGGTAGTTCCGAATCTCTGACCTACTTTATAAAAAGTCACGTGGCTGTGGTCTTATACATGGCAATATCTTCCTATGATAAGATGTAGATCTAGATTTAATGCTAGCCTAGATGTAGTAGACCTACTAAATAATCATAAAAATTAGTGAATTATTGTAACATACTTTTTATTACTTACAGATGTATAGATCTAGACTATTTTCATGTTTAAATTACAATGAAATCAATGAGGTCATTAATGTAAACAACACACCCACGTGACCGAGAAGAGATGTGGAACTACCCCATTGATGTAAAAATATATTTCGATAAATTTATTGATAGTTTTGCGAGCAAGAAAGCACGTAAGATTTATTTGTAATATATTTTTGTTAAATTGATTTTTTTTTTGGCGAAGTAGCAATACTTGAACAATGATTAGTTCGGGGAAAAAACAACGAAATTTCTCTGTTTTGTTTCGTTTTCTTTCTTCTTTTTTTTTTTTTTTTTTTGTGTTGTGGAGGGGGGCATCATCACGAACTGTCGCACTGAGCATCAAATACCCTAGCTACGCCACTGGAACAGGTCTTTGCCCGTAGTGGCCCCATGCACGCTTCTCGTAGCAGCTATCACTTCTGTAATTTAAAATTTATTTTTTGTAGGCGACTGAGTATACCAAAAGTTGAGCGGTATCACATATGTCGGCGGCTCTTAGTTTTAAAGCGAGATTTATAAATGTGGCGGTTTCAAGTGTATTCTTTTTTTCATAACACATTTCTACCATCACTACGTTTTCAACGCATTCGCCATCGAAAAAAATGCTTCTTTTGACTACATAAAATGTGAGCACTCTGCACTAGCGGATCCAGAACTTTGGAGTGGGGGGGGGGGGGCGATTTTTTTTCCAAACCCTAACCCTAACGCCCAGGAAACCCTAACCCTATACATAAACGTACGTACAGCATATATATATATATATATATATATATATATATATATATATATATATATATATATATATATATATATATATATATATACTAATAATAATAAGCAGTATTTCTCAGTATTTTCTTGCATTCTTCACTGCAGAAACGCCTGCTCCTGACATCTACAGCTCACTATTCATCAGTGAGTTTCGGGGCGAAGCCCCGTCGCTTAAAGCGTTTTCATGCATTTTTCACTGAAGAAACGCATTCTCCTGACGTTTACAGCTCATTATTTATCAGTGGAGTTCGGGGCGTAGCCCCGACGCCAAAAGCGTTTTTTTGCATTCTTCACTGCAGAAACGCATTCTCCTGACATCTACAGCTCTTCATCCATCATTGGAGTTTGGGGCGAAGCCCCGACGCCAAAAGCGTTTTCTTGCATTTTTCACTGCAGAAATGCCTGCTCTTGACATCTACAGCTCACTATTCATCAGTGAATTTCGGGGCGAAGCCCCGACGCTTAAAGCGTTTTCATGCATTTTTCACTGAAGAAACGCATTCTCCTGACATCTACAGCTCATTATTAATCAGTGGAGTTCGGGGCCGCGACGCTAAAAGCGTTTTCTTGCATTTTCATTTTTTTTTTTACATTTTGTAATTTCTTAACTATAATACAAAAAGAAAAATTATTGCTTTGTCCGATAAGGGAAAGGAGATGGCATGTATCGCCCCTCCCACCTTTTTCCTTTTATATTTACTAATCATAAAATTTGAGATTAGAGTGTGGTGCGACATAATATACAAATGGTTTCACATATCAATTATATAGATATTCAACTATTTTTGTTCACAAACTATGACTCCTTCATAAAAATAGGACCACTCCCCACTCAGAGGGCTAGAGCGGGGAGGGCAGTACCTGCAATCGCCACCCCCCCCCCCCTACCCCACGGAATCGGCCAAGATACCAGAAGGGGAGCGACATAATATCAAATTTATATATTAATTCAACTAATCTTGCTCACAAACTATGATTTCTCCTTAAAAGTAGGACCGCCCCCCCCCCGCACTCAAAGGGTTTAGGTGGGAAGGGCAGTAGAGGTTTCGCCCCCCCCCCCACCAATCGGACAACAGGGGAACGACATAATATAGAGATCGGTTAAAATATCAATAAGTTTTAATCATATAGACATTTAATTGATTCTTTTAGCAAGCTGTGATTTCTACAAATAAATTGGACCGCCCCCCCCCACTCAAAAGTTTATGGTTGGGGGGGGGGGGCGGATTGATGCTATCGCCCCCTCCCGACCCCACCAAATCGGACAACATACTATTATTAACATAAGTAAAATTCGTATACAAATTGTGTGACTTCTATACTAAAATTCGGCTTTGGGGGGGGGGGGGGTCGGCCGAGTGGGGGGGGGGGGCGATCGCCCCTACCGCCCCCCCCCCTGGATCCGCCAGTGGCACTCTGTACCATGTCATTAAAGCCTACTCATTTTCTTTTCCCTTTATGGTAAATGTTCCGGTCGATCCTTTAATTTCTAGGCTCAAACTAAGAATGCCTCCATATTTGTTTGTATTTTTGAATTTAATAATGCTGTTTAACGCAACGTTCTATAGAAAAAAGGTAAAGATATGTTTTTCACGTATTTTCTAGTGTACTTTTCCTTAACGCACAAATATTACGACATGCCATCCCTCTCATCACAGCTTGACCACTCTCCAATCTTTCTTTTTGTGAGTTTCAGAGTGTTTCTAAAGATTATGCCAAGAGTCTTATTTTAAAGATACCGAATAATTCACGTGACCTTGATCCCATTCCAAATTCCTTCTTCCTTGAATGTTTAGATGAGCTTGTAAAACCACAATAACTTGCATTGTGAAGTAATTAATGACTTCAGGCATAGTAGGCCTACCAAAGCAATTTAAGCATGCACTAGTAAGGCCCTTATTAAAGAAATCCAATCTTGACCCGGAATGTCTAAAAAACTTTCACCCGGTATCAAATCTTCCCTTACTGTCAAAGCTTCTGGAGAGCATCGTGTTAGCGCAAATTCGGGGTTCACCCCCCCCCCACTCGAAATGAAATCCCCCATGCGGGGGGGGGGGGGGAATCGGAATTTAGGGACTGATTTTTTAATTTCATTTTGTTTATTTTAGGTGAGATTTTAATATTAAAACATCACTTGCACCAGCGCAGCCAAGGGGGTTTTGAGTTTAAAACCCCTATTAGTGAGTTTCGCAGTTATAGGCCTATATTTCCACTTCTTCTATAAAACAAATAAAAATAATGCAAACGACAAACCCCTAATTCCAAGAGCATAGCAAAGGAAAATTTCGATTTTAAACCCCCTCCGAAATTTGCAATAAAACCCCCTCTTCAATATAAGACTATCCATACATCAGTCACCAGATTCTAAGAGCGTAGCCAAGAGGGGTTTTGTGTTTAACCCCCCCCCCCTTTTTCAGTGGGGTTTGCAAAAAGCTTAAAAATACCTCTTCAATATAAAGAAAGCAAATAACACTCAAAATTTTATAAACGTAGACAAGCGGCGGTTTGAGTTTAAACCCCCCTCCAGCGGGGTTTGAAGCTAAAAAATACCTCTTCAATATAAAAAAAAAAGAAGCAAATTACACACTTAAAATTCTATGTGCTCTTGGTACATGTAAGTTGACCAGCTTTCACTGCCATAAAGGAGAGTGCTCACAACACAGGCGTTGTAGACTATAGGATTTTGGTCGCTGTGGTCACTTTACCATTTTCCCAGACGCGCTTGGAGAGTTTTGCCAATGCTGTGGTAGCTTTTCCTATCCTTTTTGTCAGCTCGATGTCTAAGTCTAGGTTACTGTCAATTGTTGAACCCAAGTAGGTAAATTCCTGCACCACTGAAAGGGTGTGGTTCCCAATTTGTATTATAGGTATTTCTGCGACGTCTTGTGCCAGGATTTCGGTCTTGGAGAGACTTATAGTAAGGCTAAACTCTTGACAAGCAGCTGCTAAGGCGTTCACTAGCTTCTGTAGACCTCCTTGTGAGTGAGATACGAGCGCCGCGTCATCGGCAAACAGCAGCTCCCTTACCAAGATACGACGCCTTTTCGTTTTGGCTTTAAGACGTGCCAGGTTAAAGAGCCTTCCATCGGATCTGCTATGGATGTATATTCCGTCTTCCAGGGATTTAAAAGCACTGGATAGTACGACTGAGAAGAAGATGCCAAATAGTGTAGGGGCCAGTACACATCCTTGTTTTACACCGCTCTTAATGGAGAATGGCCTGGAGGAAGAACTTTCAAACTGAACGGTGCCCTGCATATTTTCGTGAAAAGCTGACACTAGTTTTCTTAACTTATTTGGGCAGCCATTTCTCTCTAGCACAGCAAACAGACAGCTTCTGCTAACAAGGTCAAAGGCCTTGGTCAAATCAATAAATGCTATGAAGAGGGGCTGCTTTTGTTCTCTGCTCTTCTCCTGTAGCTGCCGAAGAGAGAAAATCATATCTGTTGTAGATCTACCTGCCCTAAAGCCACACTGCGACTCTGGATAAACACGATCTGCCAGGATCTGTAATCGCTTTAGTAATACTCTAGCAAAAGCCTTTCCGACTATGCTAAGCAGTGAGATGCCTCTGTAATTGTTACAATCTTTATTTTTATTAATTGTAACAATGTTGGAGTCTTTCAATTCCTGGGGGACCATTCCTTGTTCCCAGCACAAGCTTAGCAGTTCATGGAGTGGTTTGATTAGGGCATGTTTTCCAGCCTGAATTACTTCAGCGGGAATGCAATCTCCTCCGGGTGTTTTCCCATGTGCAAGCATGTCAATGGCAATGCTCAGCTCCTTTACTGAGGGCGTTTCGTCTAATTCCGTCAAAACTGGAAGTGATGGAAAGTTGGAAACAGCGTTTTCAATCTGGTAGAGTTCTGCATAGTGTTCTACCCATCGTTCCATTTGCAGCGCACGATCGCTGATGATTGAGCCATCTTTTGACTTGAGCGGAGCACACTTGCTGGTGTGAGGTCCAAAGGCTTTTCTCATGCCCTCATATAGTCCTCTTATGTTACCACAGTCGGCACAAGATTGAATATCTTCGCATAGCTCCTGCCAGTATTTGTTAGCACATTGTCTCGCTACTCTTTGGGCATTGTTACGTGCAGCTCTGAGCCTTTTTAAGTTGATTGGGGTGGGATCCTTCTTGTAGATTAGCATGGCTGCTCTCTTGTTCGTAGTGGCAGTTTCCATTTCTGGTAGACTAGCTTCAAACCAGTCTTCGCTCTTCTTGGTTTTGTTTCCAAAGACCAGTGATGATGTTTGGTAGATTGTATCACGCATAAACGTCCAGCTTTTTTCTACCTCAGTCACAGAGAAGTTTTTAAAAGCTTCCTCTAATTTGTTCTCAAATTCGGTGCAAAGATCAGGATTTTTTGTGCTAGTAGTATTCAGGCGTGATTTTCTTTTTCCCTGTGATGTGTGGATCTTAGTTGGCAGCAGTCTTGTCCGGCAGGACACTAAAGTATGATCAGTATCACAATCGGCGCTTTGGTAGCTACGTGTCAGCAGTATATTTCCAATGTCCTTTTTTTTGTGTAAGTATCATATCCAGCTGGTGCCAGTGCCCAGACCTAGGGTGCCTCCATGAGACACAGTGCTGTGGTTTTGTTCTGAAGTATGTGTTGGTAATGCAGAGCTTATGGTATGTGCAGAATTCAAGTAGTCTTTGTCCGTTCTCATTCATCTTTCCGATTCCAAAAAGCCCAAGACAGTCTGGCCAGGTAGTGTGATCTGATCCTACTCTGGCATTGAAGTCACCTAGAAGGATCATATGTTCTTTTTGAGGAATGTTTGCAATGGCTTCTTTGAGGTCTTCATAGAACTTGTCTTTGTCCTCCTGAAGCGAGCTTAGTGTCGGGGCATAGGCACTATAATTAGAGTGACTTTTCCAGATGCTGTCATCATACTTATGCTTAGTAGCCGTTCCGAGCCACCAACTGGAGGGACTATCATGGGAAGAAGACTGTTCTTGACAGCAAAGCCCACACCATGTATTCGAGTCTCATCCTGTGCTTTCCCTTTCCAAAAGAAAGTGTAGTCAGTCTCGCGGAGCATGCCGTTTTCGGCCAGTCGGGTTTCTTGCAGGGCTGCAATGTCAATATGTAGCCTTTTTAGCTCGTTGTTTATAACTGCCGTCTTCCTTGCATCGTCGATCTGCCTTAGATCATCAGTGAGACCAGGACACATTGTCCTGACATTCCAAGTGGCCAGTCGCATGACAGGGATTTTCTTTTTCAGTTTTATTTTTCTTCTTTTGTTGCTTGGTGCAAGTTTCCAGCCTACTTGTCGTTTTAAACTAAGCTCTAAGCACCCATTAGAGCAGGCAGGCTGTGGCGGATCAGCACCTAACTGACTGGGGGCTGCCCAGGTTGAGGCGGGCGGTAGCTGATCAGTGAGGCGCGAAGACCTCTCCCACCGTCAGAGACAACCCGTGGCGTCCATACATTACGCCAATCAAGTTGGACTTATAACCCGTAACTGTTGTCTCCCGTGTTGTTTTAGCCGCTTTGCAGCAGCACCAGAGTTTCCTCTCCGGGGCGCATTCCTGGGCCTTGGATAAAGGGGTCATGGGTGGCCCATGCGTCATGATCCCTCTCTCGACCTTGCTGATGTGATCCAAAGGAACGCATCGCATTACATTTGGCACCAACTCAGTTGCAGAAGCTGCCGGAGGGAATTTCGCAGCTGATACTCCCAACGCCTAAGGGGCTTCACTCCTGATTTCTCCTCGAGGTTGTCTCCTGAAGCCTCAGTACCGCAAGGCAGCGGGGGTTTGAAGTCAGAGTACCCCTCTCCTAGATGAACTGCCTTACTAGGCTGACGAGCTCCATCTGCCCGAAGCTCCCGGTTTTGTGGCGCCAGGTATCCGCCTTCACCCCTTCACCTGTTAGTAAGAGCAGTTTCGCCGGGCTTAATATCTAAGCCACACGAGCAGGCCAGGTGCTGGACTTAGTTGTCAGAGGCTATTTGAGACGCATGCCATTAGGAGTATTTTATAGACAATGGGAGCTTAACCCCATTGACACCCCTGGCCATGACAACCTTTGAATATATATATATATATATATTATGATTGGTTAGATAGATAGATAGATAGATAGATAGATAGATAGATAGATAGATAGATAGATAGATAGATAGATAGATAGATAGATAGATAGATAGATAGATAGATAAGGTTAGGTTAGGTTAGGTTAGATTAGATCAGATAAGATAAGATAAGATGATAGGATAGGATAGGATAGGATAGGATAGATAGATAGATAGATAGATAGATAGATAGATAGATAGATAGATAGATAGATAGATAGATAGATAGATAGTTGAAAGGGCAAAGCACACTAAATCACACACTAAAAAAATGCTTCTGTTAGCTTTGATTTTATATTTACTTCCAAAAAAAGATTAAAAAAAAATAACTAAATTATATATATATATATATATATATATATATATATATATATATATATATATATCGCTAGCTACTACATGAATATATCAAGAAATAAATTAAAATCAATTTAATTGATGGAGATATATATGTGTAGAGATAATTTCTTTATATATTATATCACAACCACTTGTATAAAACATTTTAATTATTTAAACCTACAGTTGGATGGTTTTCTGTCTTATTAATGCAGGAAAAATACATCATAAAATTTTTTCATTATTCTAAATAATTAAATTGAACATAAAATTTTAGAAGATCTAATTAAGTGAATAAATGTTGTGGAAAACATGTTTATTATACAGGTAGGATAGACCAAGAGATATATCAATTCAGTAACACTGTTGATCCTGATACAAGAAAATATTTTAAAATGTCTAGAGCACAAAACAATACAATTGTAAGCTATATGAGGGAATGCTTGGATAAAATTTACTGAAGTACACTCCCCGCCCTCCTCCAACCACTTTGCACAACCTCCATATGCGTCTACACCTATTCCAAAGTGACCCTTATTATTCAATTAAAAGGGTTGAAACCATATGGACTAGAGCAGTGTTTCTCGAAATGCGTTCCACAGAACCCTAGTGTTCTATGAGGCCTGAGTAGGTGTTCCACGAAATACTGAAATAATTAAGTAGTTGTTCAACATGTGAATTAATATCTCTAAAAAAAGCAAAGTGTTCCACTAAATACTAAGAATGTGCGAAATGTTCCGTTGAGGAAAAAGTTTGGGAAACACTGCACTTGAGTGTCACAATACATTAGAAGTACAAAGGTACCGGCATACATTTTATAATCTATATTACAATATAAACTTGGATTATCATGATGACTAATTGTTATAAATATGTTTAAAAGATATATACAATTAGCAATAATCAACATACCAATGAATAATAATAGAAATGGATACACACTTTAATTAGTAAATTTTGTGATGAGTTAGTGTTGAAGGCCATTCTGGGTGCATACTGTATTCCCCTCTTCTCAATTTACTATTGCAGCAACCATAATCAATGGATAATATTTCTTCTTTCTTTAACTCGCCTAACATTCTGGGAACATAGTGACAATTTTCATATGTTCTTGTAGGATTAGCTTTGTGTTTCTTTGTCACATTGAGTGATTCATCATTTTCTAAAACAAAGTTAAAATTATATATTTAGAATACAGTATAATTTAATTTTTTTTAAATGACAAAGCATTACTGAATGTTATTTCTAGTCCTAGTTATTGCATTATATGTATGTAAAAAGTATTGTAAATACTAGTTGCAAAAATAGTAATTTGTAAGGAAATAATTTGTTTATCAATAATTTTCTTGTGAATACCATGTGGTACATAGAAAAATGTATCTAAGGAAAAAGGATTGGGCTTGCCTTTAATGCCACTTATTCTCATCCATCTATATAGTGAAGGAGATGCAGTTTTAGAACACATCTTTACTTTGTTATTCTGAGAATATTGTAAATGTAATATTAAATTTAAAAATATATACATTTTTTAAGGGGAGGTATCCCTGAAAATCTTATTTTTCTTATTTCTGAAGCTAGGCCTTTGAAATTTGTTATGGTAACATATAATGATATTCTAAAATAAATAATGCTAAAAAAAAAGTTGTTTGAATGATGGTTGCCATGGTAACGGCGGCCATATTGTTTATTGTATACAAATTAAAACTCTGAATTTTGTAAAAACTATTGATCAAAATTACATGAAATTGAATTTAAAGATAAGAGAAAAGGATCCTCTAAATTGGTACAACATCAGAATTAAAGATTTAAGTATGTTTTTTTTTTTACAAATTTTTGAATTTTTAGTTATATTTTAGGCATAAAAAACAGGATAAATATTAATTAAAATTACTTTAAAAAAAAAAGTAAATAAAAGTTTGAAAAAAACTCATTGTACGAGTAAAGTAAATGATGTCCTTAAGAAGTGTTTCAAAATTCATTGAAATCTATCAAGTAGTTTAGGAGAAATTCCTAGTAAGGCATAATGATATGTGCAAAAAGTAACATTTTGAGAAAAATGAGTTTAAAGTATAGATTTGAAAACTTAGAAAAAAGTATTAAAAAGTTTCACAAAAATTCATTATACAAGTAAGGTATATCATGTCTAGAACAAGTGTTTCAAATTTCATTAAAATCAAACAATTAGTTTAGGAGAAATCATGTGTACAGCTAAATGACCTACGTGAAATTTATATTTGTTGATTTCTGAAAAAAGAAGAAAAAAGCAGAAAAAAAAACAGCTAAAACTGTCCTGCTTCATAAGTAGGTCCCTCTGCATCTCTTAACTCAAGTTCCCTTCGAGCTTTTGCATCTTTCCTCATCTGGAGTCGTCTCATGACCACTTTACTTTTTTTATACGCCGACCCACTTAATCGTTGATTCTGTCGACTCAAACCAAGACGATGGGCATGAAACGTGTTTTTGCAGAACAGAATATTTTTCATTATTTTTGAAGCAGCAAATCCAAAGTTAAAGTCATAAATAGAGGATATCACTGAAAATGTTACCTTGTTCCAAGAAGAAAATTTCTTTTTATCACAAGTACTCCAAATCTTGGAATGCAAAGACTCGTTGGCGTTTTGGGTAGCACCTAGCAAACAACGTTGTAAGAGGGCTGGCTCGGAGAGGCGTTTATATATTGGTTTTAAGTGGTCAGCTAGTAGCTTATAATTTAGAGGAGTGCAGAGAAGCTTGCTATGTGGACCAGGAGTCTCATTTTTTAGCAACAGCAGCATTGTAGAAGCACCACGAGCCAGATCCAGTTGGACACAATTGATGTTTCGGTGATTTGTCAGTTGACAAGCAATGATAAAGAGATGCCATTATAGCTTTCTGCATATCAGAAACATTTTTATGCTTTCTAATGGCTCTAGAGTAATAAAGTGTTAACTTTTTTATAGTGTTTTGAGTTAGTTTACCATGCCCTTTGCCTCCAAGAGAAGTACCTTTTTTGCTACAATCAGCAACTAAATTTCGAAGTGCAGATCCCATCCTTTTACCAACATGGTTGACACATTCTTCTTTTACTATGGGAATGTCACCATAAGGTTTAAGTTCAGTTACTCTTTTGAAAGATTTAGCATCTCCATCAGATAACATTGATGTGTAGCGAAGCTTAAATTTTGTAACTGACCTCAGCCATAATACCTCTGCGGCATGTGTTTCCATCATAGCTGATGAACCTGTAAATATAAAGAAAATCAAACAGTTTAGAAACTTGTTAATATTATTTAGTGAATCTACAAAAAAAGCAAAGCTAATAAAAATTTAGCGAAGAGAATTTAAAAACTATACACAAAGACTTGATAGAAGTGTAAATTATATTTAATAGACCCTCACCTGTGTAGTTGATTTCACAAAAAGGCTTGTGTGTTTCAAACCATTCTGAATACTGTGATGGGGATTTTTCTTTAATCTTTCTGCCAGTGGTTTGACAGACCAAACAAAATGTTGAAACTATGTGGAAATCCAAAACATATCCTGTTAACACATCAACAACACATCCAATTCCAATATGTGAAGTGTGTCCTCTGGTTAGCCACGAGCCATCATATGAGACATCAATATCAATGATATCTTCTTCGTTTATAGAAACTCCACTTTCCTCCGCATGCTTTCGACGAATAAGGTCAACAGTTTTAAGTTCTAGGGCCTGTCGGATATCATCACCTTTATTGTAAATTAGTTTAGTAATATTTAGAAAGTTTTTTTTACACATTCCAGGTATGTCTAAATGTTCACACAGTTTGTTAAATGTGTAGGAACCTAATCCACATAAGATTGATGATAGAACTGCAGAATTGTTAACAGAATATCTTTTATTTTCTTTAGAATAACCTGATGTATGGTTGCTACTTACAACTGTCCTGCATGTTTCACAGTTAATGCTAAGTTTAACAGACAGGCCTTTGCGACATTTTTCATCAGAATTTAATTTTAATGAAGACTTATTGCAGCCAGGACAAAGTAAAGGCTGTATAAGGGCCTGAAGTTGGTCAAATTCAACTATTGTTCTGTTAGTGTGTGGAGTGGTGGATATTAAATTATCAACATCTAATTTGGGAATGTCAATAATTTTACTTTTACTCCTGGTATTGAGATCTAGATCTAAATGAAGTTTACTAGACTTAGATCTAGATGCCAATGCCTCACTTTTATTGGCTTCGGTAGACACATTCTCAATTTCAACTGCTGCCGTAATATTATGTCCAGAAGATGAATCAGATCTAGATCTAGTAGGGCTAGGTGTTGATGAAGATATAGATCTAGAACTTGTTGTGGAAGTACCAGATTTATCTAGATCGACTAGAGTCTTAGATTTACCAGTAACTCTTTCTAGATCTAATTTGCGACTCATTCGAGCTTGCTTCAATTGAGCTAGCCTTTTGTTGAGTCTAGCCATTTATAAAAAACAAGGTGAAACAGATCTAGAATATTTGATGAATAAAAAAAGAAATATATATACTGTAACTGTTGAATAAATAAGAAAATGCACACATGAACAGAAAAGAAAGTCAACGTGTAGACTTCGCCATTGAAATAAAGTCTATTATCGATAGTCGGAAATAACAAAAGTAGTTACGGGGATTCCGACCACGGGGGCAAAATCAACCAATGGCGTTTCTTTATTTATTAGCAAGGCTAAAAATAATCTAATTTGCTTCAAAAGTTGAACGAAGATTTCCGATCATTACCGAAATTGAATGAAACATAGAGCGAAAACGAGGCGTCTTTATAAAACTAGAGATCGTGAGGAAAAAAACCATACCAAACATCGATAGTCAAACAATGATTTGCTTATAATAGAGATGGCGTAACCAAGGGCCATTTTTGTACTTTTCAAGAAATTTTATAAAAATTTTGTCTCATAGGCCTTACAAAAACAACATAAAACATGTTTTAGACACAGATTTAAGCAATAAAAATGATTGTAATGTAATGAAAAATGGTTGATCTACTTAATTATGTTATTAGTTAAAAATCGATATCCTAGACCTAAAACTCGATTTTCTCTAGGGATACCTCCCCTTAAATAATACTAAAAATTGTTTTTATTCAAAGAGCTGTAGGTCTCTATCTTGACAACAATGGGAAGAAGTGAGCCAATCAATCGCTCAAATGGAATTTGATGATAAAGATGATTCTTCTGACATGTCTTTAAAAAAAGCAATTCTACAAAATTTAATTTATCTTATTTAAATAAATCAATATTTGTTATTATTTTGTATAACATATTTCCATGCTCTTATAACATGTTCAATGCACTCGTCTCATTTCCTTTATGAATGAGAAGAAGACAGTTTCTTAGAAAATGTTTTCAATCTGCTTGTAGATGCTTAACAAACTTCAACTTGATTTCTATTTTAATTTAAAAGTAATTGCTCTCCATCAGGATTTAAGCAATTATTAGGCCAGCATCTAATTTGACACCATGTATATTGTACTTATTAATCATGGTATGCACTGTAAGCTACTCGTAGTAGATATTTTTCAAGTAATTTTTTGTTTATAAAATGTTGAAATACTAAAATGGTGATAGTCATAGTCCAGCCATAATAATATATTTGATTACTTATATTTACCTCCCAATGTCTCCTTTCTCTATCATTAATGACATCCAGAACTCTTTTCTGATCTAAAGATAAAGTGAAAATTAATAAAATTATAATCTTAAATTTGCAGAAGTAAATTTAAAACAATTAAGACTAGCAATCAGTAAACATATTACTTTTAGTCATGTAAGAATTGCAGTAAGATTTTTTTTTGGCATTGGTATAACTCTGCTGGTGGTGCGGATAGGGGTACTAGTGTCTGTGTATTCAGTCAACACGAAATGCTCCAGGCCATCGCTAGATGAGCGGTCAACCAAGACGAGGCGGTTCGGAAAGGACCGGATTTGTGAATATTTCTCAGGCCAGTCACGTTGGATGAAGTCATGTGATCAACCAGAATGGTCGAGCGACGTTCCGTCGGTTTCTGGAAGGCCAGCGGCAACCCTATTTAAAGAGCGGAGGTATCACAGTTAAAGGATTCACTACAGTCTGGTTCACTACAGATGACATGGTTCAGTGTGGTTCAGCAGTGTGGTTCTGTATGTGGCATTATGATGGTTCGGTACGGAATACTGTTAAGACACCGCGCGAGTACGAGAAAACGTCTTGATCTTGATATGCGATTGAGTCTGACACAACGAGCCCAGTGAGTGAAGTCAGTCCTGAACAGTTGAACCCAGTGCAAGTCTGGAACAGTTGAACGTAGTGCAAGTCTGGGACGAGGCGGAGAGGCCATTGCAAGAGTTGATACAGTGGTATGGTTGTTAACGTTGAAATATTTGTACAGTCATTGTTACCTGTAGCCAATTGTACAGTATTGGCTGTGATTATTTGACATTAACCCTTAAAACGCGTGTGGTAGTTTAGCCACTAAACATCAGAATTGTAATTCCATTTTGTTTTGTACTCACTGTAAAACACCTCAGCACTTTAAGGGTTAAACTGTTAAGTTAATTTTGGAGCCCTGAGTTTTCAAGTTCTTTAAGTTGTTGGTGTCATGTAAAGCAGTTTGCAGAGAGCCTGAATAGTGAGAATGGTTACAGTATAATAAAATTACCACACTCATCTGCTAATTTGACCCAGGAATTTGCAGCCTGTGCTTCATAAGGCGGAAGAATTTCCTTAAATTGCTATAAAAATAAAAAGAAAACTCTATTTAACATTATATACATGTTAATAATTAATAAGATAACAATTTAAATTATATATATATCTAACATATATTAGTTTTATTGTTAGCTAAGCCTACATTTAAGTCTTGATATGACTTCCGCAGCAAGGAATCATGATTTTTCCCATATTTCAATTTTTTAACTTCAATCTGCTTTCCCTCAACTAAATTAGACAAAAATAAAAATTCATAAGTTTTATGTTAGGGCCAAGCTGTTAATTGTTTCTATAATCCAGTAGAATTTCTTTCAAACTTACTTTACCTGAATCTTTATATGCTTCAATTTTATGTAGTCCATTAGTCAGAAATATCCTAAAAAAAAAGAATTTAAAGGAATATAAATACTAATTATATATATGTATATATATATATATATATATATATATATATATATAGGGCCTATATATATATACACACATATTATAATTAGTATTTATATATATATATATATATATTATATATATATATATATATATATATTATATATATATATATATATATATATATTATATATATATATATATATATATATATATATATATATATATATATATATAATTGCTCTTAAATTGTATAGTACAACAAGCGAGGCAAGAGAACCAAAGTATGTGAGAGCTCTAGGAGATAGCCCAAGACCGGACGGCATGGAGACAGAATGTACATGCTGGTACGCGTCCATTGTCTTCCGAGTCAGAAGTAGCCATATATAGTACAACATACTGGCTTATATATATATATATATATAGCTTGCTCAAAGCACTATGATTTAATCTCTTGTGTGTGTGGGGGGGGGGGATAACTGGGCTATGTAGACGATCAGCAAACAACTTCAGCTGAGATTCTAACTGCAGTCCCATGATAGGTAACCACGACAGCATTTTTACCACTCAGCCACTCATCAAACATCTTTCAAATATTTAAATTTAACTTAGGAATTTAGAAATTAAAGGAATAATAATAATCAAACATCTTTTAAATATTTAAATTTAACTTAGGAATTTAGAAAGTAAAGGAATAATATAAGCTAATTGTTATAACCCTCCAAATTTATAATTAATTTTAATGAGATTTTGACTTGCAAAATTCTCTTGAGAACAACACACATATCAGCCTTTAAAATAGACTCTAATATTAAGAAAACTAGCGACATTAAAAAAATACAACAAAATCGAGTACAACTACAAACGTCCAAACAAACAACTAACACAACATTTGTTTAAATAAAAAAGAAGCTAAGAACACCTGCTTCAAATTGCAAATAAATTGTGTGTATTTTCTTTTGTTTTTCACTTGTAGTCTCCCTTGTTCTAATGTTCAGTATTTTGATTTTTCGGTAATGAAAGTTGATTTAATACGCATATTTTGAAAGAAAAGTTATGAAAAAAATTGGACTTGGAATAATGACAACAAATTATCACAAACTCATTAAGAAGTATGGGCCACATTATCACAGGCATGTAAACTCATTAAGGTGAATGGGCCACATATAAAAACTTACTATGACCTGAAGGACCGAGCCGAAAATCAGTTGGAAAACATAGCCTACAAATTTAATGTAAATAGAAACAATACAAATTAATACAATAATATCTGGAAATTGGAATACATGGAATACCTGTCGCTTAGTTAGCTTCATTCATAATGCTAATTAACAAGATTACAAAGAGAGTTTGTGTTATCACAGAAACTCAGAGACGGCCCCCACCGGAGTCGGATCACTGAAATATTCAAAACGTAATTTTATTTTGATCGTCAAAAGTAATAATGTTTCAAAGTTTCATGTGCAACAGTAAAAAAATGTGTTTTTTTCTTATGTTATACGTACGGTGTTTGATGTTTCGGATATTCCTTCTAAATTAAAAATAATTAACTTCTCGCTGGACGACGTAGGATGGCAGCGAGCAGGGTATGTACCCGGGACCGTCGAGATAATTAGTTCAGCGCGCTAACCGCACGACCAGGCATTGATCTTAATAAAAAACTGGTAACAAACTAGTAGCCTATTATTGATAAAGAGATATATTACACATTACGGCATGATATCTACCGGATATGTACAGTATGTCAGACGAGCAATTTTAGATAATTTTCAGCATATATACCTATATTATAACATTGCAATATTGATCTAGACGTTTGGAAATCAAAATCTACACTTTAAGTCTAGAAATTGGAATTACGTATCTTGATCTAGTCTATATCAGTCCACTAGCGGATCCAGAACTTTGGAGGGGGGGGGGCGATTTTTTTCCAAACCCTAACCCTAACCCTATGCATAAACGTGCGTACAGCATATATATATATATATATACATATATATATATATGCTGTACGCACGTATATATATATATATCATGGACGTGGCAGGACCCCCCCCCCCCGAAATGAACCCCCCCCCCCCGCAGGGGGGAGACGGACTTTAGTGACTGATGATTTTTTACTGTGATTTTGTTTATTTTAGGTGAGATTTTAATACTAAACCATCATTTGCCCCAGCGCAGCCAAGGGGGTTTTGAGTTTAAAACCCCTAGCAGAGGGTTTTGCAGTCAAATAAACAAAAAATAACGCAAATGACAATCCCTAAATTCCAAGCTAAGGAAGGTTTTCAATTTAAAACCCCCTCCGAAATTTACTAATAAGCCCCTCTTCAATATAAAAAAGCAAATTACACACTGAGAATGCTATGAGTGTAGCCAAAGTGGCTTTTGAGTTTTGAGTTTAAACCCTTCCCCTTTTAATGGGGATTGAAGCTAAAAAAATAACTCTTTAATATAAAAAAAAGCAAATTACACACTAAAAAATCTTTGAGCATAACCAAAGGAGTTTTAAATTTAACCCCCCCCCCCTTTCAGTGGGGTTTGAAGCTAAAAAAAAAATACCTCATCAATATAAAAAAAAGTTAAGTACACACTCAAAAATCTTTGAGAGTAACCAAAGGGGTTTTAAGTTTAAAACCCCCTTCAGCGGTATTTGAAGCAAAAAAAAATAACTCTTCTATAAAAATAGCAAATTACACACTCAAAATGTTATGAGCGTAGTCAAAGAGGGTTTTGAGTTTAACCCCCCCCCCTTCATCGGGGTTTGATGCTAAAAAATATCTCTTCAATATAAAAAAATATGTAGCCTAACTTACACACTAAAATTCTTTGAGCTTATCCAAGCCAAAGGGGAGTTTTGAGTTTAATTCCTCTCTTCCAAATGGCTTTTTTTTAAATTTTAAAACCACTCCAGATGTTTTTGAGTTTAAAATCCCCCTATAGAGAGTTTTGAGGTTGAAAACCCCCTCTTCAATATTATTCTAAAGCAAACTACACTCACCGAATTCTATGAGCGTAGCTAAATAGGGTAAAATGCTAAAAAAATGCTTTTGGCGTCGAGGCTTCGCCCAGATCCCCACTGATAAATAATGAACTGTAGATGACAGGAGAATGCGTTTCAGCTGTGAAAAATTCAAGAAAACGCTTTTGCGCGTCGGGGCCTTGCACCGAACCCCACTGATAAATAATGAGCTATAAATGTCAGGAGAATGCGTTTCTGCAGTGAAGAATGCTAAAAAAAATGCTTTAGGTTCTACTTTGATGGCATTTTCAGATGAGGTTATGAAACCAAGTCGGATTCACGAACATATAGCGATATCCAAAAATAATTTAAGAATATTCATGAACAATTATAAAAATCTACAATTAAAACAATATTAAAAACAAAAAAACAGCAAAGCAGGATATATGTTTTAGTGGCTTCTTAGAAAAATGCATAGATTTTTAAAAATTCTTATGATATTGTTGAAAAATTGATTAAAACTAAATTTATTTTAAAACATGTGTAACACATAAAGACTTTTTTTTCTGTTAGAGATGAAATATTATTTCAAAATTGTCTTGTTATTTAGCTTATTGGGACATATAAGAAACCATCAGTGGTTGAACGCTACAATGATTTCATAGGTAATAAAGAATAAAGAACAAATCTATTCACTATTCACATTGTGAGTTATGATACACAAGAAAAGTTTAGCCCACAATTTCATTTCTATTTGAATCTTATTATAAAACTAAATAAAATACAAGCCCATGCCGAAAATAAGCGCATCTTTCAACAGTTTTATGAAACAAATGATGAAAAAAGGTGTTAGACTCTTGTTGTAAACTGAAGTTCGCTGGATGGTTATGGCTCGTTTTTTAAGCTCTTAAATAATTTTTTTTTTTGACAAACGGGAAGATTCAACGATTGGCAATGACTTAAAGCAGGCTAAAAAAATTGTTTCTCATGGTAGGCATCTAACACAAATGTATGAAACCAACCTCCGACTGCTAGGAAAGAGATTAACTTTTATTGATAATATCATTTTCTCTTTTATCGAGATATTAAATTTATTTTAAAGAGTTTTACAATCTCACATAACTTGTTTGTTGACAAATGAATTACTGCCCAAGGACACCGATATCTAAGCAATTCACATAACAATGCTCTATGAAGAAATTAAGATTCGCTTCTAAAATTAAATTTTAAAAAATATATATAAATGACAACTATTAAACATCTGTTACTGACGTTCAAATTGAGTTCCATGAAAAAATAAATTTACAAAATCATTTCTTCAGTAAAAAAGAATGTTAACATAGGAGGCACACAGTAGCGTAGCTATGGTGGGGGAGGGGGGAAATTTGAAAATTCCCCCGGGCCCCCATTTAAAAAGGGGGGGGGCAAATTATTACCTTTTTAATTAATTAAATTAAATATTACGCAAAATGCATCGGCCTCCAAAGATGTCAAGCCCCCTGGTCCCCAAACGATGGAAATGGCAATCTAGTCTCAAGATAGAATCTATACTAATCAATAAAGCAGTCTTAGTCTTAGTCTTACTAGATCTATTCGATTTTTATATATAGATCTAGACTAGAATTAGATTATAGATCTAAATATACTAATGAAGAGATGATATGAGGTGTTAGCTAATAGCGTTGCACAAGAAACAAACCTGGGTTTTTCTAAACTCTAATACTTGGTATGTAATAGTAAAACAGCACCTACCTAAATAAATCGTAACTAGCAATCAAAAACCTATATTTATTGTAGTATATATAGGTCTGTGTATTGTATTTTATATAGCCTTCGTAACTTCTTCTATAGAGAAATGACTTTTGTAATTTCTTTTACTGAAAATTGGGCTATTCGCGTCTGACACATATATAATTTTTATGTTCAGCAACAAACCCTATTAGATTCTACTCTAAATTTGTTAGCATTTTTAGGATTGAAGAATAAATTATGAGCTATGGTACCAAATTTATTTAACTAGAAAAATAGCATATTAAGTAAAGGTTGGAAAAGTGCGACTAGGAAAAGAATATTTGGGTTCAGAACTCATCTCAATCGTTAATCTTATTCTGAAAAATTTCGTATGAATTCTAAAGTCTTTCTTTAAAAAATTATGATAAATTTATTTAAAATTACATAAACTCTGTCGCCATATTTGACTATTTTGTTTTAAAACGTCATGTTTTCGTCTGGAAAAGGGAAGGGCGGTACAATGAAAACGATTAATCCTCCCTCCTTTTTATAATTTCTGTTAATGATTGCATTTGGCATTAAAGAATAGGGGTTGTGCGACTCGATATAAGAATTTAATTTATAGCACATATAAAGTATATTAGTGACAGATTTTTCTTATAATTTTGAAATTTCTTAACTATAATTCAAAAAAGAAAAATATTGGTTTGTTCGATGGGCGGAAGGCGATTGCAAGTATCGCCCCTCCCACCTGGTACAACCCTTTTTCATTTTATATTTACTAATGATAAAATTTGAGATTAGAGTGTGTGTGCGACATAATATACAAATGGGTTCACATATCAATACGTAGCTTATATTTTATAGATATTCAACTAATTTTGTTCACAAACTTATATTTCCCCATAAAATTAGGACCGCCCCCCCCCCCCCCCCACACTCAAAGGGTTTAGGTGGGAATGGCTGTAGATGTATTCGCCCCCCCCTCCCACCCAATCGGAAAACAGGGGAACGGTTAAAACACCAATAACACGTTTTAATCATATAGATATTTAATTGATTCTGTTAGAAAGCTGTGATTTCTACAAATGTATTGGACCGCCCCCCTCACTCGAAAGTTTGTGGGGGGGGGGGCGGGATTGATGCCATCGCCCCCTCCCGACCCCACCAAATCGGCCAAAATGCCTAAAAATAGGTTGAAATATAAATAATTAGCATATATTATTAACATAGGTAATAAATTCGTATACAAATTGTGTGAATTCTATTCTAAAATTCGTCCCCCCCCCCGGATCCGCCAGTGACAACAGATGATTTTGACGATAAAACTTCCATTTTCGATATAAAATCTAAAGCAAACTACAGTCACCTAAATCCAAAAGCGTGGCAAATAGAGGTTAGAAAATTTCTACCAGCGGCTGGACTCCATTAATAAAGTGCAGTGGATAGTCATCTGCCGAAATTGAAGAAGACTAAATATGACTCAACAAAGATAGATAATACGGATTTTAGGAGTCAGTTATAGAGATCGGTCTCAATCAAGGAAATGCTATGCCGAACTGGGAGTCGACCCCTTGGTAAGGTTTTGACAGAGCGTCGCATGAGGTTTGCGGACATGTATTCCGACAAAATGAATTACGCATAATAAGAGTTGCAATGACATAGAGGCCATTACAAGGAAATCGGAAAGAGGAACATCCTAGTACAACTTCACGCCACACTTTCATAGAAGTCCTCAGAGCAGGTGGGAAGAGGCTTCAGACATTGCCAGTGACAGATTTTTGTGGAAAAAGCTTGCGGCCCAATGAGCCGAACGGCGCGGGAGGATCTCAGTAAGTAAGAATAATACACGTTTTGAAATAAAACTTTTTATAGCACAATAATGCACTGTAGATACCTCAGAATATGCACTTTTGTGGCTTTCAATACCGCAAATAGTTTATTATGTTTATTTGACTTGAAGATCTTGATTCTATAAACTTGTGACATATGTGGGTTCGGAGGTGCCTTGATTATAGTTCAAACACTTTAATAATCAATGAACTAACAAAGTGCTGATATGTTTTCTTGAGTTTTAATTATTTAAAACTTGAACTTTAAACAATAAATGTATGTACAAAGATATATAAAACAGATACAGGATTCAGTGAAAATGATCAATAAAAGGAGTAAATATTTACTTTTAAAAACTAACGACTTCTAAGTCTAACTTTCTAGCTTTCTCTCCCGTCTCAAGCTAACACTCCGCCTTTTATATCTTTCTTTAGAATAAAGAACCGTGACATCTCAATACCCATCCTTGACTCCTTGACCCGTTTACATTTGATTTTCCTTTTAATTGTTTTTGTAATTTAACCTACGTTATTTATGTCTCCCTGCTGTAGCCTTGAACTAAGTTTTAGTCGGCGTCTTTCTGGCATTAAAGCGTGAGTGCGCTGACCTGATTTGAGATAGGTACAATGTCCTCTTTTTGTAAACAATGAGGTGTCACTAGGGACGTGACAGTGTCGCCCTGACCGAGAGGCTAACAGACTTGTTCGCTCTATGCTGGGAGAAGTGTGTGGTCCCACCTGAACTTCGAGATTCCGTAATCATATCCCTATACAAAAAGGGTTACAAGTCTAACTGCTCCAACTATCGAAGCATTACACTTCTGTCAGTAGCAGAAAAGATTTTTGCTCGAGTGTTGCTCGACAGACTAAACCAGTCTTTAGTGGAGGAGGTCTTATCTGAAAACCAATGTGGTTTCAGAGCCGGTAGAGGTACATCTGACATGATATTTGTTCTGCGACAACTACAAGAAAAATGCAAAGAGCAGAACTAAACCTGTACGCTGCCTTTGTGGACCTCACCAAGGCTTTTGACACGGTCAGTCGCGATGGTTTGTGGAGGATTTTGGCTAGGCTGGGATGCCCACCTACGTACCTATCCATTCTCAAGCAGTTTCACGTGGGACAAAGAGGCCAGATCAGACACAATGGTGCCCTTTCTGATCACTTCCCAATAGAAAATGGCGTGAAGCAGGGCTGTGTACTTGCCCCTACTCTATTCGCTATCTTCTTTGGCGTAATGCTGGGTCAAATGAGGCAGCGATTGCATGAAGGCATCTACATCCGGTTTCTTTCTGACGGCAATGTGTTCAATCTCCGGCGTCTACTATCCCATACAAGAACAAAGGAGATGGTCATAACGGAGCTTCTCTATGCCGATGATTGCGCTCTGCTAGCTCACAATGAACATGACCTCTAGAACGCGGTAAACGAATTTGCATACGCTGCCGTCTCTTTCGGTCTATCTATACATCTCGGAAAACAGAAGTCATGTTCCAGAAGTCACCCAATGAAACATACTCAGCCCCAAGGATCACAGTAAACGGACAGCTCCTTAATGTGGTAGACCAGTTAACATATCTAGGTAGTATAGTGTCAAATGACGCCTCACTTTCAAGGGAAGTTGATAACCGTCTGGCCAGGGCTAGTAGCGCTTTTGGACGCCTTCAGGCGAGAGTTTGGAAGAACAAATCGCTCCGCCTGCCTACAAAAATCAATGTCTACCAGGCGGTGGTTCTCTCAACCCTTCGATATGGTTCTGAGACATGGACACTATATAAAAAACAACTAAGACTTCTTGAGCGCTTTCACCAAAGATGATTGCACTCCATCAAGGACATACGGTGGCAGGACCGCACTACAAACAGCGATGTCCTTACGAGCGCCGGTATGGACAGTATAGAGGGACTTCTTATGGTGCGACAGCCACGCTGGGCAGGGCACGTATCCCGTATGGGAGAATAACGTATGCCAAAGGCAGTCTTTTTTGGTGAGCTAAAAGGTGGTCGAAGTAGCAGAGGCGCACCACGGAAACGCTTCAAAGACTAGCTTAGTCGTCAACTTTCCTTGGCTGACACAGAAGAGAGCACCTGGCTGCATGCGGCGTCGGAACGAGACAGCTAGAGGTCACTAACGAAGGCCGCAGGATTCACATTTGAGACCAAAAGAAAATCTGCTGCCGATGACAAACGCAGACGACGAAAAGAAAATCTAAATCGACCACCTGCGGACAATGGTTATGCTTGCCCTGGATGTGGCAAAATATGTAGGTCAAAGCTGGGGCTGCGCAGCCACGGGAAATACTGTATTCCTCACGATATTTTTCTCTTGCAAGCTTGGGGGTCTGGCGGAGCTCTGTAAGTATCCCCAGTGTTGTTCGGGGCGAAGTTCCGACGCCAAAAGCGTTTTCTTGCATTTTTCACAGCAGAAACGCATTCTCCTTACATCTACAGCTCATTATTTTTAAGTGGGGTTCGGGGCGAAGCCCCGACACAAAAAGGGTTTTCTTGTATTCTTCCAACATCTATAGTTTATCATTTATCAGTGAGGTTCGGGGCGAAGCCCCGACGCCAAAAGCATTTTCTTGCATTCATCAATGAAGAAGCGCATTCTCCTGACCTAAAGCTTATTATTCATCGTGTTGTAAAGGACCTTTTGACTAATGTTGAAAAATATTCTAATATGAATTTATAGGCCCTTAATACATTGCAAATAAAACCGATTTGTTCCTTTACAACAGTGATGCCCAACCTAATTCGACCTGCGGACCATTTTAATTTCCTACACTCGTGTCGCGGGCCACATGAACGAAAACGTAGGCCTACAAAAACAATAGACTTGAAACCCGTAGATCCAGTGCTTAATGGGATATTTGAAATGTATATTTTTTCCCCGCCTCAGAAGATAGCTTCATTTTTCTACTTAAAATATCAGCAACATTGGGCTTCATCTCTGTACTTAGATTATGTGCTAGTTTTACAACCGAGTCATTTTCCTGTCTCTTTTTTGGTAAAATATTCCCATCAATCCTCCAATTTCTAGGCTTAGCTTAACAAACTTTTATTCGCGGAACAAACCAAGAATGCCGTCATATATGTTTTATAATGTCGTTTATATGTTGTTGTTGTTTTTTTAAATAGCCACACTTTCTCTATAAAACAAATATGTTGGCCTATTATCATGTTCCACAAAAAAAGTAAAGAACCGTTCACTTTTCTTGGTTGAAAACGTACATTCTACACTCAGATACCTATTTTATAAACGCACAAATGCTAAATGTCATGGTACCAATCAATCAGGAGAAAAATTGAGGGCTCTAAGCCCCTAACGTAAGTACAGATACATTTTTGCACCTTCTAATTCTTTTTTTTTTTTGGGGGGGGGGAGGGAGGATTTTCTACACTTTGTGCCTACATTTCGGCGGGCCGGATGGAATCACGTCGTGGGCCGGAACTGGCCCTCGGGTCGTACTTTGGGCATCACTGCTTTAAAAGATAAGATTTAGACTAAAGCCTTGAGGATCGCCGCCGAAAAAAAAATTATTCGAAAATTTTTAAAAATACAATTGAAGTATACATTGTGAGTTATAAGTCTCAAATTTATTTAACTAGAAAAATATCAGATTGAGTAAAGGTTGGAAAAAGGAGACTAGGAAAAGATTATCTGGGTTTAGAACTCATCTCAATCGTGACTCTTTTATTGAAAAATTTCGTTTGAATTATAACTTTTCCAAAGCAAAGTCTTTTTTAAAATAATTATGATAAATTCATTTGAAATTACATAAACTCTGTCTGGAAAAGGGGGGTGGGCGGTAGAGTGAAAATGATTAATAATCGCTCCTTTTTATAATTTCTGCTAATGATTGCATTTGGCATTAAAGAATAGGGCTGGGGTGACTTGATATAATAATTTACTTTATAGCATATATGAATTATATTAGTGACAGATATTTTTTTTTTTATTTTGTAATTTCTTAACTATAATACAAAAAGAAAAAAGTATTGGTTTATATGATGGGGGGAAGGTGATTGCGTGTATCACACCTCCCACATGGTACAACCTTTTTCATTTTATATTTACTAATAAAAAAATGAATTTAGAGTATATGTGCAACATAATATACAATGGGTTCACGTAGCAATACGTAGTTTATATTATATAGATATTCTACTAATTTTGTTCACATACTATGATTTTCCCCATTTAGAGGGCTAGAGTGAGAAGGGTAGCAAAAGCAATCATCCCCCCACCTCACCGAATCCGCTAAGATACCAGAAGTATAGCGACATAATATAAAAATTATATTGTAATTCAACTAATTTTGTTCACAAACTATGATTTCTAATTAAAAGTTGGACCCCCCTCACTCAAATGGTTAGGTTGGAAGGGCAGTAGATGCATTCGCCCCCCACCCCACACCACCGGCTAACAGGGGAACAACATAATATAAAGATACGTTAAAATATCAATAACAAGTTTTAATCATATAGATATTTAATGATTCTGTTTATATATGTCACAACGTGTGTTGTGGTGCCGGGGATTTCACTTGAATTAAAATAGTTGAATAAATGACGATCTAGGATTCACAATAAAAGATTCTTTGTTAAAACACAACTCTGGAACTTTATTTAAATATAAAACGTAAGTACAGCTTATGTACAAGTTACAGATCAACAAGCATAAATAATATTACAAAGGCTTTAAATCAGAGCTCTTAGAGAACGCGACTGTCCACTAGGAAATTCTTTCATCGACTGCCGTTCTTTCTACTCTCGTCAATTCTCTGGCGCTCAAATGTCTTTATTTATTTTCAAATCAACCAATAGATTTGCAACATCGTAATTACGTCTCGGGTAAAACCTGAGGCGCTGTCAAGGATCTAGATTTGTGGGGTAATTCCTGAGGCTCAGTCAAGGGTTTATATTTCTATTTACACATAAGCTTTTAAATGTGAAATATACAAATAAATCTACAATGGCATCTGTGACATATTACCCCCCCCCCTCCATTTAGCATTTGTATGGTAATAGAAATGCTCATATGTATTAAAAATATTTAAATATACACAAGATACCATACATGAAATTATAGAAAAATGGTTGAGGTAACATATGACAATGCTCTGAAAAATAAAGTCAACTTGTAGATAACATTAAAAAAAATGTAAATGCAGTGTCAGGTATATGAGAACAAAATTATTGATGACTTAGAACACCTGTTTCACTATTCAAGTGGTTATGAAAATGAGACAATATCAAAAGTTGTACAAAGCATAATACTTGAATAAATTAAATCTTGAATTGAATGAGTTACTTCTCTTCATGGTGCTTCATGATAAAATTAAAATATGACAATACAAAACTGATATACTACACCTGTGGAAGAAAAATATATACACAACTATGTAAAGAATTAAATACATCTGGAAAGTGTGTCAGCGAAAACATTCTCACGTCCAGGAATTGTCTTGACCTCAAATTGGTAGTCTGTGAGTTGTAGACTCCAACGAGTTAAACGACTGTTCGCTAACTTCTTTGAGTTCAGAAATGCTAGTGGTGCATGATCAGTTAGGAGTGTGAAATGAGCACCTAGTAGATATCTGGAGAACTTGGCTATGGCCCATACAATGGCTAGACATTCACGTTCGATGGTTGAGTATCTGGTTTCAGCTGGTGACAACTTCCTGCTGATGAAAAATACTGGGTGCAAAGTCTCTTGGCATTTCTGTGAAGTATCTTGGTATTTCTGCATTAGGCATGCACCTATAGCTGAAGATGAAGCATCTGTGGCGAGGTAAAATTGCTTCTCTGGATTTGGAAGTTTGAGAATAGTGTCTCTTGAGAATTCAGCTTTAATGTTCTCAATAGTGGTATGTAACTTTGTAGACCATGGAATCTTCTTTGGCTGTCCTTTCTTAGTGAGTTCAATCAATGGAGCTATGAGTGCTGTGTAACCTGGTATGAAATGTCTGTAGAAATTACACAGACCCAAAATACTTCTCACTTGCTTTTTACTGGTGGGGACTTTGATGTCTAGTATGCGTTGAATAATGTTCTCTTGTGGTCTCAGCGAATTGTAGCTGACTCTATAACCCAGGAAGGATATTTCTGACATGGCTAGTTCTACCTTACTAGGCTTTATGGTAAAACCATGTTGTTTCAGTATGCTGAAAACTTCTTGTAGTCCTTTGATATGTTCGTTCCATGTCTTATGGAATATGCAAATGTCATCTATATATGACACTGTGTCAGAGCGATTGCCTAGTATGCTGTGAATGGCTCTATTAAAGGTGCTGCTGGCGTTGACTAGACCAAATGGCATGAAGTTGAAATGGAATAGCCCATAAGCTGTGGTGAATGCCGTAAACTGTTTGCATTCTTGTCTGACTGGTATTTGGTAATAACCTCTGGACAGGTCTATTTTGGTGAAGAACTTTGCCTCTTTGGTCATAAGATCTTCAGGATTTGGCATAGGATATGAGTCGAGTTGGGTTATTTTATTCAACTGTCTGAAATCGACACACATTCTTGGAGTTGTCGTTTGCTTCCGTTTGACAAGAACTATTGGTGCGGCATATGGAGAGTTGGAATGTTCAATGATTCCTTGCTCTAATAGTTGGTTAATTTCTTGTTTAAGAAAGTCTCTGTAGTGTACTGGTAATGGGTAAGGTCTTGCTTCTGTAGGCTTGGAATCAGTAAGTATTATATTGTGTTCCGTAATTGACGTTTTGCCTGGAACATCTGTAAATTTGTCTGAATTTTCTTTGAGAATGGTAGTCAGTTCTGCTTTTGCGGTGTCATTGAATTGAGTTTGATGTCTTGCCAAAATTCAGTTTGTTTGGTAGTTGTTTGTGGCATATTGATGTCGTCAAATTCAGACGTGTCATTTTCATCTTCTTCTGGTATAACTGCAAGACATGATATGTCTCTTTCATTTTGTTCTGGGCTTGTGGTACCTTCTGTTATTGTGTTATATTTTTGTAACATGTTGACGTGATAGATTTTCTTTTTGTTGTGTATGTCTATCTCATAGTCAACATCTGTTATCTTTCTGAGTACGGAGAATGGACCTTGCCATTTGATGAATAGTCTGTTGCTTTTGTCTGGTAGTAACAGACATATTTGATCTCCTGGTTCAAATTGTTTCAGTGTTCTGTTTCTATTGACTCTCATTCTGGTATTGGAGTTTGCTATGGCTGTGGCTTCATTTGCTTTTTCACATGCAGATATGACTATGTTTCTGGTATCTTGCACATGTTGAAACGCTGTCTTGGTTTCTGATGAGATTGAGTTTTGGCGAATAATAGCTTCTTTGAGGATTGCCATCAGTCCTCGTGGGTTGGCGCCATAAACCATCTCGAAAGGTGAGAATCCTGTGGTTTCTTGAGGACTTTCTCTGTATGCAAACAGAGCTGCTGGTAGCAATAAGTCCCAATTCTGCGGATTGTTGTGTGCTATTTTTGAAATGCACCTCTTCAAAGTACCGTTGAATCGTTCGCAAAGCCCGTTGCTTTGGGGATGGTAGGGCGTTGTGAACTTCATCTTGATGTGGTACATGTTCATGAAGTCTTTGGTAATGTCAGCTGTGAACTGTGTGCCTCTGTCAGAGAGGATAACTTCTGGGAAACCAATTCTGGAAAATATCTCTGACAAAGCTCTGGTGATGTCAAGCGCTGTAATGTTGACTAGAGGTACTGCTTCTGTCCATCTTGTACATGTGTCAATCAATGTCAGGACATATCGATGGTTTCTTGCTGAAGCTACTGGCATAGGACCAATCAAATTAACTGAGACTTTTTGGAATGGCTTGTCTGTCAATTCCATATCTTGAATTGGTGCCTGTGATTTGTTGTTCTTAGGTCCTTTGACTTGGCGAATATGACATGACTTCACGTATTTCTTGACGTCTTTAATGATACTTGGCCAATAAAATTCTTTGAGGATTCTGGCTTTAGTTTTGACTACACCCATATGGCAGGCGTGTATAATGTTATGTCCTGTTGCCAGTATTTCTTTCCTGTATTTCTGTGGCACTATTATTTGCTGAATGGTATTGTCTTTATGCATGGCATTCTTCACCAGGAGGCCATCTTGAAAATATGGTTTATTTGGTAGATTCAGCTGTTTGTTTGCTTGAGCCTTCTGATAAAGTATTTGCAATGTTGGATCTCGTTTCTGTTCTTCTTTGAAGTCACCATGTGTGAAATATGACTTGTCTTAATGGACTTCAGTTTGACCAGTTAGAGTTCTTATATCATTGTTAGAGACTCTGGGCATGTAGTCTTGTTCTTCAAAGTTCAACAATGGACATTCGGGAATTGGAGGTGGACTTATGACCGGTAGGAATGGGCTTGATGTAACTGGGGGTGTCCATGTTGAATGTTCTTGATTGTTGCTGGCTACTGGACTAGTAACTGGTTCTGTTGCATTCTGCATAACTTGCGTAACTGAGGTAGCCATGTGATTATTTTGGCTAACTTGTTCAGGTCCCAAATGTTTTTGTTGTCTGGACATGGATCTTGTCATTACTGCCAAACATTTTTTACCTTGCTCTATGGCATTTGTCCATTCAGTAAGTTCTTGAGGAGTGCATTCTTTAACTCCCTCTATGTTTCCATTGATTAGGTCCACTGGTAGATTGGGTGTTACTAATGCTTTTGTTTGACCACTGAAGAATGGTGTAGTAACATAAATGATGGCTTCAGGTAACTTGCTGACAGTTCCGTTGAAGGCAGTGGCTTGGACGTGGTTGCCTGTGAAACGGTTTGCGTGTACGAAGCGTTCATGTACTAATGTGGACGTGCTTCCGGTGTCACGAAGAACTTCCACCTTCTTGTCTCCTACAAAGCCTGGATAAAATTTGAGACCATTGGACTTTGCAATGACTGTCATAGTTGAATGCTCATTGTAATATCTTCTGTTATATGAGCTTCTGTTTGGCATATATTGTGGTCTGGAGTCCTGTGAATGACTTCTGTAGCGAGGTTTGTTATCTGGTTTATTATTTCCAGGTGCTTTGTTGAGATTGTATTGCTCTCTATTGCTGTATCTTTGAGTTGGTGATGTGGGTCTATCAAAATTTTGATTTTTGGAGACTGCCTGTTTTTTTCCAACATTCATGAGTTTGGTGGCCCTTTTTATGGCAATATGAACATTCTGTGGTTCTGCTGCGGCATTGAGACGTGAAATGCCCTAGTTTATGACATTTGTTGCATTTGATTTTGTCATCTGACTTATATCTTGCATTTTTGTCTTGAGCAAAGCAGACAAAATTTTCTTCAACAGATGGTTTGACTGACTTGTTTGGATAGGCTGCTTTATATTGTCTGATGATCTTGGTTAATGTCTGGATATCAGTAGGATTTCTCTCTATAATGTAGGATTGAATATCTTCTGAGTGAGCATGGGTGATGTTGTCGATAATAATATGTTGACGAAGAGCTTGGTAACTTTCTTCTATTTTGGCCATGGATACCCATCTATCAAACCACATTGACATATTAGCTACAAAAATTTGAGGATCATCATTTTGCTGTGGCCTTTCATTATAGAATTTCTTTCTATAGTTGGCTGAAGTTGCTCCGTATTGGCGCAGTAGAGCTTCCTTGATATCAGAGTAAGTGCTGCGTTCATTGATGGACAGTTTTGAGCAAATGTTGACAGCTTTGCCAGTCAAGAGGGTGAGGAATGAGCTCGACCAATGTGCTTCAGGTAGACCGGATGTTGTAGCTATTTCTTCAAATCTTATGAGATACGAGTCCATATTGTCAATGTTTTCGTTGAAAGCCGATATTTTGTTCATTAATCTGTATTTGTCAAACATATTTGAGTGACCTTGAGTTAGAATGCTTTCTTTGTTTTCTTTATTTTGTTTTTCGAATTCCATTTTTTCTTTTTCATGTTGCCTTTGTTTTTCAGCTTCTTGCCTTTGTTTTTCAGATTCTTGCTCTTGATATTCTTTCTCTTCTTGGCGTTCTGCCCACAGGTCTGGCTTAGGAATTTGCTTCTCTTTTGCTAATTCCATCAATTCAAGGAGTCGTTGTGTTCTAGAACCGGAAGCCATATTTAATTTTTTTGTTAGTTTCTTGTATTGGAGCAAAATGTATAATATCTGGATTTTGGCTTTATCTCAGATATAATAATAATATAGTGACAAAGTTCTTGAAGCCTCAATATGCTAATAATGCTTGACAGTAAAATTGTATTTCACTGGAGTCGTAAGCTTCGATATATAGATCTATTGAGCCGAATACTTTTTTTTACTGGTTTAACAGTTGGTTAAATCTGGTCTTCTGTTTACTTTGTGCCAGACAAATGATTATTTACTGGTCTTCTTTATAATGACTATAATGCCAGTTATTTGCTTTACTGGTCTTTTATATTGCCAGTTATTTGCTTTACTGGTATTTTTTATAATGCCAGTTATTTGATTTACTGGTCTTTTATATTGCCAGTTATTATGTATATTGGTCTTATTCCTTTTGCCAATTACATATAATAATAGATTTCGTGAGTTAGACGTAACTCTAACGAAAATCTTTATAAAAGAATTATCGATAACCAACTGACCTGTTAAACACAGAAATTCTGTCCTCCGTTAAATAAGAATGAAGTTCCTTTGAAGAGTTTAGAAATTGGTCCTAGATCTTGAATAAATTTCGTTAGAAGATGTCCATAAACTTTTATTAGTCGGAGTGCCAGATGTCACAACGTGTGTTGTGGTGCCGGGGATTTCACTTGAATTAAAATAGTTGAATAAATGACGATCTAGGATTCACAATAAAAGATTCTTTGTTAAAACACAACTCTGGAACTTTATTTAAATATAAAACGTAAGTACAGCTTATGTACAAGTTACAGATCAACAAGCATAAATAATATTACAAAGGCTTTAAATCAGAGCTCTTAGAGAACGCGACTGTCCACTAGGAAATTCTTTCATCGACTGCCGTTCTTTCTACTCTCGTCAATTCTCTGGCGCTCAAATGTCTTTATTTATTTTCAAATCAACCAATAGATTTGCAACATCGTAATTACGTCTCGGGTAAAACCTGAGGCGCTGTCAAGGATCTAGATTTGTGGGGTAATTCCTGAGGCTCAGTCAAGGGTTTATATTTCTATTTACACATAAGCTTTTAAATGTGAAATATACAAATAAATCTACAATGGCATCTGTGACATATTACCCCCCCCCCTCCATTTAGCATTTGTATGGTAATAGAAATGCTCATATGTATTAAAAATATTTAAATATACACAAGATACCATACATGAAATTATAGAAAAATGGTTGAGGTAACATATGACAATGCTCTGAAAAATAAAGTCAATGTTGTTGTTGTTTTTTTAAATAGCCACACTTTCTCTATAAAACAAATATGTTGGCCTATTATCATGTTCCACAAAAAAAGTAAAGAACCGTTCACTTTTCTTGGTTGAAAACGTACATTCTACACTCAGATACCTATTTTATAAACGCACAAATGCTAAATGTCATGGTACCAATCAATCAGGAGAAAAATTGAGGGCTCTAAGCCCCTAACGTAAGTACAGATACATTTTTGCACCTTCTTATTCTTTTTTTTTTTTGGGGGGGGGGGGGAAGGGGGGATTTTCTACACTTTGTGCCTACCTTTCGGCGGGCCGGATGGAATCACGTCGTGGGCCGGAACTGGCCCTCGGGTCGTACTTTGGGCATCACTGCTTTAAAAGATAAGATTTAGACTAAAGCCTTGAGGATCGCCGCCGAAAAAAAAATTATTCGAAAATTTTTAAAAATACAATTGAAGTATACATTGTGAGTTATAAGTCTCAAATTTATTTAACTAGAAAAATATCAGATTGAGTAAAGGTTGGAAAAAGGCGACTAGGAAAAGATTATCTGGGTTTAGAACTCATCTCAATCGTGACTCTTTTATTGAAAAATTTCGTTTGAATTATAACTTTTCCAAAGCAAAGTCTTTTTTAAAATAATTATGATAAATTCATTTGAAATTACATAAACTCTGTCTGGAAAAGGGGGGTGGGCGGTAGAGTGAAAATGATTAATAATCGCTCCTTTTTATAATTTCTGCTAATGATTGCATTTGGCATTAAAGAATAGGGCTGGGGTGACTTGATATAATAATTTACTTTATAGCATATATGAATTATATTAGTGACAGATATTTTTTTTTTATTTTGTAATTTCTTAACTATAATACAAAAAGAAAAAAGTATTGGTTTATATGATGGGGGGAAGGTGATTGCGTGTATCACACCTCCCACATGGTACAACCTTTTTCATTTTATATTTACTAATAAAAAAAATGAATTTAGAGTATATGTGCAACATAATATACAATGGGTTCACGTAGCAATACGTAGTTTATATTATATAGATATTCTACTAATTTTGTTCACATACTATGATTTTCCCCATTTAGAGGGCTAGAGTGAGAAGGGTAGCAAAAGCAACCATCCCCCCACCTCACCGAATCCGCTAAGATACCAGAAGTATAGCGACATAATATAAAAATTATATTGTAATTCAACTAATTTTGTTCACAAACTATGATTTCTAATTAAAAGTTGGACCCCCCTCACTCAAAGGGTTTAGGTTGGAAGGGCAGTAGATGCATTCGCCCCCCACCCCACACCACCGGCTAACAGGGGAACAACATAATATAAAGATACGTTAAAATATCAATAACAAGTTTTAATCATATAGATATTTAATGATTCTGTTTATATATGTCACAACGTGTGTTGTGGTGCCGGGGATTTCACTTGAATTAAAATAGTTGAATAAATGACGATCTAGGATTCACAATAAAAGATTCTTTGTTAAAACACAACTCTGGAACTTTATTTAAATATAAAACGTAAGTACAGCTTATGTACAAGTTACAGATCAACAAGCATAAATAATATTACAAAGGCTTTAAATCAGAGCTCTTAGAGAACGCGACTGTCCACTAGGAAATTCTTTCATCGACTGCCGTTCTTTCTACTCTCGTCAATTCTCTGGCGCTCAAATGTCTTTATTTATTTTCAAATCAACCAATAGATTTGCAACATCGTAATTACGTCTCGGGTAAAACCTGAGGCGCTGTCAAGGATCTAGATTTGTGGGGTAATTCCTGAGGCTCAGTCAAGGGTTTATATTTCTATTTACACATAAGCTTTTAAATGTGAAATAAACAAATAAATCTATAATGGCATCTGTGACAATATACATATGGTGCACCCAGTGATTTCTTTTAGCATTTCATTTAAAAAATTAATTCCATATAACGTCAAAGGTAAGAAAATCCACTACGTCACAATGGGCTAGTAACAATTTTTTTTATTAACACGATAGATTTAATGAGGGTTCATAGAGTACACCGAGTTCTAAAAAAAATTCATTTAAAGATATTATATATATATATCGAGACCTGAGTGTGACAGACGGACATTTTGCACAAACCTAATAGCGGCTTTTCCCCTTACGGGGCCGCTAAAAATTACTAAGTTGACCTCAAGTAATTCTTCATTAGTTTGAGGCGCAAGAAGCTTCTTTCACCAGATTCCATAATTACGGGTATTGTATAATGCAATTTTTTTTAATCGCGCGTAGGATTGGCGTTCTCCATATTGATTGACTAGATTCGATTGATTAGAGCAACACCATTAGTAAAATCACTAAAGTTAGAGACACACTTCAGGAAGTTCAGGACAGAATAATAAAAGTAAAGTAGATATAATGCATAGAACACTGAACCATAATTTGCAGAGAGGAACATTTCTTATTCCGTACGCTAGAACAAATTCATACAAGTGCTCCTTCTTCCCTAGTGCCATAAAAGAAAATAATGGGTTGCCTGAATCAGCCAGAAAAACCAACGACTTAGCAGAGTTTAATTCATTGATTAACATGCATGACTAGATTGACACATGAAACGAATAGGACGTAATTATCTTATTTTTTGAAGCAACGTCTGTAATATATAATATATAAAGCAGAAAGTAAGGGGTATGTCGTATATGTGTATGTAGGCCTATGTATGTATGTATGTATGTATGTATGTATGTATGTATGTATGTATGTATGTATGTATGTATGTATGTATGTATGTATGTATGTATGTATGTATGTATGTATGTATGTATGTATGTATGTATGTATGTATGTATAGTATGTATGTATGTATGTATGTATGTAAGTATGTATGTATGTATGTATGTATGTATGCCCCAAATTTAACTCGAAACCATATTTGACCAATCTTGATAATACTTGGCATGAATGTTCATTAGTTTTGGTTTAATGTTCTCCCACAACCGGATAACCCTAAAAATAGACAAAAATACTTAATTGTATATTAACGAGCGAAACTTTTTAACAAATCAGGTAAGCCTGTTTTCACTGTATTTTATATTTGATATGATTATGTCTGCTGAACGTGTAAACCCATTTTCGCACTCAACTTTTATTTTCGTGGCAAAATAAAAAAATCGTAAGGAAACATTCTCGATATTTGACATAGATCTAACTTGAATCCAGTAGGTCAGTAATATTCAAGTTAAGACCCGGAGGCCGCGGCCGGGTCATCCGACTAGTATATAATATAAGATAAAGCCTGAAAACTAATTAACGGAGTACGAACCATAGAACATATGGAGGTGGGAAGTAGACTCAAATTTAGTTTAAGATTAAAGCTATATAATACCCAATCCTCAGATTTACACCTATAGCACTAATCAGTTTCTGCGTTTAAAAAAATACAAGCTATGAAGCTTCCGATGAAAATGAGACTACGACTATATAATACAATTATACTTACTCTGGTGGATGGGGATTGTTTCTTCGATTCCTAGATGTAGGTCTAATGGGTGTAAGTTCAGTGATTTCGCCAACACTAAAATAAGTGTTGTAGGTTGTAGGTTTTGGCACGATGTTGGTCCACATAACTTTTGCATTTTGTTTAATATCGTCGAAATCTTTTTGTGATAACCTAAACTTCTTTTGTAATTGGGCAAGCGTTGAAGTGTCCATCTGCATTGGATACACTCCGGCAGAATCAGTTGAATGTAAGTATTGTAAGTCTAGATTTACTCTAAATCTGCGTAGTTCTGGTACTGCTTCATCGTAACCAGGTAAAATAGGCCAAGTAGCCATGATAATGATTATTGTATTATTATATAATTATAGAAAAAGCAAGATCTAGAATCTAGAATTATAATTTGAATAGATCTATAAATAAATCTATAATATAGTATAATATCTAAATTCTAAATCTATATTCTTTTTTAATTTAGACGTAGATCTTTATTCTGTACAGATTAAGATGTAGATCTAGATCTATACCAAAATGTATTTAAATTAAAAAAATTAATATTAAAAATCCATTAAGTGTGACAAAGTAATTTAATATAGAGATTTAAATTGTATAAAAACTCACTAGGGATAGTGTTATATTTACAATTGCCAAGCAACTGAATTACCGGATAGAGCTCTTATAGCTGGAAGATGCATTTTGAAATTTTAAGATTACGCACATTAACATCTGTTCATGTGACTTTGTTTAGTAGATCTAGATCTAGAATATAGCTATGCGTCATTTCCATGCTAATGTTTGTAAACAAACACTGAAAAGTTTTCGTTGTTGAACTTGTAAAGGTACATATAAACATATTATATCTAGATAAAGATCAAGGTAAATATAGCTAGATTCTTCAGGATAGATTGTATGTTCAAATTATGTTGGGGTTAGTGACCGGTTAGTTACCGTTAGTAGTCTATAGTGTAATAGTCTATAGATTGGGACTAGAATCTAGATCTAGATCTGTATGTGTATCATACACTATCATTCGCTATGTGAGTATGATACACTGTCACTGTGATACAGTAATACTAATACTAATGTCCACTAATGTGATTGTCCTAGTAATGAAATAATGATGATAATGACATGATAACAGATAATATCATAATAATAATAATTATTACTTGATCTAAATGAAATAAATATATATGAACAGAAAAGAAGCTATTTAGTTATGTAGAGCTTGCTGAGAGGGTTACAATGATACCACATTTATCTTTGAATGTTATATAGGAGCAAAGTTATGCCGTTTTATGTGTAGAAAAATGGACTATAGAAAATGTCCAGAAAGCTGTGATCGAAAAAATGAATTTTCGTCTTTATCTCATCATAACTTTATAACCATAATAGATAAAAGCTTGAAATTTGGAACACAGCTACCCTATTATATGATTTTTAATTTGAATGTTTCATCTCACATGCAGCTAACATTCATTCACAGCTAATCCAATTGTTTGAAAATTGACTTCGATCCTTTTTCTAGAATGCTGTTTGGTAGAAACTTCCTCAGCTTTATAATATTTATAAATATAATGTAAAATAACACCTTGATAGCATTCTCTCCACTAGGTTGATCAAAGATAAGCTGTTAAACAATGCATAAATCATTTATATACTTCATATTATCCACGAGAATTACTAATCTCTGGCGCCACATGTCGCTGCATCATGGAGTGACTTCATTTAACATCGTCAGGATGTGCCCAAATTTGCCTTAATTAGCTGATTTCCTTTTATATTTTGTGTACCTAAGTATAGAAAAAAAAGATTTCTAACACTACTCTATAATGGTAGTTATAATTTTTCCACTTACCCATTTCGAAAAATTGCCTAATTTGGCATCATTTATAGCATGTTAGGGGAAGTTTTTTTAATTTTGGAGGACAAAATTTCATTAAAAAATAATGAAATAACAAACTTTAAGCATAAATCTAGGTCTAAATTCAATAAAAATATTCCAAGCTTGCTTAAAAATTATATTAAATGCAAAATTATTCTTACCTATGACTTTACTGTAAATTTTCTAAATAAACACGACTTTCATTTGTTGACAATGTGGTATCATTCAAAAGCTTAGGAATCCTCCTTTAAGATTAGCACAAGGGTTTTTAAAACATGAAGCAAATGTAAAAACAACAATCAATCAACTAACACCATGGTTTTGGAAGTCTAGCCATGGTGTTTCAAAACTATATAGAATAGCAGTTTATAGGTCAGTAGAGTAGGGATGTCAAAGTACCTACTAAATCTAGAATCTACTATATCTAGACAATCTAGTGAGATCATTAATAATCATTATATTTATAACATTAGACGATTAGTCATTAGAATATAGTATAGACTCTAGAGTCTAGAGTCTTAGACTTAGATTTTTACTAATCTAGATCTAGAATTTAGATTTTAGATCTAGAATCTAGATGTAGATCTAAATCTAGCTAGAACTAGACTCTAGAACTTCCTGATTCCTAGAGTAGAGTCTAGATGAGTAGATTCAGTAGAATCTAGAATCCTATTTCTTTTGTCTTTGGTAGGGAGGTGAAATAAAAAATTAATCTTTGAAAAAACAATTTTTCGTTAGTACATCATTAAAATACTTTGAAAGAACTTTCCAATGGTGTTTAAATTATGACTTTATGTTTAATAGTTAGAAAGTTATGATTTTTTTGTGTCATTTTGGCTTAACATTGGTTGACATGGAACAAGTAAGATGAGAGCGTCTTGCTCGCTAAGCCGTAGACGATAGATCTACTTATTAAACAAGAAATTTAATAGTAGATCTAGTATTCGTAGTAAATTTCTAGCTCACAAATCTGATTTCATTTATATTTATGAACTTTACTTGTTTAAAATGTAAATATTGATGAAAATAAACAAATTATCGGTCTAGATCTACAAGAAATATCAGAGAGGTGGGGACAAAATGGCAGCATTGTGATGGCAGAAAATAACAAAATATTAAAAAATTGGGATCAAAATTGCCTGAAACAATTTTTTTCAAATGCACTTTTAGACTTGCTAGTATTTTTAGTACACAAAAACTATTTTAATATATGCAGAATATTAGGCCTTACATGGCCTGAAGTGTTTTTTTTTTTTCAACTTAAGAAATTTCTTTATCAAACTTTATCAAAAACTGTAAAATCCCATAGCCAACAATGCTAACCGTATTTTCAACTTTTCGATATGATGCGGATAATATATCGCGATAAAACTTGGTAGAATTATAGCCAGGAATGATATCTGGCGTAAAAAAAAAAAATGAATATAAAACCATTCTCGTGGACTGTATTGGTAAAACAAAAAAGGGGTATTTTTGATAATAAATTAAAAAATGATAAATAACTTAAAAAAAAAAAACGTAATTAAGCATTAAGGCCATTGTCTAAAGTAATCAATAACACAAGTTTAAAACTTCGCACATTTCATTCATAAGTGTAATAAATTTCCAAGTGTAGCCTATGTAAAAAAAAAGTCAAAAACGCAATCTCAACATTATCAGTAATTTTTTACTTCCGGGTTTTTTTCGCCTAGCTACCTTTGGTTAAAAAATAAGAGTAATAATCCTTTGCACATAATATCACTGAATAATCATGCTAGCGGCGGCTATGATCCTTCCATTTTTCTTTAAGAGTGTGTAAATTTTAATTTAAAAACAAGCATTGACCGAATAAGACGCATAAAATGGCGATTTCTCCCATATATGTAGTCTGCTAACTAGAATGAGCGAAAATTCTCCTTAGCACATGAGTCGTTAAAAAAAATGCTTTTTTTTAAATTTACAACACATAATTTTTCAATAAGATGTTAAGCATTCGATATTAGATATTTATTGTATTTTATGTTCTGTTATATAATATTCTAAATTTTAAAAAGTAATTGATGTCGCTATGAAATGTTAATGTGTGACAAATGTGTAAGTATTTTTTTTTTCTATTGGGTCATCTCTTCGAAAGTAAACCCAATTTTTTAAAACATATTATGTAAAAAAGTGATTGATACAAATTAAAGAAGAGGAACAGTTCATAAAAAACTAATGTTTCAACATGATTAATTAATAATTATAACTTTAGTAAATGTATAGAAAGTCATCACATATTGGCTTTATTCGTTGCTAATATCAACAAAATGTGGCATCGAGTTCATCCATCAAAATCTAGAGTAGATCTGGTCTTATAACTAGATCTAGATCTATATTATATTATAAATATATATATACAAAATAGTTAAAATATAAATATAGGACTAAATTATATCTATTGACATGATTAAACAAAGATAAAGTCTAAAACTAGATTTAGGCCTATAGCTCGAGTTCTAGATCTAGGGACTTAGTCTTAGATCTAGACTATAGAGTTTTGACTAGTCTATACTAGTCTATAGTGACTATAGTCTAGTCCTAGATCTAGATCAGTAGATGTTGATCTAGACTCTAGACCTAGAGTCTAAGTCTAGATCTTATCTTGGTCTAGGCATCTAGAATGAAGGTCTATCATGTTATTCGTTAAAAACTTAAAACCAAAAACTTCTTCTAGCCAGCTTTTTGCTGCTGAGCTGTCAGCTCTTTTGCAGACTGTGCCAAGGAAAAATAGTGTGCTGTTTTCTTCAGCACTGCTGCACAAGGGTGTTGGTTATGTTGGGCTGGAGTGGTAGAAGGGTCTGCCTAAGGTGAATTAGGAAGGGGAATTATTAAAGGATATGGTTTACGGTTTCATAAGGGTGGGCACATTGTTTACAAAGAGGGAGTTGTGTGGGATTTATTTTATTGAGATGATAATATAACACAGGTGTGTGTCCTGTCCTTAGTTGGAAGATTGTTACATTGTAGATTGCTCTTTGCGGGGAGGAAGTTAATACTATTTAGTTTGTTAGGCATATTCATTTCTTGGTTAAAAACTTAAAACCAACGAAATTCTTTAAAGGGAAACTCCGATAGTTTTTCAAATTTTAGTTATTGACTTATTAAAATTCTGCGTAAAAAGTTGTAATAGTAAACATTATATCATTTTTTATTTAAATACTCAGAAAATTTTATATTTAATAAATTAAACAGAAAATTCTTCACGCCCCCTAAAAAACGCGGTTCTGCGAGATTTTGTTTTAAGTTATTTCATGCTTCACTTCCCTAAACAATACTGAAAGAGAAACTTGATTTAACCAATCGTATCGCTTCATTCTTACAGTAGCTATTAGGCTGTTAGGCTTAGTGACGGCCTAGTCCAGAGCTATGATACAGTTATATATATAAACATGTATAGATAGATCCAAAAGCATTAGGATAACCAACTCCAGAAAAAAAAAAGTAACATTTTCATCTAAGCATCTCCCTATCCCAAGAAGTAAATAGATCGTGTGTCTGAATGATTCGAACAAGCTGGTCAGTGTAAGGCTAGTCGAGACTATGTGTAGTCGGTCATGACAAGACAACCAAGCGATAGTGTTTGTTGTGTGTTGAGTGGTCTGGCGAGAAAATACACACTGCCGTGATTAGTCAAGCATGTAAATGTACTTATAATACGCATTTTTTCTTTGCTTACAAGATCCTAGATCTAACTGCATAGACAAAGATATATTTCTTTTACGAGAATGTAAACTTTGCTGTATGGTCTCCTGTTATACAATAAGTCAGTAGATTAAAACACCTTTGTGACGTCACATAGAAACCTGGTGAAAGTCTGACTGTTTTGGATGCGCAGTAAAATTACGTCGGAAAAATATCAATTACTAAGTTATTATTGCAAATAAAAAAAAGAAGAATATATTCATTATCTGTAAATCAAAACACATATTATATCAAAAATTGTCAAAACTATCGGAGTTTCCCTTTAAAAATAAGCCAACAATAAGGCCTTAGCCTGATAGATTATAGGGCAGGCTATCTAGATAGATCTACATTCTAATACATCTAGATCTAAGTCTAATTGTCGAAGTCTAAGTTAAATAAGTATAAGTCTATGTAGATCCAGATGGTTAGGGTTTAGATTTGAAACAGCTCAGCTAAACCTATATTATTTTAGTTTAACCTATCCTTAGTCTGATGAATCGTCTGGGAACCACACATGATCTATCGACTGTGCGTCTTTGTCCATTCCTCCTTGCCCTTTTCCCTTTGGTACAATCTCTTTTAATGACAGGCCAGACCATTCTTTTATATTGTCTTCCCATCCCTAGACTCTGATTATTAACAAACTACATTTTTTAAAATAAAAAATAATTTCTATTTCAAGAATAAAACTTCTATATTCTACATTATTATTATTTTATTTTACTTTGCTAGCTCAGACATGTTAAAAGAAATTTAAAGATTAGAAAGATCTAGATCTGGATCTAGGCCTACATGTCAACATGTGTAAGCTTTATAGTCTCTAGTTCCAATAAAAAGATCATATTTTCTTTTATTCTTTTATCATTGATGAAGTCAATATGTGTTATATTAGACTAGGCTACTGATCTCAGTTTAAAATTCGCAACATCAGTCAAAACCTCTCTAGTAGTCTCTAATTTACTAATTATCAACAAAAACACCAAATGTTAAATAATAATACATTTTAATTTTTATTAAATTAAAAATGGATTAGAATGCTGTTATAAGCTTAAGATCAGTAGATAAGTAAGCCTTATGTAATTTGATATTTCTAAAAGACATTAAGCAATTTATACTAATTATTAATGCTTTACATGACAGTATTCTCCAATAATAAATACAACAATGATAATCTTAAGACCTAATTATTATATTCTTTCAAAAAGTAGTTGCACAAACTATTTAAAAAAAAACATTTACTATATTTTTTGAAGAAAAAAAAGTTATAAAACTTTGACATCTAAAAGCTTCAAGCTACATAATATAAGGTCTGTCATGCTGAAGATTGTGAAGAATGTATGGAAAGTAGCTAACTAATAATGAATCTTTAAATTTTGATGAATATGTCATTGAGTTACTTGCTCTGATGCAAGATTATAAATACGCACCAAGAGGCAAGGCTAGGGAAAGTGGTGCACTCCCACCCGACTACGACCGAAGCAAACAGCTTTGGATTATCCACCTCAATCTGAATCGGCAGTTTTCACTGAAACGGATTGAGGTGTCTACGATAGCAAAGCGATACGAGGCAGATGTCCTACTGTGTCAAGAGACTCTACGCGCTCAGACGAGGGGCCACCCCTTCTTTATGGCTTCACCGCCTACCGGTAATTTTGCTCGAGGTGCCAGATACTAGTAACGTTCGTACGAAATACGCTTACGGCCCGAGTTATGGAATCCAGCGCCCCAGCGGGACCCGGTGAGACAGATACTTTGACAGTTGAGGTGTACAAACATGGTCAGCGATTCACATGCGTAAACCTTTACAATCCACCTAAGTCTGAGTTGCAATTCAAACTGTGTGAGCTATTTGACACAAGGATGTTCGTTGCAGGTGATTTGAGCCCTAAGTCCCCAGCGTGGGGATGCCAGGAGACAGACATTTGAGGGCGCCGACTACTCGAGATATGTGACGAAACAAATCTGGTTGTTTTGCATGGCAAAGACAGCCCCCTAACCTTTCTGCACACCGGGAATGGGAGCGTGTCGCGACCAGACTTGTCACTGGTGTCAACTGACTTAAGGTCACAGTCGAGAGTAAACGTGCTCGAAGACGTCGGTAGCGATCGTATGCCGGTCTTGGTCACAATCGAACTCAAAAAAACTCAACGTGAGTACCCCATTTACAGAACCAAAATGGGTGTACAACCGTGCTAACTGGGATCTGTTTAGGAGTGCATCGGATGCAGCTCTGAACGGACTGGATATCCAAGCAGATTAAATTAACCTGACTTACGGACTCTTGTTGAGGCCATCTTGGGTGCCGCTCGAAGGGCTATCCCGAGGTCCTACGGGGGACGCAAGTTTAGGCACTTTTGGTCTCCCACTCTGGCATGCGTAATCCGACTGAGGCGGGCTGCACGCAGGCAGCACAGTCGTCGAAAAACCGATGAAACCAGAAGAGCTTACAACAAGCTAACGGCGGAGGTAAAGGAAGCCATTGCGGAGGGTACGAGACAAAAATGGGCCAAGACATGTGCTAACCTGGATCTTGCGGACGGACGTCAGGCATGGAAACTTCTCAATAACCTAACTAGGGTGAAAGAACCAAAAGCAGCTGTACCCCTGCAAACGGCTCAAGGCATGGTGGTCACTGACTGTAAAAGGTCGGACGCTCTAAGCTGTGCTTTCGCGGCCCCGACGCATGCTTGGCTGCACATGGCCGAAGGCCGAGGGCACCTGGAGCCTCCGCCATTTTCCTTCGCTGTACCAAGCTAGCTGTGCGGGAACCGCCATTGATGTAACGGTCCCTTTGAGGAACAGCGCATGGATGTGGGACGTGTTCGTGGGGACTTTTTTACAACCCCGCCCGTACAATGGGTGGACTCTCGTCTACCCGTGGGCATCCCCACGGGAGTCTTGTGTTGCTACCCATTTAGCCTAGCCACTTCCTCTAATGGCCGTTTCCACGCGGGCGCCACGGTGAGGCAGGGCAACGTGCCCGCGAATCTTCTATCCTGAAGGTCCTCTAGATTTAGTGATTTTACTAAAAGTGTTACTCTTGTCAAATGTGAATATTCGTTTGTTATGAATCTCACTGCTCAATTTTGTGTCTGTACCTGAGATGAACTCCTATTGAAAAATCAGAGCAGGAAGGACTAGTCCTCCCGTAGTGCTCTGGCAAGAAACTTAGCCGTCCGGCGTAGTGCCTCATAGCTACCATACAAGTCGAGTGACTGCACAGGCAAGTCCCCCCTGTGACAGGTGGGGAAATGTGACGTGTGTTTGGCACGTTTTATGTCTAGGGGATGATTACTTTTGAAAGAAATCACACCCCCACTTATCAGCATGTGAATCGGGAGCAGACACGCAACGAGACAAAGCAATGAAAGATAGATACAAAAGTTAAAATAAAGGATATTTATTTACATAAATATACATATAATAATAAAAAGGGGGAGGGTTTGCATCTATCTCTAGTATATCCTATGTTTAATCATCACTCTTGCACATAATAAGAGAGTATGTCACTTTGTCCTCTGACTTAGCTGGTATTCCTGTTGATGTCGCAGCTGGCTGTGTCCTGGCTTGAGGTTCTGCAGCTGGAGGTGGCGCTCTAGCGGATAGAGGGACGCCGGCGATATAGTTCTTGTGGAGTCTCAATCCCCAAAATCTATTATCTGTAGTGGGCACAGTAGGGCGGGTGGCCGGCTACCGTGGGCACAAGGTTACTGCGGGCAGAGCGGATCTGCCGTGGGCAGCGTAGTTGACAGGATATGTCCAGTGAGTTGCAGAGGGTTGGCGTAGCTATGACGTCTCACACAGACCTGAGCCCATAGGGACGTCGCACCTAATAGCTTGACAGGTGGGCTGTCGAATAGGCGGGCAATGCCGATAGCGCCAAGTAGTAGAGTTGAGTAGTGTCGTGTAGACACTGAACAGCAACAGCAAATAAATAGGCAGACACCTGAGGGAGGCTGCGGATAAACAAAGACAAGTTAGGACATGTCTCTCATGCATCTTATCGATGCCCTCCACTGAGGTGCATTCGTCAGATTGGTAAAATTGCTTTAGAGCATAATTGGGAGAAGATGACAAATGGGGTTTGGAATAATAGATGGCTGCTAGTAGCAATATAGAAATGTACATAAAAGGGGAAATAATAATATGAGAATGTACATAGAAGGGGAAATAATAGTCTCAAATAAACAACACAGGTGGATAGAGAAAGAAAAAGGGGGGGGGGTTGAATTGGGCGATGGTCAGCGACCCAGATGATTGTTTACATATGACCGTGGGTCGAGAACAATGGAGCGTGCTTGAATGTCCCTTCAAGCGGCGCAATTCTCCTTAGAGTAAAATGAGTAAAGGGGAGAGAATTCATATATCTTCTCTAAACGCAGTATCAGTGCGCTAGTAAAATTATCAAGGCGGTCAACCGAGATAAAGGAAGTAGACTAAGATGTACAAATATATACATGGTTGCATCAACTATCAATCGAGCAACGTAGCATTAACAGGGTAATGCAGTATACAAATAAATACATAGGACATGTTTATGTTTTCTACTTACGCCAGTGAGAAATACACAATGCACTAATTAAATATAAATGAACTAAGCAAAATACACATGATAATATCCAATGGAAATAGCCCAAAGTAATTGAGGTGGAACTTGTGATTAAGTTCGGCTTACCCCCAGGTATTCCTCTAGGAGAAAGAATGAGTGATATAGTCCAGACTCGATAGCTCAGCTCGAATGAGAAAGAGAGGGTGATTTGAGTTGGTTAACTTTATATATATGCCTGAAAAGTGTGGGCGGACACCGGAAATGTCCTAGGCTTAGCATTATCTTACACGTGGGTGAAGTAGACTTGAGCCGCACCTTGGAGTATCACGCGGTGTGTTGACCCGTGTAATCTCTTAGATCAAAGAGAGACGTGGGGGGGGGAGAGTGACCTACCTTCCACCCAAGAAGGGGGGGAGGGAGTCAATTGCGGCGTCAGACATCCTGCCGATGAGATCAAAGAGTCTGAGCGTTTCTTTGCCCCGGTCAAGGGAAGATAAATGAAAGGACTGGCCTAATTTTCTCCAAGGTGGTGGACTAAGTCTAGCCTGGTAGAGAGGAAAGGTGTGGCGGGTGAATAATTTAGGGGTAGGATGGAGAAATAATTAAAATAAAATAAATAAATAATGAAAAATAATAATTAATGCTGTGATAATTTAGAGTGACTCTGACAGCGAGTTTTTGACTTGTCACATACGCCGCCGCCAAGATGGATCTATCGCAGAAAGATCCATAAAGTGCGAGCAGACTGATGTCACTCTAACTTTTAAGATCAGTTGTTATCACAGCATTAGAAAAAAAAATCTGGAAAAATAAAGGGGTAGCCATGCCAGGAGGAGAGTCTGTCCAAGTTTGTCCGTGGTCTTACTTCCCGTCCCTGAGTACGGAGTCACCTGGGTGAAACCTTTGGGGTTGCTTGGGAGAGTAGATTGGGCGATTGGATGAGTAGCTTCTTCTTCCTGGGGCGGATTGGTGAGCGTGATTGGGGCTTAGGCGGGGTGCCCAAGGCACGTGTGCTCGTTGGGGCTTATCTCCGAAGCCGCTGTGAGGCGCTTCTCCACGAGAGTAAGTAGTCAGCTTACCTCGGTATCGTCTGACACGGTCAATGTCAGGGAAGAGTGGCCTGATAAAGAATGTGGAGTTCTGCCTGAGAACGTCCCCACGAGTGCGATAATCTGGCTTACATCGTGGCTTCCTGACACGGTTAATGCCAGGGGTAGGTTGATATTGAATGGTGGCTGAGGAGCCATGTTGAGAAGAGTTTTCACGAGCGCGAGGGTTCGGCTTACCTCGTGACTTCCTGACACTATCAATGCCAGGGGGAGGTTGATTCGGAATGGTGGCTGAGGAGCCATGCAAAGGAGTGAGTCCACGAGAGCAAGGGTTCATCTTACCTCGGGGCATTCTGACACTGTCAATGTCAGAGGAATGTTGCATGATTTTGGCTGAGTAGCCTGTGTCAAGTAGACCCTCACGAGAGCGGGTGTACGACTTAACTCGTGACTTCCCAGCAGTGTCAATGCCAGGGCGGAGTGGTTTGAGCTTCGCTGATGAGTCGGGACTAGGCGCGTCAGTGTGGCGACCAGGGCTTCCAACCAGCTGGTTGCTGCCACGTTTCTGCTTCGTCGATCTACCGACGGGCAGAGAGAAATACGGTTTGTTGACTACTCCAAGAGGGACATATTTGGAGCCCAGAATGAAGTCGTACACTGGCGTGTCCATGACGGCGGCATCAATGGTGCCATGTACGTATCTGCACTCCACGTGCACCCTCGCGACAGGTAGAACCTGCGGGGGAGTGCCACGGTCTATGGACTGGATTGTCACTGTTCCACCAGTGAGATCCGATGGGTCAATCAGCTTCTTATTGATAACCGCGCCGAACGAACAGCCTGAGTCGTATAGGCCCAAAACTTCGACACCGTTAGCCAGAATGTTCTCTACTCCCGGAGGAGAAGAGATGGGGTGAGGTAGCACTGGTGGGAGTTCTGGTTGGCCGAGATCAATGGCAGTGGGTTGAGGAACCACGGCCATCGTGGAGACGACGTATGTGTCCTCCTCTGGTTGGTCAAATGGATCAATCACAGAGGGTTGAGGGACTGGCGCCACCATTGATAGGGTCCGTGGGGCCTGCTGCTGCCGGTGTGGAGTGGGTCTACTGTCACGCGCGCCATGACGTGAGTCACGCTGAGAGTAGTTGGCCTGGTTATAGCGAGACTGGTGGTTGGGGCGGTTATTGTGGTTATGAGGGACTGATTGCCGGCCTGGTGCCTGGTTGGGCTGGGGAGTTTTAGGAGCAAGGTTGGATTGAGCAGGAGAAGTGGGTTGGTCTGTTTGCTGGTCTGTCGCGGTTGCTTTACCTTTTAAGTCCTTACGGGCGTTCAAGTACCGGTCAGCGGCGGAAGCTATGTCAGCGGGTGCAGTTGCTTGTTGCTCCTTGACATAAACTCTGACCTCTGGGGACATGCATTCCAACAGCTGCTCAGAGAGTATGAGGCATGCTAGGCCGTCAAAAGTCTCTGGCAATTGGCTGAGAGCGTGCCACCTGACAAGGTACTTGTCCAGTCTCTCGCAGAGGTTGCCGTAGGTCTCTCTGCGTTCGAGGCGGGAGCTTCTGAACTTTTTGTGGTAGGCCTCGGCGGTCAACTCGAACTGGACGAGTAGCGCCTGTTTGAGGGCTGTGTAGTCCTCTCGCTGGCCGGAGGGAAGTTTGGAGTAAACCTCGTAGGCTTTGCCTCGGAGGCATTGGGATAGCCGGAAGCACCATTTCTCCTCTGGCAGACCGTAAAAGCGTGCTACTTCCTCAAAACGGACAAGATAAACTTCGATGTTATCTGTCTTGTCGTCGAAGTGCTCCATTGGCATGTGGGGCAAACCGTTCAAGGAACTTTGAAAGGATGCTGGGCTAGCCGGGCGAGACTCAGAAGAAGCCTGTCGGGCGGCCTCGTTCTCTTTGTCCGCGGCTATCTTTTCTCTCGCTGTAATTTCTTTTTCTTTGGCTATGGCTATTTCAGCTTCCTTTCTTTCCTTCTCTTTAGCAATGGCTATTTCAGCTTCCTTTCTTTCCCTTTCTTTAGCAATAGCTATATCATTATCCTTTTCCTTCATCGCTAGTTCATGCTCCCTTGCTAATCTTCTTTCTTCCTTTTCGTCTTCCTGTCTTCTAAACGCCTCAAATTGTGCTCTCACATATTCCTTCCGTTCTGCCTCATCGTCAAATATGGTGGCTGCGAAATCCTTCAATTCAGCTAATTTCTGCTTCATGTCAGAGTCCGCTTTCGAGCGTGTGCCGCTGGCCATAATGATGAGGGGTGGGTAATGAGAGGTACTAGGATGGTGGAGGGGCCGATAGAATGGATAGTAGGATTGAGCTAGAATTAAAGAAAGTGGGTTAGTGAAAGTGAGTCGCTGGTTATAGGGAAGAGTGCAAAAGGAATGTGGTGTCTGCCTATGTTAATCACAAAGTTCCTGCAAGAAAATATTACACATGAAATGCAATAATAATAAATAAATGAAAAATATGACAGAAGTGACACTCTTGATAATGCGAAGTGATGATACTTATAAATATTTTTAGAAAAATATTGATATGGAATTTAGTTATTGCTGCCTGTTCGTGCCTGCTGTACTAATGGGTTAAATCCACGGACGGGCTCGCCAAAATGTGACAGGTGGGGAAATGTGACGTGTGTTTGGCACGTTTTATGTCTAGGGGATGATTATTTTTGAAAGAAATCACACCCCCACTTATCAGCATGTGAATCGGGAGCAGACACGCAACGAGACAAAGCAATGAAAGATAGATACAAAAGTTAAAATAAAGGATATTTATTTACATAAATATACATATAATAATAAAAAGGGGGAGGGTTTGCATCTATCTCTAGTATATCCTATGTTTAATCATCACTCTTGCACATAATAAGAGAGTATGTCACTTTGTCCTCTGACTTAGCTGGTATTCCTGTTGATGTCGCAGCTGGCTGTGTCCTGGCTTGAGGTTCTGCAGCTGGAGGTGGCGCTCTAGCGGATAGAGGGACGCCGGCGATATAGTTCTTGTGGAGTCTCAATCCCCAAAATCTATTATCTGTAGTGGGCACAGTAGGGCGGGTGGCCGGCTACCGTGGGCACAAGGTTACTGCGGGCAGAGCGGATCTGCCGTGGGCAGCGTAGTTGACAGGATATGTCCAGTGAGTTGCAGAGGGTTGGCGTAGCTATGACGTCTCACACAGACCTGAGCCCATAGGAACGTCGCACCTAATAGCTTGACAGGTGGGCTGTCGAATAGGCGGGCAATGCCGATAGCGCCAAGTAGTAGAGTTGAGTAGTGTCGTGTAGACACTGAACAGCAACAGCAAATAAATAGGCAGACACCTGAGGGAGGCTGCGGATAAACAAAGACAAGTTAGGACATGTCTCTCATGCATCTTATCGATGCCCTCCACTGAGGTGCATTCGTCAGATTGGTAAAATTGCTTTAGAGCATAATTGGGAGAAGATGACAAATGGGGTTTGGAATAATAGATGGCTGCTAGTAGCAATATAGAAATGTACATAAAAGGGGAAATAATAATATGAGAATGTACATAGAAGGGGAAATAATAGTCTCAAATAAACAACACAGGTGGATAGAGAAAGAAAAAGGGGGGGGGTTGAATTGGGCGATGGTCAGCGACCCAGATGATTGTTTACATATGACCGTGGGTCGAGAACAATGGAGCGTGCTTGAATGTCCCTTCAAGCGGCGCAATTCTCCTTAGAGTAAAATGAGTAAAGGGGAGAGAATTCATATATCTTCTCTAAACGCAGTATCAGTGCGCTAGTAAAATTATCAAGGCGGTCAACCGAGATAAAGGAAGTAGACTAAGATGTACAAATATATACATGGTTGCATCAACTATCAATCGAGCAACGTAGCATTAACAGGGTAATGCAGTATACAAATAAATACATAGGACATGTTTATGTTTTCTACTTACGCCAGTGAGAAATACACAATGCACTAATTAAATATAAATGAACTAAGCAAAATACACATGATAATATCCAATGGAAATAGCCCAAAGTAATTGAGGTGGAACTTGTGATTAAGTTCGGCTTACCCCCAGGTATTCCTCTAGGAGAAAGAATGAGTGATATAGTCCAGACTCGATAGCTCAGCTCGAATGAGAAAGAGAGGGTGATTTGAGTTGGTTAACTTTATATATATGCCTGAAAAGTGTGGGCGGACACCGGAAATGTCCTAGGCTTAGCATTATCTTACACGTGGGTGAAGTAGACTTGAGCCGCACCTTGGAGTATCACGCGGTGTGTTGACCCGTGTAATCTCTTAGATCAAAGAGAGACGTGGGGGGGGGGGGAGAGTGACCTACCTTCCACCCAAGAAGGGGGGGAGGGAGTCAATTGCGGCGTCAGACATCCTGCCGATGAGATCAAAGAGTCTGAGCGTATCTTTGCCCCGGTCAAGGGAAGATAAATGAAAGGACTGGCCTAATTTTCTCCAAGGTGGTGGACTAAGTCTAGCCTGGTAGAGAGGAAAGGTGTGGCGGGTGAATAATTTAGGGGTAGGATGGAGAAATAATTAAAATAAAATAAATAAATAATGAAAAATAATAATTAATGCTGTGATAATTTAGAGTGACTCTGACAGCGAGTTTTTGACTTGTCACATACGCCGCCGCCAAGATGGATCTATCGCAGAAAGATCCATAAAGTGCGAGCAGACTGATGTCACTCTAACTTTTAAGATCAGTTGTTATCACAGCATTAGAAAAAAAAATCTGGAAAAATAAAGGGGTAGCCATGCCAGGAGGAGAGTCTGTCCAAGTTTGTCCGTGGTCTTACTTCCCGTCCCTGAGTACGGAGTCACCTGGGTGAAACCTTTGGGGTTGCTTGGGAGAGTAGATTGGGCGATTGGATGAGTAGCTTCTTCTTCCTGGGGCGGATTGGTGAGCGTGATTGGGGCTTAGGCGGGGTGCCCAAGGCACGTGTGCTCGTTGGGGCTTATCTCGGAAGCCGCTGTGAGGCGCTTCTCCACGAGAGTAAGTAGTCAGCTTACCTCGGTATCGTCTGACACGGTCAATGTCAGGGAAGAGTGGCCTGATAAAGAATGTGGAGTTCTGCCTGAGAACGTCCCCACGAGTGCGATAATCTGGCTTACATCGTGGCTTCCTGACACGGTTAATGCCAGGGGTAGGTTGATATTGAATGGTGGCTGAGGAGCCATGTTGAGAAGAGTTTTCACGAGCGCGAGGGTTCGGCTTACCTCGTGACTTCCTGACACTATCAATGCCAGGGGGAGGTTGATTCGGAATGGTGGCTGAGGAGCCATGCAAAGGAGTGAGTCCACGAGAGCAAGGGTTCATCTTACCTCGGGGCATTCTGACACTGTCAATGTCAGAGGAATGTTGCATGATTTTGGCTGAGTAGCCTGTGTCAAGTAGACCCTCACGAGAGCGGGTGTACGACTTAACTCGTGACTTCCCAGCAGTGTCAATGCCAGGGCGGAGTGGTTTGAGCTTCGCTGATGAGTCGGGACTAGGCGCGTCAGTGTGGCGACCAGGGCTTCCAACCAGCTGGTTGCTGCCACGTTTCTGCTTCGTCGATCTACCGACGGGCAGAGAGAAATACGGTTTGTTGACTACTCCAAGAGGGACATATTTGGAGCCCAGAATGAAGTCGTACACTGGCGTGTCCATGACGGCGGCATCAATGGTGCCATGTACGTATCTGCACTCCACGTGCACCCTCGCGACAGGTAGAACCTGCGGGGGAGTGCCACGGTCTATGGACTGGATTGTCACTGTTCCACCAGTGAGATCCGATGGGTCAATCAGCTTCTTATTGATAACCGCGCCGAACGAACAGCCTGAGTCGTATAGGCCCAAAACTTCGACACCGTTAGCCAGAATGTTCTCTACTCCCGGAGGAGAAGAGATGGGGTGAGGTAGCACTGGTGGGAGTTCTGGTTGGCCGAGATCAATGGCAGTGGGTTGAGGAACCACGGCCATCGTGGAGACGACGTATGTGTCCTCCTCTGGTTGGTCAAATGGATCAATCACAGAGGGTTGAGGGACTGGCGCCACCATTGATAGGGTCCGTGGGGCCTGCTGCTGCCGGTGTGGAGTGGGTCTACTGTCACGCGCGCCATGACGTGAGTCACGCTGAGAGTAGTTGGCCTGGTTATAGCGAGACTGGTGGTTGGGGCGGTTATTGTGGTTATGAGGGACTGATTGCCGGCCTGGTGCCTGGTTGGGCTGGGGAGTTTTAGGAGCAAGGTTGGATTGAGCAGGAGAAGTGGGTTGGTCTGTTTGCTGGTCTGTCGCGGTTGCTTTACCTTTTAAGTCCTTACGGGCGTTCAAGTACCGGTCAGCGGCGGAAGCTATGTCAGCGGGTGCAGTTGCTTGTTGCTCCTTGACATAAACTCTGACCTCTGGGGACATGCATTCCAACAGCTGCTCAGAGAGTATGAGGCATGCTAGGCCGTCAAAAGTCTCTGGCAATTGGCTGAGAGCGTGCCACCTGACAAGGTACTTGTCCAGCCTCTCGCAGAGGTTGCCGTAGGTCTCTCTGCGTTCGAGGCGGGAGCTTCTGAACTTTTTGTGGTAGGCCTCGGCGGTCAACTCGAACTGGACGAGTAGCGCCTGTTTGAGGGCTGTGTAGTCCTCTCGCTGGCCGGAGGGAAGTTTGGAGTAAACCTCGTAGGCTTTGCCTCGGAGGCATTGGGATAGCCGGAAGCACCATTTCTCCTCTGGCAGACCGTAAAAGCGTGCTACTTCCTCAAAACGGACAAGATAAACTTCGATGTTATCTGTCTTGTCGTCGAAGTGCTCCATTGGCATGTGGGGCAAACCGTTCAAGGAACTTTGAAAGGATGCTGGGCTAGCCGGGCGAGACTCAGAAGAAGCCTGTCGGGCGGCCTCGTTCTCTTTGTCCGCGGCTATCTTTTCTCTCGCTGTAATTTCTTTTTCTTTGGCTATGGCTATTTCAGCTTCCTTTCTTTCCTTCTCTTTAGCAATGGCTATTTCAGCTTCCTTTCTTTCCCTTTCTTTAGCAATAGCTATATCATTATCCTTTTCCTTCATCGCTAGTTCATGCTCCCTTGCTAATCTTCTTTCTTCCTTTTCGTCTTCCTGTCTTCTAAACGCCTCAAATTGTGCTCTCACATATTCCTTCCGTTCTGCCTCATCGTCAAATATGGTGGCTGCGAAATCCTTCAATTTAGCTAATTTCTGCTTCATGTCAGAGTCCGCTTTCGAGCGTGTGCCGCTGGCCATAATGATGAGGGGTGGGTAATGAGAGGTACTAGGATGGTGGAGGGGCCGATAGAATGGATAGTAGGATTGAGCTAGAATTAAAGAAAGTGGGTTAGTGAAAGTGAGTCGCTGGTTATAGGGAAGAGTGCAAAAGGAATGTGGTGTCTGCCTATGTTAATCACAAAGTTCCTGCAAGAAAATATTACACATGAAATGCAATAATAATAAATAAATGAAAAATATGACAGAAGTGACACTCTTGATAATGCGAAGTGATGATACTTATAAATATTTTTAGAAAAATATTGATATGGAATTTAGTTATTGCTGCCTGTTCGTGCCTGCTGTACTAATGGGTTAAATCCACGGACGGGCTCGCCAAAATGTGACAGGTGGGGAAATGTGACGTGTGTTTGGCACGTTTTATGTCTAGGGGATGATTATTTTTGAAAGAAATCACACCCCCACTTATCAGCATGTGAATCGGGAGCAGACACGCAACGAGACAAAGCAATGAAAGATAGATACAAAAGTTAAAATAAAGGATATTTATTTACATAAATATACATATAATAATAAAAAGGGGGAGGGTTTGCATCTATCTCTAGTATATCCTATGTTTAATCATCACTCTTGCACATAATAAGAGAGTATGTCACTTTGTCCTCTGACTTAGCTGGTATTCCTGTTGATGTCGCAGCTGGCTGTGTCCTGGCTTGAGGTTCTGCAGCTGGAGGTGGCGCTCTAGCGGATAGAGGGACGCCGGCGATATAGTTCTTGTGGAGTCTCAATCCCCAAAATCTATTATCTGTAGTGGGCACAGTAGGGCGGGTGGCCGGCTACCGTGGGCACAAAATTACTGCGGGCAGAGCGGATCTGCCGTGGGCAGCGTAGTTGACAGGATATGTCCAGTGAGTTGCAGAGGGTTGGCGTAGCTATGACGTCTCACACAGACCTGAGCCCATAGGGACGTCGCACCTAATAGCTTGACAGGTGGGCTGTCGAATAGGCGGGCAATGCCGATAGCGCCAAGTAGTAGAGTTGAGTAGTGTCGTGTAGACACTGAACAGCAACAGCAAATAAATAGGCAGACACCTGAGGGAGGCTGCGGATAAACAAAGACAAGTTAGGACATGTCTCTCATGCATCTTATCGATGCCCTCCACTGAGGTGCATTCGTCAGATTGGTAAAATTGCTTTAGAGCATAATTGGGAGAAGATGACAAATGGGGTTTGGAATAATAGATGGCTGCTAGTAGCAATATAGAAATGTACATAAAAGGGGAAATAATAATAATATGAGAATGTACATAGAAGGGGAAATAATAGTCTCAAATAAACAACACAGGTGGATAGAGAAAGAAAAAGGGGGGGGGTTGAATTGGGCGATGGTCAGCGACCCAGATGATTGTTTACATATGACCGTGGGTCGAGAACAATGGAGCGTGCTTGAATGTCCCTTCAAGCGGCGCAATTCTCCTTAGAGTAAAATGAGTAAAGGGGAGAGAATTCATATATCTTCTCTAAACGCAGTATCAGTGCGCTAGTAAAATTATCAAGGCGGTCAACCGAGATAAAGGAAGTAGACTAAGATGTACAAATATATACATGGTTGCATCAACTATCAATCGAGCAACGTAGCATTAACAGGGTAATGCAGTATACAAATAAATACATAGGACATGTTTATGTTTTCTACTTACGCCAGTGAGAAATACACAATGCACTAATTAAATATAAATGAACTAAGCAAAATACACATGATAATATCCAATGGAAATAGCCCAAAGTAATTGAGGTGGAACTTGTGATTAAGTTCGGCTTACCCCCAGGTATTCCTCTAGGAGAAAGAATGAGTGATATAGTCCAGACTCGATAGCTCAGCTCGAATGAGAAAGAGAGGGTGATTTGAGTTGGTTAACTTTATATATATGCCTGAAAAGTGTGGGCGGACACCGGAAATGTCCTAGGCTTAGCATTATCTTACACGTGGGTGAAGTAGACTTGAGCCGCACCTTGGAGTATCACGCGGTGTGTTGACCCGTGTAATCTCTTAGATCAAAGAGAGACGTGGGGGGGGGAGAGTGACCTACCTTCCACCCAAGAAGGGGGGGAGGGAGTCAATTGCGGCGTCAGACATCCTGCCGATGAGATCAAAGAGTCTGAGCGTATCTTTGCCCCGGTCAAGGGAAGATAAATGAAAGGACTGGCCTAATTTTCTCCAAGGTGGTGGACTAAGTCTAGCCTGGTAGAGAGGAAAGGTGTGGCGGGTGAATAATTTAGGGGTAGGATGGAGAAATAATTAAAATAAAATAAATAAATAATGAAAAATAATAATTAATGCTGTGATAATTTAGAGTGACTCTGACAGCGAGTTTTTGACTTGTCACATACGCCGCCGCCAAGATGGATCTATCGCAGAAAGATCCATAAAGTGCGAGCAGACTGATGTCACTCTAACTTTTAAGATCAGTTGTTATCACAGCATTAGAAAAAAAAATCTGGAAAAATAAAGGGGTAGCCATGCCAGGAGGAGAGTCTGTCCAAGTTTGTCCGTGGTCTTACTTCCCGTCCCTGAGTACGGAGTCACCTGGGTGAAACCTTTGGGGTTGCTTGGGAGAGTAGATTGGGCGATTGGATGAGTAGCTTCTTCTTCCTGGGGCGGATTGGTGAGCGTGATTGGGGCTTAGGCGGGGTGCCCAAGGCACGTGTGCTCGTTGGGGCTTATCTCGGAAGCCGCTGTGAGGCGCTTCTCCACGAGAGTAAGTAGTCAGCTTACCTCGGTATCGTCTGACACGGTCAATGTCAGGGAAGAGTGGCCTGATAAAGAATGTGGAGTTCTGCCTGAGAACGTCCCCACGAGTGCGATAATCTGGCTTACATCGTGGCTTCCTGACACGGTTAATGCCAGGGGTAGGTTGATATTGAATGGTGGCTGAGGAGCCATGTTGAGAAGAGTTTTCACGAGCGCGAGGGTTCGGCTTACCTCGTGACTTCCTGACACTATCAATGCCAGGGGGAGGTTGATTCGGAATGGTGGCTGAGGAGCCATGCAAAGGAGTGAGTCCACGAGAGCAAGGGTTCATCTTACCTCGGGGCATTCTGACACTGTCAATGTCAGAGGAATGTTGCATGATTTTGGCTGAGTAGCCTGTGTCAAGTAGACCCTCACGAGAGCGGGTGTACGACTTAACTCGTGACTTCCCAGCAGTGTCAATGCCAGGGCGGAGTGGTTTGAGCTTCGCTGATGAGTCGGGACTAGGCGCGTCAGTGTGGCGACCAGGGCTTCCAACCAGCTGGTTGCTGCCACGTTTCTGCTTCGTCGATCTACCGACGGGCAGAGAGAAATACGGTTTGTTGACTACTCCAAGAGGGACATATTTGGAGCCCAGAATGAAGTCGTACACTGGCGTGTCCATGACGGCGGCATCAATGGTGCCATGTACGTATCTGCACTCCACGTGCACCCTCGCGACAGGTAGAACCTGCGGGGGAGTGCCACGGTCTATGGACTGGATTGTCACTGTTCCACCAGTGAGATCCGATGGGTCAATCAGCTTCTTATTGATAACCGCGCCGAACGAACAGCCTGAGTCGTATAGGCCCAAAACTTCGACACCGTTAGCCAGAATGTTCTCTACTCCCGGAGGAGAAGAGATGGGGTGAGGTAGCACTGGTGGGAGTTCTGGTTGGCCGAGATCAATGGCAGTGGGTTGAGGAACCACGGCCATCGTGGAGACGACGTATGTGTCCTCCTCTGGTTGGTCAAATGGATCAATCACAGAGGGTTGAGGGACTGGCGCCACCATTGATAGGGTCCGTGGGGCCTGCTGCTGCCGGTGTGGAGTGGGTCTACTGTCACGCGCGCCATGACGTGAGTCACGCTGAGAGTAGTTGGCCTGGTTATAGCGAGACTGGTGGTTGGGGCGGTTATTGTGGTTATGAGGGACTGATTGCCGGCCTGGTTGGGCTGGGGAGTTTTAGGAGCAAGGTTGGATTGAGCAGGAGAAGTGGGTTGGTCTGTTTGCTGGTCTGTCGCGGTTGCTTTACCTTTTAAGTCCTTACGGGCGTTCAAGTACCGGTCAGCGGCGGAAGCTATGTCAGCGGGTGCAGTTGCTTGTTGCTCCTTGACATAAACTCTGACCTCTGGGGACATGCATTCCAACAGCTGCTCAGAGAGTATGAGGCATGCTAGGCCGTCAAAAGTCTCTGGCAATTGGCTGAGAGCGTGCCACCTGACAAGGTACTTGTCCAGCCTCTCGCAGAGGTTGCCGTAGGTCTCTCTGCGTTCGAGGCGGGAGCTTCTGAACTTTTTGTGGTAGGCCTCGGCGGTCAACTCGAACTGGACGAGTAGCGCCTGTTTGAGGGCTGTGTAGTCCTCTCGCTGGCCGGAGGGAAGTTTGGAGTAAACCTCGTAGGCTTTGCCTCGGAGGCATTGGGATAGCCGGAAGCACCATTTCTCCTCTGGCAGACCGTAAAAGCGTGCTACTTCCTCAGGACGGACAAGATAAACTTCGATGTTATCTGTCTTGTCGTCGAAGTGCTCCATTGGCATGTGGGGCAAACCGTTCAAGGAACTTTGAAAGGATGCTGGGCTAGCCGGGCGAGACTCAGAAGAAGCCTGTCGGGCGGCCTCGTTCTCTTTGTCCGCGGCTATCTTTTCTCTCGCTGTAATTTCTTTTTCTTTGGCTATGGCTATTTCAGCTTCCTTTCTTTCCTTCTCTTTAGCAATGGCTATTTCAGCTTCCTTTCTTTCCCTTTCTTTAGCAATAGCTATATCATTATCCTTTTCCTTCATCGCTAGTTCATGCTCCCTTGCTAATCTTCTTTCTTCCTTTTCGTCTTCCTGTCTTCTAAACGCCTCAAATTGTGCTCTCACATATTCCTTCCGTTCTGCCTCATCGTCAAATATGGTGGCTGCGAAATCCTTCAATTTAGCTAATTTCTGCTTCATGTCAGAGTCCGCTTTCGAGCGTGTGCCGCTGGCCATAATGATGAGGGGTGGGTAATGAGAGGTACTAGGATGGTGGAGGGGCCGATAGAATGGATAGTAGGATTGAGCTAGAATTAAAGAAAGTGGGTTAGTGAAAGTGAGTCGCTGGTTATAGGGAAGAGTGCAAAAGGAATGTGGTGTCTGCCTATGTTAATCACAAAGTTCCTGCAAGAAAATATTACACATGAAATGCAATAATAATAAATAAATGAAAAATATGACAGAAGTGACACTCTTGATAATGCGAAGTGATGATACTTATAAATATTTTTAGAAAAATATTGATATGGAATTTAGTTATTGCTGCCTGTTCGTGCCTGCTGTACTAATGGGTTAAATCCACGGACGGGCTCGCCAAAATGTGACAGGTGGGGAAATGTGACGTGTGTTTGGCACGTTTTATGTCTAGGGGATGATTATTTTTGAAAGAAATCACACCCCCACTTATCAGCATGTGAATCGGGAGCAGACACGCAACGAGACAAAGCAATGAAAGATAGATACAAAAGTTAAAATAAAGGATATTTATTTACATAAATATACATATAATAATAAAAAGGGGGAGGGTTTGCATCTATCTCTAGTATATCCTATGTTTAATCATCACTCTTGCACATAATAAGAGAGTATGTCACTTTGTCCTCTGACTTAGCTGGTATTCCTGTTGATGTCGCAGCTGGCTGTGTCCTGGCTTGAGGTTCTGCAGCTGGAGGTGGCGCTCTAGCGGATAGAGGGACGCCGGCGATATAGTTCTTGTGGAGTCTCAATCCCCAAAATCTATTATCTGTAGTGGGCACAGTAGGGCGGGTGGCCGGCTACCGTGGGCACAAGGTTACTGCGGGCAGAGCGGATCTGCCGTGGGCAGCGTAGTTGACAGGATATGTCCAGTGAGTTGCAGAGGGTTGGCGTAGCTATGACGTCTCACACAGACCTGAGCCCATAGGGACGTCGCACCTAATAGCTTGACAGGTGGGCTGTCGAATAGGCGGGCAATGCCGATAGCGCCAAGTAGTAGAGTTGAGTAGTGTCGTGTAGACACTGAACAGCAACAGCAAATAAATAGGCAGACACCTGAGGGAGGCTGCGGATAAACAAAGACAAGTTAGGACATGTCTCTCATGCATCTTATCGATGCCCTCCACTGAGGTGCATTCGTCAGATTGGTAAAATTGCTTTAGAGCATAATTGGGAGAAGATGACAAATGGGGTTTGGAATAATAGATGGCTGCTAGTAGCAATATAGAAATGTACATAAAAGGGGAAATAATAATATGAGAATGTACATAGAAGGGGAAATAATAGTCTCAAATAAACAACACAGGTGGATAGAGAAAGAAAAAGGGGGGGGGGGGTTGAATTGGGCGATGGTCAGCGACCCAGATGATTGTTTACATATGACCGTGGGTCGAGAACAATGGAGCGTGCTTGAATGTCCCTTCAAGCGGCGCAATTCTCCTTAGAGTAAAATGAGTAAAGGGGAGAGAATTCATATATCTTCTCTCAACGCAGTATCAGTGCGCTAGTAAAATTATCAAGGCGGTCAACCGAGATAAAGGAAGTAGACTAAGATGTACAAATATATACATGGTTGCATCAACTATCAATCGAGCAACGTAGCATTAACAGGGTAATGCAGTATACAAATAAATACATAGGACATGTTTATGTTTTCTACTTACGCCAGTGAGAAATACACAATGCACCAATTAAATATAAATGAACTAAGCAAAATACACATGATAATATCCAATGGAAATAGCCCAAAGTAATTGAGGTGGAACTTGTGATTAAGTTCGGCTTACCCCCAGGTATTCCTCTAGGAGAAAGAATGAGTGATATAGTCCAGACTCGATAGCTCAGCTCGAATGAGAAAGAGAGGGTGATTTGAGTTGGTTAACTTTATATATATGCCTGAAAAGTGTGGGCGGACACCGGAAATGTCCTAGGCTTAGCATTATCTTACACGTGGGTGAAGTAGACTTGAGCCGCACCTTGGAGTATCGCGCGGTGTGTTGACCCGTGTAATCTCTTAGATCAAAGAGAGACGTGGGGGGGGGGGGGAGAGTGACCTACCTTCCACCCAAGAAGGGGGGGAGGGAGTCAATTGCGGCGTCAGACATCCTGCCGATGAGATCAAAGAGTCTGAGCGTATCTTTGCCCCGGTCAAGGGAAGATAAATGAAAGGACTGGCCTAATTTTCTCCAAGGTGGTGGACTAAGTCTAGCCTGGTAGAGAGGAAAGGTGTGGCGGGTGAATAATTTAGGGGTAGGATGGAGAAATAATTAAAATAAAATAAATAAATAATGAAAAATAATAATTAATGCTGTGATAATTTAGAGTGACTCTGACAGCGAGTTTTTGACTTGTCACATACGCCGCCGCCAAGATGGATCTATCGCAGAAAGATCCATAAAGTGCGAGCAGACTGATGTCACTCTAACTTTTAAGATCAGTTGTTATCACAGCATTAGAAAAAAAAATCTGGAAAAATAAAGGGGTAGCCATGCCAGGAGGAGAGTCTGTCCAAGTTTGTCCGTGGTCTTACTTCCCGTCCCTGAGTACGGAGTCACCTGGGTGAAACCTTTGGGGTTGCTTGGGAGAGTAGATTGGGCGATTGGATGAGTAGCTTCTTCTTCCTGGGGCGGATTGGTGAGCGTGATTGGGGCTTAGGCGGGGTGCCCAAGGCACGTGTGCTCGTTGGGGCTTATCTCGGAAGCCGCTGTGAGGCGCTTCTCCACGAGAGTAAGTAGTCAGCTTACCTCGGTATCGTCTGACACGGTCAATGTCAGGGAAGAGTGGCCTGATAAAGAATGTGGAGTTCTGCCTGAGAACGTCCCCACGAGTGCGATAATCTGGCTTACATCGTGGCTTCCTGACACGGTTAATGCCAGGGGTAGGTTGATATTGAATGGTGGCTGAGGAGCCATGTTGAGAAGAGTTTTCACGAGCGCGAGGGTTCGGCTTACCTCGTGACTTCCTGACACTATCAATGCCAGGGGGAGGTTGATTCGGAATGGTGGCTGAGGAGCCATGCAAAGGAGTGAGTCCACGAGAGCAAGGGTTCATCTTACCTCGGGGCATTCTGACACTGTCAATGTCAGAGGAATGTTGCATGATTTTGGCTGAGTAGCCTGTGTCAAGTAGACCCTCACGAGAGCGGGTGTACGACTTAACTCGTGACTTCCCAGCAGTGTCAATGCCAGGGCGGAGTGGTTTGAGCTTCGCTGATGAGTCGGGACTAGGCGCGTCAGTGTGGCGACCAGGGCTTCCAACCAGCTGGTTGCTGCCACGTTTCTGCTTCGTCGATCTACCGACGGGCAGAGAGAAATACGGTTTGTTGACTACTCCAAGAGGGACATATTTGGAGCCCAGAATGAAGTCGTACACTGGCGTGTCCATGACGGCGGCATCAATGGTGCCATGTACGTGTCTGCACTCCACGTGCACCCTCGCGACAGGTAGAACCTGCGGGGGAGTGCCACGGTCTATGGACTGGATTGTCACTGTTCCACCAGTGAGATCCGATGGTTCAATCAGCTTCTTATTGATAACCGCGCCGAACGAACAGCCTGAGTCGTATAGGCCCAAAACTTCGACACCGTTAGCCAGAATGTTCTCTACTCCCGGAGGAGAAGAGATGGGGTGAGGTAGCACTGGTGGGAGTTCTGGTTGGCCGAGATCAATGGCAGTGGGTTGAGGAACCACGGCCATCGTGGAGACGACGTATGTGTCCTCCTCTGGTTGGTCAAATGGATCAATCACAGAGGGTTGAGGGACTGGCGCCACCATTGATAGGGTCCGTGGGGCCTGCTGCTGCCGGTGTGGAGTGGGTCTACTGTCACGCGCGCCATGACGTGAGTCACGCTGAGAGTAGTTGGCCTGGTTATAGCGAGACTGGTGGTTGGGGCGGTTATTGTGGTTATGAGGGACTGATTGCCGGCCTGGTGCCTGGTTGGGCTGGGGAGTTTTAGGAGCAAGGTTGGATTGAGCAGGAGAAGTGGGTTGGTCTGTTTGCTGGTCTGTCGCGGTTGCTTTACCTTTTAAGTCCTTACGGGCGTTCAAGTACCGGTCAGCGGCGGAAGCTATGTCAGCGGGTGCAGTTGCTTGTTGCTCCTTGACATAAACTCTGACCTCTGGGGACATGCATTCCAACAGCTGCTCAGAGAGTATGAGGCATGCTAGGCCGTCAAAAGTCTCTGGCAATTGGCTGAGAGCGTGCCACCTGACAAGGTACTTGTCCAGCCTCTCGCAGAGGTTGCCGTAGGTCTCTCTGCGTTCGAGGCGGGAGCTTCTGAACTTTTTGTGGTAGGCCTCGGCGGTCAACTCGAACTGGACGAGTAGCGCCTGTTTGAGGGCTGTGTAGTCCTCTCGCTGGCCGGAGGGAAGTTTGGAGTAAACCTCGTAGGCTTTGCCTCGGAGGCATTGGGATAGCCGGAAGCACCATTTCTCCTCTGGCAGACCGTAAAAGCGTGCTACTTCCTCAAAACGGACAAGATAAACTTCGATGTTATCTGTCTTGTCGTCGAAGTGCTCCATTGGCATGTGGGGCAAACCGTTCAAGGAACTTTGAAAGGATGCTGGGCTAGCCAGGCGAGACTCAGAAGAAGCCTGTCGGGCGGCCTCGTTCTCTTTGTCCGCGGCTATCTTTTCTCTCGCTGTAATTTCTTTTTCTTTGGCTATGGCTATTTCAGCTTCCTTTCTTTCCTTCTCTTTAGCAATGGCTATTTCAGCTTCCTTTCTTTCCCTTTCTTTAGCAATAGCTATATCATTATCCTTTTCCTTCATCGCTAGTTCATGCTCCCTTGCTAATCTTCTTTCTTCCTTTTCGTCTTCCTGTCTTCTAAACGCCTCAAATTGTGCTCTCACATATTCCTTCCGTTCTGCCTCATCGTCAAATATGGTGGCTGCGAAATCCTTCAATTCAGCTAATTTCTGCTTCATGTCAGAGTCCGCTTTCGAGCGTGTGCCGCTGGCCATAATGATGAGGGGTGGGTAATGAGAGGTACTAGGATGGTGGAGGGGCCGATAGAATGGATAGTAGGATTGAGCTAGAATTAAAGAAAGTGGGTTAGTGAAAGTGAGTCGCTGGTTATAGGGAAGAGTGCAAAAGGAATGTGGTGTCTGCCTATGTTAATCACAAAGTTCCTGCAAGAAAATATTACACATGAAATGCAATAATAATAAATAAATGAAAAATATGACAGAAGTGACACTCTTGATAATGCGAAGTGATGATACTTATAAATATTTTTAGAAAAATATTGATATGGAATTTAGTTATTGCTGCCTGTTCGTGCCTGCTGTACTAATGGGTTAAATCCACGGACGGGCTCGCCAAAATGTGACAGGTGGGGAAATGTGACGTGTGTTTGGCACGTTTTATGTCTAGGGGATGATTATTTTTGAAAGAAATCACACCCCCACTTATCAGCATGTGAATCGGGAGCAGACACGCAACGAGACAAAGCAATGAAAGATAGATACAAAAGTTAAAATAAAGGATATTTATTTACATAAATATACATATAATAATAAAAAGGGGGAGGGTTTGCATCTATCTCTAGTATATCCTATGTTTAATCATCACTCTTGCACATAATAAGAGAGTATGTCACTTTGTCCTCTGACTTAGCTGGTATTCCTGTTGATGTCGCAGCTGGCTGTGTCCTGGCTTGAGGTTCTGCAGCTGGAGGTGGCGCTCTAGCGGATAGAGGGACGCCGGCGATATAGTTCTTGTGGAGTCTCAATCCCCAAAATCTATTATCTGTAGTGGGCACAGTAGGGCGGGTGGCCGGCTACCGTGGGCACAAGGTTACTGCGGGCAGAGCGGATCTGCCGTGGGCAGCGTAGTTGACAGGATATGTCCAGTGAGTTGCAGAGGGTTGGCGTAGCTATGACGTCTCACACAGACCTGAGCCCATAGGGACGTCGCACCTAATAGCTTGACAGGTGGGCTGTCGAATAGGCGGGCAATGCCGATAGCGCCAAGTAGTAGAGTTGAGTAGTGTCGTGTAGACACTGAACAGCAACAGCAAATAAATAGGCAGACACCTGAGGGAGGCTGCGGATAAACAAAGACAAGTTAGGACATGTCTCTCATGCATCTTATCGATGCCCTCCACTGAGGTGCATTCGTCAGATTGGTAAAATTGCTTTAGAGCATAATTGGGAGAAGATGACAAATGGGGTTTGGAATAATAGATGGCTGCTAGTAGCAATATAGAAATGTACATAAAAGGGGAAATAATAATAATATGAGAATGTACATAGAAGGGGAAATAATAGTCTCAAATAAACAACACAGGTGGATAGAGAAAGAAAAAGGGGGGGGTTGAATTGGGCGATGGTCAGCGACCCAGATGATTGTTTACATATGACCGTGGGTCGAGAACAATGGAGCGTGCTTGAATGTCCCTTCAAGCGGCGCAATTCTCCTTAGAGTAAAATGAGTAAAGGGGAGAGAATTCATATATCTTCTCTAAACGCAGTATCAGTGCGCTAGTAAAATTATCAAGGCGGTCAACCGAGATAAAGGAAGTAGACTAAGATGTACAAATATATACATGGTTGCATCAACTATCAATCGAGCAACGTAGCATTAACAGGGTAATGCAGTATACAAATAAATACATAGGACATGTTTATGTTTTCTACTTACGCCAGTGAGAAATACACAATGCACTAATTAAATATAAATGAACTAAGCAAAATACACATGATAATATCCAATGGAAATAGCCCAAAGTAATTGAGGTGGAACTTGTGATTAAGTTCGGCTTACCCCCAGGTATTCCTCTAGGAGAAAGAATGAGTGATATAGTCCAGACTCGATAGCTCAGCTCGAATGAGAAAGAGAGGGTGATTTGAGTTGGTTAACTTTATATATATGCCTGAAAAGTGTGGGCGGACACCGGAAATGTCCTAGGCTTAGCATTATCTTACACGTGGGTGAAGTAGACTTGAGCCGCACCTTGGAGTATCACGCGGTGTGTTGACCCGTGTAATCTCTTAGATCAAAGAGAGACGTGGGGGGGGGGGAGAGTGACCTACCTTCCACCCAAGAAGGGGGGGAGGGAGTCAATTGCGGCGTCAGACATCCTGCCGATGAGATCAAAGAGTCTGAGCGTATCTTTGCCCCGGTCAAGGGAAGATAAATGAAAGGACTGGCCTAATTTTCTCCAAGGTGGTGGACTAAGTCTAGCCTGGTAGAGAGGAAAGGTGTGGCGGGTGAATAATTTAGGGGTAGGATGGAGAAATAATTAAAATAAAATAAATAAATAATGAAAAATAATAATTAATGCTGTGATAATTTAGAGTGACTCTGACAGCGAGTTTTTGACTTGTCACATACGCCGCCGCCAAGATGGATCTATCGCAGAAAGATCCATAAAGTGCGAGCAGACTGATGTCACTCTAACTTTTAAGATCAGTTGTTATCACAGCATTAGAAAAAAAAATCTGGAAAAATAAAGGGGTAGCCATGCCAGGAGGAGAGTCTGTCCAAGTTTGTCCGTGGTCTTACTTCCCGTCCCTGAGTACGGAGTCACCTGGGTGAAACCTTTGGGGTTGCTTGGGAGAGTAGATTGGGCGATTGGATGAGTAGCTTCTTCTTCCTGGGGCGGATTGGTGAGCGTGATTGGGGCTTAGGCGGGGTGCCCAAGGCACGTGTGCTCGTTGGGGCTTATCTCGGAAGCCGCTGTGAGGCGCTTCTCCACGAGAGTAAGTAGTCAGCTTACCTCGGTATCGTCTGACACGGTCAATGTCAGGGAAGAGTGGCCTGATAAAGAATGTGGAGTTCTGCCTGAGAACGTCCCCACGAGTGCGATAATCTGGCTTACATCGTGGCTTCCTGACACGGTTAATGCCAGGGGTAGGTTGATATTGAATGGTGGCTGAGGAGCCATGTTGAGAAGAGTTTTCACGAGCGCGAGGGTTCGGCTTACCTCGTGACTTCCTGACACTATCAATGCCAGGGGGAGGTTGATTCGGAATGGTGGCTGAGGAGCCATGCAAAGGAGTGAGTCCACGAGAGCAAGGGTTCATCTTACCTCGGGGCATTCTGACACTGTCAATGTCAGAGGAATGTTGCATGATTTTGGCTGAGTAGCCTGTGTCAAGTAGACCCTCACGAGAGCGGGTGTACGACTTAACTCGTGACTTCCCAGCAGTGTCAATGCCAGGGCGGAGTGGTTTGAGCTTCGCTGATGAGTCGGGACTAGGCGCGTCAGTGTGGCGACCAGGGCTTCCAACCAGCTGGTTGCTGCCACGTTTCTGCTTCGTCGATCTACCGACGGGCAGAGAGAAATACGGTTTGTTGACTACTCCAAGAGGGACATATTTGGAGCCCAGAATGAAGTCGTACACTGGCGTGTCCATGACGGCGGCATCAATGGTGCCATGTACGTATCTGCACTCCACGTGCACCCTCGCGACAGGTAGAACCTGCGGGGGAGTGCCACGGTCTATGGACTGGATTGTCACTGTTCCACCAGTGAGATCCGATGGGTCAATCAGCTTCTTATTGATAACCGCGCCGAACGAACAGCCTGAGTCGTATAGGCCCAAAACTTCGACACCGTTAGCCAGAATGTTCTCTACTCCCGGAGGAGAAGAGATGGGGTGAGGTAGCACTGGTGGGAGTTCTGGTTGGCCGAGATCAATGGCAGTGGGTTGAGGAACCACGGCCATCGTGGAGACGACGTATGTGTCCTCCTCTGGTTGGTCAAATGGATCAATCACAGAGGGTTGAGGGACTGGCGCCACTATTGATAGGGTCCGTGGGGCCTGCTGCTGCCGGTGTGGAGTGGGTCTACTGTCACGCGCGCCATGACGTGAGTCACGCTGAGAGTAGTTGGCCTGGTTATAGCGAGACTGGTGGTTGGGGCGGTTATTGTGGTTATGAGGGACTGATTGCCGGCCTGGTGCCTGGTTGGGCTGGGGAGTTTTAGGAGCAAGGTTGGATTGAGCAGGAGAAGTGGGTTGGTCTGTTTGCTGGTCTGTCGCGGTTGCTTTACCTTTTAAGTCCTTACGGGCGTTCAAGTACCGGTCAGCGGCGGAAGCTATGTCAGCGGGTGCAGTTGCTTGTTGCTCCTTGACATAAACTCTGACCTCTGGGGACATGCATTCCAACAGCTGCTCAGAGAGTATGAGGCATGCTAGGCCGTCAAAAGTCTCTGGCAATTGGCTGAGAGCGTGCCACCTGACAAGGTACTTGTCCAGCCTCTCGCAGAGGTTGCCGTAGGTCTCTCTGCGTTCGAGGCGGGAGCTTCTGAACTTTTTGTGGTAGGCCTCGGCGGTCAACTCGAACTGGACGAGTAGCGCCTGTTTGAGGGCTGTGTAGTCCTCTCGCTGGCCGGAGGGAAGTTTGGAGTAAACCTCGTAGGCTTTGCCTCGGAGGCATTGGGATAGCCGGAAGCACCATTTCTCCTCTGGCAGACCGTAAAAGCGTGCTACTTCCTCAAAACGGACAAGATAAACTTCGATGTTATCTGTCTTGTCGTCGAAGTGCTCCATTGGCATGTGGGGCAAACCGTTCAAGGAACTTTGAAAGGATGCTGGGCTAGCCGGGCGAGACTCAGAAGAAGCCTGTCGGGCGGCCTCGTTCTCTTTGTCCGCGGCTATCTTTTCTCTCGCTGTAATTTCTTTTTCTTTGGCTATGGCTATTTCAGCTTCCTTTCTTTCCTTCTCTTTAGCAATGGCTATTTCAGCTTCCTTTCTTTCCCTTTCTTTAGCAATAGCTATATCATTATCCTTTTCCTTCATCGCTAGTTCATGCTCCCTTGCTAATCTTCTTTCTTCCTTTTCGTCTTCCTGTCTTCTAAACGCCTCAAATTGTGCTCTCACATATTCCTTCCGTTCTGCCTCATCGTCAAATATGGTGGCTGCGAAATCCTTCAATTCAGCTAATTTCTGCTTCATGTCAGAGTCCGCTTTCGAGCGTGTGCCGCTGGCCATAATGATGAGGGGTGGGTAATGAGAGGTACTAGGATGGTGGAGGGGCCGATAGAATGGATAGTAGGATTGAGCTAGAATTAAAGAAAGTGGGTTAGTGAAAGTGAGTCGCTGGTTATAGGGAAGAGTGCAAAAGGAATGTGGTGTCTGCCTATGTTAATCACAAAGTTCCTGCAAGAAAATATTACACATGAAATGCAATAATAATAAATAAATGAAAAATATGACAGAAGTGACACTCTTGATAATGCGAAGTGATGATACTTATAAATATTTTTAGAAAAATATTGATATGGAATTGAGTTATTGCTGCCTGTTCGTGCCTGCTGTACTAATGGGTTAAATCCACGGACGGGCTCGCCAAAATGTGACAGGTGGGGAAATGTGACGTGTGTTTGGCACGTTTTATGTCTAGGGGATGATTATTTTTGAAAGAAATCACACCCCCACTTATCAGCATGTGAATCGGGAGCAGACACGCAACGAGACAAAGCAATGAAAGATAGATACAAAAGTTAAAATAAAGGATATTTATTTACATAAATATACATATAATAATAAAAAGGGGGAGGGTTTGCATCTATCTCTAGTATATCCTATGTTTAATCATCACTCTTGCACATAATAAGAGAGTATGTCACTTTGTCCTCTGACTTAGCTGGTATTCCTGTTGATGTCGCAGCTGGCTGTGTCCTGGCTTGAGGTTCTGCAGCTGGAGGTGGCGCTCTAGCGGATAGAGGGACGCCGGCGATATAGTTCTTGTGGAGTCTCAATCCCCAAAATCTATTATCTGTAGTGGGCACAGTAGGGCGGGTGGCCGGCTACCGTGGGCACAAGGTTACTGCGGGCAGAGCGGATCTGCCGTGGGCAGCGTAGTTGACAGGATATGTCCAGTGAGTTGCAGAGGGTTGGCGTAGCTATGACGTCTCACACAGACCTGAGCCCATAGGGACGTCGCACCTAATAGCTTGACAGGTGGGCTGTCGAATAGGCGGGCAATGCCGATAGCGCCAAGTAGTAGAGTTGAGTAGTGTCGTGTAGACACTGAACAGCAACAGCAAATAAATAGGCAGACACCTGAGGGAGGCTGCGGATAAACAAAGACAAGTTAGGACATGTCTCTCATGCATCTTATCGATGCCCTCCACTGAGGTGCATTCGTCAGATTGGTAAAATTGCTTTAGAGCATAATTGGGAGAAGATGACAAATGGGGTTTGGAATAATAGATGGCTGCTAGTAGCAATATAGAAATGTACATAAAAGGGGAAATAATAATATGAGAATGTACATAGAAGGGGAAATAATAGTCTCAAATAAACAACACAGGTGGATAGAGAAAGAAAAAGGGGGGGGGTTGAATTGGGCGATGGTCAGCGACCCAGATGATTGTTTACATATGACCGTGGGTCGAGAACAATGGAGCGTGCTTGAATGTCCCTTCAAGCGGCGCAATTCTCCTTAGAGTAAAATGAGTAAAGGGGAGAGAATTCATATATCTTCTCTAAACGCAGTATCAGTGCGCTAGTAAAATTATCAAGGCGGTCAACCGAGATAAAGGAAGTAGACTAAGATGTACAAATATATACATGGTTGCATCAACTATCAATCGAGCAACGTAGCATTAACAGGGTAATGCAGTATACAAATAAATACATAGGACATGTTTATGTTTTCTACTTACGCCAGTGAGAAATACACAATGCACCAATTAAATATAAATGAACTAAGCAAAATACACATGATAATATCCAATGGAAATAGCCCAAAGTAATTGAGGTGGAACTTGTGATTAGGTTCGGCTTACCCCCAGGTATTCCTCTAGGAGAAAGAATGAGTGATATAGTCCAGACTCGATAGCTCAGCTCGAATGAGAAAGAGAGGGTGATTTGAGTTGGTTAACTTTATATATATGCCTGAAAAGTGTGGGCGGACACCGGAAATGTCCTAGGCTTAGCATTATCTTACACGTGGGTGAAGTAGACTTGAGCCGCACCTTGGAGTATCACGCGGTGTGTTGACCCGTGTAATCTCTTAGATCAAAGAGAGACGTGGGGGGGGGAGAGTGACCTACCTTCCACCCAAGAAGGGGGGGAGGGAGTCAATTGCGGCGTCAGACATCCTGCCGATGAGATCAAAGAGTCTGAGCGTATCTTTGCCCCGGTCAAGGGAAGATAAATGAAAGGACTGGCCTAATTTTCTCCAAGGTGGTGGACTAAGTCTAGCCTGGTAGAGAGGAAAGGTGTGGCGGGTGAATAATTTAGGGGTAGGATGGAGAAATAATTAAAATAAAATAAATAAATAATGAAAAATAATAATTAATGCTGTGATAATTTAGAGTGACTCTGACAGCGAGTTTTTGACTTGTCACATACGCCGCCGCCAAGATGGATCTATCGCAGAAAGATCCATAAAGTGCGAGCAGACTGATGTCACTCTAACTTTTAAGATCAGTTGTTATCACAGCATTAGAAAAAAAAATCTGGAAAAATAAAGGGGTAGCCATGCCAGGAGGAGAGTCTGTCCAAGTTTGTCCGTGGTCTTACTTCCCGTCCCTGAGTACGGAGTCACCTGGGTGAAACCTTTGGGGTTGCTTGGGAGAGTAGATTGGGCGATTGGATGAGTAGCTTCTTCTTCCTGGGGCGGATTGGTGAGCGTGATTGGGGCTTAGGCGGGGTGCCCAAGGCACGTGTGCTCGTTGGGGCTTATCTCCGAAGCCGCTGTGAGGCGCTTCTCCACGAGAGTAAGTAGTCAGCTTACCTCGGTATCGTCTGACACGGTCAATGTCAGGGAAGAGTGGCCTGATAAAGAATGTGGAGTTCTGCCTGAGAACGTCCCCACGAGTGCGATAATCTGGCTTACATCGTGGCTTCCTGACACGGTTAATGCCAGGGGTAGGTTGATATTGAATGGTGGCTGAGGAGCCATGTTGAGAAGAGTTTTCACGAGCGCGAGGGTTCGGCTTACCTCGTGACTTCCTGACACTATCAATGCCAGGGGGAGGTTGATTCGGAATGGTGGCTGAGGAGCCATGCAAAGGAGTGAGTCCACGAGAGCAAGGGTTCATCTTACCTCGGGGCATTCTGACACTGTCAATGTCAGAGGAATGTTGCATGATTTTGGCTGAGTAGCCTGTGTCAAGTAGACCCTCACGAGAGCGGGTGTACGACTTAACTCGTGACTTCCCAGCAGTGTCAATGCCAGGGCGGAGTGGTTTGAGCTTCGCTGATGAGTCGGGACTAGGCGCGTCAGTGTGGCGACCAGGGCTTCCAACCAGCTGGTTGCTGCCACGTTTCTGCTTCGTCGATCTACCGACGGGCAGAGAGAAATACGGTTTGTTGACTACTCCAAGAGGGACATATTTGGAGCCCAGAATGAAGTCGTACACTGGCGTGTTCATGACGGCGGCATCAATGGTGCCATGTACGTATCTGCACTCCACGTGCACCCTCGCGACAGGTAGAACCTGCGGGGGAGTGCCACGGTCTATGGACTGGATTGTCACTGTTCCACCAGTGAGATCCGATGGGTCAATCAGCTTCTTATTGATAACCGCGCCGAACGAACAGCCTGAGTCGTATAGGCCCAAAACTTCGACACCGTTAGCCAGAATGTTCTCTACTCCCGGAGGAGAAGAGATGGGGTGAGGTAGCACTGGTGGGAGTTCTGGTTGGCCGAGATCAATGGCAGTGGGTTGAGGAACCACGGCCATCGTGGAGACGACGTATGTGTCCTCCTCTGGTTGGTCAAATGGATCAATCACAGAGGGTTGAGGGACTGGCGCCACTATTGATAGGGTCCGTGGGGCCTGCTGCTGCCGGTGTGGAGTGGGTCTACTGTCACGCGCGCCATGACGTGAGTCACGCTGAGAGTAGTTGGCCTGGTTATAGCGAGACTGGTGGTTGGGGCGGTTATTGTGGTTATGAGGGACTGATTGCCGGCCTGGTGCCTGGTTGGGCTGGGGAGTTTTAGGAGCAAGGTTGGATTGAGCAGGAGAAGTGGGTTGGTCTGTTTGCTGGTCTGTCGCGGTTGCTTTACCTTTTAAGTCCTTACGGGCGTTCAAGTACCGGTCAGCGGCGGAAGCTATGTCAGCGGGTGCAGTTGCTTGTTGCTCCTTGACATAAACTCTGACCTCTGGGGACATGCATTCCAACAGCTGCTCAGAGAGTATGAGGCATGCTAGGCCGTCAAAAGTCTCTGGCAATTGGCTGAGAGCGTGCCACCTGACAAGGTACTTGTCCAGCCTCTCGCAGAGGTTGCCGTAGGTCTCTCTGCGTTCGAGGCGGGAGCTTCTGAACTTTTTGTGGTAGGCCTCGGCGGTCAACTCGAACTGGACGAGTAGCGCCTGTTTGAGGGCTGTGTAGTCCTCTCGCTGGCCGGAGGGAAGTTTGGAGTAAACCTCGTAGGCTTTGCCTCGGAGGCATTGGGATAGCCGGAAGCACCATTTCTCCTCTGGCAGACCGTAAAAGCGTGCTACTTCCTCAAAACGGACAAGATAAACTTCGATGTTATCTGTCTTGTCGTCGAAGTGCTCCATTGGCATGTGGGGCAAACCGTTCAAGGAACTTTGAAAGGATGCTGGGCTAGCCAGGCGAGACTCAGAAGAAGCCTGTCGGGCGGCCTCGTTCTCTTTGTCCGCGGCTATCTTTTCTCTCGCTGTAATTTCTTTTTCTTTGGCTATGGCTATTTCAGCTTCCTTTCTTTCCTTCTCTTTAGCAATGGCTATTTCAGCTTCCTTTCTTTCCCTTTCTTTAGCAATAGCTATATCATTATCCTTTTCCTTCATCGCTAGTTCATGCTCCCTTGCTAATCTTCTTTCTTCCTTTTCGTCTTCCTGTCTTCTAAACGCCTCAAATTGTGCTCTCACATATTCCTTCCGTTCTGCCTCATCGTCAAATATGGTGGCTGCGAAATCCTTCAATTCAGCTAATTTCTGCTTCATGTCAGAGTCCGCTTTCGAGCGTGTGCCGCTGGCCATAATGATGAGGGGTGGGTAATGAGAGGTACTAGGATGGTGGAGGGGCCGATAGAATGGATAGTAGGATTGAGCTAGAATTAAAGAAAGTGGGTTAGTGAAAGTGAGTCGCTGGTTATAGGGAAGAGTGCAAAAGGAATGTGGTGTCTGCCTATGTTAATCACAAAGTTCCTGCAAGAAAATATTACACATGAAATGCAATAATAATAAATAAATGAAAAATATGACAGAAGTGACACTCTTGATAATGCGAAGTGATGATACTTATAAATATTTTTAGAAAAATATTGATATGGAATTTAGTTATTGCTGCCTGTTCGTGCCTGCTGTACTAATGGGTTAAATCCACGGACGGGCTCGCCAAAATGTGACAGGTGGGGAAATGTGACGTGTGTTTGGCACGTTTTATGTCTAGGGGATGATTATTTTTGAAAGAAATCACACCCCCACTTATCAGCATGTGAATCGGGAGCAGACACGCAACGAGACAAAGCAATGAAAGATAGATACAAAAGTTAAAATAAAGGATATTTATTTACATAAATATACATATAATAATAAAAAGGGGGAGGGTTTGCATCTATCTCTAGTATATCCTATGTTTAATCATCACTCTTGCACATAATAAGAGAGTATGTCACTTTGTCCTCTGACTTAGCTGGTATTCCTGTTGATGTCGCAGCTGGCTGTGTCCTGGCTTGAGGTTCTGCAGCTGGAGGTGGCGCTCTAGCGGATAGAGGGACGCCGGCGATATAGTTCTTGTGGAGTCTCAATCCCCAAAATCTATTATCTGTAGTGGGCACAGTAGGGCGGGTGGCCGGCTACCGTGGGCACAAGGTTACTGCGGGCAGAGCGGATCTGCCGTGGGCAGCGTAGTTGACAGGATATGTCCAGTGAGTTGCAGAGGGTTGGCGTAGCTATGACGTCTCACACAGACCTGAGCCCATAGGGACGTCGCACCTAATAGCTTGACAGGTGGGCTGTCGAATAGGCGGGCAATGCCGATAGCGCCAAGTAGTAGAGTTGAGTAGTGTCGTGTAGACACTGAACAGCAACAGCAAATAAATAGGCAGACACCTGAGGGAGGCTGCGGATAAACAAAGACAAGTTAGGACATGTCTCTCATGCATCTTATCGATGCCCTCCACTGAGGTGCATTCGTCAGATTGGTAAAATTGCTTTAGAGCATAATTGGGAGAAGATGACAAATGGGGTTTGGAATAATAGATGGCTGCTAGTAGCAATATAGAAATGTACATAAAAGGGGAAATAATAATAATATGAGAATGTACATAGAAGGGGAAATAATAGTCTCAAATAAACAACACAGGTGGATAGAGAAAGAAAAAGGGGGGGGTTGAATTGGGCGATGGTCAGCGACCCAGATGATTGTTTACATATGACCGTGGGTCGAGAACAATGGAGCGTGCTTGAATGTCCCTTCAAGCGGCGCAATTCTCCTTAGAGTAAAATGAGTAAAGGGGAGAGAATTCATATATCTTCTCTAAACGCAGTATCAGTGCGCTAGTAAAATTATCAAGGCGGTCAACCGAGATAAAGGAAGTAGACTAAGATGTACAAATATATACATGGTTGCATCAACTATCAATCGAGCAACGTAGCATTAACAGGGTAATGCAGTATACAAATAAATACATAGGACATGTTTATGTTTTCTACTTACGCCAGTGAGAAATACACAATGCACTAATTAAATATAAATGAACTAAGCAAAATACACATGATAATATCCAATGGAAATAGCCCAAAGTAATTGAGGTGGAACTTGTGATTAAGTTCGGCTTACCCCCAGGTATTCCTCTAGGAGAAAGAATGAGTGATATAGTCCAGACTCGATAGCTCAGCTCGAATGAGAAAGAGAGGGTGATTTGAGTTGGTTAACTTTATATATATGCCTGAAAAGTGTGGGCGGACACCGGAAATGTCCTAGGCTTAGCATTATCTTACACGTGGGTGAAGTAGACTTGAGCCGCACCTTGGAGTATCACGCGGTGTGTTGACCCGTGTAATCTCTTAGATCAAAGAGAGACGTGGGGGGGGGGGAGAGTGACCTACCTTCCACCCAAGAAGGGGGGGAGGGAGTCAATTGCGGCGTCAGACATCCTGCCGATGAGATCAAAGAGTCTGAGCGTATCTTTGCCCCGGTCAAGGGAAGATAAATGAAAGGACTGGCCTAATTTTCTCCAAGGTGGTGGACTAAGTCTAGCCTGGTAGAGAGGAAAGGTGTGGCGGGTGAATAATTTAGGGGTAGGATGGAGAAATAATTAAAATAAAATAAATAAATAATGAAAAATAATAATTAATGCTGTGATAATTTAGAGTGACTCTGACAGCGAGTTTTTGACTTGTCACATACGCCGCCGCCAAGATGGATCTATCGCAGAAAGATCCATAAAGTGCGAGCAGACTGATGTCACTCTAACTTTTAAGATCAGTTGTTATCACAGCATTAGAAAAAAAAATCTGGAAAAATAAAGGGGTAGCCATGCCAGGAGGAGAGTCTGTCCAAGTTTGTCCGTGGTCTTACTTCCCGTCCCTGAGTACGGAGTCACCTGGGTGAAACCTTTGGGGTTGCTTGGGAGAGTAGATTGGGCGATTGGATGAGTAGCTTCTTCTTCCTGGGGCGGATTGGTGAGCGTGATTGGGGCTTAGGCGGGGTGCCCAAGGCACGTGTGCTCGTTGGGGCTTATCTCGGAAGCCGCTGTGAGGCGCTTCTCCACGAGAGTAAGTAGTCAGCTTACCTCGGTATCGTCTGACACGGTCAATGTCAGGGAAGAGTGGCCTGATAAAGAATGTGGAGTTCTGCCTGAGAACGTCCCCACGAGTGCGATAATCTGGCTTACATCGTGGCTTCCTGACACGGTTAATGCCAGGGGTAGGTTGATATTGAATGGTGGCTGAGGAGCCATGTTGAGAAGAGTTTTCACGAGCGCGAGGGTTCGGCTTACCTCGTGACTTCCTGACACTATCAATGCCAGGGGGAGGTTGATTCGGAATGGTGGCTGAGGAGCCATGCAAAGGAGTGAGTCCACGAGAGCAAGGGTTCATCTTACCTCGGGGCATTCTGACACTGTCAATGTCAGAGGAATGTTGCATGATTTTGGCTGAGTAGCCTGTGTCAAGTAGACCCTCACGAGAGCGGGTGTACGACTTAACTCGTGACTTCCCAGCAGTGTCAATGCCAGGGCGGAGTGGTTTGAGCTTCGCTGATGAGTCGGGACTAGGCGCGTCAGTGTGGCGACCAGGGCTTCCAACCAGCTGGTTGCTGCCACGTTTCTGCTTCGTCGATCTACCGACGGGCAGAGAGAAATACGGTTTGTTGACTACTCCAAGAGGGACATATTTGGAGCCCAGAATGAAGTCGTACACTGGCGTGTCCATGACGGCGGCATCAATGGTGCCATGTACGTATCTGCACTCCACGTGCACCCTCGCGACAGGTAGAACCTGCGGGGGAGTGCCACGGTCTATGGACTGGATTGTCACTGTTCCACCAGTGAGATCCGATGGGTCAATCAGCTTCTTATTGATAACCGCGCCGAACGAACAGCCTGAGTCGTATAGGCCCAAAACTTCGACACCGTTAGCCAGAATGTTCTCTACTCCCGGAGGAGAAGAGATGGGGTGAGGTAGCACTGGTGGGAGTTCTGGTTGGCCGAGATCAATGGCAGTGGGTTGAGGAACCACGGCCATCGTGGAGACGACGTATGTGTCCTCCTCTGGTTGGTCAAATGGATCAATCACAGAGGGTTGAGGGACTGGCGCCACTATTGATAGGGTCCGTGGGGCCTGCTGCTGCCGGTGTGGAGTGGGTCTACTGTCACGCGCGCCATGACGTGAGTCACGCTGAGAGTAGTTGGCCTGGTTATAGCGAGACTGGTGGTTGGGGCGGTTATTGTGGTTATGAGGGACTGATTGCCGGCCTGGTGCCTGGTTGGGCTGGGGAGTTTTAGGAGCAAGGTTGGATTGAGCAGGAGAAGTGGGTTGGTCTGTTTGCTGGTCTGTCGCGGTTGCTTTACCTTTTAAGTCCTTACGGGCGTTCAAGTACCGGTCAGCGGCGGAAGCTATGTCAGCGGGTGCAGTTGCTTGTTGCTCCTTGACATAAACTCTGACCTCTGGGGACATGCATTCCAACAGCTGCTCAGAGAGTATGAGGCATGCTAGGCCGTCAAAAGTCTCTGGCAATTGGCTGAGAGCGTGCCACCTGACAAGGTACTTGTCCAGCCTCTCGCAGAGGTTGCCGTAGGTCTCTCTGCGTTCGAGGCGGGAGCTTCTGAACTTTTTGTGGTAGGCCTCGGCGGTCAACTCGAACTGGACGAGTAGCGCCTGTTTGAGGGCTGTGTAGTCCTCTCGCTGGCCGGAGGGAAGTTTGGAGTAAACCTCGTAGGCTTTGCCTCGGAGGCATTGGGATAGCCGGAAGCACCATTTCTCCTCTGGCAGACCGTAAAAGCGTGCTACTTCCTCAAAACGGACAAGATAAACTTCGATGTTATCTGTCTTGTCGTCGAAGTGCTCCATTGGCATGTGGGGCAAACCGTTCAAGGAACTTTGAAAGGATGCTGGGCTAGCCGGGCGAGACTCAGAAGAAGCCTGTCGGGCGGCCTCGTTCTCTTTGTCCGCGGCTATCTTTTCTCTCGCTGTAATTTCTTTTTCTTTGGCTATGGCTATTTCAGCTTCCTTTCTTTCCTTCTCTTTAGCAATGGCTATTTCAGCTTCCTTTCTTTCCCTTTCTTTAGCAATAGCTATATCATTATCCTTTTCCTTCATCGCTAGTTCATGCTCCCTTGCTAATCTTCTTTCTTCCTTTTCGTCTTCCTGTCTTCTAAACGCCTCAAATTGTGCTCTCACATATTCCTTCCGTTCTGCCTCATCGTCAAATATGGTGGCTGCGAAATCCTTCAATTCAGCTAATTTCTGCTTCATGTCAGAGTCCGCTTTCGAGCGTGTGCCGCTGGCCATAATGATGAGGGGTGGGTAATGAGAGGTACTAGGATGGTGGAGGGGCCGATAGAATGGATAGTAGGATTGAGCTAGAATTAAAGAAAGTGGGTTAGTGAAAGTGAGTCGCTGGTTATAGGGAAGAGTGCAAAAGGAATGTGGTGTCTGCCTATGTTAATCACAAAGTTCCTGCAAGAAAATATTACACATGAAATGCAATAATAATAAATAAATGAAAAATATGACAGAAGTGACACTCTTGATAATGCGAAGTGATGATACTTATAAATATTTTTAGAAAAATATTGATATGGAATTGAGTTATTGCTGCCTGTTCGTGCCTGCTGTACTAATGGGTTAAATCCACGGACGGGCTCGCCAAAATGTGACAGGTGGGGAAATGTGACGTGTGTTTGGCACGTTTTATGTCTAGGGGATGATTATTTTTGAAAGAAATCACACCCCCACTTATCAGCATGTGAATCGGGAGCAGACACGCAACGAGACAAAGCAATGAAAGATAGATACAAAAGTTAAAATAAAGGATATTTATTTACATAAATATACATATAATAATAAAAAGGGGGAGGGTTTGCATCTATCTCTAGTATATCCTATGTTTAATCATCACTCTTGCACATAATAAGAGAGTATGTCACTTTGTCCTCTGACTTAGCTGGTATTCCTGTTGATGTCGCAGCTGGCTGTGTCCTGGCTTGAGGTTCTGCAGCTGGAGGTGGCGCTCTAGCGGATAGAGGGACGCCGGCGATATAGTTCTTGTGGAGTCTCAATCCCCAAAATCTATTATCTGTAGTGGGCACAGTAGGGCGGGTGGCCGGCTACCGTGGGCACAAGGTTACTGCGGGCAGAGCGGATCTGCCGTGGGCAGCGTAGTTGACAGGATATGTCCAGTGAGTTGCAGAGGGTTGGCGTAGCTATGACGTCTCACACAGACCTGAGCCCATAGGGACGTCGCACCTAATAGCTTGACAGGTGGGCTGTCGAATAGGCGGGCAATGCCGATAGCGCCAAGTAGTAGAGTTGAGTAGTGTCGTGTAGACACTGAACAGCAACAGCAAATAAATAGGCAGACACCTGAGGGAGGCTGCGGATAAACAAAGACAAGTTAGGACATGTCTCTCATGCATCTTATCGATGCCCTCCACTGAGGTGCATTCGTCAGATTGGTAAAATTGCTTTAGAGCATAATTGGGAGAAGATGACAAATGGGGTTTGGAATAATAGATGGCTGCTAGTAGCAATATAGAAATGTACATAAAAGGGGAAATAATAATATGAGAATGTACATAGAAGGGGAAATAATAGTCTCAAATAAACAACACAGGTGGATAGAGAAAGAAAAAGGGGGGGGGTTGAATTGGGCGATGGTCAGCGACCCAGATGATTGTTTACATATGACCGTGGGTCGAGAACAATGGAGCGTGCTTGAATGTCCCTTCAAGCGGCGCAATTCTCCTTAGAGTAAAATGAGTAAAGGGGAGAGAATTCATATATCTTCTCTAAACGCAGTATCAGTGCGCTAGTAAAATTATCAAGGCGGTCAACCGAGATAAAGGAAGTAGACTAAGATGTACAAATATATACATGGTTGCATCAACTATCAATCGAGCAACGTAGCATTAACAGGGTAATGCAGTATACAAATAAATACATAGGACATGTTTATGTTTTCTACTTACGCCAGTGAGAAATACACAATGCACCAATTAAATATAAATGAACTAAGCAAAATACACATGATAATATCCAATGGAAATAGCCCAAAGTAATTGAGGTGGAACTTGTGATTAGGTTCGGCTTACCCCCAGGTATTCCTCTAGGAGAAAGAATGAGTGATATAGTCCAGACTCGATAGCTCAGCTCGAATGAGAAAGAGAGGGTGATTTGAGTTGGTTAACTTTATATATATGCCTGAAAAGTGTGGGCGGACACCGGAAATGTCCTAGGCTTAGCATTATCTTACACGTGGGTGAAGTAGACTTGAGCCGCACCTTGGAGTATCACGCGGTGTGTTGACCCGTGTAATCTCTTAGATCAAAGAGAGACGTGGGGGGGGGAGAGTGACCTACCTTCCACCCAAGAAGGGGGGGAGGGAGTCAATTGCGGCGTCAGACATCCTGCCGATGAGATCAAAGAGTCTGAGCGTATCTTTGCCCCGGTCAAGGGAAGATAAATGAAAGGACTGGCCTAATTTTCTCCAAGGTGGTGGACTAAGTCTAGCCTGGTAGAGAGGAAAGGTGTGGCGGGTGAATAATTTAGGGGTAGGATGGAGAAATAATTAAAATAAAATAAATAAATAATGAAAAATAATAATTAATGCTGTGATAATTTAGAGTGACTCTGACAGCGAGTTTTTGACTTGTCACATACGCCGCCGCCAAGATGGATCTATCGCAGAAAGATCCATAAAGTGCGAGCAGACTGATGTCACTCTAACTTTTAAGATCAGTTGTTATCACAGCATTAGAAAAAAAAATCTGGAAAAATAAAGGGGTAGCCATGCCAGGAGGAGAGTCTGTCCAAGTTTGTCCGTGGTCTTACTTCCCGTCCCTGAGTACGGAGTCACCTGGGTGAAACCTTTGGGGTTGCTTGGGAGAGTAGATTGGGCGATTGGATGAGTAGCTTCTTCTTCCTGGGGCGGATTGGTGAGCGTGATTGGGGCTTAGGCGGGGTGCCCAAGGCACGTGTGCTCGTTGGGGCTTATCTCGGAAGCCGCTGTGAGGCGCTTCTCCACGAGAGTAAGTAGTCAGCTTACCTCGGTATCGTCTGACACGGTCAATGTCAGGGAAGAGTGGCCTGATAAAGAATGTGGAGTTCTGCCTGAGAACGTCCCCACGAGTGCGATAATCTGGCTTACATCGTGGCTTCCTGACACGGTTAATGCCAGGGGTAGGTTGATATTGAATGGTGGCTGAGGAGCCATGTTGAGAAGAGTTTTCACGAGCGCGAGGGTTCGGCTTACCTCGTGACTTCCTGACACTATCAATGCCAGGGGGAGGTTGATTCGGAATGGTGGCTGAGGAGCCATGCAAAGGAGTGAGTCCACGAGAGCAAGGGTTCATCTTACCTCGGGGCATTCTGACACTGTCAATGTCAGAGGAATGTTGCATGATTTTGGCTGAGTAGCCTGTGTCAAGTAGACCCTCACGAGAGCGGGTGTACGACTTAACTCGTGACTTCCCAGCAGTGTCAATGCCAGGGCGGAGTGGTTTGAGCTTCGCTGATGAGTCGGGACTAGGCGCGTCAGTGTGGCGACCAGGGCTTCCAACCAGCTGGTTGCTGCCACGTTTCTGCTTCGTCGATCTACCGACGGGCAGAGAGAAATACGGTTTGTTGACTACTCCAAGAGGGACATATTTGGAGCCCAGAATGAAGTCGTACACTGGCGTGTCCATGACGGCGGCATCAATGGTGCCATGTACGTATCTGCACTCCACGTGCACCCTCGCGACAGGTAGAACCTGCGGGGGAGTGCCACGGTCTATGGACTGGATTGTCACTGTTCCACCAGTGAGATCCGATGGGTCAATCAGCTTCTTATTGATAACCGCGCCGAACGAACAGCCTGAGTCGTATAGGCCCAAAACTTCGACACCGTTAGCCAGAATGTTCTCTACTCCCGGAGGAGAAGAGATGGGGTGAGGTAGCACTGGTGGGAGTTCTGGTTGGCCGAGATCAATGGCAGTGGGTTGAGGAACCACGGCCATCGTGGAGACGACGTATGTGTCCTCCTCTGGTTGGTCAAATGGATCAATCACAGAGGGTTGAGGGACTGGCGCCACCATTGATAGGGTCCGTGGGGCCTGCTGCTGCCGGTGTGGAGTGGGTCTACTGTCACGCGCGCCATGACGTGAGTCACGCTGAGAGTAGTTGGCCTGGTTATAGCGAGACTGGTGGTTGGGGCGGTTATTGTGGTTATGAGGGACTGATTGCCGGCCTGGTTGGGCTGGGGAGTTTTAGGAGCAAGGTTGGATTGAGCAGGAGAAGTGGGTTGGTCTGTTTGCTGGTCTGTCGCGGTTGCTTTACCTTTTAAGTCCTTACGGGCGTTCAAGTACCGGTCAGCGGCGGAAGCTATGTCAGCGGGTGCAGTTGCTTGTTGCTCCTTGACATAAACTCTGACCTCTGGGGACATGCATTCCAACAGCTGCTCAGAGAGTATGAGGCATGCTAGGCCGTCAAAAGTCTCTGGCAATTGGCTGAGAGCGTGCCACCTGACAAGGTACTTGTCCAGCCTCTCGCAGAGGTTGCCGTAGGTCTCTCTGCGTTCGAGGCGGGAGCTTCTGAACTTTTTGTGGTAGGCCTCGGCGGTCAACTCGAACTGGACGAGTAGCGCCTGTTTGAGGGCTGTGTAGTCCTCTCGCTGGCCGGAGGGAAGTTTGGAGTAAACCTCGTAGGCTTTGCCTCGGAGGCATTGGGATAGCCGGAAGCACCATTTCTCCTCTGGCAGACCGTAAAAGCGTGCTACTTCCTCAAAACGGACAAGATAAACTTCGATGTTATCTGTCTTGTCGTCGAAGTGCTCCATTGGCATGTGGGGCAAACCGTTCAAGGAACTTTGAAAGGATGCTGGGCTAGCCAGGCGAGACTCAGAAGAAGCCTGTCGGGCGGCCTCGTTCTCTTTGTCCGCGGCTATCTTTTCTCTCGCTGTAATTTCTTTTTCTTTGGCTATGGCTATTTCAGCTTCCTTTCTTTCCTTCTCTTTAGCAATGGCTATTTCAGCTTCCTTTCTTTCCCTTTCTTTAGCAATAGCTATATCATTATCCTTTTCCTTCATCGCTAGTTCATGCTCCCTTGCTAATCTTCTTTCTTCCTTTTCGTCTTCCTGTCTTCTAAACGCCTCAAATTGTGCTCTCACATATTCCTTCCGTTCTGCCTCATCGTCAAATATGGTGGCTGCGAAATCCTTCAATTCAGCTAATTTCTGCTTCATGTCAGAGTCCGCTTTCGAGCGTGTGCCGCTGGCCATAATGATGAGGGGTGGGTAATGAGAGGTACTAGGATGGTGGAGGGGCCGATAGAATGGATAGTAGGATTGAGCTAGAATTAAAGAAAGTGGGTTAGTGAAAGTGAGTCGCTGGTTATAGGGAAGAGTGCAAAAGGAATGTGGTGTCTGCCTATGTTAATCACAAAGTTCCTGCAAGAAAATATTACACATGAAATGCAATAATAATAAATAAATGAAAAATATGACAGAAGTGACACTCTTGATAATGCGAAGTGATGATACTTATAAATATTTTTAGAAAAATATTGATATGGAATTTAGTTATTGCTGCCTGTTCGTGCCTGCTGTACTAATGAGTTAAATCCACGGACGGGCTCGCCAAAATGTGACAGGTGGGGAAATGTGACGTGTGTTTGGCACGTTTTATGTCTAGGGGATGATTATTTTTGAAAGAAATCACACCCCCACTTATCAGCATGTGAATCGGGAGCAGACACGCAACGAGACAAAGCAATGAAAGATAGATACAAAAGTTAAAATAAAGGATATTTATTTACATAAATATACATATAATAATAAAAAGGGGGAGGGTTTGCATCTATCTCTAGTATATCCTATGTTTAATCATCACTCTTGCACATAATAAGAGAGTATGTCACTTTGTCCTCTGACTTAGCTGGTATTCCTGTTGATGTCGCAGCTGGCTGTGTCCTGGCTTGAGGTTCTGCAGCTGGAGGTGGCGCTCTAGCGGATAGAGGGACGCCGGCGATATAGTTCTTGTGGAGTCTCAATCCCCAAAATCTATTATCTGTAGTGGGCACAGTAGGGCGGGTGGCCGGCTACCGTGGGCACAAGGTTACTGCGGGCAGAGCGGATCTGCCGTGGGCAGCGTAGTTGACAGGATATGTCCAGTGAGTTGCAGAGGGTTGGCGTAGCTATGACGTCTCACACAGACCTGAGCCCATAGGGACGTCGCACCTAATAGCTTGACAGGTGGGCTGTCGAATAGGCGGGCAATGCCGATAGCGCCAAGTAGTAGAGTTGAGTAGTGTCGTGTAGACACTGAACAGCAACAGCAAATAAATAGGCAGACACCTGAGGGAGGCTGCGGATAAACAAAGACAAGTTAGGACATGTCTCTCATGCATCTTATCGATGCCCTCCACTGAGGTGCATTCGTCAGATTGGTAAAATTGCTTTAGAGCATAATTGGGAGAAGATGACAAATGGGGTTTGGAATAATAGATGGCTGCTAGTAGCAATATAGAAATGTACATAAAAGGGGAAATAATAATATGAGAATGTACATAGAAGGGGAAATAATAGTCTCAAATAAACAACACAGGTGGATAGAGAAAGAAAAAGGGGGGGGGGTTGAATTGGGCGATGGTCAGCGACCCAGATGATTGTTTACATATGACCGTGGGTCGAGAACAATGGAGCGTGCTTGAATGTCCCTTCAAGCGGCGCAATTCTCCTTAGAGTAAAATGAGTAAAGGGGAGAGAATTCATATATCTTCTCTAAACGCAGTATCAGTGCGCTAGTAAAATTATCAAGGCGGTCAACCGAGATAAAGGAAGTAGACTAAGATGTACAAATATATACATGGTTGCATCAACTATCAATCGAGCAACGTAGCATTAACAGGGTAATGCAGTATACAAATAAATACATAGGACATGTTTATGTTTTCTACTTACGCCAGTGAGAAATACACAATGCACTAATTAAATATAAATGAACTAAGCAAAATACACATGATAATATCCAATGGAAATAGCCCAAAGTAATTGAGGTGGAACTTGTGATTAAGTTCGGCTTACCCCCAGGTATTCCTCTAGGAGAAAGAATGAGTGATATAGTCCAGACTCGATAGCTCAGCTCGAATGAGAAAGAGAGGGTGATTTGAGTTGGTTAACTTTATATATATGCCTGAAAAGTGTGGGCGGACACCGGAAATGTCCTAGGCTTAGCATTATCTTACACGTGGGTGAAGTAGACTTGAGCCGCACCTTGGAGTATCACGCGGTGTGTTGACCCGTGTAATCTCTTAGATCAAAGAGAGACGTGGGGGGGGGGGAGAGTGACCTACCTTCCACCCAAGAAGGGGGGGAGGGAGTCAATTGCGGCGTCAGACATCCTGCCGATGAGATCAAAGAGTCTGAGCGTATCTTTGCCCCGGTCAAGGGAAGATAAATGAAAGGACTGGCCTAATTTTCTCCAAGGTGGTGGACTAAGTCTAGCCTGGTAGAGAGGAAAGGTGTGGCGGGTGAATAATTTAGGGGTAGGATGGAGAAATAATTAAAATAAAATAAATAAATAATGAAAAATAATAATTAATGCTGTGATAATTTAGAGTGACTCTGACAGCGAGTTTTTGACTTGTCACATACGCCGCCGCCAAGATGGATCTATCGCAGAAAGATCCATAAAGTGCGAGCAGACTGATGTCACTCTAACTTTTAAGATCAGTTGTTATCACAGCATTAGAAAAAAAAATCTGGAAAAATAAAGGGGTAGCCATGCCAGGAGGAGAGTCTGTCCAAGTTTGTCCGTGGTCTTACTTCCCGTCCCTGAGTACGGAGTCACCTGGGTGAAACCTTTGGGGTTGCTTGGGAGAGTAGATTGGGCGATTGGATGAGTAGCTTCTTCTTCCTGGGGCGGATTGGTGAGCGTGATTGGGGCTTAGGCGGGGTGCCCAAGGCACGTGTGCTCGTTGGGGCTTATCTCGGAAGCCGCTGTGAGGCGCTTCTCCACGAGAGTAAGTAGTCAGCTTACCTCGGTATCGTCTGACACGGTCAATGTCAGGGAAGAGTGGCCTGATAAAGAATGTGGAGTTCTGCCTGAGAACGTCCCCACGAGTGCGATAATCTGGCTTACATCGTGGCTTCCTGACACGGTTAATGCCAGGGGTAGGTTGATATTGAATGGTGGCTGAGGAGCCATGTTGAGAAGAGTTTTCACGAGCGCGAGGGTTCGGCTTACCTCGTGACTTCCTGACACTATCAATGCCAGGGGGAGGTTGATTCGGAATGGTGGCTGAGGAGCCATGCAAAGGAGTGAGTCCACGAGAGCAAGGGTTCATCTTACCTCGGGGCATTCTGACACTGTCAATGTCAGAGGAATGTTGCATGATTTTGGCTGAGTAGCCTGTGTCAAGTAGACCCTCACGAGAGCGGGTGTACGACTTAACTCGTGACTTCCCAGCAGTGTCAATGCCAGGGCGGAGTGGTTTGAGCTTCGCTGATGAGTCGGGACTAGGCGCGTCAGTGTGGCGACCAGGGCTTCCAACCAGCTGGTTGCTGCCACGTTTCTGCTTCGTCGATCTACCGACGGGCAGAGAGAAATACGGTTTGTTGACTACTCCAAGAGGGACATATTTGGAGCCCAGAATGAAGTCGTACACTGGCGTGTCCATGACGGCGGCATCAATGGTGCCATGTACGTATCTGCACTCCACGTGCACCCTCGCGACAGGTAGAACCTGCGGGGGAGTGCCACGGTCTATGGACTGGATTGTCACTGTTCCACCAGTGAGATCCGATGGGTCAATCAGCTTCTTATTGATAACCGCGCCGAACGAACAGCCTGAGTCGTATAGGCCCAAAACTTCGACACCGTTAGCCAGAATGTTCTCTACTCCCGGAGGAGAAGAGATGGGGTGAGGTAGCACTGGTGGGAGTTCTGGTTGGCCGAGATCAATGGCAGTGGGTTGAGGAACCACGGCCATCGTGGAGACGACGTATGTGTCCTCCTCTGGTTGGTCAAATGGATCAATCACAGAGGGTTGAGGGACTGGCGCCACCATTGATAGGGTCCGTGGGGCCTGCTGCTGCCGGTGTGGAGTGGGTCTACTGTCACGCGCGCCATGACGTGAGTCACGCTGAGAGTAGTTGGCCTGGTTATAGCGAGACTGGTGGTTGGGGCGGTTATTGTGGTTATGAGGGACTGATTGCCGGCCTGGTGCCTGGTTGGGCTGGGGAGTTTTAGGAGCAAGGTTGGATTGAGCAGGAGAAGTGGGTTGGTCTGTTTGCTGGTCTGTCGCGGTTGCTTTACCTTTTAAGTCCTTACGGGCGTTCAAGTACCGGTCAGCGGCGGAAGCTATGTCAGCGGGTGCAGTTGCTTGTTGCTCCTTGACATAAACTCTGACCTCTGGGGACATGCATTCCAACAGCTGCTCAGAGAGTATGAGGCATGCTAGGCCGTCAAAAGTCTCTGGCAATTGGCTGAGAGCGTGCCACCTGACAAGGTACTTGTCCAGCCTCTCGCAGAGGTTGCCGTAGGTCTCTCTGCGTTCGAGGCGGGAGCTTCTGAACTTTTTGTGGTAGGCCTCGGCGGTCAACTCGAACTGGACGAGTAGCGCCTGTTTGAGGGCTGTGTAGTCCTCTCGCTGGCCGGAGGGAAGTTTGGAGTAAACCTCGTAGGCTTTGCCTCGGAGGCATTGGGATAGCCGGAAGCACCATTTCTCCTCTGGCAGACCGTAAAAGCGTGCTACTTCCTCAAAACGGACAAGATAAACTTCGATGTTATCTGTCTTGTCGTCGAAGTGCTCCATTGGCATGTGGGGCAAACCGTTCAAGGAACTTTGAAAGGATGCTGGGCTAGCCGGGCGAGACTCAGAAGAAGCCTGTCGGGCGGCCTCGTTCTCTTTGTCCGCGGCTATCTTTTCTCTCGCTGTAATTTCTTTTTCTTTGGCTATGGCTATTTCAGCTTCCTTTCTTTCCTTCTCTTTAGCAATGGCTATTTCAGCTTCCTTTCTTTCCCTTTCTTTAGCAATAGCTATATCATTATCCTTTTCCTTCATCGCTAGTTCATGCTCCCTTGCTAATCTTCTTTCTTCCTTTTCGTCTTCCTGTCTTCTAAACGCCTCAAATTGTGCTCTCACATATTCCTTCCGTTCTGCCTCATCGTCAAATATGGTGGCTGCGAAATCCTTCAATTCAGCTAATTTCTGCTTCATGTCAGAGTCCGCTTTCGAGCGTGTGCCGCTGGCCATAATGATGAGGGGTGGGTAATGAGAGGTACTAGGATGGTGGAGGGGCCGATAGAATGGATAGTAGGATTGAGCTAGAATTAAAGAAAGTGGGTTAGTGAAAGTGAGTCGCTGGTTATAGGGAAGAGTGCAAAAGGAATGTGGTGTCTGCCTATGTTAATCACAAAGTTCCTGCAAGAAAATATTACACATGAAATGCAATAATAATAAATAAATGAAAAATATGACAGAAGTGACACTCTTGATAATGCGAAGTGATGATACTTATAAATATTTTTAGAAAAATATTGATATGGAATTTAGTTATTGCTGCCTGTTCGTGCCTGCTGTACTAATGGGTTAAATCCACGGACGGGCTCGCCAAAATGTGACAGGTGGGGAAATGTGACGTGTGTTTGGCACGTTTTATGTCTAGGGGATGATTATTTTTGAAAGAAATCACACCCCCACTTATCAGCATGTGAATCGGGAGCAGACACGCAACGAGACAAAGCAATGAAAGATAGATACAAAAGTTAAAATAAAGGATATTTATTTACATAAATATACATATAATAATAAAAAGGGGGAGGGTTTGCATCTATCTCTAGTATATCCTATGTTTAATCATCACTCTTGCACATAATAAGAGAGTATGTCACTTTGTCCTCTGACTTAGCTGGTATTCCTGTTGATGTCGCAGCTGGCTGTGTCCTGGCTTGAGGTTCTGCAGCTGGAGGTGGCGCTCTAGCGGATAGAGGGACGCCGGCGATATAGTTCTTGTGGAGTCTCAATCCCCAAAATCTATTATCTGTAGTGGGCACAGTAGGGCGGGTGGCCGGCTACCGTGGGCACAAGGTTACTGCGGGCAGAGCGGATCTGCCGTGGGCAGCGTAGTTGACAGGATATGTCCAGTGAGTTGCAGAGGGTTGGCGTAGCTATGACGTCTCACACAGACCTGAGCCCATAGGGACGTCGCACCTAATAGCTTGACAGGTGGGCTGTCGAATAGGCGGGCAATGCCGATAGCGCCAAGTAGTAGAGTTGAGTAGTGTCGTGTAGACACTGAACAGCAACAGCAAATAAATAGGCAGACACCTGAGGGAGGCTGCGGATAAACAAAGACAAGTTAGGACATGTCTCTCATGCATCTTATCGATGCCCTCCACTGAGGTGCATTCGTCAGATTGGTAAAATTGCTTTAGAGCATAATTGGGAGAAGATGACAAATGGGGTTTGGAATAATAGATGGCTGCTAGTAGCAATATAGAAATGTACATAAAAGGGGAAATAATAATAATATGAGAATGTACATAGAAGGGGAAATAATAGTCTCAAATAAACAACACAGGTGGATAGAGAAAGAAAAGGGGGGGGGGTTGAATTGGGCGATGGTCAGCGACCCAGATGATTGTTTACATATGACCGTGGGTCGAGAACAATGGAGCGTGCTTGAATGTCCCTTCAAGCGGCGCAATTCTCCTTAGAGTAAAATGAGTAAAGGGGAGAGAATTCATATATCTTCTCTAAACGCAGTATCAGTGCGCTAGTAAAATTATCAAGGCGGTCAACCGAGATAAAGGAAGTAGACTAAGATGTACAAATATATACATGGTTGCATCAACTATCAATCGAGCAACGTAGCATTAACAGGGTAATGCAGTATACAAATAAATACATAGGACATGTTTATGTTTTCTACTTACGCCAGTGAGAAATACACAATGCACTAATTAAATATAAATGAACTAAGCAAAATACACATGATAATATCCAATGGAAATAGCCCAAAGTAATTGAGGTGGAACTTGTGATTAAGTTCGGCTTACCCCCAGGTATTCCTCTAGGAGAAAGAATGAGTGATATAGTCCAGACTCGATAGCTCAGCTCGAATGAGAAAGAGAGGGTGATTTGAGTTGGTTAACTTTATATATATGCCTGAAAAGTGTGGGCGGACACCGGAAATGTCCTAGGCTTAGCATTATCTTACACGTGGGTGAAGTAGACTTGAGCCGCACCTTGGAGTATCACGCGGTGTGTTGACCCGTGTAATCTCTTAGATCAAAGAGAGACGTGGGGGGGGGGAGAGTGACCTACCTTCCACCCAAGAAGGGGGGGGGGAGTCAATTGCGGCGTCAGACATCCTGCCGATGAGATCAAAGAGTCTGAGCGTATCTTTGCCCCGGTCAAGGGAAGATAAATGAAAGGACTGGCCTAATTTTCTCCAAGGTGGTGGACTAAGTCTAGCCTGGTAGAGAGGAAAGGTGTGGCGGGTGAATAATTTAGGGGTAGGATGGAGAAATAATTAAAATAAAATAAATAAATAATGAAAAATAATAATTAATGCTGTGATAATTTAGAGTGACTCTGACAGCGAGTTTTTGACTTGTCACACCCCCTTAGCTCGTGGAGCTGGGGAAACTCGTACAAGACATGCGACACTGTTTCGACGCTCTCTCCACAGTGACGGCATCGGGAGTCAAAGTTAGTGCGGAACCGGGCAAAGTATGCCCCAATAGGACAGTGTTCCGACCTGCACTGCGCAATAATTGACTGCTCTGATCTCCTCAGTCGCCACCTGGGATCGTCGCGATCTGGGTGACGCATGTGCTGCCAGACACCACGTGCTCTGTCGGATTCCTCCCAGGACTTTAACCACTTCTCATGAATGAGTGCTCGGATTTGTGCCGTTACTTGTAAGTACGTGCTTGGTGCTTCGAGGTGTGTGGCTGCCAAAGCACCCTCCCTTGCGAGGGCGTCTGCCGTTTCATTGCCCCTCACGCCGCAATGTGAAGGCGCCCACTGCATGAAAACGACAGCTCCAATAGCTCGGCGGATGTTATCTGCGGCGCCGATTGCCTCTTCTTTTACGGGCGACCCTCCCCCCCGCCACCTATAGCTTGGAGACTGGAGCGAGAGTCAGTGACCAGCACCACCGTAGTGGTACTAGTCTCGCGTTGGAGCATTCGGGCCCTAATGGCCTCGAACGCCCGAGTTATCCCTGTGAGTTCGGCATCCCCGCATGGACCATAGAGCCTGTCTGGTTCAGTCCGGTCGGGGTAGACGATACGGGCTCCATACCCCGATCTATCAGGGTCCCTCAGTACCGACCCATCGGTATAGCAGAAAATGGCATCTGATGGGTAGGATTTTATGGTTATGGATGCCAAGTTTTGGAGAATGGCAGGTGTTAGTCGCCTCTTGGTGGCTCCCTCTTGCCCTATCAGGGACAGGTTTATTTGTGGGGCCGGCTATCTCCTCCACGGAGGGCACGTAGTAATTCTCCTAATAGGGATTCTATCAGTGGAGAGCCCAGCGGATTAGACAAATTGGCCGCAATATGGAGGAACGATCGCATTTTGATGCGGTTCCTCTCTCTCCACTGTCGCACTAAAATTGAGGTGCGTAGCCTAGAGTCGCCCCTTTTGTAGCGCTCATAGGCCGTAAGTAATGCCCTCTCCCTCCTAAGATGTAAGGGTGCCACGTTTGTTAAGATTTCAGCAGCGTTTGTTGGGCTTGTCCGAAAGGTGCCACAAATGAACGTAGGGCCTGTGCTTGTACTCGGTCGAGTGATTCAAGGGCAGTTTTACTAGCGTATACTTGAACTGTATAACTGTACTCTATTTGTGATCTGACTGCCTCTAAGTACAATGTGCGTAGCATGTCAGCTTTGGCACCCCACTTTATGCTGGCCAGCTTTCTTAGTAACGCTAACTTCTCCGAGGCTTTTCGTTCAACATCCTGGACGTGCTGGAGCATTGTCAGCTTTCTATCCAGGGTCACCCCTAGATATTTTGCTCTATTTTGTGTCTACCAGTTTTTTAATGTTTTCTTGAGTTGAGAGAGTCTGAAACAGAGGTTGGATATTCTATTTTTGGTCTAACCAAGGTTAAATAAAATTTTAGTTTTATGTTCTTATTAGATTTGTAGAAATTTCTTTTCATAAATCCTAATGCTTTGTTTGATTTTTTAATAGTTTCATCTGCACTATAAATCGGAAGGTCTGAAAGGGGAACTTTGTTTTAAATAACTCTCTGATTGCTATTTCTTTGGGTATTCCATCATCGGAGATTAAGAAACAATACGGTATCGGAAAATAATTGATCAACTTTTGATATGTCATAAGTGGAATGGATTTGCTTTAGTACCGGTATTTTTTCAGAACTACATGGCCCAAAAGGTCTATCATCTCGTTTAAAATCTTTGGGGCTTTGTTTCCTTCCAATTTTCAATGTTCATTGCAATACTTTAAACAAATCCTGGTCTGCGGTTTAATCAATATGAAGGTGTTAACTTTTTTTAGAACTATGCACCAAGTTTCAACTAAATACTAAGCACTGGTCAGAGTATTATGACATTATTCCATAATCAATTTAGTCATCTCTCTATCTTCTAGATCTTAAATTATAAACCTGCTCCACTAATGGGTTTCTCCATTCATTGCAATAGCAAAAACAAATTATACTTTGACCATTCCTATGATGTTTTTTTTTTTGCTCGCTAATTATTAAATTTAAAATTTAGAGCTACAATTATCAATTTCGGAATATAAATTATATGCAAACCTTTCATTTTAGCGGCCCCCGTAAAGGGAAAAGCCGCAATAGGTTTGTGCAAATGTCCGTCTGTTCCACTCAGATCTCGAGAACTAGAAGAGAACTGAAAAATATTTTTTCACCGTGTGATGCAGCTTGAAAAGTTTAGGTGCAACGGCTACTTTTGGTTTTCTTAAAGCAAACCGTTTAATTTATAAAATTAATTATGCAAGCTATTTTTTCATAAAAATACAAATAAAAATAAGGAAGTTAATTATCTTTAACTTTGAAGGAACATCCAAAACATGTAAAACATTTTACAGAATAAACAACATTTTTTACAACGCCAAATGAATCTATGAAACATTATTGCTTTTGACAATCAAAATAAAATCACGTCTTGAATATTCCTTGCGAATAGGCTGCAGCCTGTATCTACCACCAGGCGCTCCATTAAACCCAACAGACTTTGAGGAACTATTGAAACAACTCCCCCGGCCTTATATAATCCTTGGGAATTTCAATGCCCATAACACCATGTGGGGATCCAACAATACTGACACAAGAGGTCGTATGCTGGAGGATATCTTCCTCCAACATGATTTATGCACACTTAATGATGCATCACCGACCTACTTGCACCAAGGAACTGGATCTCTCACATGCATTGACCTCACCGTAAGCGTCCCCGGACTTCTGGACGACTTTAAATGGTCAGTTAGCAATGATCTACGAGAAAGTGATCACTTCCCAATCATCATTACTAACAATCTCCCCTCATTGGGACGACCTCAGCGGTGGAAACTGAATAAGGCCGATTGGGAACAATTTCAAAAAAGATGCTCCGAGGATATCACAGAAAATATCCTCGATGAACAGAACCCAGCTGATACCTTTGCTAGCAAGCTACTTAGTATAGCCAGGAAAGTTGTCCCCCTAACCTCCGCAAATCCAAAACGGCCTAGCAAACCATGGTTTGATCCAGCTTGCAAAAGTGCTATTGGCGATAGGAAAAAACGACTGGCTGCATTTATAAAGAACACTTCCCAGGAAAGCTATTCAGGATGGCTAGACAAACCATACGGTCAGCCAAAAGGAATTCCTGGAGAATTTTTGTCGGCAGTCTGGATGCCAAAACTTCTGCTAGAGCGGTTTGGAAGGCAGTAAGGCGAATCAAAGGGAAAGAATCAAATGCAATAGGGCATTAGAAAAAAAAAACAACTCTAGAGATTTTTAGTTTAAAGGGAAACTCCGATGGTTTTGACAATTTTTGATATATTATGTGTTTTAATTTACAGATAATGAATATATTATTATTTTGTTTTTATTTGAAATAATAACTTAGTAATTGATATTTTTCTGACGTAATTTTCCTGCGCATCCAAAACGGTCAGACTTTCACCGGGTTTCTATGTGACGTCACGCAAGCCTATTAAATGCCTATTAATTTAATTTATTGACTTACTGTATAACGGAAAACCATACAGTAACGCTTACGTTCTCGTAAAAGAAATATATCTTCATCTAAGCAGTTAGGTCTAGATCTTGTAAGCAAAGAAAAAAAAGCGTGTTAAAGGAGCTTGACTAACTACGGCAGTGTGAATCTTCTCGCCTGACCACTCAACACACAACAAACACTATCGCTTGGTTGTCTTGTCATGACTGACTACACGTAGTCTAGACTAGCCTTACACTGACCAGTTTGTTCAAATCAGTCAGACACACGATCTATTTACTTCTGGGACAGGGAGGGGCTTAGATGAAAATATTACTTTTTTTTTCTCGAGTTGGTTGTCCTAATGCTTTTAAATCTATCAATCTCTGTACCATAGCGCTTGACAGGCCGTCACTAAGCCTAACAGGCTAACAGCTACTGTAAGAATGAAGCGATACAATTGGTCAAATCTAGTTTCCCTTTCAGTATTGTTGAGGGAAGTGACTTATGCCTAACCTAAAAACAAAATCTCAAAGAACCCAGTTTTTTTGGAGATGACAAGAATTTACTAATTTATTAAATATAAATGTTTCTAAGCATTTAAATAAAAAGTGGTAAAATGTTTACTACTACAACTTTTTACGCAAAATTTAAATATGTCAATAACTAATATTTTAAAAACCATCGGAGTTTCCCTTTAAAACCCCCAACAGATGATTTTGACGATAAAACTGCCCTTTTCGACATAAAATCTAAAGCAAGCTACAGTCACCTAATTCCAAGAGCGTATTCAAGCGAGGTTAAACAATTTCTACCAGTGGCGGGGCTCCATTTATAAAGTGCAGTGAATAGTCATCTGCGAAATTGAAAATCACTAAATGTGGCTCAACAAAGATGGCTAAGACAGATTTTAGGAGTCAGTTATAGAGATCGGGTCTAAATCAAGGAAATCCTATGCCGAACTGGGAGTCGACCCCTTAGTAAGATTCTGACAGAGCGTCGCATGAGGTTTGCGAGACATGTTCTCCGACAAAATGAATTACGCATAATAAGAATTGCGATGGCATCCTATCAAATACAACTTGGCGCCACACATTTATGGAGGTCCTCAGAGCAGGTGGGAAGAGGCTTCAGACATTACCAGTGACAGATTTTTGTGAAAACAGCTTGACGGCAAATGCGCCGAACGGCGCGGGAGGGTCTAAGTTAGTAAGAATAGCAAATTAGGTTTTTGAAATAAAACTTTTTAATAGCAGGAAAATGCACTGAGCTCATAGCGCTACCCCAGACCCCCTTGCTGGCAATGGCGGGGAGTCTACAATTTTTCCATTAACTCCAGGAAGAAATTCTAGGGCACAACGCCTTCCGAAAGAATGAAGGGTCAGAATGTAATAAAGATAATGTACACACATACATACACCTCTATATTTCTCTGTCCAACCATCTTACACAATTTGGTGTTTTGGTTTACTGAATATACAAGGACTTACAGAATTTGAGGGTTAGAACATTTTATTAGCTGTGGGGTAGCGTTGCATGCGGGCCTTTTTATTGATGGATAAGAGCTATAGCACGGTATCAGTATATAGTCAACTATTTCAACAGTAGCCTAGCACGAGTATCAGGTATAGCTATGCGCTTTTAGAATTCAAGGGGAGCCGCTTCATTAGAATATACAAAGACCACGTTGATGGGCCTAAGAATTATTATTATTTTTAAAATTATTTTTTGTGTGGAATGAAAGAGAAAAAAAAGGATATAGAATTTTAGGGCTAGAAATATTAAAATTTTTAGTATGTTTTTTATTTTATTTTTTTCCATCAGGTAAATATGCCTATTTTGTATTCGGTCGTGGCTCGAGGCACAACGGTTTTGGCTAAATATGCCAGTTGTGCAGGAAACTTCACAGAAGTTACTGAGCAAATATTAATGAAAATTCCACAAGAAAATTCCAAATTGACATACTCACATGGAAGGTTTGTAGGCATCATTTATTTATTTTTTAATTTTATTATCTAATAGTCAAATAAGTACAACAATTAATAGATTACACACGTAGACGTTTAAAAAAATATATTTAAGGACAATATGACCAATGATTCATTTAATGGCTGAGAAAACAAAACAAATAAATATATACACACACTCGTGCGAAATGCCATTCATGAATTCATTTACAGACTAATCTATCTTAAAATATCCTGGAATAGTTTAACTGAATTGCTTGAAATTTTGCCCATAGGTTCCTGTTACGACACAAGACTCTTTGAAATAATAATAGACTCTCAGGTTATTACTCTATAAATACTTTAATATTACAACAAGTCATGTAAATACGAACATTTCATTTCCCTTCCTGTCAATTTCTCCCAGCTTCCCCTTTTCAACATCACTTCCATTCATTACACAAATTCGCACCATTATTCATGCACACCGTGCTGCGCTACGACCGTAACAGTTCCTCTTACGTGCTCGCTAAGAAACGGTTTTGATAAGAGTCGCAATTTAAGCGCTAAAATTTAAGAAAGACTGCAAGACTTCTGTTAACTGTATAAAGTTTTCGATAGTTACAAATAATGGTTGCAGTAGGTCTATACACTTTTAAAAAAATTTTATTAAGTATAAATACCAATCTTTAATAGCACAACATATATTCCTTCCTTTTTTTTTTTTTTAGCACTCTGCATATTTTTACATTTTGGACACTGAAAACAATCTGGGTGGGGGTAAAAAAAGTTTAATTTTTTTAAATCCTACATTCATTAGTTATTACGAGAAAAAATAAGCGTTTTATAAGTTGTATAAAGGAGGCAGTGTCTTTAAAAAAAAGTATTTATTAGAGCATTTGGGCAAAAAGTATACATGGTGAAGGGTTAAGATGCGCAGGATGAAAAAAAAGAGGGGGGTGCGGCCAAATATATAGACTCTATGTACAAAAAGGCACGAAATACCACTGGCTGACTTATTTTCTCGTCATGATTTATAAAAACGAAATGATAGTATTCGTTTATGTACCGTAGTTGGGTTGTAGTCTCACGCCTCATTGCGCAAGCCAGGCGAGTGATGGCTGACCAGGCTATTATGTCACATTGTGTATGTAAAAGAAAACAAATAGTTTATGTCATTCCAGATTTTTCGAAAAAAAAAATATATTAAACCGTGTTTCTTCATGTCATGTGATTTGGTTTGGGAGACAATACTACTCTTCAAAACAAATCGTGACAGACAGCTAGCGCAACCAAATTGTTGTAAGCGTATTGCAGTCTCAATCTAGAACTTGAATAAAAATAAAACTTGAACACACTTCTTTTTAAACAAAAATGAACATAATTTTTATTAAAAATATAGATCCATATAACTTTCCACTTTAATATAGATGTATGTAGAAACATAAATGTATGAACAATTTCAACAAAATACAGATCACTTCAAAAACTGCAATAAACATACGCCCTTCTGTCTCCCACTAACTTCTCATTACCGCTTTCATTTGCCTATTTAAAACCTTAAAATGCGATTGGCTTAATCATGCCGTCATGGTTAAATCAGAATTTATTCTGTCAATAGAAAACTTATCCTCATGGTTCAGGCAATTGAAACACGCACACATATCACACACTTCATAACAGTATGTTGAGGGCGGAGGTATGGGATACTAGAATTAACAGGCGCGCGATGCCAAAAAAAGCTTTAAACACCTACCAAATGTTTCAAACGTAATGGATACTAGAATTCACGGGTCATAAGTGCGTTTAATGTAATTTTAAATCGGTACCCCGACAAAATAACGCGGACTTAGTAGCGCCGACAAAATAGCGCGAACAATATATATATATTGTTGCAACTCTCGGCTAGGCACTCAACGAATAAGGCATGCAACTCAAAACAGTTTAAGTGGAAATAAATAGTTGTGTTTATTCACTAGGGTAAACACATACCATCCTTCAGCTTCCTCAGAGTCTTACTACTAAGTATACCAGTCCTTTGCTACTTCACCCAAATGTGGACCAACGACAGCCTTCCCCGCTTCGCTCCAGGTCCCTACTACAACCTTCAGGCAGCACAAAAGTTGGCCTCTTAGTTTCCCAAACATTCAGACTCATCACAATCCCCGATGCACTGTTCTTCTCTCCATTTTAGTGTCTTTCTGTTTACGTTCACTAGTGCGCTAGTGCGCACCTCAAGCACTGGTGCAAGGCAGGGTTACAACAATATATATATTTCAGTCATTTTGAAAGAAATACTTTAGATATAGTAAAATATGAATGAAGCCAGTTTTTTAGCGGCCCCCGTAAGGGGAAAAAGCCGCTATTAGGTTTGTGCGAAATGTCCGTCTGTCACACTCAGATCTCGAAAACTAGAAGAGATATGGAAAATATTATTTCACTATTAAATGCGGCTTGAAAAGTTTAGGTGCAACGGCTAATTTTGGTTTTCTAAAATCAAACCGTTTAATTTATAAAATTAATTATGCAAGCGATTTTTCATAAAAATACACCAATTCTAAAACAATTATGTAAATGTAAGGGAGGCAATGTTACAATATGCTAACAAAGATGTACAGTGTCTGTGTATTTTCAGTATCACTAATTCAAATATATTAATAAAATGTACAAGAAATGTTTACAACAAATATAAATAATAGTTAAAGGTGTTTTTTCTGGTCAACAAGCTGCTAAAATTAAAAGAAAACATTTCTGTTTGTTTATAAAGGCTAATAATGCACTTTGTATGTAAATATCACGCACATTTTTTAAATGGACTTTTTATGCAGCGACTTTTCGTGTAGTAGCGTAACATCGCTACATGTCACGGTGCTAAACCAATTCCTTAAACTTTTTGTAAAGTGAGATTTTATTTATTTTTGGTTTAGTGCCCCCTTCCGAATAAAAGAATCTTATTTTTGTGCGTTTTGTCTGTTGGTCGGTCTGTCCGTCACGATTAGATTAACAAATAACACTAAAGGCTATTGTAAATCTGATTTAACCTTAAATTTTTCATTCAGGACAATTGCAATAGTTTTAAGTATCTATAATAGATTGTTCCGGATGTTTTCTGAAAAACAAATTAATGCCAGCGAATATTTGTTTGCTCTTCTAACTTATATTAGATTTTATTTGCATGCTTAAACGTTGCAATAAACACATGATCTTTAATACATTGTTCCGGTTTTTTAATGTAAATAGCATATAAATGCTAAATAAAAATATCTATACTGATTTATATTTCATTAACTATAAAGTTGTTCCGGATATTGTTTTATAAAAAATAAATTATGTCAAATCATTGTTTGAAATCCCGGAAACGATTATTGAAAATCACTTTTTAGACTTATTTTACAGTTAATTTTCTTGCCGAAACATAATAAAAGTTGTTTAATCGGTAAAGAATGTTCGGATTTTGTTTCGAAAAAGAAATGGACCTACATTACCTTAATTTTCTTACAAATCGTCGCCAAAAATTATCCGAATTTTATATGAAAAATCTAATCTTATCTTATCTTATATAATACAGACGTTACTTCAAAAAAGAAGATGATTACGCCCTACGCGTCATGCATTTAGTCATGCATATTAACCAAAGACTTAAATTCAGCCAAGTCACTGGTTTTCCTGGCTAGCTCAGGCAACCCATTCCATGCTCTAATAGCACTAGGGAAGAAGGAGTGTTTGTACAAATTTGTCCTAGCATATGGGACGAGGAATGTGCCTTTATCTTTGTGTCTTTCAGAGTATTTTATTAAATTTTGTTTTTGTATTTGAAGATTATGGTTCAGTGTTTTATGTATAATTGCTACTTTACTTTTGAGTCTTCTGTCCTGAAGGCTTTCTAAATTTAGTGATTTTACTAAAGGTGTTACTCTAGTCAAATGTGAATATTCGTTTGTTATGAATCGCACTGCTCTATTTTTCTATTTCTGTGTCTTTCAGAGTATTTTATTAAATTTTGTTTTTGTATTTGAAGATTATGGTTCAGTGTTTTATGTATGATTGCTACTTTACTTTTGAGCCTTCTGTCCTGAAGGCTTTCTAAATTTAGTGATTTTACTAAAGGTGTTACTCTAGTCAAATGTGAATATTCGTTTGTTATGAATCTCACTGCTCTATTTTGTGTCTGTTCCAGTTTTTTAATGTTTTCTTGAGTTGAGGGGTCCCAAATGGTGGATGCATATTCTATTATTGGCCTAACCAAGGTTAAATAACATTTTAGTTTTATGTTCTTATTTGATTTATAGAAATTTCTTTTAATAAATCCTAATGCTTTGTTTGATTTTTTTGTAGTTTCATCAATATGTGGATTCCATGACAGTTTTTCATTTATTATAACACCTAGGAATTTTGCGTTTTTAGTCTGTGTTACTGGTTTGCCATGAATAAGATAAGTGGAATTAATTTGTTTTAGTTTTTTTGTTACTCTTAACAACTGACATTTTTCTGGGTGGAAAGACAAGCTCCAATTTGATTCCCATTTCTGTAATTCATCTAATTCTCTTTGTAAAATATCTGTGTCCTGTGTTATTTTTATTGTTCTATATATTATGCAATCGTCTGCAAATAATCTGACTATTGTTCCTGAAGTAATGCAATTTGGTAAATCATTTATGTAAATTAAATATAGTAGTGGACCCAATACTGTTCCTTGTGGTACACCTGAGTTTACTGTTATCGGTGTTGATTTAGAGCCATTTATTATTACAGTTTGTTCTCTCCCTATCAGAAAATCTTTAATCCACTGATGCAGTGAACCATTAATGCCGAAATATTTTAATTTTTTAAGCAAACTAAAATAACGCTAATAAATGTTTGAAATCCCTCTTCTAATAAATAAAACAAATAATTTTCTCATTTACGAAAATTGGTTGTTCCGGATTTTTTATGAAAAATATTTTAACTCTATGTAAAATCGCACTTCTCTCTTACACTACATTTAACTTTCTAGCTAAAACGTTAGAAAATCTAATTATCGTTAATATTATGTTCCGATTTTTAAGGAAAACAACTTCCTAACACCAAAGTATGGTTTGAAAATCTCTCCATAAGGCTATGGACCATCCCACAAATTTTATTAACGATATTTGATTAATCTGGAATTCTTATTTTCTCTCACTATAAATATATAAACATCCGGAACAATCTATTATAGAAAGTTAAAACTAATGCGATGTTTCGGAATGGAAATTAAATTTTAATCAGATTTTCAATAACTTTTAGTTTTTTTTCTCGCTATTAACATGACGGACAGACAGACTGACAGACATAACAAAAAAAATGGTCTTTAATCCTTTTATATATATGTTATATACATATTTAGTCTAACTAGCCTTCAAATGAATTGCTAAAAGAACTCACTCGGTGCACCAATGTCTATGAACCCTCGAGAAGCTACTCGTATAGAAGACATTTTTTAGTCTAACTAGGACGTGTGACGTAATGGATTTTTTTTTTCTTTGACGTCATATGGAGTTAATTCTTTAAATGAAATGCTTAAAGATCTCACTCGGTGCACCAATGTCTATGAACCCTCGAGAATCTGCTCGTATAAAAGACATTTTTTAGTCAACTAGGCCGTGTGACGTATTGGATTTTTTTCCTTTGACGTCATATGAAGTTAATTCTTTAAATGAAATACTAAAAGAAATCACTCGGTGCACCAATGTCTATGAACCCCTCAACAAGCTGCTCGTATAGATGATATTTTTTAGTCTAACTAGGTCGTGTGACGTATTGGATTTTTTTTCTTTGACGTCATATGGAATAAATTCTTTAAATGAAATGCTAAAAGAAATCACTCGGTGCACCAATGTCTATGAACCCTCAACAAGCTGCTCGTATAGAATAATAGATGATATTTTTTTAGTCTAACTAGGTCGTGTGACGTATTGGATTTTTTTCCTTTGACGTCATATGGAATAAATTCTTTAAATAAAATGCTAAAACAACTCGGTATAGTAATGTTTATTAAACCTCGTAACGTGACTCGCATTTTAAAAAGACATAATTTAGATTTCTAATCTAGATTTTTTTTACATTGGGTAGTGTTATGGCTCTTCCGCGGTGTTGAATGTAATCAATGCATTGATCATGAGGTAACCTTCAACCAAATCAGGAACACCGGCGAAATGCCAAACAATCAACAAATAGTAGTCGACGCTAGCATCAAACAATCTTGAATACTTTAATACTTAAGAAGGGATCCGTCCAATGTCTTTCCGTAACTCCGTATATCTATTCTTTGTTATTTCTACTGCTCTACACGAAACGTCTTTTTTGTAGCGTCACTTAGAGCGTTCTTGTTTTTTAAAGATCTGTCACGTCACTTGTCGCTAAGTGTGACAAGAGGGACAATAAGGGTTGCTACCTTTATTTTTTTTTATTAGAGTTAGCCCCCTTTAGTACTTGATTTAAGTCCCTGTCAATTGTTTACGATTGCCACTCTCTCTTGAGCCTTTCAACTGACCAGTGTATTTTGAATTAAATATTTATACTGTTTAACTCATACTTGTGTTGTACTATTGTTGTGTTACTCAAGAGGAGTGTGCCACTGTTGTGGGAAGAGTATTTCGATAATGAGCTAAGTAGATTTTATCAATTTGTTAGTACTAAATTGATTTATGTAAATGGTATATAGGTCTACTTAGTCTCTTATCCTCTTCTGTATGTTTTTTTTTTGAAAGACATATTTTGTTTAGATACGAGACAGTAGTGTGTCTCATGAATGACGTCATTTCATTGTTAATGTATTATTGTAAACTAATGTAAACCCTCGCTTTGGTTTTTGACATAAAATGTCTCATGAATGACGTCATTTCATTGTTAATGCATGTATGGTATTATTGTAAACCATCTTTTTGGTTTTTCGGCATAAGACATTATTGTGCCTCTATGATGGTGGTCCTTCATTATATTGACCGGAAACCGTCTTGCTACTTTGCTTAGTGTCATTATGTCATTTTCTTTTGGTGAGCCTTTATTGCCATTTATATTTTTCATGATCTTTTCCTTTTGTTTGTAAATAAACTCTTTTTTTTTTGTTGCAACTGAAATCTCAGAATTATTATTTGTTTGTCTCGGTAGTATTATACATCTAGAGGCTATAGTTATTAGCCTAGATAATATAATTGGGACCACAAAGTACCACTGGACTAACTTGCTAGTACAGTACAGGTCACTGGTCTTATGACCTATCCTATTTTTAGGTCACATTAAGTAAAAATGTCCCCTTATTCCCGAAACAAATAACTAAATCCTAATCATGTCAAAACAGTAGGTAGCACTGGTCTCATCTGTGGAAATTTTCCTCAGTCTAACATGCAACTAGCTTCGCCTTCCTTGGGCATTTCACTGGCATGGCCAATACAAATGTATCTAATAAATCCGAGGATGGGCATAACTCAATAAGCCCCTTTCATCCAATCCTGGCGACGGGTTGGTGTTCGAAAAATTTGCTACAGTCGTCGATCTCCAAGATGCTGACTGCAAAAACTAAACAAGGGTTGTTGCCAGGTGGCCAACGCCCCTCGACGCATGTCGAGCCAAGTCACACAGGGGCGTAGCTAGTGATTTTGCTTTTTGACATTCGATATATGACATGAGATAATGTACGCAAAAAATATAGAATCCCAAAATCAAATAGGTTCAGTATATCAGTAAACTTAACAAAAATAATTATTAAGACTCTTTTAATGAATAATACCGTTGTTTATTAGCTAAATAATGCACAAGTGACAAATCTCAATTCATATCGCTTCACGTCGTGCATTCTGTGCAGCAAAGACATCTATAACATCATCTACATCGATACTTTGTAGTATTTGTGACTTCACTGACATTAAAGCCACGATAAGCCTTTCTTGTGTCTTTGTGCTCCTTAGATAGTTTTTGAGAATTATTTCTCACATGACGCAATGGAAGTGACCTGAGTTAGCAGTATTCGGAGGATACGTTTTGCTTGTGCCTGTCTATGTGCCTATATAATACCAACAAAATATTTATCATGTTGTGCCTCACACAAGTTCCTAAATGAATCGTCGACTTGAGAGTCTTCTGACTTCTCAGTGATTCTGATCTGGAATGGCATTAACCTGAAACTTTCGTCTCCGGCTTTTATAGGTTCCCCAGCGGTATGTTAGAGTAGTGACGATCCAATGGCCATCGAGTCTTTCGAATTTAGAATTGTTAAATTGGACCAATCTTTTCATTTGGGGCTCACTCAACTGACTTCTTTAACCCGCGACCTGGGGGGGGGGGTGAACGAAGGAGGATGAAAGAGGAACCATGCAATAATTATCAGGCTGGACCATCGCTCCATGGTACAGCGGACGGGAGCGATTTGAATAGACATGGGCGTTAGGAGTACCGACTCAAAGTGATGTACGTGGACATCAAATTTTAATGCCTCCGGACTTTACGACTTCGTGTGTTTGTTCTGGCGTTTGGGGCGTAACTTTCAATTTTAATGCCCCTGAACTTAATGGCCGCGTACGTTTGTTTCGAGGTTTGGGACGTAACTTGGGATGTGTGTTTATGGCCTATAATTTGGTGGTAGGATCTAACCTTGGTGTAATAGGATATTTGTGTTCTACACTGGTCAGTTTAGTGTTGAGAGGAGGCTATACAATGCTAACTAGTGGTAAAAAGGAGGGGGGGTAGTTCCGCACTGGTCAGTTCTGTATTGAGAGGACGTATTTTATCACACTTCTGAACTATATTAATTGGGCGCAGGAGCTTTGAACAGAATTCCAGATAGGCAAACAATTCCTAATTTTCCAATGCATGAAGAAGATTCTGTGCTAATATTATATGATATTACGTCATTGTTGGTTGTTTATGTTTTGTGCGAAAGCAAAAGGATTCAAAGCATACAAAAGTGGAAAAGATCCATATCTCGCTATTCTCGAGTATCGAATACTCCGATAAGCGGACTGCCGTATGCACCATCACAGCTGCTGATGAGTAGAAGACTCATGGACATCATTACAACTGATCCCAAAGTATTGAAACCATCGGTAGCTAAAAATGCAGAGACATTACTCAACGAACGACAGATGAAAAGCAAAGTGAAATACGATGCAAAAGCAAGACTACCTAAATATTATTCTGTCGGAGAGAAATTGAGAGTTCGTCTAGGACAAACATGTCAGAAAGCAGTTGTCATAAAAAAACATTTATCACCCAGATCTTACATCATAAAGACAAACGATGGAAAAATATACAGAAGAAATCAACGCTTTTTTAACAAGAGCTTCGTTGAAGACATCTCTGGGTACTATGATACCGATGAAGACAATAAACAACAAACTGTTGGAACAAACGAAACAGACAGTTATAGACCAACGTTTAGAGAACTTCTTGTGCCAGTCAAGACAACCAGAAGTGGTCGAATTGTTAAAGTTCCTAGTAGATATCAATCTTAAGAACTTCAAAAGGAAGGATGTGCTAATATTATATGATATTACGCCATAGTTTGTTGTTTATGTTTTGTTCGAAAGCAAAAGGATTTGACGGAAATAAAAAGAGAGTCTTCTATGTCTACTTTGATAATCACAGTATCCGTTATAATTATCATTATTGTTAATCAATGTCTACAGTATGTTAATTCTATCTTTGACAACAGAACAGATTCTGTGCACTGCTTCTAGTGTCCATTCTTTTAGTTGTTGATTCAAAAAGGTTCTTCAACAGTATCATGATTTTGTCGAGATGCAAGGAAACTCCCGACGTAGCTTCTTCTCTTGTATTACTTTTTTTTTTTTTTTCTAAATCCCGACTTCATCTTCTTTCAGTTTGGCCCATCTCTGGGGTTAATTTGGAAAAAAAAGTTGAAAAATTCATGTACAGTTCCAAAAAAGGTGACAATTGTTGGATCTGTCTCAGCAGAATGAAAAGTTGCCAGGTTGAGAGAGTGATTTTTTGGATTTATGCCCAACAGACGTATGCGCAGGCTAGACAGACGGCCAGTCATTGTGGCTGCGTTATCATAGGTTTAACCTTTGCGTCTCGCTGTTTTGTAGCCCCACTCTGGTCAACTCGGCATGGGGGAAATTCCCATAGAAAGAATAATATTTTGTTTAATTTCACAAATAAAAAATATGCCATGATTGTGAAATTTCCTCTGACGAAAAGACATGCATTTAGTTTTTTTGATTCATTTTCCCACCTTTGCAATTCACTCTTTTATCACTCTATAAGAACTGTTTATTTGTTTTTAATTTAGAAAAGCATGTTTCCATTGGATTGAGGAAAGATGAAACGAGGTGTAATAACTCGAGTGTGAAGTTTAATTCTGGAATTATAGAAGCCAGACCCGAATAATGGACAATTTTAGCATTATTAAGAATAACTATTGGATCTGTTATACCCAATTCTGTAAATTTTGCTTCAAGGTTAATTAGCGTAACCTTAAAATACTCGCCATTCAAATCTATTATTAGTAAAGGTAACAAGATACCTGGAATGTATATCATACAGTTTTATTCGTGGCAACACAGAGAGAAATATTCTTAGTTCTTGCTGCAAGCACATATTTGGTCTCTTTTGAAAGGAAATAATTCGGCAACAAATCTATTAAAGATTTGCATTTTAAAATGTAAAACAACTTTGATCTCTTTGGGAAAAAAAATATTTTTAAAATGTCAACGTACTGATAGACCTAGATCTAGGTTTAGTCTTTGTTATAAGTTTAATCCATAAATGTTGAAAAAGAGGACACCCGTTGACACTATTTGTCATTCAAATATATTAATTTATGTATTTACAAACAAATTTCGGACACCCATTTAGGGGCCCCCCTCAAGTGGGGGCCCGGGGGATCTTCAAATTATCCCAACCCCCCTTTAGCTACGCCACTGAAGCCACCCTACAGAAAGCACGGACGGGGAAGTCGTGACCTCCATACCAAAAGTGATAATAATAGCTCGGCAAAGGAAATCAAGAGGGAAGGTCCCTCCAGGCCCAAACATGGTACTGGTACTGGGCAACTCAGAATAATATCATTTAACGCAAACAGGCAACTACGGGACGGTAGTGGAGGGTGATTTCAACGCCAAAATTCAGGTTCTAGATTGTTCAACAACCGATCTCTCGTGACGAAAGGTACTCGACTTGTGCGACAGAACAAATTTGGTTCTCCTTAACGACGTTGACTCCCCGGCAACACTCATTCACTCCGGGCATGGGGGGGGGGGGAGTCGAAACCAGATTTGTGCCTGGTGTCTGCGGTTGTAGTCGCAAAAAGTCGTCTGGACGTCCTGGGAGACTTGGGGTCGGATTATCTGCCGCTAATGGTCTCAATTGATATCGGAACGACTAAGAAAACTGTCTACCCTAAACGTAAGTGGGTGTACGCCAAAGCAGACTGGCAACTCTTCAAGAGTGCATCGGACGCACTCTTGGAGAAACTTAATATTGATATTGAGGATATTGATGATACTTATGGACTCTTTGTAAAGGCTCTTTTGACGCCGGCTCGCAGGTCCGTCCCGAGACATGACGTTAAACTGCGCTCCTCTTTCCTTAGAACTTTTGGAGCTCAAAAGTGCCCTACTTCTTTTCTATCATTGTGTCTGCCTCCTCTTTTCCCCAGTCTGCCTTCATTGATCATCACTCTGTCTCCTTATCTCTAAATATCTCACTACTTCCTAGACCAGTCCGTTTGCCGTGGACTGCGACGGGTAAGGGGGGATAAAGAGATCCTGGTGTTTGAGTGGTGGCTATCTGAGGATAAACCACCACAACACAATACTTTGGCTCCAAGTTCCCCTAGACCTGAGGCCCAGATGGCCCGCTATGGGTCAATCGGCTGGTCATGCCGAGCTACCAGCATAGGTCGAATCTTCGACCTATGCTGGAGGGTGGTGGCTGGAGGGTCAATCAGGGAGCTGCTGTATCGGACACATGTCCGATGCAGCAGCTGACTGAGTATAGCACCTGTGTGGCCCTGGCGGGCTCATTCTGGACTTCCGAATGGCCCGTCCCCTTGTTGGACTCGATGGCGGGTGGGGAGCACAGGTGCCGAATTAACAAGAATATACATGGACAAAAAACCCCAACAAACTACTTGCCCCAGATTTAAGTCTGGGCAAGAGACGCCGCATTGAGGCAAAAAAGGAGGAGGCCACAAAAAGCTGTACTACCTGGCCATCATTTTTGGTGGTCATGTGCACAGAGGAGGGGAAAAGTCTGACAAAGCTGAGCCCTTTCCTTATCTATAAGGGACTCAAGTCAGTAGTAGGAGAGCCCAAGAGTGTGTCTAAGCTACACAAATCAATGGAACTTCTTGTAGAAGTAGATGGCAAGACACACTCTGATGGGCTTTTAAGATGCAGAAGACTCTGTGATCTCCAAGTGGAAGTCATGCCACACAAGAGTCTGAACACCAGCAGAGGTGTAATCAGCTCTAGGGACCTACTGGAATGTTCCGAGAAGGAAATGGTGGAGGGCATTGAAGGAGTCACCCATGCCCGGCGCATTACCAGGCGCAGGGATGGTGAGGAGGTCAAAACCGCCACTATTATCCTCACATTCGGAACTAGGACACCGCCAGAGTATGTGAAGACAGGATACCTACGAGTTCCAGTGAGGCCCTACATACCTAACCCCATGAGGTGCTTCAAGTGCCAGGGTTATGGACACGGCGCGGCAGTCTGCAAGAGGAACACTGTGTGTGCCAGATGTGCTGGAGAGGGTCATGAGGACAAGGGCTGCACAGCCCAGTTCAAGTGCCCAAACTGTCAAGCTGGCCACTCAGCCTACTCCAAGGACTGCCCTGTGTGGAAACAGGAGGTTGCCGTGCAGGAGTACAAGGCAAGAAATGGATGTACCTTCAGCCAGGCGAAATCGGCGACTGTACTGGCCCTACCCAAGGGCCAATTCGGCTTGACAAAGACCTACGCCCAGGCTGTTGCTAAGATAGGAAGATCCATAGCCACACAGACGGACACATTGACCCCACCACCCCCTCCTCCTCCTCCAACTCAAAAGAAAACACCGCCAAAGAACACACCTCTGAAGAAACAAGAAAGCCCTATGGTCATGCTAAAGAACAGGTTCTCTGTGCTCGCTGATGAGAGCATGGAGACTGAGCAGCATGTCAAAACCAATACTCCGGGAGAACCCGGAGACATCATGTCTGACACAGGTTCTCCTCACAGAACCCAGCCAGACACCCCAACCTCTACCGAATTAGAGGTTGACCAACTCCCTAAGGGGAGAAATCAAAGCGGAGAGGATGCCCGAGGCTAGAGAGGAGGAAATGACCTCCGCTCTAACCAGAGGGATCTCCCCTCTCCAGAGAGAAAGACTTCCCCCAAAAGGGGGTTGTCCTCCTCTCCATCCAAACCCAAGAATAAAAATACCAAGGTCACTGGAATAAAGGGAAACCCCTCCGGGGGCCTCCCAAGGCCAAATAGCTCCAAGTAGGTCATCTAGAATAAGCCATGGATTTCAGAATTGTACAGTGGAATTGTAGAGGCCTCAAGGCCAATTACGAGGAAATGCAGCTACTGATGGACTCTGAGACTCCTGTAGCTGTCTGCTTACAGGAAACATTTCTGAAAGATTGCATCAGCTTCCGAAGCTAACGTGCTTATAGCAAGAATGTTGAGGATGCAGAGAGAGCATCAGGTGGAGTCTGTATCCTTGTGAAGGATAGCATCCCCCATGAGAGGGTAGAACTACAGACCACACCATGATTTATGCATACTTAATGATGCATCACCGACCTACTTGCACCCAGGAACTGGATCACTCACATGCATTGACCTCACCGTATGCGTCCCCGGACTGCTGGACGATTTTAAATGGTCAGTTAGCAATGATCTACGGGGAAGTGATCACTTCCCAATCATCATTACTAACAATCTCCCTTCATTGGGACCACCTCAGCGGTGGAAACTGAATAAGGCCGATTGGGAACAATTCCAAAAAAGATGCTCCGAGGATATCACAGAAAATATCCTCCATGAACAGAACCCAGCTGATACCTTTGCTAGCAAGCTACTAAGTATAGCCAGGAAAGTTGTACCCCTAACCTCTGCAAATCCAAAACGGCCAAGCAAACCATGGTTTGATACAGCTTGCAAAAGTGTTATTGGTGATAGGAAAAAACGACTTGCTGCATTTATAAAGAATCCTTCCCAGGAAAACCTAAAGCTATTCAGGATAGCTAGAGCAAAGGCTAGACAAACCATACGGTCAGCCAAAAGGAATTCCTGGAGAAGTTTTGTCGGCAGTCTGGATGCCAAAACTTCTGCTAGAACGGTTTGGAAGGCAGTAAGGCGAATCAAAGGGAAAGAATCAAATGCAATAGGGCATTTGAAAAACCAAGGACGAACTGTCACGTCCCCCAGAGAAATAGCTGACTGCCTTGCATCCTCAATAGCAGAAAAATCATCCACTGCACACTACACGCCAGAGTTCCAAAAAGTCAAAACCAGGGAGGAAAGACACCCCATTGATTTCAGGTCAGAGAACAATGAAGACTACAACAAACCGTTCTCGCTTGAGGAACTGAGGGAATCGCTGGACAAGTCACATGACACAGCGCCTGGAGAAGACGAAATCCATTACCAGTTCCTCAAGCACCTTCCCGAACCCTCATTGGCAGTCCTGCTATGGGTCTATAACTGTGTGTGGCAAACAGGCGCTTTCCCAAACAGCTGGAGGATAGCCACAGTTATACCGATACCTAAACCGGGAAGAGACGGCTCTGACCCAGCTAACTATCGACCAATAGCACTAACAAGCTGCATCTGCAAAACCATGGAAAGAATGATTAACAGTAGGCTGGTCTGGTACCTGAAAAGGAATAAAGTGATCTCAAACTACCAGTGCGGATTTCGGCAGGGGCGGACAACAACTGACCACCTGGTAAGGCTGGAAGCTTATATTAGAAATGCATTACTCCTAAGAGAACATCTAGTAGCTGTATTCTTCGATATAGAAAAGGCCTATGACACAACCTGGAAACATGGCATTCTACGTGACCTGGCGCTTATGGGGCTTAAGGGACACCTCCCCCGTTTTGTGGAGGAATTCCTTAAAGATCGAAAATTTCAGGTTCGAGTGGGCAACTCCGCTTCTGACACTCATGACCAGGAAATGGGTGTACCCCAGGGCAGCATTCTGTCAGTCACCCTGTTCAACATTAAAATAAATAGCATCATAAATGCGCTGTCCCCTGGCATAGAGTGCTCTTTGTATGTTGATGACTTTGTCATTCTTACTTATGGGAAAAACATGAACACCTTAGAAAGAAAATTACAGTTATGTTTAAACAAAATTCAGGGTTGGGCAAACTATAATGGTTTCAAATTCTCAGACTCCAAAACAGTTAGTATGCATTTTTGTAATCTAAGGGGACTCCACCCAGACCCTGAGCTATTTATACACAAAAAGAAGATCCCTGTCGTGAAAACTACAAAATTTTTAGGCCTCACCTTAGATTCCAAATTTAATTTTCTCCCCCACATTAAGGAACTTAAGAAGAAATGCCAAAAGTCATTAAACATACTAAGAGTACTCAGCCATACGGACTGGGGAGCTGACAGAGATACCTTGCTGCTGTTCTATCGGAGTCTAATTCGATCCAAGCTAGACTACGGATCCATAATATATGGAGCAGCAAGGAAGTCGTACCTAAAAATACTGGAACCAATACAAAATGCTGCCCTGCGTCTCTGTCTCGGCGCGTTTCGTACATCACCTATCCCAAGTCTCCATGTGGAGGCTGGAGAACTCCCCATGGATATAAGAATGAACAATGCAGTATATAGTCAAGCTAAAATCCAACCCCACGAACCCTGCTTTTGACTCCATATTTAACCCCACAGAGGTAGAATTATACAATCGAAGGCCTAACGTCATACAGCCGTTGGGCCTTCGAATGAGAGAACCCATCCAAAATTTAACCCCACCCATTGACCAAATCTCTAAAATAGAAACCCCTCAGAACCCTCCTTGGCTAATGAATAAACCCAAATTAAATTTATCCCTCCTTAATTTCAAAAAAGAAAATACAGACCCAAGCATACTACAAGTCCACTTAAGGGAACTGCAGGAGAGCTACGGAGATTGTGACACCATCTACACAGACGGATCCAAAATGGATGGAAGGGTCGCGTGTGCCTGCTCCTTTCGGAGCAAAACAATCTCCCGTAGACTCCCAGATGGCTGCTCCATCTTTACGGCCGAATTGCACGCAATATTGCTTGCACTTATGGCCGTAAAAGCATCAGAAAGGAGGAAATTTATAATCCTTACTCGGACCTGAGACAAAGTATTGCCTCTGCCACCTATCGAGAGTGGCAGAACCGATGGGAGGCTGAGACTCACAGTAAACTCAAGCAGATTGTGGCGGATGTCAGGTGGCGGCCCACATCTAAGGGTCTGACAAGGCGTGGTAGCACGACCATGTCCAGACTTAGGATTGGCCACACCTACATCACGCACTCTTTTGTACTGAAGAGAGAGGAGCCCCCACTTTGTGAGTACTGTGACTCTCGCCTCACCGTGGAACATATCCTCGTTGATTGACCCAGATACCAGGATGTCAGGGCGAAATATTTTAGAGCCACTAATTTAAAAACACTATTTGATAATGTCGACCCTGGTAAGGTACTGGGCTTTATTCGGGAAGTGGGGCTATCTACGAAGATCTGATTTATGAATTTGTGAACATGCACTATTTACATTAGATTTTTACCAAATATTTAAATTTTTACTACCTTTACTATTTTAACTGTGAATAGACCTTGATTTTAATGATATGACTGTATAAAATCTGGCCCTTGTTGTTTAGAGAGAGAGTAGTCATTAAGGGACTGCAGGCACGACATGGCCTAAATTGTGCCGATGTGCCTCAAATCAAAAATCAAATCAAATCACCGGCTCGCAGGGCCATACCGCGAACCAATGGCAAGCACAAATACCGGTCATTTTGGTCTCGAAAGTTGGCACGTCTTGTCAGGCAATGAAAAGCGGCACGAAGAAGGCACGCTAGACAAAAACAGAAGAAACGAGACGAGCCTACAATAATTTCACGGCATTGGTAAGAGATACGGTGTCAGAAGAATCACTTAAGAAGTGGTCGGATGTTTGCGCGAACCTGGACCTTGCGGATGGACGACAGGCGTGGAAGTTGCTTAACGACCTGGCTGGAGTGGGGGAACCGAGGGTAGCGGAACCTCTACAAACACCAGGTGGCTCTGTTATAACTGATAAGAAGAGAGCTGAGGCTTTGAACAAACACTTCGCTGGGGTCTCTAAAGCTCAAAAGAAAACTTCCGTGTCGATGGCCCTCGATCGTGTTAGAAGAGCCAAAGAAAAACGCAGGTTGGTCGACAGCGAGGCTGGGACAGAAACTTTCTCCAAGCCCTTTACAATCATGGAGGTGCCTTTCGCTATTGAAAAGGCTAGGCTTCACAAAGCAGCAGGCCAGATGGTATCAGCGCAGAGATGATAAAAAACCTTGGTACAATTGGCCTCCTAAAACTGCACGGCTTACTAAATCGGACATGGATTCAAGGGGATTTCCCAAAGTCGTGAAGATTGGCTACCATTGTTCCTTTTCTTAAAAAAGGCAAGAATGCTAACAGTCCAGAGAGCTATAGACCAATTTCCCTCACATCGTGTGTAGAGAAGGTTACTGAGAGAATCATTAACAGTCGGATTACGTGGTTCCTCGAGTCCCACAAACTAATTTACCAGGAGCAGGGTGGTTACAGACAAAAACGCAGTACGTTGGACCAAGTAACGGTCTTCATGCAAGAGGTAGCGGACGGTTTCCAGAGAGGCGGTAGGGAGAAAAAAGGTGAGTCGACACTTGCAGTCTTTCTCGATTTAAAACAGGCGTACGATAGGGTTTGGAGACAAGGCTTGTTGCTAAAATTGATGAACCTTGGGGTAAACTCCAATATGTATCGGTGGATAAAAAGCTTTCTAACGGACCGGTTAGTTCAAACACATTATGGCGAGCAATGGTCCAATGAGAAAGTGTTAGAGCAGGGGTTGCCTCAGAGATCGTCACCCTCATGCACGCTTTTTTGTTTTGTTTACTGTAACGACTTTTCCGAACGCCTCAAGTGTCGCTCATTGCTCTTTGCGGTCGATCTGCTAATCTGAAATACTGGAAGGTCTGCAGTAGCTCTAGCTGCGGAACTCAAACGTGACTTAGTCAGTTTCTTGCTACACACGGTTGTGGGATATGGAAGTAAACGGTGCCAAAACGGTCTGGACCCTCTTCACTCTTGGCCAAGATATATACAAAGAAAATATATCTCTCTCAATCAATAGTATAGCCCTAAAAATGGAAGCCAAGCCTAAATACCTTGGAGTCACCCTGGACCCCAAGATGGGTTTGTCCGATCACGTAAGACTTTTACAGGAACAAGCATCAGAGAGCCTTAAGGTGGTAAAGTGACTAGCCACGACCAAGTGGGGGGCCAAAGCAAACGTTTTGCGGGCCCTCTACATTGGGTCTGTAAGGGCAAGGATTGAGTACAGGTTTACGCTTCGCAAACGTCTCTAGTGGGGCTGAATTCTGTGCAGAACCAAGCTATTAGATTAATCTGTGGTGCATTTCGTACGACACCAATAGCAGCGGGTGAGGTCATGACAGATCTCCCGCCACTGAGGTTTCGAAGGGAGCGGGCCGTTATGATCGCTTTTGAAAAATTCAAACGGCTGGAAGAAAGCTGCCCCGTCAGAAGTCTGATCGACACCTGGCGGGGTGGGGATCAACTGAAACGGAACTCTTTCATGAACACCGTGTGGGAATTGTCCAAAGAGGTTGATCTACCCCAGAACAGAGCAGCTCTCGTTCTGCATGGGGCTTCCTCCCCGGCGAATGCTCCTGGACTCCCAAAGGTGAGGAAATCGCTAACTGACCTTGAAGTGAACAAGAAATGCACAAAAACCGTCCTCCAAAGCATGGCCAGGGAAACTATCGCCCAGTACCCAGCCGATACTATTAAAGTGTACACAGATGGTTCTACGAGAAAGAACCTAGGCCAGACGACATCTGGGTATGGCGTGATAGTACGATTCCCTGGCTCCACTGAAAACGACGAGATTCTGGGTCCGTGTTCTGGCATGAGCAATTACGTAGCTGAAATGTTAGCAATTCAAAATGCAGTAGAGTACACTGAAGAACGACTTAACGAGAAAACATCACAACCCAGTCCAATTACACCATTCACAGACTCTTTATCGTGCCTATAGGCCATTGAAAGCTCTGCTGGGACGCTCCCGGAACCACTGGCAAAAACACTGGCGTGCGTCTTCAAGAAATACACAACATTCGGACGACACTGCAGTAGATACTGGGACATGTCGGCGTAGAAGGCAACACGAAGGCTGACTTACTAGCCAAGCTCGGAACATCTGCTTTACGAGTGCGCGATACTACACTCTAAAATGGTCATTTGAGTGAAAAAGAAACTGGTACACAGGGTGAGTTGGCTCTGTAAGACAACGAAACTCTACAACGAACTGCTGCTTTCCTTGTCCGTGTTATCAGAGAATAGATTTCTCAACACGGTGCCCTAGTGTAATGAGACTCACACGGCTCTGCCAGGCGATTAGCAAGTCAAGGCTAATGAGCCTTTCCTGCTCGAAGTTTACTGGTTTAGGCGCCAGTTACTCGCCTTTGGCCCTTCAGCTGTTAGTGAAAACAGTTCCGCGGACTCAAATTTGAGCCACATGTGATAAATTAAGAAATACACGAGAAACTGTTCTTTGCGATAACTTTTACAATGATACTTAAGACTAATTAATTAATTAAATAATATTTAATGTTTGAAGGACTACTTCATAGAAAAACGAATTCCTATATAAAACATAATATCCGTACCAACGGATGATAAACCTGCAAAAAACAACATTTCCATCAGTGGGTTTGGTGATTCCAGCAATGCATATTGTTATTTTTAAATTGGTTTAAATTTGAATTTCGTCAATAAAAAAGATGTCTATAGTATAATGAGTAGCTTTAAATTACTTTTTCACTCTTCAACTCACTAAAGTTAGAAATTAGTTGTTTTTTAGCGGCCCCCGTAAGGGGAAAAAGCCGCTATTAGGTTTGTGCAAAATGTCCGTCTGTCACACTCAGATCTCGAAAACTAGAAGAGATATGAAAAATATTATTTCATAATTAAATGCGGCTTGAAAAGTTTAGGTGCAACGGCTACTTTTGGTTTTCTAAAAGCAAACCGTTTAATTTATAAAATTAATTATGCAAGCGATTTTTTCATAAAAATACACCAATTCTAAAACAATTACGTAAATGTAAGGGAGGCAATGTTACAATATGCTAACAAAGATGGACACTTTTTTATGTATTTTCAGTATCACTAAGTCAAATATATTTTAAAAATGTACAGGCAATGTTTGCAACAAATATAAATAATAGTTAAAGATGTTTTTTCTGGTCAACTAGCTGCTAAAATTAAATGAAAACATTTCTGATTGTTTATAAAGGCTAATAATGCATTTTGTATGTAAATATCACGCACATTTTTTTAATGGACTTTTTATGCAGCGATTTACGTGCAGTAGCGTAACGTAGCTACATGACCAGGTGCTAAACCAATTCCTTAAACTTTTTTAAAAAATCAGATTTTATTTATTTTTTCTTTAGTGCCCCCATCCGAATAAAAGAAGATTATTATTGTGCGTTTTGTCTGTTGGTCGGTCTGTCCGTCACGATTAGATTAAAAAACTAGAACTCTAAAAGCTATTGAAAATCTGATTTACACTTTAATGTTCCTCCCGTAACATCTCAATAGTTTTAAGTATCTGAAAATTGATTGTTCCGGATTTTTTTGTGCAAAACTAATCAACCCCAACAAATGTTTGTTTGCTCTTCTAATTTATATTACATTCAATTTCCATGCCCAAACGTTGCAAAAACACATTATCAATAATATATTGTTCCGTTTTTTATGTAAATAGCATATTAATGCTAAATCAAAATCTCTATACTGACTTATATTTCATTAAGTGTAAAAATGTTCCGGATATTGTTTTATAAAACATGAATTATGCCTAATGATTGTTTGAAATCGCATAATTTACTAATATTACACTTATATTATTTGACAATGCGTCACTATAATTTGGTTATCAATATCAAATTGTTCCGTATTTTCATCTTTAAAAAAAAAATTAAAAATATCAACAATAGGTTGTTCAGGGCTTTAAAAAAAAGTAATTTACTAGAATTGATTACTGAAAATTACTTTTTAGACATTTAATTTTTTTGCTAAAACATAACATAGAAGTTTTGTAATCGATAAAGAAAGTTCCGGATTTTGTTTCTTACAAATCGTCGCCAGAAATTTCCGAGTTTATTTAAAAATCTACTAACGCCAAATAATTGTTTGAACTCCCTCTTCTAATTAATAAACAAATAATCTTCTCATTTACGAAATAATATTTTTACGGATTTTTATGAAAAATATTTTAACTCACTACTCTCTTACAGTACATTTAACTTTCTACCTAAAACATTAAAAAAATCTAATTATCGTTAATATTATGTTCCGATTTTTAAGGAAAACAGAATCCAAACACCAAAGTAAGGTATGAAAATCTCTCCACATGGCTGTAGTACATCTAATTTTTATACGAGACCATCCAAAAAATTTAATTAACGGTATTTCATTTATCTGAAATTCTATTTTTCTTTTACTATTTATACAAACATCCGGAACGATCTATTATATAAACTTTTCAATTGTGTTCATACCTAAAAATTATTGCAATGTTTTGAAACGTAGAATAAAGGTTAATCAATTTTTAATAACTTTTAGTTGTTGTTTTTTTTTTTATATCAAGATGACTGACAGACCGACTGACATACAAAACGCAAAAACAATGCGGCTTTCATCCTTTTTAAATAAATTCTATTAGAACTCAGTGCACCAATGTCTATGAACCCTCGTTAAATATCTCGTGTAAATAAAGACATTTTTTATGGTACCGGTACTAGCCTATTGTGAGGTAATGGATTTTTTTTTCTTTGACGTCATATGAATGGACTCTTTAAATGTAATGTTAAAAGAACGCACTCGGTGCACCAATGTCTATTAACCCTCGAAAAATTGCTTGTATGAATAAAAACATATTTTAGTCTAACTAAGCCGTGTGACGTAGTGTTTTTTTTCCTTTGACGTCATATGGAAGGAATTCTTTAAAAGAAATGCTAAAAGAACGCACTCGGTGCACCAATGTCTATGAACACTCGATAAATGGCTCGTAATGATGAAGGCGATTTTTATTCTAGCTAGGACGTGTGACGTAGTGTTTTTTTCCCTTTGACGTCATATGGAATGAATTCTTTAAATGAAATTCTTAAAGAACGCACTCGGTGCACCAAAATCAATGAACACTCAATAAATGGCTCGTATCGATGAAGGCGATTTTTAGTCTAGCTAGGCCGTGTGACGTAGTGTTTTTTTTTCCTCTGACGTTATATGGAATTAATTCTTCAAATAAAATGAAAAAAAACTCGGTATAGTAATGTTTATTAAGCCTCATTATGTGACTCGCGTTTAAAAAAGGAATGATATCTTGATTTAGATCTAATCTAGATTTTTTAAACTAGATCTAGATTTTTATTACAGTATATCTAGATCTGGATTTATATTCTAATTAAAATTATTTTAGAGTCTATATCTAGAATTTCTAGATCTAGTTTAGACTACAATAGACTAGATTAAGATGTAGAATTTCAATTTCTAAACTTAAAGTGTAAAAAAAAAAGTGTAGATTTTCATTTCCAAACGTTTTGATCAATATTGTAATGTTTCAATATACTTAAACCAATCTACTATTTTTTATTTAATTTAAATTTACGGTAAATGAATCTTTGAAACATTATTACTTTTGACCATCGGATGGCTGCCTGGTCGTGCGGTTTTCGCGCTAGACTGTCGTTCAGATTTATGGATGGTCCAGGGTTCAAACCCTGCCCGCTCCCATCCCCCGTCGTCCTGCGGGAGGTTTGGACTAGGAAGTAATTATCTTCAACTCTGAAGGAACATCCGAAACATGTAAAACATTTTACATCAAAATTAAATCACCTCTTGAATATTATTTGCCAATATGCAGATCCGACAGGGATCCGACTTCGACGGGGGCCGCCTCTGAGTTTGTGTAACACAAACTCTCTTTGTAATCTTGTTTTTTTAATGTTGATGAATTTGCAAAAATTTGCAAGTTAAGCAGCGGGTCTACCGAAAACCAGAAAATATGCCAAGGGGTCTACGAGACCTTGAGCAAATTCTTATTCCTGTTTTCATGTTCATGTTGTTCTGTTATTAGATCTATATTCCTGACAGTTCTTGTTTTTCCCCTACACAATAATTCCTGATTTTGATGCTTACGCATTCTTGTTACTGCACCTGAATTCCTTACGCATTCATGCGACTGAACCCATCCTTAACTCCGTGGCTTGAGAAAGGAACCTTTACCATCTGAAGTCAATTATTAGCCCACGCCATTGCTACATCCCTATTACTTCGAGGACGTATTACAGCGACCGGGCCATTCTAATCTGAACTGGAGTTTTCAGTTCGAGCTAGCACCTCTCAACGCTGATACCCACGCTAGCGGACTAGAACAGTCTACAGTACCGAGACAGAGGGACGAGCATCTCTGAGAGGACAATAACTAAGTGCAGAAACATTAGAGATAAGTTTTAAAAACAATATTGCACTCATATTTGTACCATCAGCAGTCAATATGATGATTTGATTATATCATATATCTTTATTCGTAGATAGATTAATTTTGGATTTATCATTATTATCTCCATCATTGTTATCCCTTCTCTTTTTACCTTTTACTACAATTAATTTTTCTTTTTCAAACTAAAGTAATCATTTTCTTTATTGTACTCTACCTGTGTTCTCTGTTTCCCAACCTGCAATGAGCGTTGGTCTATGGTGTCGTTAAAAACCCCTAGACCTAAGATCACAAAAGCTAAATTATTTTAATAATAATTTGTTTTTAATATCACACACCCCCAGTGGTGCATGACAATGGGAGCTTTTCCCAGCGGTGCATGACACCCCTACACTCAAAAGTTCTGGATCCGCTAGTGCTTCTAAGATTCTATTCTATCAACTATTATTTCATTGTATTCGGTTTTTTTTTTTAAGTAAAGACAAAATAAGAAATAGGCATCCCCTCTATAACTAGGCTAGTATCTTAACAATTTCACTAGTTTAAAAAGTTTGGAGCTGCCTTGCTGTTACAGTTAGTACTTTCCTAAGTTTACCTCCATGTACTGAAAAAAAAAGTCAATAGTTTCAACATTTAAGAGCATTAAAAATTAATGCTCTTCTGTCTGTCATTTTGTGATAAATGCCAATCACCACTAATTCTCCCAGTTGCCGTTGACGAAAACATATGAAAATTTAATCCTATATTTCTTATCTTAAATTTATCTAGGACAACTAAGATATTTTCATGATCTAAACCGCAGCGGTCAAATTGAACAAAAACGAAGTTGTATTCGCAATTTCGAGCCAACATGTGTTTTGAAAGCCGATATATTGAAGAGTACAAAATTATGCTTTATTTTTAAGCCCTTTTTTCTGATATTATTAACTCTCGGTTAGCTGTCCGTAGAGTATCAAACTTGTCTAAGGGTAATGGGTTCAAGTCTCTAATCGCTCGATAACTTTTTTTTAAATCAATTTATTTATTTTAATATCGTTTTTTTCGGACAATTTAATTTTTAATAATTTGATCTACATACGAAATATATAACTTCGATAGTAAGATGATTTTTACCATACCTCTATTCAATTAATACCTTCATGGAACCTAGATAAGTGGAATATGGACACGTATTTCGAGAACGGCTTTAAGAATTTCGTTGATAAGAGAATTATTAGCTTGTTGTCCATACTGGGAAAACGCTAGTTTGGCCGTTATAATTTTTCAAACTATAAAAGACAAAGACTAAATTGCTAGAGAACTAGAAAATATGTATCCTGAACGGACTGTATTTCTTCTGCTATTTCTGTATGCAGGGATTATTCATGAAGACTTTAATAAGTTAATGTTCAGGAAGAGCGAAGTAAAAAATGTTCATTTAATACCCCTATTCTAGTCGCTCTTTCATGGAATCTGGATGCATGAGGCAGGATCCATGAACCTGGACAACTGATCTCAAAAACGCCTCTAACGATAGTCCTAGAAATTTAACAGCTGGTAGGCTATATGTCGCTGAGAAAAGAATAACTATTGGGCCACATGGTTAAAACTCTGGTTTGACCGTTATAATTTTTCAAAGTAAAAATTAATAAATGTAAATTTGGCTTGACTAGAATAAGAAAACAAAACATGAGGTAGTCAGCCATAGTGTAAGAAAACAAAAACATGAGGTAGTCAGCCATAGTGTAAGAAAGCAAAAACATGAGGTAGTCAGCCATAGTGTTCCGAAATTATACGATAACATATTAAATTTAAAGTTGCTTCAATTGAAAATTGTATGAATATCTAAGCTTTACTCATATTTTTTAACGAAAATCTAATATAGATTACCTACATCTAGATTTTAAATCCAGAAGGAGATCTAGATCAAGACTGGATCTTAGAGTTCTAAATCTAGATGTCTAAATCTAAGTCTAGATCTAGATGGTCATATAATAAAAATATCATTAAATAAGCATAAAACGTATATATACATATATTCACGCATCTGACGGTGTCAAAATCATGGGTTCGATAACCATTTTGAACACAATATTTTTGTAGATTATTTTTTATATTTTATTTTAAGTTGTTTAATGGAGATATTGTCTTTTAAAACAAGATTACAAAGATCCCCCCCCCCCATGACGCCGCAGGACGACGGGGGATGGGAACGGGCATGGTTTGAACCCGGGACCATTGATAAATCCACACGACACTCCAGCGCGCAAACCGCGCGAACAGGCAGCCATCCTAGACTATGTTTATGTCTAGACTAAATAGACTCTAGATAAAGATCCAAAACTAAATCTATAGCCTAATCTTAATTAGAATCTAGACTAGATATAGAAATCTATAAACAGAATCTAGATATAAGGCAAAAGGTGCCCCCGTCAGACTTGGCGAGTCAAGGCTTGTACCTTGGCAGCATCATAACAAATGATGGAGATACCTTCCATGATGTAGTGTGCCGAATAGGAAAGGCATGGAGCATTTTCCAAAGGCTGCAGCCTATTTGGACTAGCCAAGCCATTGGACTCGAGACAAGAATACACCTTCTCAACACAATCGTCATTCCAACTGCTACATATGCATGTAAGACATGGAAGTCATCTGTCAAAATTGAGAAAAGACTTAATGTGGCTCAACAAAAATGGCTGAGACGGATTTTGGGAGTCAGTTACACAGATCGGGTCTCAAACAAGGAAATCCTATGCCGAACTGGGAGTCGAACACTTAGTGAGGTTGTGACCGAGCGTCGCATGAGGTTTGCGGGACATGTTCTACGACAAAATGAATTACGCACACCAAGATTTGCGATAACATGGAAACCATTACGAGGAAAGCGCAAACAAGACGTCCTCGTATTACTTGGCGACACATCTTCATGGAGGACTTCAGAACAGTGGACACCAGGTGGGAAGAGGCTTCAGACATTACCAATGACAGATTTTTATGGAGACAGCTTGCCGCCCAATGCGCCGAACAGCGCGGGAGGACCTAAGTCTAAGTAAGTCTAAGATCTACTAGAGCTGGATGTAGGTCAAGATCAGGATTAGTTAGATTACTGGGTTATAGTGCACTTATCAGATTCACTTTTTGATGTGATACTACTGCTTACATAATAAATAAATCTGCACCAATAAAATGTGTCAGGACTACTTTCTTCTCTAATATACGTATGTGTACTTCAATGCTGATTACTAAATGTACCCAAGTCCTGGGCAATACCATAACGACAGAATAAAGATTCAGAACGACAATTCACAGACATACAACATGTTTATTACATACGCTGTAATATAATACAGGCTCAGTTCAGACAATTGAAATATCCAGTATCAATTAAAATATAACAGCTTAATATCCCATAGACGGAATAATGACTACACAGAAAAATAATTAGTCTACACTGCGACTCTATCTATATCCAAAAGTCCAACTGTCCTGGACTAGGAACAAAACCACACTCCTTTTTTATGAGTTACATTCCAATAAAAAAAACATCTCACAAAGTACAACAATCCAAAACAAGAACAGTTTTGAAGTCAACAACCTGAATTGCCCCCCTTCTCTACAGTTAACAGAAGACTCAGGCTGACAAGAACTCAGTCCTGACATAGAAGATAAACTATTTTCTTAATGGATTATAAATGTAAATTTTGTTCAAATTGTTTAATACAATTAAATCTAGATCTATGTCTGACCTCCGTTTATTGTAATTTAGTTGTTGTCAAGTGTATAGCCTAATGAGGATGTGTGAAAATTATTTTTTTTTTATAAAACTTACAACTAAAACGAAGTTCGTATTAAAATTCTTTTTAAAAACAACATTTGAATCAGTATTCTATTCCATGAGTTAGTTAATAAATGGAAAATTTATTTTATAATGATCCATTGATACTTTTTCAATTGTTACCTTAGATCACTGGCGGATCCAGGGGGGGGCGGTAGGGGCGATCGCCCCCCCCCCCCCGAAATTTAGTATAGAAGTCACACAATTTGTATACGAATTTGTTACTTATGTTAATAATATATACTAATTATTTATATCTCAAACTATTTTTAGATTATTTCGCCCCCCCCCTCTAGTATGTTGGCCGATTAGGTGGGGTCGGGAGGGGGCGATAGCATCAATCCGCCCCCCCCCCCCAACCATAAACTTTTGAGTGGGGGGGGGCGGTCCAATTTATTTGTAGAAATCACAGCTTGCCAAAAGAATCAATTAAATATCTATATGATTAAAACTTGTTATTGATATTTTAACCGATCTTTACATTATGTCGTTCCCCTGTTGTCCGATTGGTGTGTGTGGGGGGAGGGGGGTGAAACCTCTACTGCCCTTCCCACCTAAACCCTTTGAGTGGGGGAGGGCGGTCCTACTTTTATGGAGAAATCATAGTTTGTGATTGTGGTGAAATAGTTGCTATTTGTTTATGTTTGTGTAACGTCGTGAGAATGTGTTCACAACATTGATCTAGTGTGCTACTGTCCAAGTCTCTTTCGTCAGTTCATGTGTCGTCCTAGTTTAATAAAGCCTTATGTTTTAGGTTACTCTTCAGTGTTCCTTTATTTCTTATTACAATTTATTAAACTAGGACGACACATGAACTGACGAAAGAGACTTGGACAGTAGCACACTAGATCAATGTTGTGAACACATTCTCACGACGTTACACAAACATAAACAAATAGCAACTATTTCACCACATTCACCCCGCCTAGAATTAAAATAGCAAGTATAATAATATAGTAGGCCAATAGCATAAATAAAAAGAGAATGCCAGTGCATGTAATATAATAGATCAATAAACAGTGTCGAAATATTAATTTCTCTTGTAAACATTAATAAATGGTGATACAAAGAAACCTAAAAACCAGTATCTGTTGTATGACTTATAAACAATTACTAGTTTCTGTTTTAAGTATTAAAAAATAGTGTAGTAAATAAAAAATTTTTGCACGGCACATGATAACTCTTTGTCGACAAGAGAACGGACAAACCGTTGACTCCTTCCTACTTAAGCTTAAAAGTATGGCCAAAGACTGTGACTTCAAAGCTGTCACCGCTGAAGAACACAGAGATATCTTCGTAAGAGACGCCTTCATTACTGGACTGGCTTCAAACAGCATAAGGCTGCGACTCTTAGAGAAATCTACTCTAACTCTACAGTGCGCCTATGAAGAGACAAGACAACTTGAATTTGCCCATAACCATGCCATGGCGTATAACATCCACTCTGAAACTCCCTGTGGAGCTAGCGCCGACGAGGAGAGCCTTTCTCCAACGACAAAAGTAGAACACGAGGTGAGTGCGGCGACTAGTAAAAGATGTTTCTTTTGTGGAAACAGCCCACATCAACGCTTTAGATGTCCGGCCCGTGACGCTACATGCAACCTGTGCGGTAAGAGGGGCCATTTCCAGAAAGTCTGTAGATCGACCAGACGGACACTCAAATCTATAACCTCAGCCATAGTGAAAGCAGATGATGAGACGTCTCGGACTACAACCGTTGGATCTTCCTGGGCATCGACACCAGCGTCCGGTCTTACTAAATCTACTATTTCAATACTCGTCAATGGAGTACCATTGAAGGCTCTCGTAGATACGGGGAGCAGTGAAAGCTATATATCTTCTTCAATTGCTAAAAGGTACAAATGGAAATTAGAAACGTCCAGAAACAGAATCTACATGGCCTCTACACATCTTTCTCGCACTACTCACGGCCATATTTTCGCTAAAATAAAGTACAAAGATGAACAATATGAAAGTGTTAAGCTCTCACTACTAGATGGACTAGTATCTGATGTAATCTTAGGGCTAGATTTCATCAGCCAGCACGAAAAACTGATGATCCCATTTGAAGGAAAACGAAGCACTCTCCAGGTCTGTACGCTGAAAGCTGCACGAGTTGAAGCCCCTCGCCTCTTCGCTAATCTGGCTCCTAACTGCCATCCCATAGCCACTAAATCTAGAAAATATTCTATGCCTGACTCCAAATTCATTCAAACTGAAAGCAAGAGACTTCTATCTGACAAAATTATTGAGCCTTCCACGTCCCCGTGGCGAGCCCAGATAATTGTAACAACGAATGAAAGGCACAAAAAGAGAATGGTTATCGACTATAGCCAAACCATCAATCGATTCACTTACCTCGACGCGTATCCCGTGCCAAAAGTTGATGAACTGGTGCAGGAAATATCTAAATACTCAATGTACAGTACATTTGACCTCAAAAGCGCTTACCACCAGATACCTATCAGGGATGATGAAAAGCAGTACACGGCGTTCGAGGCTGGCGAAAAGCTTTATCAGTTTTGCCGCATTCCTTTTGGAGTGACAAACGGAGTCGCCGCATTTCAAAGGACGATCAACACAATAATTGAGGAGGCAGGGCTACAGGACACGTTCGCTTACGTGGATAACGTTACCATCTGCGGACTTGACTCCATTAGCCACGACCAGAATCTACAGAGATTTCTCAATGCCGCTAAAAAGTACGGTATCACCTTCAACAATGATAAAAGTGCTATTGCGACTAATAAAGTATGCCTCCTAGGCTACGAAATCTCACAAGGGCAATTAAGACCAGACCCCGAAAGATTTCAAGCATTGAGAAACCTACCTCCACCACAAGACATGAAATCACAAAAGCGGGTGATTGGACTACTGTCCTATTATTCTCAATGGATCCCAAATTTCTCCAACAAGATCCATTTATTGGTGAACAACAAAGCCTTTCCTCCCCTTGAACAAGTACAACAAGCTTTTAAACAGCTAAAACACGAACTTGAAAACGCTGCTGTGTCGACGATAGACTACAATCGACCACTAACAGTCGAAACAGATGCCTCTGACATCGCGATTGCCGCCACTCTTAATCAAGACGGCCGTCCTGTCGCCTTCTTTTCAAGAACACTCACTAATAGTGAACGCAGACACTCAGCAGTGGAAAAGGAAGCATACGCTATCGTAGAAGCCCTGAGAAAATGGCAACATTACCTTATCAGTAGACCCTTCACATTGGTTACAGATCAACGCTCAGTGTCTTTTATGTTTGACCAGCAGAACAAGGGCAAGATCAAAAACGAAAAGATTCAAAGATGGCGACTGGAGCTTAGTTGTTTCCAATATGACGTCGTATATCGACCCGGGAAACAAAACGCTGCGGCGGATACCTTTTCAAGGAACCACTTTGCGTCAGCAATGACTGGAGAAGACCTCAAACTGTTACACAACAACCTCTGTCACCCAGGGGTCACGAGACTCCTCCATTTTGTTCGGACTAAGAACTTACCTTTTTCCTGCGAGGACGTCCGCAAAGTGGTAAACCAATGTAAAACTTGCGCTGAACTGAAGCCTAGATTCTTCAAACAGTTTTCAGGCACCCTCATCAAGGCTACCCAACCATTTCAGAGAGTAAGCATTGATTTTAAGGGGCCACTCCCATCTGCTACTCACAACAAATACTTATTAACAATGGTGGATGAGTACTCACGCTTCCCATTTGCCTACCCATGTCCCGATATGTCATCATCTACTGTCATAAAGTGTTTAAATCAGCTGTTTTCCTTAGTTGGGATGCCAGAGTACGTCCATTCTGACAGAGGTACGTCCTTTATGTCGAGGGAGGTGCAATCCTTTCTGCACGAGAGGGGAATAGCTACAAGTAGAACAACCGCTTTTAATCCCTCAGGCAACGGACAAATTGAACGACTAAACAAAACTCTATGGAACGCTGTTACTTTAGCACTGAAAGACCTCGATCTCCCGATCTCAAGATGGGAGCTTGTCTTGAACCAGGCCCTATACTCGATTAGATCATTACTATCTACGGCAACAAACGAAACTCCACATGAGAGAGTTTTCCGGTTCAACCGGAAATCCTCCTTCGGGATATCTATCCCCACTTGGCTATCTAGCCCAGGTCGAGTGTTGCTGAGAAGAGAGAACCGATCTTCAAAGTATGATCCTCTCTCGGAGGAAGTCGAATTGCTGATGTGTAACCCCCAATATGCCGTCGTACGGTTGCCCAGCGGTAAAGAGGAGACGGTCTCTCTAAGACGCTTGGCTCCCACCCCCTCCCCATCCACAACAACAAGTGAACCTTCGTTCTTCCCTCAGAGTGAGGATAATGAATATCCTCCAGAAACTCAAAACACGGAAGTACCAGCCAACACCCCTACGGTGATACAAGAAAGGAAAGAACCCCTGGTAGGCTCTGAGGACCTCCGAGCGCTTCCTCTTGAAAATACCCCACTTGACGCTCAGGAACTCACTAGTGACTCCCAAACTGTAGAACAGGATAGTCAACCCCGTTACAACTTAAGAGAGAGAAGAACCAGACCGAACTATAGAGTCTAGAGTTGTTTCTTTATTGCACTACCTATGTTCTACATAAACTGGCATTGTTTATCTCTTGCTACCGATACTAGAGTTTACTTTTCACTTACTTACGTACATGTTTACTTACTACACTATTTTTTAATACTTAAAACAGAAACTAGTAATTGTTTATAAGTCATACAACAGATACTGGTTTTTAGGTTTCTTTGTATCACCATTTATTAATGTTTACAAGAGAAATTAATATTTCGACACTGTTTATTGATCTATTATATTACATGCACTGGCATTCTCTTTTTATTTATGCTATTGGCCTACTATATTATTATACTTGCTATTTTAATTCTAGGCGGGGTGAATGTGGTGAAATAGTTGCTATTTGTTTATGTTTGTGTAACGTCGTGAGAATGTGTTCACAACATTGATCTAGTGTGCTACTGTCCAAGTCTCTTTCGTCAGTTCATGTGTCGTCCTAGTTTAATAAAGCCTTATGTTTTAGGTTACTCTTCAGTGTTCCTTTATTTCTTATTACAGTGATTAGTTGCATTGATATATAAATTTGATATTATGTCGCTCTCCTTCAGGTATCTTGGCCGATTCGGTGGGGTAAAAGGGGGGTGGGGCGATTGCATGTACTGCCCTCCCCGCTCTAGCCCTCTGAGTGGGGGGGCGGTCATATTTTTATGGAGGAATCATAGTTTGTGAACAAAAATAGTTGAATTTCTATATAATTGATATGTGAAACCATTTGTATATTATGTCGCACCACACTCTAATCTCAAATTTTATGATTAGTGAATATAAAAGAAAAAACAGTTGGGAGGGGCGATACATGCCATCTCCTTTCCCTCATCGGACGAAGCAATAATTTTTCTTTTTGTATTATAGTTAAGAAATTACAAAATGTAAAAAAAAAAAATCAGCCAAATATAATTTATATATGCTATAAATTAAATTCTCGTATCGAGTGGCCCCACCCTTATTCTTTAATGCCAAATGTAATCATTAGCAGAAATTATAAAAAGGAGCGAGGATAAATCGTTTTCATTCTACCGCCCCTCCCATTTCCAGACAGAGTTTATGTAATTTCACATGAATTTATCATATTTATTTTAAGAAAGACTTTGCTTTGGAAAAGTTAGAATTCAAACAAAAATTTTCAGTATAAGAGTCACGATTGAGATGAGTAGCCTTTTTTCCAACCTCTACTTAATCTAATATTTTTCTAGTTAAATTTGGACTATAACTCACAATTTATGCTTGAATTTTATTGAATATTATTTATCGAATTTTTTTTTCGGCGGCGATCCTCAAAGCCTTAATCTAAATATGTGGGGTATCTGATCTTTTCAAGGAACAAATCGGATTTATTTGCAATGTATTAAGGACGTATACATTCAAATTAGAATCTTTTTCAAGTACAATATTATTCAAAAAGTCCTTTTTTAATAGGATGAATAATGAGCTTTAGGTCAGGAGAATGCGTTTCTTCAGCGAAGAATGCAAGAAAACGCTTTTGGCGTCGGGGCGAACCGAACTCCACTGATTAATAATGAGCTGTAGATATCAGGAGAATGCGTTTCTTCAGTGAAGAATGCATGAAAACGCTTTATGCGTCGGGGCTACGCCCCGAAAATCACTGATTAATAGTGAGCTGTAGTTGTCAGGAGCAGGCGTTTCTGCAGTTAAAAATGCAAGAAAACGCTTTTGGCGTCGGGGCTTCGCCCCGAACTCCACTGATTGATAAAGAGCTGTAGATGTCAAAAGCAGACGTTTCTGCAGTGAAAAATGCAAGAAAACGCTTTTTGGCGTCGGAGCTTCGCCCCGAACTCCACTGATTAATAATGAGCTGTAGATGTCAGGAGAATGCGTTTCTTCAATGAAGAATGCATGAAAACGCTTTATGCGTCGGGGCTACGCCCCGAAAATCACTGATGAATAGTGAGCTGTAGTTGTCAGGAGCAGGCGTTTCTGCAGTGAAAAATGCAAGAAAACACTTTTTGGCGTCGGGGCTTCGCCCCGAACTTCACTGATGGATAAAGAGCTGTAGATGTCAGGAGAATGCGTTTCTGCAGTGAAGAATGCATGAAAATACTGAGAAATACTGTTTATCTATTCTTATATATATATATGTGTGTGTGTGTGTGTGTGTGTGCTGTACGCACGTTTATGTATAGGGCTAGGGTTTACAGGGCGTTAGGGTTAGGGTTTGGAAAAAAATCGCCCCCTCCACTCCAAAGTTCTGGATCCGCTAATGCCTTAGATGCAATTTTTTTTGTACTAATGCGCGAATCTATGAATGAAGCTTCATGCATTTATGACGTAGATTATGAATTTTTTAATAAGACTTACTGGCCCTGAAGTTTATCATTTAAAAGTGGTGTAATTTTTTGAAAAATCTGCTTGCATATATAATTTTATAAATTAGATGGTTCACTTTCGGAAAAGAAAAAAAAGTAGCCGTTGCATCAGAAATTTGAATGATCTAAAATATCATGATGTCCGATTTTCATTTTCTCTTCTAGTTTCTGAGATCTAAACTGGACGGACGGACAGACAGACCACACAAAACTAATAGCGTCTTTTCCCCTTTCGGGGGCCGCTAAAAATGTATTTAAAAAAATGTTTTTCTTGTTAATTCTAACAATAATTAGTTATTTTAGTTATTAGGAGCAAAATAATTTAAAAATTGATGGCCTGATAGCATCAGAGAGCCTTTAAAATATTTTGATAAAAATTGAAAAGTTGAAGAATACTCATATATATGTAGGACCATTTTCTAAGGCGTAGCCTGGGAACAAATCAACGTGCGATGCCATTGGGTAATGCTAGTGAGTGTGGGATGAATAAGTGATATTGGTAATTGAATCCTCTGGCAAAACAAAAAATAAATATGTGATTGGGGGGGGGGGGTAGTTTTACAAAGCGTGCCGTGCCTGTTAGATGTAACAGATACTAAAATTCAAGTGTTTTGAGGTCGGGGCGAGAGAAAAAAACTGTGGGGGCGAGAAAAGTGATATAGAGGTCAGAAGTGAATGTGTTTGGGAGGATGATTTAAAGCGGCCCGTTCCAATTAAACGTAACATGCACTAGAATACAGTCCAAAATGGGAGTTGTTGAATTGCGGGCAGTTTTATTGAAAGTGCGAACAAAATAAGGGTGGGAGGTAAGGCGTAAGTATTATGTGAACATTTTTTAGGATGTAATAAGAAAAAAAAAGGACCCGGGCAAAAAAATATCATAAGAGCCTACCAAATATTTCGACTAAGAACGGAAAAGCAGAAGAATACAATATATATTGGAAATAAGACAATGCCCTATTTGTTACGGACGAGAGTTGGGGAAGGGGGAGTAGGGGTAGATGTGATACTCGAATTTACGGGCTGGTTCTGTTTAACGTAATAGATACTAGCATTAGCTGGCTAAAGGGATGTTTGGGGGAGCGTTTTAATTTCTATCATTTTGTTATAAGTAAAAATAAAAAAGAGTGAGAGGGTCCATTATATTACGATAAGTAAGAAAGAAAATGGGATTGGTCCATGGGAAAATAAATAATATTTAGCTTGGGAACAAATCAATGTGCGATGTCATTGGGTATTGCTAATAAAATATATTATGTTTAACAAAGAATCAATACATCCAATCATTGGTAACTATGGTAACCAAAAGAAAATCTTAATCGACCATCGGCGACAATGGTTATGCTTGCCCTGCGTGAGGCAAAATGTGTAGGTCACAGCTGGGGTTGCGTTGTCACGGGAAATGCTGTATTAATCTTCGAACGCGAAGACAAGCCTTATTATGGAATAATTAGTGATGATAATGACTTTTAATATTTCAACTTAGATTTTTTTAATTACAGTTACTTGTTTCATTACATTACGGAGGACAAGATAGTTTATATGTGCATTACAGACGATGTAAGTTCAAAGTTTTGTTTAAATTATGGTAGATAAATTATTGTTTAGAATTACTAAATATAAACATACACTTATTTATTTTAATAAAATTTTAATTATTTTTTCATGTACATAGTTAAACAAAATGCAAGAAAGGAAAAAAAAAAAAGAAGGTTACAAAGATGTTTTTGTGGAAAAACTCAAAATCAGCCCTTTAAATGGTCCACCCAGGCAGGTAAAAAGGCAGGTTTCAATATTTTCAGAAAGAATATATCAGAATGAAATTCATCAAAGACTAATGACAGAGAAAAATGGAGAAAAAGGCTTGACAGATCTTGTGTGGTGTCCCAGCGATCCAGCAGACCAAATGATAGGTGAAAGTGAATGTGAAGTTAGATGTGAACCTTACCTAACTGATGTCTCTTAATGAATATCTAATTCATCTAATTGTTTTATTTAAATCCTCAAGAAAAAAAACATATTTCCGTAAAAAAAAAATACTTTCGTTCAGTGCTCTTTGGTGATCTTGCAGCGCTGCGGTCTACGCGATAATATGAAAACCTACTTATTAATTGTTTTAATTTATGTCTAACTTATATGCATACTAAACAGATTTTTTTCTCTTAAAAAAAAGTAAAAAAAAATTGTGTGTGTAAATGTAGAACTTACTTAACTTAGGAATACAAATGTAAAAAAAATGTTCACAAAAAATCTAAAACCGTTTGCATAAATTTGTTAAAAATATGGTAAATAGTCACTTGCCGTAATAAAGAGCCTCCCGTGTTTGTTAATATTTATAGTGAATGGTTGAAAAAAGGATGTATTGTTATGGAAAAACTGCTTGCATAAGTGATTTAAAAATTTAGATTTTTCGATTTTAGAAAAGAAAAAAGTTGCCGTTACATCAGAACTTTGAATGGTCTAAAACAGTGATGCCCAACCTTATACAGCCTGCGGGCCATTTTAATTTCCGACACTCATGTCGCGGGCCACATCAATGAAAAGATACAGAAAAATGAAATAGAGACTAAACCATTTTAAAAAGTTTTATAACAATCCCTTGGATCCAGCCATAAGTCAATTACATAACAAGGGTTTCAGGTGTTTTATAACTGAAACAGTTTTTCTACTAAATTAAGTGCTTGTAAACATTGTGATCCTACACAGCAATTGTTTTCGGAAATGTGCAAGGTTTATGTAGACAACACGGCGAAGAAATCTATTGTCTGTATTGCTCTGAATTTCTCAAGCTGGGAAGTCTGGCTTTCTAAGTCAATCAGTTCCACTTGGTGTCACTCCTCAGCTGCAATAGTAATTATTTCGAAATCTATTGCTCTGTCATTTAGTTTTGAATGGAGTTTTTCATCAAATAATCCACTCGTTTTGCAATTGTCATGCCAGAAATGTTGACAGCTTTAAATGCATTTTATTTTTTTTCAGGCCGATTTTATTCCATTCCTTCTAGCAAGCACTTTTTTTATGCTTCATTTCCCTTCTTAAAATGTGAGCAACTCTGTAGCCTCCATTACAGCCGCGACTCATTTTATTGACTTCTTGGTAAATATTTTCGTCATTCGCTCAACTCTAGACGTAACTTAGCGACTCTTTTCTTAGCCGCTCAAGCCAACAATGCCTCCATATTTTTGTAATGGTTTGTTATAGAATGCCTCTTTATGTTATGTTCTTTAAAAACAGCCACACTTTCTGTACAAATCAAACATGTTGGCTTGGTAATTTAGATGTATACCCGAACCTAAAAGATGCAGAAAAGATGCACATGAGATGTCAAGGACACAGCTAGCTCAAGACAGCCGCTGAATCGTCCAAGACTCTAAAAATAACTGTCAATTCTTGTCGCTGAAAAAAACAAACTTGTGTTCTTATAGAAAAACAAATTAACATGAATAACTAACAAGACATAGATTAGTATGAAATACATCAAAGGAAACGTGAGAGTCATAACATAGAGAAAATAAATTTTTCAACCTTTTTCTTTATATTTTCTACATTTTGTGCTGATGTTTTGGCGGGCCGGTCAGAACCACGTCGCGGGTCGGATCTGGCCCGCGGGACGTAATTTGGGCATCACTGGTCTAAAATATTATGATGTCGGATTTTCACTATCTTTTCTAGTTTATGAGATCTAAACGGGACGGACGGACGGACAGACATTGCACACAAAGCTATTAGCGTCTTTTCCTCTTTCGGAGGCCGCTTAAAAAGCCTTTTATAATCTTTTTTATTTTTGTTATTCAATTTTATACAATCTCATTAATTTTATGACATTTATACAGTGTAATAAATATACTTTTATCAATTTTGTTTTCTTTTTTAGGACTTTGAACGATCAAAGGCCTTTTTATTTTTAAATGAAATAAAAAGAAGGTAACATTTTTTTTTAGAATTAACTAACATTGTGAGTATTAAAACAAAATATCTCATAACAAGTAAAGTAACTCTGTTTAGTTGGTGTTTTTGTACAGTTAAAAATGTAGCTGTTTTAAATTCAATTTGTTGATAAATTTGTTTACATGTCCATTTCTTCATAAATTGTATTTTTCAAGTATTTTAGCAGTAAAATAACTTTTGTAAAACACTTTTCTATGGCTCTGAGTTCTGCTCTATTGAAGGCATTTAAGGCCTCTGGAACACCTTTGCTCCATAATGGACATACTCTGTCAAGACTACCTTACAAATAGCCGGTTATGTTCTGCTGAAGGCTGGTGTGGAAATTATAGAAGCACTACTTACCATCCGACGGCTGCGCTTGGTCCGACACTTATCCTGATCTTTTTTTAGCAAGCTCAAAGGAGGACGGCGTAACAGAGGTGCCACCGGAAGCGCTATAAAGATCAACCCATTTTGTCCTCACCGGCATAACGGAAAGTAACTGACAGCAGATGCTCTCTGAGCGAGACAGTTGATGAGTTCTCACTAAGGCTGTATCATATAAGTGGAAAAGAAAACTTAAATAAGACTCCCGCCGGACTACGGCTTTGTCTGCATTAGATGTGGCAAAATATGAAGGTCGCAACTCTGTTTGCGCAGACATGTGAAACACTGCACTCATCCCTAATATTCGTTAGGAAGACATTACCATTCATATAAATGGCCTCCTACCTTCATCATTTTATAGGTAGTGGAGTGCTTATGTCCATAACCATTAAAATAGCTAGGTACATTTTTGTTTTAAATTTACCATGTTTTATCTTGCATCTAGATTTCAAGCACAGTATGGAGTTCGAGCTCAAACTGCCTTGCCTTATGCCATGAATAGTGACTTTTCACGAACAATGGCATCACAAATGGTAATAATAAGTACCTTAAGTTTATCTTAAGACTTAAACTTAGATCCTTCGGCGCATTAGGTGGCAAACTGTTTCCACAAAGATGTCACTGGCAATGTCTGAAGCCACTTTCCACCTGGTGTCCACTGCTCTGAGGTCCTCCATGAAAGTGTGGCGCCAGGTTATATGAGGACGTCCGTGTTTGCGCTTCATGTTCCTCAAACCTCATGCGATACACTGTCACAACCTCACTAAGTGGTAGACTCCCAGTTCGGCATAGGATTTCCTTGTTTTAGACCCGATCCCTATAATATAAATGACTCCTAAAAATCCATCTTTGTTGAGCCACATTTATTGTTGTCTGAATTTGAAGGCTATTTTTTTTTAGTGCTAGATGTATAGGTTGACTTGGGGCTACTATAGGATTGTGTTGACCAGACAATGCTTATTTAGTATTATGATTTAATGAAGATCCATACCTCTAATATCTACTAAACACTCAAAGAAAAACTTCATGCCGGAGATTCAAATGTAGATATGTTTAGTAGTTCAAACAATGAAGATTCTTTAACTCAAAATACAATACTTTAATTCAGAAACTAGGAATCACTCAAAATATTGTCATAACTGAAGTGAGGCAAACTCAACGAGACACATCGATGTTTATTTACAGGACATCACAAATACATGTAGAACAACATGTCTTGAGCACAGCATCTTTACATCAGCTCTCACTTGGGCGGAAATCGTTCTCTCTCTCTAATAATGTCAACATCCGACTTAGTCTTGTCACTAATAGTGCTAACCTTCTTTCTGCACTAGCTTGGCTTGCGGTGCGCATGACAGAGTTATAACATTGCCCCCTTCTTAGAGCTTTTCGTCCCGAAAAGAAACAGTGCAGTGGAGGTTAGACAGTTCAGGTGGAGGTCGATCGGGGGAGGCACAGGCGGCAGGGAGCGTGTTCCCCACGAAATCATCCTTACTGTTTTCCTCTGGTGCCGCTTTCTCTTCCGCCAGTTGACCAGGCTGTTGTTGAGACGATGACGCGGCCGTTTGACACACAACGAGACTGTGTCGAGCACTGTTTTCCTCAGCACAGCCGTTGATCAAAAACGCTGTCTCAGCAGACCCTTTCGACAGACGCCTCCCAAGGAGACTGCAGGCTCACATGCAGCAACGTTGCAAACAAAGTCCAATGCGCCGCAGTCACCCTCACCCAACAGTCTCACATCCAGGAGATAGTTCTCTTCAAGTTCAAGTTTCGAATGTCTTCCTCATGACAGCTCAGATTTAGCCTGGGTTGATTGACATTCGTCTATGCTAATGTCGATGATGATGGCAGAAGTACACATGCCTTGTTTGTAGTTTTCTTGGCATCCCCATTTCCTGTGTGATGCGTCGCACGTACAGCTCATGATAAACTTCTGGATGCAGTTGTCGAGCTTCCAATTTCCCCCGTAGGCACCGGCAGATAGGCAGAGGTCTTTAAAGTCCATAGAAACAGGCTTGGACGCAGACGTTGTCTTGCTCCGTCCGGCTCATTGAGGTACTGGTAACATTCCAGATGGAACAAACGCTTCAGGCATGTAACAGACTTCAGTTGCTTCCTGTCTCTTTCCGTCAGATTCGGTACATCCCGTTGAGATCATCACAGCAATCGTTGTCACGTTTCTCGTCTTGAAAGTCACAACCACAAGACTTGCCCACAACACAGACACAGACGGCGCTCCAATCCCCAGCGTCTCCGTCACCACTGTTTGTGCAGCCACAGTCTTGACCACGCAACTATCAACGAGTCTACAGGCAACTGCTCCTTTATCAACGAGTCTACTCCTTCTTTCGCTTGAGACACCATTTTATCTACCTTGTTCCCCATACTGTAAATTTGTTCTCACATTGCATCAATACCTTCATGTATCTTGCCAATAAGCTCATAAATCTCCGGTTCAATTTCAATAGGTAGGTAGGCCTATCCGGATCTTCGTCTTCTTCTATTAGTGACAAGACTAAGTCGGATGTTGACATTATTAGAGAGAGAGAGAACGATTTCCGCCCAAGTGAGAGCTGATGTAAAGATGCTGTGCTCAAGACATGTTGTTCTACATGTATTTGTGATGTCCTGTAAATAAACATCTTGTGATGTCCTGTAAATAAACGTCTGTCTCGTTAAGTTTGCCTCCCTTCGGTTATTACAATATGAAAAGAGAGGGGGAAGCGGTAGGTGGAATCGCTACCCATTCACAACCACACATTGTTAAACAAATTTAGTGTAATAGAGGAGCAGTTTTCTTTTCTTGATCAAGTTACGCTCAACCTATACCCCCCCCCCTCAATCTTGTAGCTGGACCGTCCTTAGTCATATGCAAAATAGGCAGCTGCCTTGGCCTCCAATTGGCAGGAGTCTCGCAAAAGGACTCACAGAATTTTTTTTAGAGAAAAAATAGCGAAACGTGAATTAAATCTCAAGCAGAACTCTATGGATCTATGTCTTCTCGCCTAGCACTAATTTTAATTCTCTACTTTGATTGAAGGTTTATTGACAAATATTTAGATCTACTTGTTAGATTACATACCTATGTTAGAAGACCATTGTTTGACATGTGGAAATGTTATTTCTAGTTTAGTGACCATAAATCGTCCATGAAGCATATTAGTGCTATGTGAATTCAACTTATTTGTTGATTTTGATATAGATACAGTTGATACAGAACAGTTCATGGCATATTTTACGTCTTAATTTTTTTGCTTTTCTATTTGAGTTGAGGCCACACTATCCGCTTTGCATTGGGCCTCCCTATTAATTTTACCTCCACTGAGGACTCCCAGCTAGGAGAAAGTGGATTACATCATCACTAGATCTGTGTCAGCTTAATAAAATCAATCTTTCAATTTTTCTCTTTGTGATGTGATGGTTAGGGTTAGGTAGATCTACGTGTATAATCTATTATGTTCATTAATTATATTTAAAAGTACATAAACACACACTCCACTTTGCCCACGTATTTTCTAGATCTAGTACGGTAAAAAACAAGGTTACAAAAGACAGTTTGTGTGGAAACAAATTCAAAATCGGCCACAGGCAGGCTTCAATATTTTCAGAAAGAACATCCGAATGAAATTATATCAGACAAATGAGAGATAAGAATGGAGAAAGAAGGTTAACAGATCTTGTGTAGTGCTCCAACTTTCCCGCAGATCTAAATGTGGTGGGTTCGGCACAGAATATGACAACCAAAATGACGAAGCAAGTCAGGAGGTTTATTTCAAGTTTAATGCACACAAAAAACCTGCCAAAGGCAAACATACAACATAATTACTAATGAGCATAAAATAAACAAAATTATATGGTCTAAATGAACAGACCAATTTGTAAACACAACATCAGGTATAAATACTAGATCAAGCAAAAAAAAACAAATAAGAAATTCTTATAGTGTGAACCAATCATCTCTTTTATAAACACAAGAGAGATATGGAACACCACCAAACATTATAAAAATAAATGACAAAGTAATTTTCAAAAAATAAATCAACTAGTTCTATATAAAACTAACATACATTGAAGAGCTTCGCTCTTACCTTTTCTTACAAAACTATGACAATTAAATAGAACAAATCTATACACGGTTTCTTAACAGTCAGTATCTACAACTGGTTATAGGAATATATTTACAAGAGGGACAATTAATATGGTGAGCTTGACTCACAAAGAAAAGATACAATGGGCTTGGCTCATAAGATATGAGCTCGACTGATAAAAAAAACAACAAAATAGGAACTGAGGTCCCCATATTATATACAGAGTGGGCCTTCCTTCCAAAGGCATCTCAAAACTACAAAACAAAGGTAGTCCGACAATGAGGACAAAACCTGAGTAGCAATATGCTATATAAAAAATAAACAAGAATATATGATATACAAGAAACAGTAAAAATGTGTTTACCTGCAGCCTTGGTCAAAACAATGAACTTAGGACAAACACAGCAGGATCAGACAAGGTGGTATTGGAGTGGATGCGGCCCAGTGAGTTTTAATGCAGGATGCCAGCAGGAAAAGGAATTCAAATTCCGGCTTCCGGGGCACAGGTCAACTTGGTCCTTTGCTGACCGGTGCTTGGTGAAGTTCAGTCGACCCGTATGTCATGTCCTCCCCACTACATAAAGGATAGGTGAAAGTTAATATAAAGTTAGATGTGAACCTGGCCTAAATAGTTCCCCTTTCAGACCTTGTGGTCTATAGGCAGATGATGTAAAGTTCATCTGTTTTTGTGGCCTACGGTTAACGAGGGTGTCATGTAGCCAGCACAACGACCAACCGCCTTTAATTTTCCCCAACTAAATGTCAGGTACCCATTAGAGCTGAGTGGACTCAGAGGCGCCCAAAGATTCCAAAGTTGAAAAGCCCAGGATTCGAACCCGGTACCCCGGTTCGGAAGTCAAGCGCTTTACCGCTCAGCCACCGCGCCTCCCTTGGCCTTACAATTGATCTAATTGTTTTGAAAAATATTCAATCTCTTATTCGAATCCTCAAAAAAAAAAAAAAAATTTCCGCAATTTAAAAAAATGTTCATGAAAATGAAGTTTACAAGATTACTATTCGTTTTAAATAAGGTCTAACTTATAATGCATTCTAATCGGCTTTTTCTCTTTAAAAAACCTGCTTGCATAACTGATTTTAAAAATTAGATTTTTCGCTTTCAGAAAAAAAAAGTAGCCGTTGCATCAGAACTTTGAATGGTCTAAAATATTGTGATGTTGGATTTTCAATATCTTTTCTAGTTTACGAGATCTAAACGGGACAGACGAACAGACATTTCGCACAAAACTAATAGCGTCTTTTCCCCTAAAAACATGGCCTAAATTGTGCCGATGTGCTAAAAACTCAAACTCAAAACGTTTTTATCTACTTTATAAAGTAAAAAGTAAGGCGTATGTATGTGACGAATAGAAATCAAAACCGTTTGACCAATCTTGGTAAAACTTGGCAGGAATGTTCCTTGGGTACTAACTTAGACCGTAGTGTATGTATTGTAGCCCTAAAACAAACTTAAGACCCTCAAAAAAAATAAAGTTGTCCGACTCTATTAAAGCTGTAGTATTTATGGATCTAGGCTTTGTTTACAATGTTGACATGAGAAAAGACCGAAAGGATTTAGATCTAGATATAATTTTACGAAATGATCTAGATATAATTTTACGAAATACACTTTGCGCAGATAGTTTTTGACACATGAAAATACAAAAGAAGTTCCATTGATTTCATTATATAATAAAATTAACCTTCAAATTTGTAATTCAAAACCATTTTTTACATACATTAGTTCCTTATATCTGTGACTACAGATTTCCTGGCGAACATTATTTCATTAGACAGTACCGAAATGTTACACATCTTTCCATTCCTAGATCTAATTAGATAATATAACTTCTCCTTCACACAAATAGTTTTATACTTTAATACATGAACATACTATTTATAGTCCATTCATTTCATATTTTGATCAAATTAACAATAAAATTTGGTTTTCTAAAGCATTTTTAATACATTCGTTTATGAAAGCTGCGAAGCCGTGTTGAGATAGGACTATATTCATTTATTAATCGCGTACTAAAAATTATTTCGTTTAATTGTCTACTTTATAATCCTATTCATTTAACAAATCGGATCAAACCGTTTTAATTATACTATTAATCTATCGCTCTTTTCGTTTTAAATAGATATGTATGTATCGGCTTCGGGTAAACCCATTTTCGCAAAACTAATTTTATTTTCGTAGCGAAAGAGAAAAAACTTGAAAGGATCATTAGCTAAGTTTAACATACATCTAGATCCAATCCACTAGATTAGTAAACACAAACTTAGACCCGCAGGCCGCGGTTAATGTCAGGCTAGTAACTAATAAAACAGAAAAGATTCTCTACCAATCTTGAAGAAACTAGCTATGAATAGGCCTATAAGAAAACAAAAACATAATTCAAAACCCGAAAAAAAAAAAGCCGGGTAAAATAGCTATTTGTAAATAATAATGTATAAAATCTCGCAATCTGGGTAGACTATATTTAAAACTTGAATATAGATTTAAGCATTTTCGTTATCGAATATATATCTAAAGTGTTTACGATCAATCTAGATGCCTATTCTACACTCTCGTTTCGTCCCGAGACATGACGTTAAACTGCGCTCCTCTTTCCTTAGCACTTTTGGAGCTCAAAAGTGCCCTACTTCTTTACTATTGTTACGTATTTCTGAATCTTCTGGCTAGATGTAGTAGTAGGCACACAAATAAAAACACTGCAAAGAACTTGACGACTAAACTTTCAGCTTTATATAACTTTAATGACTATTAATTCTAACAATTCATCACTGTAACATGTAGCGTAGAAGACTGTACATTATCTGTCAGTTTACAGTTAGCTATACTTCGTTGCAATTCATCTCTTCACTTCGTTGCAATTCATCTCTTTTCAACTTTCCTCGAGCCGTATTCCACAGAACAGACCAACGACACACTTCCCAGTGTCGCTCCAGGTCTCCCAAAGCTGAACCAAGTCGTACTCAAGTCTACCGAATCAGAGCCGCACACGTCTTACATCGACTGTATCGACTGTAACGGCTCAAGTCCACTGTAGTTCGCTGTATAGACTTTAACGACAGTAGTCCACTCCAGTTAACTCTACCCTAGTTAACTTGCATCGAGTCGTACACATTTCTCTTCCACAGAGCCGCACACGTCTTACATCGTCTGTATCGACTGTAACGGCTCACTCACGACTCCATACGACTGACTTTAACATTAACTCTCTGGCTTATATAGAGTCCCTAATCGCTTGTCCAAAGTTGCACAAACACGGCTAGTATCCTCTGAAATAACACGTGAGGAAACGTCACATCCTGTCTTTGTTTATACATGTAGATTCCAGAAAACATCGGCTGCAGTGTCATCAAGTTGGGGTCACACGTAGTGACCTCTATCTGTCACTGTTCATTAGTAACTGTCCCCCTACTTAGATCTGTTCGTCCCCTGGAACAACACGTGAGGGCACGTTACATCCTGTCTTTGTTTGTACATGTAGATTCCAGAGGACACTCGCTGCTGTGTCATCTCGCCGGGGTCATACGTTGACCTCTACCTATCACTGTTCATTTGTAACACTATCATTGTGTCTGCCTCATCTTTCTCTCAGTCTGCCTTCATTATTCATCACTCTTGTCTCCTTATCTTTAAATTGTCTTAGACCAGTCCTTTTGTCGTGGACTGCGACGTGTAAGGGGGGGATAAAGTGATCCGAGGATAAACTACCACAATACAATTCTTTGGCTCCAAGTTCACCAAGAACCTGAGGCCCAGATGGCCCGCTCTGGGTCAACCGGCTGGTCATGCTGAGCTACCAGCATGGGTCTTCGACCTATGCTGGAAGGTCAATCAGGGAGCTGCTGTATGCAGCAGCTGACTGAGTATAGCGCCTGTGTAGCCCTGGTGGGCTCATTCTGGACATCCGAATGGCCCGTCCCCTTGTTGGACTCGATGGCGGGTGGGGAGCACAGGTGCCGAATTACTAATTAGTAAATTTTTACTACCTTTACTATTTTAACTGTGAATAGACCTTGTTTTTAATGATTTAACTGTATGGAATTTAGCTCTTGTAAAGGAGAGTAATCCTTGATGTATTACGGGCACGACATGGCCTAAATTGTGCCAAAAACTCAAACTCAGCATGTCAAAACCAACACTCCGGGAGAACCCGGAGACTTTATGTCTGACTCAGGTTCTCCTAAGAGAACCCAGCCAGACACTCCAACCTTTACTAAGTTAGAAGATGACAAACTCCCTAATGGGAGAAATCAAATTAGAGAGGATGCCCGAGGTGAGGGAGGAGGAAATAACCTCCGCTCTAACCAGAGGGATCTCCCCTCTCCAGAGAGAAAGACTTCCCCCAAACCCAAGACTAAAAATACTTAGTTCACTGGCATTAAGGAAAACCCTCCGTGGGCCTCCCAAGGCCTAATAGCTCCAATTAGGGCATTTGGAATAAGCCATGGATTCCAGAATTGTACTGTGGAACTGTAGAGGCCTCAAGGCCAATTATGAGGAAATGCAGCTACTTATGGACTCTGAGACTCCTGTAGCTGTCTGCTTACAGGAAACATTTCTGAAAGATAGCTTCAGTTTCCGAAGCTACAGTGCTTACAGCAGGAATGTTGAGGATGCAGAGAGAGCATCAGGTGGAGTCTGTATCCTGTGAAGGACAGCGTCCCCCATGAGAAGGTAGAACTACAGACCGCACTACAGGCCGTAGCAGCTAGGATAACCCTACACAAGGTTATCACTTGCTGCAGCCTGTATCTACCACCAGGCGCTTCATGAAACCCAACAGACATGGAGGACCTATTGAAACAACTCCCTCGGCCCTATATAATCCTTGGGGATTTCAATGCCCATAACACTATGTGGGGATCCAACAATACTGACACAAGAGGTCGTATGCTGGAGGATATCTTCCTCCAACATGATTTATGCATACTTAATGATGCATCCCCGACCTACTTGCACCCAGGAACTGGATCTCTCACGTGCATTGATCGCACTGTATGCGTCCTCGGACTTCTGGATGACTTTAAATGGTCAGTAAGCAATGATCTACGGGGTAGTGATCACTTTCCAATCATCATTGCTAACAATCTCCCCTCATTCAGTTGACCTCAGCGGTGGAAGCTGAATAAAGCTGATTGGGAACAATTCCAAAAAAGATGCTCCGAGGATATCACAGACAATATCCTAAATGAACAGAGCCCAGCTGATACCTCTGCTAGCAAGCTACTTGGTAGCTTAATACGAATAGAACAAAAATTATATTTCCGTTTTTTTGTTGTTTTTTAAGCATTTTGTCCGTGACCTATATATGGTATACCTAGATTGGAAAATGAATACAAATTCGTATCCGATCGTTATGTACGTAACTCTTTTTTTTCAAGCTGTAATGGAATTCGCTGTGAATATTTGAAAATTGCTCTTTTCTATCTTTGAAAAGTAATATTTAGTTTTCAAAGTTTATAAATAATACATTTCCATTATTTGGATTTTTCTGTTGGGCTGCCTTTTTTTTTTTTGCCTGGGCATTGTGCGTTTATACCCTATCTCTTCTTTTCGTTCAGCATTTCTTCTCTTCTTGTTCTATTATTTTTCTCTCATGGTCTTCTAGCTTTTTCTCGCACTATTTAAATCAATCAATATGTAGTCTTCTTTAGACATACCTACTACTTTGACCATATTAAGAAAATCTTGTAATGTCAATATTTTGGCTTCTTTTGTAATTTTTTTAGTCTTTATCAATAATAACGAATAATCTTTTGATATGATAAATAATAATGTATAAATAGAATGACACCTTACAAATCGTCGTAGTATTCCCTTGTATATAATAATTTATAGTTGCCACTGGTTTAGGCAATGTGCAAAATAATAATTTGCAGCTAGTTGTTAATTGTCAAGGTACAATGTTGTGCCCATAGAAATGGAGTCGCTAGTGTTGTTTTTTTTTTACTATTAATAGGGAATAGTTGTAAAAATCGTGTATTTTTATGTAGAAAAAACTGCTTAAATATTTATAATTTAATTCTAAATATTATTCTTTTTCAGAAAAAAAAAGTAGCCGTTGCATCAGAACTTTGAAAGGTCTAAAATATCAAGATGTCATATTTTCAATATAATTTTTAGTTTCTGTGATCTAAACGGGAAGAAAAGACAGACCACACAAAACTCACAGCGGCTATTCCCCTTTCGGGGGCCGCTAAAAAGTGCTTCGGCTAAAAAGCATATTATTCCATTGAAGAACTAAGAAGTCGAAGAATACACATAGATTGTATGTTGGACTATTTTCTAAGGCGTAGGGTGAGGAGAAATAAGTGATACCTGTAATCGAATTCATGGGCTAAAAGTAAATGTGTGACAAGGGAGGTGGGAAGAGAAAAGTGATATAGAATTCACAGGCCCTAAGTGAGTGAGTTTGGGAAAGGATTTTAAAGCGGGTAACATATAATAGAATACATGGACAAAAGGGGGAATTGTTGAAATGCGGGCAGTTTTATTGAAAGGACAAAAAAAAAAGAGGTCGTACTGCCAAAATATTATGTGAGCTCTTCGATTTTTCAGAATGTGATATGAACAAATGTTGAAGACCCGCAAATTTCACAGATCCTATAAAATATTTCCATTAAAAACTGAGAATTAAAAAAATACATAGTATTTAAAAAAAAAAAAAAACTATTTATTGAAGCAGACTTGGGGGGGGGGGTGATACTCGAATTAACAGGGTGGTCCAATTCAGCTTTATAAATACTACAATTCGCTAGTGAAAGAAATGTATGAGGAAGCGTTAACTTGTTGGCCTTTTTATTATTATTGTTAGAAGTTTTAAAAAAGGTTGGGTTCCATGACAAAATAAACAATTTATAGCCTGGTAACAAACCAACGGAAGTAGTCTGTGGCTAATTCTAGAATATATTTAAAAGCACATTCATATGTGACGGCATCTTATGAGAAAAGAATATATTTTGTTTAAAAAAATCGAATCAAATCACTTCTATGAAAGATATTGTGTGAAAGATTTAAGTGCTGTAAAAAAAAATCTTAAAAAGTATATTAACAGAATATGTAAAAAATGTTTATTCAACAGAGGAGTGTATCAGAAGATAGACCAGATCAGGTTTCAAAAGTTCAAACTCAAGTTGATGAATTAAAATGTATTATGGTTAAAAATATCGGTGAGTTAGCGTTTGTGCTTAAATTATTATTTTATATGAAAAGGTATTATTGGTGTTGCTTTTTTTTAAAGTGATTTTTCTATCTCTCTTTCAAATAGACCACTTAGCAGAAAGAGGAGAAAAGCTAGAACTCCTGGTTGATAAGACGGAAGATTTGAGTGCAAATGTAAGTAATACAGTTAAGACTTATTGTTATGCAAAAGTTTAAAAAGCCCAAGAAAAAAATAAACATAAAAAACACTTACTAAGCTTATAGGAAGTGTAATTGTATCAGTTAGTTTGGATCAGTCAGTACTTAAGTTTGTAATAGATCTAGACCAACAACAATAAATCTATGCGATTAGAAATATTTTTACCAATTGTTTTTGTTTAGCACTATTTCACGATTTTAGCTTTCTCAATGCGCTATGATCCTATCACTTATCTGGACCTGTTTAAATGATGAAAAGGGGAAAAGGGGGGGGGGAGAAACAACGGGATATCTGGGTGTGACGGACCTCATGTATGACGTGTGTGAGTGGCTTGTTTAATGTCTACGGGATGATTATTTTTCAGTTGTCACACACTGGTCCATCAAAGATGTATCGGGAGCAGGCACACAACGAGACAAGCAATGGAGAAAGATACAAATACTGAAAGATTTAAGAATATTTATTTACACAAATGTACAAGCAGAATAAGATAGGAGGGGGATTTGCATCTATCTCTTTAGCTGTATTGTATCATCATACTGAGCACTTAATGAGAGAGTATGTCACTTTTGTCCTCTGCACTTAGCTGGTTGTCATACTGATGCAGCAGCTGGCTGTGCTCCGAATAGAGGTCTTGCAGCTGGAGGTGACGCTCTAGGGGATAGAGGGACGCCGTTGACTCAGTTCTTGTGGAGTCTCAATCCAAAGTTCTGATATCTGTAGTAGGCACAGTAGGGCGGGTGGCCGGCTACCGTGGGCACAAGTGTGCTGCGAGTAGAGTTGATCTGCCGTGAGCAGCGTCGTTAGCAGGGTATGTCCAGTGAGTTGCGGAGATTTGGCGAAGCTAAGACGTCTCGCATACACACGTGGTCTATAGGTACGTCGTACTTAATAGGTTGACAAGTGGACTGTCAAATAGGCAGGCAAGTAGAGCCGATAGCGCCAAGTAGGTTGACAAGTAAAGACCTGTAATGCTGAATAGCACTAGATAGGCAAGCGAACCTAAAAGGTAGATCCAAATGGGCAGTTGAGTATGGTCAAGTATGCAGGTGAAACTGAATAGCAAATAGGCAGATCCTATTGAATAGACAAGTTAGGACATGTCTCTCATGCATCTTATCGATGCCCTCAACTGAGGTGCATTCGTCAGATTGGTAAAATTGCTTTTGAGTACAATGGGGAGATGATGGCAAATGGGATTTGGAAATAGATGGCTGATGGTAGCGATATAAAATGTACATAGTAAGGGAGATAATAATCTCAATTAAACAACATAAGTTGGAAGAGAGGGGGGGGAGAAATGGACGATGGTCAGCGACCATGACGCTATTGTTCACACACGGCCGTCGGCCATGAACAATGGAGCGAGCTTGAATGGGGGCCCGTTCAAGGGGCGCAACTCTCGTCAAAGTAAAATGGGAAAAGGGGAGATAATTCATGTCTATTTTCTAAGCGCAGTGTTAATGCGTTAGTAAAATTACCAAGGCGGTCACCCGAGATAAAGGGAATAAAATAAGATGTACAAATATGTACAAGATTGCGTCAATGATCAATTCAGCAACGTGGCAATAATATTGTTGACATAGGTTAATGTGATATATAAATATGTACATATGCAATGGTTATGTTTTCTACTTACGCCAGTGAGAAATAAACAATGCACATATTAAACATACATAGGATGAGTAAAATTTACATGATAATATCCAGCAAGAAATATACACAAACTAATTAAGATGGAACTGTAATTAAGTTCGGCTTACCACCAGGTATTCCTCTAAGAGCAAAAAATAAATGATTAGGCCAGGCTCGACTGTCAGCGAGAAGGAGAAATGACAGAGTATGTCTATTCTGACTTAGTCTAGCTTATAAAGGTCCGGAAGAGATGGGCGGAAACAGGAAAGGCGATAGACTAAAGATTATCTCTCACGTGGGTGTATCTGACTAGAGACTTGAGTCGCACCTAGGAATGTCATGAGGCGCGCTGACAGAGATTATCTCTTTGATCAAAGAGAGACGTGTGTAGGGGTGGAAGAAAGAATGAGGTATATACCAGCCCAGGTGGTGTCGACCGTGAACGTCGGACATCCAGCGCCTAGGACCATTGTAAGTGACGATTTGTTTATCTTTCCCCGGTCAAGGGGAGATAAGTGAAAAGTCGTGGCCTTTTTGTCGCCAAAGTGGACTAAGTCTAGTGAGAAGAGGAAAGATGGGGTTTGGTAGTGAAATTGGGGAAATAATTGAGATAAAATAAATAAATAATAATAAATGATTGAAATAAATAAATAAATAATAATTAATGCTGTGATAAAATTGAGTGACTCTCTCAGCAAGCTTTTGACCTGTGACACTGGATGAATTTTACCGTAGTCGTTATTTTATACACAAAAAAAGGGGTACGACCTGAATTCGAACTAAGTCAGTCCGGCATACTAACTACTCATCTAGTGAGGTCCGTATGAAAATAGAATATTGCATAGTTATCTTTTGTTTGTTTCAAACCTACTTTAAAGTGACGCCCTATAAATTGAGTTCTCCCGCTTTGATGGTTTGCAAATATATTTGTATTGCAGTATTCGAGGGCAATCTCAGTTTTCAACGGATTATATACATTGGATACTGGGTATTTTTGCTTTCGTTTGCAGAAGCTAAAAAGGTCGGGACAAACAATAATCGCGCAGTACATGACGGGATAATGTTCATTAATTGCATAATCTGCCTGGTTCCGGTCAAATTTTGATGCCTATTGCCGTCATTGTAGAGTCAAATAAATGTATGTTTGCTTGCATCCGTTAAATTCTATAAAAGCGATTTCGCCAAAAGCAAGATGCTCAGCAAGAAAGTAGCAATTTTACAAGAATTTGCAAACAAGCAATATGTCAAGAACAAGGTTTAAGAGAATCCAATCAGGTTTATTCCCTTTATTAAATGTTGGTGAAATTAAACTATTGACCGATAAGGAAGAAATCCTGAAACAATGGGCATAACATTTCAAAAAAGCTCTTCATCCATCATAAATTGCTAGCAGATACTACAAATGAGAAAATGGCCGATTCACCACCTCGCCCCCAATCCCACCCACTTAAAAAAAAAAACTCACTTTGCCTTTTATCAACTTACAAAAGTCTGTCCCGCCCTGAAGGAAAGAGCTCTTAGCCATTTTATGATATTCTTTCCCATGGGGTTACCACAAGTCTGCAAAAGGAGGACATGCTCTCCTTTTTTTGGGAAGGGATCATGTCCTCCTTCCTGTAGGCATAAATTTTGAAAATATCTGGCTTTTACTGTTGTTAAATGCTGCAAAAATCCGCCTTAGACAATGCTTAGCCCGGCTGAAAAAGTGGGAAGGTTGGGCTTAGGACTAGCTACCCTATCCTGTTGAAAAACCACCCAGTGACAGAAACACCCAGCAGCAAAACAACAGATGTTGCTCTCAAGTTAGAAGGTATATGATGCATATGGTGGAAGCCAGAGTCATCTTGAAGCAGACAAGCCGAAGACCATCGTCTCCACCATGATAGTCACCATTATCGATAGATTGGATAAAAAAGTTCTATCTCATCATCTTAGGTGAGTCAAGATGGACTGGTTCCGGGCAGGAGCGACTGATTTCCGGCGAGCTAAACTTATTCTCAGGACTTGTGAACAGGAGGCTACACACACTCAAAGAGTAGCCATGGGGCTGTCCAAGCAGGCACAGAGAGCAATTATCGGGTGAGAGGTGTATGGACCACGGATCTTAATAGGCTCGTTCCACACAAATAAGAAGATAATTTAGATATTATCCAGAGCAGAAGAGGAGAAAGACAACATTTAGAACAGATTGATTACCATTTTACATGACAGACTTAAGAAAAATATCGTCATTTAATTTTTAATGGGCTATAATTCAACAATGACAACTGAGGATACGAGGAGATCATGGGAAAGCAGGGACTAGGCGAAATGAATGATAATGGAGAGAGATGTGTGCCACAGGCAACTTAATCATTTCAGACAAAAGATACACAAGGTAACTATCATCTTCTATAAAGTCCAGTAGGGAATCGGCGCTGTATGCGGCATTATCCCGATTAACCGTTGGAAAGGATTTTATCCAACGACCAGTCGTATACCGGGAGCTCTTCACCCAAAGTCCTGTTTGTAGGTTCCACAATGGTTGTGCCCAGTATTGGGTTAGGTCATACCATATACATAGCGCACCTCACTCCGGCCCTGGGTCCGTTCGCTACTATCGGCCGTAGCTAGAGCAAAAGAGGGGAATTTCTTCATATTGCTTTTCTGTCACCGCCACAATAAGGGCCGCCATAGAGTTGTAGACCCACATGAAGCCACGCTGTTTAACAAATAGTCGTCCTCAGCCCTGTCGGGAAGAATCGTCTGTAAGGCACTTTTACAACGTTCATTAGCTACTGCAGTTTAGTTCTGCTGGAATCGATTCATGTTTGTTCGTGCCACTCTCACTGCTGGTGAAAGAGGTACAAATGTTAGACAGGTCCAGGCCCCGCCGCTGAGTTTCTTGGCATTTGCATTCTCCTCGTGAAGAACCGCTCGTACAGTTCTTGTTAAATGCCTCGAGCTTCGAGTTACCTTTGTAAGCACTTGCAGATAGACAGAGGCTTACCGTTTCCATAGCAACAGGATTAGAGGTAGACCCAGCGTTGTCTTGATCAATCCGGCTGAAGGAGCTACTCATCTCAGGTTCATCTGTAGCAAAAGCTTCAGTCAGCTTAAAAGTTTCAACTTTCGTTTCTTAATCTGCTTCATTCTTTTCAGGTCGGTACTCATTGTTAAGATCGTCACCGCCATCGTTGTCACGCTTCATGCCTTCAAAGCCACACTTGTACGACTTGAAACCACAGTCACAGACAGCGTTAACACCAACAGCGCCTTTGTTGCAACTGTCTTTACAACAGTCCTGATTGAATACCAATTCATTTTTCTTTCCCAACACAAAGGATTTCATGAAGCTCACTTCCTTTCACAATTTTGTTCTTAAGCTCCTTAATACCAGGGGCGGACTTTGGCCGCAAAATATGCCCGGACATTACCATACGATTCGGCCCATAATTGTATTGCATATGATATGCATTTTAAATCAACGCATGTATGCAAACTTATTGCAAACGTGGGTTTCTTAACTTGCTGTATATGAATAGACCTAGGTGCAAAAGGAAATCTCGATTGGTAAAAAAAAAATTAGGTCACAAAGACAGTTTGTATGGAAACACAAACTCAAAATCGCCCCCCCACCCCCCCACCCCAGGCAGCTAAAAGGCAGGTTTCAATATTTTCGGAAGGAATATCAGAATGAACTTTCAAATGCAAATGACAGAGAAGAATGGAGAAAGAAGAATGACATATCTTGTGTGCTGTCCAGCAGACCAAGATATAGGTGAAGGTGAAGATGAAGTTAGATGTGAACATGGCCTAACTGATTTCATATATTGAATATCTTATTGGTCTAATTGATTTGTATAGGGTCAATCTCTTATTCAAAGCCTCAAAAAAAAAAAAACATTTCGTAAAAAAAAATATAATAATAATCCTTAGTGAAGTGTGTACTAGAACATATCCAGATGCGGAGCCGCCATACAGTTCACGAGATAATATGAATTATTAATTGTTGTTAAATAAGATGTTTTCTCTTTGAAAAAAAAAATAGTAACAATTTTATTTTATTTTTTTTGTAAATGTAGTAGTTAGTATGACAGAACTTACATAACTTAGAAATACATTTTATTATTTTTTTTCACAAAATATCTAAAACCGTTTGCATAAATGTTTTTAAAATATGGTTAATAGTTGTCTCCCTTACTAAATAGCCTCCTGTGTTTGTTACTAATAATAGTGAATAGTTGTAAAAATGGTGTATTTTTTTATGAAAAAAAATGCTTGCATAGTTGATTTTAAAATTTTTCACTTTCAGAAAAGAAAAAAGGAGTCGTTGCATCAGAACTTTGAAAGGTCTAAATATTATGATGTCGGATTTTCAATATATTTTCTAGTTTACGAGATCTAAACGGGACGGACGGACAGACATTCCCTTTCGGGGACCGCTAAAAATCTACAGTGCAGTCGTAATCTTAATAGTTATTTTAATAATTATTTTGGTATAACTGAAAGAGTGAAGCATAACACAAGATGGCTGCCTGTTCGTGTGTTATTCGCTCTGGAGTATCGTCTTGATGGTCTCAATTTCGAACTCTGCCTGACGACCACTCCTCTTCCGCCCCCACCTCTCCGTCTGTCCTCTGGGATGCTTAGGCTATTTTCAAATAACAACCAAATCATGCAAGATAAAACAGAAGAAACGTTAAACGTTCTTGCCACAGATAAATGTCTTCAGCATGAAATTTTAATTTTTAGCCTTTTCTTTACATGCAGAAACAGGTAGAAAGTCACTTACAAGTCACTTACGTATATTACAGCATTAGCAGTAGTTGATGATTTCAAAATAATTGTATCCTCAGTTCATTAATAGTCTTGGGACGGTTATTACAGGACAGTTACAGTTCTCTGTCTCTAAGCTCCTTCTTTAACTGTAAGTTGCTTAGATCCTATAGTTTCTTCGGCAATGTCATTCTTTCCTTTCAAGGAGCCGCCAAAATCCCACTTCCAGACACCAATTGTTATAAATTAATAGGAAGGCGGCTAAACGAATTCAGATGTTTATTCACGGGATATCACTAATACACAGATCAACGTCAGTCTTGAGCATAGCCTCTTCATAAGTTCTAGACATGGGCGAACCTCGTTATCTTCATTAATGTCAACATTCCTTTTCAGTATATTTTCTAACAGTGGGCATCTATAACAATATATATTATATGTTTTAACAATGGGATTGACCTCTTTAGTCACACAAGAAATAGCAAGGAGAAAAGATCATCTCTCGAGACGTAAACTGCCACAGCTAATATATATATATATATATATTGCTTTTTATTGTAAAAAAAATTGGTGCCGGTATTCAGTGATGGATTGTTTGACTTTTAACTACTAATAAATTAATAATAAACGTTAAAATACAAGAAAAGTAATATTTTCCCCACATTGAAAAAGGTTCCGGTACGCCGTACCGGTGCGTACCGTCACAAACAAAAAAACGATGTAAACCCAATAGAGACTGGTTTGAAGAGAACAATACCGCAATTCAAGAACTGTTAAAGAATAAGCACAAATCCTATCGCTCTGTTATTGCAAACCCTAATGACAACGCAGCCAGAACTCTATATAAAGCTTCTGCAGACAAAGGTCAGGGAACTAAAAAAAATAATTGATGGCTTGAGCTGTCCGTAAACATGCAGAGACATGCTGACACTGGTGTCACACGCTCTTTCTATGAGTCGCTTCGACGTGCCTATGGCCCAACTTACCAGACAACAGCGCCGCTAAGATCCTCCGATGTTTCTACTCTAGTAACTAGCAAGGTGGACATACTAAATCGCTAAACAGAATACTACAGCCTGCTATTTGTTGACAAAAGGCACGTATCGGATGAATCGATGGCAAATGTCCCTCAGAAAATTACGAGAGAGGAGACGACGACTAAACGACTTTTGAGGAAGTTGAAACATCAATTCATAAACTCAAAAAAACACAAAGCACCTGGCTCTGAATGACCTCCGGCTGAAATAATTAAATTGGGTGGTGTCGCCCTAACCGAGAGGCTAACAGACTTGTTCGCTCTATGCTGGGAGAAGTGCGTGGTCCCACATGAACTTCGAGATTCCGTAATCATATCCCTATACAAAAGGGGTGACAAGTCTAACTGCTCCAGCTATCGAGGCATTACACTTCTGTCAGTAGCAGGAAAGATCTTTGCTCGACCGACTAACCCACTCTTTAGTGGACGAGGTGTTATCTGAGAGCCAATGTGGCTTCAGAGCCGGTAGAGGTACACCTGACATGATATTTGTTCTGCGACAATTACGAGAAAAATGCAAAGAGCAGAACCTAAACCTATACGCTGCCTTTGTGGACCTCACCAAGGCTTTCGACACGGTCAGTTGCGATGGTTTATGGGAGATGTTGGTTAGGCTGGGATGCCCACCTACGTTCCTATCCATTCTCAAGCAGTTTCACGTGGGACAAAAAGGCCAGATCAGACACAATGGTGACCTGTCTGATCACTTCCCAATAGAAAACTGAGTGAAGCACGGCTGTGTACTTGCTCCTATTCTATTCGCTATATTCTATTCTTTGGCGTAATGCTGAGTCAAATGGCAGCGTTCGGACGACAATGTGTTCAATCTTCGACGTCTACTATCCCATACAAAAACAAAGGAGATGGTCATAACGGAGCTTCTCTATGCCGATGATTGCGCCCTGCTAGCTCACAATGAACATGATCTCCAGAACGCGGTCAACGAATTACATACGCTGCCGCCTCTTTCGGTTTATATATGTTCCAGAAGTCACCCAATAAAACCTACTCAGGCCCAAGGATCACAGTAAACGGACGACCCTTAACGTGGTAGACCACTTCACATATCTAGGTAGTATAGTATCAAATGACGCCTCACTTTCAAGGGAAGTTGATAACCGTCTGGCCAGGGCTAGTGGCGCTTTTGGACGCCTTCAGGCGAAAGTTTGGAAGAACAAATCGCTCCACCTGCCTACAAAAATCAATGTCTACCAGGCGGTGGTTCTCTCAGCCCCTCTTAATGGATCCGAGACATGGATACTATACAGAAAGCAACCAAGACTACTTGAGCGCTTTTACCAAAGATGCTTGCGCTCCATCATGGAAATACGGTGGCAGGACCGCACTACAAACAGCGATGTCCTTGCGAACGCCGGTAGGGACAGTATAGAGTCCGACAGTCACGCTGGGCAGGGCACGTATCCCGTATGGGAGACGAACGTATGCCAAAGTATGTCTTTTTTAGTTAGCTTCAAAGACCAGCTTAGGCGCCAACTTGCCTTAGTTGACATAGAAGAGAACACCTGGTTACATACGGCCTCAGAACGAGACAGCTGGAGGACACTCACAAATGCGCGGTATACACATTTGAGACCAAAAGAAAATCCGCTGCCGAGGACAGCATTGCGATTACCTGTATCAACAGCGTGTTTTTCATTTTGTTAATCAATTAACTATTTAAAAATATACAACACTTATTTACCATGAATGTAACAATTCTTCTTGATGCTTTTTTTTTATTCCTTGCATTTTAAATTATGGACTGCCAGTCTTAAGTAAAGTGCGCAAGACTGATTTATCGGGGTGACGGGGCATGGCTTTTTACGCGCGGACCGATATATTGGGCTGGCGGGTTAAAAAAAAATATATAAAAAGACTAAACATAGGGTTTAGAAATACAGATTTGTATGACATACTAAAACCACCGTCACAGAACACAATTTTATTGTTTTATTGTTTTTTGTTTTTATTGTTTTTAACCCTACGCGGACCCCTGGACGTTAACCATAGACTCCGAAATCAATTATAACTTTCATGAACCCCCCTGAATAATGCCTCGGACTCACTAAAAACTTTATTTTCATACCATACAAATAATCACTTGATTTTCTCTTACATAAAATGAAAAATAATTTGTATAACTTTATTGACAGGCTGTGACTTTCAAGAAGAGAAGTCGAAACTTGGCCAGATCGCTATGGTGGAAAAATGTGAAGCTACTTATTATTATTGGCATTGTTATTATAGTAAGTTTTAAATTTAAGCCAGATCTTTATTTTTGCTATCACGTTATGTTATTCTGAAAAGAGTATAGCCTATATCTCTAGTTGCTGATTCTTTGCCTTCGCTTGAACAAACACGACGTCATAATTAACAATATCAATCCACAAATTGAAATTCAATACATTTTAATCTGATATATCCAACTAGAATAAATCTTTATTTGAATCACAATATTATTTTATATTATATTTGTTAACGCCTAGCTAGAATATGAATTATCGGGTAAAAATTCTAGTAAACATAACACCACTACATTTTTCTGGGCTAATTTTGTCCTTCTAGATACACTAGTACAGCACACTGGCGGATCCAGGTATGGGGTGCGGTAGGAGCGATCCCCCCCCCTGTTTGTTGGTCGATTTGGTGGGGTGGCGAGGTAACAAAAGCATCAATCCCGCCCCCCCCCCAGCATAAACTTTCGAGTATTTGTAGAAATCACAACTTGTCAACAAAATCAATTAATATCTATATCATTAAATATAGTTATTGATGTCTTATTCGATGTCGTTCCCCTGTTAGCCAATTGGGTGAGATGGGGAGGGGAGGGACTGCCCTTCCTACATAAACCCTTTGAGTAGGGGTGGGGACGGTCCTACTTTTTTGGAGAAATCACAGTTTGTGAACAAAATTAGTTGAATTACTAGATCATTTTTATATTATGTCGCTACCCTTCTGGTATCTTGGCCGATGCGGTGACGTGGGGGGGGGATTGCTTCTACTGCCCTCCCCACTCTAGCCCTCTGAGTGGGGGGCGGTCCTATTTTTATGGAGTTTGTGAACAAAATTAGTTGAATATCTATATAATATGAGCTACATATTGATATTTGAACCAATTTGTATATTATGTCGCACACACAATCTTATGTCAAATTTTATCATTAGTAAATTTAAATGAAAAAGGGTTGTACCAGGAGGGAGGGGCGATACTTGCAACATGTTACTCGGACAAACCAATACTTTTTTCTTTTTGTATTTTAGTTAAGAAAGTACAAAATAAATTAAAAAAAACACCTGTCACTTATATAGAAATAGCTGACTGCGTTGCATCCTCAACAGCAGATAAATCATCCACTGCACACTACACGCCAGAATTCAAAAAAGTCAAAATAAGGGAGGAAAGACACCCCACTGATTTCAGATCAGAGAACAATAAAGACTACAATAAACCGTTCTCGCTTGAGGAACTGAGGGACGCGCTGGAAAAATCACATGACACAGCGCCAGGAGAAGATGAAATCCACTATCAGTTCCTCAAGCATCTTTCCCAACCTTCATTGGCAATCCTGCTAAAAATCTATAACTATGTAAGGCAAACAGGCGCTTTCTCAAACAGCTGGAGGAAAGCCACAGTTATACCGATACTCAAACCGGGAAGAGATGGATCTGACCCAGCTAACTATCGACCAATAGCACTAACAAGCTGCCTCTGCAAAACCATGGAAAGAATGATAAACAATAGGCTGGTCTTGTACCTTGAAAGAAATAAAATCATCTCCAACTACCAGTGCGGATTCCGGCAGGGGCGGACAACAACTGACCATCTGGTAAGGCTGGAAGCTTTCATCAGGAATGCATACTACAAGTCCACTGTAGGGAACTGCAGGAGAGCTACGGAGATTGTGGCACCATCTACACTGACGGATCCAAAATGGATGGAAATGTCGCGTGTGCCTGCTCCTATCGGAACAAAAATAATCTCCCGTAGACTCCCCGATGGCTGCTCCATCTTTTCGGCCGAATTACATGCAATATCGCTTGCACTTATGGCCGTCAAAGCATCAGAAAGCAGAAAATGTGTAATCTGCTCCGACTCCAAATCTGCATTGCAAGCTTTGGGGCGGATGAAGACTGACATTCCATTGGTACATAAGAGCCTAAAGCAGTTGGACCAAATAACAGCTGACCATAGGGATGTCACCTTCATCTGGGTCCTCTCCCATGTGGGCATTGAAGGAAACGAAGCCGCAGACAGAGAAGCAAAGAGAGCCCTAAATCACGCGGTGTCAGGAACTCAAAGTCCCTGCTCGGACCTGAGACAAAGTATTGCCTCTGCCACCTATCGAGTGTGGCAGGACCGATGGGAGGCTGAGACTCACAACAAACTCAGGCAGATTGTGGCGAATGCCAGGTGGCGGCCCGCATCTAAAGGTCTGACAAGGCGTGGTAGCACGACCATGTCCAGACTTAGGATTGGCCACACCTACATCACGCACTCTTTTGTGCTGAAGAGAGAGGAGCCCCCACTTTGTGAGTACTGTGACTCTCGCCTCATTGATTGCCCCAGATACCAGGATATTAGGGGGAAATGGTTTAGAGCACACAACTTAAAAATACTATTCGACAATGTCGACCCTGGGAAGGTACTGGGCTTTGTCCGGGAGGTGGGGTTGTCTACGAAGATCTGATTTATGAATTGTGAACATATAATATTTACATAAGATTTTTACCAAATTATAACATTTTTACTACGTTTACTATTTTAACTGTGAATTTACCTTGTTTTTAATGATTTATCTGTATAGAATTGAGCCCTTGTTATATAAATGGAGTGTGATCCTTAAAGGATTACGGGCACGACATGGCCTAAATTGTGCCGATGTGCCTAAACTGAAAACTCAAAACCTTAAAAATAGGACCGCCCCCACCTTCAGAGGGCTAGAGTGGGGAGGGTAGTAGAAGCAATCGCCCCCCCCCCTTTACCGAATTGGCTATGATACTAGCAGTGTAGCGACATAATATAAAAATCATATAGTAATTCAACTAATTTTGTTCACAAACTATGATTTCTAAATAGAAGGATGTATTCGCCCCCCCCCCCAATCGGTTAACAGGGGAACGTCATAATATAAAGATCGGCTAAAATATCAATAACAAGTTTTAATTATATAGATATTTAATTGATTCTGTTAACTAGCTGTGATTTCTACAAATAAATTGGACCGCCTTCCCACTCGAAAGTTTATGGGGGGGGGGTGAAATCGGACCAAATCGGTCAATATACTAGAAGGGGGGGGGCGAAATAATCTAAAAATAGGTTGAAATATAAAAATATTAGAAGCTCAAAATTGGAACCAGTGGAGTGTCACCAGAGAATGCTGACCATGTCATTCAAAACTGCTCTCTTTACCAAGAAGCCTGTACAAGACACTGGCCCCAAAAACACCCCAATAGAAAGAAAACTATATGGAGAGCTCCCTGATTTGGAAACCACTGCGCAGTTCATCTCATATATTTGTCTAGTCATCTGCCTAAATTGTGCCGATGTGCCTAAAATCAAAATCAAATCAATCATAAAAAAGAGAACGAAGAAGAAGAAGAAACATATATTTATTATTGTTAGTTTAGATCTATTACAAATTTAATTTTAATTACATGACTGATCCTTATACACTTGATGTAAGCTTTGTTGTTTATTTTTTGCGGCCCCTAAAAGGGGAAAAGACGCTATTAGTTTTTTGTGGCCTGTCTGTCCCTCCGTCTGTCCCGTTTATATCTCAGAAACTAGAAGGGAAAATGAAAATGAGACATCATGATGCAACGGCTACTTTTTTCTTTTCCGAAAGTAAACCATCTAATTTTTTAAATGTTTTTAAATTATATATGCAAACAGATTTTTCAAAAAAATTACATTTTTTCATTGAAAAACTTCAGGGTAGATAACTTTTTAAAAAAAAAAGTTCATGGACTTCTTCATTAATAACTCAAGCTTTATTGATAGATTTGCGCATTAGTAAAACAAAATTGCATATTAACTAACTCATTGAATAGAATAAGGATTCAAATGTTGTTTTAAAAAAGAATTTTGATACTAACTTCGTTTTAGTTATAAGTTTAAAAAATAGCGAACTACTTTTATAGCGCGCAGTTTTGACATATCCTCATTATAGGGGTCTACACTTGTCCGTATGGAGCCCGGATGTAGATAAATTTATAATAAATGTATTAATAATTTGAACAAAATTTAATTATTAAGGCAATAACTTATCTTCTGACAGCTTAGGGGTGCAGATTTATTTATTATGTAAACAATAGTAACGGATACGAACAGCATAGTTCACCATTAGTAATGGCATTACCCGGTAACAAAAGGCCTACTATTAATGATCATAACAATGGCATAGGTCTAGTAAATTCATACGAGTTCTAGTCTAGATTCTATATCAAGATTCTATATCTAGTTCTAGATCTAGACTTAGATCTTGAATCAAGATTTAGATCTAAAACTAGGTCTAGATCTAGCTAGATCTATGTCTATTTTGTATGACAAATGACAATGGAGATATTAATTTTTATTTGCGAGGGCGAAATCTTGTCATTTGCAAACAATTGTAGCTTAAAGTAGGTCAAGAATTTATTTTTTTTCGTGTTGCAGTCTTAGTCTTAGTCTTAGTTGCCAATTCATCTAATTTTATTAGAAGAACAAATCTTTTTTAGTTTCCCTTTGTTACATGTATCATGTTATTAATTTTGAATGTATAAGGTTAATAATTATTATTTTAAAAATATAAGTGTACGCTAAATGAATATATGGAGATGCTGTGGCTGAAGGATAAAGTACTTGGAACCGGAAGTCCCGTGTTCAAATCCTGGTGAAGACTCTATGTGGACCACTTCGGGGGGCCGATTTTGAGTTTGTGTTTTTACACAAACTGTCTTTGTAACCTTTTTTTAAAGTTTTTTTTTTTAATTTTGCTTATTTTTATTGTTAACTGAGCATGATGGAAACTCATAGCCTGCTTGGTAGGTGGTGTTAGTCTTCCCTGTGGGCCAAGGAATCAGCAATAGTGTTGCCAGTTCCCACTGCATTATTATCAAGATGCCATAGCATTAGTTTATATTGTGTGAAACCATGATGAAAAAAAAAGTTCCCCTTTTAGACCATGCGGTCTATAGGTCAGATGATGTTAAGGTCATCTGTTTCTTTGGCCAACAGCTAACGAGCATCTTTAGCATCGAGACAGGGGTGTATCTTGTCTCACTTTCTCTTATTTCTAGCCATCGACTACATAATGAGGAGAGCAATGAATCAGGCTGCTTTTGATATTCCATGGCATGAACGGAATCGAATGACAAAATTAAAATGACAGAAAGCTTAGAGAGGCACCCAAAAAATTGGCCTCCGAATAAACTTGGATAAGACTAAATTTGTGCGAGTGGGATTTAAAGCGAAGGGTGCCCCTCATATTTGGAATGTCAGATCTTGAAGAGTTGGACAAGTTCACATACCTAGGGCAGCATCATAACAAACGATGGGGGGTTCCCACCATGACGAAGCGTGCCGAATAGGAATGGCAGGGAGCATTTTCTAAAGGTTGCGACCTATTTTGACAAGCCAAGCTATTGAACTCGAGAAAAAAATTACATCTACTTAACTCAATCGTCATTCCAACATCAACATTTGCATGCGAGACATGGAAATCATCTGCCAAAATTGAGTAAAAGACTAAATGTGGCTCAACAAAGATGGCTAAGATGGATTTTTGGAGTCAGTTATAGAGATCGGGTCTCAAACAAGGAAATCTTATACCGAACTGGGAGCCTACCACTTAGTGAGTTTGTTACAGTACTCATGAGGTTTGCGGGACTAAATGTCCGTCAAAATGATTTGTGCATACCAAGAGTGATGATGACTTGGACATGGATCGGCCAATACGAAGAAAGCGCAAACAGGAACGTCCTCGTATAACTTGGCGCCACAATTTTATGGAGGACCTCATAGCAGTAGACACCAGGTGGAAAGAGGCTTCAAAAGTTACCAGGGACAGATCTTTGTGGAGATAGCTTACCGCCCAATGCGCCGAACGGCGCGGGAGGATATAAGTCTAAGTAAGAAAGTTTAACGAGCAGGGTATCATGTGGACAGCACAACAACTATACCCCAACTTAAGTCAGGTACCAATTAGAGTTGGGTGGACTAAAAATATCAAAGTTCAAAATCCAAGCCTTCACTAAGATTCGAACCCAAGACCTTAGGTTTGGAAGCCAAACGCTTAACCAACCAGCCACCACGCCCCCTGAAGCCATGATGACAGTCGCAATATGGGAGGGGTGCAAAGCTTGTAGACAGGTTTTGAGTCAGTGACCGCAACAATTTGTGTTGCCCTTACATGTCCCTCGCCGAGTTGAGAGTCAATGACTTTTAAGGCTTCACATATCGCCTAGGTCTCCTCATCAAAACTCCAAACACTACCACACGGTCCAAAGACTTTAACATTTGGGCGCATCCATTGCCTTTCGAGACAAAAGGAGCCATATATATATATAGACCAGCGTACGTTACAGATCGGGAAACAGAACACACAGGTAGTATACAAAAGAGAAAAGAATCCCTTTAGTAAACAAGATAAAATTGTTTAATGTAATTAAAGATAAAAGGAGGAAAGAAAACCACGACTGAATACCACTAGTACACAAAATCCTGATCTTTGCACCGAATTTGAGAACAAATTAGAGGAAGCTTTTAAAAACTTTTCTGTGACTGAGGTAGAAAAAAGCTGGACGTTTATGCGTGATACAATCTACCCAACATCATCACTGGTCTTTGGAAATAAAACCAAGACAAGGTTACAAAAGACAGTTTGTGTGGAAACACAAACTCAAAATCGGCCCCCGAAGTAAAATGTTTTACATAATTCGGATAATCCTTCAGAGTTGAAGATAGTTTACTTCCTAGTCCAAACCTCCCGCAGGACTACGGGGGATGGGAGCAGGCAGGGTTTGAACCTTCGATCGTCGATAAATCCAAACGACAGTCCAGCGCGCAAACCACACGACCAGTGGTCCACCCAGGTTAGGCTTCAATATTTTCAGAAAGAAAATCCGAATGAAATTATATCAAAGACAAATGAGAGATAAGAATGGAGAAAGAAGGTTAACAGATCTTGTGTAGTGCCCCAACCGTCCCGCAGATCAAAGGATACGTGAAAGTGAATTAAAAGTTAGATGTGAACCTGGCCTAACTAGTTTGTGGTCTATAGGGCAGATGATGTAAAGTTCATCTGTTTTTGTGGCTTACGGTTAACGAGGGTGTCATGTAGCCAGCACAACGACCAACCGCCTATGCTTTTCCCCAACTAATGTCAGGTACCCATTAGAGCTGGGTAGACTCAGAAGTTGAAAATCCCAGTCTTCACCAGGATTCGAACCCGGGACCCTCGGTTCGAACTAAATAAGTTAATTGTTTTGAAAAGGCTCAATCTCATTAAAAAAAAAATTTCCGCTATATAGAAAAAATGTTCACGAAAATGATGTTTATAAGATTACTATTCGTCTTAAATTAGGTCTAACATATAATGCATACTAATTAGCTTTTTCTTATTAAAAAAAACTGCTTGCATAATTAATTTTAAAAATTAGAATTTTCGCTTTCAGGAAAAAAAAAAGTAGCCGTTGCATCAGAACTTTGAATGGTCTAAAATATTGTGAAGTCGGATTTTCAATATCTCCTCTAGTTTACGAGATCTAAACGGGACGGACGGACAGACATTTCGCACAAAACTAATAGCGTCTTTTCCCCTTTCGGGGGCCGCTAAAAAGCGAAGACTGGTTTGAAGCTTGTCTACCAGAAATGGTAACTGCCACTACGGACAAGAGAGCAGCCATGCTAATCTACAAGAAGGATCCCACCCCAATCAACATAAAAAGGCTCAGAGCTGCCCAAAGAGTAGCGAGACAGTGTGCTAACAAATACTGGCAGGAGCTATGCGAAGATATTCAATCTTGCTCCGACTGCGGTAACATAAGAGGACAATACGAGGGAATGAGGAAAGCCTTTGAACCTCACACCAGCAAGTGTGCTCCGCTCAAGTCGAAAGATGGCTCAATCATCAGTGATCGTGCACTGCAAATGGAGCGATGGGTAGAACACTATGCAGAACTTTACCAGATTGTAAACGCCATCTCACCAAATGCTGTTTCCAACTTCCCATCACTTCCAGTTTTGACGGAATTAGACGAAACGCCCTCAGTAAAGGAGCTGAGCATAGCTATTGACATGCTTGCACATGGGAAAGCACCCGGAGGAAAACATGCCCTAATCAAACCACTCCATGAACTGCTAAGCTTGTGCTGGGAACAAGGAATGGTCCCCCAGGAATTGAAAGACTCCAACATAGTTACAATTTATAAAAATAAAGGCGACCGCTCTGATTGTAACAATTATAGAGGCATCTCACTGCTTAGCATAGTCGGAAAGGCCTGTGCTAGACTATTACTAAAGCGATTACAGATCCTGGCAGAACGTGTTTATCCAGAGTCGCAGTGTGGCCTTAGGGCAAGTAGATCTACAACAGATATGATTTTCTCTCTTCGGCAGCTACAGGAGAAGAGCAGAGAACAAAAGCAGCCCCTCTTCATAGCATTTATTGATTTGACAAAGGCCTTTGACCTTGTTAGCAGAAGCGGTCTGTTTGCTGTACTAGACAGAATCGGCTGCCCAAATAAGTTAAGAAAACTAGTGTCAGCTTTTCACGAAAGTATGCAGGGCACTGTTCAGTTTGAAAGTTCTTCCTCCAGGCCATTCTCCATCAAGAGCGGTGTAAAACAAGAATGTGTACTGGCTCCAATATTATTTGGCATCTTCTTCTCAGTCGTACTAACCAGTGCTTTTAAATCCCTGAAAGACGGAATATATATCCATAGCAGATCCGATGGAAGGCACTTTAACCTGGCACGTCTTAAAGCCAAAACGAAAAGACCTCGTATCTTGAAAAGGGAGCTGCTGTTTGCCGATGACGCGGCACTCGTATCTCACTCACAATAAGGTCTACAGAAGCTTGTGAACGCCTTAGCAGCTGCTTGTAAAGAGTTTAGCCTTACTATAAGTCTCTCCATGACCGAAATTCTGGCACAAGACGTCGCAGAAATACCTACAATACATATTGGGAACCTCACCCTCTCACCCTACTTGGGTTCAACACTTGTCAGTAACCTAGATTTAGACATCGAGCTGACAAAAAAGGATAGGAAAAGCTACCACAGCATTGGCAAAACTCTCAAGCGTGCCTGGGAAAATGGTAAATTGACCACAGCGACCAAAATCCTAGTCTACAACGCCTGTGTTGTGAGCACTCTCCTTTATGACAATGAAAGCTGGGCAACATACATGTACCAAGAGCACAGATTGAATAGTTTCCACTTGCGCTGCCTGAGAAGCGTAATGGGCATCTCTTGGAGGGACCATGTCTCCAATCAGGAAGTTTTGAGATTGGCCAATATGAACAGCATGTATGCTCTCCTGACACAAAGAAGATTACGCTGGCTCGGGCATGTCAACCGCATGCCAGATGGTAGAATCCCGAAAGATATCTTATATGCTGAGCTTGTGGAAGAAGTCAGACCCAAGGGCCGCCCAAGACTAACATATAGAGATGTCTGCAAGCGAGACATGAGAGCCACAGGCATAAGCGAAAGTATGTGGGAAAACATAGCCAAAGACCGGAGTGCATGGAGACAGACTGTGCGTGCTGGGACAACCCTCGCTGAGAACAAAAGAATTGAAGCGGCCTTAATCAAGAGGGAAAAAAAGAAAGCTGCCCTGTCCGCTAGCCCTGAATCAGAGGCATACACATGTATGAATTGTGGCAAAGTCTGCCGTTCTAGAATTGGCTTGATTAACCACACCAGATTCTGCCCCGTCTCAAGATTAAACCAAAACCAGTGACTCATTTGGGCGCATCCATTGCCTTTCGAGACAAAAGGAGCCATATATATATATATAGACCAGCGTACGTTACAGATCGGGAAACAGAACACACAGGTAGTATACAAAAGAGAAAAGAATCCCTTTAGTAAACAAGATAAAATTGTTTAATGTAATTAAAGATAAAAGGAGGAGGGATTACAAACGTGAGGAGTTTAATTAATCACACATCCTAAAGTAAGATATCTATAACTAAAGATAAATGAGGTGATTAAATCATCATATTGACTGCTGACTATTTACATTTGTAATTGCTTTATTGTTTGTATGACTTAGCTCCTGGATTTGGTCGTTGTCTCAGAGGCTTATCTCTCTGCCTTGGTGCTGTAGGCTGCTTTAGCCTGCTAGCACGAGCATCTGCATGGCAGGGGTCAGCTTCAGTCGAAATACTGTAGTTGAATTAGTAATAGCCCGGCGACTGTTATGTATGTTCTCGAATTGGGAGTGACACAGCGGGGGTGGGGCCAAATTAGGCAGGCTGTGGTTGCTGAAAATTGACTTCAGATGTCGAACTTAGTTCTCAGTGTTCGCTGATGTCAAGGTTCTTTCTCCAGCCACGGAGGATTCAAGGGTGGGTTCAACAGTCGTTGTATTTTGAGCCGGTAGGGCTCCCAGATAGCCGAATTCATTTACGGCAACCAGCTTGTTAACGTCTATGAGGATGGAGGGTGGTGCTGTAGCAGGTGGTCCCATAACATTTGTTTTCTTCGTGCTAATAGTTAAGCCATATTCTTTACAGGCCTGAGAGAAGAGGGACATAAGTGACTGAAGTTCCTCTTGTGAGTGTGCCACTACCGCTGCATCATCTGCTAATAACATATCCCTTACGAGGGTGGTTCTGATTTTAGTTTTGGCCCTCAGTCTGGCAATATTTAGGAGTTTTGCCATCAAATCTGGAATGGAGATAGATGCCTTCAGTGGATTTGTCAAACGCGTTTTGGTTTAGCAGTGAAAATAGTATTCCAAAGAGGGTTGGGTCCAGGCACTGGCGGATCCAGGGGGGGACGGTAGGGGCGATCGCCCCCCCCCCCCCCACTCGGCCGGGCGGACGAATTTTAGTATAGAATTCACACAATTTGTATAAGAATTTATTACTTATGTTAATAATATATACTAATTATTTATATTTCAACCTATTTTTAGATTATTTTGCCCCCCCTTCTAGTATTTTGGCCGATTTGGTAGGGTCGGGAGGGGGCGATGGCATCAGTCCGCCCCCCCCCCCACCACCATAAACTTTCGAGTGGGGGGGGCGGTCTAATTTATCTGTAGAAATCACAGCTTACTAACAGAATCAATTAAATATCTATATGATTAAAACTTGTTATTGGTATTTTAACCGGTCTTTATATTATGTTTTTCACCTGTTGGCCGATTGGAAGGGGAGGAGCGAATACCTCTACTGCCCTTCCCATCTAAACCCTTTGTGTGTGTGGGGGGGGCGGTCCTACTTTTATGGAGAAATCATAGTATGTCAACAAAATTAGTCGAATATATATATAATATAAACAGGTGGAAGTGCGATACATGCAATCACCTTCCCCCGATCGGACAAACCAATACTTTTTCTTTTTGTATTATATAAGAAATTACAAAATTAAAAAAATATGTCACTAATATAATTTATATATGCTATAAAGTAAATTCTTACATCGAGTCGCCCAACCCCTATTCTTTAATGCAAAATGCAATCATTAGCAGGAATTATAAAAAGGAGCGAGTATTAATCGTTTTCATTTTACCGCCCTTCCCCTTTCCAGACAGAGTTTGTGTAATTTCACATGAATTTATCTCATAACTATTTTAAGAAAGACTTTGCTTTGGAAAAGTTATAATTCAAACGAAATTTTTCAATATAAGAGTCACGGTTGAATTGAGTTCAAAAGCCAGATAATCTTTTCCTAGTCGACTTTTTCCAACCTTTACTCTATCTCATATTTTTCTAGTTAAATAAATTTAGGACTATAACTCACAATTTATGCTTCAATTTTATTGAATATTATTAATCGAATTTTTTTTTTCGGCGGCGATCCTCAAAGCCGTAATCTAAATATGTGGGGTATCTTATCTTTTCAAAGAACAAATCAGTTGTATTTGCGATGTATTAGAATATTTTTCCACATTATTCAAAAGGTCCTTTATAATAGAATGAATAATGAGCTGTAGGTCAGGAGAATGCGTTACTGCAGTGAAGAATGCCAGAAAACGCTTTTAGCGTCGAGGCTTTGCCCTGAACCTCACTGATGAATAATAAGCTGTAGATGTCAGGAGAATGCGTTTCTACAGTGAAAAATGCAAGAAAACGCTTTTGGCGTCGGGGCTTCGCCCCGAACCCCACTAATAAGTAATGAGCTGTAGATGTTATGGGAATGCGTTTCAGCCGTGAAAAGTGCAAGAAACACTGAGGAAGCTTACAGCGCTCTCCCAGGCCCCCAAGCTTGCAAGAGAAAGGCCTCAACATGACTGTTTTTTTTTCTTTTTTTTTTCGCGGAAGATTGAGAAACAGTCTTATTTTATTCTCATGTGTCGAATATATATATATATATATATATATATATATATATATATATATATATATGCTGTACGCACGTTTATGCATAGGGTTAGGGTTTAGTTGGCGTTAGGGTTAGGGTTTGGAAAAAAATCGCCCCCCCCCCCACTCCAAAGTTCTGGATCCGCCAGTGGGTCCAGGACACATCCTTGTTTAACTCCGCTGTTTATACTGAAACTTTCGGAGCAGGCACCGTTGTATATTTTGGTGGAAAGAGACAATTACATTTAGTAGCTTGGATGGACTGCCTATTATCTGTAAAACTTTAAAGAGGCCATCTCTGCTGACTAGATCGAAGGCCTTTGTCAGGTCAATGAACGCAATATACAAAGGCATCTTTTGTTCTCTGCACTTTTCCTGAAGTTGGCGGATGGAGAAAATGTCTATCGTGGATCTCCCCTCCTAGAGCGAAAGCCGCACTGTGATTCTGGATAGACCCGATCAGCGAGTTTTTGTAGCCTGGGAAGTATCACTCGAGCAAAGACTTTGCCTACAATACGTAGGAGGGAGATTCCCTTGTAATTGTTGCTGTCGCTTCTGTCACCTTTGTTCTTATACATGGTAACGATTTTAGCATCCCGCAGGTCTTGTGGCACAGCACCGCGTAGAGGTTGGATTAGTGTAGTCTTGCATTGTTATAGAAGATTTGGGGGGATACCATCGCATCCGGTTGCTTTGCGGGCAACCATGTTGTCTATGGCTTTGCTGAGCTCTAACAGGGTGGGTATTTCGTCTAGCTCGTTCATTGTGGGTAATTTTATGATAGCCTTAAGGGCTGAGGCAGGGACTGAGCATGTTGTGGCATAGAGTTCCGAGTAATGTTCAACCTATCTGTGCATTTGTTGGCACTTGTCTATGATAATTTCCCAGTGGTTGATTTAAAAGGTGCTGACTTGTTTTGGGAGGGTCCGAGAGCCTTTTTGATTCCTTCATACATCCCTCTTATGTTGCCCACTTGGGCTGCGAGCTGAATATTCTCACTGAGCTCTACCCAGTATTCATTGGCACAGATCCTTGTACAGTGGCTCTAGCTTCTTTCAGATTTAACACGTTGCGTTGGGTAGGTTTCACCTTGTATGTAGCGAGTGCATCTCTTTTTGCTCTGATGACAGGTGCTAAAATAGCTGATTTAGAGTCAAACCAATCCTTTCGTTTTGTAATTTTTCTTCCAACAATGTCCAGGGAAGTCTTTTGTACGGCGGACTTGAGGTGTTCCCATTTTTCTGTTGCTGTATTTCCAGAAACTTTTTGTACTCGCGTTAAAAAGATTCCTCAAACTGTATCTGGAGATCAAGGTGGCACATCTTGCTTACATCCGATTGGGGTCTTCCAATCTGTTTTGTATGGTGGATTTTTTTTAGGGAGAAGATACAACATACCAAGGAGTGATCTCTGTCACAGTCTACACTGTGATAGGACCTGGTAAGCTTGCAATGCAGGTCTATGAGATCAGACCAATACATTGGGAATGATCATAAAACAAAAAGGGGGGGGGGAGTAAACATGAACAAAAACATTGGTTAGTGGTCAACGAACATTGGAATGTAGAGAGTGCAGTTCAAGGGACACAACTCTTGACTAAGCAAAATAATTTAATAATCTACCCTAAGCGCAGTCTCAATGCGTTAGAAGGATCATCAAAGCAATCAGCCGAGATAAAGAAATAAAATATGATGTACAAACATACAGTGGCGTTACTGTGGGGGTGAGGCCCGCACCGGGTGACACCCGATAAGGGATGACACCCAAATGGTAAAAATGCACTTTCGCAAAAAAAAAAATAATAATAAAAAATACAGACAACTTAAAAAATGTGGCAGTAAAAAGATTCAAAAGAATTAAATTTTTAAATACAAAATTATGCATAATGTGTAAAAATTCAAAAGCAATGTTAAAAATTAGAAAGTCACGATAAGACTGAAGAACCTTTATCAAGCTTTAAGATTTAGAAAAATTTGGCACATGGTCTTAGGCTACCAAAAAAAAAAAAATTGACAGGGAAGTCATTGCTATGAGCAACTTAAAGAAGGGAAATAAAGAGGAACATCTTGCACAGACTGCTTGATATCACAATGTTTCTTGAAAAGAGTGAGTGCAACGCAGTGATGAGCACTCAAATGTTCTAAATTGTTTACAAATGTTTTAACAATCCCCGTAAAGAGACAAATGATACAATGTACTGTGGTATCTTGTATCATAGCACATCTAACATACATCTCTGAAGTTATAAGATATTTTAAGATTAGTAATGGTATCATTCAAATGACAAAAATGTTTTAGGATTTTTCCCTTCAAAGAGAACCAAAGCTGATAGTAGCAGTTCTGATATCGTAAAATGCTTGGGCCTGACTTAGTGATGTGTTGAGCTCATGGATAAGATAATGCAGTCACAATATCTAGAAGTCATGAAGGAGTGCTGGCAATATTTAAAAAAAAACAACAACAGAAAAGCAATTTTAATGGATTAGTACATTGTTTATTTAAGCTATGTGGTACATTTTATGTACGCGTAAAAATGTTTTCTTTCTTCACCGCTTTTACCATTCGATGGGGTACTTTTAAGTAATCATACTGGAGAATCATTAAAATGTCTATAAATAACTTGCTGGAGCACTCATCATACCACTGTTAGAACCGTAAAAGAACGAATTGATGTTTGACGGCGATTGAATTTCTTCTTTAAATACATAGACACTAGATGCGCAGCTAAAATACATTTCCCTAGTGCTATTAGAGCATTGAATGTGTTGCCTGAGTTAGCCTGGAAAACCAATGACTTGGCAGAATTGAAGTCATTGATTAACATGCATAACTAGGTTGACCTAGGAACATCCGTAGGACGTAATCATCTTTTTTTTTTTTGAACGTCTTTATTTCATAAGATAAGAAGATGAGAACAAGAGGTGAATGCTGGAGTAGTTTAATCCCTTTAACATTGAGCCAGACGACAAGATATTTAACAGAAATACAAAAACTAGAATACATCTACAGGCAGCAAAGGTTAATTTTGAAGAAGCTAAAACTGGGAAAGTATTACAATTTAGAATTCAAAGGGAATAACAATGGGGCGTAAGGGACATTTACAGGCCCTTTAATTAAGTCTTCAACAGCTTAATCTTGCCAAATGCTTGTCAACGTGGTGTTTTTTGAAAGAAGCTTTTCAAAACTAAAGTTAATTAAGAACTTTTGAGACATGAATCTCAAATCGAGCAACTCTGTCCATTGAAAACGAAATCGCAAAAGATATTGGCTTTAGTTATTTATAAGTTTTCTAGTTTGAAATCCTGAAAAGTTCTTGTACGCTTTTAAATGCTAAGCTTAATAATAATAATAATTTTTATTATTATTTTGAACCGATTAATAAATTCGTGGTCGGTACAAAGCTAACACCATAATGTTTAACTCTCTCCGCTTGGAGCTCTTTAAAGTGTATATTAAGGAAAGCATGTTCAGTTGATGTTAAATATTTTCTAACGAAACGAAACACATTTGAACGTTCAGTACCAACTATCAACGAATAAAGATCATTAGCTCACTGTATTATGGCGCAACAAAAAAAACTAAACAGTACGTTTTTATTAGGAAGATTTGAGGTAAAGCTGAAGGGGGGGGGGTGACACCCTGAACTTACCGCACCGGGTGACAACCACCCTAGTGACGCCACTGCAAATATATACAAGGTTGCGTCAATGATCAACTGAGCAGTGCAGCAATAATATGGTGGGCATAGGTTAATGCAATATATGAATATGTATACATGAGAATTGTTATGTTTCTTACTTACAACAGTGGGAAATACACATAATGCACATATTAAATACAAATGGAATAAGGTGAATCCAAATTACATAAGTCCAGCAATGAACATAATCTTACCACAAGGTCCAAGTGAATAGAATAAGAATAAGGGAGCACTATGAATGGAATCTGTAAATGAAAGCCCCTCAAAGTTCTGAATAAAATAGAGCAACTGCTCGCGGTTGAAGGAGTTTGAGACTTATATGCCGCTTGGTAGGAAATAGGGTTGGGCACGACAGTATGTGACAGATCATGTGATGGGTCAACATAGACAATGTGACATTGCCGATGAGGTTTTAAGAACACCTGGCTAGAGGTCAAAATTACTAGAATGGAGGCTTGTCCAGATAAGCAAACTGGTGAATGGCAAATGTGGTTTGACATTTGTGCTATGAGAAGGGGAGACAATCGAAGGAGCATGGCAACGTGGTCGCCAATGTGGTGGAAGAAATCTAACGTGAAGAGAAAAAGTTGGGATTTGGGGCTAAAATAATAGGGATGAAAGTAATAAATAATAATTAAAGTTGTGATAAAATCGAGTGACACTGTAAGCAAGCTTTTGGTCTGTGACAGGACCACACAAAACTATACAGGGTTTTCCCCTTTCAGATGCCGCTAAAAACTAGAATACTTGTACTGTTATCCTATTATAAAAAGATGAAGATACATAGCATTTTTGAAAGTAGCACATATTATAGTTGTTTTTTTATTGTTCATGCCAAGGTATCATTTTGTTACAAAATTGTATAATACTTAGTTAATTTTATGTTGTGTTGGTCTAATACCTTTGAAAGTATTGACAAATAAACAAGGAGAAAAAAATCAATGTAACAAAATGTTGTTTTTTTCCCTCTCCAGGTTATCATTTATTTTATTGTCTCAGCTGCTTGTGGTGGGCTGGATTGGCCATGTACAAAATGATTAAATGCTCATATTTACAATGTAATCACTATTAATCATAATACTATTTTAATTAATATTAATGATTCATGTTGAAGGGAAACATATTTCTTATTGAAAATCTTTTACTTACCAATAAGGAAACTGTTGTAACTGTATTATATAGATTGTCAATCAAAGGATTTTGTATGTCCGTGGAGAAACTCAACTCATGAAGTATCAAAATCACACCCAATGTCCCTTATGCATACATTGGAGCCATCCATCAAGCTTTTGGCATTCATCTGCACTGATGTACCTATGCCCTAACCTTATATTTCAACCTATTTCTAGATTATTTTGCCCCTCTCTAGTATTTTGGTGGGGTGGTAGGGAAGTGGCAAAGGCATCAATCCCCCCCCCCACCATAACCTTTTGAGGGGGGGGGGGCGGTCCAATTTATTTGTAGAAATCACAGCTTGTAAACAGAATCAATTAAATGTCTATACGATTAAAACTTGTTATTGATATTTTAACCTACCTTTATATTATGTCGTTCCCCTGCTAGTCGATTGTGTGTGGGGGGGGGGGGAGCAAATACATCTACTGCCCTTCCCACCTAAACCCTTCTTTTATTTAGAAATCATAGTTTGAGAACAAAAGTAGTTTTTATAGTATTATATAATTTTTATATTATCTCGTTACACTACTGGTATCCTAGCCAATTCGGTGAGGTGGGGGTGGGGGGAGGACGATTGCGATCCTATTTTTATGGAGAAATCATAGTTTGTGAACAAAATTAGTTGAATATCTATATATTATAAGCTACATGTTGATGTTTTAACCCATTTGTATATTATGTCGCACACACGCTCTGATCTCAAATTGTATCATTATTAAATATAAAATGAAAAAGGGTTGTACCAGGTGGGAAGGGCGATACATGCTATCGCCTTTCGCCCATCGGACAAACGAAATACTTTTTTTCTTTGTTTTCTTTTGTATTTTAGTTAAGAAATTACAAAATAAAAAAAAATGTCACTAATAATTTATATATGCTATAAATTAAATTCTTGTATCGAAGAATTCGTTAATGCCAAATGCAATCATTGGCATAAATTATAACAAGATTACAAAGACAGTTTGTGTGGAAACACAAACTCAAAATCGGCCCCCGAAGTGGTCCACCCAGGAAGGGGTTCAATATTTTCAGAAAGAACATCCAAATGAAATTATATCAAAGACAAATGAGAGATAAGAATGGAGAAAGAAGGTTGACAGATCTTGTGTAGTGCCCCAACGGTACAGCAGATTAAAGGATAGGTGCAAGTGAATGCAAAGTTAGATGTGAACCTGGCCTAACTAGTTCCCCTTTCACACCTTGTGGTCTATAGGGCAGATGATGTAAAGTTCATCTGTTTTTGTGGCCTACGGTTAAAAAGAGGGTTTCATGTAGCCAGCACAACGACCAACCGCCTTTACTTTTCCCCAACTAATATCAGGTACCCATTGGAGCTGGGTGGACTCAGAGGCACCTAAAGATTCCGAAGTTGAAAATCCCAGTCTTCACCAGGATTCGGACCCGGGGCCCCCGGTTCGGAAGCCAAGCGCTTTACCGCTCAGCTACCGCGCCTCTCCTGGCCTAACTGAAGTCTTATGTAATTGTTTTGAAAAGGATCAATCAATTCGAATGCTTAAAAAAAAAAAAGGAAATATTTCCGCAATAAAAAAATTGTTCACAAAATTGACGTTTACAAGATTACTATTCTTTTTAATTTAGGTCTAACTTATAATGCATACTAATTAGCTTTTTCTCTTTAAAAAAAACTGCTTGCATAACTGATTTTAAAAATTAGATTTTTTCGCTTTCAGAAAAAAAAAAGTAGCCGTTGCATCAGAACTTTGAATGGTCTAAAATATTGTGATATCGGATTTTCAATATCTTCTAGTTTACGAGATCTAAACGGGACGGACGGACAGACATTTCGCACAAAACTAATAGCGTCTTTTCCCCTTTCGGGGGCCGCTAAAAAGGAGCGAGGATTAACTTTTCACTCTATTGCCCTTTCCCCTTTCCAGACAAAAACATGACGTTTTAAAACAGAATAGTCAAATATGGCGACAGAGTTTATGTAATTACATACGAATTTATCTTAGATATTTTAAGAAAGTCTTTGTTTCGGACAATTTAGGGTGATGACTGTCAATAGATAGTTGAAATGTATGGTGGCATCCCTCCACTGAATTGTCTGTTCGTGGTAGATTGTCCTACACACGATCTCTAACATTTCATAATGCTATCGGAAATCTTGGAGTCACTCTGCGGTTTCGTCTCTGGCGACCAATATAGTTGTCCTCCCAATAATCATACAAATTCCCTACAACATCTGGCCGAGCTTCAAAGGCAGTATTTACATCGGCAGGTGGAACAAATGAAAGAGCTAACAGCATCTTGACAAACATGCGTACATTTTTATCTTCCCTGTATGTAGTTGCAAGATTTTCAACGTGTACTTTACGCCAGAGACTTTGTCAGGTCTACAATCCAAATGGACACTCCTAGATTTGACATCTATTTGATGGTGTTAGACAAAGACGGACAGGAAATAGCAAAATCAGTGATTGAATTGGTCGGTCACTGCCTGAGATTAAGCAAACGTTTGGCGAGATAAGAAATGTGATCGCCATCATAACTAATCCTGACACACCTAAGACTGCCAATGTTGAGGCAAAAGACGCCCTGTTATGATCAAAGAAAGATGCCCAGATTTCTGATTATAGTATAACACACTTTCATATTTTCCTATTCTATTTTGCGGGTCACCACATTTCAAAATCCTATTTTTAGCAATTTATGCATTTTAATCAAGGGTGAAAAAGGGGAATGATATAAAATTTAAAGTACACTCGTTCTCTGCAAATATGGCATAATGGCATACTTTCAAATCTATTAATATTGAAAAAAAAAAGAGACATCATCAAAAATGATGCCCAGTACATTAAATTACTAATAATATATAAGTTCGCGCTATTTTGTCGGGAAATTTCGCGCTATTTTGTCCGTGCTATTTTCACGGAGCACCACTCACAATATACGGTATACTTGAATCGTAAAAATGCAAAAAATTTAGAGTAGAATTGGTGTAAACGATGATGTTGTTGTCATTGTGTGTAATGTTGAAGAATGCTGGGTTCGTGTGTCCTGGAGTCACACTTAACACGTAACAGACATGAATAGTAGGCTATACAAAGACTTGACTCGATCTTCAGTAGACAAATATGACATTTATTCAATAATAATAATCTACTGCACTTCTTGTCGTTACTCCAAAATATCCAATAGGGTTTGTTGCTGAACATAAAAATTATTTATGTGTCAGACGCGAATAGCCCAATTTTCAGTAAAAGAAATTACAAAAGTCATTGCTCTATACAAGAAGTTACGAAGGCTATATAAAATACAACCACAGACCTATATATATACTACAATAATTATAGTTTTTTGATTGCTAGTTACGATTTATTTACGTAGGTGCTGTTTTACTATTACATACCAAGTATTACAGATTAGAAAAACCCAGGTTTGTTTCTTGTGCAACGCTATTAGCTAACACCACATATCATCTCTCCATTAGTATATTTAGATCTATAATCTAATTCTAGTCTAGATCTATATATAAAAATCGAATAGATCTAGATAGTAATAGTATAGATTCTATCTTGAGACTAGATTGCCGAGTCTAGCCTATGCTATGCCTATAGTCAGTTTTTATTAGAAAAAAAGTCTAGATATTAATAAAGACTAAAGTTTTTTAATTATTAGATAGAGACATAAGACATAGATCTAATAATACTGTAATACGTTTACTATACTCTATACTTAATCTATTAAACTAGAGATCTATCTATAATCTAGTCAATCTAGATCTATACAATATTCATTATAATACTTATAATGACTTATTTAATAAGTTAGTACTTAGACTTAGATCTCTTATAGTTTATTAATAGATTTACTTTTCAATGCCTAGACCTAATAATAAAATAGCGAATGATGTCTATAATGACTGATTATTTTTTTTTTAATAAAAATAGGTCTACTAAACCTAGGTCTAGACTCTACTTAAATCTAGTCTAAAATAATGACTGTCTAAGACTCTAGATGATTGAGAAGTTCACATAGAGGTGTTTTTAATAATACGGCATGTCGGCTGAAAGTATATAAAGTGCTTTTTTTTTTTTTTTTTTTTGTAAAAATAAAAAAGAGGCTCCGGTACTCAGTGATAGATTGCCTAACTTTCAACTAATAATAAATTAACAATTAACGTTGAATTACAAGAAAAGTAATCATTTTTCCCGACATTGAAGAAAAAAGATGCTGGTACCCCGTACCGGTGCGTACCGTCAGAAAAATATATGTATATCTCAATCTTATTTCATTTAATTTTTTTTTTGCGGGGTTATTGCTACTTAATACATTGATACCGGATCGATTTAAATAGGGCCTAAGTATACAAGCAGGATTTCGAGCATTGGATAAATTTATTTTTTTAGTACAAAGTTTTGTGGAAGAGGCAATATATTAGTTGTTTGAAGTTTGTAACTTCTTAAATTCAGGCTAAAAATATCGAAGCCTACATTTTTACACTCATTTCTAAACAATTAGAAGAGATGGACTGACTCATAGTGTAGCTTGTGTACATCTGCAAAAACACAAACTCTCTTTGTAATCTTATCAGTTAGACTTTCGAAACTATTAAAAGAAAAACTTAGTGATTATTTTTACTGTATAATTCTATTATTATTCCTATTTAGAATTAGGATATAAACACAATTTTCCATATGACTTTATCTAACAGAAAAAAAATTAAACTTACGTCTATTTATGCGGTTATTTATAGTTACCTAGTAATATAAAATATATTGAACTAACACGTACACTCATCGTAATGCAGCCATGCGATTTTTCGTTTATAAACATAGCATTATTTAGGACCAATATTTTACAAAGGCTGCTTTGAGAAATCAGGTATAAACATTAGGAGAAAAACGACCCCTTTACTCAAGAAAACTTTAAGAAACTAGAACAGACACAAAATAAACAGTGACATTCATAACAAAATAATATTCATAATTGATTAGAGTAACACCTTTTTAAGTAATCATTTAAAGTTTAAAATCAATACATTTTTTTTCAACAATTATTTTGTGTATGAAATTGTGTATCGGAAAATGCCGGGTACATGAAATAAGCTAGTCCTAAAAAAACAACACAGATCTTGGGTAAAATACTCATCAAATAAAGTACTGTTAATATGTAGTTTCACGCGCTAGTTTCAGGTATTTTCTTTTTATAGCCTCTATCGGGTTATACCCCAACTACCCGTATTTTTGTGCAGAATTTTTTTCTCTATCAGGCACACTTAAAATTATAGCATAATAATGTCAGTATAATTTAAAAAGAGAACTGAAAAATACAAAGATATATAGGGAAAAAAAGCGACTTCCGGCCCAATAATTTTTAATCAAAGAAACGAAACGGACTAGTCCAACAAACCCTATTTGAAATATAACTACATCCGCAAAACAGCGGTATCAAATATACAAGTCCTTTACTATACAGCTTTACTACTAGAATACGTCCCGCATCACAGCGGGTAACAATAATCTTCAATAATATGTATCCAGCTCTAAGCACAGAAATTAACTACTAGAAATAATGTACTTCTCAAGTTACTATCGACTTCGACTGCCCAAAAGATACTACTGACTAAAAGCAAATTTAGTCATTCTTACTTTCTCTTTCTATCTCAGAGGATTCACGTGTCTTTCACCTTCATGACCCGAGGTGAACATTTAACATGCAATGATAACGGAGACTGTGACATTACGCCCTTTCCCTCAAAAAAGTTTTTGCAAAAATATTTCAAAATTTGCCCATCAATAAAAATTTTATACAAGTGTTCATATACATATTCATGTGAGAGAAAAATAATTTACTCATATTCGATGAATGCAATTATATCTTGCACCTGTCTTATCATGCCATCAATAAATTATATGGTCTCATTTGAGTTAACAATATTTGAAAAAATACCAATCCATGTAGTAGACCGAAGGGCATCACGTTCCATATGTATAGTCCTTCAATGTACACTGAAAGCTGAGCATTGTTTTGAATAATCATCCATTTTGATCTGCCAAAATCCCCGGTTTAGATCCATTGTTGTGAAAAAGGGTGATTTGCTGAGTGGGGTAAGGATGTTATCTAGATTAGGCAGAGGTTTGGCATCAATTACGGTGCAGCTGTTCAGCACACCACTTGTCTTCTTCTTGACTATACCATGGGAGAGGCATATGGGCTGTATTCATATCTTGCGATCTTGCCTGTTTCTATTAAATCATTCATCTCTTTTCTAACTTGTTCCTCGTATGCCAGAGGTATTTCATATGATATTTCTTTGGCAGGCTAGTGCACAGTTTTATCCTGTGTGTGATGATGTCTGTTGTACCCAGCTTGTCAGTGATGACATCCTGGAATCTAGTGATCAAAGTATCCAAACTTATTTTGTACTGCTAGTCGTCGTCTTATATGGCACACATTAGGTTATTAACAGGGTTCCCTTGCCTTTCTATGTCATCTTGCTTTACAATTTCGGCTAGCATACTATTTACTTCTACATGATCTCTTTGTTCAAATTTAGTGAGTTTATCTACACTTAAAAGCTTATCTTTGCCGTCTTTATTCACTTTGTATGTCTTCTCAAAAACATTGCATGGGCCATTAGATTATATTTGCTACTTGTACCCTCCACCTTCACGAAAACCAAATCTCCTGCCTGAAACTGTTTTAATTTCGTTCCTATTTTTGATGTCTTTATGTCTGTCCAGATTATGTTGCTGCTGTTCTTAGGGCATGTCTGAGGTTCTCCTTTGTTTCGACTATCCACGGGTGTGATTTTTTTTTGTCGTTATGCATATTTTCAGTCCATAGTTGGAGTGGACCTTTTGGTATTGTTCCAAAGACTAGCTCGTATGGCGAGAATCCTGTTGTTCCATGCCGTGTTGTTCTGTAGGCCGATGTGATGTATTCCAGGACTTCATCCCAGTTGTCCATACTCTCATTTTGTACCTTTCTGACCATTTTTTTTTATCGTTTTGTTTCATCTCTATGCAACCATTAGACTGCGGATTATATAACTGTGCTGTGTATTAACTTTATATTACACATCTCGGAAAATGTCTTGTTTAGTTGAGATGTAAAGTTGGATGCATTGTCCGACAGCAACTTATTTGGGAACGAAAATTTTAGAGGTGTCGCATTGTTGAACAAGTAGTGTCTGCGCTGATGTCTTTCAGGGGGTGCACTTCTGCCCATCTGGTGTACATATCAATGACGGTGAGTATATATCTGTTCCCCTTGCTGCTAATGTTCAATGGGCCAACTATGTCTATGGCAATTTTGTCCCAGAAATGTTTTGATGCGATTTTTGTAATGGTGCTTTGGTTGTGGTTCTCTCTTGTGCACATTTCGTGCAACTGTTGATTTGGTGTTGAATGTCTTTCTTCATTTGGGTCAGAAGAATCTATCAATGATCCTGTCATACGTTTTTCTTTTTCCCATATGATCATCATGCGGTATTGTTAATATTCTTCCTTTCAATGTTTGTGGAATGATGATCTGCAGTTTACTTTGCTTCTTTGTGGTGTTATGGCATACAGCTATACCATTAATGAAGTCAAGGCAGTTCTTTCCATTTTTTTAGCGGCCCCCGTAAGGGGAAAAGCCGCTATTAGGTTTGTGCAAAATGTCCGACTGTCACATTCAGATCTCGAAAACTAGAAGAGATATCAGAATATTATTTCACCATGCGATGCGGCTTGAAAAGTTTAGGTGCAACGGCTACTTTTGGGTTTTCTAAAAAGCAAATCGTTTAATTTATAAAATTAATTATGCTAGCGATTTTTTCATAAAAATACCCAAATTCTAAAACAATTACGTAAATGTAAGGGAGGCAATGTTACAATATGTTAACAAAGAAAGACAATATTTTGCGTATTTTCAGTATCACTGAGTCAAATATACTTATAAAATGTACAACAAATATAAATATTAGTTAAAGGTGTTTTTTTCTGGTCAACTAGCTGCTAAAATTAAAAGAAAACATTTTTGTTTGTTTATAAAGGCTAAGAATGCAATTTGTATGTAAATATCACGCACATTTTTTAAAACTAGTCGACCGGCGGCGTTTCATACGCCGTTATTTTGCATGGCCGGTCTTCAGCCTCTTCAACCAATGCGACCTCAGTGGGACCCCACTTTCAAAGGATCCGCACTTTCTTGGGACCCGCGCTAATTCAAGGTGTATAAATTATTAAATTAAACCATTTTATAACTTAAAACAGATTTCCTTCTCCCTCCTGTCGATATACCAGGAGCTCCTGGAAATCTCACGAAAGAAGCTTCTCGCGCCTCAAACTAATGAAGAATTACTTGAGGTCAACAATTCTCAAAGATAGATTGAAACATTTGGTAATTCTTGCTATTGAGCGGGATCTATGTAGGAAACAGAATTATTATGATATACTGTATGACTTTGCTACACGCAAGGCTCGTAAAATAATTCTGTACGTAGTAAAGAATGAATAAAATGCATAGACGAATTTATTTTCTAATTCAAACTCTTAATTTCACTTATTGTCCGCTTCCCTACCCAGACTTGGCCCCGCGAAATCCGTTTCGAATAAGGCCCCACAATGCCGGCTCTGTTATTTAGTGTTCGTAAAATGTTTGTTTGTAAAATGTTTTACATGTTTTGGATGTTCCTTCAGAGTTGAAGATAGTTTACTTTTTAGTCCAAACCTCCCCCATGACGAAGGGGGATGGGAGCGGCAGGGTTTGACAGTCCAGCGCGCAGCCATCCGTAGCGACGTGTGAATGTTCTCCCACTCTTGTTATTTTCTGGAGTGACTCCGCAGAAATAAGAGAGTGATCTTTCCTTTATTTCTTGCTTCTCGTCCAAACTTTTGAGGGAAGAAGAGAATTATATATATTGTTATGACTTTTCCATGCGCACCACCATCCAGGCTAGTGCAGAGATGCGCACTTCTAGTAACCAAACTAGAACAGGATGTTGACATGAAGAGACTAACGATTTCAGCCCAAGTAGAGAGCCAATATGGAGAGATCGTGCCTAAGAAAGATGATGTTTAATGAACTTGTGATGTCTTGTAAATAAAGATATATGTGCCTCGTTGAGTTGCCTCACTTAAGTTATTACAATATAAATATATGGACTTTTTATGCATCGACTTTCGTGCAGTAGCGTAACGTCGCGGCATGATATGGTGCTAAACTAATTCCTTAATTTTTTTTTAAATAATCCGATTTTATTTTTTATTTAGTGCCCCCATCAGGATAAAAGTTGCTCATTTTTGTGCGTTTTGTTTGTTGGTCTGTCTGTCCGTCACGTTTATATAAAAAACAACAACACTAAACGCTATTGAAAATCTGATTTAACCTTCAATGTTCCTTCCAAAACATTGCAATAGTTTTAAGTATCTATAATAGATTGTTCCGAATGTTTTTGTGAAAAACAAATCAATGCCAACGAATGTTTGTTTGCTCATCTAATTTATATTACATGTAATTTCCTTCCTATGAGCTATGAAGAAATATGAAGTTGTTACGGAAGTTGTTTTATAAAAAAATGTTATGTCAAATGATTATTTGAAATAGCATCATTGACCTACATTACCCTTATATTCTTGGAAAATAAGTCACGATAGTTTAATTATCGATATCCAATTGTTCCCTATTTTCAACTTAAAACAAATGTATGTCAAATGACTTTTTTTTTTTTCAAAAATATCGACAATACTCAGAATTTTAAAATAAAAAAGTAATTTACTAGAAACGATTATTGAAAAATACTTTTAAGACTTACTTTACATAGAATTTTCTTGCTGAAACATAATAGAAGTTTTTTTTTATCTGTAAAGAATGTTCCGGATTTGGTTTTGAAAACGAAATCAACCTACATTACTTAAATTTTTTACAAATCGTCGCCAAAATTGCTCCGAATTTTATATGAAAAATCTACTAACACAAATAACTGTTTGAAATCCCTCTTCTAATAAATAAAACAAATAATCTTCTCATTTACAAATAGCGGTTGTTCCGGATTTTTATGAAAAACATTCTAACTCTAATTATGTAACATCGCACTTCTGTCGTACATTATATTTAGTTTTAAAATCTAGTTATCGTTAATATTATGTTCCAATTTTTAAGGAAAACAACTTCCTAACACCAAAATATGGTATAAAAATCTCTCCCCAAGGCTATGGTACATCTAATTTTCATACGAGACCATTCCAAAAATTTAATTAACGATAGATTTATCTAGAATTCTCTTTTTTTCTCACTATACATGAAAACATCCGGAACAATCTATTATAGATACTTAAAGCTATTGCAATGTTTCGGAAGGAAAATTAATCAAATTTTCAATAGCTTTTAGTTGTTTTTATTTTCGATATGAACATGACGCACAGACAAAAGGCACTAAAATGCGGCTTTAATCCTAATATATATATATATATATATATATATATATATATATATATATATATATATATATATATATATATATATCTTTAAATGAATTATATTAGAAGTCGGTGCACTAAGTACAATAAACCGTCATTAAATCTCCAGTGTTAATAAAAACATTTTTTTTTGTTACTAGCCCATTGTGACCTAATGGATTTTTTTCCTTTGACGTCCTATGAATGAATTCTTTAAATGTAATGCTAAAAATAAAACTCGGTGCACCAATGTCTATGACCCCTCGATAAGTGGCTCGTATTGATGGAGACATTTTTTAGTCTAACATTGCCGTGTAAGGTAGTGGATATTTTTCCATTGACGTCATATGAATGAATTATTTAAATGTAATGCTAAAAAAAACCTCTGTGCACCAATGTCTATGAACCCTAGATAAGTGGCTCGTTATTAGGTTTGTGCAAAATGTCCGTCTGTCACACTCAGATCTCAAAAACTAGAAGAGATATAAAAAAAATATTCCACCATGCGATGCGGCTTGAAAAGTTTAGGTGCAACAGCTACTTTTGGTTTTCTAAAAGCAAACTGTTTAATTTATAAAATTAATTATGCAAGCAATTTTTTCATAAAAATACACCAATTCTAAAACAATTACGTAAATGTAAGGGAGATCATGTTACGATATGTTAACAATGTAAATACATAGTGTATTTTCAGTATCACTAAGTCAAAAATATTTATAAAAGAAATGTTCACAACAAATATTAATTTTAGTTAAAGGTGTTTTTTCTGGTCAACTAGCTGCTAAAATTAAAAGAAAACATTTATGTTTTTTTATAGAGTTTTGAGTTTAGGCACATCGGCACAATTTAGGCCATGTCGTGGTTTGTTTATGTGAGCAGGTCAGGAGGCGCGAGAGAGAGGACCTTTTCTCTGCTCAATATTAAATTTTATACAGTAAGCAGATGTTAGCCCTACTGGGTGGGCTCAATCTGTGACACCTCAGTATACGACCAAGGGGCTAGAGTCGCCTAAGTAACCAGACATACTAACCTAAACTAAATGAAAGCACAAACGAAACTTTAGTTTAGGATAAATAAAACAAAAAGATACTTTATTTACATATACAAAAAAAAATCAATAATAATATATACACTAACCACTACAACTGAACCCAGCAACTAACTAAAACCCTCTAAATCTACACAACTACAAACACCAATAAACTAACCAAACCAACTATTTAACACAAACTGATCAAACCAACTATCTAACTAAATCACTACAACTACTACACTAGACCTAGATCTACACAAACACACTACAATAAACTAGTCTAGAATAGTCTAGATCTACAATATTCTACTATTACAACCAACCCATAACAGTAACGCTAAAACAAGAACACTTTAGTATTAAGTACCTTACTATTCACTAAGAACAGACTTGACTAAGCCACTAGGACTAGGTCTAACTCTAGGCCGACTAACACTAAGGCAACATTATATGTGACTATAGAAACAAATAATACTAAATCTACAACAGCAACTTAAAGCAGCAATATTAGATACAGCAGCGGTAATATTCAGCAGCATGTATTTCAGCAGCTATATTCAGCAGTTATAATCAGCAGTAATAATAGCCTGCAATACATAAATGCAAAACTATAAATACAAAATCATATATATTCTATTTGATCTAGAACACTCATAGCGGGACTAATGGACGCCGCCATATTTAATACAGCATGTTGACAACTATTATGACAAATAGTCGAAGCAGAAAACAAAACTAAATTAATATATATCTAGCATATTTACACACAGTGTGACATAGATCTAGTAAAAGAAAATATAAAATATTTCCACACTTACAGGCCGTACCATGTACAGAAATATAGCAATGATTAAATTATCATACGCCAGATCACTAAGATCATCAACTCTCACATAGACAGAGATATACTTTACTGACCGCTGGTCAACTGTACAGGATGTAGACTGGATTTAACTATTTATACTACCCGCCCTAACCCATATAACATATATGTTATAAAAAGCGGAAGTACAAATATTAATTCTGGCACTAGCCTATAAAAAATAGAATACATAAAAATAGCTCTAACCTATAAAAGTAGAAAAATAAAATTACATATAAAAATAGCTAAAATTACATATAAAAATAGCTCTGGGAGCGCAAGCTCACATTTATAAAGGCTAATAATGCGCTTTGTATGTAAATTTCTTATACATTTTTTTAAATGGACTTTTTATGCAGCGACTTTCGTGCAGTAGCGTTCCCTCTACATTTAAAAAAAAAATAGATTTTAGATTTTATTTATTTTCTGTTTATTGCCCCTATCAGAATAAAAGACGCTTATTTTTGTGTGTTTTGTCTGTCGGTCGGTCTGTCCGTCACGTTTAGATGAAAAAAAATTCTAAAAGCTATTGAAAATCTTATTTAACCTTTAATGTTCTTTCCGAAACATCTCAATAGTTTTAAGTATCTATGATATAGTGTTCCGGATGTTTTTGTGAAAAACAAATCAATGCAAAAGAATGTTTGTTTGCTCTTCTAACTTATATTGCAAAAACACATGATCAATAATATGTTGTTCCGATTTTTAAATATAAATAGAATATAAATGTTAAATGAAAATGTCTATACTGATGTGAGCTTGCGCTCCCAGAGGTATATTTTTATATATTTTATTTTTATAGGCTAGTGCCAAACTTATTATTTCTACTTCCGCTTTTTGTGTATAAAAAGTGATGCCACGCTGTTTTAAAACAGTTCAGTGTACAGTTGACCAGTGGTCAGTACCATATCTGTCTGTGTGACAGCTGAAGATATTTGTGGTCTGTCGTCTAATTATATTTTTATTCCTGTACCTGGGACGGCCTGTAAGTGTAGAAATATTTTATATTTTTTACTAGATCTATACTATGTGTAAAGTAATTATTTTATTTTCTACTTGTACTATTTGTCATAATAGTTGGCAACATGCTGTACGGAAGATGGCGGCGTCCATCAGTCCTAATAGAATATAGATCTAATATAGTTTTGCATTTATGTTTTGCAGGCTATTATTACTGCTGTGTTGCTGCTTTTAACTGCTGCTTTGAGCTGCTGTTTATAACTACTGTTGTTAGATCTATTCTAATTCTAGAGAAGCTAGAATCTAGTGTTATTTTGTTTCTTTTTATGCCTTGCCTTGATAAACTTAGTTATATTTATAGTCTGTTTCTCAGTTCTGTTCTTAGTGAATAGTAAGGTACTGAGCCTAAGGATTTATAAGATATTCTTGTTTTAGTGTTAGTGTTATGAGTGTAATAGTAGGATATTGTAGATCTAGACTAGTTTATTGTAGTGTGTTTGTGTAGATCTAGGTCTAGTGTAGTAGTTGTAGTGATTTAGTTAGATAGTTGGTTTGGTTAGTTTGTTAGTGTTTGTTGTGGTGTAGATTTAGTTTATAGTGGTTAGTGTATATATTATATTTTATTATTATTTGATTCCATGTAAATAAAGTTTCTTTTTGTTTTATTTATCGTAAACTAAAGTTTGTTATTGCTTTCTTTTAGTTAGTTTAGTTTAGTCTAGTTGTCTGGTTACTTAGGTGACTCTAGCCCCTTGGTCGCAGACTGAGGTGTCACAGATTGAGCCCACCCAGTAGCGCAAACATCTGCCTACTGTTGGTAAATTTTAATGTTGAGCAGCAGAGAATAGGATCTCTCTATCCACTTGCGCCTGCCTGACCTGCTCACATTTTTGGTGTCAGAAGTGGGATCTGTGCTTGAGTGACCAGACTTGTATTTTTTATTGGGATAGATTAGGTTTTTGTACGAGTTTAGGCAGTGATAGGAAGTAGTGATAGTGTATAGTTCAGTTTTTCTTTGGGCGTTTGTTAGAGAGGTTATTAGGCTTTAGTTTTGTTGAGTAGTTACGTAGATGAACAGCGAGGCAGCAGCAAGAATGCAGCCGTCTCAGACAGTGATTGTAGTACCAAGGACAGAGATGAGTATCCGGCGCTTCCATGGTGATGGTCCTGCCAGGGAAATTGAAGAGTTCCTTCAAAATGTTGAGAGAACTTGGAAGTCTCAACACATGGTGCATCCAGAGGAGAAATGTGACTTCCTCTTTGCACATCTAGGTGAGGCAGTGAAGGCCGAACTTAGGTGTCACCCTCAGACGACAAGGGCATGCCCAGATGCCCTTGTGCAAGTTCTACGCTCCACTTATGGAGAAAGGCGGAGCATCAACTGCCTCATTGGACAGCTGTTCCGAATAAGCCAGCACCAGTATGAGTCTGTCCGCGCATACTCACACCGTCTCCTTCAAGCATTTGAAGCACTCACAGACAGGCAGAGAGCTCTATCTGAAACTCCTTTCAGCGAGTCTATCCTGAGGGACCAGTTTGTAGAAAACCTCAGTGACAGGACCCTAAGGAGAGACCTGCGAGAGAGACTGATCGACAGGCCAGAAACTGAATTCCTGGCGTTAAGAGACATGGCCATCAGGTGGGCCCAGGACGAGGATGTCGCACCGCAAGTCAACGTCACATGCAGTGAGATAAAGATTGAAGGCCAGCTAGCTGCGCTCTCCAAGCAAGTGGAGGAGCTTGCAGCCCAGATTGTGCTCCTACAACTTTCGGGACAACAGAACTCTAACTGTCCCCACTGCAACCACCATCAACCTGATCACATTAGCGGCAAGGTGAGACAGATTGCCTCACAACCAAAGCGCACTCTTAACCATAAGAGGCCAGCGACGAAGAACAGGAAATGCTACACATGTGGCAAACCTGGCCATCTTGCAAGAAATTGCAGGCTGCAGAACAGGTTCCAAGGTCAGCGAAAGAAGCCAGGGAACCGGGCTCACCAGCAACACCCTTCTAGAAGCAACTGCTCGAATTGTGGAAGCCGGGACCACTTCACCCGAGCTTGCCCTGATGTCACTGCAGTAGTGAATCACGTTCAGGTTGCCTCAGTGGAACAACCACAGGCAGTACAACTGCAACCTGCCCCCAAGCCAACAGAATTGTCGGTTGAGGTGCCACAGAATCCTAGGCGATCCAACACTGCTCCTGATTCAATTGTTCGCAGAAACCAACCCGCAGTGGCAGAAATGATGTCGATTCATTCAGAAGTTGCCTCACCTGACACTTCCAGTAATCATGCAGAAGGAGGTAGGGAAACAAATCCTTTCCTACAGTTTCATCCGGTCCAACCAGAATCCACCTTGCTTTCCCATGAGGTTCCTGAGTTGCAGAAGAAAAGGAACGACCTTCTGAACATTGGGTGCAGAGTTCTTGTCGAACAGAGAGTCAGAGGCCAGGGAAGAATGTTCATGCAGTATGAACCCTCTTGTTTCGTAATTACTGCAGTACCCAAGTATGCTTCTGGCTGGTACATGGTAGAAGCAGAAGACGGCAGTACTTACCGATATGTAAGAGAGGAGGAAATGAAGTTTGTTTCCTCACCATACTAGCATAATTCTTCATTTGTATATTTGTAATTTTTATTTAATATGTTGGTTGCATTCCAATGTATCAAAATGTATTCGTTTGTAACAACTCTATGAGTACATGTTATCTACATGTGTATTTAAAAGCTTTTTTTTTTAAAGCTTAGTTGCTGTACCTATTTGAGAATGTACAGAATCAAGAGTACTTTTTTGTGTTTTAGCTGATGAAGTGTATATATTTTTTTTGCTTTTGTCCTTGTAAAGCAATGTAATCTAAGTCATGTCATGGAGATGTATATTTTTGTGTGAAATAGATTTTAGTGTGTATTTTCTTTGATGGTAGAATATGTCAGCAGTATGTATGTAATGCATTTTAAGTAGTTTGTTAGTATTTTGTTTTGCGAGGACGCAAAAATTTAAGGCGGGATGAATGTGAGCTTGCGCTCCCAGAGGTATATTTTTATATATTTTATTTTTATAGGCTAGTGCCAAACTTATTATTTCTACTTCCGCTTTTTGTGTATAAAAAGTGATGCCACGCTGTTTTAAAACAGTTCAGTGTACAGTTGACCAGTGGTCAGTACCATATCTGTCTGTGTGACAGCTGAAGATATTTGTGGTCTGTCGTCTAATTATATTTTTATTCCTGTACCTGGGACGGCCTGTAAGTGTAGAAATATTTTATATTTTTTACTAGATCTATACTATGTGTAAAGTAATTATTTTATTTTCTACTTGTACTATTTGTCATAATAGTTGGCAACATGCTGTACGGAAGATGGCGGCGTCCATCAGTCCTAATAGAATATAGATCTAATATAGTTTTGCATTTATGTTTTGCAGGCTATTATTACTGCTGTGTTGCTGCTTTTAACTGCTGCTTTGAGCTGCTGTTTATAACTACTGTTGTTAGATCTATTCTAATTCTAGAGAAGCTAGAATCTAGTGTTATTTTGTTTCTTTTTATGCCTTGCCTTGGTAAACTTAGTTATATTTATAGTCTGTTTCTCAGTTCTGTTCTTAGTGAATAGTAAGGTACTGAGCCTAAGGATTTATAAGATATTCTTGTTTTAGTGTTAGTGTTATGAGTGTAATAGTAGGATATTGTAGATCTAGACTAGTTTATTGTAGTGTGTTTGTGTAGATCTAGGTCTAGTGTAGTAGTTGTAGTGATTTAGTTAGATAGTTGGTTTGGTTAGTTTGTTAGTGTTTGTTGTGGTGTAGATTTAGTTTATAGTGGTTAGTGTATATATTATATTTTATTATTATTTGATTCCATGTAAATAAAGTTTCTTTTTGTTTTATTTATCGTAAACTAAAGTTTGTTATTGCTTTCTTTTAGTTAGTTTAGTTTAGTCTAGTTGTCTGGTTACTAAAGTGACTCTAGCCCCTTGGTCGCAGACTGAGGTGTCACAGATTGAGCCCACCCAGTAGCGCAAACATCTGCCTACTGTTGGTAAATTTTAATGTTGAGCAGCAGAGAATAGGATCTCTCTATCCACTTGCGCCTGCCTGACCTGCTCACACTGACTTATATTTCATTAACTATAAAGTTGTTCCGGATATTTTTTTATTCAAAATAAATTATGTCAAATGATTGTTTGAAATCACATAATTGACTAATATTACACTTATATTCTTTGACAATGCGTCGCTATAGTTTCATTATCGATATTAAAATTTTCCTTATTTTCATTTTAAAACAAATTTAAAAAAAAATTCTAAAAGCTATTGAAAATCTTATTTAACCTTTAATGTTCTTTCCGAAACATCTCAATAGTTTTAAGTATCTATGATATAGTGTTCCGGATGTTTTTGTGAAAAACAAATCAATGCAAAAGAATGTTTGTTTGCTCTTCTAACTTATATTGCAAAAACACATGATCAATAATATGTTGTTCCGATTTTTAAATATAAATAGAATATAAATGTTAAATGAAAATGTCTATACTGACTTATATTTCATTAACTATAAAGTTGTTCCGGATATTTTTTTATTCAAAATTAAATTATGTCAAATGATTGTTTGAAATCACATAATTGACTAATATTACACTTATATTCTTTGACAATGCGTCGCTATAGTTTCATTATCGATATTAAAATTTTCCTTATTTTCATTTTAAAACAAATTTATGTCCAATGACTTTATTTTTCAAAAATATCGACAATAGGTTGTACAGGATTTTAAAATAAGAAAGTAATTTACTAGAAACGATTATTGAAAATCCTTTTTTAGACTTATTTTACATTTAATTTTCTTGCTGTAACATAACAAAAGTTTTGTAATTGGTAAAGATTGTTCCGGATTTTATTTTAAAAAATAAATCGACCTACATTACTTCTTAACAATCGTCGCCAAAATTTTCCGAATTTTATTTGAAAAATCTGCTAACGCCAAATAACTGATTGAAATCCCTCTTCTCAAAATAAAACACATAATCTTCTTCTCATTTAGAAAATAGGTTGTTCCGGATTTTTTATGAAAATTTTTTTGAACTCTATTTATGTAAAATCTCACTTCTCTCTTACACTAAATTTAATTTTCTAGCTAAAAGTTACAAAATCTAATTATCGTTAATATTGCCTTAACTTAGCCAAATAATCTCAACGAAAGGATTATAAAATAATACGTTTAATAATCCATTAGAAACTACATCTAGATCTAAACTAATAATCACATCTCAGGCCTTCGTGTTTTCCTTCTCCCCTCTGTTTCTCTATCGTGTCCACAATGTCGCGCCAGATGACAGTGCGCAATGTAGAGTCATAACACTGCCCCCTCCTTAGTTATGTTCGTCCCGAACATGACCAGATTTTCGACAGGGCTACAGAGTTGTCAGTACAGATGAAGTTCTGGCAAGAAAGTTATAGTTCCACTGGAGGCCAGGCCATAAAACACACAGTAATTTTCCGCCATCTCCAGAAGGTATGCCTTTCTACACATGTCCATTAACCACATTATCAGTGTCCAGTTTCCTCTGAAATCGATTCATCTTTTACTCTGCTTTGTGAAGGCAGACGTACACACGTTTGTAAAGTCCAGACCTGTTGATGGTTTTTCTGGTATTTGCATTGTTCATTCGAGGTGCCGCCCGTACAGTTCTTATTAAATTTCTATATGCAGTTAGTACTGGTAGATAAACAGAAGTATTGGACACAGACCCAACGTTGTCTGATTTGGTCATGCCCATTGAAGCACTCATATCAAGGACAAGCAATAGTTTCAATCTGCCTATAGGTCACTCCTCTAGTTTCTTCATCTAGCGTTTTCTTTTCGGGTCTGCGCTTATCGTTGAAAAGGTTGCCACTTTCTTTATCTTGAAAGCTAGACGCATATGACTTGTCATTATGATCATGGACGGTCCTGCCACCACCAACACTTTCGTTGTAACTACCCGTACAGCCACAACAATGATTGGTTGATGTTTCATTCTCCGCTTTTCTAGGATGTAGCCGGCCTTCCAGTTTGTCCCTTTTATGATACCTGTTTACTGACAGATTGGACCATTTTGATATGGTCGTATGTTCGATTCGTTTCACCTGAACGCCTTCCACATCATCATTTAGCAATGGAAACTTTATGTCTCCATATTGTACAATTCCACTTCCAATGTTTAGAGATAAACCGAATTCCTGCATAAAATCCAGACCAAGGATGCAATCGTCGACAACATTGGCGATCAGAAAATCATGACTAAATAGTTGACTTCCTATTTCAAAGTCAAGCCGTATCTGTCCTAATATAGGTAATTGTTCGCCACCTGCCGTTTTAAGAGTGTAGCCATTCACTCGTATTATTTCTTGATCTCCGATCAGACTGGGTCTAACTATTGACCGCGTAGCCCCTGTGTCCAAGAGGAACCTATAAGAGCGAACGCCAATCTTTCCTTGCACTCTCAAGGTTCTGCTTTGCTCTAACACTCTGAAAGGAGTGGTTATTCTCGGAGTTCCGATTTTCTGGGATGCCAGTCCTTGCTCTCTAAACCCGGTGAATCGTAGCGGTTGGCGTTCTGATACACAGACTTGATCTTGGAACATCATATTATAATTCCTCCGTACATGACCTGGAGTGTTACAATTCCAACTACGAAAAGTCTTTTTACTACGCCTTGAGGTCTGATAAGGTTCCCGTTCATTTAAAGCCTTCTCCACCATTCTTCGTATCAGCCGCGACAGATCCTCCTCTTCCGGCCCATTTAACGTCCGACAATAGTGTATGTTCCTTGCTGAAACTTCGACCGCCTCGTAGGACATGGCATAGATGAGGGCTTCGTTGATTAGCCGTTTTCCGCTTATTCGGATGGCCTTCTTAAGTTCCGAATCTCGCACTCCATCTATGAAAGCATCTGTGACCAGTACATCCAAAAGTTCCTGTGTTGCCGATGGGTAAGCAAGACGGGTGAGACGTTCTATGTCTGCTGCTAATTCCTGTAATGTCTCTCCGTTTTTCTGTTGTCGATTCTTTAATTGCATCCTGAAAACTTCCTGCAGGTGTTCCATTGTTTTGATCATGACATCGTAGTCTGTCCGATCCGTCATAGTCTGTAACAATTCGGCTGCCTTGCCTCTGAGTGCCAACATGAGACCAGTTGCCTTCTCTGCCTTGGTAACCCATCTGTTGATTTGCGTCGCCGCCTCGAATTGTAATCGATGCGCCGACCAAGACACCGAGCCGTCAAACACCGGTGGTTTAATCTTCCCCGTCATTTCAATCACAGTGGCCCCCGCATCTTGTTTCTTTTACAGCTCCGCCTTCATTTCATTTCGTTATTTTTGAATTTTAGAATCAACATCTCCCACCATTTGGGACCTTAATTCAGCTACCTCATTTCTTAATTGCTGTTTGAAACTGTCTATGTCATTTTTCAATTCGGTCACAAATGATTTTATAGAGTCCAGTTCATTACCCATTTCTTCATCTTTCATCCTTTCCTGATTTCATGTCTTCCTTCAATGAGTTTCCTATGTCAGTATTTGTTTTGCCTTGTTCTTGTATCATGTTCCGAAGCTCCATCATAGTCGGTTCTATATTAAAGACATAGGTCTCCGTGTCCTGTTTTTCCTCTATCTTGCTTTGCCTAAGACGCTCCATAAGTGCCTCCTTGTTGCCGCTCACCTTCAGCTCTCTACCTCTAAGTTCATGTCTAAGTTCCTGTAATGACACTTGACTAAGTGTTTTCTTAGACGCCATCCAGTATTGAAACGTTGATGAACTAAAACCAAAATTTATGTTGATTTACCCGAAAATGGAATCGTTCAGTGTCCTATACATAGATCTAGACCTTCTTCTACCCTTTCGTTGAAGATCCCACTTCTGACACCAATTGCTATAACTTAGCCAAATAACCTGAACGAAAGGATTATAAAATAATACGTTTAATAATCCATTAGAAACTACATCTAGAACTAAACTAATAATCGCATCTCATGCCTTCGTGTTTTCCTTCTCCCCTCTGTTTCTCTATCGTGTCCTATGGTACACAATGTCGCGCCAAATGACAGTGCGCAATGTAGAGTCATAACAATATTATGTTCCAAATTTTAAGGAAAACAACTTTCTAACACCAAAGTATGGAATGAAAATCTCTCCACAAGGCTATGGTAGATCTGAGACCATCCCAAAAAAATAACGGTATTAGATTTATCTGGAATTCTCTTTTTCTCTCACTATATTTACAAATGTGAGCTTGCGCTCCCAGAGCTATTTTTATATGTATTTTTGTTGTATAGGTTAGATCTATTCTTATATATTTTATTTTTATAGGTTAGTATCAGATTTTATAATTGTACTTCCGCATATTTATATAGGTTAGTGCGGGATAATATAAAAGTGATGTACTACATGCTGTCTTAAAACATTTGAGTGTACATTTGACCAGTGATCAGTACCATATCTGTCTGTGTGACAGCTGAAGATCTTTGTGGTCTGTCGTCTAATTATATTTTTATTCCTGTACCTGGGACGGCCTGCTATTGTTACTGCTTTTAGCTGCTGCAATTACTCTGCTGTTTTAAACTGCTATAAATGCTATTGTTATTGCTGCCTTGCTATAATTGCTGCTGTAGAGTTTGGGAATCTTAGTGGATCTAGTGTTAGTTTGTTTCTGTAGTGTTGCCTTAGTCAAGCTTAGTGGCTTAGTTATAGTCTGTTTCTGTTCTTAGTGAATAGTAAGGTACTAACTAAGGTGTTATTGTTTTAGTGTTAGTGTTATGGTTGTAGTAGTAGATTATTGTAGATCTAGACTAGTTTATTGTAGTGTGTTTGTGTAGATCTAGGTCTATGTAGTAGTTGTAGTGATTTAGTTAGATAGTTAGTTTGTTAGTGTTTGTAGTGGTGTAGATTTAGAGGGTTTTAGTTAGTTGATGGGTTCAGTAGTAGTGGTTAGTCAAGTTAGTGTATATATTATATTTTATTATTGATTCATTTATTTTTATGTAAATAAAGTTTCGTTTTGTTTATCTTAAACTAAAGTTTGTTATATTGCTTTCATTTAGTTAAGTTAGTATAGTTAGTTGTCTGGTTACTTAGGTGACTCTAGCCCCTTGGTCACCATACCGAGGTGCACAGATTGAGCTCACCCAGTAGCGCAAACATCTGCCTACTGTTGGTAAATTTTAATGTTGAGCAGAGAATAGGTCCTCTCTCACTCAGAGCGCCTCCTGACCTGCTTACACAAACATCCGGAACAATCTATTATACATATTTAAAACTATTGTGATGTTTCAGAAGGAAAAGTAAAGGTTAATCAAATTTTGAATAGCGTCTATTTGTTTTGTTTTTTATATTAACATGATGGACAGACAGAATGACAGACAAAACTCACAAAAAATGCGTCTTTAACCCTCTTCAAATGAATTCTATTAGAACTCAGTCCACCAAAGTCTATGAACCCTCGTTAAATCTCTCGTGTTAATAAAGACATTTATTTTACTAGCCTAGTGTGACGTAATGAAATTAATTTTCCTTTGACATCATATGAATGAATTCTTAAAAAAAAAAACTCGGTGCACCAATGCCTATGAACCCTCGAAAATTTGCTCGTATTGATGAAGCCATTTTTTTAAAAATCAAACTAGACCGTGTGACGTTGTGGATTTTTTTCTATGACGTCATATGGAATTAATTCTTTAAATGAAATGCTAAAAGAACTCACTCGGTGCACCAATGTCTATGAACCCTCGACAACTTGTTCGTATTGATTAACACATTTTTTAGTCTAACTAGGCCGTGTGAATTAGTGGATTTTTTTCCTTTGACGTCATATGGAATTAATATTTTAAATGTAATGCTAAAAAAAAAACTCGGTGCACCAATATTTATGAAAACTTGACAACTTGCTCATATTGGTGAAGACATTTTTTAGTCTAACTAGGCAGTGCGACGTAGTGGATTTGTTTTTCCTTTGACGTCATTTGGAATGAATTCTTCAAATGAAATGCTAAAACAACTCGGTATAGTAATGTTTATTAAAGACATAATATCTAGATTTAGATCTTATGTAGATTTAAAAAAAAATAGATTATAATTATGCTGTAATGAAAATCATTGTGGATTCTAGATATAGAATTTCTAGGTCTAGTTTAGAATGATATAGACTAGATCAAGATATAGAATTTTAATTTCTATATATAAAATGTAGATTTTAATTTCCAAACGGCTAGATCAATATTGCAATGTTATAATATTGTTATAAACTTGGTGGTTGCACAAATGGGGGTAGTGGTGTGAGTGTACTCAGCCGACGCAAATCGCCCCAGGCCAGCGCTAGACAATTCCCTGCCCTGTGGATTTGAAGCCCATCCCAGTACTTCTTCGCAAAGCCCTATGAAGTCACCTCTTTGGCCATCGATCTTGGTATCCCCAGCCCTTACATCCTATACCTCTCGATGTGCCAAGCGGCTGCCCTCAGTACCGAAGGACAAAAGAGCGATGCGACCACGACATCACTGCAGCCACATGAAGACCAACTGGCGAAGAAGAAGAAGGCGACTTTTATTGAATGCAACATGGATGACGATGCAACCACGACATCACTGCAGCCACATAAAGACCAACTGGCGGAGAAGAAGAAGAAGGCGACTTTTGCTGAGTGCAGTATGGATGACGGTGCGATCACGACGTCGATACACCCAGATGAAGGCTAACTGGAGGAGAAGAAAACGTCTTCTGAATTCCACGTGGATGGCAATGAAAGCACGACGGCGGGGCAACCAGGTCAAGGCAAACTGGCGAAGAAGAAGGAAGCGACCATTGCTGACTGCAACATGGATGGCTCTGTCAAGCTCAAGAGGCAAGCCAACTGCCACCGATCGACCCCCACCTACAGCGATGAAACTTCACAGCCAATGCCATGATGTTGATTATGTCCGGGACGGACAGATCTAAGGAGAGGGCAGTCTTATAAACCTGGTGGTGGCACAAATGGGGGTAGTGGTGTGAGTGTTCTCAGCCGACGCAAATCGCCCCAGGCCAGCGCTAGACGAGCCGTCAACCGTGACGAGTTACGACGGTTAGCCGAGTCGAGTGTCAACAGGACAGTTCGGGAAGGATCGCCGTCGTGAACAGAGCTCAGGAGCGTCTCGAGAGTTGTAGTCATCTGACCACCTAGAAACGTCGAGAGGCGTTCTGTCCGGTTCGAGAAGGCCAGTAGGGACCCTATTTAAGAGTGGAGGTGTCGCAGTTAAGACGGTCGAGAAAAGGGGCTCAATACAGCAAGGTTCAGAGCCAGGTTCACTACAGTCCGGTCGACTACAGCACAGTTCAGCGGTGTGGTTCTGTACGGAGCATTACGACGGTTCAGTGCGGAGTAGGCTACTGTCATGTACAGTTGAGACGACTGGCGTCTAGATTTTGGTCTGCGATCGAGTCCGACACAACGAGCCTAGTGTGTGAAGTCAGTCCTGAACTGTTGAACCCAGTGCAAGCCCGGAACGAGATGGAGAGGCCATTGCAAGAGTTGATACGACGGAACGGTGTTATCGGAGAGATATTTGTACAGTGTACGTGTTGCCAATTGTACAGTATTGGCTGTTATTTATTCAACTATTAAAGTGTTACGTTACTTTGGAGCCCTGAGTTGTCAAGTTCTTTAAGTTGGTGGTGTAAGGTGCAGTTTGCAGAGAGCCTGGATAGTGAGATTCGTAATAATATACTAAAACAAATCTACTATTTTAAAATTCAATGTTGCATTCAGACTATTGAGATATTATCAAGGCCTTTTTTTTTGCATAAATCTAATCTAAATTACATCTAAATTATTCCAAATTTATATTTTAGATATAGTAGATTAAGAGTGCTTAATCAGAAGTTTAGTTTAAGTAGATCTTCATCCACGTTCTTGTTCCATTTAAATGAAAATGCCAATAGCTCTGTTGTTAACTGTGCTGAGACATCGAAGTACAGCACGATATCTGTTCTTTTCTTCTTTTTTTTTCAATAACAAAATAATGCTGAAAGATTATTTAAAATCGCTCTTCTGACATATTTTAGATATCTGGTTGATGTCATGCCTTAATGTGTAATATATCTCTTTATCAATAATAGGCTATTAGTTTGTAACCAGTTTGTTACTAAGTTAAAAGCAATGCCTGGTCGTGCGGTTAGCGTGCTGGACTGATTATCTCGACGGTCCCGGGTTCATACCCTGCTATCTGTCATTCCCCGTCGTCCAGTGGGAGGTTTGGACAAGGAAGTTAATTATCTTTAACTTTGAAGGAACATCCGAAACACGTAAAACAAAAAAAAAATTACAACGGCAAATGAATCTTTGAAACATTACAACTTTTGACAATCAAAAGCCTTCTCGAACCGGACAGAACGCCGCTCGACGTTTCCAGGCTGTCAGATGACTACAACTCTCGTGACGCTCCTGAGCTCTGTTCACGACGTCGATCCTTCCCGGACCGCCGTCGATCCTTCCCGAACCGCCGTGTTGACACTCGTCTAGGCTGACAGTCGTAACTCGTCACGGTTGACCGCTCGTCTAGCGCTAGCCTGGGGCGAATTGCGTCGGCTGACTACACTCACACCACTACCCCCATCTGTGCCACCACTTTGGAGCCCTGAGTTGTCAAGTTCTTTAAGTTGGTGGTGTATGGTGCAGTTTGCAGAGAGTCTGGATAGTGAGATTCGTAACAATATTAAAACCTGCCTTTTTAGCGCCTGGGTGGACCATGGAACTATACTAATGGAACACCAGCTTCGAGTTTTTTACAAAGACAAAGAGAGTCGAAGTGCCGTCGCGCATCTTTTTTCGCGCACCATACCATTTTGAAAAATCGATGAGGATGCCAAAGAAGAAATTTACTCCGAGAGCCACTTGGATTGACCTTCATTGAGAGTAAAACTTCCACACACTATATTTTATTAGATCTGTAAAAACTTTATCCATTTTCTGACTATCTGATAAAATAGATACAATTTCCCTGAATAAGAGATCGTCAAAAAAGTTATTTTGTTCGATCACCCTATAAAATGCCACTTATTTTCCAAAAAATAGAATCTTAATTCCGAAAATACAATCTTTCAGTGTTTCTGTGTTTGGTTTATTTACAGGTATGGTATCTGGCAATTTAGGCACCGGATAATTAGGCACCGGATATTTAGGCACCGGAAATTTAGGCACCCGGAAATTTAGGCACCCGGATATTTAGGCACCCGGAAATTTAGGCACCCGGATAATTAGGCACCCGGAAATTTAGGCACCGGATAATTAGGCACTTTTTGACAAGGCGGAAAATTAGGCACCGGATAATTAGGCACTCTTTAATTAGCGACCTTAATTTTGAAAGTAGTTTTAAAATGTTAACGTATATGTTATCCTTAGGCTTTGGGCTATTGGTGACGTTATCAAAAAAAAAAAAAGCAACTATAACGATTCTAACTGAATTTTAATGATATAAAAGAAAAACTGACAAAACGAGGAAAAAATGACAATCGCGAGAATGTGTGGAAAAAATGACTCCGGATTAATAGTCATTATAAAATATAGACCTCACAGGATTCAGGGAAGGGGAGGTAGAGTTGATTCTCTTCTCATTGCTTCCTGACCTTAGCCCTTCCCCCTCTACGCACTCCCACTAAAGGAGAGGATTTGTGGCGGGTAGATGTGAAAATGACGCAATGAGTCTCAAGGCTACACAATGGAGTACAGGGCAGGGTACAGCATTGAACATAAGTGCTAAAATGGAAGTCTGGAGAAGATTGTCTTCTTATAGTGGGAATGGAAATGAGCAGGGTGGATTTGCGCGCGTTACTTATTGGAATTAAATATGTTGATAAACTAAAGTAGTATACATATTTTATAATAGCATTAATATCTATTATCAACACTCCTTCTTTTATATTGTTAATGGGTAACCCCTTTAGGAAGATCTATTGTGGGAGTGTATAGGTGTGTTACGTCCTTCAAATGTGGTCATTAACTTTTATTGAATTAATATGTATATTTATGTAATATAATATTTATATAAATAGCAATGGAAATCGCAAAACGGCTAGAAATTACGATAAAATATAATGTTTTGAAAATTTTAAAAAAAGTTTATGGAGAAGATAGATGAGTTAAAAATTTAAATATCATTTTTTTTTTGAATATTGGTCTCTTATTAATACTTATTCTGCTTATAGAAGATTGTTGATGTTCCAATTTAACCCCGCCTTCTCTATCATAAACCAAATATATTTACTACAATTTTCGAGAAGGTATGATTCCTCCATTCCTTTTGTGTTAAGTAAGCCTACCTTATACAATTAATTTTTTCTTCAGAATGAAAAAAAAAAACGACAAAAAAGGTTTCATACACTCATTATTAAACACACACACACACACACACATATTAAAAAAAACAACAAAAAAAACCCACTCGTCTCCCTAACTTTCAAAACTGCCAATGAAATTTAACTATCTTCATTTCCATTATATATATTATTATTTTTATTACTGTTCTTATTATTATGATGGTTTTAACAGAAATGTGTCTACCAAAGTTTTTGGAAGGCCTCTAAAATATAATCCCCAGACTTCTATTTGAACACCTTTGTGTTTCCATACCCTTTAGTCCAGTGTGTAGCCTTCAGATTCCTACGTAACTTTTACGACTAAGTTTACATCTACCTGAGAGAAATCCTCTCATTTAAGTGAGAGTGTGTGCGCCCCCCCCCCGCCCCGCCCATCCCATTTTAAGAGTACGACCCCTCCCTTTTCCACAAGCAGAGGGCGATTGCGATTATATTTATCACCAACACTCCCCGACATAATAAAAATATTTTATAATACTTTTTAATCCTAAGAATTTACATTAGAAACTAAATATTTACACAATTTGCATAATCATCAATTTAAAAAAACTCACCAGTCAACCTTAGGGGTTGGTGATGGACGGAAGCAATGAGCGGAGAATCATCTCTACCTCCCTTTCCCTGAATGCTGTGATGTCTATATTATATAATGACTCAGGAGTCTTTTTTTTCCACACATTCTCATGATTGTCATTTTCCCCATTTTGTTAGCTTTTCTTTAGTTAGAATCGTTATGGTTGCTATTTTTTTGATAACGTCACCGATAGCCCATAGCCTAAGGATAACATATACGTTAACATTTTAAAACTACTTTCAAAATTAAGGTCGCTAATTAAAGAGTGCCTAATTATCCGGTGCCTAATTTTCCGCCTTGTCAAAAAGTGCCTAATTATCCGGGTGCCTAAATTTCCGGGTGCCTAAATATCCGTAAATACGCGGTGCCTAAATATCCGGTGCCTAAATTTCCTAAATTCTTATTTACACTAAATCTGGATGAAGACCTGTCTACCGTTCCGCTAAATGCGTATTTGTTACGATATACTAAATTGCACGAAATAAAAATAGGAGGCCGAATACAGTTTTGACACTCCAAGCTACGCATTTCTAATCGTTTTTTTTTTTATTATCGAAAGCACTAGGCCAGTGATGCTCAACCGAATTCGACCTGCGGGCCATTTTAACTTTCGACACGCGTGTCGCGGGCCACATCAATAAAAGGTAAAATAATGAAATCCAAATTCTCCAAAAACTATTTGAAAATATTGGATCTAGTATTAATTAATGGGATATTTAAAGTCATCATTTTTTACGCGTCTAAAAATGGGTTTATTTCTATACTTAAAATGTGAGCGACATTGTAGCTACCTTTACCACCAACTTATTTTCTTGTCTCTTTTTGGTTAATATTCCCATCGACCCTCCAATCTCTAGGCGTAGTTTGACCAATCTCTAGGCGTAGTTTGACCAATCTTTTATACGCGGCTCAAACCAAAAAGGCCTTCATATTTGTTTTATAATGCCGCTGTATATGTTCTTGTTTTTGAAACAGCCAGACTTTCTTTACAAAACAAATATGCTGGCTAATTATCATGTTCCACAAAAAAAGATCCATTCACTTTTCTCGGTAGATTCCCATTTCATAAACTCATAAACGCACAATCGTTAAAGGTCATGGTACCAATCCTTCAGAGAAAAAGTGGAGGCCCTAACAGTTTTGAAGGGGTGAGGATTTGATTTTCTACTTTTGTGCCGACGTTTCGGCGGGCCGGATGAAACTACGTCGCGGGCCGGTTCTGGCCCGCGGGCCGTACTTTGGGCATCACTGCACTAGGCTATAGGCATACACGTCTCGTGGGAAACAAAGAAAAAGTTAATCTTGATAATATTGTAGCCTAAATAAAATGACAAAAAAAAACAACTATAGCCTAATCTAAAATGAAATAGATCTAGAGCTAGATTTTCTTGGACGAATGATATAAAATAAGTATAAATAATAAGTCATATGAATCGGATAGATCTAAAACAAATAGCCTACTGATAGAGTCATTCATTAATTAATTATTAGAATTACTTGACTACCAACTGGGTATTTTTATTGCCAAAATACAATGTATTTTATGTGCATTTATTAAAAACAACAACCAAAAATTAAGCGTTTGACGCAACTAGATCTAATATTAGTAATATATAGATTCTAGTTCTAGATCCAGAAAGCTACTTCTCTAATTCAGTTTTCTAGTTTAATTCTAGTTAGATCTAGATGTCTATACCAGTAGATCTAAATCTAACCAGGGTTTTTGTCATGGAATAGATTTATAAAACTTCAGCCACCTACTGATCACGATATGACAGATAGGCCTACTCTCTCTACTACTAGAAGTCTAGATTGACTAGATCTACTCATCATCTAGTAGATCACTACATTTGACTAGATGATTACTATTAAAATTCAATGTGTACTTCCGACTTTAGCTCAAAAAACAAGTCTACTCCAAAGTATAGATCTACTAGTAAAGTCACAAAGTCAAAGTGTAAAGGATCATTATATATTCACATAAAAAAAATTATAGTTTTTTTTTAAATGGCAAGTGTTATTGATGACTTCTGACTTGTAAACCAGTTGTAGAGATTCTAGTTTTTATTTTGATGACATGTTACAATATATCAATGATAGTTAGATAAACGCAAGTACCTAGTGGAACAGACAGAAGGACCATTTAATATAAGGCAAAGAAGTAAGATGTTTATAATCCATCAAACTCACACAGGACTAGTGTCATTTGTGACGGCATTTCATGCATTTACAGAAGCTACAAACTATTCTACAAAAATGATAGGCTTGTCTTTGATTCCAAAGACTTATGAGGAATGCTATGTTTCCAGTGCCTACTCAGCCCCAGCTATGACCTACATATTATGCCACACTGAGCACAGGCATAACCATTGTCCACCTGTGGTAGAATCAGTTGTTTTTTTCTTTTTGCCGTCTACCCTCGGCAATTAATTTTCATTGGTGTATACCACACCTTTGTAAGTGACCTCCAGCTGTCTCGTTCTGAAGCTGTATGCAACCAGGTGCTCTCTTATTCTATGTCAGTTAAAGCAAGTTGGCGCCTAAGCTTGTCTTTAAAGCATTTCTGTGGTACCTCTTTATGTGCATATGACATGTTAGGCAAATAGGTTTTGCCTATCGGAAGGCCATTTCGGAAAGTATAGGTGTTTAAAATGAAACTCCAAACATCTGGACTTCCAGTAACCAAGAAAATAAGCTTAGGATTCAAAGAGACGACACTGGCATTTCAGCTAAGACGATCAGTAAAATTAATAGCAACTTTAATTGCAGTCCACCAAACAAGATAAAAAGAAACAAGTGTGGCTTCAATAGCATTGATGATATTTAGTTTACTTTTATCTCATTTACTAGTATACTATTTCATTGACTAAGGTTTTTTTTTATTGTCAGATATGCATAAGTACATGTACTAGTTCCTGCAATTTGATGAAAAATAATAATTAAATTGTGTGTAGTCTATATACACATGTTTATAAGAGATCACAGCTTAGCTTAATTTACTTAATTTCAAAACTATGATTTTGTGTTCTGACTCTACTCTAAATAAATTATATTTTATTTTAAGAATGCGAAGTTGGAAATTCTGTTCTGATGAAAAAAAAAATTAAAATAAAGTAGATGTTTATGGTTTCTTTGTATTTATTTTTAAATTATTTATTCATTAAAAATTAATTGTTCATTAACATTTACTTGAAGTAAAGATCAAAAACACGAATTCAATACATGATCAGCTCTCAATTCATGCAGATCACAGCCCATCACTTCAATGTATTTACTGTCAATTCTACACACTATTCATTTCAAAATGTTGCTTTAAATTGTTATATGACACAATCAAAGTACTGGTACCTCACATTGATGTAGGCCTAAAGCAGCTGAAATATTGACAAATTTTTATTCAATAACTTGTACTGTCATTTATTATCAGACGTGTTAAAACTAATGACCTGTATCATCATCATCATCATTGGCCTCCTTCAGTCGTAGAAAGACTAAGGTTTCATCTCAGAGCACACTTCCTCATGTGGCTGTGGAGCCCTATTTTGGAGAGACACTCCCGTCAACAGATAGCACAGGTTAAGGTGGCTTTTGCTTCGATGGTAGAGGAGCTGGCCGTTTTTCGGATTGTACATTTTTCTTCCTGAGCTGAGACCCATGTACTTTCACTGTCCATAGCTTTCTTGGTCACTGTCTCTCTCCATCTGTTGCGGTCTAAAGCTATGTCTTCCCAATTGTCAGTATTGATGTTCACTGATTTGAGGTCACGTTTTATTAGATCTATGTAATGGAAGTGAGGGCGACCAGTTTTTCTTGTGTCAGTAGTGTGTTAAAACTAATGACCTGTATATAGAATTTATTAAGCAGGAGCATCAACAAATCTTGAACAACAATTGTCTACAGAAAAACTTTATTCTTATCCAAACAATATACATTTACAATGTATTTAAGCAAGTTTGTTTATATTTATACAAATCTATATGGCCTAAAGATTATAGCATATTTTGATGTGTGAATACCAAGTTACATTATTACATGAAAATAGTGTACTCATTTTTAAAATATGCTGGGTAATAAAAATAAAAAACTAATGATACAATAAAATTGAAGCATTAGTCAAAAAAAGAAAAATTTCACTCAAGATCTATGTGAACTCTGCTTGAAAAAAATCATTTTGAAATTAATATAAAAAAAAAATTATGGTTCTTTAGTCAAGGGAATGATAGCAGCAATTATTTAACAATTTCATGATTATCCATTCATTTCAATATACTTATAACTGAAAAATAATTCATAAGGTTTAGATACAACCATTTGAAATAATGATTATAATTTTTTTCTTCATTTGCTTAATTCAAATCTAATATAAACAAGATTTCCTCTGTCAAGAAACTTATGAGGGAACAACATGCATGTTCTTCTCAGTAATTTTTGCAAAGGGAATTAAGAATATTTAATTGATGTTGCTTTTTTTTGCCAACATTTTAAACCTTTGCACCAGGTTTTAGTTTTAAGGAGAATGCACCATATTTTATATGTTTACTTTTGTTACTTTTGTTAGATTCTTATTTTAATTTTAAAAAAGTAAAATTTCCCTTACCACTCATCCACTGCACTCCCTCTGGTTTTAATGGGGCTCATAATTATAGTTTTCAAGTACAATATCAAACAGATTTAAAGAAATACTAAATCCAAACCTGTTGGCTGAATGACAGGATATACATAAATATGTATACAGCTTACAGTATAATATATATATCTTAAATTAAAATTGGTCCAAGACTTTTATTTTGCAACATGATGGGATTTTCCTTTCTGGTGGTGCTATGCAGGAGTCCAAGAATCTCATCTTTTCTCATAACAGAAAGTTATCTAGTTATAAAAATAAATAAAAGGATTTTTAAAAAAATAAAAAAATATGTGTGACATATCTGTTGACCATGCTAAACGTATATATGTTATTAAGTATAGTTATATAATTTTGCCATTCTAAAAATTGTCTGTACCTAAAAGGAGCTACTGCGTTAATGTGTAGACATGGCCCTGACCTTAATAGTTATGAATTATTACTATAGGTGAAGGCAGATGTTCAGTTAATTTGATGCACATTGAACTAATCTAAAAGCAACTATAACATATATTATGATTTACATTTTCATGGAAAACTAGTTTTTCAAAAATACAAGTACTTCAGCTTATGAGAAAAGTACATAGGGAAAAATTGCAGTACCTTACCTTTTAGAGGTGCAACCAATCATTGACTTTTCAGGAATGCATGCCTTTTTCTTGCATTTCCAAACATAACTGTAATTATACAATTAGGCATATTGGTTAATTTCTTTTGAAAACATTAAAATTTAAAAATAATATTATTAAATTGAAAACGTTGTTGTATCAAACATACAAATTATCAGACAATTTTGCCTAATTTCATCTATTGTAAAGGAATGGCCTGCACAACAGCCAAGGTATATTAGGCATTCATGAAAGATGAATGTGCTTAAGAGTGTTATAAATAAATAAAAAAACTAGAGAAAAATGTTAAATTCCATCCCAGATATTTGGATGTTGCTTGACCATGAAAATCACACAATTCATAAAACATCTATTAGATAACTAAAATAAAAATTGTATAGTAGTACTTACATTAAATATTGAATGGATGACAATATTATTAATGTCTGCCCAGAGAGTAGAAATAGTATATAAGTATGATCCTTGAGCCATTCTGGTACATCATCAGAACTGGTTGCCATGGTTCTACTTGTTAATAACTGAAACATTACAAACATTTTTTTTTATTTAAAATTTATCACAGACTAGAATAGAAATGTTGCCAGGAAAAATACCAATGGTTAGAATACACCTGATGCTACTTTTGTAGCCTTATTACTGGTTAAAATGCACCAAAACTTCATTAATTAAATCTGATAAGAAACATATATGTATCACACAAGTCCAAGTTTATCAGAGTGTCATAGCAAATAATTAACTAGATATGTGAGTTTTATATTAAAGTACTGAATTTCAGGGGATACATCCAACTTGACACCACATCATTTATTATTTCATGAACTCATGGGTCTGGGCATGGCATGGAAACTATTATTTAATATACATGGGGTGTAGGCAAGGCATGGATTATAAATTGTCTTGTTTAGATTAGATTGGGTAAAACTGCCAATCGAAGGTAACTTTTACTGATAGATCTGGATCAATTATAAATTTATGGGACCTAGGCCTGCATAAATTTTATCTTTTATTTATATATTTTATGTACATATATAACTAGTCTAGAATCTATAATTATATCTTAATAATAATTTTTGTAGATGTCATATAATATCTAACAGTGGATTTAGAATTTTAGCTAGTGAATATTTTTTATATTCCTAATCTGAACTGGATCTATATATCTAGAATTTAGATCAGTAGATTTAGTATTTTAGGTAGTAAAAACTTTTATATTCTAAATCTAAACTGGATCTAGATCTAATTATTCTAGAAGCTTAGATCTAGAAGACTAGTTGTCAAGATTTGACTACACTATGGCTAATGCACTAGCTTAGTAGGCCTACTTGATAGATCAAGAGACAGAGTACTAATAGACTCGTCTTGCCTCGTTGGGCCTCTCAAATCAGCTACAGACTTTAGAGACAATTTAGGAAGGTGAATATCGATCCCATTCAAACATCTACAATCTACATGTTAGAGTCTAGCTAGAGATGCTAGATCTAGTCTAGAAGGCTTATCAATTAAAAATAAAATCAATCATTTCTAAAGTTTGTAAAATTATATGTAGATCTAATCTATCTATTTATAATATAATAAAAATCTATGTCTACTTTTTAAATATTTAAAATGATATGGCTGATGATATTAATAATTTTAATTAAGACATTGACATACTATCACATACAAAGTAACAAAATAATTAGATCTTATACTAACTCATAGACTCATACTGTATTGTATTAAACCTTCGAGTTTACGTTCCACTATCTTGACTTGACTATATTGGCTAAATAAAGGGCACTATGATTATAGATGTAGATTATTATCTATGATGATGATGTTTATCAACTGGTAGATCTATAAGTAGTATCGTCACTATAAGTATAACCACTGCATTCGTTTCATTCACTGTGACTGTCTGTATCAATAATCGTGTGAATGTGATGTGAAAGTGAAGTCTAGATTTAGATAGAATTGATAGATTATAGATCTACTATTAAAAAGTATTAACTATACTAACTATAGTGTCTATAGTATAGCCAGTATGACTCGTATGAGTATACTCATATACTGTTAAAGTGTATAAGTATAGGATAGTGCCCTGTATATATATATATTTGGGATAATATGCAGACTAGTTGAAACATCGTTACTGTTATTTTAATAAACTTTAACTATTTTTTAAAGTTGTGTATTTCATATACAGGTAGTTCCTGATATCGATGACATTAGGAATTATTAAAATGTGTATTGGATACATGATGTATTATTACGTTCTAGGTGTATAAATTATTAAATTAAACCATTTTAAAACTTATAATGGAATTCCCTGAAAATATCCGGAAATTATTAAAATCTTTTGAAATCATACAAATCTCATGAAATATATATGACAGAAATTGTCATTTTGGGGTGTCATTCCAAATGGAAAACGCCAATCCTACGCGCGATTAAAAAAAAACCGCATTATGCAATACCCGTAATACAGAGTAGATTACTTGTTCTCTTTCCCTGACTTCTTGGTCACAATTCCGGCCCTGCTATTTAGTGATGGATGAATACTTCTTGTTCTCACCCCCCCCCCTTTTTTTTTCGCCTCCATAATTACGTGGGGTAACTCTAGTCCGTCCGACTTGCAGAAATAAAAGAGTGATCTTTCCATTACGTGTTGTCCAAACTCTTGAGCCATGAAGAGAATTATATATAGAGATGTTACAGTAAAGTTTCAAAAATGCGTAAACGAAATAGATCCTGATCCATTTTACTTAGTAACCAGCAATGAAAGCGCGGGGTAAGAAACATTTGGCCTGTGTAAGAGTAGATCTAGATTTAATTATCCTATGTGTTATTTATTTTTTCGCTAGACAATTCAAGCCTTTTCATTTCATTTTTTATACTAACTAGTCGACATATCGTCTACACACTAGACTAGGCCTAGAGCTATCTGAACCATCCAATACACACTGGTCTGCTGTCCAACTTTTAGTGTTCTACTCAAGTTCATGCTTGTTTACTTTTGAGAGAGGGAGAGGGTGAAAGTGTTATTTTTTTAAATAGGGTTGGTTATCCGAATGCTAAGAACTTAACTGTAAGTCTGTAAGTGTAGTCCGTGTAGATCAAGAAATCTAGATCTTGTATGGCAGTTGAAACTATTTTTTTAAAATTGATCTCTAGTTTATCCTGTTGTAAACAAAGTATAGTTTGGCGCTAATTAATAAATTAAAGCCACTAAATATTGACTTAGGGCCTAAAACTCTTCAGATTCCCTCTATAAACTAACTAAAACTAAGCACGGCGCGCGAAACTCAACCATCACGTGACTCGGAAGAAATCCGCAACTACCCCATTTAGACGGCCTGACGTACTTTAGATCCGAAACAGACATGTTCCATGAGACAAGACGGAAAGGTCACGCATGCAAATCTCCTGAAATATATAGACGAAAATTATCATTTTGGGGTGTCATTCAATATGGAAAACGCCAATCCTACGCGCGATAAAAAAACTGCTTTATGCAATACCCGTAATTGTGGAATCTGGTGAAAGAAGCTTCTCGCGCCTCAAACTATGAAGAATTACTTGAGGTCAACAATTCTCGTAGATAGATTGAAACATTTGGTAATTCTTGCTATTTAGCGTGATCTATGTAGGAAATATAATTTTTATGATATACTATATGACTTCGTTACAGCCAAGGCTCGTAAAGTAATTCTGTACGTAGTAAAGAATGAATAAAATGCAAAGACGAATTTATATTCTAATACAAACTGTTAATTTTCACTTATTATCCGTATTCCTACCCAAACAGGCCCCACAACAGAATAGATTACTTTTCTCTCCCCCCCCCCCCTCTTTTTTTTTACGTGGGGTAACTCTAAACCGACTAGGAGAAATAAAAGAGTGATCTTTCCATGACCTCTTGCTCACAATGGTTAAGTCCGTCGCTACTATTTAGTGCTATTAAGGACTTCTATATTTGATACCGCTGTAATGCGGATGTAGTTATATTTCAAATTGGATATTTTGGCGTAACGACTAGAAGTGCAGTATATTATTATTTTTGAATAAATGTCATATTTGTCTGCTGAAGATCGACTCAAGTTTTTGTATACTATTCATGTCTGTTTCGTGTTAAGTGGACACACATTCTTCAACATTACACACATTGACAACAACATCATCGTTTAGACGCACGGACTTCTTTTAGTTTTACACACGAAGGAACACGGAGGAACCATTTTTCTCCAGTAAGATTGTAATTTTGATCGTTAAGTCTGTCAAGCCTTTTTCTTCAAGTAGGGGGCCTACAAGTTAATAAAGGTGACTATAGTCGGCCTATATATTTGAGGAAAGCATTCACTTGTGGTCTGTTGAAACCGACAAGTCTTAAAATGGAGAAAAGGGATTGCCCCATTTAATTCGCTTAATGATTTTCAGTTAATCCTATTCCTGGTCTTCACTAAAGTTACTTCTAAAACGGCCAAGTAGAATAGATCCAGGCTTTTGAACGTTGGCGTTTATGTGTCGCCTTCATGTTTTGGGTGGAATGTTGAAGTTTTGTGAGACTGTTTTAATTGACATCTGTGACAAGTCAAAAACTCGCTGTCAGAGTCACTCTGCCCGTCGGCAGATCGACGAAGCAGAAACGTGGAAGCAACCAGCTGGTTGGAAGCCCTGGTCGCCACACTCACCCGCCCGGTCCCGACTCATCAGCGAAGCTCAAACCACTCTGCCCTGGCATTGACACTGCTAGGAAGTCACGAGTTAAGTCGTTTACCCGCGCTCGTGAGGGTCTACTTGACCCAGGCTACTCAGCCAAAATTAAGCAACATTCCTCTGACATTGACAGTGTCAGAATGCCCCGAGGTAAGATGAACCCTTGCTCTCGTGGACTCACTCCTCTCCATGGCTCATCAGCCACCATTCCGACTCAACCTCTCCCTGGCATTGATAGTGCCAGGAAGTCACGAGGTAAGCCGAACCCTCGCGCCCGTGAAAACACTTCTCCCTATGGCTCCTCAGCCACCATTCCAATTCAACCTCCCCCTGGCATTGATAGTGTCAGGAAATCTCGAGATAAGCCGAACCCTCGCGCTCTTGAAAACACTTCTCACCATGGCTCCTCAGCCACAATTCAATATCGACCTTCCCCTGGCATTGACCATGTCAGGAAGCCACGATGTAAGCCACATTATTGCACTCGTGGGGACGTTCTCCGGCAGAACTCCACATTCTTTATCAGGCCACTCTTCCCTGACATTGATCGTGTCAGACGATACCGAGGTAAGCTGCCTACTTACTCTCGTAAAGAAGCGCCTCACAGCGGCTTCGGAGGTAAGCCCCAACGAGCACACGTGCCTTGGGCACCCCGCCTAAGCCCCAATCACCCTCCCCAATCCGCCCCAGGAAGGAATTATTACTCACCCAATCGCCCAATCTACTCTCCCGAGCAACCCCAAATGTTTCACCCAGGTGACTACATACTCAGGGACGGAAAGTAGACCACGGACAGACTTGGACAGACTCTCCTCCTGGCATGGATACCCCTTTATTTTCCAGATTTTTTTTCTAATGCTGTGATAACAACTGATCTTAAAGTTAGAGTGACATCAGTCTGCTCGCACTTTATGGATCTTCTGTGATAGATCCATCTTGGCGGCGGCGTATGTGACAAGTCAAAAACTCGCTGTCAGAGTCACTCTAAATTATCACAGCATTAATTATTATTTTTCATTATTTATTTATTTTATTTTAATTATTTCCCCATCCTACCCCCAAATTATTCACCCGCCACACCTTTTCCGCTCCAGGCTAGACTTAGTTGACCACATTGGAGATAGCTAAGGCGCGTCCTTTCATTTATCTGCCCTTGATCGGGGAAAGGTAGACACACAATCTCTTTTGTCTTCTCGCCGGATGTCTGAAGGACGGTCGCAGTGGACACCACCTTGTGTGGAATGCAAGTCACTCCCCCCCCCTTTTATCCCACCTCTCTTTGATCTAGGAGACCACGAGGACAAACACGCCCATTGACATTTCCAATGTGAGACTCCCATCTCAAGTCTAATTCACCCACGTGTAAGATAATTCTAAGCCTAGGACATTTCCGGTTTCCGCCCGCATTCTCCAGGCCTATAAAAAGTAGATCCAAATCAAGCCAGACCCTTTCACTCTTCTATCGCTGAGCAATCGAGTCTGGACTGCTTCATTTATTCTCCCTCCTAGAGGAATACCTGGTGGTAAGCCGAACTTAATCACAAGTTCCATCTTAATTACTCTGTGTATATTTCCATTGGATTTTATCATGTGTATTTTGCCTAGTTCATTTATATTTAATTAGTGCATTGTGTATTTCTCACTGGCGTAAGTAGAAAACATAAACATGTCCTATGTATTTATTTATTAACGCTATGTTGCTCAATTGATCGTTGATGCAACCATGTATATATTTGTACATCTTATTCTATTTCCTTTATCTCGGTTGACCGCCTTGATAATTTTACTAGCGCACTAACACTGCGTCTAGAAAAGAGTTATGAATTATCTCCCCTTTACTCATTTTACTCTAATGAGAGTTGCGCCGCTTGAACGGACACAATCTCCATTCAAGCGCGCTCCATTGTTCTCGACCCACGGTCACATGTAAACAAATCGTCTGGGTCGCTGACCACCGTCCATTCCCCCCCTCTCTTTCTCTATCCACCTGTGTTGTTTATTTCAGATTATTATTTCCCCTTCTATGTACATTTTATATTAGTATTTCCCCTTTTATGTACATTTATATAATGCTACTATCTGCCATCTATTTTCCAAATCCCATTTGTCATCATCTCCTCATTGTGCTCTAAAGCAATTTCACCAATCTGACGAATGCACCTCAGTCGAGGGCATCGATAAGATGTATGAGAGACGTGTCCTAACTTGTCTTTATTTATCCGCAGCCTCCCTCAGGTGTCTGCCTATTGCCTATTTATTCATTGGATCAACGATCTATTGCCTATTTATCGGATCATTTACTTGCCTATTTACCTGCCTATTTATTTATTGGATCAACGATCTATTTACCTGCATCTGTGCTTAGTGCTATTCAGCACTGCACTTGCCTACTGAGATCTACTCAACTCTACCACTTGGCGCTATCGGCATTGCCCGCCTATTCGACGGCCCACCTGTCAAGCTATTAGGTGCGACGTCCCTATAGATTCAGATCTGTGTGAGACGTCATAGCTACGCCAACCCTCTGCAACTCACTGGACATATCCTGTCAACTACGCTGCCCATGGCAGATCAGCTCTGCCCGCAGTAACCTTGTGCCCACGGTAGCCGGCCACCCGCCCTACTGTGCCCACTACAGATATTAGATTTTGGGGATTGAGACTCCACAAGAACTATATCACCGGCGTCCCTCTATCCGCTAGAGCGCCACCTCCAGCTGCAGAACCTCAAGCCAGGACACAGCCAGCTGCAACATCAACAGGAATACCAGCTAAGTCAGAGGACAAAGTGACATACTCTCTCATTAAATGCAAGAGTGATGATTAAATCTAGAATTATTTAGAGATAGATGCAAACCCTCCCCCTTTTTATTCTTATATGTATATTTATGTAAATAAATATTCTTCATTTTTAACTTTTGTATCTATCTTTCATTGCTTTGTCTCGTTGCGTGTCTGCTCCCGATTCATACGCTGATAAGTGGGGGTGTGATAGCTTTAAAAATAATTATCCCCTAGACATTAAACGCGCCAAACACACGTCACATCTCCCCACCTGTCACAACAGTCACAACATCCCACCAGCGATAGCTGCTAAAGTTTCTGCTAGTTGTTTTTTTTGTCCAAATGAGCCCCTTTGCATTTTTCTGATGTAATTTTTTATCATTCTCTGAAATAAAAAAAATTAAAATGTGCACATTTTAAACTTTAAAATCTTATAGATCTATCAAATCTAGATTTCAAAAGATAAAGATGTATAATAATAATTTCTTAATAAACATAGCAACCAACAGTCCAAACATCCTGCAGGAATATGGGGGATGGCAGAGGGCAAGTTTGAACCCGGACCATCGATAAGTCCAAACAACAGTCCAGCATGCAAACAGCACGACCGGCCAGCCATTCATATAGCTCAACAAAATGTTCAAAATCAATAAATAGTAGATCTAAATCTAATTCTAAACACATATTGACATGTAAATCTATAATTTTCTATATAAAATATAATATAGTCATCTTTTTTAGCAAGATTTCAGGAGGATCTATAATAATAACAGATACCGGTATAGATCTAGTAGGTAGATCTTTATTCTTGTATAATCCATAGATATATACTTAATAATAGATCTATATACTTTAGACATATTGAAATTGTTTAAAGTCATACTTAGATTAAAAGTTAGATTCTAGATCTAGAAGTTTCCCTGTATGACCAAATTTCGATAAGGAGCGCCCTTTGCCCATAACTGGAGTGGGCACTTTACCCTAATATAGGTGATGTTAAAACGATCATGGGCGTAGCCAGGATTTTTTCGGGGGGGGGGGGAATTTTACTCTCCCCCGCTCCTTCCCGCGAAAAAAATATATTTATATGTATGTATGTGTATAATCTTTATTACATTCTGACCCATCATTCTTTCGGAAGACGCTTATTATGCACTAGAATAGGTTCTTCCTGGAGTTAGTGGGAAAATTGTAGACTCCCCGCCATTGCTAGCAAGGGGGTTTGGGGGAGCGTCAGGAACTCCCCCAGCGTGGGGCGGAGCCCCGCCGCCAAGCACTATTTCTGATATTGAAAGCCAATAAAATGCATATTCTGAGGTGTCTACAGTGCATTTTACTGCTATTAAAAAGTTTTATTTCAAAAACCTACAGTGCTATTCTTAATGACCTAGACACTCGCGCGCCGTTCGGCGCATTTTCCGTCAAGCTGTTTCCACAAAAATCTGTCACTGGTAATGTCTGAAGGCTCTTCCCACCTGCTCTTAGGACCTCCATGAATGTGTGGCTCCGAGTTGTACTAGGATGTCATCGCAACTCTGCTTATGCGTAATTCATTTTGTCGGAGAACATGTCCCGCAAACCTCATGCGAGCTCTGTCACAATCTTACTACGGGGTCGACTCCCAGTTCGGCCTAGGATTTCCTTGATTTACACCCGATCTCTATAACTGACTCCTAAAATCTGTATTAGCCATCTTTGTTGAGTCACATTTAGTGTTTTTCAATTTTGGCACTTAATTAATTGAGCCCCGCCACTGGTAGAAATGTGTAACCTCTCTTGAATACGCTCTTGGAATTAAGTGACTGTAGTTTGCTTTAGATTTTATATCGAAAAGGGAAGTTTTATCGTCAAAATCATCTGTTGGGGGTTTTAAACTAAAAAATCTCTGGATTTTTTTTTTAAATTCAAAACCCCATTTAGCTACGGTCATAGAATTTAGTAACTGTAGTTTACTATAGAATAATATTGAAGATAGATGTTTTCCACATCAAAACGCTCTGTAGGGGGATTTTAAACTCAAAACCATCTGGAGGGGTTTTAACCTTTAAAAAAAGCCATCTGTAGGAGAGGGATTTAAACTCAAAACCCCCAATTGTCTTGGCTACGATCAAATAATTTTAGTGTGTAATTTGCTTTTTTTTATATTGAAGAGGTCTTTTTTAGCATCAAACCACTCTGAAGGGGGGTGAAACTCAAACTCCTTTTGGCAACGCTCATAGTGCGTAATTTGCTTTTTTCTTACAATGAAGATGTATTTTTTAGCTTCAAACCCCGCTTGCGGGAGGTTTAAACTCAAAACCCCTTTGGCTACGCTCACAGATTTCTGAGTGTGTAATTTTCTTTTTTTATATTGAAGATGTTATTTTTAACTTCAAACTCCACTGGAGGGGAGTTTAAACTCAAAACCCCTTTGAATACACTCATAACATGTGTATAAATTGCTTTGTTTTTAATATTAAAGAGGTATTTTTTTTTACCTTCAAACCCCGCTGAAGGGGGGTTTAAACTCAAAACTTAATCAAAACCCATTTAGCTACGCTCATAACATTTTGAGTGCGTAATTTATGTTTTTTTTTTATACCAGGTATTGAAGAGGTATTTTTTTAGCTTCAAAACCCTTTTGAAGAGGGGGTTGGGGTTTTCTCAAAACCCTTGGCTATGCTCATAGAAATTTCTTTTTTCATAGTTTTTCTTTCTAATAGTTATAATGTTTTTTGTTTGGTGTAATGCACAAATTGTAAGACAAATTTCCTTACGGATAATAAAGATTATTATTATTATTATTATTATTATTGAGAGTGGGTTTTAAAGACAAAATCTTCCTTAACTGTGCTCGTGAATTTGGGGGGGATTGTCGTTTGTATTTTTTTGTTGTTTTGCTTTATAGAAGAGGGAAATTTAACTGCGAAAACCCCTGGTAGGGGGGTTTAAAACTCAAAAACCACTCCCTGGCTACGCCCATGAAAACGATCGATAATATATTGAAAAACCATTGCAAACAATATTATTAATTAAGGATAAAATAACATAATAAAAAAAAAATAGACAAATAAAACGACCCCTTACCTTATACTGGGATGGGTCCAAAAATTCAAATCGATACCTGATGATCAAGAGACAAGCAATCACAAGATGCTCAACGTGCAATCAATGGCCGGATGTAAGGTATCTCAGGAAGTTTGTATCATCAAAAAAGCCATTCGCATAAAAATTAGGAAAGGCTTTTTACCCCTATGGGCCCTTCGCCCCACGTTACCCTAACATTCCAACTTAAGCGTGATTTTAGTCTACGTTTGCTATTTTAACTCGTAAACAGCCAGTCAACACGTTATTATTGAAGTAAAGTCAGTCTACAAGATTGAACTGAAGGTCGTTGAACTAGTCACTAGCCGGAGCCTGCAATTTTGTTTCACTGGTTGACATGAATGTACCGTGACCTCTACACAAGCGATTGTCACATGAAAGTTTTTTTTTCTATCAAGTCAGCAATCTTAAAACAGAATCTCAATGACATTTTGTATTACATCACCACATGTCAACTTAACAGCGTTTAAAGCCAGCTCTCCATTTCTTTGACATCTTGAGATCCAGTAAGGCGTGACATCACCATCTCTACAGACAACCCTGTTACATCTGAGTGGGTGAAAATAGACGTCCTCAACATCTGTGTGGGTGAGAATACAGCCCAGCACCAGTAGCTGCCGTAGTGTCTTCAGAAGTCATCGTTGAGAGCTCATCACTATCTCTTGACACGCTCCTGCATTGTGGGGGCCCTACCTCACTTAGCGTTACAGAAGGTCCTCCATGTAGACCTCTTATGGTCATTCTTTTCTTTTTTTTTTCAGCGACTTTATGTATTTAGGGATTATCCAAACTGAAGTCATCTACTAATGGATTATTTAATTATGTTAATAAGAGACAATAAAAATGTTATGTAATGTGTAAGTCAAATCTTGATGGCTGCACCCAGATGTTTGACAAGAACTTTACGTGTCGAGCTTCGCAGGGAGAATGCTAATTCCAAGGAACCCATCAGCAAGATCTGCACCCAACAGACGTTTGTACAGCTCCCCAGAATAGAGAGAAAAGTTCTGATGGTGTTCAGAAGAATGCAACGAAACCTGATGCATCAGTTAATGGACCACTGCAAGTTCAGTCATCGAAGGGGCCTGAACTCAACAGACGATTGGTCTGCTGGCGAGACTAGAGAGAGAAGCCATGATGGTGGTCGAAGAAGTCGATTGGAGCCTGATACCGTAGACGAGGGACCTTTGCACGTGGAGTATTACCATCCTGCCTCACTAACATGTCCTCCAGACAAGGCTAAAGATGATGACGTGTGCCACAATTTCCCCTCCTGTGAACTTGAAACCCATCCCCAAACGATCTTGGTGACCCCTGCCCTTGCATACTATCCCTCCCCATGTGTTACGTGGCTGCCCTCAGTACTGAATGACAGAAGAAGGCGGCGTTTGCTGAGTTCAAAGTGCATGGCGATGCGACCACGACATCAGTGCAACCAGGTGAAGGTCAACTGGAGGAGAAGACGAGAGACATTTGCTGAATGCGACGTGGATGGCTTCGCCAAGCTCAAGAGGCAAGCCTACTGTCACCCCCACCTGCAACGATGAATTTCACAGTCCATGCACTGGCGGATCCTGAGATGAACTGCTATGGAAAAATCAGAGCAGGAAGGACTAGTCCTCCCGTAGTGCTCTGGCAAGAAACTTAGCCGTCCGGCGTAGTGCCTCATAGCTACCATACAAGTCGAGTGACTGCACAGGCAAGTCCCCCCTTAGCTCGCGGAGCTGGGGACACTCGTACAAGACATGCGACACTGTTTCGACGCTCTCTCCACAGTGACGGCATCGGGAGTCAAAGTTAGTGCGGAACCGGGCAAAGTATGGCCCAATAGGACAATGTTCCGTCCTGCACTGCGCAACTATTGACTGCTCTGACCTCCTCAGTCGCCACCATGGATCGTCGCGATCTGGGTGACGCATGCGCTGACTGGCGGATCCAGAACTTTGGAGTGGGGGGGGGGGCGATTTTTTTCCAAACCCTAACCCTAACGCCCACTAAACCCTAACCCTATGCATAAACGTGCGTACAGCATATATATATATATATATATATATATTCGACACATGAGAATAAAATAAGACTGTTTCTCAATCTTCGGCGAAAAAAAACAGAAAAAAAAACAGTCATGTTGAGGCCTTTCTCTTGCAAGCTTGGGGGCCTGGGAGAGCGCTGTAAGCTTCCTCAGTGTTTCTTGCACTTTTCACGGCTGAAACGCATTCCCATAACATCTACAGCTCATTACTTATTAGTGGGGTTCGGGGCGAAGCCCCGACGCCAAAAGCGTTTTCTTGCATTTTTCACTGTAGAAACGCATTCTCCTGACATCTACAGCTTATTATTCATCAGTGAGGTTCAGGGCAAAGCCTCGACGCTAAAAGCGTTTTCTGGCATTCTTCACTGCAGTAACGCATTCTCCTGACCTACAGCTCATTATTCATTCTATTATAAAGGACCTTTTGAATAATGTGGAAAAATATTCTAATACATTGCAAATACAACCGATTTGTTCTTTGAAAAGATAAGATACCCCACATATTTAGATTAAGGCTTTGAGGATCGCCGCCGAAAAAAAAAATTCGATAAATAATATTCAATAAAATTTAAGCATGAATTGTGAGTTATAGTCCTAAATTTATTTAACTAGAAAAATATGAGATATAGTAAAGGTTGGAAAAAGTCGACTAGGAAAAGATTATCTGGCTTTTGAACTCAATTCAACCGTGACTCTTATATTGAAAAATTTCGTTTGAATTATAACTTTTCCAAAGCAAAGTCTTTCTTAAAATAGTTATGATAAATTAATGTGAAATTACACAAACTCTGTCTGGAAAGGGGAAGGGCGGTAAAATGAAAACGATTAATACTCGCTCCTTTTTATAATTCCTGCTAATGATTGCATTTTGCATTAAAGAATAGGGGTTGGGCGACTCGATGTAAGAATTTACTTTATAGCATATATAAATTATATTAGTGACATATTTTTTTAATTTTGTAATTTCTTATATAATACAAAAAGAAAAAGTATTGGTTTGTCCGATGGGGGGAAGGTGATTGCATGTATCGCACTTCCACCTGTTTATATTATATATAAATTCGACTAATTTTGTTGACATACTATGATTTCTCCATAAAAGTAGGACCGCCCCCCCCCCACACACAAAGGGTTTAGATGGGAAGGGCAGTAGAGGTATTCGCTCCTCCCCTTCCAATCGGCCAACAGGTGAACGACATAATATAAAGACCGGTTAAAATACCAATAACAAGTTTTAATCATATAGATATTTAATTGATTCTGTTAGTAAGCTGTGATTTCTACAGATAAATTAGACCGCCCCCCCCACTCGAAAGTTTATGGTGGTGGGGGGGGGGCGGATTGATGCCATCGCCCCCTCCCGACCCTACCAAATCGGCCAAAATACTAGAAGGGGGGGGCGAAATAATCTAAAAATAGGTTGAAATATAAATAATTAGTATATATTATTAACATAAGTAATAAATTCTTATACAAATTGTGTGAATTCTATACTAAAATTCGTCCGCCCCCACTTCGGGGGGGGGGGGCGATCGCCCCTACCGCCCCCCCCCCCCTGGATCCGCCAGTGAGTCCATGTCAAGAGATCGATTCTGTTCGGGACAAATCGAATGTGAGGATAGTGTTATAAACCTGTTGGTGACACAGATGGGGGTAGGCTGTGTGTTTTTAGCCTATGCAAATAGCCCCAGTCCAGCGCTAGACGAGCGGTCAACCGTAACGAATGACAGTACACGCAAGTTCGGAAAGGATCTGTGTTGTAAATATTACGCACGCACGTCACGACGAATGTCACCAACCAGAGGGGTCAAGCGACGTTCCACCCGGTTCTAGAAGGCCTATAGGGACCCTTTATAAGAGCGATATGTCAGAATCAAGTCGCTTCACTTTACCTCACAATGTGAAGTCAGTCCGGAACAGAGGCAAGGTTTTTGTACAGTTAGTGTTAATGTTGTTGCCAATAGTACAGCTTGGCTGTGATGTATTTGAAATTAAACTGTTACTTTAGAGCCCTGAGTTATCAAGTTCTTTGGGTGAGTTAGTTGTGTCGTGTGGTGCCTGGATAGTAAGAAACGTAACAATATATATATATATATATATATATATATATATATACCGGTATATAGATCCCCTTTCAGACTTTGTTGTCTATAGGGCAGATGATGTGTTTCTGTGGCCTATGGTTAACGAGGGTGTCATGTGGCCAGTACAACGACCAACCACCTTTACTTTTGACCATCTAATGTCAGGTACCCATTACAGCTGGGTAGACTCGGAGGTGCCTAAAAATCCCAAAATAAAAAATCCTAGTCTTCATCAGGATTCAAACCCAGAACCCCCGGTTCCTGTCACATCCCAGTTGACCCTTGATTGTTCACAAAATTAAAACGGTTTACCTAGCTCAAATTAGGTCACGCGTTATCACACTTAGATGCCAGATTAAAACTTGGTTCAAGGCTACAGCAGGGAAATATAATTAACATAGGTTAAATTTAAAAAATCTACAGACGAAGAAAATTAAATGTAAAAGGTCAAGGGTATTGAGATGACATGGTTCTAGATTATTCTAAGAAAAAGATACAAAAAGAGTAGTAGTAGCTTGGGACAGGGAGAGAGCTAGAAAGTCGCTAGTTTTAAAGTAAATATTTACTCATTTTATTGATCATTGAATTACTGAATCCTGTATGTGCTTTATATATCTACTGTACATATATTATTGTTTCAAGTTTGAGTTTAAAATAATTAAAACTATAGAAAAGCTTATCAGAACCTTGTTAGTTCATTGATTATTAAAGTGTTTGAACTATAATTATGGCACCTCTGAACCTGCATATATCACAAGTTTATCTCATCATGATCTTCAATCAAACAAACATAATAAACAATTGACAGTTTGGAAGCCAAGCACTTTACCATTCAGCCACCACACCCCTATATGTATGTATACAAACATAGTAAGGTTCAATTATTAACAAAGTTTTTTGTCAGACATCATCTGTTCCATACATTAGGTACTGGTGTTTTTTAGATTAGTACTTATCTGAACTAATAGGTTAAATAAAAATTGTTTTTTCAACATTGATTTCAAAGCCCTTCCATCTCAATAACACTAGAATAGAATAAAACATATATAATAAATAGCTATCATTATAAATGTTGCCATATCACTATATAGTGTGCTTCAAAACTTTTAATGTTGGTAGTCACTCACTGCATTATTACAAAATAATGAAACATTGATGAAAATAAAATACCATATTTGTATTTTAATGATTTCCAGCATAGTTAAAATGACACATTTAGTTAATAAATTTAGAAAGAAAAAAAGCATTGAAGTTTACTTTTATTTGCTAGCTATTTAAAAATATTGATTGCAGTAGAAATAACAGAACAAACAACAAGCAATGGGCATGTATAAAAAGAAGTCAGTGACACTTGTTGCACTGTTTATTTATGTTATTAAAAAGGACTTTCTTTGTGCTGGATTAGTTAGCAGAAAGTAAAAAAAAAAATTTACTTCAATTATTATTATTATATGTAACAAATTACACTTATGTCTGGAAAAAGTTCATAAGAATTAAGCAAAAAGTGATTTAAGGTCGATGCTAGTACTATAAATAAAACTTAAAAAAAAAAGATTTATTACAAGCAATTACTATAAGAAGTCGAGAATTATGGTAAAATGTCTAAAAAAAGTTATTGATCATGTCAGATTTTCAAGTGCATTGAATTGTGTGCTACTTAATATTATATTTTTAACTTGCAGCATTGAATTTTGAGTAACAAAAATAGTTGGTGCAGTAGCCAATATCTCAGAATTATATAAGTAGCTACTATTGCAATCTTGATCTAATTCCTACTTTTGGAAATAAATTGTAAAAAAAAAATCACTTTCAGTTCAATTTTTAAGGGGGAAAAATGTGGGATAGTAACATAATATTTATGAAACAAAATTAAAAACAAATGCAGCAATATATTGTAACATTGGAATGGGATTAATTATAAACTTGTGACAAAAAGCAAAAATGTGTTTTCAAAAAGAGTATCTTTAATGATTGCTATTCTGTGTGAAGAAAAATTATTTTTATTTCAATGTTGTACAATGTAAAAAAAAAAAAATTTATATTAAAATACAAGTATAACGTGCCATATATGGGTAAAGTAAAAAAAAAAAAAAAAAAAAAAAAAGGAACAGGAAATAACACACAAATAATTAAGTAAAATAAACACCCATATGTATTTACACTACAAAAAAAAAAAACAAAAAAAAAAACACTTATAATAATGATTCCTCTAAAAAAATTTTTTTTTTCAAATTTCAGTAAGGTCCACTGACATAACAGATTATTCATGAAAGAGACAAACAAGTAAAAAAATATAGGCATATATATATATATATATATATATATATATGCTGTCATCTCCTAATGCATGATTCAGTTACTTTAACCTCATAGTAACAAACACAGACCAAAAAATATTTATTAGTAATATTTATTAAGCTAATACACAGACCTGTATAAACCTTAACATGGGCATGGTCAGGTTTTTAAAAATATTTATGTGTGTGTGTATGTAATTAAACTTCATTATTACAGACCCTTCATTCTTTTGAATGTTTTTTGTACTGGTACCCTAGAATAAGGACTTCATGGAGTTTGTGAAAAGACAGTAGACACCTAGGCCTTGCAGGTAGAGGGTCTGGGGGAGCGTTATGATCTCCACCAGTGGGGTCTGGGGTGCCAAGCATTATTTCCAGTGCAATTTGTTTCGCATAGGGCCCCGCAATTGTTAGGGCCAGCCCTGTTGGTTGGAAACCCTAATCCCTAACTGTAATACTAAATCCAAGCCTAAAAAATTTTTCTTTTCTTGTCCAAATCTAGTTCTCTTTGCTAAGAGCTCTTTCTTTATATTTCTACCTTGTAGTGCAAAAGTTTCATTTTTATCTTACTTTAATGAAATTATCTGGAGCAACTGTATTAAGCATTTACAGTTGATGCTACGACACACACACACATATATATAAATCTATTTTATGTAGCAAAAGTGTATATAGCGTGGCTGCCTGTTCAAGTGGTAAGCGCGCCGGACTGTTATTCTGTTGTCTCAATGGTCTATGGTTCATACTCTGCCTGATGCCATCCCTCGTCACCCTGTAGCAGATTTGGAAGTAGATTATCTTCAACTCTGAAGGAAATCCATAACATGTAAAACAAGCAAACATTTTATACATATGCTTCACTTAAACTTTTAAATAAATGTTGAAAATCTCTATAAAAAAATGTCATATTTTAACATTTTTCTCAGAATATACATATGAGACTGACTAAAAAAAGGATTTCATGCGCATAACATAAATTAATTTTATTTTAATTTTGTAAATAAATGATTCAGAGGATTTCAAAAGGTGATTGATTACTATTGTTACAAACTTATTTTATGCATATTTCTGACAGAAAGGATTAGTTTCTACTGAGACTAATCATTTTTAAAACCTTTATAGATTATGAAATGTACAGAAAACCACAGCCACAAAAAGAAATATAAAAAAGTTCTTAACTCTCCAGTCTGTGCACCTAGAGGAGTCGAAAGTGGCGTAAATGGCCACTTAGTCGAGCCCATTCATATTTAACACGAACATACTGCACTGAACCTCTCACAAACAGAAGGAAACCTGAAATTTAAAAACAATATAAAGAAATATAAATGTCCAAGAAAAACAACAACATTTAATTAGATTAAGTTATTAGAAAAAAAAAACACTAAATTTTTGGCTATGAAAAATATCTATATTATTATAAAAAGACTGATTTAATGGCATATGGAAAAAAAATGTGACAGGTGATAAGAAAAAGATTAAGATGTGGGACAACAAACTGGATATTTGCATATTTTTTTTTTAACATTTGAATCTAGTTAATTGGACAAGCAGCTTGTTCAGACCAAATGTAAAGTACTGAAACAAATTATATATGTATTGTACATATATTTGGACCAAATGAGAGTAAAATATGAGGAATAAACTACAAGACAGAAAATTGATATAATGAAAAATTATGAAGAAAATTTAATTAATATATTTTTGCTTATAATTGAATTACAAATAAAGCATATTCACCTTATTCATGTTGCATATTTATGTGACAATTGAAAAGCATTGGGGAGCATGGAATATGGAGCATTTGATTCACTAAATTATTAAGTCAAGGTAAAGATTTGGATTTATGGCACATGGGCACAATTTAGTCCATGACACGTCCATTATCCCTAAAGGATTACTTCCCCTATGCTCAAGTTATACAACTGAGGTATTAAAAAAAAATTCTGGATCTTTGGGCGCCTCTGACCTGACATTTGTCAACGAAAAGTAAAGGTGGTTGGCCGTTGTGCTGGCCACATGACACCCTTGATAACTGTAGGTCACATAAGCAGATGACCTTTACATCATCTGCCCTTTAGATCACAAGGTCTGAAAGGGGAACTTTATCTCAACTCAAATTTCAGTAGTCAACCACACCTCCCGGATAAAGCCCAGTATTGGATTTTTGGCATATTCGCACAATTCAAGCAATGGCTATGATAACACTGACCCCTCAATGGTTATTTTCCCTGAGGTATTAAAAATAAGGTCCACTTATAGCTCAAATAGTAAAAATTATAGTAATGTAATAAAAATCTGTTGTGGCTAAAAATTGTAGTAATGTAATAAAAATCTGTTGTAAATAAGTACATATTTATAAGTACTTTGCCAGTGCTCAACTTAAATTTTAGCAGGATCAAGAATTTGGATTTTTGGCATATTCGCACAATTCAAGCAATGGCTATGATAACACTGACCCCTCAATGGTTATTTTCCCTGAGGTATTAAAAATAAGGTCCACTTATAGCTCAAATAGTAAAAATTATAGTAAAAAAATTATAAAAATCTGTTGTGGCTAAAAATTGTAGTAATGTAATAAAAATCTGTTGTAAATAAGTACATATTTATAAGTACTTTGCCAGTGCTCAACTTAAATTTTAGCAGTCAACCCCACCTCTGGGTTAAAGCCCAGTACTTTCCCAGGATGCATGACTGAATGCATGATGCGTAGGACGTAATCATCATCTTTTTTGAAGTAATGTCTGTATTATATAAGATAAGAACAAGGCAATCAAACAGTGTTTTGAGGTTTTCTGTTCTAAAATATTGCTACTATCTTCTCAATCAGGCCTTCTGCAAACACTACTTAACAACACAACACAGCACATCTAACTCAAGAACATGACAACAAGAGCTTCAAGTAACAAAGTGGCGATTTAATTTACAAATACATCGACAGAGAATTCAAATGCTTTCTTGTACTTAACAGAACTGCCTAACTAAACATTACTAGTCTCCCTAGCTCGTACAGCTACATCGTCGAGGACTCAAAGGTACCACAAGTCCTTACTGCCTTGCTGTCATGGACTCAACTGTCTCTTGTTACACACTGTCTCTCGACTGTGAAGGCTCTTGATCACATGACCACAACACAGGTCATACTTGCGTGAACTAGCAGTACTGTCCCCTGTCTATCGACAGCCGTTGACCTGTGTGAGTCGTGTGTATCAGTAGGCTGCACACACATTAACCCTTTCAGTCCGCCACTGGAGTTACAACAATATTTCCCTCTACTATCCTGGTATATGGGGTGATCAAGGTATTTGATATTGTTGTAACTCTAGGGTAGGCACTCAACGTAAAGGCAGACAACTCAACACAGTTTAACAGGAAATAAAGACAGGACAGATTCACTAGGACAAACACATAACAATCTTCAACTTCCTCAGAGTCTTGCTACTAATTTACCAGTCCTTTAGGGGAGGTATCCCTAGAGAAAATTGAGTTTTAGGTCTAGAATATCAATTTTTAACTAATAACATAATTAAGTAGATCAATCATTTTTCTTTACATGACAATCATTTTTATTGCTTAAATCTGTGTCTAAAACATGTTTTTTAAAAGTTTTTGTAAGGGCTATGAGACAAAATTTTAATAAAATTTATACTTTAAATTCATTTTTCTCAAAATGTTAGTTTTTGCACATGTCATTGTGCCTTACTTGGAATTTCTCCTAAACTACTTGATAGATTTTGATGAAATTTGAAACACTTCTTAAGGACATCATTAACTTTACTTGTACAATGATTTTTTTTCAATATTTTATTTACTTTTTTTTTTAAAAAGTATTTTTAATTAATATTTATCCTGTTTTTTTAGGTCTAAAAAATACTAAAAATTGAAAAATTTGTAAAAAATTTAACATACTTAAATCTGTAATTCTGACGTACCAATTTAGAGGATCCTTTTTTCTTATCTTTTAATTCAATTTCATGTATTTCTGATCAATAGTTTTTACAAAATTAAGAGTTTTAATTTGTATACAATAAACAATATGGCCGCTGTTACCATGGCAACCATCATCCAAAAAAACTTTTTTTTAGCATTATTTATTTTAGAATATCATTATATGTTACCATAACAAATTTCAAAGGCCTAGCTTTAGAAATAACTAAATATGATTTTCAGGGATACCTCCCCTTTAGACAGCAACGACAGCCTTCCCCGCTTCGCTCCATGTCCCTTCTACAACCTTCAGGCAGCACAAAAGCTGGCTTCTTAGTTTCCAAGCATTCAGACTTTTCACAATCCCTGATGCACTGTTATTCTCTCTCTCCTAGTCTTCCTGTTTACGTTCACTAGTGCGCACCTCAAGGTGCAAGGCAGGGTTACAACAATATTTTGGATTTTGGCACATTAGCACAATTCAGACCATGTCATGCCTATAATCCCTCAAGAGTTACTTCCCCATTTATAGGTCAAGTGCTAAAAGTTACACAACTTAAGGTACCGGTAATAAAAATAAGGTCCACTCAAACTTAAATAGTAAAAATTTTATTAATCTAATAAAAATCTGTTGTAAATATACTTTTATGTACTAGTTTAGAGAGTAGTGACGCAGTAAGACAAAAGAATGACTTAGTAGAATAGGCGAACGAGAGAGCAACATGGCGATAGTATAAAAGTAGGTTGTTTCGATAGTATAGAAGCAGGTTGTTTCGGATGATAGTGAGATAAGTAGCGACCTTTATGAAGACTAGACGGACTTCCCAGTTATAAATAAATGTGTAATTTGCAAACAGTGAAGGTCGTTATCAAGTTTATTATTAACCTGTGATGTTCTGTGGCTAATGTGGAGTAATTCATGAGATAGAAGTGAAGTCAGATAAGATTAGTCCACAACAATACATATAAATTATACGTACTTTGCCCAATCTCGATTCAAATTGTAGCAGTCAACCCCAACTCCAGGATCAACGCAATTAAACCATGTTTTGAGGTATGATACTTTAAAAATATTATGAGTTTTCGGCACAATTTAGGCTAGAGATTGCATGTAACTTGGCCATGAAGAAGGAGCATCTATCAAGGAGTCTATGGTAGTTTTGTTCCTAAAAATATCTGTTGTAAATATTATATATTCACAATTTCTCTGCCCCATCACAAATCCTCAGCAGACACCCCACCTCCTAGACAAAGCCCAGTATCTTGCCAGGGTTTACATTATCAAACAGTGTTTTGAAGTTGTGTGTTCTAAAATATGTTCCCCTAATATTCTGGTATCTGGGGCAATCAATGAGGATATGTTCCACTGTGAGACAAGTCACGGTACTCACAAAGTGGGTGCTCTTCTCTATTCAGCACAAAGAAAAGAGTGATGTAGTTGTGGCCAATCCTAAGTCTGGACATGGTCGTGCTTCCATGCTTTGTCAGACTCTTAGATGTGGGCCGCCACCTGACACCCGCCACAATCTGAGTTTGTAGTGGGTCTCAGCTTCCTACCAATCCTATCCTGCCACTATCGATAGGTGGCAGAAGGTCTCAGGTCTGAGCAAAGAATTTGGGTTCATGACACTGCTTGATTTAGGCTCTCTTTGCTTCTCTGTCTGCCGTTTTGTTTCCCACTATGCCCACCTGGGAAGGGATCCAGATGAGGGTGACATCGCTATGGTCAGCTGTTATTTGGTCTAAAAGCTTAAGGAATGTCAGTCTTTATCCGCCCCAAAGCTTGCAATGCAGATTAGGAGTTGGAGCATATGAAACATTTTCTCCTGTCTGATGCTTTTACAGTCATTAGTGCAAGTGAGATTGCAAGTAATTTGGCCGAAAAGGTGGAACATCCATCGGGGAGTCTACGGGAGATTGTTTTTTTCCGAAAGGAACAGGCATACAAGACCTTTCCATCCATTTTTAATCCGTCAATGTAAATGGTGCCACAATCTCCGTAGCTCTTATCTTATCTTATATAATACAGACGTTATTTTAAAAAAAGAAGATGATCCTACGCGTAATGCATTTAGTCATGCATATTAACTAATGACCTAAATTCTGCTAAGTCACTGATTTTCTTGGCTAGCTCAGGCAACCCATTCCATGCTCTAATAGTACTAGGGAAGAATTAGTACACATAGCATAAGGAACGAGGAATGTGCCATTATCTTTGTGTCTTTTTGAGTATTTTATTAGATTATGTTTTTGTATTTGAAGATTGTTTCAGTGTTTTATGTATAATTGCTACTTTACTTTTTCAGTCTTCTATACTGAAGGCTTTCTAAATTTAGTGATTTTACTAAAGGTGTTACTCTAATCAAATGTGAATATTCGTTTGTTACTAATCTCACTGCTCTATTTTGCGTCTGTTCCAGTTTCTTAATGTTGAGTTGAGGGGTCCCAAACAGAGGATGCATATTCCATTATTGGCCTAACCAAGGTTAAATAACATTTTAATTTTATTTTCTTATTTGATTTATAGAAATTTCATTTAATAAACCCTAATGCTTTGTTTGATTTTTTTTATAGTTTCGTCAATATGTGGATTCCATGACAGTTTTTCATTTATTATAACACCTAGGTATTTTGGTTTTTAGTCTGTGTTACTGGTTTACCATGTATAAGATAAGTGGAATTATTTTGATTCCCATTTCTGTGATTCATCTAATTCTCTTTGTAAAATTTCTGTATCTTGTGTATTTTTTTTTATTGTTCTATATATTATGCAATCGTCTGCGAATAATCTGAATTTTGTTGCTGAACTAATGCAATTTGGTAAATCGTTTATGTAAATTAAATGGACTTAAGACTGTTCCTTGAGGTACACCTGAGTTTAATGTTATTGGTGTTGAAGCCTTTATTATTACAGTTTGTTCTCTCCCTATCAGAAAATCTTTAAACCCCTGATGCAATGGACTATCTATCTGCTCAGTATCATCTAAACCTTTTGAAAAATCATCAATTAGTCCTATTAGTTGTGTTTCACATGATCTATATGTTTGTTTGTTATGTTTGTCTAGGTGATTTATGACGTTACTACATATTATGTGTTCTAGGATTTTTACATGTGATGCTGGTTAGTGATACTGGTCTGTAGTTTCCTGGGTCAAATTTTTCTCCTTTTTTAAATGGAAAGGGGGGGGGGGGAGACATTAGCGTCTTTCCAGTCCCTTGGTATTCTGCTCCGGTTAAGAGATGCCTGAAAAAGTATTTTGAACACTGGTGCTACCTCATTATTTAGTTCTTTGAGTAATCTAGCTGGAATACCATCGGGTCCAGATGCTTTATTCGGTTTAATGTTTGCTAATAGTTTTTGGATCCCCTTTTCTTGTACTTCTATATCTCCTGTTGTCTCCTGCAGTTCCCTTAAGTGGACTTGTAGTGTGTTTGGGTCTGTATTTTCTTTTTTGAAATTAAGAAGGTATAAATTTAATTTGCGTTTATTCATCAACCAAGAAAAGTTCGGTGGGATTTTTTTTTAAATAGAAATTAGGTCAATGGGTGGGGTTAAATTTTGGGATTGATTCTCTCATTCGAAGGCCCAACGGCTGTATGAAGTTAGGCCTTCGATTGTAAAGTTCTATATCTGTAGGGTTAAATATGGAGTTAAAGCAGGATTCGTGGGGTTGGAATTTAGCTTGACTATATACTGCATTGCAAGCTTTTTCAGTCTTATGTCCATGTCGTGCCCGTAATACCTAAAAGGTTACTCTCACTTCATATCACAAGAGCTAAATTTTATTTAGTTAAGTTATTAAAAACAAGGTCTATTCACAGTTAAAATAGTAAAGGTACCGGTAGTAAAAATTTAATAATTTAGTAAAAATCTTTTGTAAATATTATATGTTCACAATTTCACAGATCAAATCTTCGTAGACAACCCCACCTCCCGGACAAAGCCCAGTACCTTCCCAGGGTCGACATAGTCGAATAGTGTTTTTAAGTTGTGCGCTCTAAAAAATGTCCCCCTAATATTCTGGTATCTGGGGCAATCAATGAGGATATGTTCCACGGTGAGACGAGAGTCACAGTACTCACAAAGTGGTGGCTCCTCTCTCCTCAGCACAAAGGAGTGCGTGATGTAGGTGTGGCCAATCCTAAGTCTGGACATGGTCGTCCTTCCACGCCTTGTCAGACCCTTAGATGTGGGCCGCCACCTGACATCCGCCACAATCTGAGCTTGTTGTGGATCTCAGCCTCCCACAGATCCTGCCGCTATCGATAGATGGCAGAGGCAATACTCCTGTCTCAGGTCCGAGCAGGGAGTTTGAGTTCCTGACACCGCTTGATTTAGGGCTCTTTATGCTTTTCTGTCTGCCGTTTCGTTTCCCTCTATGCCCACATGGGAGGGGATCCAGATGAAGGTGACATCCATATGGTCAGCTGTTATTTGGTCCAACAGCTTTGATTTGATTTTGATTTTAGGCACAATTTAGGCCATGGGCTAAATTCTATACAGTTAAATCATTAAAATCAAGGTCTATTCACAGTTAAAATAGAAAAGGTAGTAAAAATTTGATAATTTGGTAAAAATATAATGTAAATAGTACATGTTCACAAATTCGTAAATCAGATCTTCGTAGACAACCCCACTTCTCGGGTAAAGTCCAGTACCTTACCAGGGTCGACATTATCGAATGTTATGACATGATAAGAATTAGTTATTTGTTTCGGGAATAAGGGGAAAGTTTTAATTAGCGACAAGTGACGTGACAGATCTTTAAAAAATACGAACGCTCTAAGCGACGCAAAAAGGAAGACGCTTCTTGTAGAGTAGTAGACTTGAGTACAATAGAATAGATAATGATTTACGGACATAGCTGACATCGGACGATTCCCTTCTTGATTATTAAATATCTTTATAGAACAACATCAGCGTTGACTACATATTTGATTGTTTCGGCCTTTCGCCGGTGTTACTGAATTAGTTGAGTTCAGCGTTACTTCCAGTCAGATCTACACTAGGCATATTGTCAAGAATCAACACCGCGCGGAGGCTTTAACAACGTGGCGACTCCAGACTCGGAGCTCACTGGCAGCAACATCCATAAGGATAGAAGCCCTCTGTTAGGAGGAGGCAGAAGTACGTCATCGGCCTAGTCTGCAGCTAGACCCTGATTATACAGCCACGTCGGCGAACGAAAGCCAGTGAGATCCTGGACTCGTAGACCTAGGAGGTAACGAAATATAGATCTAGATCTACATTTGTAATTTGTAAACGTCCATACGTTGGGGCATCGTACTGAAGCCTGTAGTTCGGTATTGAGAAGGCTACAGTTGGTGGAAGGGAAGAAAACCGTCCTGTCAAAGCCGTACTGAAGAGATATCGCCTGCCCGGCATCGTGAGGACGAACGTTAAGGTCACCTCTGCAAGGCCAAGATCGACCGTTGAGGTCACGCCAAAAAACTTGTGACGTAGGAGCCATCTTACTGCCTACGGCACTTAAGTACAGTAGTGCTAATTTGATGTACGTCTCGGCTGAATCTGTGCTACACGTTAGATAGCCAGATAGCCGGTATTTTAGCACTGGACTTTGACTTTGTCGCTGTGTCAACTGTTGGACCGTTCCAGTTTCACTTTGGACAGACGACCACCAGGAACCACCGTACCTGCGTCGGAACCAGCAACCGGAACCAGACTCTACGTCACCGACGAACCGGAGCCAGATGACAGATCACCGTGAACCAGAACCAGACGCCGTACCACCGAAGAACCGGAGCCGTTGCAGACCAGTACCGAAGGACCTTGGAGAGCCGAAACGTTCGCTGTCCTTACCTCACCGCTAGGGAAGACATCGCCGTGAGCCTTGCCGCCGGGACAGACATTAGCGTAGGAAGAGTGGACCCGAGACTGACTGTGGAGTTATCGCCGCTTCTTAGACAGATAAGTCAAGTGTTATTTAACTACTTTCTCCTTAGAATAATTAGTCTATAGGGAAGTGACCACTCGCTAGATTATCACTACCAGGTTTAAATGTGGTGGATTGGGGATATCCTTAAAATTAGGTGTAATCTAGCAAGAGGTCCAGATATACGTTTAGCTGTTTAGCTGTTAATTCGTCCCGTATGTGAATGTTAATCATTTAGTTAAGCATTTTTTTTGTAGTAACGTCATGTATTAATTGTTTGCAATACTCCTGTCTTAAGTCTTACTGTCAGACGAAAGTCTCATTCATTAGAACTAGATCTATAGTTTGGTGTTTATCGTATTTAGGTTTATTTTCATAGTTTATTTGTATGAGTAATTATATACACTCCTGGCTGTGAAAGCAGGTAAGAAGTAACTAAGATCTAGCGTAATCTAGACTAGATCTGGGGAACAATCGAGGTGAAGCCTGATTGCCCATTTGTAATTTTAGTATTTGTAAATAGACAGGTTGGTCTATTTACCGGCGACTCGTGTTGAGTAACACGTAGTCGGTGGAGTGTGCGTGTGTCGCACATCGTATTCAGTCGGGTCAGAGTGTAGCCTACACACTGGTACCAAGGATACTAAGTGTATCTTGGAAAGTACAGAAGTTATTATAAGTCGGAGTTGGTAGTCTAGACGCCGAGGGTAGAGTGACGAATTTAATTTATTTGAATCAAGAGGTATTAGGAAGGCGCGGAGCGAGGTTACGCTCAAAAGGTAATTTGATTTATAGAACATAGGTAATAGAAGCTATTAGGCCTGTGTGTAAGATAATTTAAATAAAAAGCGAGGTAAAGTAACATAAAGGTAATATGGCAGCTACTTCAGGTTACGACCTGGAAGAATTTAGAAAAAGCTAATTCATGAAGCTAAGACAGAACCAAAACTGCGCGGCAAAGAACTAACTGCTTATGTACAGCAGATGGTGGCGGCAGAAGCAGAGCGCTTGGAGAAGGAAAGAATTAGAGAAGCAGAACGCTTGGAGAAGAAAAGAATTAGAGAAGCAGAACGCTTGGAGAGAGAGAAAGCTAGAGGCAGAGAAAAAGAAAAGGAAGAAGCAGATCGCATAGAGCGGGAAAAGGTTAGAGAGGCAGAAAAGTTGGAGAGGGAAAAGGTTAGAGAGGCGAAACGTGTAGAGAGGGAGAAAAAAGAAGAGGCGGAACGTGTAGAGAGGGAGAAGAAAGAAGAGGCGGACAGAAAAGTGAGAATTCAAGTAGAACAGATGAGGATAGAGGCTGGTGTAAGTGTGCCCACCGAAGGAAACAGCAACAATAGTGCCAACATAGAAAGCCATAGTAGCGCCGCATGGATGAAAAAGAAAATCCAACCGTTTGCGGAAGACAAGGACGACATCGGCGACTATCTGAAACGCTTTGAAATCAAGCTGTCAAAGTTTTATGTCCAGGAGAAGGAGTGGTCCGAAATCTTGTTGGACTTCGTACATGGGAAAGCCCTCACGATTTGCCAAAACCACGACCATTCGATGCAATCAGGTGCTAAAGAAGGAACTGCTAAACGCATACGGGCACAACGCGGCAACATTCCGAAAAAAGTATTACGAAAACACTCCATCCAGCCAAGTTGATCCGCAGACAACCATCAACTCAGAGAAGGACTTCTTCACTAAATGGCTCGGATTCGAGAATGTAGAGAACACCTACGAGGGGTTGAAGAACTTCATTCTGATTGATAACTTTATCAATAAGTGCGACCCTCAGCTACAGTCCTTTGTAAAGGAAAGAAACCCTAAGATAATTGAAGACTTGGTAGAAATCATTAGGATCTTTAAGAATGCTTACCCAAACAACCCACTTTCAGTTAGCGACCACAAAAAAGTTATTGACCTGGTAAATTATGTAAAGAGAAATGATAGTAATGATAGGGATTATGGTAGGAGAAATGATATGTCCAGGGAACGTGGGAACAATGGTCGGGATAGTTATGAAGGCTTAAATGATAGACCTTGGGAAAATGAAAACAATGGCAGGGAAAGTTATGATAGGAGAATAGATAGACCTAAAGCGGGTGATAGAAACCTTAGGGATGTTACATGTTTTAACTGTCAGGAAAAGGGACACATGGCATACCAGTGTAGGAAACATAGAGGGAATGGAGCTGGCAATGGGAATACACAGGATAATAGTGGCACTAGTGATAGGAGAGGTAATCAAGAAAACCGTAGACAAGAGGGGGATAATCGGCCACCAGATAGGGTTAATTTTGTAAGGAGCATCCAAGACAGGGATCGTGATAGCGGACATAGTGAACCAGATGAAGAAATTAACTACGTTGATTGTGGGGAAGATAGATTTAAATTATATCCAGGTATGATAAATAATAAACAGATAAGTGTGATCCGGGACACAGCAGTTCGAGGGGGATTAGTGAAATCTAAGGATTATTTAGGCTATACCAAATCAGTCAGGTTGGCAGACGGCGCAGTTAAGAGATTCGAAGCATGCAAAGTGTTCCTTCGATCTCCATTATACACAGGGTATTGCGAAGGGGTAGCCATGCCAAGGTTATCTAGAGATGTTTTACTTGGAAATGTAGCAGGTGTCAGAGCCGCTTCTGACAAACAGGTTAGAAGTTGGAAAAGCAGGTATGGCAACAAGAAGCGAAACAAACCTAGAAAGGACATAATTTGTTTTAATTGCCATAAACATGGGCACATCGCGAAAGACTGTTGTAGTAGGGCAGAACAGTATGAGCAGAAGATTGCGAGTTCGGATAGGAGGCGCAGGTCTGTACCCGATAGTGATGATAGAAGAGATGACTGTGGTAGCGGTAATCGCAAGTCATACCGAGGTAGAAGGCCACACGCGGGCTATAGTGGCGTAAGAAGAGATGTAAACTCCAGTTGGAGAGAACAAATGTATGAGTCGTGTACATAGCCTGTGAAACATAGCACTATGAGACCGTAGTGTGTAAGTAAGTTGGATTTTATTTAAATTGGTTATTCTTAATTGATTGACCTAACTAGTAGTCATAACTAGACGGGTATTAGGTTGTTTTAAGGTATCTTTGAATAGTATATATATGTTATAAGATACATGCCATTGGGTTAGTATTAGATTGACTCATGTTAGTTATGTATTTTGGGTAGTATGTATGAATTGTATTATGGATGTATGAATAGATAGGGCATTTATAAGGCGACGATATAGTTACATCACGAAAAAGTAAGTTTTATAATTTATTCTTTGTATTTGATCATGATCATACATCAGTAAAGAGTTAGGTCGTGTGGGGACAAGTAAGTGGAGAGAGGAAATAAAATACACTTGTAAATGCCCGAAAGAACGTTAGGTGTATAGTGGGAGAACGAGTATTGATAAATGTCGATTTGTCATATTAGGTCATATTAGGTAAATTGTCTGTCCTGACGTGTGAGGGAAAGTGGTATAACCTCTGGAACGTGATGTGATGAAGTATAGATAGACACACCTAGAGAGTCAGCGCAAACGAACTATGTATGCGGTCACCTATGGCACATCACATTGGACAGTATCAGTTAGTGACACTTGAGGGAAATATGTGTTCAGAGGAACTTGATTGTGGACACAGAAAGAGAAGTTGAAATCGCAATCAAGACTCAAGTTGTGTTGTCTTTTATGTTTCCCTACATTTTGGCCCTTGCACATTGTAAGACTAAGACAGTAGATAAAAAAATTGACAGGCAATTTTTTTTAGCTGGGAGGGGGAGGAGTTGTTATGACATGATTAGGAATTAGTTATTTGTTTCGGGAATAAGGGGAAAGTTTTAATTAGCGACAAGTGACGTGACAGATCTTTAAAAAATACGAACGCTCTAAGCGACGCAAAAAGGAAGACGCTTCTTGTAGAGTAGTAGACTTGAGTACAATAGAATAGATAATGATTTACGGACATAGCTGACATCGGACGATTCCCTTCTTGATTATTAAATATCTTTATAGAACAACATCAGCGTTGACTACATATTTGATTGTTTCGGCCTTTCGCCGGTGTTACTGAATTAGTTGAGTTCAGCGTTACTTCCAGTCAGATCTACACTAGACATATTGTCAAGAATAAACACCGCGCGGAGGCTTTAACACGAATAGTGTTTTTAAGTTAGTGGCTCTAAAAAATTTCTCCCTGACATCCTGGTATCTGGGCAATCAACGAGGATATGTTTCACGGTGAGGCGAGAGTCACAGTACTCACAAAGTGGGGGCTCATCTCTCTTCAGCACAAAAGAAGGTGTGGCCAATCCTAAGTCTGGACATGGTCGTGCTACCACGCCTTGTCAGACCCTTAGATGTGGGCCGCCACCTGACATCCGCCACAATCTGCCTGAGTTTATTGTGAGTCTCAGCCTCCCATCGGTTCTGCCACTCTCGATAGGTGGCAGAAGCAATACTTTGTCTCAGGTCCGAGCAGGGAATTTGGGTTACTGACACCGCATGATTTAGGGCTCTCTTTGCTTCTCTGTCTGCGGCTTCATTTCCCTCAATGCCAACATGGGAGGGGACCCAGATGAAAGTGACATCCCTATGGTCGGCTGTTATTTGGTCCAACAGCTTTAGGCTCTTATGTACCAATGTCAGTCTTCATCCGCCCCAAAGCTTGCAATGCAGATTTGAAGTTGGAGCATATGATACATTTTCTCCTGTATGATGCTTTGACGGCCATAAGTGCAAGCGATATTGCATGTAATTCGACCGTAAAGATGGAGCTTCCATCGGGGAGTCTACACGAGATTGTTTTGTTCCGAAAGGAGCAGGCACACGCGACCTTTCCATCCTTTTTAGATCCGTCAGTGTAAATGGTGCCACAATCTCCGTAGTTCTCCTGCAGTTCCCTAAAGTGGACTTGTAGTATGCTAGGCTCTGTATTTTTTTTTTTAAATTAAGAAGGGCTAAATTTAATTTGGGTTTATTCATCAACCAAGGAGGGTTCTGTGGGATATCTATTTTAGAAATTTGGTCAATGGGTGGGGTTAAATTTTGCATGGATTCTCTCATTCGAAGGCCCAAAGGCTGTATGACGTTAGGCCTTTGATTGTATAGTTCTACATCTGTAGGGTTAAATATGGAGTCGAAAGCAGGGTTCGTGGGGTTGGGTTTTAAGTTGACTGTATACTGCATTGCAAGCGTTTTTATTCTTATGTCCAGGGAGAGTTCTCCAGCCTCCACGTGGAGACTTGGGATTGGCGATGTACGAAACGCGCCAAGACAGAGACGCAGGGCAGTATTTTGTATGGGCTCCAGTATTTTTAGGTAAGATTTCCTAGCTGCTCCATATATTATGGATCCATAGACTAACTTTGATCGATATAGCAGCAGCAAGGTATCTCTGCTCCCCAGTCCGTATTTCTGAGTACTCTGAGTATGTTTAATGACTTTTGACATTTCTTCTAAAGTTCCTTAATATGGGGGAGAAAAATTAAATTTTCAATCTATGGTAAGGCCTAACAATTTTGTAGTTTTCATGACATGGATATTCTTTTTGTCTAAAAATAATACAGGGTCTGGGTGGATTCCCCTTTAATTACAAAAAATGCATGCCAACAGTTTTGGAGTCCGAAAATTTAAAACCATTATCGTTTGCTCAATTATGAATTTTATTTAAACATAAAATAATTTTCTTTCTAAAGTATTCATGTTTTTTTGCCATGTGTAAAAATGACAAAATCATCAACATACAGAGAGTACTCTATGCCAGGGGACAAAGCCTTAATAATGCTGTTTATTTTAATATTAATTTGAGTTACAGAAAGAATGCTGCCCTGGGGTACACCCATTTCCTGATCACAAGTGTCAGAAGCGGAGTTGCCCGCCCACTCGAACCTGAAATTTCCGATCATTTAGGAATTCCCTCACAACGCAGGGAAGGTGTACCTTAAGCCCAATAAGCTCCAGGTCACTTAGAATGCCATGTTTGCAGGTTGTATCATAAGCCTTTTCTATATCGAAAAATGCAGCTACTAGCTGTTCTCATCTAATAAATGCATTCCTGATGAAAGATTCCAGCCTTACCATGTGGTCAGTTGTTGTCCGCCCCTGCCGAAATCCGTACTGGTAGTTGGAGATTACCTTGTTTCTCTCAAGGTACCAGACCAACCTAATATTTATCATCCTTTCCATGGTTTTGCAGATGCAGCTTGTAAGTGCTATTGGGCGATAGTTAGCTGGGTCAGACTTATCTTTTTCCGGTTTAGGTATTGGTATAAGTGTGGCTTTCCTCCAGCTGTTTTTTGGGAAAGCACCTGTTTGCCATACACGGTTATAGATTTTTAGCAGGGTTGCCAATGACGGTCCTGGAAGATGCTTGAGGAACTGATAATGGATTTCATCTTCTCCTGGCGCTGTGTCATGTGATTTTTCCAGCGAGACCCTCAGTTCCTCCAGCGAGAACGGTTTATTGTAGTCTTTATTGTTCTCTGATCTGAAATCAATGGGGTGTCTTTCCTCCCTTATTTTGACTTTTTAAAATTCTGGCGTGTAGTGTGCAGTGGATGATTTAACTGCTATTGAGGATGCAAGGCAGTCAGCTATATCTTTGGGGGACCTAACAGTTCGTCCTTGGTTTTTCTAGTGCCATATTGCATTTGATTCTTTCCCTTTGATCTGCATTACTACCTTCTTAACCGCTCTAGTTTTGGCATCCAGACTGCCAACTAAATTTCTCCAGGAATTCCTTTTGGCTAACCGTATGGTTAGTCTAGCTTTCGCTCTAGCTATACTGAATAGCTTTAGATTTTCCTGGGAAGGATTCTTTATAAATGTAGCCAGTAGTTTTTTTCTTATCGCCAATAGCACTTTTGCAAGCTATATCATACCATGGTTTGCTAGGCGGTTCGGATTTGCGGAGGTTAGGGGTACAACTTTTCTGGCAATATCAAGAAGCCTGCTAGAAAAGATATCAGCTGGACTCTGTTCAATAAGGATATTTTCTGTGATATTCTCGGAGCATCTTTTATGAAGTGTTCCCAATCAGCTTTATTCAGCTTCCACCGCTGAGGTCGTCTGAATGAGGGGAGATTGTTACCAATGATGATTCGGAAGTGATCACTTCCCCGTAGATCATTGCTTATTGATCATTTAAATCGTCCAGGGACGCATACGAAGAGGTCCATGCACGTAAGAGATCCAGTTACTGGATGCAAGTATGTCAGTGAATAGTGAGGCATCATAAAGTATGCATAAATCATGTTGGAGGAAGATATCCTCAAGCATGCGACCTCTTGTGTCAGTATTGTTGGATCCCCACATAGTGTTATGGGCAATGAGGTCTCCAAGGATTATATAGGGCCAGGAGAGTTGTTTTATTAGATTCCCATGTCTGTGGGATTCAATGGAGCGCCTGGAGGTAGAAACAAGCTGCAGCAAGTGATAACCTTGTGTAGGGTTATCCTAGCTGCTACAGCCTGTAGTTTGGTTTGGAGTTCTACCCTCTCTCATGGGGGTTGGTGTCCTACACAAGTATACAGACTCCACCTGATACTCTCCGCATCTTCAACAGTCCTGGCGCATTGTGCTGTAGTTTCGGGAACTGATATCTGTTTTTATTCAGAAATGTTTCCAGTAAGCAGACAGCTACAAGAGTCTCCGAGTCCATCAGTAGCTGCATTTCCTCATAATTGGCCTTGTTACTATTCCACTGCACAATTCTGGAATCCATGGCTTATTCTAAATGATCTAATGTAATCGAAGACTGTATGGATTGACGAAGCTTTGTTACATGCGTGAGGTGTCAAGATATTAATTAATATATGGTGTTATATTGAGAATTTGATGAAACCATTGTTAAACATTTAAAATATATTATTATAGTTACATAGTTAATTATAGTTTATAATTGTGAATTATGAGAGTTACTCTGATTGGTTCGTTGGGGAAGTCTGGACATTATACATTGGGATGGATTACGTAATTTTGAACCTAAAATAATAATGTAGTGAATGGTGATATATAATTTTGCTGTTAGATTTTTTTGTTGTTGTTGGTTTTTATCGTGTTTAACAGAATGATAATTAATGAAGATAATATAATTATATTGTACAGTGGTTTATAATTTTATTTGATATTTAAAGGACGTTCGATGTACATGTACAAAAAAGGGGGGTATTACGGTCGTAGTGCAGCATGGTGTGCATGAATAAAGGTGCGAATTGGTGTAATGAATGGAAGGAATGTAAAAAAGAGGAAGCCGGGAGAAAGTGACAGGAAGAGAGATGAAATGCTGATGTTTACATAAATTGTTATAATATTAAAGTATTGCTAGAATAAAACCTGAGAGTGTATTATTATTTTGTGTCCTAACAGTTGGCATCCTGATATTAAGGTGCTAGCTACAAATTCAATAGAACATTTTTTACGGAATCAAAGCAGGGTTTATATACATACTTGCACCTGGTATATATCTGAAAGTAGGGTTTTACGCCTTCCTTGATATATTACACATGATACAGTGTTTTAAACCTTTCGATAGAATTTCATAAAAAAACACTAAAATGTTTCGGCGAAGTATATAGATCTATTTATTAATTGCGAATAACATGTTCCAATATTAAGCCACTGTCGTTTATTTTTTTAAATTGTCATTTATTCACAAAGTGCATTTTTTTACTTGGGTGTCACCCCCTAACGGGTGTCACCCGGTGCGGACCGCACCCCCTTAGTGACGCCACTGGTTATAACTGGGTTTGCATAGTCATGTGAAACAAGGCACTCACTGGGGCAAGCCTTAGGCCACTGCAACCTACGAGGCCGCAGTGGGCCCTGCACTTTCATGGGCCCCACGCTAATTCTAGGGGTAAATTATTAAATGAAACCATTATAACTTATTACAGGGTTCTCGCAGCCTGCTGATTTTCCATGTTCCTGGAAATCTCCTGAAAATAAATGTCGTTTTGGGGTTTCATTTAATATAGAAAATGCCAATACCACACGCGATAAAAAAAAAGGCATTGTCAGCTGTTTTTTTTTTATATAAAACTATAATAATAGGGCAAATTTTAACCAAAACCAGAAGTTCCAATACTTTATTTACTTTAATAGTCATTGGGATATAAAAATATAGATCTAAATGTATCTCAATCTCTTTAAAAAAAATTACGAGCGATATTTTTTAAAAATTTGATAGTGATTTTGTAAAGAATGAATAAATACAAAGACAAATTAATTTTCTTATTAAAAAAATTTTAATTTTCATTTATTATTCTTATCCCTATCCAGACTGGGCCCCGCACAATTCGTTTCCCATAAGGCCCCGCAATTGTTAGGATCGGCCCTGGCACTCCCCTATAATCTTCGGAATCGAAGACAATGCCATTACAATTATCATCTTATAATAAAAGCATTGAATACAGTTTATTTTGTATTTATCACTTTCATTTTAAATTCATTATAACATAGGATTTAAATAACTTTCCTGTCACTTGAGTAAGGATTAAACATCAATTAATTTAAATATTTTGTTCCTTAGTGTATATTTTATCTATTCCACAAGCGTGCTGTTGTATTGAGAGATAATGATACCAATATACAAATATATCAACACTCTAAGTAAATGCAATAATGATTATCACACATAATTAAATGACAAGAGATTTCACAACAGTGGGTGCATATAACTATCCTATACCACTGCAGTGCATGAATGAAAGTCTTGAAAAAACAAGGTGCCAAGCTAAGGGTGAAATTCAGTCAACTAAGCTTTGTAAAGGTATTAACAAATGGCTAATCTACTATGTGATAATGATTTTAAATCAAAGCAAATTAATAAGGAAAAATGAACTGTTATTCAAAAGATTTGGTGAGAAATCAAGTTTAATTAAGGGTATTGATATGTCCACAAAAGTTCTTACTTTACTCTGATGTGGTTGTTTATTTAAAATAGGTCAGGGGTGGGCAAATGATGCCTCATGCCACATATGCGGCCTGCTAGAGCATTTTATTCGGCAGGACACCTATAGAAATTTCAATAACTATATAATTTTAGAAATTCTGTCTGCAGTTTATATATTTATATTGTCAATTTTGATGAAGAAGCTAAAAAGAACATTCTCTATACTTTTAAAAATTGTGAACAGCCCTCCATATTAAAAAGATGTCCACCCGTGGTCTAGGTAAATTAAAGGAAGGAAAATGCTTACAAGGGGGACAAAGAAAAATATTCAGGGACACCCTCAAAGCTTCTCTCCAAGCCTTCAGGATTAACCCAGCCACCTGGGAGACAAAGTACATGACAGAGTATCATGGTGTCATTCTTTGAAAACTAGCACACAAGTTGCAGAGGAAAAGAGAACAGTGTTGGCAGAAGAAAAGCGTCATAGAAAAAAAGCAACGCCAGTAACACTAGCTCCAGCTGGGATAACTTGCTCAGTGTGCAGCAGAACATTTCGGGCTTACATAGGTCTTACCAACCACATGAGGAGCCAGTGCAAAGCCCTCAACCCACTGGATGACAAAAGTGGTCATCATCGAACCTCGATGGACGCACTATATAGGTGAATGCTATGTAACAATAAATCACAAAAATGAATATAAAAAACTAACCACAAAGAACTAATAGCCACCAAAGCCAGGAGTCAGCATCAGCAACATTGTTTCCCCAGTTATTGTGCTAAAGAATAAAAAAATATTTAAAATAGTTATTAATGCAAATAAGATTTGAATACAATAAACTAAATACAGTGCAGTTGCGTGGTTTATATTGTGTTGTTAAAATGCGTCTGTTTTATTTTTCAGAATTATGTCTGATTAACCAAACTCCACATTATGGCCATTCATCCATCCCAGTTGCGGCCCTGGCATGTTTTAGCATATCTCTCCATTCTGATCTATCCTGTGCTTTATGTCTCCATTCTCGGACTTTAGTTGGGTATTCCAAAATCCTGTAGTGTTTGATACATATATTTCCTTTTGATGCTGTCATAAGCCATTTTATTGTCTATGTAGAGTTAGTGTACTGGTATACTGTATTCATAGCAGTTCTCGAGTAGCCTATACGCCTTATGGTGTTAATGTGATTATTTGAAAACAAAAAATCAACGCTCCTCATTGCTTTCTACCTGTGCTTAGTGTTCATGATCTGCGTCTATCTAATTTGTCAAACTAACTAATCTATTTTTAGTACTAGTTTATGGAAATTTCAAAGTCTGTTAAGCACAAGTTGCTGTATTATAAATAACATATTTATGTAAACAATAAGATCTTGATGTCTAATTATCATATCTTATCAAACTTGATTTGTTTGTTTTCTTAATTCCACGAAAAAGAATTCTTTCAGCAATGGAAGATTTAATCTAAAATATAATAGTAATTTATTTATAAAGCGCTGTTAACAAACAAAATGTAGGCTCAAGGCGCTGTAACAACATTACAAACACAACAGCTAAAATGACAATCTAAAAAAGTTATAAACAGATAGGTCTTAATGTTCTTCTTAAAAGTGGTGTAGCATGTTGTCTGTCTGAGATCAATGGGGAGTGAGTTCCAAACCTTTGGTCCTTGCACTGAAAAAGCCAGCAGACTGTAGCTTTTGAGGGAGAAACGTGGCACCACTAAAAGCGTTGAGTCCATTGATCGCAGGGCTCTATGGAAGACTATGGAGTAATCAGTTCGCTAAGGTACAAGGGCATCTCATTGTTATATATACACTGATGACAAAGTGTGGTGACCTTGTAATCGATTCTCGCTTTCTTGCGAAGCCAATGGAGCGTGCGCAAGAGCGTAGTAGCAGAATCTCGTCTTGTTTTTCTAAGGACTATTCATGCGGCATTCTTCTGAATACGTTGAAGCTTGGCTATTTTGTCATCGGGTATACCTGCAAACACGACGTTGCAGTAGTCAAGGCGGGAGAGTATGAATGCTAGAGTTTTTTGTTGACTTCGTTGTTAAATATGGTCGGATCTGGCCTAATCTGCGCAGCTGCAGATAAAGACTTGCAGAGCTGACTTTTGTGTGGGTCGAAAAATAGTGTTGAGTCGAAGAAAACTCCAAGATTCCGCACCACGTGGACATACGGAACCTGGCAGTTCGTGATAAAAAGAGAATCTGTGTTTTGACTTTTGAGACGTTGTTCCGAGTGCCAATCTTAATTATTTTTTTCTTATCTTCGTTCATCTTGAGCTTATTTTCAACCATCCAATTGCTCACCATTGCAACGGTACCACACATTTTCTCTGCCAGATGCGACACCTCTGAGGGTACTGAGGAATCGTATAACTGTGAGTCATCGGTAAAGAAATGGTATAAGATGCCGATTGGCCGTATGACACCGCTAAGTGGATATATATACATAGGAACAGTACTGGGCCTAGAACTGATCCTTGGGGTACTCCGTTACGGTACTTCAAGAGTAAGCTTGTTGATTCTGTTCCGTTAACAACGACACTTTGGGTGCGTTCAGTCAGGTAGGATCCAAGCCACTTTAGGACGATTCCTGCTAAACCAAAAGTGGCAGAGATTCTGGCCATCATAATTTCATGGTCACAAGTCCAGCATGGAAAGAATTGATGTGGCCTATGTCGGAATTGTGAAGTAAGTCGTTTAGTACCCTGACCACTGCTGTCTCTGTGCTACGGCACTTCCTATATGCAGATTGAAATTCTTCCAAGAGACAGTACTGTTCAAGATGTGAAAGAATTTGCGCTAATACGATGCGCTCCAGAAGCTTTGACAGGAAGGGAAGATTTGATACCGGGGTGATAGTTTTTTTTAGACATTCCGGGTCAAGACTGGATTTCTTTAATAAGAGCCTGACAAGTGCATGCTTAAATTGCTGTGGTACAGTGAAGAGTTCACAATGTAGTAATTGTGGGTACAAGCTCATCTAAACATTCAAGGAGAAAGGAGGTTGGAATGGGATCAAGGTCACATGACTTATTTGGCATCTTTAAAATAGTACTTTTGACATTATCTTCAGATACACGCTGAAACTCGCAAAAAGGAGAATTTTGAAAGATTGGAGAGCGGTCATGCTATGATGAGAGGGATGGCATGTTATTTCTGATCTGCTTAATCTTGCCAATGAAGAATCTATTGAAGGAATCAGGGAGGTCAGATACTGGGATAGATGACGGCAAACGTTCGTTATTTTCTCCCCCTAACTTTTCAGCGTGATCCTAAATAGCTCCTTTGAAGAATCAGAAGTTTCAATATATAGTGTATGTTGGATCAACAATGGAAACATTAATGCATTACAACTAGTTTTGTTATCTTTCTGAAATAGGTATTATTAAAAGCTGTAACCATATTACATGAATGCTTAGCTTATTGTCATTAGGTCCACTAGTATCAAAAATTGATAACAAATAATAAAAATGTGAATTTAAATAATATTGGAAATATACAAGACCACATATGATGAATGCAGTATAAATATTTCCTTAAAAATAACAAATTTTTTTTTTCTGTAGGTACAAAGATATCATCAAAGTAGGGACATTGGACAGTAAGCTCCTATTCTAATGAACATATTGATAAATCTCAGCATTTGTTTCATTCAAGGTGGATTATAAATTTCAAAATAAGTAGAAATTCATCAACAGCTGGTGAATTTTTTAGCTTATTTTTTTTTATTGCCATAAACAACAACAACAAAAATCAAGATAAATATTTTTTTTTTCAAAACTGATTTTGTATGGTCTGATTAAGGATGAATGCAGTATTTCATGTAGCTATGCAGGCCTAGTTGTAATCTACATATTTGCCACATCCAGCACAGAAATAACTGATGTCTGCTGGTGGTCCGTTAAGGTTATCTTGCTGCCATCTACGTCTGTCTTAGGCAGCAAATTCATTTTAGGTGCACATGTGTATCCCATGGCCTTTGTAATAAATCTCAAGTTCTCTCATTTGGAAGTTACCTTATGCCAAGTGCTCTCTTCTATATTTGTTAAGGCAGGCTGGTGCTTAAATGGTCGATAAGGCATTTTCGAGGAGCACCTCTCTTACGCTGGCCTCCTTTCAGCCCACTAAAGAGGATTGCCATTAGCATATGGTTGTCTCCCATACAGGATATATGTGATCTGACTAGCATATCTGTTGAACTATAAGCAGTCCCATACCTTGTCCATACAGGCTTTGACAAGAACATGGTTGTTGGTAGTGCGGTCTTGCCATTGTATGCCCATGATGTAGCATGAACATCTTATCTTATATATTACAGACGTTACTACAAAAAAGAAGATGATTACGTCCTACGCGTTATGCATTTAGTCATGCATATTAACCAATGACTTAAATTCTGCCAAGTCACTGGTTTTCCTGGCTAGCTCAGGCAACCCATTCCATGCTCTAATAGCACTAGGGAAGAAGGAGTATTTGTACAAATTTGTCCTAGCATATGGGACGAGGAATGTGTCTTTATCTTTGTGTCTTTCAGAGTATTTTATTAAATTTTGTTTCTGTATTTGAAGATTATGGTTCAGTGTTTTATGTATAATTGCTACTTTATTCGTTTGTTATGAATCTCACTGCTCTATTTTGTGTCTGTTCCAGTTTCTTAATTTGAGTTAGGGGGGTGCCAAACGGAGGATGCATATTCTATTATTGGCCTAACCAAGGTTAAATAACATTTTAGTTTTATGTTCTTATTTGATTTATAGAAATTTTCAATAAACCCTAATGCTTTGTTTGATTTTTTGATAGCTTCATCAATATGGGGGATTCCATGACAGTTTTTCATTTATTATAACACCTAAGTATTTTGCGTTTTTAGTCTGTGTTACTGGTTTACCATGAATAAGATAAGTGGAATTAATTTGTTCTAGTTTTGTGTTTGTTACTCTTAATAACTGACATTTTTCTGGGTGGAAAGACACACTCCAATTTGATTCCCATTTCTGCAATTCATCTAATTCTCTTTGTAAAATATCTATGTCTTGTTTTTATTGTTCTATATATTATGCAATCGTCTGCAAACAATCTGACTTTTGTTCTATAGGTAATGCAATTTTGGTAAATCATTTATGTAAATTTAAAATAGTAGTGGACCTAAGACTGTTCCTTCAGGTACACCTGAGTTTACTGTTATCGGTGTTGATTTAGAGCCATTTATTATTACAGTTTGTTCTCTCCCTATCAGAAAATCTTTAATCCACTGATGCAATGGACCATTAATGCCGAAATATTTTAATTTTTTAAGCAAACTATGGTGGTGAACTTTGTCAAAAGCCTTGGAAAAATATAGTAAGATAGCATCTATTTGTTCACTATTATCTAAACCTTTTGAAAAGTCATCAATTAGTCCTATTAGTTGTGTTTCACATGATCTATATTTCCTAAAGCCATGTTGGTATGGGGTGAGGACATTATGTTTGTCTAAGTGGTTTATGATGTTGCTAAATATTATGTGTTCTAGGATTTTACATGTGATGCTGGTAAGTGATACTGGTCTGTAGTTTCCTGGGTCAGATTTTTCTTTTTTAAATAAGGGGGGGGGGTGACATTAGTTTCTTTCCAGTCCTTTGGTACTCTGCCCTGGTTAAGCGATGCCTGAAGGAGTATTTTGAACACTGGGGCTAGCTCATTGCTTAGTTCTTTGAGTAATCTAGCTGGAATACCACCAGGTCCAGACGCTTTATTTGGTTTGGGGTTGGCTAATAGTTTTTGGATTCCATTTTCTTGTACTACTATATCTTCTATGTTGTCTACTTGGTTCAAATTAAGTAATATGTCTTTGTCTTCTGGGGCTGAGAATGCTGATGCAAAGTATTAGTTTAGGATGTTCATCTTAGGTGAAAGTGTTCAAGAAATCCTAATTGCTTTCTACATAGTACCATGTTTCAGATGATTTTTTTTTTAGGCAGGTGGAGCGATTTATTCAGCAACATTCTCGCTTGGAGGCATTCAAAAGCGCTACTAGCCTTAGCCAGATGGTTATCAGCTTCTGTTGAAAATAATGTGTCATTCGTTAGGCTATGCTATATTACAATAACGAATTTGGCAAGTAAAAATTAATATTCATTGTTGTTTTGTGTACGTATTTCAGGTTAGGTTTTATATAGCAGCAACATATGGCTCCTTCTGTCTCAGAAGACAATGAATGTGACCAGATGAGTCACTGGCTTAGGTTTTGTCTTGAGACGGGGTAGAATCTGGAGTGACTGATCAAGCCAATTCTGGAATTCTTTCTTAGGTGAAAGTGTTCAAGAAATCCTAATTGCTTTCTGCATGTTTCAGATCCATATGAAAGGGTTGAGAAACCCACTTTTTGGTAGAAAATGATTTTTTTAGGCAGGTGGAGCGATTTATTCAGTAACATTCTCGCTTGGAGGCATTCAAAAGCGCTACTAGCCTTAGCCAGATGGTTATCAGCTTCTGTTGAAAATAATGTGTCATTCGTTAGGCTATGCTATATTACAATAACGAATTTGGCAAGTAAAAATTAATATTCATTGTTGTTTTGTGTACGTATTTCAGGTTAGGTTTTATATAGCAGCAACATATGGCTCCTTCTGTCTCAGAAGACAATGAATGTGACCAGATGAGTCACTGGCTTAGGTTTTGTCTTGAGACGGGGTAGAATCTGAAGTGACTGATCAAGCCAATTCTGGAACTGCAGAATTTGCCACAGTTTTTTGCATATATATGCATCTGTCCTAAGGCTGACTGACAGGGCAGCATTCTTTTTCTTTCTCTTGACTGATGCAGCTTTGTTTCTTTTACTCTCGGCAAAGCCTGTCTACTTGCTGTTCAGTCTTGGGCTATCTCCTTCCACTTACTTTGGTTGATGGCTGTCGTTCTCATGTCTTGCTTGCAGACATCTCTGTAGCGGCCCTTGGGTCTGACTCACTCCGGAAGCTCAGCGTATAGGATGTCTTTAGGGATTCTTCCATCTGACATGCGAGTTAAATGTTCGAGCCAGTGTAGTCTTCTCTGTGTCAGAAAAGCATAGATGCTGTGCAAATTGGGCCGTTTCAAAACGTCCTGGTTGGAGACATTATGCCTCCAGGAGATGCACATTTTGCATTGCTTGTAGCGTAAGTGGAAGCTATTTAATCTATGCTCTTGACGCATGTAAGTTGCCCATCTCTTACTGTCATAAAGAAGTGTGTTCAGATCACAGACATTGTAGACTAGGATTTCGGTTGCTGTAGTCAATTTGGTATTTTCCCACACACACTTGGGAGAGTTTTGCCGTTGCTGCAGAAGCCTTTCTTGTTTTTTATTTGTCGAAAATATGTGAGTACGGTTTATTATCTGAAAATACGCATTTCCCCCTCTAAAGCAGAAAAAAAAATTATTAAAAAAAAAAAGTTCTTGCTAATCATATATATATATAGATCAGTGCGTCAATGCCTGGAAATGGACTATTCCTATTTGATCTACCACGAGATAGATCTGGTATCCCTATTTCAAACTAATTTGAAATTAATTGATTGATTAATTCTAATTCATCTAGACTAGATCTAGAACCAGAGATATGTCAGGCACCTATTAACAGAATGTATGTAAATCTAGATTTAGAATTGAGATCTAGATCTAATTGTGTAATCTAAATATAGATCTAGATTTTTCTAGATTAAGTTATCTAAATCTAATTATAGTCCCGAAAAAAAAATCCTGCCTTTTTTTTTTTTTTTAAAGATTTAGTAAAGAACATTACAAATGATTTCTGTTCCATTTTTTAAAATAAGAAACATTCTTAGATATGCCTTCATAGTGTGTATTCTCTGTGGTGGAAATGTACATTTTTTAGTGTGCATATGAGGTAATGTTTTATTCTTCTATTAACTGTGCTTAAATCCTCCTCATTAACAGAGCCTGTAATATATAATACAGGCCTATTTGTATGTTTAGTTATTTGCTTACTAAATAATGACTTTTGGATGGAGGGGGTATTAGACTTATTAGCGTTTTTTTTTCAAGCACAATTTCTTTTTCACCTATGTAGTTTCCATGGCTTTTACGACCTAAATAACTTTTACGTGTTGGAAATATTTTCGTTAAATCTACAGTAGATCTAGAGTCTAGATCAAAGTCACTAAAATTCGCGGACTTTTTACGGCTGTGTGAGAATTATCTTCACTGAATTTAACGAAGATCTAGACTCTAATTATAAGTCATTAAAATTCGCGGGCTTTCCACGGATGTGTGAGAATTATCTTCACTACATTCTAGTGATTTAGCTCTGCTCTTCTTCTGTAGCTGCTGCAGGGAGAAAATCATAGCTGTTGCTAGTGTGAAGTCCAAATACTTTTGTCATGCTCTTGTATAGTACTTTGATGTTACCACAGTATGCATAAAATTGGATGTTATATCATATAGGTCCTGCCAGTATTTTGTTAGGCACTGTCTTGTTTTTCTTTGGGCACTGTTTCGTGTTGAGCGTTTGTAAGTTGCTTGGGGTGGGCTCCCTCTTGTAGTTTAGCATGGCTACAACTCTCTTGTTTTTAGTGGCAGTTTCCATTTCTGGCAGACTTGCTTCAAACTAGTCCTCATTTTTCTTTGTTTTGTTCCCAAAGACCAGAGATGATTTTGGTAGCATCATGTATGAACGTCGAGTTTTTTCTACCTCAGTCACAGAGAAGTTTTGAAAAGCTTCCTCTAATTTGTTTGTAAATTCAATGCAAAGATCAGGATTGTTTGTGCTTGCAGTATTCAGACGTGGTTTTCTTTTACCCTGTGATGTGTGGATCTTAGTTGACAGCAGTCTTCGATAGGACACTAAAGTGTGATCAGTATCACAGTCCGCACTTTGAAAGCTACTGTCAGCAGTATGTTTCCAATGTCCCTTTCCATGTCAGTATCGTGTCCAGCTGGTGCCAGTGCCCAGACCTAGGATACCTCCATGAGACACTGCTGTGGTTTTGCCCTGAAGAATGTGTCGGTAACACAGAGTTTATGGTACCGTATGCGAAGAATTCAAACAGTCTTTGTCCGTTCTCATTCATCCTACCGATTTCAAAAAGCCCAAGGCAGTCTGGCCAAGTAGTGTGGTCTGATCCTACTCTTGCATTGAAGTCACCTAGAAGGACAATGTGCTCTCCTTGAGGAATTATCTCAATGGCTTCCTTGAGGTCTTCATAGAACTTATCTTTGTCCTCCTGGGGGGGGGCGACAATAACGTCATAATAAAAACAAATACTAGGATGATTTATGAAATAAAAACTGTTCACATGTTAATGTCTTTGGAGACAGTCAAGTTTTGTCAATCGAGAAGTTTTGGACTTAGTTATTTGGCTAGCAACAGCAACGACATAGATTGATTCCATTCATTACCGATAGAAATGTATGAATCATCAACACCTCATTTCATTTGTTAAGTTGGTTAGCTGGAATTAGTTGTTACTTTCGCCTAAATATAGTCAACACTCTACTCAGAACAAGGCAAAGAGGTTACCAAAACATTAGATACAGTGCTCGCCAAATATGTAAAGTTGGTTACCAAGTTGATGGGGTGTCCATTCATGGTTATCTTTGAGGCTGGGTAGATTTTATTGGGTGAATTCTGGTGTAATTCAATTAAATATAATGAATTAGTTGCTTAATACAGATAACTCTATTAGGTCTATTGGTTCTAACCGGGGAAATGATAATTCTTTCACTGACATTTCGTTCACCGACAAATCATTCACAATTCATTCACCCGTTTAATGTAAAAAAATTAAATACGCGTCTAGAATATATAATATTAACAATATGTTGCTATCCAGTGAACGATTTGTCTGTGAACAATTGACCGTGAACGAATTGTCAGTGAATGATTTGTCGTGTGAACGATTTGTCATGAACCAACTGCAGTGAACAAGTTGTCTGTGAGCGATATGTCGGGTGAACGAATTGTCGGTGAACGAAATGTCCGTGAACGAATTGTCGTGGAACTAACCAACGCACAATTAAGGAGCACAAAGATAACATACAATTATAAAACAAAAAATAACTTTAGTTCAGGCATGTCAAACACCATGTTCACAGGTCACATGGTGGCCACCAAAAGAATTATCAAAATAATGTTAAATTATCAAGCATTTAACAGTCACCACTAATTCTCATGTAAAAATATTTACTACACTAATAATAATAATAAAAGAAAGAGCAAAGACAGAATAGATCGTTTCAGCACATCGGTATCAAATAAGATACTCTGCTTAATCTGCAATTCCTGCATTAGTGTGCCCAAAGAGTATACAATGTCAAACGACATTACGTTAATCACAAAAAGGCGTATGATGCTTACACCTGGAAAATGAGAGATGACAAGCTATTTGAATTGAAAAATAGTTTTAAAAGGCAACAAAAAGTATTACTTAAGTATTTGTTCAACTGAAAAACGAGAGTGAGTCTGCAGTGAAAGCGAGCTACATTTTGTAGCACGTAATTACAAGACTTTTATTAAGGAGTGTGTCGTTAAAGCCGCCCAGGTGATATTGCAGTACAATTTCTTTTTGGTAAAGCTAGCTTTTCTAGCAACGGATGGCGCACCAACCATGATTGGGGTTAGAAATGGTGTTGGCTTTAAATGCTGCTTTAAAAAAAAAAAAAGATTCTGATGCTAACTTTAAATTTGCTCATTTTCAAAGCAAAATTCACCAAGAAACATTACGCGCAAAGCCATTACAGTTCCAACATGTGCTAATACCAGTTTTAGTCGCATGGGAAGACCACCTTGGAACTCTGACAAAGAAAACAGCCCAGCGACTCTTTTTTCTATACAAACTCAACAGTTTTAAATTAAACAAGAAGATCCTTGAGACATTTTACGGCGCGACTGTACAAAATCTGCTAACATACGGAATAAGTTGTTGGCAAGGCAACGCCTCATCTAAACTGTTGCAACGTCTAAAAAACATCATTAAAAAAGCATCAAAAATTACACTCACAACATTACCACATTTAAAGGAACTTTTTGAACAAACGTGCCTAAGAAAAATCGAAAAAATCTTGGAAGACAACGGCCACCCGCTCCATCAGAACTACGCCAGGTCGTCGCGAAGTGGGCGACTGCTGTCAATCAAAACAAGAACGGAGCGGTACAAAAACTCGTTCGTACCTCACTCGGTCAGACTCTATCACCGCCACTCATTGATCAGGGAACATGAAATGCACCAAGATACCTGTGTGTAGTCGCTGAATGAACTCTTTATGTTGTCTGTTGTATTTATGTGTATTTTTCTGTTGTGTTGTCTTTATATGAGAAACGAGTCCTTGTAATCACAACAAATTTCCGTAAGGATCAATAAAGCAGTCTTAGTCTTATCAATTTTAATGCCAGTGGTTTAAGGACAGCTTAAACCCAAAATAGAAATTACATATTTTAATAATAAAAAATGCTTTTTTCTTATGTGTAGGCATGCAAATAAAAAGAAAATAAATAATTTTTCTTTATATCTTATCAACTTTTGAGAGAAAATTTTTGTTTGGGTGGGTGGGCTATTTTTAGCCAAAATGAAGAAAAAAAAGCTATTTTTCATGTCAAGATTTCTTCTTAGTTCAATAAAACTTCAGCTGTTGATTATTCAATACTAGTAGAAGATTGTGAAGCAGAATCAACTAAATTCATTAAATAGAAAAAAAGTTACAGCTCTATAGCATGGGTGCGGTCCATTATTTCAAGTTTTTATAGGGGGTTAGGCATAGAAAAAAATTAATTACTCTTAAAGTTTTCCACCTTTTCTATTTATTCTGCTTCACTTTCATACCTATATATAGAACATTATTTGTGCCAAATTTCAAGGCAAAATATTCATAAATAAATTTTTTATCACGCCATCTCTGAACAAAAAAATATGAAAATGGCTAATAGAAAACGGCAAAAAACGACAATCTCTGTGATAAAAACTAAGTTAATGTGTTTTTAAAAACATTTCTGCTATACAGTTAATATCTCTATTGTTCATCAGTGTTCCTAATATACTGCTATTTCAAGACTTCTTTTACCAAAAAAGCAATTTTTGGATGATAATATGGTGGAAAGTCTCATCAACATTTTGGATTTGCTGAATGTTCGTTCATCGAAAGAATTACGGCCTTAAATACTAGTCTAGTTTCATTCACAGCTTTTGCTTTTATTTTCAATAGTTCAACTAGTTGTTGCATGCATTATGTTTTAAAAACAGTGCAAAAAAAATGGTTGAGGTAGACCAGAGGTGGGCAACCTTTTTCTGCCTAGGGCCGCATTACAAAAATTGGGGACTGGGGGGCCGCATATATATTTTTTTTTTTGCACACCTAATTGAGGAAGTACAAGAATTAGCAATTTCTTGAACTTATTTTAAGAATGATTTTTTAAAATTTTGCTATTGCCTGTTTACATCACAACATTTCACCACAAATGTATAGTAGTGCTGAATGTGAAGTATATATTTTTTAACTCTCGTGCATAGAGTTCCGAAACTGTCGAACTAGCTTACTAGTTGTTTTCTCGTGGCTGGTGTCAAATACAGTCAATCAGCATGGTAATTTTCAAACAAAAAAAAAGCATGTTCAAATATGAATGTGGCTCCAAATAATGTGAAAGTTTAGCAGCAAAGTTGTTTTTAAGCGCGGATATACAGCTTCTGGCACCCATGAAACTCCCGTGAAAGAACTGACTGGAACTTCTCTTTCAGGTAATAATTTGTTAGGAGGTATGTCATCTGGAGATGAATCAGCTTCTGCATTAAATGGAGAGCTGAGGGTATTGAAAACTGTTCTCCAAGTTCTTGACGTCTTGCTTTCAACTTCCACATTCAAGGAATAAAAATAGGTCTTGTACTTTTCAACCATTTCACCAGAAAGTTTCACCTTTCAGCTAAGGAAAACGATAAAACTTAATTTCATTTGCTGGCCTCAAGAAATGGAATAGCTTTGTTTAAATAGTATTAAGATGCACACACATTTCATGTGCAAACAACAAATTGAAATGCTTTTAATGATAAACATGAAGTCTGTTTTCAACTCTTCATTAGAAATATTTGTAACAAAGTCACAGTCAACGTCCTTTAAGGAACCTAACAATTTCTTCCTTTAGACTTCACATTCTTCTAATGCTAGGCCAGCAGATACTACTTTGCTACCGAACATCGGAATGTTTTGTTTTCAAATCAAATCTTCAAGTACTTTTCAGAACTGCCAGTCAAGGCCACCTTAGATAATTGGCGTCCCTAAGCGAAGTGAATTTGGTGGCCCCAAATAAAACAGAAAAATTAACAGCGAAAAAACTAAAATTACGCAGGTTATTAAAAACCTAGTGTACTTCAACAATAACGCTGAGGACACGTTTCGCTATTTCTTCTCTAAAATAACACAACGTGTTCTGAGCGAGGCCCACCCAGGAAGCTGCATAGTTTGCCTATGCCTAAGGCCAGTGCTATGACAAATATGAGATCATGTTAAATGTTTTGTAGTAATTTATAAGAGATTCAATGCAGCTTTGTGTAAACTTTCCTGTAATGAGTTTACGGTTTGCGGTTGGAAATGGATATTGCTCTTTATTTTATTACAAAGCCTGTTTTAACTCAGTCAAAGCACGGTCTCCATCAGTTGTTAACCATGCCATCAAGTACAAGCCAACCCAACACCTTCAACACAATTCTTCATAGCATGGAATTGTTCGAAATATTGCCATTTAAAAAAATCTTCGTTTACTTTAAACCTTTTAGGATGACTTTTAGAGACAATGTTTCTTTGGACTCTTTATTACAAGTGATAATAATCAAACGTTTGAATAATTTCTATAGATATTTATATTATTTATTTTTAATATATTTGCATTTTTATATGTGTAATGTGTGGACACACCTGATTTCTTTACGTGTCCGCGGGCCGCATAAAACACTTCGGCGGGCCAGCGGTTCGTAATTTGCCCACCCCTGAGGTAGACTCATGGATGCTATAGAAAACTTTAGGTCACCTTATGCCTATTTGACACTATGTCTCTCTCTCTCTCTCTCTCTCTCTCTCTATATATATATATATATATATATATATATATATATATAAACCGGTATATATACACACACACACACAAAATCCTGGTACTGGTACTTTAAATTGTTTTTTAAATTTCTTCGGCTTTAGATCTAAAAATAAGATTCAAGCTTTTCATCAATTCCATAAAAGTGACAGTATTGTCCAGAAGTCTAAATCTATTTTCTAGATCTAACTACTATCATTTACTATGACTACTATGGTACTATTAGATTTAGTTATATCTACTATCTAGGTCTGCTTTTATTATGGATTATGGTAATTCTGCAGGAATTCAAGGGGCAGCCATCTTTGTTACTATTTTGTTATTGTTTATGTTCCAAAGAAATCTCAAGATAGTGTCTTAAAAAATACCAAGAATTAACATTACTTCTGTGTTTTCAAAGCAATGCTATTTTTAGCGGCCCTCGTAAGGGGAAAAGCCGCTATTAGGTTTGTGCAAAATGTCCGTCTGTCCGTCTGTCACACTCAGATCTCGAAAACTAGAAGAGATATGAAAAATATTATTTCATCATTAAATGCGGCTTGAAAAGTTAAGGTGCAACGGCTACTTTTGGTTTTCTAAAAGCAAACCGTTTAATTTATAAAATTAATTATGCAAGCGATTTTTTCTTAAAAATACACCAATTCTAAAACAATTACCTAAATGTAAGGGAGGCAATGTTACAATATGCTAACAAAGATGGACAATGTTCGTGTATTTTCAATATCACTAAGTCAAATATATTTTTAAAATGTACAGGAAATGTTTACAACAAATATAAATAATAGTTAAAGATGTTTTTTCTGGTCAACTAGCTGCTAAAATTAAAAGAAAACATTTATGTTTGTTTATAAAGGCTAATAATGCACTTTTTTGTATGTAAATATCACGCACATTTTTTTTAATGGACTTTTTATGCAGCGATTTTCGTGCAGTAGCGTAACGTCGCAACATGATCAGGTGCTAAACCAATTCCTTAAACTTTTTAAAAAAATCAGATTTTATTTATTTTTTGTTTAGTACCCCCATCCGAATAAAAGAAGATTATTTTTGTGCGTTTTGTCTGTTGGTCGGTCTGTCCGTCACGATTAGATTAAAAAAACTAGAACTCTATAAGCTATTGAAAATCTGATTTACCCTTTAATGTTCCTCCCGTAACATCTCAATAGTTTTAAGTATCTAAAATTGAGTGTTCCGGATTTTTTTGTGCAAAACTAATCAACGCCAACAAATGTTTGTTTACTCTTCTAACTTATATTACATTCAATTTCCATGCTTAAATGTTGCAAAAACACATTATCAATAATATGTTGTTCCGTTTTTTTTAATGTAAATAGCATATTAATGCTAAATCAAAATCTCTATACTGACCTATATTTCATTAAGTGTAAAAATGTTCCGGATATTGTTTTATAAAACATGAATTATGCCTAATGATTGTTTGAAATCGTATAATTTACAAATATTACACTTATATTATTTGACAATGCGTCACTATAATTTGGTTATCAATATCAAATTGTTCCGTATTTTCATCTTTAAACAAATTTTTAAAATATTGAAAATAGGTTGTTCAGGGCTTTAAAAAAAAGTAATTTATTAGAATTGATTACTGAAAATTACTTTTTAGACATTTAATTTTCTTGCTGAAACATAACATAGAAGTTTTGTAATCGATAAAGAATGTTCCGGATTTTGTTTCTTACAAATCGTCGCCAGAAATTTCCGAATTTATTTTAAAATCTACTAACGCCAAATAATTGTTTGAACTCCCTCTTCTAATTAATAAACAAATAATCTTCTCATTTACGAAATAATGTTTTTACGGATTTTTATGAAAAATATTTTAACTCACTTCTCTCTTACAGAACATTTAACTTTCTACCTAAAACATTAAAAAATCTAATTATCATTAATATTATGTTCCGATTTTTAAGGAAACAGAATCCAAACACCAAAGTAAGGTATGAAAATCTCTCCACATGGCTGTAGTACATCTAATTTTTATACGAGACCATCCAAAAAATTTAATTAACGGTATTAAATTTATCTGAATTCTCTTTTTCTTTTACTATTTATACAAACATCCGGAACAATCTTTTATATAAACTTTTCAATTGTGTTCATACCTAAAAATTATTGCGATGTTTTGAAACGTAAAATAAAGGTTAATCAATTTTTAATAACTTTTAGTTGTTTTTTTATATCAAGATGACGGACAGACCGACTGACAGACAAAACGCAAAAACAATGCGGCTTTGATCCTCTTTAAAAAAATTCTATTAGAACCAGTGCACCAATGTCTATGAACCCTTGTTAAATAGCTCGTTTAAATAAAGACATTTTTTTTATGGTACTGGTACTAGCCTATTGTGAGGTAATGGAATTTTTTTTCTTTGACGTCATATGAATGGACTTTTGAAATGTAATGCTAAAAGAACACACTCTGTGCACCAATGTCTATTAACCCTCGAACAATTGCTCGTATTGATGAAAACATATTTTAGTCTAACTAAGCCGTGTGACGAAGTGTTTTTCTTTCCTTTGACGTCATATGGAATAAATTCTTTAAATGAAATGCTAAAAAAAAAAACGCACTCGGTGCACCAATGTCTATGAACACTCGATAAATGGCTCGTATTGATGAAGGCGATTTTTGGTCTAGCTAGGCCGTATGACATAGTGTTTTTTTTTCCTTTGACGTCATATGGAATGAATTCTTTAAATGAAATACTTAAAGAACGCACTCGGTGCACCAAAGTCTATGAACACTCGATAAATGGCTCGTATTGATGAAGGAGATTTTTATTCTAGCTAGGCCGTGTGACATAGTGTTTTTTTTTTCTTTGACGTCATATGGAATGAATTCTTTAAATGAAATACTTAAAGAACGCACTTGGTGCACTAATGTCTATGAACACTCGATAAATGGCTCGTAATGATGAAGGCGATTTTTATTCTAGCTAGGCCGTGTGTCGAAGTGTTTTTTTTTCCTTTGACGTCATATGGAATGAATTCTTTAAATGAAATACTTAAAGAACGCACTTGGTGCACCAATGTCTATGAACACTCGATAAATGGCTCGTAATGATGAAGGCGATTTTTATTCTAGCTAGGCCGTGTGACGTAGTGGTTTTTTTTTCATCTGACATCATATGGAATGAATTCTTTAAATGAAATACTTAAAGAACGCACTCGGTGCACCAGTCTATGAACACTCGATAAATGGCTCGTATTGATGAAGTCGATTTTTAGTCTAGCTAGGCCGTGTGACGTAGTGTTTTTTTTCCCTTTGACGTCATATGGAATGAATTCTTTAAATGAAATACTTAAAGAACGCACTCGGTGCACCAATGTCTATGAACACTCGATAAATGGCTCGTAATGATGAAGGCGATTTTTATTCTAGCTAGGCCGTGTGACGTAGTGTTTTTTTTTCCTTTGACGTTATATGGAATGAATTCTTTAAATGAAATACTTAAAGAACGCACTCGGTGCACCAATGTCTATGAACACTCGATAAATGGCTCGTAATGATGAAGGCGATTTTTATTCTAGCTAGGCCGTGTGACGTAGTGTTTTTTTTTTCATTTGACGTCATATGGAATGAATTCTTTAAATGAAATACTTAAAGAACGCACTCGGTGCACCAAAGTCTATGAACACTCGATAAATGGCTCGTATTGATGAAGTCGATTTTTAGTCTAGCTAGGCCGTGTGACAGAGTGTTTTTTTTCCCTTTGACGTCATATGGAATGAATTCTTTAAATGAAATACTTAAAGAATGCACTCGGTGCACCAATGTCTATGAACACTCGATAAATGGCTCGTAATGATGAAGGCGATTTTTATTCTAGCTAGGCCGTGTGACGTAGTGTTTTTTTTTCCTTTGACGTCATATGGAATGAATTCTTTAAATGAAATACTTAAAGAACGCACTCGGTGCACCAATGTCTATGAACACTCGATAAATGGCTCGTAATGATGAAGGCGATTTTTATTCTAGTGTTTTTTTTCCCTCTGACGTTATATGGAATTAATTCTTCAAATGAAATGCTAAAAGAACTCGGTATAGTAATGTTTATTAAGCCTCGTTGTGTGACTTGCATTTAAAAAAGGAATGATATATTGATTTAGATCTAATCTAGATTTTTAAAACTAGATCTATATTTTTATTACAGTATATCTAGATCTGGATTTATATTCTAATTAAAATTATTTTAAAGTCTAGATCTAGAATTTCTAGATCTAGTTTAGACTAAAATAGACTAGATTAAGATGTAGAATTTCAATTTCTAAACTTAAAGTGTAAAAAAAAGTGTAGATTTTCATTTCCAAACGTTTTGATCAATATTGCAATGTTATAATATACTAAAACTAATCTACTATTTTTTATTTAATTAAATTTAAATTTACGGCAAAAGAATCTTTGAAACATTATTACTTTTGACCATCAAAATTAAATCACCTATTGAATATTATTTGCGAATATGCAGATCCGACAGGGATCCGACTTGGACGGGGGCCGCCTCTGAGACTCTCTTTGTAATCTTGTTTCTTTTAATTTAGACTAGGTGTCAATACAATACGTTTCTTATTGTTCTGTCTTCTTTTTAATTGTTAAATATTGTCTATATCTATTCTGAATTATTCTGATTTTTTTTTTTTTACTATTTAAGAATTTTTATCGTCCTTTATATATGTCTTTTGAAATGACCCAGACTAAATGTATGGATCTTAAATTTAGATCTATAAATTTAGATCTAGATTCTATTCTATAAATATGTAGTTCTAGAAAATTCTAGATGTATAAATTTAGATCTAGATCTATAAATCTAGATCTTATCTTATCTTATATACAGACGTTACTTCAAAAAAGAAGATGATTACGTCCTACGCGTCATGCATTTAGAGCCCTAAATCAAGCGGTGCAGGGAACCCAAATTCCCTGTTTGGACCTGAGACAGAGTATTGCCTCTGCCACCTATCGAGAATGGCAAGATCGGTTGGAAGGGAAGCTGAGACCCACAACAAACTCAGGCACATTGTGGCTTATGTCAGGTGGCAGCCCACATCTAAGGGTCTGACAATCTTACGATTGGCCACACCTACATCATGCACTCCTTTGTGCTGAAGAGAGAGAAGCCCCCTTTATATGAGTACTGTGACTCTCATCTCACCGTGGAACAAATCCTCATTGATTGCCCCAGATACCAGGAAATTTTTTTAGAGCGCACAACTTAAAAACACTGTTCGATAGTGTCAACCCTGGGAAGGTACTGGGTTTTGCCCAGGAGGTGGGGTTGGCTATGAAGATTTGATTTGTAAACATATAATATTTACCAAAGATTTTTACTAAATTATGATATTTTTACTAACTTTACTATTTTAACTGTGAATAGAACTTGTTTTTAATAACTTAACTAAATAAAATTTAGCTCTTGTGGTACGAAGGGAGAGTGACCTTTTAGAGATCTTATCTTATATAATACAGACGTTACTTCAAAAAAGAAGATGATTATGTCCTACGCGTCATGCATTTAGTCATGCTTATTAACCAATGACTTAAATTCTGCCAAGTCACTGGTTTTTCTGGCTAGCTCAGGCAACCCATTCCATGCTCTAAAAGCACTAGGGAAGAAGGAGTATTTGTACAAATTTGTCCTAGCATATGGGACGAGGAATGTGTCTTTATCTTTGTGTCTTTCAGAGTATTTTATTAAATTTTGTTTTTGTATTTGAAGATTATGGTTCAGTGTTTTATGTATAATTGCTACTTTATTCGTTTGTTATGAATCTCACTGCTCTATTTTGTGTCTGTTCCAGTTTCTTAATTTGAGTTAGGGGGGTGCCAAATGGAGGATGCATATTCTATTATTGGCCTAACCAAGGTTAAATAACATTTTAGTTTTATGTTCTTATTTGATTTATAGAAATTTTCAATAAACCCTAATGCTTTGTTTGATTTTTTGATAGCTTCATCAATATGGGGGATTCCATGACAGTTTTTCATTTATTATAACACCTAAGTATTTTGCGTTTTTAGTCTGTGTTACTGGTTTACCATGAATAAGATAAGTGGAATTAATTTGTTCTAGTTTTTTGTTTGTTACTCTTAATAACTGACATTTTTCTGGGTGGAAAGACACACTCCAATTTGATTCCCATTTCTGCAATTCATCTAATTCTCTTAGTAAAATATCTATGTCTTGTTTTTATTGTTCTATATATTATGCAATCGTCTGCAAACAATCTGACTTTTGTTCTATAGGTAATGCAATTTGGTAAATCATTTATGTAAATTTAAAATAGTAGTGGACCTAAGACTGTTCCTTCAGGTACACCTGAGTTTACTGTTATCGGTGTTGATTTAGAGCCATTTATTATTACAGTTTGTTCTCTCCCTATCAGAAAATCTTTAATCCACTGATGCAATGGACCATTAATGCCGAAATATTTTAATTTTTTAAGCAAGCTATGGTGGTGAACTTTGTCAAAAGCCTTGGAAAAATATAGTAAGATAGCATCTATTTGTTCACTATTATCTAAACCTTTTGAAAAGTCATCAATTAGTCCTATTAGTTGTGTTTCACATGATCTATATTTCCTAAAGCCATGTTGGTATGGGGTGAGGACATTATGTTTGTCTAAGTGGTTTATGATGTTGCTACATATTATGTGTTCTAGGATTTTACATGTGATGCTGGTAAGTGATACTGGTCTGTAGTTTCCTGGGTCAGATTTTTCTCCTTTTTTAAATAATGGGGTGACATTAGCTTCTTTCCAGTCCTTTGGTACTCTGCCCTGGTTAGGTGAAGCCTGAAAGAGTATTTTGAACACTGGGGCTAGCTCATTGCTTAGTTCTTTGAGTAATCTAGCTGGAATACCATCAGGTCCAGATGCTTTATTTGGTTTGGTGTTGGCTAATAGTTTTTGAATTCCATTTTCTTGTACTACTATATCTTCTATGTTGTCTACTTGGTTCAAATTCAGTAATATGTCTTCTCCTGGGGCTGAGAATGCTGATGCGAAGTATTTGTTTAGGATGTTTGCTTTAGTTTCATTATCATTATGTATTATGTACTATATATTATATATATATGTATAGATCTAATATGTTGTTATCTTTGTTTTTTTTTTAACAAATGTTTGTACTTTTTAATACTCATTTTTTTCTATTAACTTGTTTTAAGTGTAAATCTAAGCCTATTAAGGATTAAGGCTATTAGAATTTCGCCTTATGCTAAAAAAGGGGGAGTCTTGTGGGAGCGCTGTTACCTCCCCGATTCAGGCCATTGGGAGTCAAGCATTAACCTGTTTTGGTGTCTATTAGATTATGAGTCTAATTAATAGACTTATTAGGACTAGATGATACCGGTATAGCTAGATTTGCTAGATCTAGCATATTTTTTAGCTACAAAAATAAAAACAAACAAAAACCCAAATCTGAGAGAAAACCCAAGATATAAGATTAGTCTAAACAATAACAAAGATGGCTGCCCATTGAAATCCTGCAGAATTACCCGGATTATTAGTAGATCTAAATCTAAAATTCAAAGAAGATGTAGATCTAGATTATAATCTAGACTAGACTATCGCTAATAGACTCTAGCTAGATCTAGACTAGGTCTAGTAACTAGTTAGATCTAATCTAGTACTCTACTAGATCTAGTTTTAGTAGCAATCATACCTTAAAGTAACCTTTCTATATGAATTATGGACTATGGCGTCTATGGGGGCTGAATGAGCTAATTTACGCAAAGCTTACTTATATTTGGTAAACCTTTCAAAATTTAAGTGTAGATTACCCCCATTTCTTATTCATATTGAGTTTGAGAACTGATAGCAAATAACAAAAAAAAAGTACTAAAACTTTATAAAGCCACATAGCTTCCCAGCAAAGGGTTGGAAGCCTAAAAAATCCGTTCAGTTGTTTACATGTGGTCTCCAGGTCAATATTTGTAAAGTGTTTTCTGATTGGTTTAAACCACATAAAGCCTTATCTTTAAACCAATGAAAACGTTTGTTTTATTTGTTTTCAGCTTTTATTCATAGACCATAGAGGATTTTTTTTTCATGTATTGTGTAGAAAAAATGATTGAAATCGGACCAAAAATAAAAAGTTATAAAATTTTTAAAATTTGAATACTAATTAGGTGACATATAAATGTCTAGTATACAAAATATTAAAAAATATTTAAAATACTTCCACTTTGAATTTTGACATGCTTTATAGTACTTTATACACCAAATTGTTCAGAAATGAATACTGTATAATATTCAGTTATAAAAAAAATCTAAAATTTTGACCCATAGGGGGGTTTAAATCATTGCCAATTTTCTATGATTCTAGATGACATTGGACACGAATTTGATTGTTACCTACTACACAGAATTACGCTGGCTCTCATGTCATAAAGTATTGAAGAGATTTTTTGCACTGCGTGAGGAAATTGTATTGTTTCTGAACATGAAGGTGAGCCTGTTGAACATTTCCAAACTGACGAGGATTTGGCATTTGCAGTTGATCTCACTGGTCACCTGGAATTTGAAACTTCAAGGTAAGACAAAATTGTCACAACTGCGTGTGATGATGTGAAGTGCTTTCAAGCAAAGTTATGACTGTGGATAAACCAAATTTCAAGAGAAAATCTTGTTCACTTCTTAACGTGTCAGGAACTAAAAAGATTAAATAAGGCGGCAAAACTTTGGTAAATATGTTCTACACCTGGAATCGTTATTAGATGCTTTCAATAGCAGTTTTTGCGACTTTTCATACGAGCAAGAATTTTCCTTGTTTGTTATATCTCCATTTTTATTAGCTTCTGAAAATGCTGCTGATATTGTGTAACTAGAGTTGATAGAATTGCAGTCAGATTCTTTGTTGAAAGCGAAGTAAATAGAAGTGGCTGTGACAAAATTTTACAGGATGAAACAGGGTGGAGGACACGCACTAACCATGAGTTATATCAATTATATGAAGACCCACCAATAGTGAACGAAATAAAAAAGAACAGACTACGTTGGGCAGGTCACCTTGAAAGAATGTCAGACAACAGAGGGGCGAAAATCGTATACAGGCAAAAACCAAAAGGCAGGCGACCCAAAGGCAGACCCCGAATGCGATGGATAGATGACGTGGAAGCAGATCTGAAGCAGCTTGGGGTTAGGGCGTAGAGACGAAAGGCCCAGTAGAGATCTGAATGGAAGGATGTGTTAAAGCAGGCCAGAGCCCTCCATGGGCTGTAGCGCCACTGGGATGGATGGATGGATGTGACAAAATTTTAGAGTTATTTATCTGAATTGTGGAAATTTACTGTCATAATTCGCTATGCTTGCAAACACTTATATCTTTGTGAGCAGTTCTTTTCCATAATGAAAGCTACAAAAACATCACACTATTTGAGATTATCTAATCAAAATGTATCATCAGTGATGAAAGTGGCAGTGGCAGACAATCTTGTATTCCAGAAAACTAACTATTGCATTCTATTGTATTGTTTCTAATTTACATAAAACTAGTAGGTTATATGTTTTCCAACAGATTTTTGGCTGCGGCCCTTCAGGTCATAGTAAGTTTTTTTATGTGGCCCATACACCTTAATGAGTTTGACATGCCTGCTTTAGCTCAAGAAGAAAAATATTTAATGAATAAAATATTAAAGGAGAAGGGATAACAATTATGGACAGAAATAATAAAACTGAGAATATATGTCGAAGCAGGATGTTTATGTTTAGGCAACACCGTTTTAGCAATACCGATTTGGTGATGGGATGTTTTGGCACTGAATATGTAGACATATAATGTAAATAAAATTAAATAGTCTTTCAAAAGATTAATACATGTTTTTGTTGTATATGTGTGTACGTTACCTTTATGTGCAATTTTATTAGTAAACTTTTTACTTATGATTTTGAATTATGTTTTTTTGTGCCATTATTTGGTCACTTCATGTCAAAACTATTTATGCTTTGAGGATTTTAATAATATACATTAATTTATTTTTTAAAGCATTTTTGTTTTTGTTCATTTTTCTAATTAGTCAATTTGTTATAAAATACATTAGTAGATTATCATTATTTTTCTTATATGTTTGTTAGTGCAATTTTAAAAGCAAAACTTGAATAAGACAATTGTTTATAAAAAATCTAAAAAATTAATTTGTTCATAACAAAAAATACAAAAGTAAAACAAATACTCAGAACAGAAAGAGAATTGTTGATATCTACAAGTATAAAGACAAAGGAAAGTCTCCACAATTACATGACATTAATTATAGCATACTTTTTTTGTTTTTGTTTTGAACTAATCAAATAGAAGATTGTAGGTCAAGTCAGGTTAGGACCTAATCGCATCACATAACTCTTGGTGCCAAAATGACCACGAATTAAATCATCACGTTAACTGCTTGATACATTAACATGCATGCCCTTTTGTTTGTTTGACTAGTGTTCCAGTGTCCACTTAAGGTCCTCTCAGACACGGAAACTTCTGCTATGGGTACTGTAAACTGGTCAAGCTTATAAGAGTTCCAGTGTAGGGAGATGTTAGCTCCAACTAGAGATTTTAGTTTAATACTTTCACTAAACAAAAGTTTCACTAAAGAAAGGGCATTGTATTCTCTTTGGCCATCAATCACACCTTACAGTACAGAGTAATACAAATACAAATGAGATTAAACAAATGTGTTTGGTAGTAAACAATGGAAGGATAATAATACAGATAAAACATAAAAGTAGATAGTGATCAACAATCACAATCTCAATGTAGAGAGGGCCTGTTAAGGGGCACAATTTTTGTGCAAACAAAATGGTAAAAAGATGAATGGGGGAGGGGAGAATACATAATCATTTTCTAAGACCAGAATCTAAGCATTATGAAAGAGTGAGGCGATCAGCCAAGAAAAAAATACAAATATAGTGTTCAAGATGCATGCTTAATGATAAAATTGTCATAATCAAATGATATTTGGTAAAGTTTTGCAGATTTTAAATTCAGCAATATAAAAAAAAAACAATAATGTTTACTGTTGGTGATAAACAAACATGTACATCTGGTAAAATAATTGATTTAACTCAAAGAAATATGAGTACATTTATTGATATTTCAAGAGTCACATGGCAATAAGATATAAACCACAGTTTTTACTCACTACTAAATCCAAAAATAATAGAATGAATGTGATAACAAAAGCTCAGGAGATAAGCATGAAGCACCCTCATGGCCAAGACAAAGGAGTTGTGACCGGACTGAATGGTCTGACACAGTCATCAAGATCTCGACTTTTAGTTTAATTCTAGATTTAGACCTAGATCTATATATAATCTAGAGTCTTGACCTTAGAAAGTTCAAGATGTGCAAAGGTAAAGCAGATAGGCATGATAAGAATTTTTTTTTTAAATAAAAATTTCAGATGTCTTTTGTCAAAAAATATTGGGGGGAAAATAGGCTTTTTTGTATGTAGAAAAAAATGGATCAGACAAAATATTTGGAAAATTCCCAACACTGAACCTATCAAAAATAACTAGATCTCTTATTCAATGTACTTACTTTAACAATCACAACCCATTTCACAATGCTCAGGCCTAATCCTGAAAGAGCTCCACACCTTCCAGCTACAGTATTGGACAGGCATAAGGATAGTAGAAAACCAAGCCAGTTAAAAAGAAAGGAAACTGAAAAATTAAAAAAAATATAAATTAACTAAAAATTCTTCTGAGAATGTCATTGGCAACTTATCAAATCAAGTTATGTAACCTTAAATTGATATAGCTGATAAAAACATTATTTTTGGCAATCTTCCAATAAAATCTACAGATCACTGTGAATGGCTATCCTCTCAACATATCTGGAGATGGTATCCAATGAAGCATCACTCTTGAGAGAGAAGTAGATAACCATCTGGCAGGGGCTAGTAGCACTTTTAGATACCTTCTAACAAGAGTGTGATAAAAGAAAGTCACTCAGGCTGCCAACAAAATCAGTGTCTGCCAAGCAGTGGTTCTTTCAAACCTATATGATTTTGAAACATAGGTACTATACAGAATGCAATTAATCCTTCTTGAATGCTTTCACCAAAGGTGTCTGCACTCCATCATAGGCACATGATGCAAGACTGCTCTACAAAAAGCAATCAGTGTAACACTCTTTTGTAGAGGAGGGGCTATCTAAGAGCCAATGTGACTTTAGAGCCGGTAGAGGTACAACTGACATGATATTTCTTTTGCAACAATTACAAGAAAATTGCAGAGAGCACAACTTAAACCTATACGCTGCCTTATTGGATGCCCACCTACATTCTTTTCTATTCTTAAACAGCTTTATGTGGGACACTTCCCAATAAAATATGGTGTGAAGCAGGGCTATGTACTTGCTCCTACTCTATTCCTTATCTTCTTTGCCTAATGCTGAGTCAAATGAGGCAGCGATTACACAAAAGCATCTACATCAGGTTTCACTCAAACGCAATGTGTTCAATTTTTGACCGTCTATTGTACCACACAAAAACAAAGGAAATGGTCATAACAGAGCTATTCTATGCCAATGATTGTGCCCTGCTAGCTCACATTGAACATGATCTCCAGATCAAGCTCAATGAATTTGCATACACTGCTACCTCTTGGTTTTTCTATAAACCTCAGGAAAGCAGAAGTCATGTTCCAGAAGTCACTCAATAAAACCTACTCAGCCCCTTAATGTGGTATACCACATATCTAGGAAGCATAGTATCAAAAGATGCATCCTTTTCAATGGAAGTTGATAAACCTCTGGCCAGGGCCAGCAGTGCTTTTGGAAGTCTCCAGACAAGAGTTTGGGGGAATTTATTGCTCCACCTGTCTACAAAAATTAGTGTTTACCAAGCAATAGTTCCTCTCAACCCTTCTATATGGATCTGAGACATTGGTATTATTATACAGAAAGCAACTAAAACTATTAGAATGCTTTTACCAAAGATGCTTGGACTCCATCATGGACAAACAGTGGCAAGATCGCACTACAAACAGCGATGTCCTTGCAAACACTGGTAATGACAGTATAGAGGGTCTTCATATTGTCTGACAGTTATGCTGGGCAGGGCACAAACGTATGTGAAAAGAAGTATTTTTTGGTGAGCACAAAGGTGGTGGACATAACAGAGGTGCCCCATGGAAATGTTTTAAAGAACAGCTTAGGCACCACTTACTTTAACTGACATAAAAGAGAGCACCTGGTTGCAGGTGGCTTCAGAACAAGACAGCCAGAGTTTAATTACAAAGGCAGCAGGATACATATCTAAGACCAAAAAAAAATCCACTACGGAGGACAAACGTAGATGGTGAAAGGGTTTGAGTTTTGAGATTAGGCACATCAGCACAATTTAGGCCATGTCATGCCCGTAATCCTTTACATAACAAGGGCTAAATTCTATACAGTTAAATCATTAAAAACAAGGTCTATTCACAGTTAAAATAGTAAAGGTAGTAAAAATTGAATAATTTGGTAAAAATCTTATGTAAATATTATATGTTCACAATTCAAAAATCATATCTTCGTAGACAACCCCACCTCATGGACAAAGCCCAGTACCTTCCCAGGGTCGACATTGTCGAATAGTGTTTTTAAGGTCTGTGTTTTAAAAAATTTCTCCCTGACATCCTGGTATCTGGGGCAATCAATGAGGATATGTTCCACGGTGAGGCGAGAGTCACAGTACTCACAAAGTGGGGGCTCCTCTCTCTTCATCACAAAAGAGTGTGTGATGTAAGTGTGGCAAATCCTAAGTCTGGACATGGTCGTGCTACCATGCCTTGTCAGACCCTTAGATGTGGGCCGCCACCTGACATCTGCCACAATCTGCCTGAGTTTATTGTGAGCCTCAGCCTCCCATCAGTCCTGCCACTCTCGATAGGTGGCAGAGGCAATACTTTGTCTCAGGTCCGAGCAGGGAATTTGGGTTCCTGACACCGCATAATTTAGGGCTCTCTTTGCTTCTCTCTTTTTGCTACTCTGTCTGCGGCTTCGTTTCCCTCAATGCCCACATGGTAGGGGACCCAGATGAAGGTGACATCACTATGGTCAGCTTCAGGCTCTTATGTACCAATGGAATGTCAGTCTTCATCCACCCCAAAGCTTGCAATGCAGATTTGGAGTCGGAGCAGATTATAAATTTCCTCCTTGCTGATGCTTTGACGGCCATAAGTGCAAGCGATATTGCATGCAATTCAGCCGTAAAGATGGAGCAGCCATCGGGGAGTCTACGGGAGATTGTTTTGTTCCGAAAGGAGCAGGCACACGTGACCTTTCCATCCATTTTGGATCTGTGTTCTGATAAGTTCGGCACCTGCGCTCCCCACCCGCCATCGAGTCCAACAAGGGGACGGGCCATTTGGATGTCCAGAATGAGCCAGCCAGGGCTACACAGGTGCTATACTCAGTCAGCTGCTGCATCAGGCATGTGTCCGATACAGCAGCTTCCTGATTGACCCTCCAGCCACCGCCCTCCAGCATAGGTCGAAGACCTGCGGGTAGCTCAGCATGACCAGCCAGTTGACCCAGAGCAGGCCATCTGGGCCTCAGGTCTAGGGGAACTTGGAGCCAAAGTATTGTGTTGCGGTGGTTTATTCTCAGATAGCCACCTACTCAAACACCAGGATCTCTTAATCCCTCCTTACCCGTCGCAGTCCACGGCAAACGGACTGGTCTAGGACATAGTGAGATTTTAAAGATAAGGAGATAGAGTGATGATCAAAGAAGGCAGACTGAGAAAAAGAGGAGACAGACACAATGATAGAAAAGAAGTAGGGCACTTTTGAGCTCCAAAAGTGCTAAGGAAAGAGGAGCGCAGTTTAACGTCATGTCTTGGGACGAATAGATGGTGAAAAGAAAATTTAAATCAACCAAGGGCTGACAATCGATATCGGCAAAATATGAAAGTATCAGCTGGGGTTGCGTTACTGCTTTTCTCATTAATATTTAGACTCAAAGACAATCCTTATTATTATTTACATTTCTATTTCACAACATTCCTTTTGTAGATCTATTTTATCATCTTCAGAATCACTTAGGACATAGTTCAAAGCTACATACAATGTACATCTTTTTTTGCAATTCGATTAGATTCAACTGTTTTATAAATTACACCTAGAGTAGGGGTACCGCCATTACTGTCATTAATCATGAGTCAAACAATTCTAATTGTATTTTTTTTCTTTGTATATTAAGTTATGGACTGCCAGTCTATGGTGGATGAGATCAATAAATAGTTTTTAAAAGATGCCAATAGGCATTTAAATTGAAAATGAAAAAAAGCAATTTTTTTATTGAAGATTTCTAATGATTAAAACAGAAAAATTTTACTCACTTAAAAATGTGCAAATAAACATTCCATCAGAACCAATTGCTATCTCTGAGATGTTATCAGCTCCAGTCAACTAAACACAAAATAGAATACTGTAGTAGTAAAAACTAAAGAAACAAAATAATATAAGCTTACCATTTTTTTTAAATAAAGGCCACATTTTTTTTTTGGTGAAAGGATTTGACAAGCAAATTAAAAAAACAAAACTTAAAAACAAACAAACAACAAAGCTTATATGAAGTGTAATAGTATCTATTAGTTTGTAATTAAATATGTAATAAATCAGTGTAATAAATATTTTTACCAATTGTTTTTGTTTAGTGCTATTTCATGATTTTAGCTTTCTCAATAGGCTATGATCCTATTACTTATCTGGAACCATTTGGGAAAATTGGGACGGGGGGTGGGGGGGTAGAGAAAGGGATATCTGGGTGGATGTTACCGTATTTCATTTTCAAAAGCATTTTACAAAACAAATAAACATTTTGGTTTCTTATAGTTATAATGTTTTTTGTTTGGTGTAATGCACAAATTGTAAGACAAATTTCCTTACGGATAATAAAGATTATTATTATTATTATTAAAAAAAAATTGAGGATGACCTGAATTTGAACACGTGGATCATGTCTCCAACTTTAGAGAAGATTGTATAGTTATATATAGTTTATATAATTTAGTGTGATGACCTATAAAGGAGACTAATTCAGTTTATACCACCACTTTAGTCAAGTACAATTTCTTTACCTTGTTCAAGATACCAAACAAAATAACTAATTACCAATAATAATAATACTAAGTCTAGTGTTCAAGTTCAAAGATTAATAAGGAATGGAGTATTTCCCATGGCTATACAACCTCAGCTGAGACCTACAAGCAAAGAGCAGAACTTAAACCTATAGGCTGTCTTAGTGGACCTCAGTTCGACGCAGTCAGTCGTGATGGTTTATGGAGGATTTTGGCCAGGCTCGGATGCCCACCTATGTTCCTATTCATTGTCAAGTAGTTTCATGTGGGACAAAAAAGCCAGATTAACACAAAAGTGACCTGTCTGATCACTTCCCAATAGAATATTACCAATAGTTAATTAACTAATTGGTTAATTTTTATTTTATTAATTCTTGTGTTGTGAGGTAAAAGAAATAATTGTGCAAAATTTCGGTGTTGGAGAAATAACATGTTCAAATTTTTTACCAAACACAGCTTTGTAAGACTTAGCTTATTGTATTAGTTCCTCCTTGTGGATATTTTCAATAAGTTGCTACTGCATTAGTATCTGTGATGGGTTATTTGTAACTGGTAATCTCTTGGAAACCCCCAGAGCAGAAAGAGGAGAACTAGAGCTATCATCTATTGTGCTAATAAACCTCCCAAACAGCAAAACAGATATTTTTTTATATTTGATATTTTGGGTTTTTGGCACATAGTCACAATTTAGGCCATGTCACGCCCATAATCCCTCAAGGGTCACTCTCCCTTCATACCTCAAAAGCTTAATTTTATACATCCAAGTCACCAAAAACAAGGTCCATTCACAGTTAAAATACTAAAATAGTAAAAATTTATTTTTATTCGTATTTTGCGTTTTTGGCACATTGGCACATGTCGTGACCATAATCCCTCAGAGGTTATTCTCCCATCATATCACAAGAGTTAAATTTATACAGTTAAGATAGTGAGTAGACCTATACTCTGTCTCAGGTCTGAGCAGGGAATTTGGGTTCCTGACACCGCTTGATTTAGGACTCTCTTTGCTTCTCTGTCTGATATTTGTTCTGCGACAATTACAAGAATAATGTAAAGAGCAAAACCTAAACCTATATGCTGCCTTTGTGGACCTCACCAAGGCTTTCAACACAGTCAGTCACGATGGCCTATGGAGGATTTTGGGCAGGCTCATTTGCCTACATATGTCACTATCCGTTCTCAAGAAGTTTCATGTCGGACAAAAAAAAAAGACAGATTTGACACAATGGTGACCTGTCTGATCACTTCCCATTAGAAAATAGCATGAAGCATGGTCGTGTACTTGCTCCTATTCTATTTGCTATTTTCCTTTTGTAATGCTGGGTCAAATGAGGCAGCGATTGCACGGAGGAATCTACATCAGGTTTGACTCAATCAGCAATATATTCAATCTTCAACATCTACAGTTCCTTACAAAAACAAAAGAAATGGTCATTACAGAGCTTCTCTATGCCCATGATTGCGCACTGCTAGCTCACAATGAACATGATCTCTAGATCACGGTCAACAAATTTGCATACGCTGCTGCCTCTTTTGGTTTCTTTATAAAGCTCAGGAAAACAGAAGTCATGTTCCAGAAGTCACCCAATAAAACCTACTCAGCCTCAAAGATCACCGTAAATGGACAGCTCTTAATGTGGTAGACCACCTCACATATCTAGGAAGAATAGTATCAAATGATGCATCACTTTCAATGGAAGTTGATAACTGTCTTGCCAGGGTTAGTAGTGCTTTTGGACACCTCCAGGAGAAAGTTTGGTGGAACAAATCGCTCCACCTGCATACAAAAATCAATGTCTACCAAGCAGTGGTTCTCTCGAACCCTTCTATATGGATCTCAGACATTGTGACTAAATCTACTCAAACACTTTTGCCAAAGATGCTTGCACTCCATCATGGACATCAGTGGCAAAACCACATTACAAACAGCCATGTCCTTGTGAACGCCAGTATGGACAGTATTGGGGGACTTCTTATGGTCTGACATTTAAGCTGGGCAGGACAAGTATCCCATATGGGGGGAGGAACGTATGGCAAAAGCAGTCTTTTTTTTGGTGAGCTAAAAGGTGGTCAAGGTTGTCAAAGTAACAGAGGTGCCCCATGGAAATGCTTAAAAGACTAGCCAACTTGCCTTAGTTGACACAGAAGAGAGCACTTGGTTGCATGCAGCTTCAGAAGGAGACAGCTGGAGGTCACTTACAAAGGCAGTGGGATACACATTTAAATCCAAATGAAAATCCACTGCCAAGGACAGACGTAGACGACAAAAAGAGAATCTTAATTGACCATCAGCGGACAATGGTTATGCTTTCTCTGGATGTGTCAAAATATGTAGGTCACAGCTGGGGCTGCACAGCCATAGGAAATACTGCATTCCTCATTAATCTTAGGACTCAAAGACAAGCCTAATTATTATTATGAGGTTTCTAACGAATATTAGTAACACTAAAATTTAGACGACCTACATTACTTTTTTCAATGTGCTGTTTTGGTCAAATATAAAATTTATTTGGTCAGTGTGTGTTTCCAAGGTTATGATGACAAAAGGGATTGTAAGTTAGTTTAGCTAGTTAATGAGAAATTGAAAGAGACATTGGGAGGGTTGATCCATCTATGTGCAACATATAAAGAGGTTCAAAGTAATTCATAATACTCTTAAAAGCTGCTTTTTTAAAAAATATTCTTTTTACCTTTTAAAATACATATATCTTTAAATATGAAATATGTAATACATTGATATTTGATATTGATATATGGATTGAAATGATGATGTTCCAATTAGATGTCTTGAATAATGAAAGGGTAATAAAAACTGCAGATAAAGCAAAGAAAAGTCTCATCTAGCACATATTCTATTTGTAAGTGTTTCTATTGCTTTTCTTAACTTTTCCTTGGTCGTTTTTTTCTTATAAATTATCTTATGTTTAGAAAATCCTCACTAGAGCTTACTAAACACCTTCAAACCTATAGGAGGACAATTAAAGAGACAAAGCCTTACAAAGGAAGACAGAAAATAAAAAGAATAAGTGAATGTTGAAAACTGAGCTTACTTAGTATAAAATAAAAAATGTTAGTAATTTATAGGCTGCAAAGGGTTCCAAAGGACTGTCAATGCCAGGGGTGAAAGGGGATAAGCTCCCACTTTTGAAGAAATGCTCCCATGGCTTGCATCTCTAAATGCCACTGACAGTCAAATCCAGCTGAACCTGTTCTTACAAACTAACAGAAGAAGGGATGAAAGGCTGAACACTGGCACCTCAAAACCAGTTTTGCTTCATGTTGATGGGATACATCAGCCTGAATAATGCAATCCATCTAAGAGAAGGAAAACCAAACTTCCACTTAATGGCGATACTCCCCCGTGTGGGTATCGGAGCTTGGAAATGACTAAAAGTAATAATAAACCCACTGGCTTTCCACTTGCATTGTACTAAGATGAATAATAGTGGACCTCCCCCTTCCCCTCTAAGTGCTTTTTGATGGAGGTCTGGACTGCACTACTCCAGACAGAGGTCTACGTCTCACTACGCTCTACTACTGGATAAAAACCCATCAAGATTTTTCTGGAACTGGTGAATGTGATAGCGTGAAGGGTCCTGGGTTTGAGTTTTTTGGCACACTTTAAGCCATGTCGTGCCCGTAATCTTTCGTAATTTTTCGATTTGTTGTACTAAAATCAAACAAAATTCCTTACAAAGCTATTCAACTAATATCTTTAAATTATAGATTTAACTTCATTCAGCATTATTTCCACTAATTAATACAAATTAACAACTCTTAGTTTAGGACTATTTTGTCTCACTTATCCTTATAATTATATTTAATATTATTTAGTCTATATTTAGAATCTATATCCTTAGATTTTAGATCAGTCTTAGACTTAGACTCTAATTAATGCTTTAGATCTACTAATCATCTACTATTACTACTAATAATAACTAATAGTAATATTCTATATAGTTAGTTATAAACATAAATATTTGATCTAGAATTAGATCTAGATCTAGAATTAGATCTGGATATAGTCTAGGTCTATATTTTAAATAAACCATTTGATTGTCATTGTAAATTAGCTTTCACTTATCTTATCTTATATAATACAGACGTTACTTCAAAAAAGAAGATGATTACGTCCTACGCGTCATGCATTTAGTCAAGCATATTAACCAATGACTTAAATTCTGCCAAGTCACTGGTTTTCCTGGCTAGCTCAGGCAACCCATTCCATGCTCTAATAGCACCAGGGAAGAAGGAGTATTTGTACAAATTTGTCCTAGCATATGGGACGAGGAATGTGCCTTTATCTTTGTGTCTTTCAGAGTATTTTATTAAATTTTGTTTTTGTATTTGAAGATTATGGTTCAGTGTTTTATGTATTATTGCTACTTTACTTTTGAGCCTTCTGTCCTGAAGGCTTTCTAAATTTAGTGATTTTACTAAAGGTGTTACTCTAGTCAAATGTGAATATTCATTTGTTATGAATCTCACTGCTCTATTTTGTGTCTGTTCTAGTTTCTTAATGTTTTCTTGAGTTGAGGGGTCCCAAACAGAGGATGCATATTCTATTATTGGTCTAACCAAGGTTAAATAACATTTTAGTTTTATGTTCTTATTTGATTTATAGAAATTTCTTTTAATAAATCCTAATGCTTTGTTTGATTTTTTTGTAGTTTCATCAATATGTGGATTCCATGACAGTTTTTCATTTATTATAACACCTAGGTATTTTGCGCTTTTAGTCTGTGTTACTGGTTTGCCATGAATAAGATAAGTGGAATTAATTTGTTTTAGTTTTTTTGTTACTCTTAACAACTGACATTTTTCTGGGTGTAAAGACATGCTCCAATTTGATTCCCATTTCTGTAATTCATCTAATTCTCTTTGTAAAATATCTGTGTCTTGTGTTGTTTTTATTGTTCTATATATTATGCAATCGTCTGCAAATAATCTGACTTTTGTTCCTGAAGTAATGCTATTTGGTAAATCATTTATGTAAATTAAAAATAGTAGTGGACCCAAGACTGTTCCTTGAGGTACACCTGAGTTTACTGTTATCGGTGTTGATTTAGAGCCATTTATTATTACAGTTTGTTCTCTCCCTATCAGAAAGTCTTTAATCCACTGATGCAGTGGACCATTAATGCCGAAATATTTTAATTTTTTAAGCAAGCTATGGTGGTGAACTTTGTCAAAAGCCTTAGAAAAATCTAGTAAGATAGCATCTATTTGTTCACTATTATCTAAACCTTTTGAAAAATCATCAATTAGTCCTATTAGTTGTGTTTCACATGATCTATATTTCCTAAAGCCATGTTGGTATGGTGTGAGGACATTATGTTTGTCTAAGTGGTTTATGATGTTGCTACATATTATGTGTTCTAGGATTTTACATGTGATGCTGGTAAGTGATACTGGTCTGTAGTTTCCTGGGTCAGATTTTTCTCCTTTTTTAAATTAGCTTCTTTCCAGTCCTTTGGTACTCTGCCCTGGTTAAGTGAAGCCTGAAAGAGTATTTTGAACACTGGGGCTAGCTCATTACTTAGTTCTTTGAGTAATCTAGCTGGAATACCATCAGGTCCAGAAGCTTTATTTGGTTTGGTGTTGGCTAATAGTTTTTGAATTCCATTTTCTTGTACTACTATATCTTCTATGTTGTCTACTTGGCTCAAATTCAGTAATATGTCTTTGTCTCCTGGGGCTGAGAATGCTGATGCAAAGTATTTGTTTAGAATGTTTGCTTTAGTTTCATTATCATTATGTATTATGTTATGTTCATCTTTTAATGGCGCTACGCCTGTTGTTTCCATTTTCTTAGACTTAATGTATGACCATAGGTTTTTGTTGTTTTCTTTAGATATTACATTGTTTATGTATTCCCTCTGCAGTTGTCTGCTTACTTTTTGGGTTAAGTGTTTAATTTTTATATACTTTTTGTAAACTCTTTCTGCATTAGTTTCTTTAAATTTTCTATATAGGTTTTCCTTCTGTTTACAAAGCTTCTTTAGTCTATTATTAAACCAGCATTTATTTATTTTGTTTGATGTGTATTTAGTTGGTATATGATTTTCTATAATGCTTTTTAGACTTAACTTAGGCATTGTAAACCTTAAACTAGACTTAGACTAGACCTTTAAAAACTAAAATCAACAACAGTCATCATGAAATTGCTATGGCTAATTATCCTAATAATTACTAAATACACACTAGCTGAACACAGAACTAGATCTTCCTCAGTCAACACTAAACTAAACTTAAAAAGGAAACAACAGTCATAATCAATCATCACACTTTAGATCAATGCAACTTCAAAAATAACCTAACATACACATCCATAACATTAAAGAAGATTACCCATCACAAATGGAAGTTCTCAATCAGACACAGCAGAAATAAATACCTATCACTGTTAATATTAATAGCAGGAGATGTAGAGTCAAATCCAGGGCCTAGATCTAAAGATAGATGCAACATTTGCAAAAAAGTATGCACCATGAAACAGAAAGCCATTCAATGTGACACCTGCGATGAATGGTACCATGCATCATGTCTCCATATGAATACACCTGTGTATTATGCCTTAGACACATCATGGCACTGTGTACGTGTGGGTTACATCAGGACTGTTTGATTCCTTTAATGCGGACACTTCTAACCCATACAACATCCTAAACACCATCCCAAACCAAACTCACCAACCACTAGCCAGATCCACTCCTGTTAAACCTAAATCTACTAAAATTAATATAACAGCCTCACTAAACAAACCTACTAAAAAAGTAATACCAAAATACCTTACAACCTTAGTAATAAATTTTCAAAGCATTAGGAACAAAACAGCAGACTTAGAAATTTTATTAGAATGTGAGAAACCAGACATAATTGCAGGAACAGAAACTTAGCTACATCCTGAAATTTATAATGCAGAAATTTTCAATAGTAATTATGAAATTTTTAGAAAAGATAGGGCTGATAATCATGGAGGAGTTCTTTTAGCAATAAAAAACACTCTTATAGCAGAAGAAATTACCTTACCTAACTCAAAAAATATAGAATCAACATTTTGTAAAATTAATACCACCTCAACATCCCTAATAATAGGCAGCATTTACAGACCACCAAATTCTAGTTTAGAATACATGCAGGAACTATCTAATCAGATTACTACACTTAAAGAGACAAATAAAAAAGCAGTTTTTTGGATTATGGGTGATTTCAACCTACCTGATATAAATTGGAAAACACTAACCATAGATAAACACCAAAACCTTAAGGACATAAATGAGCTTTTCATAGAAAATTTACACAACCAAGTTTAGATCAAATCATTAAAAAGCCAACTAGATTAAACAACACATTAGATCTCTTCTTAACCAACAGACCTGGATTAGTAGTTGATTATGATATTATCCCTGGTCTATCAGACCATGAGATCATAAAAATACACAGTCAGATAAAAGCAGTAGACAATACAAAACCCAAAAGAAAAATTTTACTCTGGAATAAATGTAACCTAACACAACTACACCATGCTCATTAAACTTTCAACAAACATTCTTATTATAAAAAGACATTAACCAACCAGTCGATGACCTCTGGAATTTCATTAAAAACTATTTTAAAAGCATTATAGAAAATCATATACCAACTAAATACGCATCAAACAAAATAAATAAATGTTGGTTTAAGAAGCTTTGTAAACAGAAGGAAAACCTATATAGAAAATTTAAAGAAACTAAGGCAGAAAGAGTTTACAAAAAGTATATAAAAATTAAACACTTAAACCAAAACGTAAGCAGACAGCTGCAGAGTGAATACATAAACAATGTAATATCTAAAGATAACAACAAAAACCATATTACTTAATTTGAACCAAGTAGACAACATAGAAGATATAGTAGTACAAGAAAATGGAATTCAAAAACTATTAGCCAACAACAAACCAAATAAAGCATCTGGACCTGATGGTATTCCAGCTAGATTACTCAAAGAACTAAGCAATGAGCTAGCCCCAGTGTTCAAAATACTCTTTCAGGCATCGCTTAACCAGGGCAGAGTACCAAAGGACTGGAAAGAAGCTAATTTAAAAAAGGAGAAAAATCTGACCCAGGAAACTACAGACCAGAATCACTTACCAGCATCACATATGTAAAATCCTAGAACACATAATATGTAGCAACATCATAAACCACTTAGACAAACATAATGTCCTCACCCCATACCAACATGGCTTTAGGAAATATAGATCATGTGAAACACAACTAATAGGACTAATTGATGATTTTTCAAAAGGTTTAGATAATAGTGAACAAATAGATGATATCTTACTATATTTTTCCAAGGCTTTTGACAAAGTTCACCACCATAGTTTGCTTAAAAAATTAAAATATTTCGGCATTATTGGTCCACTGCATTAGTGGATTAAAGATTTTCTGATAGGGAGAGAACAAACTGTAATAATAAATGGCTCTAAATCAACACCGATAACAGTAAACTCAGGTGTACCTCAAGGAACAGTCTTGGGTCCACTACTATTTTTAATTTACATAAATGATTTACCAAATTGCATTACTTCAGGAACAAAAGTCAGATTATTTGCAGACGATTGCATAATATATAGAACAATAAAAACAACACAAGACACAGATATTTTACAAAGAGAATTAGATGAATTACAGAAATGGGAATCAAATTGGAGCATGTCTTTCCACCCAGAAAAATGTCAGTTGTTAAGAGTAACAAAAAAACTAAAACAAATTAATTCCACTTATCTTATTCATGGCAAACCAGTAAAACAGACTAAAACTGCAAAATACCTAGGTGTTATAATAAATGAAAAACTGTCATGGAATCCACATATTGACGAAACTATAAAAAAATCCAACAAAGCATTAGGGTTTATTAAAAGAAATTTCTATAAATCAAATAAGAACATAAAACTAAAATGTTATTTAACCTTGGTTAGGCCAATAATAGAATATGCATCCTCCGTTTGGGACCCCTCAACTCAAGAAAACATTAAGAAACTGGAACAGACACAAAATAGAGCAGTGAGATTCATAACAAACGAATATTCACATTTGACTAGAGTAACACCTTTAGTAAAATTTCTATAAATCAAATAAGAAAATAAAACTAAAATGTTATTTAACCTTGGTTAGGCCAATAATAGAATATGCATCCTCCGTTTGGGACCCCTCAACTCAAGAAAACATTAAGAAACTGGAACAGACACAAAATAGAGCAGTGAGATTCATAACAAACGAATATTCACATTTGACTAGAGTAACACCTTTAGTAAAATTTCTATAAATCAAATAAGAAAATAAAACTAAAATGTTATTTAACCTTGGTTAGGCCAATAATAGAATATGCATCCTCCGTTTGGGACCCCTCAACTCAAGAAAACATTAAGAAACTGGAACAGACACAAAATAGAGCAGTGAGATTCATAACAAACGAATATTCACATTTGACTAGAGTAACACCTTTAGTAAAATCACTAAATTTAGAAAGCCTTCAAGACAGAAGACTCAAAAGTAAAGTAGCAATTATACATAAAACACTGAACCATAATCTTCAAATACAAAAAAAACATTTAATAAAATACTCTGAAAGACACAAAGATAAAGGCTCATTCCTCGTCCCATATGCTAGGACAAATTTGTACAAATACTCCTTCTTCCCTAGTACTATTAGAGCATGGAATGGTTTGCCTGAGCTAGCCAGGAAAACCAGTGACTTGGCAGAGTTTAAGTCATTGGTTAATATGCATGACTAAATGCATGACGCGTAGGACGTAATCATCTTCTTTTTTGAAGTAACGTCTGTAAGATATAAGATTCTTATTTTAGTCTTGTTTGAGATATGAGGAGATTTCCATGTTGGTTTTAGCTGTGTAAATGTCTGATGCACTAAATACTTCCATCTTTCAAGCTGTTCATTTATTGAAGAAAGTATTTTTCCATATTTGTCTCAGACGGGAACTTTGCAATTACCCTTTTTGGTACTAAGAAGTTTGGTGATTTTTGTACAGTTGTTTTATATTTTCTTTTTGGTGCTTCTTCTGCCTTATCTGTGAGATTATTGTAAAATGATCGTTTGTCCTGTCTTAGCATTTTGGTGACTTTTTGTGAAACTGCTTGGTAGTCTTGTTTGGATTGTTTCTTGTGGTTTCTTGTTTTAACTAGGTTAACTGCCTGTTTAGTATGTTTCCTCTCTTCAATTAATTTCCATGCCGCATAACTAATCCAGTGTTTTTTCTTCTTAGGGTTAAGGCTTAGTACTTCATTGCTTGTTTCAGTAATAATTTCTTTGAAATTTTGCCAAGATTTATCAACGCTTTGTTCGGGTTTGAGTTTGAGTTTTGGCACATCGGCAAAGTTTAGGCCATGTCGTGCCCGTAATCACTCAAGGGTTACCGTCCCTTCATACCACAAGACCTAAGTTTTATATACTTAAGTCATTAAAACCAAGGTCCATTCACAATTAAAATAGTAAAGGTAGTAAAAATTTAATAATTTAATCAAAATCTTTGGTAAATATTAAATGTCACAATTTCACAAATCAAACCTTTGCAGACAACCCCACCTCCTGGACAAAGCCCAGTACCTTCCCAGGGTCGACATAGTCGAATAGTATTTTTAAGTTGTGTGCTCTAAAAAATTTCCTCTGAATATCCTGGTATCTAGGGCAATCAATGAGGATATGTTCCCCGGTGAGATGAGAGTCACAGTACTCACGAAATGGAGGCTCCTCTCTCCTCAGCATAAAGGAGTGCATGATGTAGGTGTGGCCAATCCTAAGTCTGGACATGGCCTTGCTTCCATGCCTTGTCAGACCCTTAGATGTGGGCGGCCACCTGACATCCGCAACAATCTGTCTGCGTTTGTTGTGGGTCTCAGCCTCCCACCAATCCTGCCCCTCTCAATAGGTGGCAGAGGCAATACTCTGTCTCAGGTCTGAGCAGGGAATTTAGGTTCCTGACACCACTTGATTTAGGGCTCTTTTTGCTACTCTGTCTGCCATTTCATTTCCCTCTATGCCCAAATGGGAGGGGATCCAGATGATGGTGACAACCCTATGGTCAGCTGTTAATTGGTCCAAAAGCTTTAGGCTCTTATGTACCATTGGAATGTCAGTCTTCGTCCACCCCAAAGCTTGCAATGCAGATTTGGAGTCAGAGCATATCATAAATTTTCTCCTGTCTGATGCTTTTATGGCCATGAGTGCAAGTGATATTGCATGTAATTTGGCTGTAAAGATGGAGCATCCCTCGGGGAATCCACGAGAGATTGTTTTGTTCTGAAAAGAGCAGGCACACGCGAACTTTCCATCCATTTTGGATCTGTCAGTGTAAATGGTGCCACAATCTCTGTAGCTATCCTACATTTCCCTACAGTGGACTTGTAGTGTGCTTGGGTCTGTATTTTTGTTACAACACAAGACTCTTCGAAATAATAATACACTCTCAGGTTTTACTATATAAATACTTTAATATTACAACAAATTATGTAAACATGATCATTTCATTTCTCTTCCTGTCCATTTCTCCCGGCTTCCCCTTTTTAACATCCCTTCCATTCATTACACAAATTCGCACCATTATTCATGCACACGTAACACCCCCCTTGTTTGCCAAGTTCGATGTACAACGAACGTCTTTTAAATATCAAATAAAATTATAAACCACTGTTCAATATAATTATATTATCTTCATTAATTCTCATTCTTTTAAACCAGGTAAAAACCAACAACAACAAAAAAAAAAAAAAACTCCAACAGCAACATTAAATATCACCATTCTCTACCTTATTATTTTAGGTTCAAAATTACTTACATCCATCCCAATGTATAATGTCCAGACTTCCCCAACGAACAAATCAGAGTAAATCTCATAATTCACATTTATAAACTATAATTAACTATGTAACTGTAATACTATATTTTAAATTTCTAACAATGGTTTCATCAAATTCTCAATATAACACCATATATTAATATCTCGACACCTCACACATGTAACAAAGCTTCGTCAATCCACACAGTCTTCGATTACATCAAAATGATTTTACTGACATTATTCTTTTGACCAACAAACAGAAACTAAATTGACGTGGCCTAGCTCCTTTCCTTACTTCCATTTCTTTTCCTTCTTAGGTACACCGTGATAATGTGTCAGCTATCACATTGTCTTTCCCTGGTATTGTCCTGACCTCAAAGTTATAATCCATAAGTTGCAATGCCCACCTGGCTATTCTGTTGTTCCCTAGTTTATTTGTATTAATGAAGGCTAAGGGAGCGTGATCCGTCCATAGTTCAACTTTAGCTCCCATTAGATAGAACCCTAATTTTGTTATACACCATACAATGGCTAGTCCCTCCTTTTCAATGGTGGCATATTTCAACTCAGCTGCTGTCAGTTTTCTACTCACATATAAAACAGGATGTGGGACACCATTCCATTTTTGCATTAGACAGCCTCCTATTGCAATGGCTGATGCATCTGTAGCCAAAATAAATTCCTTAGTATTGTCAGGTAATTTCAAAATCGGTGCCCCAGAAAAGAAAGTTTTAATTATGTCCAGTGCTTCTTGACATTCTTCCGTCCACACTATATTGTTAGATTTTCCTTTCTTTGTTAGATTTGTCAGTGGTTCAATTATTTCTGAAAACTTTTCTATAAAAGTTGCATAGACCCAAAAGGCTTCTAATTTGATTCTTTGTCTTTGGTACCTTAATGTCCAATATTTTTGATACTGTTTCTTCCAGTGGTGTAATGTACTTATTTTTAATCTTATACCCCAAAAATGAAATTTCACTGAGGCCAATTTTTATCTTTGTTGGTTTCAATGTTAAATTGTTTTCTTTGATAATTTTAAAAACCTCTCCAAGGCTTTGTATATGCTCATCCCATTGCTCACTAAAAATGCATATATCATCTAAATAACAAATTGTGTCTCTTCTATGGCTGAATAATTTGGCCATCATTCTGTTAAACGTGGCTGGAGCATTTACCAAACCAAAGCTCATCACATTCCATTGATATATGCCTGAAGGTGTCTTAAACCGATAAAGGTTTAGCTTCTTGTTTTAGAGGTACTTGCCAGTATCCTCTAGACAGATCCAACATGCTAAAAATCTTTGCATTTTTTAGCTTAGTAAACATTTCTTCTGCTTGTGGCATTGGAAATGGATCAAATTGTGTGACTTTATTCAACTGTCGATAATCCACACACAATCTTAAGTTGCCACACTTTTTTTTTAACAAGCACGACTGGTGCAGCACATGGTGAAATACATGGTTCTATCAATCCAAGTGTTAGTAGCTCATCAATTTCCTTCTGTAATGTTCCTCTATGGTGTAATGGGATCGTATATTGTGGCAGTTTATTCGGAACTTTGCCAGTTAACTTGATGTCATGTTCTATAATAATTGTTTTACCGGGTAAATCCATAAAAATATTCTTAAATAGTGACTTGATTTCTTTAGCTCTTTCAAGAGAAACTCCTTTCACCGTGACATCCTTCCATGTTTGCCTACTTTCTGTTGCCAGTGTCTCTATTGATCTAAACGTTTCCTCTGTCTCCGTTTCTTCCGTCACATAGGCACCCATTGTCATTGACTCATCTTTACTCCTTTCTTCACTTCTTTGTCTTGGTCTAAACTCTTTTAACAAATCCACATGAAATATTTTTAACATCGAATCAATGTCTATTTCATAATCCATTTCGCTAATTTTCCTTGCTACTTTGTATGGTCCCAGCCAATTTGTGCCCAAAGCATTATTATTATCCTTATGTAAGACCAAAACATCTTGTCCTACCTCTAATTCCGTCATTTTTCTATGTTCATTCACTCTGGAACGTGTTAATTCATTTCTCTCTAGCACCTGTCTATCTGCTTCTTCACATGCCTTTATAACCTGATTTCTTGTTTCTGTCACAATATCATAACTGTCATTAGTTACTACATGAGCATGTGGGATTATCAAATCTTTCAATATTGTCATTGGACCTCGTGGATTTCCTCCATAAATCATTTGAAATGGTGAAAACCCTGTTGTTTCATTACGACTCTACCTATATGCAAATAGTATTGACAGTATTGCCATATCCCACTCTTTGGGTTTATCATATTATTATTTATCATATCATATTTATCATATTACTTTATATAATGCTTTCTTTAGATTGAGATTAAAACGTTCACAAGTGCTCTGTGGATAATACGAGGTTGTAAACCTTTGCTGGATCCCAAACATGTTCAAGAATGTTGTAGCCAATTGACAGTTGAATTGAGTGCCCCTATCTGACAATATTTGTCTAGGAAATCCAAATCTTGTAAACAACGTATATAATGCTTGTACTATGTCTCTGGCTTCAATTCGTTTGAGTGGGATAGCTTCCGGCCATCTGGAGCACACGTCTGTCACAGATAGGATATAACGGTGACCCCTATTTGATACCACTGGCATTGGACCGATTAAATCAATCGCTATTTTACTAAATGGTCTATCTGGTACATCCATCCTTTGTAATGGTGCTTTTATGTTTCTTGCTCCTTTTCTAGAACGTAGTTGGCACGAAGTCACATAACTTTTTATGTCCTTATTAATTGATGGCCAATAAAAATTCTGAAATATTCTTTGTTTCGTTTTGTGTAGTCCCAGATGTTCTGTGTGTGCTATATCGTGTCCAGTTTTAAATTACAAGCTGTCTGAATTCTCTGGGTACCACAAACTGGATTACTTTTTTTCCATGCCATTCAATCTCTCTAACAAGAGTTCCTCTTTCTACATAGAATCTTCCTCCTCTACCTCCTTTCTTTGCTAGTTGGCGTAACTCTGGATCATTTTTTTGTTTTGTGATAAATTTTTCTTTGTTAAATCCTATGTCTTTGATTTCAATTGTTTCTGTGTTTTCATGTTGTTCTTCATCTTGCTATTTTCCCTTAGTTGATAACTCAAACAATTTTGCTAAATCTCCTTCATCCACATCTTTACTACAAGATCGAGTAGTGGCCATTCCACAACAATTTTTCCAATCTTCTATCTCATTTTCCGTGCACTTCTTTATGTTTGGTATATTACCAATAATCAAATCAATTTGATCATGATCTATAACACATGCCTCTACGATCCCTGTATAATGCGATGTTTTAATGTTCTTTCGGGTCACGGGTAATCGAACTGTTTTACCATCAAACATAATACATGCTTTGCTTTTTCCAGTATATTCGTGATCTTCGACCAATTTCCGGTTTATTCCAACAATAGTGCTCCCATTGTCCCTTATCGTTCTGGCAGCCTTACTTCCTACAAATGTTTGAAAACAATCTAGACTTCCTGAGCTCGACAACAACGACAAACTTTGATCTCTTATATTTCTTCCGCTGTCATATCTTCCTTGTCTGTTTCCTTGATATCGCCCTCTGTAGCTATTATACTGGCCTTGTCTACTATCTATTTGGCTCCTTCCTTGTCCTCTAAACCTTTTCAGTCCTTCATATCTTAATCTTCTATTGTTGCTATAACTGTCTTGTGTTTCTCTAGCTCTATTAAATGCTACTCTCTAGCTCTATTAAATGCTACTATTTCTTCAATATCATTACCTCTGTTTTTTCAGGATGTGCCACTTTGTAAGCCCTTATTAATTTTACAATCTCATCTACAGATTTTGGCTTTCTCTTCAGCAGGAATATTTTTAGTTCGTCCTGACTCTCATAAATGACTTAATCCAGCATAAGAAATACTTTTAGTCCATCAAACATCTTCTCTATTTTTGATGACTCTGTCCAATTGTCAAAGTAGCTTTTCATCTAGTCTAAAAATGTCTGGGGATCCTCGTTGGTTTTCAATGGTGCACTTAACATATTGTTGACGATAAAACGCCTCAGTTTTTCAAAATGTTCGTAGTAATTGTTCCTTTACTATTTGGTAATTATTCTGATTCATGCAAATCTTTGATGGTACCTCTGCTGCAAATGACTTCAATAACAAAAATGTCCATTTATCTTCAGGTAAAGCCAATTCTTTCATTTCAATTTCAAACTTCTTTAAGAAAATATCTATGTCTATTTTATTCTCATCAAACATTGTACCTTTATATTTTGCCAATTTATTTCCAGACACGTCATTTTTCTTTCCAGTACCTTCATCTTTAGCTTTTTCTTTTTTTATTGCCAACTTTTCTTTCTCTATGGCTAACCTTTCTTTCTCCATAGCTAGCTTCTCTTTCTCAATTTCTTTATCCGTAACTAATTTCTCTTTACTGATAGCCAACTTCTCTTTCTCTATTTCTTTATCCATAGATAATTTCTCTTTATCAATAGTTAACTTCTCTTTCTCTCTTTCTTTTTCCATGACTAACTTCTCTTTCTCTCTTTCTTTTTCCATGGCTAACTTCTCTTTCTCTATTTCCTTTTCCATGGCTAGTTTCTCCCTTTCTTATTAATCTTTCTTGTACATATTTTCTCAGCTCTGTTCCTTCTAATTCCAATAGTCTCCCTTCTTCTTTCAAAGCAACTATCTCAGCTTTATCCGCCATTTGTAAATTTTCTTTATAGAGTTATCTGACCATGTCAATTAAATATATTTGATTCTCATATACTTAATGCCTGGACCCGACAATGATCATATCTAAATGTAATGTAATGAAACAAACGTTTACTGTCATTCGAATCCAAATATGTATCTACTTTCCAGAATACTCTTCTTCCTGCTGATATAGCTTCCAAAACTTTTGCATATTCTCCGCCGGTGATATGTGTATTTCGTTGTTAGTCTATATGCCGTAGTCAGTGTATATCCGTTGGTCCTAACTGGGCACTGTTCTCCACCGTAGTCAAAATTCACTATTGTTGCCCACAGCAGTGCTAATAATCGTACAAATTTCCATCAAGATTGAATGTTAAAGGTTATTGTTGAGAACTATGACCAGCCAGAATAATGAACATGTACTTCAGCAGCCACTAACCTAATTTTTTTTAAAATTAACAATAAATTCATAACACATCCAAATACAGTGGGTAATCCCTGCCGTTTTTACATTGGTGAATGTAGAGAATCAGCCTTCATAATAATTATAATGATATAAATCTAGATTTAAATGTTAAGCCAATTGATTAACTCAGCAATAATGTTTTTAGTTAAGTTTCAACTAAAGGTTTATGTTTACCAGTGAATTTAGAACGTAGTTTTAGAGGTCTAGATGACGCTCACTCTCTCAATCTTAATAGCTCTAGAGATCTATAGATTTTGTTACACTTTGTAGTAATAGTAATACCTCAGTAGACAGGAATTAGATACCGATATAACGCAGGTCTTGCCCCACGTTGGGCGCCACTTGTTACAACACAAGACTCTTCAAAATAATAAGACACTCTCAGGTTTTATTCTAGAAATACTTTAATATTATAACAAGTTACATAAACATGAACATTTCATCTCTCTTCCTGTCCATTTCTCCCGGCTTCCCCTTTTTAACATCCCTTCCATTCATTACACAAATTCGCAACATTATTCATGCACACCTTGCTGCGCTACGACCGTAACAATTTTCTTTTTTGAAATTAAGAATGGATAAATTTAGTTTGGGTTTATTCATCAACCAAGGAGGGTTCTGTGCCAAATATGGAGTCAAAAGCAGGGTTTGTGGGGTTGGATTTTAGCTTGACTATATACTGCATTGCAAGCTTTTTCATTCTTATGTCCATGGGGAGTTCTCCAGCCTCCACGTGGAGACTTGGGATTGGTGATGTACAAAACATGCTGAATCCTGAGACTCAGGGCATCATTTTGTATGGGTTCCAGTATTTCTAAGTAAGATTTCCTAGCTGTTCCATATATTATGGATCCATAGTCAGCATTTTGTATGGGCTCCAGTATTTTAAGGTATGATTTCCTAGCTGCTCCATAAATTATGGATCTATAGGCTAACTTGGATCAGATCAGGCGGATCAGACTCCGATATAGCATCAGCAAAGTATCTCTGTCAGCTCCCCAGTCCGTATTGCTGAGTACTCTGAGTGTGTTTGTAAGCAGGTGGTCACAGTATCACACTTCTGACACCAGTTTTCTGTAAGCAGCTCAGGAGGCGCTGGACTTTGCCTGCTACACAGAATTATATTTACAGACAGCAAGCAGATGGTAGCGCTACTGGGTGGGTTCAATCTGTGCACCTCTATCTGTGACCAAGGGGCTAGAGTCACCTAAGCAACCAGACAACACAACATTAAACTAAACTAAAAAAAGACAAGAGAAACTTTATTTAAAAATAACACTAAAAATGAACTTTATTTACATAAATATATAGCAGAGATGGGTCAATAACGAAATATAATAATCTATATACACTAATTGCTAACTACTAACCACAACCCTCTTGAACTATGCTACAACAAACACTAAACTTAGCCAAAAAAAATTACAACAAATTACCAGATCTACATTAAATCTACATTAACACCTCAATAAGAAACAAGTATTATAAACCTACAATAGAAAAAACACTTTACTGCAATGGAAACTAGATTAATCAAGACCTATATAATTTATATATGAACTGGCAAAGGCACCGCAGGCAGCTGTTGCACAGCCTGCAGTTAGGCAGGCAGTTAGTTAGACAGGAATTATAGCAGGCGGTCCCAGCTGAATTTACACAATATCAAAACTAACAATCACAACCACTCACTGAACAAGAGCAAAAAGGGACCCAACATGGTTATTGAACTGCCTATAACTGCTCAGCACGAACATAGGAGAGCTTGACGTCACACCAATTCCCTAGCACTAATCTGGACAATCTATTCTCTAATTTGTGCTAAGCCATACACTCCAACAAAATTCTAGCAAATTATTAATGGACTGTATAACATTATACATCAAAATAAACTGCAAGAAATGGGGAATCCTACAAATTAAATCTTACACAAATCCAAAAAGGAAGATAAAAGTTATTTATATTCTAAACGCACATATTAAACATATACCGTTTATAGACCTACACTTAAACTGAAATTAAGAAATAACTACCAATCGAACATTGGAGCTAAAGACAAAAATAAGTAAAACTAATCAGGGACAAAAAATAGGAAAAGGTATCTACAGCTAGTTAACAATTTTAAATACTACTTTTCATTTACGGATAAAGCACAAATGACACAAAAACTAGTAGCAGAAAGTAACCAATGGCGGGAATAACTATTCTATACAAAAAAGAAAAGACACTAAATTACATATTTCTAGCACTGGCCTGGATAAATTACAAGACTAAAAATAGACAAAAAATAGACTTTAGAGCACAAGCTCACATGTTTAATGACTTTAGGCATTTCTTTTACAGTTCTTTAATGTGGGGGAGAAAATTCTATTGCTGGGCAGCTTCATTTTTAGTTTGGCAACAACTAGGTGGTGGTCTGAGCCAATATCTGCTCCTCTTCTGTTTTGTACATCTAGTAATGTGCTTCTCCAGTTGCGACGTAAGGTAATGTGGTCGATTTGATTCTCTGTCTTATTGTCTGGTGAGACCCATATCACTTTGTGGCATTTTTTGTGGGAAAAATGTTGCATCCTATCACTAATTCATTAAATGTGCAGAAGTCTGCAAACATTTCTCCATTTTCATTTATGGTGCCAAGTCCATGGGTGACCATACTTTTCTCTCTCTCTCTCTCTCTGTTGTCACTTCCCACTTTGGCATTCATGTCTCCCATGATGATCAAAACATCTCTTGTAGGTGTTTTGTCAACTATACTTTGCAGTTGGTCATAAAATGTATTTTTTGTCAGTATCACTTGCAAGTTTATTGGTGGGAGCATAGCACATAATGATGTGAGCATTTTTGAACTTACACAAAATTTGGCTCCAATTATTCATTCCCATTCTAAAAGACTTTTGAAAGCTTCCTTGTTTAGTAATAGTGCTACACAATTTTCATGAAAGTCATCTGCTTTTTCCTTTACAGAGAAGAGAAGGGTTTCTCCTGAATGCAGTCTTGTTTCACCAAATATGTTCCATCGAACTTCAATCATTCCCAGGATCTGTAGTTTGTAGTTGGCCATTTCATTGGCAAATTGTTCACATCTACCTGGTTCCAGTAAAGTACGGACATTCCATGTTCCCAAGTTAAATGCTGCCTTCTGTATGAGGAAGTGTTTCTTTTTCCTTGGTTTAAATAGAGTGGTCGGCTTTACAGGAATCGTTCGACTTTCCCTGCACAGCTTCATAAGTCTCCTTTGTGAAGCTCTACTCTCGCCTCTGACTATGTTTAGTGTTTGTGTTTTTGCTCTGGTTTCTGTAACACTATTTTTTTTCCATGGACAGGTTGTTAGCCTATCGCACAACCACTATGTCCTGGGGAATGAGATGCATCTTTTGTCAGGCCTCTTACCTAACAGACCTGTCCGGCTTTGTAGTATCTGCCAGGAGCGATGTGCTCCCACCGGTATAGCTCTGAGGGTCATTGAGGCACTCAAGCTGCCACACCATGGCAAGGTAAGTGCATCAGGTGACAGTTCCCCCAAAATAAACACTTTGAAATAAGTGCACCCTGCAGCGATTACTGCTCAATCTTCCAAGCCAAAATTGAGGCCATAACCATAGCATTGCAGACAGTTGAAAATAAATTATATGAAGGAGTACAATCACCATCAGATATTAATGTCTTTACAGACTCCCAATCCATTCTGCAAGCACTTAACAGCAGCACCCCAACAGCCCAAGAGAGTTGACAATACTAATTGTGATAATAATCAGATGATGTCAAAATTAAATATCAATATCACATCACAGTGGATCCCTGGCATCATGGGAAATGAAAAAGCAGATAAACTAACAAAGGCAGGATCATCTATGGAACAACCAGATAGACCTGTTAACTAAGTAACCTTAAGGTCAATGTTAGTCAACAATCACAAAGAGGAGTGGCTCAACTAATGAGCAGTTATACAGGGCATGCATATAATTAAACCCCACACTTTAAAGAATAGGGTTCAATTATTAAGATTGTATTACGTGAAAAAAAAAAGATTAAGATTAATTTATATTGTTAATGGAATAATTTAAATTGACATTTCACACATTGCACGCAGCAGTTTTAGTCATTCTATAGAATGCCTAGGCATTCTATACATTGCCTGGGCAAAATGGGCATTCTATACATTCTCTGGATTTCACACCTTGCGATAACATTAACTAAGTGCAAGGGGGAGTATTTTTTTTTTTACATGAAAAACTGTACTCGCATATTTTCATACAAAATACAGAAAATAGCATAATAGGCATGCCTTTGTTTCTGCAACATTGTCATTGCTGGAAGTGGTAATGGATATTAGCACTCCACTAGTTATAAAATGGAGGCGCTGTGGTAAAAGCGCTTGGCTTCCAAACCGGGGGTCCAGGGTTCAAACCCTGGTGAAGACTAGGATTTTTTATTTCGGGATCTTTTGGTGCCTCTGAGTCCACCCAGCTCTAATGGGTACCTGACATTAATTGGGGAAAATAAAGGCGGTTGGTCGTTTGGCTGGCCACAATGATGCCCTCGTTAACCATAGGCCACAGAATCAGAAGACCTTTACATCATCTGCCCTATAGACCACAAGGTCTGAAAGGATAACCTTTTTTTTAGTTATAAAATGCTTCTTAATGTGTCTCAAAATAGCCTCTGACAACCAGTCCAACTCCTGGCCTTCATGTGTGGCTCAGATATTGAGTCCAGCCGAACTGTTTTCACTAGCAGAAGGGGCAAAGGCAATTAACTGGCACCTAAACCAGTAAGCTTTGGGCAGGAGGGACACATTAGCTATGGCTGGCTACCAACCTAGGAGAAGGAAAACTGAATTCAAACCTCTGCTGTCTCGCAGCTATAGCCAATCATGGTAAAGGCTTCTGGAGTCAAGGCTGAGAAAAAATCAGGAGCCGGCAGTTAGCAACACTCAGTGCTACACCCTGGCAGAGCCTGTGATGCTGCTGACCCCAAACTGTATTAGCACTTGCCTTTCCTTTGGATACATCAGGTGCATGAAGAGAGGGGAATTTATGTGTGGTTGACATTGTTCTGACATCAGCTAATGCCCAGGCATTCATTTTATTTCCATAGTCACTTCATGAATAAAGGAGGCCATAATAAAAAAAAAAAAAAGGCATACCTTTAAAACCCTTATCTTGTGGTCGAGTGTGTCTAAGTCATTTAGAGCAAATAATACAATATTATTTAATTTTTTTAAGCGAAGCAGAAATAACTTTTTTTTTTCATGTAGGAATTAATACAAAGCTATAAACCTTTACAACTATCAAATTAAAAGAACTACCAACCCTTCCTCCTTCACAATCAGTCAATGCTGAAGCCCCATTTGATATATCTTGTTCAAGCTTTGATCTTTCAGCTTCTTCATAAGAAGGTAATGTTGTGGCATCCTCATAGTTTGGTAATTTGGCTGGTCCATATGCTGGTATGTCTAGATTAAACAGTTAAATAAAGATACAAATATTTGTTCAAATGTTATGAAATTAAAATTAAGAACTTGTTAAAAATTAAAAACATAAATAATTTTTTTAAAGTTGTATCAAAGCTTTAAAAGGATTTCAAATGATTTTGAATATATATTTTTCAAAATAAACTTTTCATCTTCTAATCGGTCAGATATTTATTAACTTGAACTTCTTATCATATTACATTAGATCTTTATCACGTGATAAACTATATTAAGCATAATTTAATGACTCCACAAAAATGTTATCATCTCTCAGAAAAGATAAAATAATATACTGTATATAAAGAAAGCAATATAAAAAAACAGCATCATGACGATGATTAAAATAAGGTAAAAATTTATCCCAGTACTTACAAGCATTACATATCAGCAATGCATGTTGATTTGTTCCCAGGCTATATCTTATCTTATAAAATACAGATGTTACTTCAAAAAAAAAAAAGATTACATCCTATGTGTCAAGCATCTTGTCATGCATGTTAACCAATGACTTAAACTCTGCCAAGTCATTGGTTTTCTTGGCTGGCTCAGGCAAAATATTCCATGCTCCAATAGCGCTAGGGAAGAAGGAGCATTTGTTTTAATTTGTCCTGGAATATGGATCGAGGAATGTGCCTTTATCTTTATGAGTATATATACTGTTATATGCCCTCTTCTTTTTAACATACTGTTACGAATCTCACTATCCAGGCTCTCTGCAAACTGCACCTTACACCACCAACTTAAAGAACTTGACAAATCAGGGCTCCAAAGTTACGTAACACTTTAATAGTTGAATAAATTACAGCCAATACTGTACAATAGGCAACATGTACACTGTACAAATATCTCTGCGATAACACAGATCTGCCGTATCAACTCTTGCACTGGCCTCTCCGTTTCGTTCCGGGCTTGCACTGGGTTCAACAGTTCAGGACTGACTTCACACACTAGGCTCGTTGTGTCGGAATCGATCGCAGACCAAGATCAAGACGCCAGTCATCTCAACTGTACTTGACAGTACTCCGCACTGAACCGTCGTAATGCTCCGTACAGAACCACACCGCTGAACTGTGCTGTAGTCGACCGGACTGTAGTGAACCGGGCTCTGAACTGTCTTGACTGCGTCACCTCCGCTCTTATATAGGGTCCCTACTGTCCTTCTCGAACCGGACAGAACGCCGCTCGACGTTTCTAGGTGGTCAGATGACTACAACTCTCGTGGCGCTCCTAAGCTCTGTTCATGACTGCGATCCTTCCTGAACTGTCCTGTTAACACTCGACACGGCTGACTGCCGTAGCTCGTAACGGTTGACCGCTCGTCTGGCACTGGCCTAGGGCGATTTGCTTTGGCTGACTACACACACACCACTACCCCTCTCTGTGTCACCACCAAGTTTATAACAATACTTTTTTTAGCCCATGATTTCTAGCATCTGTTACACTAAATAGGAATGGCCCACTCTTATTTTCATTTCTTCTTTCATGCTTTGCCTGCTCTCTTTCTCTGGAACCTGCCTTTTGTTGTTGTTTTTTCATCCTGCACATCATTATATTCTCTGACTTTTTACTTGAATTGGAACAATCTATTTCATAACACTCCCACTCGACACATACATGAGCGAGCACATACTTTTCATTCTCTTTTTCCTTCTCTCTGGATCCTCCTTTTTAATTTAATCCAGTGCATCATTATGTTCTTTGACATAGATTTATGACTTGAATCAGAATTAGCTATATTATAACACTACCCGCCCCAACAAATACTTTTTTGGATGTAAATTCTAATATCACTTTTACTGTCCCCTTCCCCCCACCCCCATCCATCCAAAACAAAAAGCTAGCCAGGAAAACCAGTGACTTGGCAGAATTTAAGTCATCCTATTTAAAATCTCTGACCTTTATTCAGCTTCTCAATTTAATATCAAAAAAATATTTAATTTAATTTTTAGTGACAAAATTTTAGGAGATTTGAGAGATTTTTTATGAGATTATGTTTGACGTGTATGTGTGACTGTGCACACACATCTATGTATGTGTATAGAGAGAGATACGTGAAAAACAGAAACTAATAACTTAGAGCCAGTAAACTATACATATAAAATGTACATGTAAAATCCTAGAACACATAATATGTAGCAACATCATAAACCACTTAGACAAACATAATGTCCTTACTCCATACCAACATGGCTTTAGGAAATATAGATCATGTGAAACACAACTAATAGGACTAATTGATGATTTTTCAAAAGGTTTAGATAACAGTGAGCAAATAGATGCTATCTTATTAGATTTTTCCAAAGCTTTTGACAAAGTTCACCACCACAGTTTGCTTAAAAATTAAAATATTTTGGCATCGATGGTCCATTGCATCAGTAGGTTAAAGATTTTCTGATAGGGAGAGAACAAACTGTTTTAATAAATGGCTCTAAATCAACACCAATAACAGTAAACTCAGGCGTACCTCAAGGAACAGTCTTAGATCCACTACTATTTTTAATTTACATAAACGATTTACCAAATTGCATTAGTTCAAGAATAAAAGTCAGATTAATCGCAGACGATTGCATAATATATAGAACAATAAAAACAACACAAGATACAGAAATTTTACAAAGAGAATTAGATGAATTACAGAAATGGGAATCAAATTGGAGCATGTCTTTACACCCAAAAAAATGTCAGTTGTTAAGAGTAACAAAAAAACTAGAACAAATTAATTCCACTTATCTTATTCATGGTAAACCAGTAACACAGACTAAAATCGCAAAATACCTAGGTGTTATAATAAATGAAAAACTGTCAAGGAATCCTCATATTGATGAAGCTATCAAAAAATCAAACAAAGCATTAGGGTTTATTAAAAGAAATTTCTATAAATCAAATAAGAACATAAAACTAAAATGTTATTTAACCTTGGTTAGGCCAATAATAGAATATGCATCCTATGTTTCGGACCCCTCAACTCAAGAAAACATTAAGAAACTGGAACAGACACAAAATAGAGCAGTGAGATTAATAACAAACGAATATTCACATTTGACTAGATTAACACATTTGGTAAAATCACTAAATTTAGAAAGCCTTCAGGACAAAAGATTCAAAAGTAAAGTAGCAATTATACATAAAACACTAAACCATAATCTTCAAATACAAAAAAAAAATGTAATAAAATACTGAGAATGACACAAAGATAAAGGCACATTCCTCATCCCATATGCTTGGACAAATTTTTACAAATACTCCTTCTTACCTAGTGCTATTAGAGCGTGGAATGGATTGCCTGAGCTAGCCAGGAAAACCAGTGACTTGGCAGAATTTAAGTCATTGGTTAATATGTATGACTGAATGCATGACGCGTAGGACGTAATCATCTTCTTTTTTGTAGTAATGTCTGTATTATATAAGATATAAGATAAGAAGATATAATTCTCTTCATGGCTCAAGAGTTTGGACACCAAGTAATGGCAAGATCACTCTTTTTTTTCTGCAAGTCGGACGGACTAGAGTTACCCCACGTAATTTTAGAGGCAAAAAAAAAAGGGGGGGGGGAGAACAAGTAGTATTCACCCGTCACTAAATAGCAGGGCGGGACTTAACCATTGTGACCAAGAAGTCATGGAAAGAGAACAAGTAATCTACTCTGTATTCAACGTCACTAAATAGCAGGGCAGAACTTAACCATTGCGGGGCTCAATGCGAAATGGATTTAGCGGAGCCCAGTTTGGGTAGGGATACAGATAATAAGTGAAAATTAAGAGTTTGTATTAGAAAATATTGTTATAATTCTCTCTCTCCTAATCAGGCATTCTGTAAACAACTGCTCAACACACAACAAATCAACACATCAAGAACTTGATAACAAAGAGTTCCAAATAATCTGGTACTTTAATGAGTAGATAACAGCCAATACTAGACAATTGGTAACACATAAACAACTAAAAATGCTACACTGTACATCACTGTACTAAGCTCTACTGACTCTATCTCTTCCTGGACTATACATCCACTTGAGGACTCCACCAAGACTTCATGGCTGACTCACAGTTCCAGTCTCCTTGCTGTGTACTAGCAGTACTGTCCCTTGTCCATCGACAGCTGTTGACCTGAGTGATTTGCCTGAGTTCCAGTGTATCAGCTGAACCTTCAGTTAACCCTAACGTGCTACCAATAGGGTTATAACTATATATTTGTCTTTGCATTTTATTCATTCTTTACTACACACAGAATTACTACAAGAGCCTTGCGTGTAGCAAAGTCATACAGTATATCATAAGCATTCTGTTTCCTGATAGATAAAGAATTACCAAATGTTTCAATCTATCTTTGAGAATTGTTGACCTCAAGTAATTCTTCATTAGTTTGAGGCGAGAGAAGCTTCTTTCACTAGATTCCACAATTATGGGTATTGCATATGCCTTTTTTTTTGTATCGCGTAGGATTGGCGTTTTCCATATTGAATGTCAACCCAAAATGACAATTTTTGTCTATATATTACAGGAGATTTGTATGATTTTTCAAAAGAATTTAATAATTTCAGGATATTTCCAGGACACCTAGAATTAGCGCGGGTCCTATGAAAGTGCGGGGCACACTGTGGACGCATAGGCTGCAGTGGCCTAAGGCCAGCCCTGCAAAATAGCGGCGTAGCATTTATGCCACTGGTCGACTAGTATTCTATAACAGTCATGGTGTGTATTTGATGTTCTGTTTTATACTGTTAAAAACTGTGCTTAAATCCTCCTCAAAAACAGAAGCAGTAATACATATTTTTATGTTTACAACTTTATTTGTTGACAGTGCTATTCTTCTTATTCTAGCCAGCTTTTTGCTACTGAGCTGTCAGCTCTTTTGCAGACTGTGCCAAAGAAAAATAGTGTGTTTTCTTCAGTTGTTCAGCACAGCCGTACAGGGTGTTGGTTATGTTGGGCTGGAGTGGTAGTAGGGTCCGCTTAAGGTGGATTAGGAAGGGGCATTCAAAAAGGATATGGTTTACAGTTTTATTGAGATGGTAATTTAACAGAGGTGTGTGTCCTGTCCTTAGTTGGAAGATTGTAGATTGCTCTTTTCGGGGGAGGAAGTTAATACTGTCCAGTTTGTTAGGCATGTTCATTTCTTTGTATATGGCTCTGCCTGTGTTTCCTGTTGCCCAATGGTTGAGCCACTCCTCTTTGTGGTTTTTGATTAACATTGACCTTAGGGTGAGGTAGTTAAACAGGTCTATCTGGTTGTTCCATAGATGATCTGGCCTTTGAAAGCATATCTGCCCTTTCATTTCCCTTGATGCCAATTGGTCCAGGGATCCACTATAATGTGATGTTGATGTTTAATTTTGTCATCATCTGGTGTATTATCACTCTTAGTTTGTCAACTCTCTTGGGCTTTTTGAGGTGCTGGTGTTCAGTGCTTGAAGAGTAGATTGGGAGTTTGTAAAGACAACAATAACTGATGGTGATTGCATCCCTTCATATAATTTGTTTTCAACTGTCAGCAAAGCTCAAATTGACTCAATTTCGCCTTGGAAGTTTGGGCAGTAGTCGCCAGATGGTGCACTTATTTCAAAGTGTTTATTTTTGGGGAAGACCAGGAAGGCACCAAGACCAGCATTGATGGTGGCTTTGAAGGCTGATCAGTTGGTGTATATATGGATGGCTGTCTTTGGATAGCTTTCAATTGTTTCAAACGTGCGTAATTTGAGCTACAGTAAATTTGATTCTTTTATTAGAGTGTTATTTATTAAATCTGTTTTAATGGTTGGTTGTTTGTAGTTAAGTCTAGGAGTTATGTTTGAGAATCTGGTACTTTTTTCTCTGTTATTGGGTAGATGGTGTTTTAGGGCTAGTTCGTCAGTAAGTTGGATCAGAATTCTTTGCTTTTTTTGCTTGTTCTTATTTCTCTGTGTTAGTAGTTTATTTGGATGGTCATCCTCAAACCTTCTGAAACTCTCAATAGCTTCTAATGCGCCTTAACTTAAAGAGGTTTAATAATGGAGTCTATTTCACAGGCTGCTGTGGGAGTAGTTCTCATACCTCCGCTGATTAGACGCAGAGGTGGTCTTCTGTTCTATTTGCTTTCCTAAAGCCAGCTTGTGCATTGTGGAGTGAGCAAGTGCTTTCTAGCCACCAATAAAGTCGGTTATTGATCATTTTTTCTGCCATTCTGCAACAGTGCTTTATAAATAAACCTAATTTTAATAACACTCAATAGATCTAGAAAAGTTATTGCTGACTTACTTTAAAAAGAAAATATTTTAAAAGGTGCATTATTCGGTAGTCTTAAAAAACGCTTTAAAGACCAGCTTAGGCACAAACTTATAGAAAAAAAAACAAATAACAAACTCCCAAGCTATGAGGACCTAATAACAGGAAACCTTAAAAAGGCAGAAATCTTCAAAAATACTTTGCTAGCATTAACAAGTCAAAATCTAGAAAACTTGACCAAGCCTTTAGCATTATTCTTAAGAAACAAGAAAAAGCTTCATACCACTAGTTTGAGTTTTGAGTTTTTTTGGCACATCAGCACACTTTACAAACTTTACCACAAGAGCTAAATTTTATTTAGTTAAGTTATTAAAAACAAGGTCTAGGGTTTAATAATTTAGTAAAAATCTTTTGTTTGTAAAAAATGTTTTACATGTTTCGGATGTTCCTTCAGAGTTGAAGATAATTATTTCCTAGTCCAAACCTCCTGCAGGATTACGGGGAGGATGGGAGCGGCAGGATTTGAACCCTGGACCATCGATAAATCTGAATGATAGTCCAGCGCGCAAACCGCACGACCAGGCAGCCATCTTGGTATCTGGGGCAATATTATTTGTAAATATTATATGTTCACAATTTCACAAATCATACCTTTGTAGACAACCCGCCTCCCGGACAAAGCCCAGTACCTTCCCAGGGTTGACACTATTGAACATTGTTTTTAAGTTGTGCGCTCTAAAAAATTATCCCCTAATATCCTGGTATCTGGGGCAATCAATGAGGATATGTTCCTCAGTGAGACAAGAGTCATAGTACTCAAAAGTGGGGGCTCCTCTCTCTTCAGCACAAAGGAGTGTGTGATGTAGGTGTGGCCAATCCTAAGTCTGGACATGGTAGTGCTTCCACGCCTTGTCAGACCCTTTAGATGTGGGCCGCCACCTGACATCCGCCACAATCTGTCTGAGTTTGTTGTGGGTCTCAGCTTCCCACAGATTCTGCCATTCTCGATAGGTGGCAGAGGCAATACTCTTGTCTCAGGTTCGAGCAGGGAATTTGGGTTCCTGACACCGCTTCATTTAGTGCTCTCTTTGCTTCTCTGTCTCATTTCCTCTTATGGTCAGCTGTTATTTGGTCCAACAGCTTAAGGCTCTTATGTACCAATGGAATGTCAGTCTTCATCTGCCCCAAAGCTTGCAATGCAGATTTGGAGTCGGAGCATATGATAAAAATGTTCTCCTTTCTGATGCTTTATTGGCCATAAGTGCAAGCAATATTGCATGAAATTGGGTCGTAAAGATGGAGCATCCATTGGAAAGTCTACGAGAGATTGTTTTGTTCTGAAAGGAGCAGGCACATGCGACCTTTCCATCCATTTTAGATCCGTCAGTGGTGCCACAATCTCCGTAGCTCTCCCCAAAGTGGACTTGTAGTGTGCTTGGGTCTGTATTTTCTTTTTTGAAATTAAGAAGGGATAAATTTAGTTTGGGTTTATTCAGCAACCAAGGAAGGTTCTGTGGGATTTCTATTTTAGAAATTTGGTCAATGGGTGGGGTTAAATTTTGGATGGATTCTCTCATTCGAAGGCCCAATGGCTGTATGACGTTAGGCCTTCGATTTAATATTTCTACATCTATAGGGTTAAATATGGAGTCGAAAGCAGGTTTTGTTGGGTTGGATTTTAGCTTGACTATATACTGCATTGCAAGTTTTTTCATTCTTATGTCCATGGGGAGTCCATGGTGATGTACGAAACGCGCCGAGACAGAGATGTAGGGCAGCATTTTGTATGGGCTCCAGTATTTTTAAGTAAGATTTCCTATGTTTAATGACTTTTCACATTTTTCCATGATGTGGGGGAGAAAATTAAATTTGGAATCTAGGGTGAGGCCTAAAAATTTTGTAGTTTTCACAACAAGGATCCTCTTTTTGTGTAAAAATAGTTCAGGGTCTGGGTGGATTCCCCTTAAATTACAAAAAATGCATGCCAACAGTTTTGGAGTCCGAAAATTTAAAACCATTATCGTTTGCTCAATTATGAATTTTATTTAAACATAAAATAATTTTCTTTCTAAAGTATGCATGCTAACTGTTTTGGAGTCCGAATTAAAAGCATAATCGTTTGCCCAATTTTGAATTTTATTTAAACATATTTGTAATTTTATTTCTAAAGTATTTATGTTTTTGCCATGTGTAAAAGCGACAAAATCATCAACATACAGAGAGCATTCTATTCCAGGGGACAGAGCCTTTATAATGCTGTTTATTTTAATGTTGAACAGGCTTACTGAGAGAATGCTGCCCTAGGGTACACCCATTTCCTAGTCATAAGTGTCAGAGTTACCCACTCGAACCTGAAATTTCCGGTCCTTTAGGAATTCCCTCACAAATGTTGTTTGTAAAATGCTTTACATGTTTCGAATGTTCCTTCAGAGTTGAAGATAGTTTACTTCCTAGTCCAAACCTCCCGCAGGATTACGGGGGATGGGAGCGGCAGGATTTGAACCTTCGACCATCAATAAATCCAAACAAAAGTCCAGCGCGCAAACCGCAAGACCAGGCAGCCATCCCGACCAGGCAGCCAAGCAGGGAAGTTGTACATTAAGCCCAATAAGCTCCAGGTCATGTAGAATGCCATGTTTCCAGGTTGTATCATAGGCCTTTTCTGTATCAAAAAATATAGCTACAAGATGTTCTCGTCTAAGAAATGCATTTCTGATCAAGCCTCCAGCCTTACCAGATGGTCAGTTGTTGTCTGCCCTTTCCAGAATCTGCACTGGTAGTTGGAGTTTATTTTATTTCTCTCATGGTACCAGACCAACCTATTATTTATCATCCTTTCCATGGTTTTGCAGATGCTGCTTGTTAGTACTATTGAGCGTTAGTTAGCTAGGTCAGACCCATCTCTTCCCGGATTAGGTATCGGTATAACAGTGGCTTTTCTCCAGCTGTTTGGGAAAGCACCTATTTGCCATAGATTTTTAGCAGGGTTGCCAATGAGGGTTCAGAAAGATGCTTGAGGAACTGATAATGGATTTCATCTTCTCCTGGCGCTGTGTCATGTGATTTATCCAGCGAGTCCTTCAGTTCTTCAAGTGAGAACGGTTTGTTATAATCTTCATTGTTCTCTGATCTGAAGTGAAAGTCTTTTCTCCCTTATTTTGACTTTTCGGAATTCTGACATGCAGTGTGCAGTGAATGATTTATCTGCTAATGAGGATGCAAGGCAGTCAGCTATATCTCTGGGAGACGTAACAGTTCATCCTTGGTTTTTCAAATGCCCTATTGCATTTGATTCTTTCCCTTTGATCCGTCTTACTGCCTTCCAAACCGCTCTAGCAGAAGTTTTGGCATCCAGACTGCTAACAAAATTTCTCCAGGAATTCCTTTTGGCTAACCGTATGGTTTGTCTAGCCTTCACTCTAGCTATCATGAATAGCTTTAGATTTTCCTGGGAAGGATTCTTTATAAATGCAGCTAGCCGTTTTTTCCTATCGCCAATAGCACTTTTGCAAGTTGTATCAAACCATGGTTTGCTAAGCCATTTTGGATTTGCAAAGGTAGCTTGCTAGCAAAGGTATCAGCTGGATTCTGTTCATTAAGGATTTTTTCTGTGATATCCTCGGAGCATCTTTTTTGGAATTGTTCTAATTGGCTTTATTCAGCTTCCACCCAATGAGGGTTATCCCAATGAAGGGAGATTGTTAGCAAAGATGATTGGGAAGTGATCATTGATCATTGTAGATCATTGCTTACTGACTATTTAAAATCGTCCAATTGTCCGGGGACAGATACATTGAGGTCAATGCACGTGAGAGATCCAGTTCCTGGGTGCAAGTAGGTCGGGGATGCATCATTAAGTATGCATAAATCATTATGGAGGAAGATATCCTCCAGCATACGACCTCTTGTGTCAGTATTGATGGATCCCCACATAGTGTTATGGGCATTGAAATCCCCAAGAATTATGAAGGGCTGAGTTTTTTTATGAGGTTCCACATGTCTGTTGTGTTGGGTTCAATGGAGCGCCTGGAGCTGCTACCGCCTGTAGTGTGGTCTGTAGCTCTACCTCTCATGGGGGATGCTGTCCTTCACAAGGATACAGACTCCACCTGATGCTCTCTCCGCATCCTTAACAGTCCTGCTGTAAGTGCTGTAGCTTCGGAAATTGATGATTTCTTTCAGTAATGTTTCCTGTAAGCAGACAGCTACAGGATTCACAGGTCCATCAGTAGCTGCATTTCCTCATAATTGGCCTTGAGGCCTCTACAGTTCCACTGCACAATCTTGAAATCCATAGCTAATTCTTATTAACCTACTTGGAGCTATTAGGCCTTGGGAGGTCACCGGAGAGGTTTCCCTTTATTCCAGTCACTTTTGTATTATTAGACTTGGATTTGAAAGGAGAGGAGGACACCCCCCTTTTGGGGGTAGTCCTTCTCAGGAAGGGGAGAATTTCTCCCCTTAGGGAGTTGGTCAACCTTCTAACTCAGTAGAGGTTGAGTTGTCTGGCTGGGCTGGGTTCTCTGAGGAGAACCTGAGTGAGACATTATGTCTCCGGGTTCTCCTGAAGTGATGATTTTGTCAAGCTGCTCAGTCTCTATGCACAGCCAGCACAGAGAATCTGTTATTTAGCATGACAACAGGGCTTTCTTGTCTCTTTGGTGGTATACTTTATGGCGGTGTTTTCTTCTGAGTTGGAGTATGAGGAGGGGGGGTCAATGTGTCTGTCTGTGTGGCTATGGATTTTCCTATGTTAACCACAGCCTGGGCGTAGGTCTTTGTCAAGCCAAATTGGCTTTTGGGTAGGGCCAATACATCCAACTTCGCCTGGCTGATTGTACAACCATTTCTTGCCTTGAACTACCTCCTGTTTTCACACAGGGCAGTCCTTGGAGTAGGCTGAGTGGCCAGAGTGACAGTTTGGGCATTTGAAATGGGCTGTGAAGCCCTTGTCCTCATGACCCTCTCAAGCACATCTGGCACACAGTTTCTCTTGCAGACCGCCGCACCGTGTCTATAACCCTGGCACTTGAAGCACCTCATTGGTTAGGTATGTAGGGCCTCACTGGAACTCGTAGATATCCTGCCTTCACATACTCTGGCAATGTCCTAGTTCTGACTGTGAGGATAATAGTGGAGGTTTTGACCTCCTCGCCATCCCTGCACATGGTAATGCACTGGGCATGTGTTACTCCTTCAATTCCCTCCACTATTTCCTTCTTGGAACATTTCAGCAGGTCTCTAATTACACCTCTGCTATGTTCAGACTCTTGTGTGGCATGACTTCCACATGGAGATCACAGCCCATCAGAGTGTATCTTGCTATCAGCTTCTACGAGAAGTTCATATGACTTGTGCAGCTTTGATACACTATAGGACTCTCCCACTATTGCCTTAAGTCCCTTGTAGATGAGAAAAGGGCTCATCTTTGTTAGGCTTTTCCCTTCTTTTGTGCACCTGACCACCAGAAATGATGTCCAGATAGAGTTTCTTGTGTCCTCCTCCTTTCTTTCTTCCATTTTATGTTTCTTGCCCTGACATAAATCTGGGGCAAGTAGTTTTTAATGTTGTTTTTTTTATTGTCCATAGACATATGTAGTATTTCGGCACCTGTGCTCCCCACCGGCCATAGAGACCAACAAGGGGATGAGACATTTGGATGTCCAGAATGAGCCTGCCATGGCTACATAGGTGCTATACTCAGTTGCTGTATCAGACTTGTGTGCAGCTCCCTGATTGACCCTCTAGCCATTGTCCTCCAGCATAGGTCGATGACCTTTGCTACCTATGCTGGTAGCTCAGCGTGACCAGCCAGTTGACCCAGAGCGGGCCATCTGGGCCTCAGGTCTAGACGAACTTAGAGTCAAAGTACTATGTTGTGGTGGTTTATCCTTGGATAGACACCTACTCAAATACCAGGATCACTTTATCCCCCCTTACCTGTCGCAGTCCACGGCTAACGGACTAGTCTATGACGTAGGGAGATTTTAAAGATAAGGAGACAAAGTGATGAGTAATAAAGGCAGACAGAGAAAAAGAGGAGGCAGACACAATGATTGAGCTCCAAAAGTGCTAAGCAAAGAGGAACGTAGTTTAAGTCATGTCTTGGGACAAAAAGTCAAGGTTTTCTAGCTGTTTCCACAGTGTCTGCTTCTGTCTTCATGACCCAATCATTGACTGTTGAAATTGGAAAAATTCATCCCATTCTATTTATGCTTCATCAATTAATCCTCACAAGAAACACTGAGATGACAACTATATTTTTACAAAGCTTATTTCAACTCAGTCTGTCTGGTCAAAAATTTGTATGTTATTTCTCCAAAACTCAGATCAAGCTGAAATTTTGCACACATATTTTTTTTCCTGACAAGACAGCTCGACTCCAAACAAAGCAAATCAAAGTCACTACTATCCAAGCATATACTCCTACAAAGGATGCAGAAGATACCATCAAAGATAATTTCTATAATCAACTACAAACCACTCTTGATGAAACACCTACTCACGACCTAATTCTACTGATGGGAGACTTTAATGCCAAAATCCCAACCATACTGGCTTTGAATATATAATGGGACCATATGGCTCTGCAGAAAACATCAGTAATAATGCGCATCCAACAGCCTTTCAATTGGAAACACATATTTTAAGCACAAACAAATACACAAAAAAAAAACATGGCGATCACCAAATGGAGAAACCTTCAACGAGATAGATTACATTTGCATCTCCAAACGATGGAGGTCATCTCTATTAGACGTGCGGACCCGCAGAGGAGCGGATATCAGCTCAGACCACTACCTTGTCAGTGGCTAATGTAAGCTCCGACTAAAACACCAACCAAAACGAGCCACACGACCCCGCCCATTTAATGTAGAGAAGCTTCAAGATGGCAGTACTGCAGCACAGTTCCAATTGAAACTAACGAACCGCTTTGAGGCTCTTGCAGATATATTGACCCTTGAAGAAGAGTGAGCCAACTTCAAAGATACTACTATTGAGTGTGCGGAAGAAGTTATCAGAAGGAGGCGAGGTTCATTCAAGGAACGGTGGATACAAGACAGAACATGGAAATTTATCGATGAGAGGAAAGAGGCCAAACGTAGACGAGATAATAAGAAAAATAAAACACAGGATCGCAGCCTAGCAGAAGAAGCCTATAGGGAAGCATATCTGAAAGTAAAGAGAAGCTGTTGGCAAGATAAACGGGACTGGATTGAGCAGAAGGGGCAAGAGCCACAAGCAGCTGCAAGCAGAAATGACACAAAAACTCTCCATCGTATTGTCCAAGATCTCACTGGAGCAAAGAGTGGACATGGGGCACCGATAAAAGACAAGCAAAACAAAACTTTGTTAACGAAAGAAGAACAGGATGCAAGATGGGTAGAGCACTTTAAAGAGACCCTTAACAACCGTCGCCAGACCTAAATTACACATTCAAGGACTCCTCTCCAGACAATGATCTCAACGTCAAGACAGACCCAATAACTGCTGAGGAGGTTACCATGGCCATTGCTGTGCTAAAGAATAACAAAGCACCAGGGCTAGACATGATATCAGCAGGAATGCTAAAATATGGGGGACAGTGCATTGTTAACAGAATGACTGATCTCTTAAATCTCTGTTGGCGAACTTCAAAAGTTCCAGAGGACTTGCAAAAGGGAGTGATTGTAAAGCTTCCAAAACAGGGCAACTTGGCAGACTGCAACAACTGGAGGGGCATTACTCTCCTCTCTGACCCGGGCAAAGTTTTCAGCACTATTTTGTTGAGACGGCTTCAACAGTCTGTATAGATGAAAGGCTCAGAGAAGAACAAGCAGGTTTCCGAAGAGGCAGATCATGTACAGAGCAGATTTTTGTTCTACGAAATATCATATTACAAAGTCTTGAGTACCAACAATGGCTAACGATCAGTTTCGTGGACTTCAAAAAAGCGTTTGATAGTGTCCACCGAGAATCACTATGGAAAATAGAGAATACGGCATCCCAGAAAAATTCGTCCAGATCCTATGACACCTTTACAGTCAGTCTAGTTGCTGCATTAAAATAATAGAAGATGGAACAACAGAGTTTTTTACCATCAAGACAGGTGTGAGACAGGGGTGCATCTTATCTCCCTTCCTTTTCCTCCTAGCCATCAACTACATAATGAGGAGAGCAATGAACCAGACTGCATTTGGTATTCAATGGCGTGAACAACTCCGATTGACGGACTTGGACTTTGCTGATGATGTTGCACTACTCAGGGCTACAAATAAATGCATTCAAGAAATGACGGAGAGCCTAGACAGAGAGGCACCTAAAATTGGCCTCCGCATAAACTTGGATAAAACTAAAATTATGCGAGTGGGATATAAGGCAAAGGGTGCCCCCCGTCAGATTTGGCGAGTCAAAGCTTGAAGAGCTGGACAAGTTCACGTACCTTGGCAGCATAATAACAAATGATGAAGATGCCTACCATGATGTAAATAGGAAAGGCAGGGAGCATTTTCCAAAGGCTGCACCCTATTTGGACTAGCCAAGCCATTGGACTCGAGACAAAATACACCTTCTCAACACAATCGTCATTCCAACTGCTATATATGCATGTGAGACATCTGTCAAAATTGAGAAAGACTAAATGTGGCTCAACAAAAATGGCTGAGACAGATTTTGGGAGTCAGTTACACAGATCGGGTCTCAAACAAGGAAATCCTATGCCGAACTGGGAGTCGAACACTTAGTGAGGTTGTGACAGAGCATCGCATGCTGGACATGTTCTACGTCAAAATGAATTACGCACACCAAGAGTTGCAATAACATGGAAGCCAATATGATTAAAGCACAAACAGGGACGTCCTCGTATTACTTGGCTACACACCTTCATGGAAGACCTCAGAACAGTGGACACCAGATGGGAGGAGGCTTCAGACATTGCCAATGACAGATCTTTATGGAGACAGCTTGCCACCCAATGCACCGAACGGCGCTGGAGGACCTAAGTCTAAGTAAGTAAGTCTAAAGACAAGACAAAAATCAAAAAAAAAAAAATTAACCTTTTTTTTATTAACTAATGGTAATTATTTTTTTGTAGATCTAGTCATTTAAATTTTCATCGCATTATAATTAACTATAGTCTTTATATTTCAAACTGTAATCATTTTCTCTACTACACATGCAAACATGCTTTCTTATTATTTTTCGTCGTTCTCATTTTTCATGTTGGAGGGTTCAGATCAGTAATCCTATATCTGAGATAAACCGCACAGTGGTTTCTAGATCAGGCAGTTCTCCATATAGTTTTTCTTCATTAGGAGTGTTTTGGGGCCAGTCTACACACATGCTTTCATATAGATGTTTCGTGTTCACAATGATTCACTCTGACAAACATATATATCTAAGGAAAATTTGATTTAGATCTAGATCTGTGTCAATATAAAAATAAATAAAAAAATATAAAAAACTGGAATCATAGAAATTTACGTACCAAAAAAGAGTCAATAAGCAGAATGAAATAAAATTTTTGCACTTAAGACATTTAAATGAAATTGGGTCGAAATTGTTAAACAAAAAAGTTTTTGATAAATTTAACAGCTTAGTATGTACCTGAAAAGTAGTAACAGGTAAAATGTACATATTCTATCGCCCACAGTAAGTAGAAGAATTAGTGATTATCTATCAGTCATTATGACTTATTATACAAAGTTAGAGATTTCAAACCAAGTTTACCTCCTTGGTGTTCTAAAACTGCACTTTCTGCATACCCCGGAGGTGCAATAACCATTGCCATAGACACAGGTTCTGCAGGAACATTTTGCTCTTCAGATGGTAGCTAAAATAATAACAAAGGAATAATAATAATAATTTAGAATAATAATAATTATTATAAAAAATAATACTGTAACAATCAGGGAAAACATAGGCATTGTGACCGAACGTCTTAGCTCACTCAAGGTATGACTCAGGTCCAAGCATTTAATTATTTTATTTACTATATTTATCATTATATCTTTATCCCATACTTAGCCCATAGCGTGCTAAAACTCACTACCACCACCCCTCCAATCCAACCCCCCCCCCCCCAAATCAGGCACTGATGTCACATTTTCTTTTCCCTCTTGACACATGCCATACGAGACTCATGACGGGAATACCCTCTTCTTGCCCAAGTTGGTTGAACGTCAGACCAAGATGCCACTACTCTTATTCACTGGACCAACATGGACGAATGGTGGACGTGACCCCTTCCCCATGCCAGGTAAAGTCACTTATTGTTTTTTGGCTACCAGTGTTTTTTCTGCCATGTTTGTGCTCATAACTTCTTCGTTAACACTGAAGCCTCGCTCAACCTGAGCTTGGCCGTGAGATAGCATTAAAAGAAGACGAACAACTGTCCAAAGATCTTTAAATTCAGATTGTCTGCCTAAGTGTTCTTTAAAAAATACATCTAGCCTTTGAAAAGATGAGTCAAAAGACTGAAAATCAACTGAGCTGTTTGAATTTGGTTATAACACTGCCTATATTGTGCTTTGATGGTATCACACTTATTTTCATCAATTCGCCCCAAAGTTGACAAGCAATTTAATGTGTTTTCTAATTGCTTTAGGTAGCTGACATGGTCAGTAACAATGGCTTTTGGTTGCAGCCATTTCATGCTCCTAACTAACTTATATTTGATAGGAGATTTTTCAAGTACTTTGGATGCTGTTGTTTTAAGAAAGTCTGCACTGCATTCTGAATACTAAAATGTCTTTAGGACTTGTAGGACTTGCTTTTGAAATACCACTTAAGGACTTTTTAGCTTTGAAGCCAATGTCCACCTTTTCTGGTGCCAACAGTTTAGTACTGGAAAGATCCAGTGTTGAAACAGATAAAATACTTCAGCATGCACCTCTGATACAAATCGTTGCAAAAGTTAAAATAACAGGTTTAAAATATCCTCTGACATGAATGGTAGCATTGGTCCATCAAATTGATATTTTTTTAGGAATGGTTCCAATATTCTGGCAATAGAGATAATACACTCCAATTTAGCAAACAGCAGTTGGTCAGCCAGGCAGGAATAAAGATGTTGGAAAGATTTTCTCTCCAACGCTTTGTTGTTGGTTAATAAATGATTAATGTAGATTTTAATTTGAGGCCAAACTTTAATAGCACGTTCAGCAACAGCAATATTTTCAACCCAACAGTGGGGACAGTGTTTGAGAGGGAAATCTGTTGTTCCCATAATGGTCATGAAATCTTCTCTTCTAGAAGGTGCATCTTTAAACAGCTACCATAATGAAGTGGCCCAAATCCCATGAAGATGCAGTGTGTCCTGCACAAAAGGCATTGTGAATTGTATGACTCGTACAGCTACATTTTTAAGGACTCACTTTAAAGCACACTGTCCTTACTGCCTTGCGTCCTTTCTAACACACTGTCTTTCATCTGTAAAGGCTTTTTGGTCACATGAGCATAACATTGGTCATATTGCGTGCATTAGCAGTAATGTCCCTTGTTCAACAGCCCTTGACCTGTGTGACTGGCCTGAATCATGTGTGTCAGTAGACCGCACACACATTAACCCTTTCAGTCCACCACTAGGGTTATAACAGTTTATTAATTCCTTGGCCACCAATTAATTTTTTTTTAGTTCCCTTGCTTGAGCTGTCCGTAAACATTCAGAGACATGCTGACACACACTCTTTCTATGAGCCGATTCGATGTGCCTTTGGGCAACTTACCAGACTACAGCACCGCTAAGATCATCCGATGGTTCTACCCTATTAACTAGCAAGGCAGACATACTAAATCGCTGGACAGAACACTACAGTACGCTGTTTGGTGATAAAAGGCACGTATCAGAGGTATCGCTGGCAAATGTCTCCCAGAAAACTATGAGAGAGGAGCTCAACGACCCACCGACATCTGAGGAAATTGAGACTGCAATATCTAAACTAAAAAAACACAAGGCACCTGGCTCTGATGGACTTCCAGCTGAAATATTTAAAATGGGTGGTGTCACCCTAACCGAGAGGCTAACAGACTTGTTCGCTTTATGCTGGGAGAAGTGCGTGGTTCCACCTGAACTTCGAGACTCCGTATTCATATCACTATACAACTATCGAGGCATTACACTTCTGTCAGTAGCAGGAAAGATCTTTGCTTGAGTGTTGCTCGACCAACTAAACCACTCTTTATTGGACGAGGTCTTATCAGAAAGCCAATGTGGTTTCAGAGCCGGTAGAGGTACATCTGACATGATATTTGTTCTGCGACAATTACAAGAAAAATGCAAAGAGTAGAACTTAAACCTATATACATGCCTTTGTGGACCTGACCTGACATGGTCAATCGCGATGGTTTGTGGAGGATTTTGGCTGGGATGCCCATCTACTTTCCTATTCATTCTCAAGCAGTTTCACGTGGGACAAAAAGGCCAGATCAGACACAATGGTGCCCTTTCTGATCACTTCCCAATAGAAAATGGCGTGAAGCAGGGCTGTGTACTTGCTCCTACTCTATTCGCTATCTTCTTTGGCATAATGCCGGATCATTGAGGCATCTATATCCCATTTCGTTCTAACGGCAATGTGTTCAATCTTCAACGTCTACTATCCCATACAAAAACAAAGGAGATGGTCATAACGGAGCTTCTCTATGCCAGGGTTCATAGCCAATTTCATGAATGATTTTCCAGGTATTTTCCAGGTTTTCAAGGTAGAGTTTTAGATTTTCAAGGTATGCATCGCACCATAGCAAGCAATATATATATGTATATATATTTACATACATATGACATAAATATGTAAAAAGAATAATATATATATATATATATATTAAATTTAAAAACCCTCATTAAAATGTATGCTGATAACTTGAAATCGTACCTCCAAAAAAAAAAAAAAAAAAAAGAATTCATCTCTAGTGTTTCCTAAGCATTTAAATGCAACTTTTTAATACATTAGAAAACACACACAAGCTTGCACTACAGAAGAATAACTATTTTAAAATATGAGATGTAATTCAGCTAAAACTGTCGCAATCTGAATTGGAATTTTTCTTAAATTGACATAGATTTGTAAAAATAATATTTCATTCTTACTATAGCAGTTGACTTGCTTTCCATCAGTTTTAAGTAAATTACAACCAAAATAACTCTACGGGCTTTTCTACAGCTGTGTGCGAAATATTTTCGTTAAATCTACAGTAGATCTAGACTCTAATTTAAGTCACTAAATTCGCGGACTTTTCACGGTTGTGAGAGAATTATCTTCACTCTATATTCTATTGGATTAGCGTAAATTAAGTCTAGATCTAAGTCTAAGTCACTAAATTCGCGGACTTTTTTCGAATTATCTTCACTGAATCACCGTAAATCTAGTCCCTAAAATTAGCGGACTTTTCACAGCTGTGTGCGAATTATTTTCACTGAATCTACCGTAAAACTAGAGTCTAGATCTAAGTCACTAACTTCGCGGACTTTTCACGGCTGTCACTGCTTCTACAGTCTAGATCTAATTAAGTCACTAAATTGGCGGACTTTTCACGGCTGTGTGCGAATTATCTTCACTGAATCTATCGTAGATCTAGACTCTGTAGGTTCTAACTCAATGTCACTAAACTTCGCGGACTTTTAACGGCTGTGAGAGAATTATCTTCAACTAGATTCTAGTGATTTAGCGTAAATCTAGAATCTAGCGTATTTCTAGAGAAATCTAGACATTAGATGTACCTGTATCTATATCCTTAAAGTAACTAAAATTCACGGAGTTTTCAGGTTAAGCGCGAATTATCTTCACTGGATCTAAATCTAGATACTATTTCTAGCTAGATGAGAAGGATGGATCATGAGAAGACTCAAAAGTAAAGTACCGGTAGCAATTATACTTAAACACTGAATCAAAATCTCCAAATACAAAATCTAATAAAATACTCAGAAAGACACAAAGATAAGATGATATATGGACTTTCCACGCGAAGTCAATCTTACCGTTACAACAAGAAGATTTTCGGCGAGGGAGGGCCCGGAGGGAGTGTAGCCTTCACATTAGGCTGCTAATTGCTCTAGTTATAGACAATAGTCACTACAGACTAGATCTAGCGCGTCATCAGTCGTAACAGTGAAAGGAAAATAGTGCTAAGTGCAATGCTTGCTTGAGCCAAGGTCGTTTTCAATCACGAGGTCGCGCTTCACAAGTGGGTGAAAGGCGGTGTAGACGCATCGTCACTGGTCAGCTCAATGTAACCGGGAAAAAAAAACGAAAATAAACACCAGGTATATGGAGGGAAAGAACTCAAGGTTCAGTTTTAAAATTCAAGTTTTTTTTCACCGTTTTTTACGAAATTCAAGGCTTTTTCAAGGCCTTGAATTTAATATGAAATTCAAGGTGTTTTCCAGGTTTTCAAAGGTGGCTACGAACCCTGCTATGCAGATGATTGCACCCTGCTAGCTCACAATGAACATGAGCTCCAGAATGCTGTAAATGAATTTGCATACGCTGCTGCCTCTTTCGGTCTATCTATAAACCTCAGGAAAAGTGTTCCAGAAGTCGCCCAATAAAACATACTCAGCTCCAAGGATCACCATAAACAGACAGCCCCTTCATGTGGTAGACCACTTCACATAGTATTGTAATAACTTAAGTGAGGCAACTCAACGAGGCACATCAATGTTTATTTACAGGACATCACAAATACATGTAGAACAACATGTCATGAGCACAACATCTTTACATCAGCTCTCACTTGGGCGGAAATCATTTTCTCTACCATGTCAACATCCTTCCTGTCTAGTCACTGATAGTGCGCACCTTCTTTCTGAACTATCTTGGATGGCGGTGTGCATGGCAAGGTTATAACAGTATAGTGTCAAATGACGCCTCATTTTCAAGGGAAGTTGATAACCATCTGGCCAGGGCCAGTAGCGCTTTTGGACGCCTTCGGGTGAGAGTTTTGCAGAACAGATCGCTCCGCCTGCCTACAAAAATCAGTGTCTACCAGATGGTGGTTCTCTCAACCCTTCTGTATGGCATTGAGACATGGACACTATACAGGAAACATCTAAGACTTCTTGAGCGCTTCCACCAAAGATGCTTGCACTCCATCATGGACATACAGTGGCAAGACCGCACTACAAAAAAGTGATGTCCTTGCGAACGCCGGTATGGACAGTATACAGGGACTTCTTTTGGTCTGACAGTTGCGCTGGGTAGGGCACGTATCCTGTATGGAAAACAAACGTATGCCAAAGGCAGTCTTTTTTGGTGAGATAAAAGGTGGTTGATGAAACAGAGGCGCTCCCCACGGAAACGCTTCAAAGACCAGCTTAGGCGTCAACTTTCCTTGACATAGAAGAGAGCACCTGGTTGCATGCGGCCTCAGAACGAGACAGCTGGAGGTCACTCATGAAGGCCGTGGGATACACATTTGAGACCAAAAGAAAATCTGCTGCCGAGGACAAACGCAGACGGCGAAAAGAAAATCTAAATCGACCACCTGCGGACAATGGTTATGCTTGCCCTGGATGTGGCAAAATATGTAGGTCACACCTTGGACTGCGCAGCCACGGGAAATACTGCATTCCTCACTAATCTTCGGACTTGAAGACTTGCCTTACAATTCCTTGGCAGGGAATTATCATAACATTTCTGTAGCTGGCAGGGAATTTTCATAACATTTCTGTAGCATGTCATATTACCAAGTATGTATTACATCTCATTCCTTTGTAAGGAATCCCTTTCTTAGTTATCTCTATGTATTCTATATTATATCTATATTATCGGCCATGTTGGGCAAAATATGCTACTTTGGCAAAATCATATTAACTCACTTATACTCTAGTTTGGAGATTTTGTCCTAACTATGCATACTCGTATTAATGCATGGGCGAGGATCACTTGTTGATCTCCCCTTCCCTTTTCATCTTATTTATGTAATTGCTATGAATGATGAACCTTAGTCTTATAACATTATTATTATTTGTTATTTCCCTTGATGGAATTTCCTCTTATTGACGGGATGCAATATGTATTTGTTAGGTCCTTTAATTTATAGTTATAGTTTCTTTATGATGTTATCATTCTGAAGATGTCCTTCTCAGAAGGCATCTACATCCCAGTGGTGTCATTATGGTTAAGCGACTTTTCCATCATATCATTGCAGCTTTTATCCATAGGTAGTCTGCACTTGTCGACTCAATGCTGATATCTCAGCCCTGCTCAAACTTCATCAGCAACCAAACAACAATGCTTGCCAAGACCCATCACTGGCTTTGCTGACAGTAGCCGCAGCTAATCCCTGCCCCAAGAAACAGTTGGACTGCCCATTTTATTGTCATTTTATTTACTTTTTGAGTTTAAACTCAAGATCTATATTCTACATTGACTACATTTGGGAAAAAAAAAAGGGGGGGGGGAAATCATGCTTAGATCGAGAATAAATATAGAGTAGTTTATGCTGTTCGGACACCTATAGGCCTAAATTTGAAAGTTTGACTTTGAAAGCGCATTATTTTACAATAGTTCAACATAGAAAAGAAAATGAAGTATCAAAATCCTCTTTAGTTAAAGAAGAATAAGGATGACTACTTATATTTGTACCCTAACCTATATTTGTTATTATATTTAAGGTCAAAGAGGCCATGTGTTTTTATTTAATTCGGACAAATTTGACCCACATTATTTGATTCCAGACACCATAATTTATTTCGGACACTCTCTATATTTAGACATCAGTAAACTCAGATTTTAATTCTATATTAACATTAACTGAATATTAAGATCCCCAGGCATAGCCCCTCACATTAAATCATTAAGATGTTTTCAAATGATGCATAAACATGAACACAAAAAATAAAAATATGAACACACTTATTCTACCAAAATTAGGTCACTGGGATAGTGACATCTACACAGACTTTTAGACTTATTTTATGTTTGCATGATTAGACGTGTGTTGAATTTGTGTGTTTTGTTTATTAATTTAATAAATTTCTAATACAGGTGATATTTTGTAGTATAGTACCAGTTAAGATAGCCATTCTTGCCTAAATAGCTGAATTCTCTATATTCTCTCAATATAAATCTAGATCTATCTGCTAGTAGGTCTAGATCTAAGCATTTAACTTCATTCAATGTAGGCCTACCAAGCTCACTCCAAACATTTGCCCATTTATTCTCTATAAAAAAAACAACAACAAACGAACAAATATAATATAAGATCATTTTTATTGATGTCCAAAACTGGCTGTCCGAAATAAATTTTGGTAAGAAAATCGTAATTTAATTCAGACACCCTATTAATTTTTTTTTTGTATGGAATCAAACTACTTGGCTTATGAATCAAATAAATCAGCTCCAAAAACAGAATAAATATAGCCGGACTCATTAGTATAGACTTAACCAATCAAAAAATATAGTCTTAACCCTAGGAAGAGGTAAAGTCATCCTGGTAACATAGGAAAAAACAACAACCTGACTAACAAATTTGAAATTTGTTTTTCTTACATAAGAAAACAGCTAAATGGAAGGAAATTGGGTCAGAATCATTGGAAAATGGACAAGCACATTATACAGCGCGCTAGTTTTATGATAAATATTAAAATAATTATTTAATGACCACAAAAACAGCAAATGTCCGAATTCATGTAATGTCTGAATTAAATAAATTACTATAGTTGCAGACCAAGTAATCTTTTAGTTTAGACTCAATATCTATATTCTATGTTGACTAGATAGATCTAAGTAGATATAATTTGTTTTCTTTATGTAACGGGAGGTGGAGGTAATCGTGCATAGATTGAGACTAAATTACTAAATCTAGTAGTAGACCTAGATCTAATTAAATGTAGTAATCTAAGTCGCGCATAAATGGAGACTAAATCTAGTAGTAGACCTAGATTCCTAGATCTAGAAATCTGTAAGTTGTGCATAGATCCAGACTTTTAAATCTAGTAGTAGACCTAAATTTAGTCAATTTAGATCTAGCAAGTAATTTTTAGTTTAGACTTAAGACTTAAGATAAAGATCTATATTCAATGTTGACATTATTGACGAGATATATTTGTTTTCTTTATTGAGGGGGTGGGGGGAGTTTCGCGCATGCATAAATAGCATTATAAATCAAGGCCAAAAACTAACTTCCCGATTGTTGGTAACTGAACTGAAATTTGATCAACCATCTAGATAATATAGACCAGTGTTCTTCAACCTTTTTTGGCCTACCGCCCCCTTTTCGTATTTTTTCTTTTAAAAAAATCTGCCAGCGCCCCCTCTAAGAAAAACACTTATAAAGAAGTGCGAGAAAGCAAATTTAAACAAAATGTCATTTATTTATTAATTTTTATGTTGTCAATAACACTTATCCGGCATAGGAGACGACAGCATGCCAAAGGCAATCTTCTTTGGTGAGCGTAGAGTAGGACGGAGTTACAGAGGTGCCCCCCGTAAGCGCTATAAAGATGCTCTCACTGGCATAGAGGAAAGTAACTGGCAGCAGATGGCCTCTGAGAGAGACAGTTGGAGAGCACTCACAAAAGCAGAGGAACAAACATTTGAGACTCAAAGAAAAACCATTATTGAAGACAGGCGCAAAAGATGGAAAGAAAATTTAAATAGACTGCCAGCAGACAACGGCTTTGTCTGCACAAAATTAGGGAAATAATACAGGTCGCAACTGGGTTTGCATAGTTATAACACTGCATTCAGTCGTATTCTTCAGAATCGAAGGCAATACCAATATTATCATTATACCAAAATTAAGTCAAATAATTTGCTGTGATTTACACACAAAAATTAATCTGATTGTCATGACTTTCAAATCCTAACAATAGTCCACTTTTAAATTTTGGAATTTTAGGGCCTACTGTTTTCAGATTTAATTGTAAATTTATTTTTAATATAAACATTATTGCTGAATTCACTACAAAATGAAATTAAGCTAATGGGAACCTTGTGCCTCCTGCAGTCTGACAATATTATATTTTAAGCTTTAAATTAGCCAAAACAAGGCAAAGGTCTCCTCTAGTGGCTACTTCCAGTCTATTTCTTTGCTTATTTATTTTGCTTATTAGTTTGATAGCACTAAATCTACTTATACCATGTATGTTCATGGAAAAGCTATAAAATATTCCCATTTTCGACCACAGTTTTGGAATTTTACTGAAATATTCAAATGCAGCCACATCTCTGTTGTGCCTCCTATGATAACATTCTTTTTACTGAAGACATAATTTTGTAAATCTATTTTTTCTTGCAACTCTATTTGAACATCGGTCACAGAGGTTAAATAATTGTCATTTATATTAAATTTTTTTAAAAATTTACTTACATCCTAGAAGCGAATCGTCATTTCTTCATAGACAAATTGCAAAGATATCGGTGTCCTTAGGCAGTAATTCATTTGTCAACAAATAAGTTATGTGAGATTGTAAAACTCTTTAAAATAGATGTAATATCTCGATAAAAGAAAAAATGATATAATCAATGACAGTACATTTCTTTCCTTGCAGTCGGAGATTAGTTTCATTCATTTGCGTTAGATGCCTACCATGGAAAACCATTTTTTAGCCTGCTTTAAGTCACCGCCAACCGTTGAACAAAACAAGCAATAACAAACTCCTTTCGAAATCCAGCGAACTTCAGTTTACAACAAGAGTCTAACATCTTTTTCATTATTTGTTTCACAAAGTTGTTGAAAGATGAGATTATTTTTCTGGCATTTTCAGCATGGGTTTCTATTTTATTTACAATTTTTATAGTTAGATTCAAATAGAAATCAAATTGTTGATTAGCTAAGTCTATACTAATGAGCCCGGCAATATTTATTCTGTTTTTGGAGCTGATTTATTTGATTTATAAGCCAAGTTGTCTGATTTCATACAAATAAAAAATAAATAGGGTGTCCGAATTAAATTACAATTTTCTTACCAAGATTTATTTCGGACAGCCAGTTTTGGACATCAATAAAAAATGATCTTATATTATATTTGTTCGTTTGTTTGTATTTGTTTTTTTAATAGAGAACAAATGGGTAAATGTTTGGAGTGAGCTTGGTACATTGAATGAAGTTAAATGCTTAGATCTAGACCTACTAGATAGATCTAGATTTATATAGAGAGAATATAGAGGATTCAGTTAGTCAAGATTGGCTATCCTAACATGTACTATACTACAAAAGATCATCTGACATCTGTATTAGAAATTTATTAAATTAACAAACAAAAAACACAAACATTCAACACACATCTAATCATGCAAACAATTCAAACATAAAATAAGTCTAAAAGTCGGTATAGAAGTCACTATCCCAGTGACCTAATTTTGGTAGAATAAGTGGGTTCATATTTTTACTTTTTGTGTTCGTATTTATGCATAATTTGATAACATCTTAATGATTTCATGTGAGGGTCTATGCCTGGGGATCTTAAAATTTAGTTAATGTTAATATAGAATTAATATCTGAGTTTATTAATGCCTAAATATAGAGACTGTCCGAAATAAATTATGGTGTCCGGAATCAAATAATGTGGGTCAAATTTGTCCAAATTAAATGAAATCACACGGCCTCTTTGATCTTAAATATAATAACAAATATAGGTTAGGGGTAGAAATATAAGTAGTCATCCTTATTCTCCTTTAACTAAAGTCTCCTTTAACTAAAGAAGATTTTGATAGTCATTTTCTTTTCTATGTCGAACCATTGTAAAATAATGCGCTGTCAAAGTCAAACTTTCAAATTTGGGCCTATAGGTGTCCGAATAGCATAAACTACTCTAGATCTATAGTAGTTTATTTATTTCAGACATTACATGAATTTGGACATTTGCTGTTTTTGTGGTCATTAAATAATTATTTTAATATTTATTATAAAACTAGCGCGCTGTATAATGTGCTTGTCCATTTTCCAATGATTCTGACCCAATTTCCTTCCATTTAGCTGTCTTTTTATGTAAGAAAAACGAATTTAAAATTTGTTAGTCAGGTTGTTGTTTTTTCCTATGTTACCCGGATGACTTAACCTCTTCCTAGGGTTAAGACTATATTTTTTGATTGGCTATGTCTATACTAATGAGCCCGGCAAATATTTATTCTGTTTTTGGAGCTGATTTATTTGATTTATAAGCCAAGTTGTCTGATTCCATACAAATAAAAAATTAATAGGGTGTCCGAATTAAATTACGATTTTCTTACCAAAATTTATTTCGGACAGCCAGTTTTGGACATCAATAAAAAAATGATCTTATATTATATTTGTTCGTTTGTTGTTGTTTTTTTTAATAGAGAATAAATGGGCAAATGTTTGGAGTGAGCTTGGTACATTGAATGAAGTTAAATGCTTAGATCTAGACCTACTAGATAGATCTAGATTTATATAGAGAGAATATAGAGGATTTAGTTAGGCAAGAATGGCTATCCTAACATGTACTATACTACAAAAGATCATCTGACATCTGTATTTGAAATTTATTAAATTAATGTAGTGGAGTGGATACCTTTTCAGGAAACACCGGCCACCCCGATATCCACGTGACCCTTCCCCCTAGATGGCACCTTGTGTCCGCGCATAACAAGGCAGACCAACGTGGGCACTGTCCATTCGACCGGCATTTCTTGTCGCTGTAGTGTCTGTACGTTACTGGACCTACACCGTCTCCACTCCCTGTTTGTGCCTGGTTCTACTCCATGTGTTTATGGATGGCTGCAGGTAATTACATTTTATTTATTTATATTAGATCTTGATTGTAATTTTATTTAGTATTCTATATAGAATGTTCACTGTCCATCTTGTAAATGTATTTTTACATCAAGTGTTTAGATACTGGCTTTTAAGAAACAGTATATTTGTGAGTGTATAGATTTGTTATATTTAATTATAGTTTTTGTAAGGAAAGGAAAGAGCGAAACTCTTCAAACAATGTATATATATATGTTAGTTTTATATAGAACTAGTTGATTTATTTTTTATTAATTACTTTGTCATTTATTTTTATAATGTTTGTTGGTGTTCCATATCTCTCTTGTGTTTATAAAAGAGATGATCGGTTCACACTATAAGATTTTCTTCTTTTCGTTTTTTGCTAGATCTAGTATTTATACCTGATCTTGTGTTTACTAATTGGTCTGCTCATTTAGGCCATATAATTACGTTTATTTTATGCTCATTAGTAATTATGTTTTATGTTTGCCTTTGGCAGGTCTTTAGTATATACTGCAAATACTGATTATATCAGCAAAAAAGGGCAGCAAAGATTACGACTACTAAGAAAACTGTCCTCGTTTAATGTTAGCGAAAAGGCCTTGGCTATGTTTTATCACGCTCACATCTGCAATATTTTCAGTTTCAATATCACTGCCTGGTATGGCAATCTGAGCATTAAAAATGGGAATAAACTTAATAGAATCCTCAATGCTGCTGGCAAAATCATTGGCAAAAAACAAACCCCATTTGGGCAGTTGTTTGAGACAAACATCTATAAAAAAGCTAACAAGATCCTCGAAATAAAGAATCACCCTTTGTGTCAGGATTTTGTGATTTTACCATCACAAAAGAGATACAAGACACCGATAGCAAAGACAAACAGACACAAACACTCTTTTGTTCCCCTGGCAATCAAATCATCAAATAAGAACAATCTGGTATAAACTTTGTCACATGTAAATTATGAGTGAGTCTGGTGTGAATGTACACTTTGGTTTCTTATAGTTATAATGTTTTTTGTTTGGTGTAATGCACAAATTGTAAGACAAATTTCCTTACGGATAATAAAGATTATTATTATTATTATTAATAAACAGTTTGGAATCGTCCTACGAGTTCCTTCCATCATTTAGAATTTAGTTGTCTTCTGTGCCAAACCCACCACATTAATAAACAAAAAACACAAACATTCAACACATCTAATCATGCAAACAATTCAAACATAAAATAAGTCTAAAAGTCTGTATAGAAGTCACTATCCCAGTGACCTAATTTTGGTAGAATAAGTGGGTTCATATTTTTTACTATTTGTGTTTGTATTTATGCATAATTCCAAAACATCTTAATGATTTAATGTGAGGGGTTATGCCTGGGGATCTTAAAATTTAGTTAATGTTAGTAAAGAATTAAAATCTGAGTTTATTGAGGCCTAAATATAGAGACTGTCCAAAATAAATAATGGTGTCCGGAATCAAATAATGTGGGTCAAATTTGTCCAAATTAAATGAAATCACACGGCCTCTTTGATCTTAAATATAATAACAAATATAGGTTAGGGGTACAAATATAAGTAGTCATCCTTATTCTCCTTAAACTAAAGAAGATTTTGTTACTTCATTTTCTTTTCTATGTCGAACCATTGTCAAATAATGCGCTGTCAAAGTCACTTTCAAATTTGGGCCTAAAGTTTTGCCTATAGGTGTCCGAATAGCATAAACTACTCTAGATAAGATCATAAGTCTTTAGAAGTCATTTATGTCAGTTAGTGAGTTACTCTAGACTACTCTAGAGTCACTCTAGACAGTCTAGATCTAGAATATATAATAATCTAGATTTATATTGATCTAGAATCTAGATCTAGTAGTAGACTTGAGATCCTTATTAAAATCTCAGATTAATTAGACCTAGAATCTAGATTAGGTACTTTGATAAAAAATTCAACTTTAATGAATCTAAATGAAACTAGTATAGTTAGATAGATCTTTTTGAATGGAGTTCATTGATACCTCATTTATGCTTCTAGGTTAATTAGAACATAAGTTATGACCATTTTAGTGTCGGAGAATTAGCCTATTAAAATACCCAAAAAATTGTGACCGAAAGGAGGAGCTTATACATTTAAACTGCTATAACTTTTTAACGCTTAAAGATAATGTAATGAAATTTTCCATAGAAATGCGCAATTATGTTCTGATAATTATGACAGTTTTAAATCTGGGATATCTATTAACACTTTTTTGTGTTAAGCCCTTGATGTAGGGGTAGGTGTTGAAAAACGACAGAAACAGAATACATATTCACACATAAATGGTCATAACTTTTAAACCAATAGAGATAATTGAATGAAATTTTCAACAGAAATGCATGTTTATGTGTTATTTATTTCTTCTTTATAATTCTGAGATAGAAGTTGAAACTTTTTTTTTTAATTTCTTAAATGTGGGTCGACATTTCAAAAACGACAAAAAAAAAAAACAAATGTTGACACTTAAATGGTTATAACTTTTTAACCAATAGAGATATGCAAATGAAATTTTCAACAGAAATGCATGAATATGTGTTATTTATTTATTCTATTATAATGCTGAGAAAGATGTTTAAGAAAAAAAAATTTTCTTTGATAACGTGGAACGACAATTTAAAAAACGACCAAAATTTATGTTGGTCATAACTCTTTAACCAATTGAGATATTTAAATGAAATTTTGAACAGAAATGCATGATTATGTGTTATTTGTTTATTCTATTTTAACACTGAGATAAGAATTTTTTTGAAAATTTGATTTTTGATAAATGTGGAATGACAAGTTTGAGTTTTTTTCGACAAAATATTATGTTGACACTTATGGTTATAACAACCAAAATTTATGTTGGTTATAAATTTGTAACTAATTGAGAAATTTAAATGAAGTTTTCTACAGGAATGCATGCATGATTATGTGTTATTTGTTTATTTTATTATAATCTGAGACAGAAGTTTTCATTATGTCGACACTTAAAATGTTGCAACTTTTTTAGCCGTAAATTACTTTTTAGGCTTTTAACTGAAATGAACAACTTTTTGCTGATACTTATAATAAACTTTGGATGAATAACATGTTGGAAAAACAACACAAAAATAAAAACCAAAAATTTCTATTTCATACTTTGAGAGCTGTAACATTTTAATCTAGACTTTAGAGATAATTATACAAGATTTACAAAATAAAAAAAAATTTAAAAAAAAAAGAGTATTTAAATTTACATATAATGTAAATAACAAATATAGACGATTTCTTGATGTCATCAGTCTGAGTGCGTTTGCAAATGTACGTCAGTATCCAAAGCTTGCGAGGATCATGCATGATTGTTTGAAGATGAACATTGTTTGGGTGTACCCTATCTGTTTTGCTGAAATAGAATAAATACTTTTAATGCATACCAATGTAGGCTTGCTGAAAAGGTAAAATTATCAAGACTTAATATAAATGGTTCATAGCACAATTATCAGCTGTATTGTGAAATTATATTTTTCACATTAAATAAATATCCCAGATATGCAACATGTTCCCTTAAAATAAAATATATCTAACTATTTGACGGGTAAGCACATAATGGATTTGTTTGTTGTTGGAAATTATCAATTGAAGTACTGTCTCTGTAGCACCTTACAAAAACCTTCAGCAAGTTTTTTAGTGATCTCGATAAATACTTCATCAACAGTCACATTTCTCAGGGTTTTCAGAACGAGATCTTCAGTATCCAGAGTCTGGCCAAAGCAATCACTTAGTATTGAAAGGAGATTCTCTGGAGAATCCACAATGGCCTTTAGTGGCTTTAGTTTGTCAATGCAGACCTTCACATGAGAGATCTAGAAAACAAGAGAATAAATATAATAGCTGCATAAACGGTATCTTTAAAATGTTTCATCTTTCATTTTGTAGATCAGTGTCATCCACGGTCCAGTCAACATCTTGCCAAAAAGCCCTGTTAATAAATATAATAAATGTCAAAAGGGTTGAGACACCTAAAAAGGAATTGTTTTGAAACTATAAAAATGAATTTACAAAAGAAAATGTAAAAGTTATTACCTTAAAAGACTAACCGCTTTTCTGCAACAACAAGCACAGTGTTGTTCTGTGTTACCTGGCCTTTCAGTAGCCTCAACATCACCTTCAGGTCCCAACTTCTTCACCATACTAGGTCGTTCAGTGCTGTCTTGGGACTTGGATAGGTGTCTTTTTGACAGCAGCATCGATAGAATTTTTTTTATCCAAGTAGGGTGCAACTAGGTGCCAGCTGCGGGTAATCTTCCTGCAAAAGTTCTTCACATCAGTCATATGCCTTCGAAACTTATTGTCAACAACATCGACATCAAGGCCTGCCACGCCCACATTATCTGGGGAAAATGTAACAAAAAAAAGTTAGTTTTATTTAATTGTGAAAAAAAAAATGTTTCAAACAAAATTACACATATGTACAATTTTAATAAAATGCAGTTTAAAGATTTTATTTATAAAAGGATATTTAATAAGACATTTAATGTAAAATAGAAGGCTCAACTTCATAAGTCCAAGTCCAGCCAAGCCTTTACTTTAAAATAAATTTCTACAATTATCCTAAATCATATAGAGAATATAGTAGATTTAAGTAGATCTATAGATTAATATCTGAAAAAGTATTTTCACTGAAATAAAATGATATTTCAATTGATTTGTGTTATATTTTGTTTATAACTTATATTTAGTAGTGATTATTATGGTAACTATCACTTAAAATTTTGTATTTATAAATTATTTTATAATTATCCCAATTATATTACCAGCCATTGCAAGAAATTTAAATAAAAACGAAAAATAATAATTGAACTAGTTTAAAATCATTCTAAAAATTTTAAAAATTGCATTCAAAATCACGGATGACTAAATAAAACTGTTCTTGATGATGGATTAAAAAAAAATCGATCTAACAAAAAAGCTATGCAGCCATTGATAACCATTGAATCTATCATTTCCGGTTAGTAATGGCGGCTGGTTTCGTTTTCTAGCCAAGATACCTGATGCACTGGGTCCGTTTTTACTAATAAAGTGGAACACTTATTGCGATAATATGAACAAAAATAGTTAGATTAGATATTAAGGTACACGGATTGACTTTAAAAAATATGCTTTTCAGAATAATAAAAATATTATGGATGGTCAACTTACCCCTATGCTCAACACGCTGGAACTCCAATGAAGACGATAGAAAAGCACTGATATAAATCCAAAGAATTAACTGATATCCGATCCTTGAACAAACAAAGGGCTCTGACTATCCTTTTGTGTCTGATTTTGAAGACAAAACCAGAGTGGAACGAAATCTCTATTGTTATCGGCTTAAATACTGCCGCACGAATACTACCGGTTCCGGTAACCAAAAAAAATCTCGCGCGACCGGAAAATCGAAGTATCTAATCTAGATCTATCTAGAAATCTAGATCTTAGTTAACTTAGTAACAAGTTATTACAAGTTACAGCTAGATTCTAGATCTAGATCTATATACTAATATAGTAGTTTATTTATTTCGGACATTACATGAATTTGGACATTCGCTGTTTTTTGTGGTCATTAAATAATTATTTTAATATGTATTATAAAACTAGCGCGCTGTATAATGTGCTTGACCAATTTCCAATGATTCTAACCCAATTTCCTTCCATTTAGCTGTTAGTTAGGTTGTTGTTTTTTCCTATGTTACCCGGATGACTTTACCTCTTCCTAGAGTTAAGACTATATTTTTTGATTGGCTAAGTCTATACTAATGAGCCCAGCAATATTTATTCTGTTTTTGGAGCTAATTTATTTGATTCATAAGCCAAGTTTTCTAATTCCATACCAAAAAAAAATTAATACGGAGTCCGAATTAAATTACGATTTTCTTATCAAAATTTATTTCGGACAGCCAGTTTTGGACATCAATAAAAATGATCTTATATTATATTTGTTCGTTTGTTGTTGTTTTTTTTTAATAGAGAATAAATGGGCAAATGTTTGGAGTGAGCTTGGTACATTGAATGAAGTTAAATGCTTAGATCTAGATCTACTAGATAGATCTAGATTTATATAGAGAGAATATAGAGGATTCAGTTAGGCAAGAATGGCTATCGTAACCTGTAGGGGCCTACTATACTACAAAAGATCATCTGTATTAGAAATTTATTAAATTAATAAACAAAAAAAAAACACAAACATTCAACACACATCTAATCATGCAAACCCCAAACATTCAACACACATAAAATAAACAAACATAAAATAAGTCTAAAAGTCTGTGCAGAAATCACTATCCCAGTGACCTAATTTTGGTAGAATAAGTGTGTTCATATTTTTATTTTTTGTGTTCGTAGTTTCGTAATGATTTCATGTGAGGGGCTATGCCTGGGGATCTTAAAATTTAGTTAATATAGAATTAAAATCTGAGTTTATTGATGCCTAAATATAGAGATTGTCCGAAATAAATTATGGTGTCCGGAATCAAATAATGTGGGTCAAATGTGTCCGAATTAAATGAAAACACACTGCCTCTTTGACCTTAAATATAATAACAAATATAGGTTTGGGGAACAAATATAAGTAGTCATCCTTATTCTCCTTTTATAACTAAAGAAGATTTTGATGTCATTTTCTTTTCTATGTCAAACCATTGTAAAATAATGCGCTGTCAAAGTCAAACTTTCAAATTTGGGCCTATAGGTGTCCGAATAGCATAAACTACTCTAGATCTAGGTCACTAGAGATTCACATGATGATAGATCTAGATCTAGATGAGAGTAGATTAGTAGATGATAGAATAGATCTAGATCTATTTAATATTTAATAATTTACTTTAATTTTTATACTTACCACTTCGTAACGGATATTTGATCTTGCCATATTGATATTCAAAGACTAAAATATCATACAGAATCTAGATATAGATCTAGACAATCTAGAGTACATCTAGTTACAATCTAGTATATCTAGGACTAGAGATCTAGATTATATGCAAATTAGGAAGATAATCAACTTTCTAGTATCAACAAAATGGCGATATTTCTGTGGCCAGATAATATAAAAATATGTCATTTATTTTTGGTTTTCACATAGAAATTAGAATCTATCGTATATAAACTTATTTTTTTGAAGTAACGTCTGTATTTTATAAGATAAGAAGATAAGACAATAATGTGACTGCATGTGATAAAAAGGAAATGTGATGTTATTTGAAAGTAAATACACTAATTTGTCTTAAACAATAATCAACAATAAACAATAATAAAGACTATTAATATCTGACTACCACTCTATGTCACTATATTTGATGATATATGTATATATAAACGCAAAAGCACTGACGGACTGTCATCACTAGTTCTCCTACTATTTAACCACCATCTAAAGCCTTTTTCACGAGCTAAACAACAGCGGCTAAATTTAGGAAATTTTTATTTTTTTTTTTCGCAATTTCGACCTTTTAAAACCGACATATTAAAAAAGAGAACATTATACTTTCTTAAGTTTTTAATCACTATTAAACTCTTTTGTGTGTGTTTCAATAGCAATCAATTCTTTTCGCTTAACTTGCGTATATTAACATTCGTTTTTTTTTCTACGTATCTTTGATTTAAAAAAGGATGAGACCCATAAAACCCTAACTCCCACACTTACAAAGAAAGAAAAAAAAAAACAAAAAAAAAAAAAAACAAGACATCTTATAATTAAAACTCAATGTGAGGGGTTCAAGAAGCTTAAACCACTCTGCTTGTTCAGGCCAGTGGTCAATGGTCACATTGCCTCAGCTAACCCCGCACCTCCCCACCCATGTCTAACAATTTCAACAGAGCCGACACAGACAGTCGTTAGCCAAACAAGTTGTTAATTTGCATACGGACGAATGACTCTGAACCAGAACAATGTTTTCATGGACATTCCGATGGTCTGGAGGTTAAGTTCGCTATGCTAGGCGGTGTTATCGTTTCAGAAGTCACTGGTTCGATCCTCCGTCGACGCAGTCCCTTATTTTCGTCACTTAATATAGACGGAACAAACTTGAAGCTTGAAACTATGAAGCTGTTGGATGAGAAATTGACCTGGTGTATGGAATTATATTGCGGAAATTTTCTAGAATTTAGGAACTGCGGCACCCTCTTTACAGATTCACTTTCCTGCCTGCCTATAAGCCCTCGAGCGCCAAGAGACAACTGGAGCGCCTCGAAAAGAAATATCAGGTACGTACGTATGGTGATGCAATGGTTTCCACCACACTGTGGAATCAGAACGACACCCACCCCTCTAGACCCAACAGAGGAGCCGAAAACAAACACGCAAAAGAATTTGTGAATGGTACAGAAACTGGGACCTTTGTAGCAGAGGACGGGAAGTCTGGAACGTTTTCTAACGCTCAAACAGTAGTGGTAGAAACAGAAAGGAGCAAGCAATCTTGGCAGGGTGCTCAGAAACACAATCGAAGACAAGCAGACGCTTCAGAACACTGCCAGATACCTGGACCGTGCTGTAAGGCGCCTTAATGCAAATATGTTTATTATAAATAAAAATCTACGATACCCATTTTCATAAACAACAAGTCCCTAGTAGACACTGGGAGCTATGAAAGCTATATTTCAACGCCAAATGGCCAAATGTTCATCAGGCAACAGAATCTTTATGGCTTCCACCCATCTATCTCGAATTACTCAAGGACGCTAGCATATGACTCAAAAATAAACTTGTGCTCCGACGTCATTCTTGGACTTGGCTTTATAAGTTTGGGTTAAGTTTGCACCAAAATCTGTTTATTCCTTTCGATTGTCAGAAACCATCCTTGTACAGCCAGCGAGCGTAGAGGCTCCTAGCCTATTTAGTAGTCACCAAACCCTAGTGGCTACATAATTGTACTAGCTACAAAGTCTCGTAGATACTCACTTCCAGATAGAAATTTTATAGAGAAGAAAATTCAACAACATTAAAGAACGCTATGGCACCCCTGTAATAATGCAGTGGGTACCGAGTCACATAGGTGTGACTGGCAACACAATTGCAGACTCTGGGCAAATTCCACCCAATGTACAGGCTGTCTAGGCCTGAGCAAGCTATTATAGTGCGGAATCGTGCCAAGGCCATTGTCTCTTTAGCTATGGCCAAATTTTAATTCACAGTGCCCCCGCTGCGGGAAGAAGAGGAAACCGTGCCTCATATTCTGTTTGACTGCCCCAGACTTGCTGATCTGCGTCTCGAAAGGTCTGAGAAACCCAAAATTCTCGACCTGTATGGCGACATTTATGCACTGCGCAAGTCAGCAGGGTTTCTGTCCAGGGCTTTTGCAAGAGAGGATTTGAGCCTCTCAAGCCCCTACTCAAATGGAGTTTGATGATGATGATTATTCAACAACTGATAAAGGATGAGATTATTGAACCATCTAAGTCTCCCTGCTAGTCACAACAAATAAACAGACATAAGAACGAAAAGAATGGTTATAGACTACAGTCAAACTAGCAGAAAATATTTCCAAGTTTAGACCTGAAAAGTGCATACCATCATTCCCATAAAAGAAGAAAGGCCGTTGACAGCCTTTGAAAAATGTGGAAACTATCAATTCCGTCGGATTCCGTTTGGCGTAACGAATGGAGTCGCCTGTTTTCAGCGTACGATTGTCAAAATCATCGAAGACGAACGACTCATTGACGTTTGCTTATGTGAACAATGTGTGACTATCTGCGGTGTGGACTGTTAGGATACGAGATTTCCAAAGGACAACTTAAGCCGGATCCTGAGAGATTTCGCGCATTACCAGTTAACATGTGTAAACAGAAACGAGTAGTGGATCTGGCTTATTGCTCAGTGGATACCTAACTTTTCAACAAAAATAAGCTTGAGAAAGCCGCCCGTATTAATCTGAATCGCCTTTAACCGTTGAGACTGATGCTTCTGATATAGTCATTGCGGCTACCAAGATGGCGGACCCTTTGCTTTCTTGTGAAATAAAGTTGTGAAAGAAGCATATGCCATTGTTGAGTCGTTGAGAAAATGGAAACATTTTTTAGTTGGTAAAGCGTTCACACTTGTTACGGATCAGCGATCTGTCTCATTCATGTATAACAGGTCAAACAAGGGAAAAATTAAAAATGAAAAAAAAATCCTTAGGTGGAAATTACTATCGTGTTTCCACTATGACGTCATCTATAGCCCTGGCAAGCAGAACACTGTAGCTGATACATTTACTAGAAACTTTGTATCTGCCATCACTCGCAATGACCTTAAATTGCTGCATACTAGTCCGGGTTTTACTCGTGTAGAGCTGAAGCCCCGTTTTTTTCGACAGCCGACCGGAGAGCTGATTCAAGCGGCTCAACCTTTTGAGAGAATTAGTATGGATTTCAAGGGACCTCCCTTCTGTTTCAAGAAATTAATAGATGAAGTCTCTAGATTCCCATTTGCATTTGCATATGTCTCTATATCTACAGTCGTTAAATGTCTCAAGGAACTATTTGCCCTATTTGGATTTCCAGCATACGTCCACACTGATGTTGTTTGTCCTCTTACAGATAGTGCGTATCCTTCGGAATCTATTGCTAATCCAAAACTCCCACTGAGATCATCAAAATATCCAGCAAATGCAATTAATTTCACGATGCTGATGTTTTTTTAAATTCTTATTTCGTTTGTTGATGCCGCCAGTACTAAATACATATCTATGTTGAAGAACTTTCTATTTTATGTGCTAACAAGCACGCAACTTCACAAGATTTAGCACCCCTCCCAACTCAATTTCCATAGAGCCGACACAGACAATCAGTAGCTTGTGTTGCCGTTTCCGAAGGAAAATATAAATCATAAAACAAATCATAAAACATTTGAAAACATTTTACAGATTGATTTAAGAAAGCACATGTTCAAATATAAATGAAGCTAGGTGATGAAACAAATGAATGACACATGTTACATAAATGAAAAGCGGCACAAGGGACCAAGTTTATTAATGAGAGAAAGTGTTGCGAATGTGCGACTACGTCGACCGAGACCCAAAACTCGGAAACGACAACACCGGCTAGAAGTAACGCACTGCAAGAGCTCAATCTCTAGACATGACATTGTTATGAACATAATTATAACACTCGAAAACCATGTCCGCTAAGTGTGTTTAATACATTTCGAGAATACATTTTTATAGACGAGTTACAAGCACATGTACGACAACAGATACAGCATATAATATTTATAACATTCACCACCAGTTCAAATATTGACAATGAAAGAATTAGGTAAACGTAGAATAATAATAGAGGTTCAAGTAAACAATGTAGAATAGCAAGACATGCTGGAAGAAATAAAACATGATAGATCAAATATCATATTTAAGTAAGGTAGTAAAATTCTGAAAAGAAATTGGCTGAAAAAAGTATATTTGTTAGAAAATCCCAATCATAATCACTACCGTGTAAGTCTCATCGCACTAGGGCACCGTGTTGAGAACTCTATTCTCTGATAACACGGACAAGGAAAGCGGCAGTCCTTCTCAAAGCTTCTCTGTCTCCGTACAGAGCCAGCTCCTCATGCAAACCAGCTTTTGTTTCACTCAAATGGCCTTGTTTAGGGTGTAGTTTTGCGCACTCGTAAAGGATGTGGTTAACTGTTTCGACGTCGTCCTGACAATGCCTGCAGCGTGAGTCGAAGTTTGGCTTAAATTTAGCAAAATAGGCACAGATTGGACAGTGTCCCGTTCGGTACCTAGCGATTGTTACCTGTTCTTCCCTATTTAGCTGCCACCATTCGTCCGATTTTGAGGGCCCTTTTAAGTTTTGCCAGACTTCCCTTCCCGTATTACCGTTTTCCCAGCTTTTGCTCCATTTATTTCTTGCCCATTCGTCCCCTATCGTACGCGCCTGCTCAAAAGTCTGTGGCTCGTCCACAGGGTCCAGTTTTGTGCCGAGCTTGGCTAATAAGTCAGCTTTCACATTACCCTCCACATCCACGTGTCCAGGTACGTATTGGAATGTCGTCCGAATTTTGTGTTCTTCTTGGAGGCGTCCTACGCACGCCAGTGTTTTTGCCAGTGGTTCCGGGAGCGTATCTGCAGGGCTTTCAATGGCTTGTAGGCTCGACAGAGAGTCTGTAAACAGTACAATAGGACTGGGTTGTGCTGTTTTCTCGTTATGTCGTTCTTCAATGTACTCTACTGCATTTTGAATTGCAACCATTTCAGCTACGTAATTGCTCCTGCCAGAACACGCACCTAGAATCTCATCGTTCTCAATCGTGCCAGGGAATTGAACCACTACACCATACCCAGAGGTTTTTTGTCCGAGGTTCTCTCTCGTGGAACCATCTGTGTACACTTTAATGTAGTCAGCTGGGTACTGGGCGACAGTTTTCCTGGCAGTGTTTCGTAGGACAGTTTTTGTGCATTTCTTGTTAACTTCTGGGTCAATCAGCGATTTCCTCGCCTCTGGGACTCCAGGAGCATTCGCCGGAGAAGAAGCCCCATGCAGAGCGAGAGCTACTCTGTTCTGGGGTAAATCGACTTCTTTGGACAATTCCCGCACCGAGTGCATGAAAGAGTTCCGCTTCAGCCGATTTCCGGCCTGCCATTTGTTGACCAGACTCCTGACTGGGCAGCCCTCTTCTAGCCGTTTGAATTTTTCATAAGCGATCATAACGGCTCGCTCCCTTCGTAATCTCAGTGGTGGGAGATTTGCCATTTGTCATTTGTCATTTGTCATTTGACATGCCGCAGTTGGCGTCGTACGAAATGCACCACAAATGAGTCTAATTGCTTGGTTCTGCACTGAGTCCAGCCCCGCAAGAGACGTTTGTGAGGCATAGACCTGTGCAAGAGACGAGTACTCCATCCTCGACCTTACCGCTCCAATGTAGACTACCTTAAGGCTCTCTGACGCTTGCTCTCGCACTGTTCTCACATGGTCGGACAAACCCGTTTTTGGGTCCAGGGTGACTCCCAGGTATTTCGGCTTGGCTTCCATCTTTAATTCGGTACCATTGATTGAGAGAGAAATCTTTTCTTTATAGATATCTTTGCCAAGAGTGAAAAGGGTCCAGACTGTTTTCGCGCAATTAACTTCCATATTCCACAAACTTGTGTAGCAAGAAATCGTGACTAGGTCACGTTGGATTTCCGCAGCTAGAGCGGCTGCGGATCTCCCAGTTTTCCAGATCAGCAAATCGTCCGCAAAAAGTAATGAGCGACACCCTAGGCGTTTGGTCAAATCGTTGATGAATACCAGAAAAAGTGTGCATGAGAGTGACGAGCCCTGAGGCAACCCCTGCTAGAGTACCTTCTTATTTGACAACTGCTCGCCATAACGTGTTTGAACTAACCTGTTCGTTAGGAAGCTTTTGATCCATCGGTACATATTGGAGTTTACCCCAAGGTCCATCAACTTGAGCAACAAACCTTGTCTCCAGACCCTATCATACGCCTGTTTTAGATCCAGAAAAACCGCGAGTGTCGACTCACCCTTCTTCTCCCTTCCGCCTCTCTGAAAACCGTCTGCCACCTCTTGCATAAAGACTGTAACCTGATCCATTGCGCTACGCCGCTGTCTGAAACCACCTTGTTCCTGACAAATTAAATTGTGGGACTCTAGGTACCACGTAAGCCGTCGGTTAATGATTCTCTCCGCAATCTTCCCCACACACGATGTGAGGGAAATTGGTCTAACTCTCAGGGCTGTTTGCATTCTTGCCCTTTTTAAGGATAGGAACAATGGTAGCCAATCTCCATGCCTTTGGGAAGTCCCCTTGAATCCATGTCCGATTTAGTAAGCATTGAAGAACTAACACAATTACTAAACAAAAACAATAAATGCTTAATTGAGGAAAAAGATGTTTGAATACATAATTGAATTACATAATTTAAAAAAAATACTATTCCATTTATTCAATTAGTGTTGAACTTCGTAAGAATGTCGGTAGCTTGATTGATATGAGATCTGATTGATAATCAAATCTGGGCGATGGTGTCAAAGTCGAGCTCTGACAGGTTGGGTATTTCGTCTAGGTCTAGATCAACAAAGTCATAGACATGGCTGCCCGCAAAGCACTCGAGATCTTCTAAAACAATGCAAAACCACCCTTATCCAACTCTACACGAACTGCTTTGCAAATGTTGGCAAGAAGTTACAGTCGCTGCTTTCGCTCTGGGAGATCCTCGATTGACATGATTTTCATCAGCCAACTTTAGGAAAAGTGCAGAGAACAATGGATGCCTTTGTATATTGCATTCATTGACCTGAGAAAGCCTTCCATCTGGCATCTTTAAAATTCAATTCGGAGTAAAACAACCCTCGTTGGAATACTATTTTCACTGCTAATCCACAACGCGTTTGACAAATCCACCAAAGGCGCCTATCTCCATATCAGATTTGTTGGCAAATATTGCCACCCTAGTAAGATATGATGCAGCACGAAGAAAACAAAAGTTATAGAACCACCTGCTACTGCACCACCCTCCATCTTAATAGACGATAACAAGCTGGATGCCGTAAATAAATTCTGCCATCTGGGATCCACAATTAAATATGACCTGTCTCTAGAACGCTGCCCCGACCTTCATTAGACTCAGGTCAAGTGTTTGGGAAAACCAGAAGCTCAGTACAGGCCAAAATGGAAGTGTACAAGGCATGCGTTATGGATCTTAAAAAATCAAATGAAAAGAAAAAGTGTGCAATACTGAGATCCTTGCACAAACAGGTATTCCGATCATCTTTAGAACCCTCAAACAACGCCGCTTGTCCCTGCTTGGACATGTTCGCCGGATGGAGGACAATCGCATCCCTAAAGTCCCTCTACGGACCTCGCGTCTGGCTCGCGTCGTATATATGTAATAAAATCAGTGAACATCAATACTGACCATTGGGAAGACATAGCTTTAGACACCAGAGTGACAGTGACCAAGAAAGCTATGGACATCGAAAGAACCATTCCTCAGCTCTGCAAGAAAAATGTACAATGAGAAAAATGACCAGCTCCTCAACCACTGAAGCGTTCTGACTAGAAGAAACCCAAGTCAATGATTTTCATCCGCCTACTTCAGAAAAAGTGCAGAGAACAATGGATGCCTTTGTATATTGCATTCATTGACCTGAGAAAGGCATTGCCTTTCCGACAAAACTGGGCTCCGGACGCATGGGCTAGACATGGCCAAAGGACCGAGTTTACCGGAAGTCTCCGCCATTTTCCTATGTTATACCAAGCTAACCGTGGGGAACTCGCCATTATGTAACGGTCTCTTGAGGAACGGCGCATGGATTATCGACAGGGTCTTGAGAGCGCTTTTTCAACTCCGTCCGTGCAATGGGTTCACTCTTGCGTACACTTGGACACTCCCAAGGGAGTTTTGTTTTGACATTAATTTAGCCTAGTTACCCCATAAAGTAACCGTTTCCCCATGGGAATCACTTTGGGTTCAAAGTGCCAGTGCCACGATGGCCTCTCCAAAATAGGGCTCCACAGCCACATGTCCACATAACTTTCATTTTGACCTGAGCTTATTCAGATAAGTAGACCTATAGAATTGATTTTCGTTTATGCTTTATCTCTCAAAAGTGTTTTTTTTTTCGGCGCTCAAGCTCCTGCTAGCTGTTTTTTTTAGCAGTAGTTTTTGTGATTCTGCAATAAAATGTTTTTTTTTTAAATATAAATTTCACATGGTGAAAGTAAAAAAAAATATCTTGGGTATGGTGAGTTCATGAAAGCCAATTGCCTGCTTAAGTTCCAACAAATCAAACCTACCTAAGAAAAAACAATATCAAAATGTGAGACTAGGAAATATATATATAAACATAAAAAATGCAATAATTTACGTTAAGAATCCTATTAATTTGAATACCCCCGACACTCTTGTTGAGGTATTCATCACATTGTCCTCTAAATACATATTGTTCTTGTGGTCTGTTGTTAGATGGAAATTGATTTTGTGGATAACATTTAAATCATCAAGTAGGTGCATGTGTATTGAGGCAAAAATCTGAATAAATGCAATTTTCTATAGGTTATGTAGAAAAAGGAAAATAAATTTCTATTCAAAACATAAGATTTAACTCTTGACCAAGACGTTATTAAAGATAACTAGATATCGCTAGTGATGGTGGCAGCGTAGTAAAAACACCCTAAAGTGAGCGACATTGTTTCGACCAAATCTCAGATTCATAGTTGCTTTGCGATTGAAGGAGGCCATAGTTTTGAGGATCCAAACATGATTTTGGAATTTTACTTTTGTATGTTTAAAGGCAGTGGCGTCACTGATTTGTAAGATTTCTTTAATTCTTTGTTGGACAACTATAAAATTAGTGTCTATTCATTTTTAAAATTCAGTTGTTTATTACGGATGTCAATGTGAAAATATGCATTCATACTTAATCTTTGGAATCAAAGACATTGTATAATTCAATTTTGCAACAACGCAAGTAAATTACACTTTTTTTTTCTGGATTTCAAACTTGAAAACGCATCTTCAACGTGGTCAGTTTGCTCGTCCTAGTGCTTTTTTATTCAACTATTGGATCTGTGTTGAAACTCTGCGCACTGTCATCAACTGACTTTGTGCTGGGACGGTATTTCAATCAACTTCTGAAAGTAACGTTAAAGTGATCTGTATAAAAAATAATTTTTGAACAATGAACTCTTTAAATGGCATTTTTATTTGTTTCACTTCAGAATGTTTGTGTAATTTGGTTTCGTAAAATACATCTTCCAAGACGATGAGAAATGATGAATTTAAATTCTCTAACCCTAACCCCATCCCAGTGATTATTATGGTTATCGAGGGTTCCCTCCATTCAGCTGTTGAATATCTACTTCATTATCAATCCATGGCATTTAGGGTCTGCCTTGATCATCAAACACAAATCCTCTCTTGCAAAAGCCATGAACAGAAACCCTGTCGAGAATTTTTGTTATGTCGAGACGGAATCTGTCTGAGGCAGTTTCCGCTTCTTCCCTGCACCGGGTGCACCGTGTCAAATTTGGCGTGAGATGTATGAGGGTCCAGGACAGCCTCCTCCACGGGGAAGTGCGGTCAGGGTGCCTCATTCGCTCCCAGACTCCACGGGCTTTTTGGTATGTCCTAGCACTTTTTCATTTCAATATTTTGAATTAAAGCCAGAGCATGGTTGGTGTTTGCTCGCCCTAGTAGGCAACGTAATCTGCAATGGTGTTGCCACTCTTATGACTTGGAACTCACTGCATTATGATAATAACAGTGTCAATTATTGTGGTGGCGGGGCATGGTGATTCAAATGTATGTTTTTATCTAGTGGCATGATGCATCTGGATACGAATAGTGTGAAAATGTTCGGTTGTCTTTGTCAGTGTCGAGATCTCGCATACATTTAGTGCAGATCTTTTGTATATCGTTTTCCTTCCAGCTTCCTAGCTATTTTAAAGTAAGGAGATTTCTGATTATTTGGTCTTATGCTTCCGATTTCTTGTCATTGTGATATACTTGGTTTTAGTATCCTTGACCACAATTCCAGCTTTACGAGAAATGATTTTATGTTACATTCAGTAAATAGATTCCACTGTAATATGCTGTTTCCTTATCAGTTGTGTTTATTTTCTCATCCTAAATATCTTTTCCAACATATTTAATTCTTGTGGACCTCTGCTGCTTCATGGTCCTAATTATTTCTGATGTTTCAATGTGTTCACTAAGCAATCTGGCAGTTCTCCCTTCTAAGGGATTAATTCTAATTACACTGATGTTTTCTGTGATCTGCAAAAACTTTGTTCTTACACATCTGCAAAATAGCTTGAAATCCTTTCCATCTTTTAATTTCTCAAACTGGATTTTTCACATTGCCGTTTTTTCTTTCTTACCTTTTTTGACGCTTCATTGTTCAGTGTTTCTGGTTCAACTCCGTACTAAGTTTTTTTTTCTCTTCTAGAATGTGTCATTCAATTAAATCCACCCACCTATTCTGCTGTTAATAGCATTTCTTTTTTCTAATATTTATTTATAAAGTTGAAATCATGCTGCTTACATTCTTTTTCCTAAGACAAAAAATCCAATAATCTTACTACAGTATTGTTGGGTTAGGGTAATTTTTCTATGCAATATGGGATTCATTGCTTTCTTTCGAGCAAGCAGTTGCCTTGTTACGCTTGTTACATCTCACGCCAAATTTGACACGGTGCACCCGGTGCAGGGAAGAAGCGGAAACATTTGAGACCATGCCACCTTCATTCCGACCATGAAAAGAACGTTCGTAATTTCGGTAGTACATAGCTTTTAGAGCTGGCATTTCTGTATGCTCATAATGAATGAATTAATGAGTTAAAAGAATTGATATTTATTTACAAAATAAGATGTTATGCACGTTGCACAAAACTTATGATGACTGGTGAGCTGATGAAGTGGGTAAAGGCAGTTCAGCAATTGATGCAAAGATCAAATGCGCCTCCGGTTGAAAAGTCAGTGACGGGTCTTCACGGAAAGAATTGGAATTTGGCTTTTGGTTTTTGTTGTTTGGTTGGTGAAGATGGGGCTGTGACGATAAACAATGTTAGCCCTAATGACATTGCGGGGATGTAGATGCCCTTCTGGGAATCATAAGCATTACCTTATTGCGAACGATAACTGGTTCGGCTCATTGAGGTAGTTGCAGATACATTAGGAACAAAAGATTCAGGCACATAGCATGCTTCTATATTTTCTTTTGGATTTGGAAGAAGAAGAGAAGAAGAAGAAGAAGTGCAGCCCGACAACTGCGACAACAAACTCCAGGAGATGAGCTCCTTCATCAAAGCTCTTTTCGTTTGCGACATCATTTTATCAATTTGGTCTATTTGGCGTTCCTTTATCCACCTTGTTCCCGATAGTTCACCATCATTTTCATTTCTTCACGCATCGAGTCGTATATGTCTTGTAGCGAGTCTTTCATAGTTTTCAGAGGCTCACCGATATCAGGATCCACCTCAAACAAGCATATTTCCGGATCCTCCCCTTCATAAGCCAGAGCCTGCCGAAGACGATCTCTAAGAATGTCTTATTCTTTTCAAATTGTTTCACTCTCTGCCACTGGAGCTCTCCTTTCAGTTCCTTCAATTCAAGCACGCCTACCGTTTCTTAGATGTCATTTTAAATAAGCTCTTACCTAATGCCTCCTTTGAGTCGCCCAATCCCTCTTTCAGACAAATGTAATCTTCCCGACCCTGTCAATAATCTATGCACCGTTCCCCAAAGGACCGTTTACACTAATGGCGAGTCCTCCACCGTCAGCTTGGTACAACATAGGAAAATGGTTCACGAACAGCCTTCGGCTCAGCTCTTAGACGATCTAACTGATCTAACGATTCAGGGAGGCAACTCAATGAGGATGTTTATTTACAGGGACATTTCAAAACAACTGTGCCCAAGCACAGTCTCTGGCAGTGCGCACCTTCTCAGCAAACTTGAATGGCGGTTTGCCTCTTTCTCATTTAATAGTTTCTTCGTTTCTTCTGGATATTTAATTGTGAATTTGTTCACTCTCATTCCCTCCTAATTTATTATGTGCTGACATTGAATAGGTTTTTTTTTAATAAAGTTTTACTAGCTATTGGAAATTGTTTTCGCATGTTAGAAAGACAAATCTGTGTCAGGTACTTGAATGATTTGCTAACATGGTAGCAGCCTGTTCTAGTGATTCCCTTTGTTGCAATGAAGTTTTCTAGTTTTCTCCATCGTCCATTCTATGTAATCTAAGCTCCTCCATTTGTAATGGCTTTATGAGATGAGCTATCCGTGTAAACTGATTCACAGATTGCTAGTATAGAAAAGAGCTCTGTTGGAATGCAGATTTTTTGGTTATATTTTTAATACGTCTCTTATAGTATGAAGAGCTTTCGTCTCATGGTGGAGATATCGTTGATTCCAGTGTTATTTTTTTCAATTTGGTGTTTCTTTTTTAAGTCCTGTATGGAATTAGTTCTCTTAGACTTTTGTTACCAGTTTTGTGGATTTTAGCTTTGAAAATGGAAAGGATTTGAATGGGTTAAGAATTCGGCATCTAGAGCAGGCATGTCAAACACTGCGTTCGGGGACCGCATGCGACCCGCTTGGCCACCTCAAAAATTATCAAACTACGCTGGAAAATATAGATGAATAGCTATTTCAATTGCAAAATTGTATTTGTTAGAATAATTTGTTAAACTTAATTGCAAGCAATAGCAAATCATTTAGTGAAGTGTTTTTATGAAGGAGTGTGTCGTTAAAGCTGCCGAAGTAATTTGTCCCGAAAAGGTGAAAGCATTCAAAGAAATAGCGTTAACTAGGAACACTGTGGCAGATAGAATAAATGACATGTCAGGCCGCTTACGTGAGCAATTAAAGAACTAAATTGTTGATTTTGAATTATTTTTATTGGCTCTCGATTAGTCAACTGATGTAACGGGTGTAGTACAGTTGGTTACATTCATAAGGGCTTGTGACAGAAATTTTAAGATACATGATGAGCTACCTCAGCTCTGTTCTATACATAACCCCACAACAAGCAAGGATGTTTTTGAAAAACAACAGATTATATTTCAGTACAATTTATCTTTGGTAAAGCTAGCTAGTCTAACAACGGATGGAGCACTAACCATTATGAAATGGTTTTGATGCAAAGCTACTAATGCTAATTTTAAATTTGCTCATTTTTCAGTGCATCTTCCCCAAGAAACAATTGCGCAAAGCAATTACAGTTCCAACAGGTCGCTCTCTTTAAATCATCGCCAATTTTCAATGTTTCTGATAATTATTATTTTCTTTGATTGTGTTCCCTTACTACACAGTAGTAGTCATATAAACTATATAGTCTCCTGTCATATAAAGTAATTCTGAACATGAAAGGTGAACCTGTTGAATATTTCCAAACTGACGAATGGGTTAAGAATTTGGCATTTGAATAGGCCACTTCAATATTTTTATTTTTTTTCAGATGATAAACCGTACTCACATATTTTCGAGTTCATTTGCGTACAAAATACTCAAGATGCGTACTTGTAGGCAACTCTGGTCTGTATTAAATGAAAATTAAAAGCATCATTTATCTAGAAAACCTTGCCAGAACATAAAAATATATTACGATGCTCTTTTCTCCTTGACCTTCATATTATGGAAATGAGAATGAATGCCCGAGCATTAGTTCCTTTCAATATGTCAGCTTGTATGAAGTCTTTAAACTAATTGGGAATTGATTGATTAGTTCTAATCTGGATCTAGAACCAACCGCCTATATAGAGATCCTATATGTTCGTAAATCTAGATTTAGATTTGTGACTAGATCTAGATCTTAGTGTAATCTAAATATAGATCTAGATTTTTCTTTAGATATGACCAAGTATGTAATAGACTTAGATTAAGACAACTGTAGGTTTAGATTCCACTCTAGTAGAAGAGTTACCTCAAAAACTCAAGGCTCTATATATGTGCAACTATATCTAGATCTAAAATGAAATATACCAAAAAGAAGCTGCTTCGTATCAAATATGGAATTTAAAATATTGCACATTTAAAAAACAATAATTAATGAAGCTGCTTAGATCTATTTTAGAACTTAAATATTCCTTTATCCAGTTGAAAGATTTGATTTTTTTTTTTAGATGAAAGTGAGAAGGGCAGAGGTTTTCATAAAAGAAAAACAATGGTTGCGCTTATTCTCTCTTTTAGCATGATAAAGGAAATCAAATTGATATGTTCCATGACCATAACTTGCAAAATATGTATCTACTATGGTAGCTACTGTTATAAATAGGACTAGCTAGGTTCCGTTACTTATGAAGGCCTTAGTTCAAAAAATGATCAGGGGCGTTTCAGCAAAGCTTTTTTATATTAGAAAAATTAGAAATTAAGCTTATCTGCCTGAAAAACAAAAATTGTTAATGTTTGTTATTAGTGATTGTAGGGGATGCCAAAGCTTTCATTGCTAACAGCAAAAAAGGTATGGAATAAGAATATCTGTTAAAGGTAGATATCCTAAAGTTAACAGCAAAAAGTTTTATAAGACGTTTTGTACATATCAAAATATTTACATTTTTCTTTTCTAGACTATGTTAGAAAGTTCTTGTCACTTATTTTATGATCATGCCTCTTGTGTTTTTCTTATTCCATAATAGCTGGATCAGTGACATCTAGTTTTATAAAAGTTATTTTGTTTATACACTTCTTTACATCCACTGGAAATATTTTCCTGGGTATATTTCTTTGTATTTAGGAAAATACGCATTTACCCCTCAAAATACACATTTCCAGGTGCGGGAAGACGCATTTCCATTTTGGCATGTAGGGATGTCTGTATAGACCGTTTATGAATATTAGGAAAATTAGTGAGAGAACTCCTTGGGTTAGGCCATTTTTTATGCCCTGTGTTTTACTTCTTTGGATACAAAGCTTTTAGATATGTGATGGTGGATTAGTTTGAGTAAGAGACCGTGTTCCCAGACTTTTCAAATGCATTTCCAAGTCCAAGTTGGTTTCTTCTACTTCTAGTATGATGAAGGCGATTTGATCCTTTGTTGATCTTCCTTTTCTAAGGCCAGCCTGGTTAGCAAGTACAGCTAGTGAGGCTGATGGGACAGAGCTGTTTATTTCTTTGCCAAATGTTTGGGATTCTGCTGATTTCCTGCTAGCATTAAATATTTGAAGGACTTTTCTTTTGGCTTAAGAACCCAAATGAAGAAGCATGTCATTAAAAATTTTATCTGGGCCCGGGGCCCGTTACTTAATGTAACCAGTATGTTAAGACATACATTAAGCAATTCGCCAGAGCTTGTGGCCGTCTCTATCTACATTCACAAGTTTCTTTTTTCATGCCAACTTTTCCTCATCTGGGGATGGTGTTTCCTGATATTTTGTGTGAGCCTGAGGTAACGTGGCTAGCTGATCTGTAACCATTTCTTGTAGACTTTTTTTGATACGTTGTAAGTTGCAAAGGAGTAGTTATCCAGGTTCTTGAGAAAAAGGGTTTATCCACACGTTTATTACAAGATATGTCGTCTGTTCTCTTCGATTTATTCTCACACGACATTCTTCTTGCAGGTATTTGAATGCGCTCAATCTTTTTTCCTATTTGTGGGAAGTAGCAGTCCATTGTGCCCATTATTTCTGTTTCTGGGGAAGAAATGTCTTTTGTAGGGATAATTTTTATGAGGGTGAGGAGCAGGTGTAGCCTCTAATGGTTTCTTGGATGCAAGTTACATCTATTTTTTTCTCATGTAGAAATATTTTTAGAGCTTCTTTTTTCATTTTGTTGCCCTCTGCATTTCATTTTAGCAATTTTTACACTTTCGATCGTGTAATTTTTACTTTTTTGGCCCTGCTCCTTGCTCAACAGGCAGAGAAAGAAGACCCACCAGCTCGATTATTTGGGCTCCTTCGAGGCAGAGAGCCCGGCCCCCTGCCTACGAGGCGAGATTCCACAGAAAGGACGCCACATCTATTAGTATCGTTACATGTAACATAGACCAAGTTGCGTGTCAAGGTGTTATGCACCAGGATGCCCATTCTCCTTCAGCCTGCTTTTTTTATGTGTGTATCAATTACCTTTGATCATCCAAGATTATCTGCAAGGAAGCAGGTGTTTAATTTCGTTTTCAATAATAGATGAACAGCTTAATCCTAGCTAATGAGCATCTACCCGTATTTAAAGAGCCTTATAATAGCTTTTTCAAACATTTCCCTGGATTTCATAGATGTTTTTAGTAAATGCTACTACTAGTAACCACTAGAATACGCCACCTCATCCTCAATGACTGCATACCATTTGGTATTCACAGCTAACCTTATATCTAAGGGTCCTTCCCCTATCCGCCACCTGAGGACACGCGCTTTGTTGAAGTTGGTAGCTACCCCAAGTAGTGTTTATTAAATGTTAGATCAAGATAAAATATCTAAATTAAATAAAAGTCTCAAGTCATAGACGATACAAGTTTACTTGCTTTTATATAGAAATTATATAAATTGATAACGATAATACAATGACATAAGTAATTATTTAAACGTAAATATAAACGTAAAACTAAGTGCTAAAAAAAATCAATTATAATTCTAAAATATATCATTAACATAAACGAAAAGTAGAATCAGGGACCACGTTTTTAAATTAGAAAAAGTAAAGAAAAAATTGCGACGAAAATAAGCGAGGCTCGAACCAATAACCGTGGAAAAATACAACCGCTTAGCAGTAACGCACTGCAGAGCGAACTTTCCTCTAGACTACTAGGAATGTCTTTTAAAAAAAACGTAATTCTCCTCGAATCATTCGTTTGTATTCAGATTACCATCATGCCCCAGCTAGCCCCGCCCTCCCCTCGCTAAACCAACAATTTCAACAGAGACGACAAAAACAAAACAAAGCCGTAAATGGCTCTAATTGTGTATCTCTCATTATTGTCAGGGGCAGGTCTAAGAGTGAATGTCGATATTTTAGTAAGAAAGAGTTGTATCCCTTTTGTTTAGGTATGAATGTGAACAGTATAAACCTGATGGTTTTAAATTGTGAGTTTTCCTTGTATGAGAGAGAAAGAAGTGAGTAGGAGCAATTAATTAAACTGTAAACGTAAATCTAAATGTCAAACTAAGTGCTGAAACAAATAAATGATACATACTGTTACAACATTTAAAGGAGGCAACTCAACGAGGTATGGGAACAAAGAACAAAGTTTAATCAACTTAGATCACCAAAACAAGGACCGTTCCAATCTTCTCGCACTTCCTCTTCCTCTCTTCCTGTTCATTTAGTCCATCCACGTGAGCTGGTGCGCAACTATAAGATTCACTTCAGAACACTACATTGCCCTCTTCTTATGTCTGTTCGTCCCGAACTGACTCTGGTCACAACCGATCAACGTGTCCACCTTGCATTTAGTTCGAGGACCCCTCTGGATACGGTATACCACGTCGTTGATTCTCTTCACAATCCGATATGGACCTTCCCAATCCTTTTGTAATTTAGGCGATCTTCCCTTCCTTCTCTATGGGTTGTACAGCCAAACATGATCATGCTCTACAAAACCCTTAGAATTGGCTCTTCTATCATATCTGGTCTTCATGAGGTCGCTACTGTCCCTAACCCAAATAAGAGGTCTGCTGGCAGCCGAAGTTCTCGACCAAATAATAATTTGGCTGGCGTATAACCAGTGGTTGCATGAACGGCTCCTCTATAAGACATGAGGAATAGAGAAATGTAGTCATCTCAATCTTTGCTGTTCTACTGTCATCTTAGCCAAGTGTTGTATCAATGTGCGATTAAAGCGTTCCACCAATCCCGTCTGACTGCGGGCGAAGTGGCGTTGTTCGAGTCTTTTCAATTTTTTATGATTTTGCAAATCTCCTGGAATAGCTTGGATTCAAAGTTGCGTCTTTGATCTGAATGTAGTTCCATAGGTACACCAAAGCGGCTAATCTAGTGTTCCACTAAAATATCGACTATTGTTGTGGTTTCTTGGTTTGGTATCGCGAAAGCCTCAGGCCATTTACTAAAATAGTCCATTATTACTAGAATATATCAGTTGCCTTTTAGTGTTTCAGGAAACGTGCAAGCTATATCCAGTGCGATTCTTTCAAATGGAACACCTACGTTGTACTGTTGTAGGGGTCCCCTTGTTCGACGTTGCGGCCTTTGGTTTGCTGCACATCGGTCACATCTTCTGCACCTCTACGTCTTCCTTGTACCGACACCAGTAAAACCTTTGTCTCACTTTCTCCAACGTTTTGTTAATACCTAAGTGACCACCCGTGGATCCATTGTGCAGCTCTTGGAGTATTTCTTGGATTCTAACTTATAGTTAAGTAATCGTGTTGATGTCCCATCAGTAGATTCCCACATTCGCTTAAGAACACTGTTTTCCACTACCATTGAGTCCCATTGTGCCCAGTACGCCTTCATGGCACAATGTGTTGCCAATCTGGCCGTTGTCCCTTCATCTTCCAAAGAAGAACGGTTGCCAGATCCTCATCTTTCAGCTGCTCCTCTCGGATATTCTCATCAGACCAAGGTCCTTAAACATTCAGGTCCAAACGTTGACAATCGATTATCGCTTCCTTTATTCTCATCTTTCTAACAATGTTTGCATTCTGTTTTGAAAGCTCGTCGAGATATAGCATCATCATTCTGGTGAATTAGTCCTTTTCGATGTTGAATTCAAATTCATAGGTTTGCAGATGTTCGATTCACCTAGCGACCTGACCTTCAGGGCACTTAAAAGAAAGAAGCCATTGTATTGCAGCGTGATCTGTCCTTAAAATAAATTTCTGCACATAAATGTACATGAAAATGTTTTTACATCGACGGCGGCCAGTTCCTTTCAGCCTTTGACTGAAGTAAGCGATGAATGGGAAAGGACGGCGCCTTTTCCGGTATTGCTTGCATCCTTATCAAAAATGAACGTCATAGAGGATGAGACAAGTGAGTCTTTTAACGTTTCAAAGGACTCTTGACACTCTTGTGTCCAGTTGAATGACCTCTTTTGTTCTGACAATCGATGAAGGGGTGCACATATATTGGAGAAATTTGGCACAAACCGTCTATAGTATGTACAGAGTCCTAAAATCTTCTTAGTTCTCGAATATTGGATGGTGTAGGCCAACGTTTTACTGCCTCAGTCTTGTCGGGATCAGTGCTGATGCCGTCCCCTGATACTATGTGGCAAAGATATTTGACACTCTTCCTGAAAAACGAGCACTTCTTTGGATTGATTTTCATACCCGCATTTCTAATTCGTCCAAAAACTTCATGTAGATATGCCAGATGCTCTTCAAACATCCTACCAGTGACTATAATGTCATCCAGGTATACAAGACACGTGTTCCAATGAATTCCCTGTAAAACGCGTTCCATCAATCTTTCAAAAGTGGCGGGAGCATACAGAGACCAAAAGGCATCACAGTGAACTGTCAAAGACCGTTGCTAGCAGAGAAAGTCGTTTTATCCTCAGGATGCATTCCCACCTGCCAGTATCCGCTCTTTACATCAATAGAAAACATCTGTGATCCAACAAGCGTATGGCTCTATGACCCCTTGCTGTCTCATTTGTTCTATCAGGTCTGTAAACTCCTGTTGTTTTGCAAGAGGAAGGCGGCGTGGTGGCTGCCGAATCGGTCTAGTTACTCCAGTAACTCATCAGATGGGAAGATGTCTGCAAATTTCATTATCAACTATTGCTATACTGCTCTTCAGATAGGTTCCCCTTGGTTTCTGTCAAAAGCCTGGTAATTTGAAGGTTGACCGATTCAGTGGGCGTAAAAGAAACGTTGTCGATGTTGCAATTCTTAATTAGGTCGATTGTATGGCATTTAGCAAATGTAATTATCCCTTCGTAGATGCTTCTCCCTCAAACCAAGGCTCATGATTCTGACAGGTACTCTCTGATGATCTTTACCGATCATGACCAGCGTTTTCCCTACAGCCACTCCGTCGTAAATGTTAATGGAAAATCCAAATTTCTGTAGAAAATCTAGACCTAAAATGCAATCATCAGTTATGTTTGCTATCAAAAATTCATGCACGAATGACTGACATCCGAGCTCAAATCCTAAGTCCGCCAGTCCTTTTATGGGCATCAGTTCTCCACTGGTTGTTTTCAATGAGAAAAGGCTCACATTTGTATTATGAAGCACCGGTGTCTATGAAAAACCGATACTTCCGAATTCCAATTTTTTCTTCTACCATGAAACTCCTTCTGTCCCAGCACAGCTATTGGAGTGACATTGACAGGGGCTCCCATTTCTTAGATCGCCGGTTTCTGCCCCTTGAAGCCGACGAATGTTAGTTTTCCTGATAGCCATTGGCTCCAGGTTATGCACCCGTTTCTGATCCGTGCTGAATCTCCTTGATGATTAGGTTTTATTCTACACATCCTTTGTATATGCTCAGATTTACCACAGTTCCAGCAACGGACCCTGGTCGCACGATGAGCTCCCTGTGACCGGCTTGGCTTATACTCTTCAAGAACCTCCGTCATCCGTCTGAGTACTTGTGTTAGATCTTCCTCCTGAAATTCCAGTCTCCGACCATGATGACTGTTGATGGATGCGTTCTTAGCGGCTTCATAGGACAGAGCGTACATGAGGGCTTCGCTGGCCTTACTCTTGCCACTAACTCTAATCTTTTTTAGCTCTGGATCTTGAACGGCATCGAGGAAGGCATCAGTGACGATTAATTCGAGGAATTCCTGTGCTGCTGTGGGGTATGCCAGATAGGCATAGTCGTTCAATGTCCATCTTTAGCTCTTGTAGGGTTTCACTGACCCGCTGTTGTCTGGTCTTCAGCTGGACCCTATAAACTTCCTGTAAGTGCTCGTCCCCGTATCGAAGCTCCATAGCCTGGACGAGAGCAGCATAATCCTGCTGGTTTGGAATGGATTGGAGTACTTCGGAAGCCTTTCCTCTAAGGGCCAGTACTAGAGCGGTCGCTTTTTCCTCCTCGATGCCCTGTTCACCTTAGCAGCTGCCTCACTGTCTTCTGTAGAGTGACCAGGAGACGGACCCATCAAACACAGGGGTGTTTCATCTTTACAAGCCCTTCGGGTAACATTGCTCCTGTATTACTCACCGGCGCCTTGCTGAGCCCTTCTCTAACTTGAACTTTCAGTTCTTCTGTCTTTTTCTACCACATCCTCTGGTTCATCGTGGTTATTTTCTGGTTCACGGATACCAATTCAGTCCTGATCCCTGAATCCATTGTGTCTATTATGCCCTGTCCTTTGTATATGCTCAGATTTACCACAGTTCCAGCAACGGACCCTGGTCGCACGATGAGCTCCCTGTGACCGGCACACAGTGCAAGAAGAAATATTGATGTCTATATGATTCAACTGATTCATTGTAACATTTTCTTCATCTTGGCTAGAGTTTCTTTTACATTCTATTTCTTAAGTTATTTCATCATCTTCAGAAATCTCAATTGTCATTTATTTACTTTCCAATTCCTCAAAATTTACATTAATTAAATTTCAATAATATTTATGCCTGAAGAAAGTCGTCATTTGTTAAACAGTGACAATTGGTTGACATCGTAATATTACGGTGCTAGCTACAAATTCAATAGACTTGATTTTTTATTGTTAAAAATCAAAGCAGTGTTTATATACATACAGCTAATATACCGCTTAAAGTAAGGTTTCACGGCTGTTTTTGATATGAAGTCACTTTTTGGACTATTTGTAGAATTAAAAAAAAATGAAAATATGTTTAGCCGAAATATTTTTTGAAATATATATAGATTTATTTATCAATTGTGAATAATATGATCCAATATTTAGCAACTGATACTTACTTTTTTTATTGTCAGTAATTCCAAAAGTGTATTTTCACTTGGGTATCACCCCTATGGGCGTAGCCGGGACCCCCCCCCCCCCCCGAAATGAAATCCCCCAGCAGGGGGAGGGAAATCGGAATTTATTGACTGATTTTTTACTTTTTGTTTATTTTAGATTTTAATACTAAACCATCACTTTCCCCAGCACAAATGGGGATTTTGAGTTTAAAACCCCCTACCCTGGGATTTTGAGTTTAAAACCCCCTACTTCGAGTTTATGACCCCCCTACCAGGGGGGTTTGAGTTTAAACCCCCGAACTAGGGGTATCTGCAGTTAAATCCCCCTCTTCTATAAAACAAAATAAACAAAAATTGCAAACAACAATCCCCGAATTCCAAGAGCACAGTTAAGAAAGATTTTGATTTTAAAACCCCCTCCAAAATTTACGATAAACCCCCCTCTTCAATATAAAAAAAAAATTATACACTCAAAATTATATGGGCGTAGACAAAGGGGTTTGGGTTTACCCCCCCCCCCCTCTCTTTAGTTGGGTTTGAAGCTAAAAAGCTAATTATGCACACAAAATGTTATGAGCGTAGCTTAATGGGTTTTGACTCAATTTTGAGTTTAAACTCCCCTCCAGTGGAGTTTGAAGCTAAAAAATACCTCTTCAATGTATAAAAAAAAGCAAATTACTCACCCTAAAATCTGAGCGTAGCCAAAGGGGTTTGAGTTTAAACCCCCCGCCAGCGGGGTTTTAAGCTAAAAAATACATCTTCATTGTAAGAAAAAAAAGCAAATTACGCACTCAAAATGCTATGAGCGTTGCCAAAAGGGGTTTTGAGTTTAACCCCCCCCCCTTTTTCACAGGGGTTTGATGCTAAAAAATACCTCTTCAATATAAAAAAATATTTGAGCGTAGCTAATCCTATTGGGGTTTTTAGCCCCTCTCCTACAGATCGCTTTTTTTTTTAAAGTTTAAAACCACTCCAGATGGTTTTGAGTTTAAAATTCCCCTACAGGGTGTTTTGAGGTGGAAAAACCTCTATCTTCAACATTATTCTAAAACAAAATACAGTTACACATTTCTGCCAGTGGCGGGGCTCCATTAATAAAGTTGCAGTGAATAGTCGTCTACCGAAATTGAAAAACACTAAATGTGGCTCAACAAAGATGGCTAAGACAGATTTTAGGACGGTTATAGAAATCGGGTCTAAATCAAGGAAATTCTATGCCGAAGTGGGAGTCGACCCCTTAGTAAGATTGTGATAGAGCGTCGCATGAGGTTTGCGGGGCATGTTCTCCGATAAAAATGAATTACGCATAAGAGTTGCGATGGCATCCTAGTACAACTTGGCGCCACACATTCATGGAGGTCCTCAGAGTAGGTGGGAAGAGGCTTCAGACATTACCAGTGACAGATTTTTATGGAAACAGCTTGACGGCAAACGCGCCCAACGGCACGGGAGGGTCTAAGTCAGTATGAATTGCATTATTATTATTATTATTATTATATTAGGTTTTTGAAACAAAACTTTTTTAATAGCAGGGAAATGAACTGTAGATACCTCAGAATATGCGTTTTGTTGGCTTTCAATACCAGAAATAGTGCTTGGCGGTGGGGCTTCACCCGCGATTGTGGTGCTCCTAGCGCTCCCCCAGACCCCTTTGCTTGCAATGGCGGGGAATCTACAATTTTTTCACTAACTCCAGGAAGAACCTATTCTAGGGCACAATAAACGTCTTACGAAAGAATGAAGGGTCAGAATGTAACAAAGATGATGTACACACACACACACACAAAAATAAATATATTTTTGTTTTCGCCTAATGGGGTGGGGGCTGGGGGGGGGGGAGAAAAAAAATCCCCTCCCCCCGAAAAAAATCTTGGCTACGCCCATGAATCACCCCCCTATAGGAAGGCGAACGCAGATAAATGAAAGTTATACTATGATTGACGGGTCAAAAGCATGTCGTGCTGTGGGGTAGTGGTATTAGAAAGCGTGTACTTCTGAATCAAGTCAAAAGATGAGCTGGGTGAAAAAACAAAAAGAGAAAGACAGCGGGCCTATACAATAATTCACGAGTCAAAAAAGATATTAGGGGGATCCTCAAATATGTGGCGTTAATAGAAATAAAACATAAAAAAGGTCATAATAATTCCGGCCATAATAAACAAGACAATATCTGAGAACAAATCAACGGGCGTAGCAGGTGTGAATGCTAGTTATTTGTATAAAAGAGGAATCTAACTAAAAAAAAGGTGTTTTTTTCTATATTTTAATTGATTTAAACAGGGAAAATCGTTTGTATTTGAACATTAATATACATCAAATCTTTAATTTGAATCTCCAAATAAAACATTTTATTTGTTCATTCTTACTAGGAAAAATTGTGCGTTATAGAGGCCAGGAGAATGAATTTCTAAACCTTTTTTTTTTAATGCAGGAAAATGCTTGACAGCGGGGTCTTTTATCGGAGGAGCTTTTAGGAGGCCGAAAAAGAAAAGTACTTGTTTGAAGTCTACGGTAGCAATATTTAAACCACGGTCCGTGACGCACCCACAAGGGGTGTGTGCAAGGTGGGAATCAACGCTGTGAGCTCTCCAGCTCGGGGTGCCGCCAAGCACTATTTCCTTTATTAAAAGCCAATAAAATGCATATTCTGAGGTATCTAAAGTGCATTCTTGCTATTAAAATGTTTTATTTCAAAAACTAATCTGCTATTGTTAATTACTTAGATCTTCCCTTGTCGTTCGGCGCATTGGGCGGAAAGTTGCTTCCACAAAAATCTGTCACTGACAATGTCTGAAGCCATTCCCTATCTGCTCTGAGGACATCCATGAAAGTGCGGGCCAAGTTGTACTAGCATGTCCCTGTTTGCGCTTTTCTCGTTATGGCCTCCATGTCATCGCAACTCTTATTATGCGTAATTCATTTTGTTGGAGAACATGTGAAACGATCTCTAGAACTGACTTTTAAAATCCATCTTTATTGAGACACATTTATTTCAATTTTGGAAGATGACTATTCACTGCACTTTATTAATGGAGCCAAGCCACAGTCAGAAATGTGTAACCTCTCTTGGAATTAGGTGACTAGTTTGCTTTAGATTTTATACCGAAAAGGGAAGTTTTATCGTCAAAATCATTTGATAAGGGGTTTTAAACTAAAAAATCTCTGGATTTTTTTGTTAACAAATTCAAAACCCACTTAGCTACGCTCATAGAATTTGGTGACTAGTTGCTTTAGAATAAAATTGAAGAAAGAGGTATTCAACCTAAAAACTCTGTATGGGGGTATTTAAACTAAAACTATCTGGAGGGGTTTTAAACATTTAAAAAAAAGCCCTTTGGAGGAGGAGGTTTAAACTCAAAATCCCCCTTGGTTTGGCTACGCTCATAGAATTTTGAGTGTGTGTGTTTTAGCTTCAAACCCCTCTGAAGCGGGGTTTAAACTCAAAACCCCTTTGGCTACGCTCATAGATTTTTTAGTGCGTAATTTGCTTTTTTAGACGCAGATGTAACCCACTGATCAGTGGTCCACAATAGGAAAAGGCAAGGAGCTGCAACATCCACTCAATTTAAAGAGCCTGGTCCTAACCCGTTTGATCGTCTAAAGAGCTGAGCTGAAGGCTCTTCGAGCTCTAAGTTTGAAAAAAAAAACCTGTTTGGACGCCAAACAGTAAAAAAAAAAAAAAACTGTGGGAACAGTTCTGTTTGAGAGAGACCCGAGTCAATGCCTATGGAAAGCATTGCTGTTTCCAATGCCTTTGGCCCCCAACTCATGCTTGGCTGCACATAGCCGAAGGCCGAGGACACCGGGAGCCTCCGCCATTTTCCTTCGTTATACCAAGCTATCCGTGGGGGACTCGCCATTCACGTAACGGTCCCTTTGAGGAACAGCGCATGGGTGTGTGACAGGTTTATGTGGACTTTTTTTGCAGCTCCGCCCGTGCAAGAGGTGGACTCTCGTCTACCCATGGGCATCCCACGGGAGTAATGTTTCGCCATTAATTTAGCCTAGGTACCCCCTCAAGCAACCGTTTCCACCCGGGTGCCACGGTGAGGCAGAACAGCGTACCCGGGCCGATATAAACCTAACATAGTAGTAGGTGTAAGTGCAAGCATATAGCTTAATAGCACTAACCTATAAAAGTACCCCAGTAATTAAAAAAAAATACATTTAAAAAAGGTGGCCAGCTTATTTTTCCAGTAAACCCTGAAACTCAACATTTTCCTTTTTTATATCTTTTATAAACCCTGAAACCGAAAATAAAACTTCAAAAACCCTGATATAAAGCAAGAAACTAAAGCACAATAAAACTTCAATGGCATGTAAGAGCAAATTCTTCTTTGTTGTGCTAATCAAAGGACGATATGCACATTTTTTTTTTCATTCCCAAAAATAAAAAACAATAAAAAATTAAAAAAAAAAAACAAGGGGGAGGGGCAGAATTTATTTATTGTTCAAAATGGCACCACTTCAAAGAATTAGAACATATAGATCTATATGCCCCCATATTTTAAATACCGGTATGTAATTAGTAGGCCTATCATTATAATGAATAAGGTATATGCATGGACCAATAAATCTATTACAACAAGATAAAATTCACTTGTGATGTAGTCCAGATCGACTCCAAAATGACACGGCTTTCCCTTAGATCTAGACAAGATTTTTTTCCAAATACTAGATCTAGATTTTACAAACGTTTACAGTTTAGCTCTAGATCAGATCTAATTCTAGATCTTAGATCTAGACTCTAGATCCAAAATTCTTATTCGAGGCGCGTTCCGTATAAAATGTTTACATTCTAAAACAATAAATAAATAAAACTGCATGTAAAGTGAGAGTGTCGCGTATCGCGAGATATGAAACCAAAACCAGTCTATCTTGTTTTAAAATAGCTGCCCGCGCGATCGGAACTAGCAAACTAATATTAACGGGGAAAATGCGAAGAAATTTTGACCAAATTCGAAAAAAAAAGTCGACTAAAACCCAGAGAGGAAGGGAATCGGACCCCTCAGAACCCGAAATTTCGGGCTATCCCGAAGCACTTTTGCAAGCTGTATCAAACCAAGGTTTGCTAGGCCGTTTTGGATTTGCGGAAGTTAGGGGTACAACTTTCCTGGCAATGTCAAGTAGCTTGCTAGCAAAAAAAGCAGCTGGACTGATATCCTCGGAGCATCTTCTTTGGAATTGTTCCCAGTTGGCTTTATTTCGCTTCCTTCGCTGAGGTCGTCCCAATGAGGTGAGAGTGTTAGCAATGATGAATGGGAAGTGGTCAATTCCCCGTAGATCGTTGCTTACTGACCATTTAAAGTCGTCCACAAACGCATACGGTGAGGTCAATGCACGTGAGAGATCCAGTTCCTGGGTGCAAGTAGGTCGGTGATACATCATTAGGTATGCATATATCATGTTAGAGGAAGATATTCTCCAGAATACGACCTCTGGTGTCAGTATTGATGGATCCCCACATAGTGCTATGGGCAATGAAGTCTCGAAGGCGTATATAGGGCCGAAAGAGCTGTTGAATTCAATGAAGCGCTTGGGGGTAGATACAAGCTGCAGCAAGTGATAACCTTGTGTAGGGTTAGCCTAGCTGCTACGGCCTGTAGTGTGGTTTGGAGTTCTATTCTCTCATGGGGATGCTGTCCTTCATAAGGATACAGATTCCACCTTTATGCTTTCTCCGCATCCTCAACAGTCCTGCTTTATGCGCTGTAGCTTCGGAAACTGATGAGTTTTTCAGAAATGATTCCTTTAGACAGACAGCTACAGGAATCTCTGAACCCTTCAGTAGCTGCATTTCCTCAAAATTGGCAATGAGGCTTCTACAGTTCCACTGCACAATCCTGGAATTCATGGCTTATTTTAAATGACCTACTTGGAGTTATTAAGCATCGGAAAGGCCACCGAAAGCATAGGCGTAGCCAAGGGGGGGGGGGGTTTGGGGTTCAATCCCCCCCAAAGGACTTAAGTGACTGATTTTTTGCTTTGATTTTGTTTATTTTAGGTGAGATTTTAATACTAAAACAAGGGGGTTTTGAGTTTTAAACCCCTACCAGGGGGTTTTGAGTTTGAAACCCCCTACCATGGGATGGGGGGGGGGAGACGGACTTTAGTGAGTGATTTTTTGCTTTGATTTTGTTTATTTTAGGTAAAATTTTAATACTAAACCATCACTTGCCCCAGCGCAGCCAAGGGGGTTTTGAGTTTGAAACCCCTACCAGGGGGTTTTGAGTTTGAAACCCCCTACCAGGGGGTTTTGAGTTTGATACCCCCTACCTGGAGTTTTTGCAGTTAAATCCCCCTCTTCTATAAAACAAAAAAATGCAAACGACAATCCCCAAATTCCAAGAGCACAGTTAAGGATGATTTTGATTTTAAAATCCCCTCCAAACTTTACGATAAACACCCTCTTCAATATGAAAAAAAAAGTAAATTATGCACTCAAAATGTTATGAGCGTAGCTAAATGTGTTTTGACTCAGTTTTAAGTTTAAACTCCCCTCCAGTGGAGTTTGAAGCTTAAAAATACATCTTTAATAAAAAAAAAAGCAAATTACACATTCTAAAATCTATAAGCGTAGTCAAAGGGGTTTTGAGTTTAAACCCACCGCCAGCGGGGTTTGAAGCTAAAAATACATCTTCAATTTAAAAAAAAAAGCAAATTACGCACTCAAAATGCTATGAGCGTTGCCAAAAGGGGTTTTGAATTTAAATCGCCCTTCAGAAGGGTTTGATGCTAAAAAAATACCTCTTCAATATAAAAAAAGCAAATTACACACTAAAATTATTTGAGCGTAGCCAAGCAAATTGAGGCTTTTGAGTTTAAACTCCTTTCCTTCAGATGGTTTTGAGTTTAAAATCCCCCTACAGAGCGTTGTAAGGTGGAAAACCTCTATTTTCAATATTATTCTAAAGCAAACTACAGTTACCAAATTCTATGATCGTAGCTAAATGGGGTTTTGAATTTAAAAAAAAACAACAACAAAGACCTGAGATTTTTTAGTTTAAACCCCCCAACAGATGATTTTGACGATAAAACTTCCCTTTTCGATATAAAATCTAAAGCAAACTACAGTCACCTAATTCCATAGCGTATTCAAGAAAGGTTACATATTTCTACCAGTGGCGGGGCTCCATTAATAAAGTGCAGCGAATAGTCATCTACCGAAATTAAAAAACACTAAATGTGGCTCAACAAAGATGGCTAAGACAGATTTAAGGAGTCAGTTATTGAGATCGGGTCTAAATCAAGGACATTCTATGCCGAACTGGGAGTCGACCCCTTAGTAAGATTGTGACAGAGCGTCGCACGAGGTTTGCGGCACATGTTCTCCGACAAAATGAATTACGCATAATAAGAGTTGCGATGACATCATAGTACAATTTGGCGCCACACATTCATGGAGGTCCTCAGAGCAGGTGGGAAGAGGCTTCAGACATTACCAGTGACAGATTTTTGTGGAAACAGCTAGACGGCAAATGCGCCGAATAACGCAGGAGGGTCTAAGTAAGTAAGAATAGTACATTAATTTTTGAAATAAGACTTTTAATAGCAGGAAAATGCACTGTAGATACTTCAGAATATGCATTTAATTGGCATTCAATACCAGAAATAGTGCTTGGCTGTCAACGGCGGGCAGTCAACAATTATTTCCACTAACTACAGGAAGAACTTATTCTAGGGCACAATAAACGTGTTAAGTAAGAAGGAAGGGTTAGAATGTAATAAAGATCATGTACACACATAAATTTTTTTTTGCGAGGGGGGGGGGGGGAGGGGGGAAATCCCCACTAACCCCCCCCCCCCCAAAGAAAAAAAAATCTGGCTACGCCCATGACCGAAAGGGTTTCCCTTTATTCCCGTGTTTGTGTTTTTAGACTTAGGTTTGGATGGAGAGGACACCCCCCTTTGGTGTAAGTCTTTCTATCTGAAGAAAGAAGATCCCCCCGGTTAAAGCTGAGGCTATTTCCTCTTCCCTCAATTCAGGTATCTTCTTCTTTAGTTTGGCTTCATCCCTAATTCGGTAGAGGTTGGGGTGTCTGGCTGGGTTCTCAGAGTCAGACATGTTGTCTCCAGATTCTCCCGGAGTGATGGTTTTCTCGTGCTGCTCAGTCTCCATGCCCTCGTCAGCCAGCACAGAGAATCTGTTTATTAACAGCAAAAGAGCTTTCATTTCGCTTTGGGGGTGCGCTTCGTGGTGTTTTTTCTTCTTCTGAGTTGGTGGAGGAGGAGGGGGGTGTTTGGGTCGATGTTTTCCTATCTTAACTACAGCCTGGGGATAGGTCTTTGTCAATCCAAATTGGCCCTTGGGTAGGGCCAATACAGTTGACATCGCCTGGCTGAAGATACTTACATTGTCAAGTTACCACACAGGGCAGTCCTTGGTGTGCTAATATTAGAAGATATTACGTCATTGTTTGTTGTTTATGTTTTATACGAAAGCAAAGAATCGGACGGAAATAAAAGTTAGTTATATATGTCTACCTTGATAAAGACAGTCTCGTTATTATCATTATTAATTAGTAACATCTAGAGTAATGTATTATTAATCTGTGACAACAGAACACTTGGAGTAGACCGAGTGGTCAGGGTGACAGTTAAGGCAATTGAATTGGGCGGTGCAGCACATCGGGCACAGACTGCCACGCCCCTCTTATCCCCCTTACCCGTCGCAGTCCACGGCAAACGGAATGGTCTAAGATGTAGAGAGATTTTAAAGATAAGGAGACAATGATGGGCAATGAAGGCGTACAAAAAGAAGGGCATTTTTGAGCTCCAAAAGTGCTAAGCAAAGAAGAGTGCAGTTTAAACGTCATGTCTCGGGACGAAGACGGAAAATGGTCTTGGATTAAGGCAACAGCTTAAGGTTATACAACAAAAGGCCAATAGGCAGCTTCGAGATAAAGCGGCCTGATGCAAAAGATTATGTCCTAAGTACGAGGTCGATGTGGTAATGGTACATGATATACTGTATGACTTCGCTACACGCAAGGCTTGTAAAGTAATTCTATACGTAGTAAAGAATAATAAACTGCAAAGACGAATTTATTTTCTAATACAAACTTATTATCGGTATCCCTACCCAAACGGGGCTTTGCAATGGTTAAGTCCGGCTATATATTATATAGTGACGGGTGAATACAGAGAAGACCTGGTCTCCCCGTTCTCTTTTTTTTTTTCGCCGCGAAAGTTACGTGGGGTAACTCAAGTGCGACTTGCAGAAATAAAAGAGTTCTTTCCATGATGCATGTCTCGCATGGTCGGCCGACGAAGAGAATTTTATATATAGAAGATAGATGTGTGGTGTTGGGCCTGTGGTATCACAAGGTTCGGAATGCTCACTCAACTATTGACATAATATATATTTTACAATATTTGTGACATTGTTAAATTCAATAATACATCATGTTATCATTGTTATTCATTGTAAATAATTTAATCTCATTCAATATTATATTGATATTGTTATAAACCTGGTGGTGGCGCAGATGGGGGTAGTGGTGTGAGTGTAGTCAGCCGACGCAAATCGCCCCAGGCCAGCGCTAGACGAGCGGTCAACCGTGACGAGTTACGATGGTCAGCCGAGTCGAGTGTCAACACGGCGGTTCGGGAAGGATCGACGGCGGTTCGTGAACAGAGCTCAGGAGAGTCACGAGAGTTGTAGTCATCTGACCACCTGGAAACGTCGAGCGGCGTTCTGTCCGGTTCGAGAAGGCCAGTAGGGACCCTATATAAGAGCGGAGGTATCGCAGTCAAGACGGTCGAGAAAAGGGGCTCATTACAGCAAGGTTCACGAGAGAAGGTTCACGACAGAAGGTTCACGGCAGGGGTTCAGAGCCCGGTTCACTACAGGTCAAGTACGGTTGAGACGGCTGGCGTCTTGATCTTGGTCTGCGATCGAGTCCGACACAACGAGCCTAGTGTGTGAAGTCAGTCCTGAACTGTTGAACGCAGTGCAAGCCCGGAACGAGACGGAGAGGCCAGTGCAAGAGTTGATACGGCGGAACGGTGTTATCGGAGAGATATTTGTACAGTGTACGTGTTGCCAATTGTACAGTATTGGCTGTTATTTATTCAACTATTAAAGTGTTACGTTACTTTGGAGCCCAGAGTTGTCAAGTTCTTTAAGTTGGTGGTGTATGGTGCAGTTTGCAGAGAGCCTGGATAGTGAGATTCGTAACAATATGTTAACATTTGTCAAGTATTTTCTTTAAGAACGAACGTGCATATTTTTTGCATATTGAATGCCAGGGGCCCGGGCAATCGAGCCATGGCTTAAAACACAACCCTGGCACATTGCTCTCTTGCCTCCATTTTATTCTACCAAATTCTGATTCTATTTCTTTCTTAATCAATGCATACAACTGGATCAACACGAGAGCTCAACTTTAAAGAAAAACCTTAATCTTAGATACTTTTTTTTTCGTCAAACATTGACTCCTCGTGAGTGATTTTAAGGACTGGTTTGTATATTAAAAAACAAAACAAATCAAGTATCGCATACCTCTTCGAAGAGGTTGATATACACTTCGAGCACATCTTTGTAAAAGCTGACGGCCGCTCGAAAAGCTATTCCGCGGACCAATGGCAAACGCAGCTACAGTTTATTTTGGTCGACTACTTTACTCGTCAGACAGAGAAAGGGTGCCCGAATGAGGTTTACCAGGCTCAAAACGGCAGAAATGAGTACAATAAACTCACTACACTAGTGAGAGAGACAGTTTCAGAAGAATCGCTGACCAAGTTACTTATGACCGGTGTGAGGGTGCCGAAGGTCGCGGCACTTCTACAGACCGAGAACAGGCCAATAATAACTGACGGCAAAAGGGCAGACACATTTTTTGCTGGTGTCTCTAAAGTAAGAAAGAAAACCCCCAATGTTGATGGCTCCAGACGGCATCAGGATAGCAAAAGAAAAATGCAGTTTAGCTATGATGGAGGTGGCACATGTTTTATAAAGAATAGCAGACTACACAAGGCATCAGGGCCGGGCGGAGTAAGCAACGAGATGCTGAAAAAACTGGGGCCAAAAGGGGAACGAAAGCTATGCGACTTGCTCAATCGGACTTGGATACAAGGGGAATTCCTAAAGCCCTGGAGAGTGGCAACGATAGTCCCATTAGTAAAGAACGGAAAAGCGGCTGATTGCCCGGAAAGCTATCGGCCGATATCCCTCTGATTGCCCGGAAAGCTATCGGCCGATATCCCTAACATCGTGCTTAGGGAAAATACTTGAAAGAATGATCAATAGAAAGCTCGTGTGATACTTGGAGGAACGCAAAATCATCGCACCTGAACAGGGCGGGTTCAGGCAATAGTAAACTTCCCGTTTCAGACCTTGTGGTCTATAGGGCAGATGATGTAAAGGTCATCAATTTCTGTGGCCTACGGTTAACGAGCACAACGACCAACCACCTTTACTTTTCCCCAACTAATATTAGGTACCCATTAGAGCTGGGTGAACTCGGAGGCGCCCAAAGATTCCGAAAGTAAAAATCCCAGTCTTCACCAGGATTCGAACCCGGGAACCCCGGATCAGGAGCCAAGCGCTTTACCACTTAGCCATTTAGCCGACGACCTACTAATATAGCAATCTGGAAGATCCGATACAGTTCTCATGGCGGAAATCCAGCGTGACCTTGTTACTGTTTCATGCTACACCCGAATGTGGAATATGGACATAAACGGTCCAGACTCTAATCACTTTGGGAAAAGACATCCACCAAGAGGCCATAGATCTAAAAATCGTTGGGATCACACCCAACGGACCAACGACTCAGGTACTTAGAAATTACTCTGGACCCTTAGCTCATGTGCAAGAAGTACGACAAAAAGCCTCGGCAAAATTGCACGTCATAGAGCGGATGGCAACAACGAAATGGAGCGCCAAGGCAAAAGTGCTAAGGACGGAGGATGGCTGCCCACTCAGACGCCTAGTCGACGAATGGGTGGGCAGAGGTCGGATCAAAAGGACATTCTTTATGCCAACCGCATTGGCATTGTCCCAAGAACTCGGGTTTTCCCAGAAAAGAGCTGCTCTCGCTCATACGAGAGTGCAAAATTAAGCATTTGTAAATGGACCAAGTCCAAGTGTTACGACAGCTGCAACCATTGTAGCACGAACGGGAAGTAAACGTTTCTAAAACGCCTAAACAGGTAGAATTAATGAAGGCAGCTAGACAGAAAGGATCTAGCAATTTTGAAACGTTTTCGTACGGGACACTGTCTGATAGGAGCCTACTTTGCTGGGATCAGAGAGAACCACAAGGTCACATACAAGACGAGAGAGTATAACACATCCTCAACGACTGTAGGGTACTCAGAAACATATTTGAAGATACACCTAATCTTGTAACAGATAGAACTGGTACACTTGGAGATACCTGGACCATGCTATAAGCAAATGCATGTAGGCTTACTAATGTTTGAAAATGGAGGACGGATGGTAACATTCAACATGCAAAAGTTCATCATCTTCGGCATCAGGTTCCATTTGGCTACCTTGAACACAATCAGGGCTTCTCTGTCAAGTCTCAGCAGCGGACCAATCATGTGTTGGGAACAGAGCTTGTAGATGATTTTCATAGTATAAAGATCCATCATCTGCTGCATCAGGTTTTGTTGGACTCATGACCACTATCAGGGCTTCTCTCTCATGCATTGGCAGATGCACAAACTTCTTTTGGGGTGCAGCAGATTGACAGGTATTTCATGTCCTCAGCAATAGGCTTGAACGCAGATCCAATGTCTTGATCTGTCTTGCTGATTGAGAAGCTCATATCAGGTACATCTGCAGTCAAAGCTTTCGTCGAACTATAGGCCTTCTCTCTTATTTCTTCATTTTGTAAGGATTGTCAGATTCACAGGCTGCACACTATCTTCACCAGCATCACTATTGTAATTGCCTGTTTCGTCACAGCCTTGGATGGGTTCGACGTTCAACGATGGTGCGGCTCCTTCATCATTCAAGTCACTTTCGTAGCACAGTGTATCTACTACCTAGTCCAAAGTTTTTTCAACATGGGGCTTGTTCACGCCTGATACAGGTCTGTTCGTTGGACATATTCTGTGTCATACGTGTCCAAATCTTCCTTCTCTTACACCAGGTTTTCCTTGAGGTGGGCTTTTAAGGTTTCCTGCTTCTGCTGTCTTCAGCCTTTGCTCGCGGAGCTTTAACTTCAGTTCTTTCAATGCCATATCGTCCATCAGTTTCAGCGCAGCCATAGTAGATCCACTTTTGAGACCAGTTGCAACGACTCCCACTATCCAGGCTCTCTGCAAACTGCTCCACATGTCACTACCAACTCAAATTGCTTGACAACTCAGTGCTCCAAAATAACATAACACTTGTCTAGCGTTGGCCTGTGTAATTTGTATCAGTTGGCTACACACAGACACAATTACCCCTATCCGCATCACCACCAGTTATAACAATACATTTGATAAAATGTCATGAAAATGAAATTTGTAAATAGAATCAATATCATTGTAATGTGTAATAAATTTCAGTAAATACCTAACTGTAATAGGGTTTACGACAAGAACGAACTAATAACAATTTTAATTAATTTTTTGTTTTTGGGGGAAAGGTTTACCATACAGGGTGACACAAACCCTAGTGACATCTCTGGCTTATAAAATGAATCTTTTAAGAATATAAGTTATTAGAACATTACAGAGTAATAAAAAAATGAGTATTTATAAATGAAAATCTATGCATGAACATTATCACCATATTGTTAATTTTCACATTTTAGCCATAAGTAATTCAAATTAATTTGTTCTCAATACAAGAGTAAATATGAAGAATAAACTACATTTTCAATATCTACTTTTTTAATAAATTATAAAAATAATTGTTATACATAAAATAAATAAAAAAGAAAAATATTCTAATGAACATGTGAAAAAGGATTCAATATGGCTGTCAATAAATGGATCTTATCTTAGTTTTTACTTCACGTTAAAGATAATCTCAAATTAGGCTTATGTCAAAGAGATCAATAAAAAAAAATATAATCCTACAATTACAAAGAAAAACAATAAAGAAGGAAATCTTACATAATAAATTACATAATGTTTTACAAAGGTCTGAACATTGTACAGGTCATTTTGAAATTGATTTCATCTAAAATAAATGAAAACTGTTGCAATCTCTCAGGTGTAAAGTTGATGTAAATATCATCTAGCTCAGGCAGCACTTTGACATCTGTAAATATACAATTGTACTCTATTCATTAAATTAAGCAAATTTTGAAATAATAATAAACTTATAAGTAGCTATAATAGGGTGGTGAAAACAGAAGGCAGAGAAAAAAAATTAAAAGTACCGAACAAAAAGGAGCACAGATTTAACGTCAGAAATATAGTTTCCTGTGCCAACCACATTGGTGTGAGTTTGAGTTTAGGCACATCGGCACAATTTAGGCCATGTTGTGCCCGTAATCCTTTAAGGATCACTCTCCCTTTACAGTGAGTTTTGAGTTTAGGCACATCGGCACAGTATAGGCCATGTCGTGCCCGTAATCCTTTAAGGATCACTCTCCCTTTACATAACAAGGGCTAAATTCTATACAGTTAAATCATTAAAAACAAGGTCTATTAACAGTTCAAATAGTGATTTGATTTTGATTTTAGGCACATCGGCACAATTTAGGCCATGTCGTGCCTGCAGTCCCTTAAGGACTACTCTCTCTCTCTACATAACATTGGCTAAATTCTAAACAGTTGAATCATTAAAATCAAGGTCTATTCATAGTTAAAATACTAAAGATAGTAAAAATTTTATAATTTGGTAAAAATCTAATGTAAATAGTACATGTTCACAAATGCATAAATCAGATCTTCGTAGAGAACCCCACTTCCCGGATAAAGCCCAGTACCTTCCGAGGGTCAACTTTGTCGAATAGTGTTTTTAAGTTAGTGGCTCTAAAATATTTCTCCCTGACATCCTGGTATCTGGGGCAGTCAATGAGGATATGTTCCACAGTGAGGCGAGAGTCACAATACTCACAAAGTGGGGGCTCCTCTTTCTTCAGCACAAAAGAGTGCGTGATGTAGGTGTGGCCAATCCTAAGTCTGGACATGGTCGTGCTACCACGCCTTGTCAGACCCTTAGATGTGGGCCGCCACCTGAAATCCGCCACAATCTGCCTGAGTTTACTGTGAGTCTCAGCCTCCCATCGGTTCTGCCACTCTCGATAGATGGCAGAGGCAATACTTTGTCTCAGGTCCGAGCAGGGAATTTGGGTTCCTGACACCGCATGATTTAGGGCTCTCTTTGCTTCTCTGTCTGCTGTTTCGTTTCCCTCTATGCCCACATGGGAGGGGACCCAGATGAAGGTGACATCCCTATGGCCGGCTGTTATTTGGTCCAACAGCTTTAGGCACTTATGTACCAATGGAATGTCAGTCTTCATCCGCCCCAGAGCTTGCAATGCAGATTTGGAGTCAGAGCATATTATAAATTTCCTCCTTTCTGATGCTTTGAGGGCCATAAGTGCGAGTGATAGTGCATGCAATTCGGCCGTAAAGATGGAGCATCTGGGTCTGTATTTTCTTTTTTGAAATTAAGGAGGGATAAATTTAATTTGGGTTTATTCATTAGCCAAGGAGGATTCTGTGGGGTTTCTATTTTAGAAATTTGGTCAATGGGTGGGGTTAAATTTTGGATGGATTCTCTCATTTGAAGTCCCAACAGCTGTATGATGTTGGGCCTTCGAATGTATAGTTCATTATTTGTAGGATTGAATATGGAATCGAAAGAATGGTTCGTGGGGTTGGATTTTAGCTTGACTATGTACTGCATTGCAAGCTTTTTCATTCTTTCATTCTTATGTCCATGGGGAGTTCTGCAGCCTCTACATGGAGACTTGGAATTGATGATGTGCGAAATGCGCCGAGACAGAGGCGCAGGGCAGCATTTTGTATTGGTTCCAGTATTTTTAGATAAGACTTCCTTGCTGCTCCATATATTATGGATCCGTAGTCCAATTTTGATCGGATTAGACTCTGATATAGCAACAGCAAGGTATCTCTGTCAACCCCCCTGGTCCGTATGGCTGAGTACTCTGAGTATGTTTAATGACCTTTGGCATTTTTTCCTAAGTTCCTTAATGTGGGGGAGAAAATTAAATAAGAACAATCTGATATAAACTTAGTCACATGTAAATTATGAGTGAGTCTGGTGTGAATGTACACTTTGGTTTCTAATAGTTAAAATGTTTTTTTGTTTGGTGTAATGCACAAATTGTAAGACAAATTTCCATACGAACAATAAAGATTATTATTATTATTATTAATTTAAACCAAGTAGACAACATAGGAGATATAGAAGTACAAAAAAAAAAGGAATCCAAAAACTATTAGCAAACGTTATAGCGAATAAAGCATCTGGACCTGATGGTATTCCAGCTAGATTAAAAGAACTAAGCAATGAGGTAGCACCAGTGTTCAAAAAACTTTTTCAGGCACCTCTCAACCAGGGCAGAGTACCAAGGCACTAGAAGAAGCTAACGTCACTCTCTATTTAAAAAAGGAGAAAAATCTGACCCAGGAAACTACAGACCAGTAACACTAGCCAGCATCACATGTAAAATCCTAGAACACATAATATGTAGTATCATCATAAACTTAAACATAATGTCCTTACTCCATACCAACATGGCTTTAGGAAATATAGATCATGTGAAACACAACTAATAGGACTGATTTTTCAAAAGGTTTAAAATAGATAATAGTGAGCAAATGATGCTATCTTATTAGATTTCCCATAGCCTGCTTAAAAAACTAAAATATTTAAGCATTGATGGTCCATCGCATCATTGGATTAAGGATTATCTGATAGGGAGAGAACAAACTGTAGTTATCATCCTCATTCCTTTGGGTTCCTCATGGAACATAGGGCCTCGACAAAAACACACCACTCTCCAGTCTCTTGCTAGTTTTTTTATGGCTTCCCAGCTCTTTCCGGTCCTCTTGGCTTCTCTAGTATATTGCATCACCATGTTCTTTTTGGTCTTCCTCTACGTCTTGTTCCCTGGGGGTTCCACTCTAAGGCCTGTCTTCCTCTGTTGCTGTTAACTTTTCTAAGGGTGTGACCAATCCATCTCCACTTCCTCTCTAAGATTCGCACCTCTATATTTTTCAGCCCACTCATCTCCCACAGTTTGGTGTTTTCTACTTTGTCGCACCAGTGTATTTTGGGATATTTCTCAGGCATCTGTTGATGAAGGTCTGTACTTTTTCTGTTTTTTGCTTCAATTGTTCTCCATGTTTCAAAACCATATAGTAGGACAGCCTTGACATTAGAGTTGAAGACATAAATGTCGCGCTACTGCACGAAAGTCGCTGTATAAAACACACATTAAAAAATGTAGGTGATATTTACATACAAAGTGCATTCTTAGCCTTTATAAACAAACATAAATGTTTTCTTTTAATTTTAGCAGCTAGTTGACCAGAAAAAACACCTTTGACTAATATTTATATTTATTGTGAACATTTCTTGTACATTTTATAAATATATTTGACTTAGTGATACTGAAAATAACCAAAAAATTGTCTTTCTTTGTTAACATATTGTAACATTATCTTCCTTACATTTATGTATTTTTTTTTAGAATTGGTGTATTTTTAAGAAAAAATCGCTTGCATAATTAATTTTATAAATTAAGCAGTTTGCTTTTAGAAACAAAAAGTAGCCGTTGCACCTAACTTTTCAAGCCACATCGAATGGTGAAATAATATTTTTAATTTCTCTTCTAGTTTTCTAGTTCTGAGTGTGACGGACATTTTGCACAAACCTAATGGTGGCTTTCCCTTACGGGGGCCGCTAATAAAATACTCAGAAAGACACAAAGATAAAAGCACATTCCTCGTTCCATATGCTAGAACAAATGCTCCTTCTTCCCTAGTGCTAATAGAGCATGAAATGGGTTGCCTGAGCCAGCCAGGAAAATAAGTGACTTGGCAAAATTTGAGTCATTGGTTAACATGCATGACGCGTAGGAAGTAATCATCTTTTTTTTTTGAAGTGACGTCTGTATTATATAAGACAAGAAGATACTTCTTGTGCCTTGATTGTCACATTTCAGGATTGGCCTTGCCCGCACTGTACTTTATTTTACTTAATTTGACCTGCCTTTTTTAATAGGATGAATAATTATCTGTAGATGTCAGGAGAATGTGTTTCCGCAGTTGAAGAATGCAAGAAAACGCTTGGTGTCGGGGCTTCACCCCAAACCCCACTGGTTAAGCTTACAGTGCTATCCAAGACCCCCCTAGCTGTCAAGAGAAAAGGCCAACAACATGACTGTCTTTTTTTTTGACAAAAGTTAAGAAACACTGCTTTTTTTTATATTCTCACACACACACACACACATATGCTGTGTGTGCGTTTATGCACAGAGTTAGGGTTTACTGGGCGTTAGGGTTTGGAAAAAAATCCCCCCCCCCCGCCAAAGTTTTGGATCCGCTAGTGCCCCGAAGTGATCCACTCAGGCAGATAAAAAGGCAATCAAATCAGCATTGGTATCGTCAGTTAGGAGAGAAAGAGTTAATAGTGAATAATTGTAAAAATGGTGTATTTTTATTAAAAAAATGCTTGCATAGTTGATTTCAGAAAGGAAAAAAGTAGCCGTTGCATCAGAACTTTGAAAGGTCTAAAATATCATGACAGATTTTCAATATCTTTTTTAGAAAACGAAACGAAACTAACAGCGGCTATTCCCATTTCAGGTGCCGCTAAAAAAAATTGGATTTAGGTCAATTAGCTATTTTATAGCTCCATTCATACTATTTTTACATTCGCTTTACGTATAACATTATTATTTGTTTAATTGTTTCTAATACACTAATGATAAAGCTTGTTTTCAAGTACAGCCCCAGCTGTGACCTACATATTTTGCCACATCCAGGTCAAGCATAACCTATGTCCACCAGTGGTCAATTAAGTTTTTCTTTTCCCCATCTGTGCCTGTCCAATGCTGCAGATTTTCTTTTGGTCTCATATGTGTATACAGCGCATTTGTGAGTGACCTCCAGCTGTCTCGTTCTGAGGCCGTATGTAACCAGGTATTCTCTTCTATGTCAGCTAAGGCAAGTTGGCGCCTAAGCTGTTATTTGAAGCTCACTAAAAAGACATCCTTTGGCATATGTTTGTCTCCCATACGGGCTACATGCCCTGCCCAGCGTGACTGTCGGACTCTATACTGTCCAAATCGGCGTTTGCAAGGACATCACTGTTTGTAGTGCGTTTTGCCACCGTATTTCCATGATGGAGCGCAAGCATCTTTGGTAAAAGCGCTCAAGTAGTCTTAGTTGCTTTCTGTATAGTATCCATGTCTCAGATCCATATAGAAGGGCTGAGTCTACCACCGCCTGGTAGACAATGATTTTGTAGGCAGGCGGAGCAATTTATTCCAACAAATTCTCGCCTGAAGGCGTCTAAAAGCGCTACTGGCCCTGGCTAGATGGTTATCAACTTCCCTTGAAAGTGAAGCGTCATTTGATACTCTACTACCCAGATAAGTGAACTGGTCTACCATGTTAAGGGTCGTCCGTTTATGGTGATCCTTGGGCCTCAGTAGGTTTTATTGGGTGACTTCTGGAACATGACTTCTGTTTTCCCGGGATTTATAGATAAACTGAAAGAGGCGGCAGCGTATGCTAATTCGTTGACCGCATTCTGGAGATCATGTTCATTGTGAGCTAGCAGGGCTTAATCATTGGCTTAGAGAAGTTCCGTTATGACCATCTCCTTTGTTTTTGTATGGGATAGTAGAAGTCAAAGATTGAACACATTGCCATCCCAACGAAACCTGATGTAGATGCCTTCATGCAATCGCTGCCTCATTTGACCCAGTATTGAGCCAAAGAAGATAGCGAATAGAATAGGAGCAAGTACACAGCCCTGCTTCACACCATTTTCTTTTGGGAAATGGTCAGACAGGTCACCATTGTGTCTAATCCAGCCTTTTTGTCCCACATGAAACTGCTTGAGAATGGTTAGGAGCATAGGTGGGCATCCGAGCCTGGCCAAAATCCTCCACAAATCATCGCAACTGACCGTGTCATAAGCCTTGGTGAGGTCCACAAGGCAGCGTATAGGTTTAGGTTCTGCTCTTTGCATTCTTCATGTAATTGTCGCAGAACAAATATCATGTCAGGTGTACCTCTACTGGCTCTGAAGCCACATTGGCTCTCACGTAACACCTCATCCACTAAAGAGTGAGTCTGTTGGTCGAGCAAGACTAGTGCAAAGATCTTTCCTGCTACTGGCAGAAGTGTAATGGAACAGTTAGATTTGACACCATTTTTGTATAGGGATATCATTACAAAATCTCAAAGTTCAGGTGGGACCACGCACTTCTCCCAGCATAGAGCCAACAAGTCTGTTAGCCTCTCGGTTAGGGCGACACCACCCATTTTAAATATTTCAGCTAGAAGTCCATCAGAGCCAAGTGCTTTGTGTTTTCTTAGCGTCCCACGTAAGGGGAAAAGATGCTATTAGTTTTGTGTGAAATGTCTGTCTGTCCGTTCCATTTAGTGAAAATCCGACATCACAATATTTTAGACCATTCAAAGTTCTGAAGCAACGGCTACTTTTTTTTTTTCTGAAAGCAAAAAATCAAATTTTTTAAATCACTTATGCAAGCAGTTTTTTTCATAAAAATACACCACTTTTAGAACTATTAAAGGGAAACTCCGATAGTTTTTCAAATTTTAGTTATTGACATATTTAAATTCTGCGTAAAAAGTTGTAATAGTAAACATTATATCATTTTTTATTTAAATGCTCAGAAAATTTTATATTTAATAAATTAAACAGAAAATTCTCCACGCCCCCCAAAAAACGGGGTTCTGCGAGATGTTTTTAGTTTTTAAAAACGTGATGTCACAAGGGTGCTGGCTAAATTTAGATCTAGACCTATATAACCGATAAACTCTCTAGTCTAGATCTAGACCTATCGGATTGCATTTATTGTCACGCTTCACAGCTAGATCTAGTCTCCACGTTGATTTATAATCGGTCATTGTTTATAAATAATATTCTAGATCTAAACCTCTATTTCTACTTGAAGAAAATTAAATATTGTTTTTCAGATTGTTGCAGTAGTTCCAATCACAAAGATAAAATCAGCAAGTATGCTGATACAGAAATTAGTGTCTCTTTTCATTTGTTTCCAAGAGATGAACTTGAATGAAGTTTTAAAGGGAAAATGGGAAAAATTTATTCGCCTGAAGAGCAAATATTTTACAAAGGCATTAGCTAATTCCTGTTTATGCTCAAACCATTTTGAGAGAAGCTGTTTCAGCAACTTCATTTTCATTGCTGTGGAAATGGGATTTGAAAAAAATTGAAGTTAATACCAGATGCAGTACCAACAATACATTGGATTTCCAGGCCAAAGAATTCAATTAATGATACTACTGAGACATTTAAAAAAAACTGAAGTTCATAAATATAAATGAATCAGATTTGTGAGCTAGAAATTTACTACGAATACTAGATCTACTATTAAATTTCTTATTTAATAAGTAGATCTATCGTCTACGAAACTCAATTCCAACTTTTTAATTTTTTACCTTGGGGGTGTGTCTCGCCGGCTGAGCCAGCGTCAAGCTCTCATCACTTTTTCCATGTCAACCAATGTTAGGTCAAAACGGCACAAAAAAATCATAACTTTCTTACTGTCAAACATACAGTCATAATTTATACACCATTAGAAATTTCTTTTAAAGTATTTTAATGATGTACTAAAGAAATTTTTTTTTATCAAAGATAATTTTTTTTCCCTCGTCCTCGTATAACTTGGCGCCTCCCTATCTATAGGATTTGAGTGCACACTCGTGACGTCACGCAGAAATTCAGTGAAAATCTGACTGTTTTGGATGCGCAGAAAAATTATGTCACAAAAACATCAATTACTAAGTTATTCTTGGCAAATAAAAAAAAAAGAATAATATATTCATTATCTATAAATCAAAACACATATTATATCAAAAATTGTCAAAACCATCGGAGTTTCCCTTTAAACACTTAAACACTTGAGGCTTTTATTAGGGGAGGCAACTGTTTACCATATTTTAACACATTTATGCAAACGGTTGTAGATTTTTTGTCCAAATTTTTTTTATTGTTAAGTTATGTAAGTTATGTCCATATTTTGAATTTAATAAACCATCTCATTTGATTTAATTGTCATTGTAAATTAGCTTTCAATTTAGATTTAGACATAAATTAGGCATTGTAAACCTTAAACTAGATTTAGACTAGACCCCTTTAAAAACTAAAATCAACAACAGTCATCATGAAATTGCTCTGGCTATTTATCCTAATAATTACTAAATACATACTAGCTGAACACAGAACCAGATCTACCTTAGTCAACACTAAACTTAAAAAAGAAACAACAGTCATAATCAATCATCACACTTTAGATCAAAGCAACTTAAAAAATAACCTAACATACACATCCATAACACTAAAGAAGATTACCCATCACAAATGGAAGTTCTCAATCAGACACAGCAGAAATAAATACCTATCACTGTTAATATTAATAGCAGGAGATGTAGAGTCAAATCCAGGGCCTAGATCTAAAGATAGATGCAACATCTGCAAAAAAGTATGCACCATGAAACAGAAAGCCATTCAATGTGACACCTGCGATGAATGGTACCATGCATCATGTCTCCATATGAATACACCTGTGTATTATGCCTTAGGCAACAAAGATGCATCATGGCACTGTGTACCGTGTGGGTTACCTCAGTTTACATCAGGACTGTTTGATTCCTTTGATGCAGACACTTCTAACCCATACAACATCCTAAACACCATCCCAAACCAAACTCACCAACCACTTGCCAGATCCACTCCTGTTAAACCTAAATCTACTAAAATTAATACAACAGCCTCACTAAACAAACCTACTAAAGAAGTAACACCAAAATACCTTAAAACCTTAGTAATAAATTTTCAAAGCATTAGGAACAAAACAGCAGACTTAGAAATTTTATTAGAATGTGAGAAACCAGACATAATAGCAGGAACAGAAACTTGGCTACATCCTGAAATTTATAATGCAGAAATTTTCAATAGTAATTTTGCAATTTTTAGAAAAGATAGGGCTGATAATCATGGAGGAGTTCTTTTAGCAATAAAAAACACTCTTATAGCAGAAGAAATTACCTTACCTAACTCAAAAAATATAGAATCAACATTTTGTAAAATTTATACCACCTCAGCATCCCTTATAATAGGCAGCATTTACAGACCACCAAATTCTAGTTTAGAATACATGCAGGAACTATGTAATCAGATTACTACACTTAAAGAGACAAATAAAAATGTAGTTTTTTTGGATTATGGGTGATTTCAACCTACCTGATATAAATTGGAAAACACTAGCCATAGATAAACACCAAAACCTTAAGGACATAAATGAGCTTTTCATAGAAACTTTACACAACCTAAGTTTAGATCAAATCATTAAAAAGCCAACTAGATTAAACAACACATTAGATCTCTTCTTAACCAACAGACCTGGATTAGTAGTTGATTATGATATTATCCCTGGTCTATCAGACCATGAGATCATAAAAATACACAGTCAGATAAAAGCAGTAGCCAATACAAAACCCAAAAGAAAAATCTTACTCTGGAATAAATGTAACCTAACACAACTACACCAAGCTGCATTAAACTTTCAACAAACATTCTTATTAGAAAAAGACATTAACCAACCAGTCGATGACCTCTGGAATTTCATTAAAAACCATCTTAAAAGCATTATAGAAAATCACATACCAACTAAATACACATCAAACAAAATAAATAAATGCTGGTTTAATAATAGACTAAAGAAGCTTTGTAAACAGAAGGAAAACCTACATAGAAAATTTAAAGAAACTAATGCAGAAAGAGTTTACAAAAAGTATATAAAAATTAAACACTTAACCCAAAAAGTAAGCAGACAGCTGCAGAGTGAATACATAAACAATGTAATATCTAAAGACAACAACAAAAACCTATGGTCATACATTAAGTCTAAGAAAATGGAAACAACAGGCGTAGCGCCATTAAAAGATGAACATAACATAATACATAATGATAATGAAACTAAAGCAAACATTCTAAACAAATACTTTGCATCAGCATTCTCAGCCCCAGGAGACAAAGACATATTACTGAATTTGAACCAAGTAGACAACATAGAAGATATAGTAGTACAAGAAAATGGAATTCAAAAACTATTAGCCAACACCAAACCAAATAAAGCTTCTGGACCTGATGGTATTCCAGCTAGATTACTCAAAGAACTAAGTAATGAGCTAGCCCCAGTGTTCAAAATACTCTTTCAGGCTTCACTTAACCAGGGCAGAGTACCAAAGGACTGGAAAGAAGCTAATGTCACCCCCCTATTTAAAAAAGGAGAAAAATCTGACCCAGGAAACTACAGACCAGTATCACTTACCAGCATCACATGTAAAATCCTAGAACACATAATATGTAGCAACATCATAAACCACTTAGACAAACATAATGTCCTCACACCATACCAACATGGCTTTAGGAAATATAGATCATGTGAAACACAACTAATAGGACTAATTGATGATTTTTCAAAAGGTTTAGATAATAGTGAACAAATAGATGCTATCTTACTAGATTTTTCTAAGGCTTTTGACAAAGTTCACCACCATAGTTTGCTTAAAAAATTAAAATATTTCGGCATTAATGGTCCACTGCATCAGTGGATTAAAGACTTTCTGATAGGGAGAGAACAAACTGTAATAATAAATGGCTCTAAATCAACACCGATAACAGTAAACTCAGGTGTACCTCAAGGAACAGTCTTGGGTCCACTACTATTTTTAATTTACATAAATGATTTACCAAATTGCATTAGTTCAGGAACAAAAGTCAGATTATTTGCAGACGATTGCATAATATATAGAACAATAAAAACAACACAAGACACAGATATTTTACAAAGAGAATTAGATGAATTACAGAAATGGGAATCAAATTGGAGCATGTCTTTCCACCCAGAAAAATGTCAGTTGTTAAGAGTAACAAAAAAACTAAAACAAATTAATTCCACTTATCTTATTCATGGCAAACCAGTAACACAGACTAAAAACGCAAAATACCTAGGTGTTATAATAAATGAAAAACTGTCATGGAATCCACATATTGATGAAACTACAAAAAAATCAAACAAAGCATTAGGATTTATTAAAAGAAATTTCTATAAATCAAATAAGAACATAAAACTAAAATGTTATTTAACCTTGGTTAGGCCAATAATAGAATATGCATCCTCTGTTTGGGACCCCTCAACTCAAGAAAACATTAAGAAACTAGAACAGACACAAAATAGAGCAGTGCGATTCATAACAAACGAATATTCACATTTGACTAGAGTAACACCTTTAGTAAAATCACTAAATTTAGAAAGCCTTCAGGACAGAAGGCTCAAAAGTAAAGTAGCAATCATACATAAAACACTGAACCATAATCTTCAAATACAAAAACAAAATTTAATAAAATACTCTGAAAGACACAAAGATAAAGGCACATTCCTCGTCCCATATGCTAGGACAAATTTGTACAAATACTCCTTCTTCCCTAGTGCTATTAGAGCATGGAATGGGTTGCCTGAGCTAGCCAGGAAAACCAGTGACTTGGCAGAATTTAAGTCATTGGTTAATATGCATGACTAAATGCATGACGCGTAGGACGTAATCATCTTCTTTTTTGAAGTAACGTCTGTATTATATAAGATATAAGATATGTTATACAAAGTACTATATTTATACACAAACAAATGTTTATTATTTTTTAAAGAGAAAAAAATCTATTTAGTATGCATTATAAGTTAGACATAATTTAAACAATTAATAATGTTATAATAAATAGCATTATTTTCCACATTTTTGTTGTTAGATCCAAGAATGAACTATTAAACACTCAAACTCTTAAGGCTCTTTATTAGGGGAGTCAATCATTTACCTTATTTTTAACACATTTATGTAAACGGATGTAGATATTTTTGTCAAAAATCTTTTTAAAAATATTTTTATTTTTTTATTGTAAGTTTTATTGTAAGTTATGTTATACAAAGTACTATTTTTTTAGAGAAAAAATATATTTAGTATGCATTATAAGTTAGACATATTTTAAGACTATTAATAATGTTATAAACTGCATTTTCTTTCCCCTTTAATTTTTCGCATTTATACGGAAATGTTTTTTTTTGAGGATTCGAATAAGAGATTGAGCCTTTACAAAACAATTAGATCAATTATAAGACTTCAGTTGGGCCAGGTACACATCTAACTTTAAATTCACTTTCACCTATCCTTTGATCTGCTGGACTGCTGGTGCACTACATAAGATACGTCAACCTTCTTTCTACATTCTTATCTGTCATTTGTCTTTGATATAATTTCATTCGGATGTTCTTTCTGAAAATATTGAAGCCTGCCTGGGTGGACCACTTCGGGGGCCGATTTTGAGTTTGTGTTTCCACACAAACTGTCTTTGTAACCTTGTTAATTTATAAATTACTGTTTCAACTTCCTCATATGTCAGTGAGTTGTCTATCTCCTCTCTCGTAATTTTCTGAGGAACATTAGCCAGCGATTCCTCTGATACACTATATCAATGACTATATCATTTAGGCAGCAAATGAAGACCCGCTGGCAATATATAATATGGCTAGTTGTAAACATTAAGTACAATGTGTTTAATAAGAAAAAAAAATATTTAAGTTAGAAAGCTAAAGGAAAATTATATTATGTGAATATTGAAACTGCTGTAGATATATTCTCTTAAATATTGTTTTATACACTTTATTTATATTAAACATATTACAATATTTTGATAAATCAGCATGCGACTTTAAGTGCTTTTCTTTGGGGGGGGGGGGGGGCGGGAGTAAAGGAAGACACTTAGACTGGCATTTGTGATGACTTTGAAAGATAAACCATTAGTGATATGTGGATAGCAGCTTTCTAATAACATTTTTTTACTAACTAACTGCCCATGGACCTGTCACCTTGATAGTCCCAGGCTAAAACCCTAATACCCTCTTCTACTCTGGGAGGTTTGGGCTAGGATGTAATCATTTTTGATTAAGAAGGGACATCCAAAACTTACAAGTATTCTGAAAACAAACAGCTCTACTGAGATAGGTATTAGACATGGGTGTTTCTATTTTCCTGAACCCGTTAGCTATTAATTATGTAATATATATTCCATGGCATGAACTGAAGTATTTATAGCACTACTAGCAGCTAGAAAAAAATGTATTCAAGAGATAATGGAGAAAGTGAATTGAGAGGCGCTCAAAATTGGCCTCCGCATGAACCAGGACAAGACCAAAGTTATTCTAATTCCACCAGGTCAATGGATACATTACCAACATTAGTTATCAGATACTTGAACAAGCCAATTAAGAAATGCAGAAGCCATCTTTCGAGAACTACAGCCTATCTGTTCAAACAAATCAATAAGCCACCTTCTCAATACTATCATTGTCCCAACTGCGACATAAGAATGTGATATATGGCCGTCATCCGTAAAAGTAAAAAAGAGGCTAAATTTGGCTTAGGAGCAATAGCTAGGATTCTATAAATAGCATACTAAGATTATCTTAACAGTGAAATCCTCTACCCAGCAAGCTCTCACCCCATTAGTATATCCTTAGAGAAGATGTATATGTTCCCCAGAGATAGCAATAACATGGACGGAGGTCGAAAAGAGAAGGAAAACAGTGCTGACACTGTATAAAACTGCAGCATACTTTCTAAGAAAACAGTGGGCACCAGATGTGAAGAGGCTACGGATGTCTATGGTGACGATCTCTCTCTCACTCTCTCTCAAATAAGCCACCCAGTGTATTGAATGGCATGGGAAAATCTAAGTGTAGGTAAAAAGCAAGCTGATAATTTTGTATTCTTTTGAACCCTAGATCACTTGACAAGTTAAACTGAAGATTTAAAAAGAATGCCTTTTATCAGTGTTCTACAGTACATACATTTAAATGTCATAATATTGAAAACAGTCTATGAAACAGTCTATGAAACAGATTTAAATAAATTCATATACTTTGATTTAATCATACATACCTTCCTCTTCTTTTTTTTTTTCTTCTCTTGGTCTACGTGGTATTCCTGTTGTACCTTTTGGTCTGCCACGCTTCTTTTTACCTTTTAATTCTTTTTCTTCTCTCTATGATGCAAAACGGCAATTCAAAAGTTACTTCATGAACAATTATATTCTACATTAAATGTAAGTTTTAAAGAGATTTTGGCTTTTATGAAGATACTGAAGTCATAAAAATATAATTAATTTTTATAATTATTTTCATGTAGCCATTTTTAACAACCTTGAAAAGTAAAAGAGCATACTAACTGGTTAAGGACCCAACAACCTAAAAGCTTAGAAGAACTATCACAATAAAAGACAAAAACAATAGATGTCTGACTGAGGAAAAAGATGTGATAAGAAGGTGTTCTGAGTACTGTTCAGAGTTATACAACTTTGAAATCTCAGGAGGTCCCTGCAGTAACCAACATCTAATAATATCCAATTCTTTGTTTGGAAGTAGCAACCGTGGTGAAAGCACTGAAAAATGGAAAATCAGCCAAAGTGGAAAACATCCCAGGTGAAATTCTAAAGGCTGGAAGAGAAACCACGATAAGTGCACTTTTAAAGATTTGCAGCAAGATCTGGCAATCAGGAGAATGGCCCAAATCCAGGACTCAATCACTCATCATCACTCTTCCAAATAGAAAGGCAATTTACAACTCTGCCAAAGCTACCGGCCATCATCCTTATAAGCCATCCCAGCAATTTACACTTAACTAGCTAAAACCAACAGCTAACAACAGAAGATCATGTGGATTTTAGACAAGGTCACAGCACAACAGAACAAATACTAAACCTAAGAATTATCTGCGAGAAATATCTCCAACACCAACAGGGCCTTTTCCATGTCTTCATTGACTTCAATAAAGCTTTGGACTAAGAATGGCATGGAGGCGTGGTGGCTGAGCGGTAAAGCGCTTGACTACCAAACCGGGGTCCGGGGTTCAAATCCTGGTGAAGACTGGGATTTTTATTTTCAGGATCTTCGGGCGCCTCTGAGCTCACCCAGCTCTAATGGGTACCTGACATTAGTTGGGGAAAAGTAAAGGCGGTTGGTTGTTGTGCTGGCCACATGACACCCTTGTTAACCGTAGGCCACAGAATCAGATGAACTTTACTTCATCTGCCCTATAGACCACAAGGTCTGAAAGGGGAACTTTACTTTTTTACTTTACTAAGTATGGCACGGGGCACTCTCGGCAACAATGGAAAAAACCAGTACAAATCAAAACATAATAAAAGTTACCCAAAACCTCTATAAACAGGCCACTAGTGCAGTGTACTTCAACAACAACATTAGAGACTGGTTTAAAACTCCAGCTGGAGTGAGACAAGGCTGCCTACTCTCACCAACACTATTCAATATCTTCCATGAAAGGACAATGGAAGATGCACCTGAGGGCTACGAAGGTTATGTAAGTATTAGAGGAAGAAAATTTTCTGGCTTTATGTTGCATAAATATTTAGCACATGTCCAAATGTTCATTAAAGCAAGTTCGTTTTGTAAAAATTTTGCATAATAAAAGATGTTCTTTCTCGAGATAGTATTGGAGATGCAGCAGGGGGCCTACAATAACGCACGAGACATTTAAGGGTCACATAGGGCCTGTACATTGGTAATGGGCATGATTTTCGTGTTGTTGATTCTTGTTTTCCAGACCTCACCCACGTGAGAGATAATCCTTAGTCTATCACCTTTCCTGTTTCCACCCATCTCTTCTGGACCTTTATAAGGTAGACTAGGTCGAAATAGACACACTCTATTTCTCATTTTCGCCGACATCAAGTCTGGACGAATCATTTCTTCTCACATCTAGAGGAATACCTGGTGGTAAGTGACCTTAATCACAGTTCCATCTTAATTAGCTTGTGTATATTCCCTGCTGGATATTATCATGTGGATTCTACTCCTTTATGTTTAATGTGTGCATTGTGTATTTCTCACTGGCATAAGTAAGAAACATAACCATTGCTTATGTACATATTTATGTATTGCATTAGCCTATGTCCGCAATATTATTGCAACGCTGCTCAATTGAACATTGACGCAACCTTGTATATATATGTATATTTTATTTTATTTCCTTTTACCTCGGCTGACCTTGATAATCTTGCTAACGCATTAACGCTGCGCTTAGAAAATAGAGATGAATTATATTCCCTTTTTCCATTTTACTTTGACCAGAGTTGAGCCCCCTGAACGGACACTCTCTCAATTCAAGCTCGCTCCATTGTTCATGGCCAAGGGCTGTATGTCAACAATAGCGCCATGGTCGCTGACCACCGTCCACTCCCCCCCTCTCTTTCAACATATGTTATTTGATTGAGATTATTATCTCCCTTACTATGTACATTTTATATTGCTATTATCAGCCATCTATTTTCCCAATCCCATTTGTCATCATCTCACCATTGCACTCAAAAGCAATTTTACCAATCTGACGAATGCACCTCAGTCGAGGGCACCGATAAGATGCATGAGAGACATGTCCTAACTTGTCTTTGTTTATCCGCAGCCTCCCTCAGGTGTCTACCTACTTATTTGGATCTACCCTTTTAGGATCACTTGCCTAGTAAGTGCTATTCAGCACTACAGGTCACCACTTGTCAACCTACTTAGCGCTATCGGCTCTACTTGCCTGCCTATTTGACAGTTCACTTGTCAACCTACTAGGCATGACATTCCTATAAACCACGTGTCTGTGCTTCGCCAAATCTCCACAACTCACTGAACTTATCCTGTCCATGGTAGATCAGCTTTGCTCGCAGCACACTTGTGCCCACGGTAGACAGCCACCCGCCCTACTGTGCCCACTACAGATATCAGAACTTTGGATTGAGACTCCACAAGAACTGTATCACCGGCGACCCTCTACCCGCTGGAGCGCCAACTCCAGCTGCAAGACCTACAGCCAGGACACAGTCAGCTGCAACCTCAGCAGGAGAACCAGCTAAGTGCAAAGGACAAAGTGACTTACTCTCTCATTAAGTGCTCAGTATGATGATACAATATTGCTAACGAGATAGATGCACCCCCCCCCCCATTTTATTCTACCTTGTACATTTATGTGAATAAATATTTTTTAATTGTTTGTCTTGTTGCGTGCATGCTCCCAATTTATCTCTGATGAACCAGTGTGTGGCAACTCAAAAATAATCATCCCTTAGACACCCAACGAGCCACTCATACACGAGGTCCGTCACAATCATAAAACCATAGTATTCGTGGTCTGCCTTTTTTCACTTGCCTTTAGGTTTTTTGCAGTATACTATTTTTCATCGAGCACCTACACAGGTGGCGGATAGGGGAATGCCCTTCAGATATGGGGGTACCAGAGAAATAAAATACCCGGTGTGGACCAAAATCAAACCTGCTGCCTTGCAGGAAGTGGAGGGATCCACAAAGGTAGGGTACCTTACCCGAAAGTAAAGGCAGCCCCCAGATGGTTGTGCGCAGGGCTATCAACCCAGTCATACAAAATATTTTTTACAAAAGCCAAAACACATGAAAAACCGGCAGATCACAACAGAAAACGACCTATGCCTGGAAATGGACATGACTTTTGTTTTGCGACATGGAAAGTGCTAAGGGTTAGGGTTAGAGGTTTGCTAGCCCAATTCAATGAAGTATTGAAGAAATATTTTTAAAAATACCTTTTCTAGCACTACAGGAAATCAGGTGAAAAGACTTGAAAATCTCAGAACAAAGGAATACACAATATTTTATAGTGGTGAAAGCACCAATAACTTGTGGCACAGGAGTTGTTATTAACAAGGAAATAGTAGGTTATGTTATTAGATTGTAACTTATAAATGATAGACTCATTCACTAGAGGGAGATTTTTCAACATATCATTTATCAACATTTATGCCCCTACTGAAGATGCAGATGATAAAACTAAAGAAGCTTTCTACGAAAGCCTGTACATAATTTATGAAGAGATACCACTGCATGAAATAAAATAGTACTAGGAGATTTCAATGCCAAAATTGGAAAAGAAGCATCATTAATTCCAACAAATCGCAAAGAAAGCTTACATGAAGACAAATACAATAATGTTTTAAGATTAGTGGATTTTGATTCAGCACTAAATTCCAACATAAGAATATTCATAAAGAAACCTGGATTTTTCATGATAAAAACACCTAAAATCAAATAGATTACAGATAAGAGGCATGGATTTCATATACTAGATGTAAGAAGTTTCAGAAAAGCAGATGCTGACTCAGATCACCTACTAGTAAAAACCAAATTTAGACAAAAAATAATTATTTAATAAACAATGCTGATTTTTATATTTAAATTTCTTTCTTTTTTAATTTGAAAAATTATAACGGTCAAACTAGAGTTTTCCCCAGTGGCCCGTTGGCTAGTAATTCTTTTCTCAGCAATATACATCAACTGTTAAATTTCTAAAATAATCGTTAGAGCCGTTTTTGAGATCAGCATTCAGGTTCTGCCCATCCCCTTCAAGAAGTTCTGACTTGAATAGAGGTAAGAAACATTTTTTACTCTGAACCTTTCCTCCCCACCCCCAAGAAAAAATCATGTTTAGCCAATGTATATCTACTAAACTTTATAGTATTCTAATGATAGTCCTTTACTGCCTTTAGACATAAAAGAAGATGCCCAAAATAAATGTTCTTGAACATTAATTTATTTAACTTTAGAAAAAATTCTGCAAAAAATTAGGAGAGTTGGGATCAAACACACTATAAATGCTATAAAAAGATATTTGATACCAGTATTTTGGGTTTTCAGACTCATCTCTTCCCGGTTTAGGTATTGGTATAACTGTGGCTTTCCTCCAGCTGTTTGGGAAGGCGCCTGTTTACCATACACAGTTATATATTTTTAGCAGGGATGTCAATGAGGGTTCAGGAAGATGCTTGAGGAACTGATAGTGGATTTCATCTTCTCCTGGCGCTGTGTCATGTGATTTGTCCAGCGAGACCCTCAATTCTTCAAGTGAAAACAGCTTGTTATAGCCTTCATTGTTCTCTGATTTGAAATCAATCGGATGTCTTTCCTCCCTGATTTTGACTTTTGGAATTCTGGCGTGTACTGTGCAGTGGGTGATTTATCTGCTATTGAGGATGCAAGGCAGTCAGCTATATCTCTGGGGGACCTAACAGTTTGTCCTTGGTATTTCAAATGCCCAATGGCATTTGATTATTTACCTTTGATCCGCTTTACTGCCTTCCAAACCGCTCTCGCAGAAGTTTTGGCATCCAGACTACCGACAAAATTTCTCCAGGAATTCCTTTTGGTTGACTGTATGGTTTGTCTACCCTCTCTCTAGCTATCATGAATAGCTTTAGATTATCCTGGGAATGATTCTTCATAAATGCAGACAGACGTTTTTTCCTATTGCCAATAGCCTATTTTGCAAGCTGTATCAAAACATAGTTTGCTAGGTCGTTTTGGATTTGGAAAAGTTGTGCTACAACTTTTCTAGCAATTTTGAAGTACTTTGATTGCAAAAACATCAGCTCAACTCTGCTAATTAAGTTTGTTTTTTGTGATGCTCTGGGGGTATCTTTTGCCAAACTGTTCCCAATAGGCTTTGTTCAGCTTCCACCGCTGCGGTTGTAGCGATTAGGAGAGATAGTTGGCATTACTTACAAACTCCAGTAGTCCAGAGAGGCAGATAGTGAGGTCATGCAGGTGAGAGATCTAGTTCCTGGATGCAAGTAGGTTGGGGATGCATTATTAAGAACCAGTATGCATAAATTATGTTGTATAAAGATATCCTCCAGCATACAGCATCTTGTGTCAGCATTGATAGGGTTGAAGTCTCCCAGAATTAAGTAGTGCCAAGAGAGTTGTTCTATGAGGTTTTCAATGTCTGTTGGATTCATTGGAGTGCAGGAAGTAATAATCAGTGTAGAGATACCCCAGCTGCTATGGCCTGCAGTATGGTTTGGAGTTCCACCCTCTCATGGGGGATGCTGTCCTTCAGAAGGACACAGACTTCATCTGATGCTCAACAGTCCTACGCCTGGTAATGCACAGAACATGGATGACTCATTCAATCCCTTCCACTATTTCCTTCTCTGAACATTCCAGCAGGTTCATAGAGCTAATTACACCTCTGAACTGTTCAGACTCCTGTGTGGCATGACTTACACATGGAGATCACAGAGCATCCTGCACCATGAAAGCTCATCTTACTGCAGCTTACTGTCAACCTCCACATGCAGTTGGCATGATTTCTGCAGCTTGGTCACACTTTTGCAGAGATGCCTACATGCAAAAATGGAAATGTGTGTTTTGAGGGACAAAAGTGTATTTCCTAAATATAAAGAAATATACTCAGGAAAGACTAAAAATCATTCAAGCACGTAACATACACAAAATGCAGCAATTTTAAAGTTAACAGAGCATAAAGTTATATAAGACATTTTGTACATTTGTCAAAATATTTACCCTTTAAGTCTTTGTCAAAGACATTTCTAGAATATGTTAGAATGATGCCGTTCTTGTCACTTGGCAATGATTTTATGATTATAATGCCTCTAGTGTATTCCACATTCCATAATAGCGGCAACAGAAACTTCATTCAAAAGAATGGGAATTTTTGTTACAAGTGAAATTAGACTTAAATTTGCTTAGCTGGATCAGTGACATCTAATTTTATAAAAGTAGTTTTGTTTATAGGCAGTTTCCTAACAAGGTATCCAGACACTGGAAATATTTTATCACATTTTTAAAGAATTCAGATTTTTTTCTTTGAGACCATTCTTTGCGAGTTAGCAATGAAAGCTTTGGCATCCTCTACACTCTACAATCAAAATTTTAAAGATTTTTTTTCAAGCAGATAATCCTAATAAGTCATTGAACTTGTTACTAATATAAAAGCTTGGCTAATGAGTCTGCTAAATAGCTGTTGTGAGAGAAAGCTATTTATTCTGGTTTCTGATGCTTGAAGTTCTTTTATAAAACAAACAGATGTGTTGAAGGAGGGTGCAAGGAATCAAGAATTTAATCATTTTTGTCAGCAAAATTAAAGCTTTTCTTTTGCAATCACACTAAGCCTTGAATGCCCCGGGTTTCATTCTTTGAATGTAGGCCTTCATAAGTAATGAAACCTAGCTAGTGGCTAGTGACTATAACAGTAGCTTTTGATCTGCCACAGAAGATATGTTCTGCAAATCAGTGCACATCAGTTTGATTTCCTTTATCATGCTAAGAGAGAGATTAAGCTCAACCAATATTTCTTCTATTAAAACCTCTGCCCTTCTCACTTTCTTCTCAAAAGAAATGAATATGGTGGTTTATAAAAAGCCAAATCTAGATCTAGAATAGATCTAAATCTAGATCTGTAAGCAGCTTCTTTAACAGTTGATTGGTTTTTAATGTGAATAGGGCTATTTAAAGATATTTTAACAATTCCACAGAATTGTAGGCTCTATGGTGAATGTGAAATACTAGATCTAGACTTAGACTTTGGACCTATACAAAGTTAGAACAGACAATTTTGCCCCTTTTTTATTTGAGATTCCATAAAGGATAAGAAAGGAGATTAATCTCTTTATGTTACTTTATAAGATTGCAGTGGACATCAGGAAACACAGGCAGAGCCATGTACAAAGAAATGACTATGCCTAACAAACTGGACAGTATTAACTTCCTCCCTGCAAAGAACAATCTACAATTTTTCAAATAAGAACAGGACACAAACCTCTATTAAATTACCATCTGAACAAAATAAACTACACACAACTCCCCCTTTGCAGACACTGCAACCACCCTTTTGAAACCTTAATCCATATCCTCTTTGAATGCCCCTCCCTAATCCACCTTAGGCAGACCCTACTTTCACTACAGCCCAACATAACCAACACCCTGTACGGCAGTGCTGAACAACTGAAGAAAACAGCACACTTTTTTTCCTTGGCACAGTCTGCAAAAGAGCTCACAGTTCAGCAGCAATAAAGCTGGCTAGAAGAAGAAGATTTTGAGTAAATCTATAGTTACAGATATCTATAGCCTTGAGCTAGTCAGTAGTCTAAATCTATAATAATAATTAGATATTATTAGATGTACTACGATCTAGAAGATTAGTTCTAAATTTAAGTCTATTACACACCTGGTCACATCTAGATCTAGAAACTAGATTAGAATTAGATCTATATCTAGAATAATCTAGATTTATTTAGATTTAGATGTAGTCTGTATTGTTATAACTCTGCCAGGCACACCGCCATTCAGGATAGTGCAGAAGGTGCGCACTTCTAGAAACCAGACTAGGAAGAATATTTACATTAGGAAGAATAACGGTTTCCGACCAAGTCTAGAGAAGATGCTGTGCTCAAGGCAGATGTACAATAAGTTTGTCATATCCTCTTGTAAATAAACATCTATGTCTTGTTGAGTTGCCTTCGTTAAGTTATTACAATATCTTAATTCTAAATTTAGATTTTTAAAGGATTTATGTAAATTCTATTACAAGTGCCTGACATCAAAACATATCTCTAGTTCTAGATCCAGTCTAGATGAATTAGAACTAATCAATCAATTAATTCCCAATCAGATTGAAGACTTTATATAAATTGAAAGAAACTTTGCTTTATTTAGATTAGTAGATCTAGTAAACATTTAAATCTTTGCACGACAGCCTGTGCGAAAAAAAAAGCAATACTATCTAGTGGTAGATCTAATAAGAATAGTCCATTTCCAGGCAGTGACGCCCTGATGTATATAGGCCTATGATTAGCTAGAACTACTTAAGATTTTTTTAACGACAAGATAGCGTGGAAAGTATAGTTTTGTAACTCTGTCCTGCTCATACGATTCCACAAGAGACAAGGACATGATATCATCCAAGGCGCTGAAGGCTTTGCACTGCTTTCTCATGTGTCAGTGAACCATTTAATTTGAATCAGTTGTCTGTGAGCCATTTGTCAGGTGAACAAATTGTGAGATTAACCAATTGTTGTGTACATTTGTTGGTGAACAATTTGCTGTGTTTCCAATGACAAACATATAGGCCAGGTGGTCAAGCAGTAAATAATAACAATGTGCCTATTAAAATGAGATGTATTTGAAAAAATAACATATTCTCTTTGTGGAACACAAAAGAGAATGAAAAAAAAAACTAGGCATTAAAAAATTACATTATAAATTACCGTTTTTCTCTGTCTGAATGTTCGTGATGCATATTCTAGCTCAAGTGAATTGAAATAGTCTGGGCGCATGCGCTTAGTTCTAAATCTTCTACCAACTTTATCTAAAGAATCAGTTTCTGTTGGTGTGCTTGAAGTTGAGCTTGAAGCTGTTGAAGCTATGCAGGAAAAATGTTTGGGCTATATTTTAAAACAGGCTTATTTGTAAGTTCTTGATTGATATGATAAAGGAACAACTTAAATCAAGATATCATTAAAAGGAAAACAAATAAAAGTTGTTAGAAAACTAAATAAAAAATATATTTGTCAGGGATTAGGTATAAATTATTGAAACTGGGATATCATTGGATACAAAAAGCCATAAAAAAATAAATTATTTATTTTAAGGGAGGAGTAATTATGAATATAAAAAATTAGAGATCTTCATTAAAAAAAAAAGTTGGGAGGGGGAAGGGGGAAACTATCCAAATCAAGCTTACTTAAAGGGATGATGTTCAAACATGAGCAGTCAAAAAGGAGTAACAATGAACAGCATTTGATAAACAGATTTGGAACATAATTTAAACTCCTATAATATTGAATAGACTCTCACTATTCACTGTATTCAGGCTCTCTTAAAACTGCACCACAAACGCTACCAATTCAAAGAACTTAACAACAATAGTCTCCAAAATAACCTAAAGCTTTAAAGACCAACTGAAGAGGTTTTGGGGTCTTACGCGGAAACCAATGTAATACTTTTTTTTAGTTTCATAATGCTTAAAAAAAACATATATACACATGTTTCGTTTTAGTCAAGTTTCGCAATTTATGGCTTTGTGTTACTGCTTCAGGCTTATTCTAGTTCTAGATCTACTGCTTTTGATCAAGAACTAGATCTTCTTTCCTCAGATCTTTAATGATGTATGAAGTAGACCTAAATTCTAAATTTAGATCTAGTAATAGTAGTATGAGGTCTATATATTTCTAGACTGATCTGATCGAGGTGCTGGGCCTAGATCTAGAAAAACAAAGTTAAAAATTATAGACTCTATCTATACACTTAATAGTGATTATTAACCTAGTCGTCCCTAAATAGGCCCAATATGGGGGAAAAAAACATTAACAATGTTGAGCTCATTGAATCTAGTTATTGTAGTACATGATTATATTTAGTTTGAATCTAGTTAACACCACGTACAACACTAGCAAATAGCTTTAACTTTAACCTAAACTCTAGAATTAAAACTAGTCTGATTTAGATCTACTAGATCTAAATTTCTAAAAACTAATCTCTAAGTATAAGCAGGGGCGGACTGGGTATCGAAATTGGCCCGGGCATTACCATATAAACTGGCCCACAAATGGCATGTCATATATTTTCGTTTGGGGGGGGGGAGATTTTCACCCCACTCCGCAATTTATATATCTTCATTATATTGTGATTCTAATCTTTCATTCGTTCAAACATTTTTCTACCCTAGAATACTCTCTTCCTATAATTAGTGGAAATACAGTACACACCGCCAAAGGGCAGCTAGGGAGTCAGGGGGAGCGCCGTGAGTTGTTGATATTCTTGTTGAATTTCAAA